>NC_141686.1:65523158-66723158 GCF_964263255.1 Lissotriton vulgaris | reverse complement strand
TTTCTGTAACAATCAAGTGCTGAGGTGCAGGTAATTGTAAGCTATCGCTGGTCTTGAGTCTGATGTCTTCTAGGAGAGACAACTTGTAGACCCCTCAACCCAGTGCTGGATGGCGGGAGTGTGTGGAACATGTGAATCTACAGCACTAACCGCTACAAACATTGTTACAGCTGAGTAGCCTTTTCCATATATTTTAAGTTATTTTAGCGGTGATGTACATTTTGAAAAAAGGCTGATACGTGTCACCTCATATTAAAAATGTAGGTGGCATTTACTGAATAAATATTTTTCATCCCTTAAAAAAAACTAGAGTGCCATGTACCTCCCCATTGAAGTAGAGAAAATGAAAGTAAGTAAAAGTTAAGTGCCTGCGTGATTAAGCGCGCATAAAGTAAAAACAGGCATATCACCCCTTTAAGATGTCAGCAACGTTCAGCTTACAGGTTGCCTCGCAGCTTCTAGTCTTTTTTTTTTTACCAATAAAGGTTCCCAGATTGCTTCCGGAGTCCAGTACGCTAGCCAACGGGACAAGAAGGCCATCCTCTTAACCCTTTCGATGCTCATGACGAGCTCAGCTCGTCATGATGCACAGTTGAGCTGTGCTGATGACGAGCTGAGCTCGTCATAAATAAAGTAAAAAAGCAATTTCCAGCACAGGAGGGGGAAAACACCTAGCAGCCAAGGTGTTAAAGTTAGCAGCACGTAGTGATTTATAACCTAACAAACTTATAGTTTCCCATTCCTTGTGTGTTAAATTACATTGAGTTTGACTAAGTATTTTCTCAAGATGGCTATCCACCATGTCTAATTGACCAGCACAATGGAGCTCTTGTACCAATTTCCTATGCCGGTGATTTTGGCCTCATAAAGAAGTGTTACCGGCTCACCCATTGTGGGGAGATGTCCACCAATAGTTCTTCTCAGGAAGTGAACAATTTGTAGGTATTGAAATAGCGTTGGTTTCATGGGAGTGGTTATTCTAGGCAGTACTTCTTGGCACAAGATAATTCTATTCTAGACAAAGAAGTGTCTTAACCCCCGAAATCCCAAATTCTCCCAATTTAGTATTCGACTATTGCTAATTTGGAGGCCCAAACAGAAACACTATCGTAAGCTTAAAAACTGGGAAGCTAAGGAACTCAGATTTTCCGAGAATAAATGTTTTAGATGCCAAGCCGCCGGTCAGGGGGACTGACTCCATACCTTTTTTTCTTGTCCTCAATTGAAATCTTTTTGGGAGGCCATACACACAGACATTGAAGAGGCTATAGGGAAAACACTAATACCTTCAGCTGAATTGGCCCTCTTTGGTATATCCAAAGATAGAGGTACTCTCAATGATAATGAGGAAATATTTGTATTTATTTCTTTTACAGTTGCTCGCTCCCTAATACTCCAAAATTGGAAATCTAAAGAACCTCCATCCCATCTAAAATGGTTTAACAAAATGAGGAGGTCCCAGAATTTCGAAAAAGCTTATGCTTGTAGAGTGGGAGCAGTCAGAAGTTTTGAAAGAAAATGGAAGTATTTTGAGAATCTGGAGGCAATAAAAGGGGGGTTAAGATAAAAACTAGATTGAATACTGAAACTAAATCTATATGATTTTAAAAGCAGTCGTGAAATGTTGCTAGACATAACAGGGATGTGGAATTCCTATAGCCCGACGCCCAGGACATTTTGTTTGGGGTCAAGGGCAACAAGTTTTAATGTGCATTTTGTCCTTGGTACAAGCAGGCCCAACCCCCTGCAGCACAAACCCTTTGGCTGCCAGTTTGCAGTACCACATTAAGGATCAGGGAAGGGCACTGCCTGCAGTTAAGTTAATATTTGTGTGCTAGGTTAATGCTGTTCAAACTTGTATTTATTGTTAATTAATTGAGAGCCTTTATTATTAGGCTGAGCTCTCTCAGTAAATGTAAGTTCTGACAGCACTACTGACAGTGGTTCCAGTATAAAAATGTGGACACGCGGTTTCAAAGTTTAGCAATATGAGGCTATGCATAATGCTCCCAGAATGCTCTGATTAGATGCAAATATTTGCAGAAGCTTGAAAGCAAGATTAATGATTATTTGCTTTCACTATAAAATGTTCCTAAAAAATGAAAGTAGGAAAAACATTTTTTTTGCTAAACTACTGTAAAATTTCAGGTACCATTTCTTTGCAGCATCATTTAGTAAAATGTGTTGATGCATGGTAGGGTTTCCCCAAAATATTCATATTAGAAATTAAGTGTAACCAGTTTCAATACGATTTTGGGAAACAAAAATAAACAAGCAATGGCGAAGCCAGTAGGTCTGAAATGGTGGTCAGATTTTTAGTTTTGGCAATGCGTGACTTGTTTTGGCATGGTTTTTGTAACACCTTATTGATGTGAGAGCTGCCAGATCCTCACCATTATAACAAACATTGCAAAAGCAAAAATTGTTTTTGGTCTCAAAAAAGCATGCACTGCCTCATTAGTTACTGGCACTGAACAAAACTACTTTGTGTGCCGATATGCTCCTTGTGAAAGAGCAGAATGCTGTCACTCACCGTGAAGCCAGCCGATACAGAGAGAATGTTAATAAGCACAAAGTCATGGTTAACGCAAGACCAAATTAGGGGCCCACTTTTTAAAGAAAGTCTCTAAAGTGCACCCTTAGTATATGTCCGTGCAGTAAGGGCAGCTATATGGCTTTCGTGAATTCTCAAGAATTTACAGCAGTCGGGCAAGAAATAGTACTCCTAGAAAATATTTGTGAACTGCATTTTAGCATGAGCAAATGTGCATGTGTAGATTTGCTCCTGTGATAGCCTGAGAGTTTGCAAGTTTATTTTTCCTCCAACCACTTTATTCCCAACTCTGGAAGAAGGTTTACATCTGCCATTGTCAGGAGTAAATTTCCAACATTTCTCAGTATTGGATAGGATTAGAGAAGAGTTTTTGAAAACCCGTAAAACATGCAAGTTAGTAGGTTTGCATAGACTCAAAAGGACACTCCAACCCTGGAATTACTGTTTACCACTACCTTCAGTCCCAGTATTTAGATCTGCGGAAACGTAGCAACATAAAGGGATTCCTAGTATTCAAACAGTACTATGGTAGGTGCCCTGGCATAATCAGAGAGGTTATTTAAGAGCTCTTATATAATGAGATTGCTGCCATAATTTTGCGCCGCACAACATGGCACCAAAGGGACAAGTGGATTTTGTTACAGGACAAGTAGATTTATGAAGCAACCTGTCCCATGGACAAATAGATATTTTAATAAATTCCACACCCCTGACATAATTAAACAAGCATATTTCTTAGAACAAGCACTTTATTCCAGGTTGGATTGCACTGTATTGCACTTGCACTTTACGTTCAAAGCTTGCGGATGTTTCACATTGTCTGTATTAGGTTGGATTGTACTGTATTGCATATGCACTTTATGATCAAAGTTTGCGGACGTTGCACATTGCTTGTACTAGAAAATTAATTAATATTTTGTGTAATAAGGATTATATTAATGACTGCTTTCGAGTTTTACGTATTTTAAATCTCTCCCCCTTTTCTCCCCCTTTTAACTTGTTCTTCAATAATGTTTTACTCTTGCGTGACTCTATTAGACCAAGAAGCTTTTTTTACTCTTGTTTTCATTTCTATTGCTCAAATTCTTCATCCATGAATTGTATTTTAACCTCTTTCTGCTCAATAAAAAACTTTAAAAAAAAAAAAAGGTTCCCAGATTGACAATTTCACCCTCTGACCAGCTTCAGACACTTTTTACCTCCTGTGGACAGACCACCAAATCTAGTCATGGTACAAAAGAGCACATACATGTCTTCACCTCAATGCTCTGTCACCAATTGTACCATTGTCACGTATTTTTCAGACACCAAAAAGACCACCACCTCTTGGATTCACCTCCAACGCATACATCTGCAGGTTCGTATTGAACCAACACTCCAACTTCCCCACTACATTCTTTGCCGTTTGCTTACATCACCCCATTCCATGATGGCTTGATCAGAGGTGCTAATAAACTTAACATTCTGGTAGAGGTTCCCATTCCACCGTTTCTGTAATTCTGGAAACTTTGTAACCCAGAGCTACACTGAGACCAATACTAACTCTGGTAGCAGGGTTCACAGAAATTGTAAAAGAAAAATATATCTCTACAGCAATTATTAAGATGGCAACCCAGAGACTTTAAAAAACATACATAAGCCATTGGATCAACACCCTATGTTACTACGACAATAGCATATGCCTGGCAATGTGTTGGCTGGGTGAACGAAACATGCTTCTGCACCAGAAACCTCAGTAACGCCTGGCTGAAAAAGTGAAAGAACTGATGATGCGGACTGCCTGGTTTGTTGTTCTACTGTGGTCTTCCTTAAAACAGCTAGCGATACCAGTTTGCTTGGGAAGTGTGATAGAACGCTTTAGGAGACATTAATCTTCCATTTTTTTTTCTTGTTTGTCCTCATACCCAGGGCCACAGGAATTATGCATTAGGGTTAACTAAATTATGCGGTAGGGTTGACTAAGTTATGCAGCAAGAAAAAGAACATTGTGTGGCATAATGCAGCACATTTTTTGATAGTATTACTTCATTATTTTCTATATTTCACACATGGTGCTACTGTCTGGGCAAAGATTTCCACTCTTTAGTACCCGTTTACAACCAAATACACACATAAGCAACTAAAGATGACCACTTAACCTTTGAAAAGGGCCTTCCAAACCTGTACCAAAGTTCCTTGCTATATAATAGCTGGGAGATTCGTACTCGCTGTCATAAATATCACTACAGCACGATTACAGTATATTCCACAACCCCTGCAAAGAAAGTTTGTAAAAACTAGCTCATTAAGCGAGGCATCAGCTGTCGGGTAGGAAATGAAAGAGGATGACTATCTTTCCAGCTCATTTCTTTTGAACTTTCTGCTAATTGAAATTTCAGTTGGTTTTTTAATAAGGAGAGGTAAATTACAATACGTTTACATTTAAAATGTTTTTCAAGGCTACTCTCCAGTCACAGCCGTTGCGTAATGATTTCCTTTACAGCAGGGCTGTCTCCAGCCTGAAGCACCCACAACAGAGGCACAAAGAGGTCTGAGGGCTCCGCACTGAAGTGTGATCAATGTAGACAAAGGCTTGGCCTCATCTAAAGTGTTCCCTTCAAACTGCAGCTCCACCTCTACTCACCCCCCGTAGCTACAAAAAGGGCAGTGCTTCAGGAAGTCTAATCAGGAGCCATTTGCTAACAAAAGTGTTCATTGAATTTGCAGAGGGAGCCCTTTCACAATCCTCATACTCACGCTAATGTTTGCATCCCCTGCCTTCCAGCCACTGCAATACAGGTAAAATACTTCAACTGCCTGGGAAGCTGTCCTCACCTTCCTTCCGTGCAAATACAAAGCAAAGGCGTTCATATACATCCCACTCCGCTGTATAATTAATACTGCGAGTCAAACCTGAGGATTAACACCAGAATCTTTTATTCACTGTGTACATTTCCCATGTATTTTCTCGACATGTGTGTCCAGCTATTATTTTCACTTTCAACCCTTGAGCTGATCCACTGACCTGGCTGGACCGTTGGTCTAGCAGTAAGCTAGCTGCTGAGGGAAGTTTACTTGATAATAGTACCAATCAAAAAATCCTAACATAGCATAATTGTCACAAGTAAATAATGTTTCTTTCTACATTCTTCTATCTTCGAACTGCATGCTGTCTCAAAAATATTCTCTACATTCCTTAAATCCATCATTAACACCTGTCCTTTTATTAAAACCTCTGTTTGCCACCTCTCCTTTTTTCTCCTCCTTCAAATGCATCTCTTCTTCCCTTCCATCCTCTGCATGCCTCGTCTTCCTGAGCATAACATACTTTGACACATGCATATTTGCCTATTCTGTATTATAGTATTTCTACCAATTTCACACAGCTCATGTACAAGATCACAATCTCATCTCCTTCCTCTGAAAGTAAAACATATGCAACCTAACAATACCTAATCTACTCTAACTCATCAATTAAATCCCACCAACCATATGCCTGAGCTCACCCCCCCTCACTAAATATCATACACAACCACTATTAATTTTAGTCCACCATAAAGAAACTGAAATGACTGCATGGAATGGTTTGCTTTTAGTGCACAAGACTGATCCTAATAACTAACAGTAACCAATAACACTAGACTTACCTTATGTGCCGGAGCAGCGTGCTTCCCAGCGCAAGGAGCTCTGCTGCCACGTCAGGGGTAAAACGCGATATAAATGCAATTACAATAGCAGAGATTTGTACAGGGGTGAAGGCTGCATCGTTGATGCAGCAAACATGCAAGCAAAAGGTAAGACCCACTGGAATCATGCAGCGTGTACCGAAACATTTGGAAAAAAAGTCGGACTATTGAGCATAATGTGCAATTAAAGAAAAAGTATGCAGCCCCTTCTGTGACACTATTATATATCTAGTTTATATTCAAATCACTTTGGTAATGCTAATGAAGGAATCACAATGTGACATGAAATACAGGGGTTTCTTATAAAAGGAAAACCAAATACATTCAGAATTGTAATGTATTTTAGGAAATATTTTTCTAAATGTTATTCATTCACTGGAAGGATTCAACGATGGACTTGAACACGATCCTGGCTGTAGATTTTCATCAGGTATGTTTATTTCAGTGTTTGTCGCCTAAAAACTAAAGGCGTAAATACATACAGTCAAATAAAGAAGTAATAAGATAAAAATGCATATTACACAATAAATACAGTTCATACAGATTCAAAATGAAAAAAAAGTATAACTTATAAAACATTTCTATTCATTGCATTGCAGCCGAAAAACGTTTCCTCAGCCTCCATGCTAGGTACAAATTGAATACAATGACATTATTGGTATCCGTTCTGAAAACTCCTAGGGCATCTGTGTACAATTTAAATCTATAACCAATACTTTTGCGTAAGGGAACAATCTGATACAATGGGCAAAAAAAGTATGTGACTATCATATGCAGTTGCAAATGCTCAAACCGGGCATTTGTTGTTGTCTGATACATCGTGTGACCACTTGGATGTAAAACTCCTTACGGGTAAAATCCCCAGCCTTAATTTGAGGTACATGTTCTTCGCCATACAGGGCTCAATATTGTCCAGGTATTTTTCAAACTTCAATGAACACTTTAAAGACAAAAAATTGTCAATCAATCCACCTCCCTTAACTTCTACAAACCAACCATCCATCAAATAAGACCTGTATTTACTCTTTGACTCACTTTTAAATTAACAGAATGATCTCAATGATCGTTGTTAGAACTGGGGGGTCTCTAGTTGGCAGAGGTAGGTACCACTGTCCAAATAGGGATCCTTGCTTCTTGTCAGGGTAAGGAGCATATACTCTTTATAACCCCTGCTCACCCCCTTGGTAGCTTGGCACAAGCATTCAAGGCTTATCAAAGGCAATGTGTAAAGTATTTGTACCAACACTCATAGTAACACAGTGAAAACACCTCAAACTGACTCCACAACAGTTTAGAAAAATAAAGGTATTTTAATCTAAACTACACAAGACCAAAATGACAAAAATCCAACATACACAGTTCAAGAATATGGTTGCAAAAGAGTTCTTACGGTTGCAATAAAATAATCCACAGTTGCGTGAAAAGTTCACAGTTGCATCACGTTTAGCCAACAGTACCTTTAGATGCGGCAAAGTTCCAAAACAGAAGCTGGTGCGGTGGAAAACAAGCGATGCGTCACTCCTGAGACCTTGGGGAGGGAGGCGATACCTTGTATGGATTCCGGTGCAGAGGTTCCGTAGGAAAATGCTCGCAAAGGAACGATGCGATGATCTTGAGGGACTGCGACGATCTCCGGGGCGACGATGCATGGCTCAGCGGTGAGCTTTCACTCGCAGTTCCTGGATGCGATGGCTCAGCGATGATTCTCGCAGCGACGTGATGCTGTGATATCACCCAGCGGCGACAGGCTCTGAGACGATGTTCGCAGCAACGGAAATCTTCCCGCAAATAAAGGATGTGACTTCTTCAGTGAGCGACGACAGGCGCTGCGACGATCTTGGACTTCGTAGCAACGGGAATTTTCTCGGATGCGATAAAACTGGCAGAAAAGTTCCTTAAAAGCTTAGTTTCCAGCTTCCCAAAACAGGTACAACTTCCAGAGGCACCACAACTGGCCCAAGCACTCTAGGAAGGACAGAACTCTCCCAGCAGAGTTCAGGGAAGCTGGGGGTGAAGTCCTTTTGTTCCTGGGACTTCAAAACAGGGAGCCAGCTCTTCTCAGACCCTTGGAGATTCCTTCAAGCAAGGGGACACAGCACAAAGCGAAGTCCTTTGGCAGCAAAGCAACAGCAGGTCAGTCCAGCAGAGCAACAGCAGAATAGTCTTCCTTCTTCAGTTCCAGCTTTCTCCGTTCCAGATTTCTTCTTGATTCCAGGATGATCTACTTTTCTGTAGTCAGGGGTCCTGTACTTATACCCTTAAAAGTATTTGATCCCTTTGTGCGGGAGGGCTCTGAGCCCAGTCTGAACCAGTTCTGGATGTTCCTTGAGCACTTTGTTTTCCTGGCCTCTCCTTTCTTTCAGAGAGGGGGTAGGGTCGTCAGCCGCCCAGCAAGAGGTGGAGCCAGCATTGTGGAAGGCAGGCACAGCCCTATTCAGGACCAGGTGCTATCCCCTCCCACCACTCAAGATGCAGATGCAGTCATTCAGCCGAGGGCTGACTCAGCCAGCCTCCTGTGGGCTCCCAGCCTCTGTCACTCTCAAACCAGACAGTCAATTCACAAACAGGCCAAGGCACCCAGAAAGGTCAGACAAGAGAACAGCAACTTTCTAAAAGTGTTGTTCTCAAACACAGGATTTAAAAAACAACCTTTCAGGGGCGTGGCCAAGATGTCGGCGGAATAGGACGTGCTTCCCAGTCCCTCCAGCGCCTCCTGACATCTAGCGTTGTATATCGCCCTACCTGGTGCCCATCCACGCTGCTGACGGTGTGCACCTGTGCCCTCTCGATGTCCTGGTCCTGGCGGTGCCCTTATTTTTTAGCTGGGTGAGGGTGTTTTGCCGATTGGAGTGGCGCGGACTGAAGAACCGGGTTTTAGAACACAGCGGCGCCAGGGGCACGCTCCAATGTCTTCGGGTTCACCTGTCTTAGAATACAGAGACACGGGATACTTCTCGGTGACGTCAAAGACCAAATTTATTGGTTGCAACCAGGAACAGAGGTCTATGAAGCACGACACGGGTGGTTCGTCAGAGACTGTACAACTTTAGTATTGCGAGACATCGTCTTTTATGCCAAAAATCACATTCCTGACTAGCATCAATTATTTACGAACTGTCCAATCACACAGTGACATTTCAGAAGGTATTGCATAACGACAAACCCACTTTCAGTTGTCCAGCCCACCAGAAATTACAAGGCAAAATCCAACATTCTTGCTCGGACAGGCCAGACAAACCCATAATAAAAGAACCTCAACCCAAACCATAATAAGCCATAAAAGAAGGAACAGAAACAGATGAGAAGCAAGCTAGAAGGGTGTGTGCATGTACCATAAACTCAGCAATGTCCTGTTCTTTGATCTCTATCTGACCAGCTGCCTAACAAGGAACTGGCTCAACAAGGTCAGCTACGGGCAAGGGAGTCAGTTCGCTCAGGTCACACAGAAGTCAGCTAAAGGTGTACGTGTCACAAAGACTCGCTCGGCCGTAGTCATCGGCCTATGTGAGGGCAACCACAAAATGGCTGTCGTACACAAAATGGAAACTGGAGGTTCGAACGAAATCCCTGAATACGCCGTGTATCCATCAATCGATTATGACGAAAACACTCGTACATACCGCACTCGTCATTTGCGGTCCGCTGATACCAAAATCGTCTTGATACGACGACCTTTATTGAACGGGTTCAGAATCACGGAACCTCAAAACCTCCTTTTGCCCTTACATAGGCAATAAACCCAAACTCACGTCAGTCTGAATCCAGGTCTATATTCATCAGATCATCAAGATGTTGCTGTAGCATCATCCTATTACTTAGCAACTCTCTCTGGACAGGTCTCCTTGTACACGAAGTAGCACAAAGGCCACATATAACAGGAGCACACTGCACGCAAAGACAGAACAGGAAAAGGGTAGCTAAGATCATCCCAATGACCATCAGAATCTTCCATCCCCAAGTGGATAACAATCCCCAAAACCATCCCATTAACGACCAATCTCCTTCGTCCACATGTACAGACTCGGAGATCTTATGTAGCTTGGAAATAGCTTGGAAAACTGTTGGAGCGCTGTCTGGAATGAAAACGCAGCAGCTCGTTTGAATCAATGTACATACCCCTCCTGCAAGTATGACATCTAACGCAACTCTGTTCTGAAGAGTCATAAGGCGATCTGACTGGAGCTCAGCAGTCAAGTTACTAAGGGCACTGGCAGTTTCGACTATGGTGGACTCAACCACTCTCGTCAACTGTCGAATGTTCCTGCTGTTAGCCATAGGTCCCCAAAAAGGCAGAAAACCCTGCAAGAAATCTCCTAATTCTTGTCCTGCAGTATCTTCCTTACTTAAGACACCTCTAGCAACTCTCGTCTTGTGGGAATCTGCCGCAGCTGTATATGTAGGAGGCAACAGGAAGAGACAAAACATGTGCCCGAGAAATCAGGGGGCAACCATGTATACGCTCTATCGTAACAGATGAAATAGGTACCCTTAGCTGCTAGAAACGATGGGGAAGTCTGGGACGCAAAAACATACGTCTCAGTACAGACACTTCCCTTACTGAGCTCTCGGAATATTGCCATTACCTTGAAGACAATAATGACCCTGATGGGGCACTATCCAAATCGGAGAGGATCTTTTTGCTCGCTGGTTTACACTGAGACTAACTCCATATCCAGTCACGTTCCATCCAATATATGCCTGTGTCTCATCTCTCTGGATAGTCTCATAGGAACTAATTCCTCTAATCATATCGACTATACCCTTGATTAGAGCACTATTCTTTGAACTATCCTTCACAGAACGTAGGGGGTAAACTTCACGAGCATAGATGAACATCGTTCTGTATGCCCGCACAGAACCATTGTAGCTAAAAGGCAGAACCAGGTAAGGAATACCTTTATCAGTAGTATGAGGCATAAGACCACACACCCAACAATTAGTCGTGTTCACTACTAGCTGGTGTTGGTGCAGAAGCTGAACAAAGGAATTATTGGTGAATTCCAATCTTCTAATAGATTCATGTTCGGGCAGAGGGTGAAAAGAATGCGAAGAAATAGTAGGAGGAGGCATAGGTAGTGTAGTGGGTGTAAACATCACCTTGAAAGAGAAAGTCACATATCCTATTAAAAACATCATTAAACTAAACAGCATCAACAGACATAATATTAAAAAATGTTTTCTGCTCATCACTGTACATATTTTGCTCTTAAAGCTCATTCTTTCAACAGGTCTCTCCATTTCGAAAAACTCCATCCTCTAACCGTGCTGTTCGCGGCGGTTGGGTCTTCCGTGCTAAGGAATGCGTCTGCCAGTCCAGGGAACGCCCTAAGACCAACCAGAACCGTCAACCTAGTGTCTTCGGCTTGCACTCCCAAGTCTTTACACCGCGACCTTACAACTGAACCAGGATGGCGGTTCGAAAAACAAAAATCGGTCAAAAGAGTTCCTCGGAGGAGAGAGCTTAGATTCAAAAATAGCAAAGAAAATAATTTTATTTTATTTGTCCCACGACTCTTGGTCGCAAATTATAACGGCCTTTGCCAGGCAATGTCTGTTCACGGAACAAAAGCTCAGGTTCGAAAGTGTCAAAACGATTCGACGGAGGCCCAGCTTCTTGCAGAAGGTCGTCGCTTTCTCGTTCAGTGATTGTCCCAATCAAACGTGCATCGCTAAAAGGCAGAAAACGAGGCACGGTTTCAGTTTCAGAATCAGGAATACCATCCTGGACCCACCGGTCGTACGGCAGAGGCAAAGGGGCCCTCTTACAATGTACACCGTGGATCCAGTTCTTTTTACCGCGCACTCGCACTGCTGATCGTGTGGACAGTATTTACAACAAGGGGTGGTGAGGGACAGAGTCTCTGAATTAAGCAGAAACCTCTTACCCAGTCAAGAGATCAGGGCTAGATCCAACACCGTTTTTTAGCTCACTGCACCATCCCAGTTTCAGAACCTGGCTGTATGCAAATTAGTCTGTTCCTGTCCCAGTGTATGATGGGAACAGGGCAAACCAAACTACAGAAGCCAATTCTTACACTGGGAAGGAAACAAGCTCCCGGGGACCGGTTTCTGGCATTACAGCCGTCTTCGGCCCGGTTTGCTTGAATCCTGATGGTGCAATGAGCAAGGGTCTCACATCTGAGAATACCCTTCCACACTTAGGGTGGACAAAAATATTTACAACAAGGGGTGGTGAGGGACAGAGTCTCTGAATTAAGCAGAAACCTCTTACCCAGTCAAGAGATCAGGGCTAGATCCAACACCGTTTTTTAGCTCACTGCACCATCCCAGTTTCAGAACCTGGCTGTATGCAAATTAGTCTGTTCCTGTCCCAGTGCATGATGGGAACAGGGCAAACCAAACTACAGAAGCCAATTCTTACACTGGGAAGGAAACAAGCTCCCGGGGACCGGTTTCTGGCATTACAGCCGTCTTCGGCCCGGTTTGCTTGAATCCTGATGGTGCAATGAGCAAGGGTCTCACATCTGAGAATACCCTTCCACGCTTAGGGTGGACAAAAATATTTACAACAAGGGGTGGTGAGGGACAGAGTCTCTGAATTAAGCAGAAACCTCTTACCCAGTCAAGAGATCAGGGCTAGATCCAACACCGTTTTTTAGCTCACTGCACCATCCCAGTTTCAGAACCTGGCTGTATGCAAATTAGTCTGTTCCTGTCCCAGTGCATGATCGGAACAGGGCAAACCAAACTACAGAAGCCAATTCTTACACTGGGAAGGAAACAAGCTCCCGGGGACCGGTTTCTGGCATTACAGCCGTCTTCGGCCCGGTTTGCTTGAATCCTGATGGTGCAATGAGCAAGGGTCTCACATCTGAGAATACCCTTCCACGCTTAGGGTGGACAAAAATATTTACAACAAGGGGTGGTGAGGGACAGAGTCTCTGAATTAAGCAGAAACCTCTTACCCAGTCAAGAGATCAGGGCTAGATCCAACACCGTTTTTTAGCTCACTGCACCATCCCAGTTTCAGAACCTGGCTGTATGCAAATTAGTCTGTTCCTGTCCCAGTGCATGATGGGAACAGGGCAAACCAAACTACAGAAGCCAATTCTTACACTGGGAAGGAAACAAGCTCCTGGGGACCGGTTTCTGGCATTACAGCCGTCTTCGGCCCGGTTTGCTTGAATCCTGATGGTGCAATGAGCAAGGGTCTCACATCTGAGAATACCCTTCCACGCTTAGGGTGGACAAAAATATTTACAACAAGGGGTGGTGAGGGACAGAGTCTCTGAATTAAGCAGAAACCTCTTACCCAGTCAAGAGATCAGGGCTAGATCCAACACCGTTTTTTAGCTCACTGCACCATCCCAGTTTCAGAACCTGGCTGTATGCAAATTAGTCTGTTCCTGTCCCAGTGCATGATGGGAACAGG
Organism: Lissotriton vulgaris; assembly: GCF_964263255.1. Lineage (NCBI taxonomy): Eukaryota > Metazoa > Chordata > Amphibia > Caudata > Salamandridae > Lissotriton > Lissotriton vulgaris. Next base: position 66,709,546 of record NC_141686.1, on the reverse strand, counting down.
GCAAACCAAACTACAGAAGCCAATTCTTACACTGGGAAGGAAACAAGCTCCCGGGGACCGGTTTCTGGCATTACAGCCGTCTTCGGCCCGGTTTGCTTGAATCCTGATGGTGCAATGAGCAAGGGTCTCACATCTGAGAATACCCTTCCACGCTTAGGGTGGACAAAAATATTTACAACAAGGGGTGGTGAGGGACAGAGTCTCTGAATTAAGCAGAAACCTCTTACCCAGTCAAGAGATCAGGGCTAGATCCAACACCGTTTTTTAGCTCACTGCACCATCCCAGTTTCAGAACCTGGCTGTATGCAAATTAGTCTGTTCCTGTCCCAGTGCATGATGGGAACAGGGCAAACCAAACTACAGAAGCCAATTCTTACACTGGGAAGGAAACAAGCTCCCGGGGACCGGTTTCTGGCATTACAGCCGTCTTCGGCCCGGTTTGCTTGAATCCTGATGGTGCAATGAGCAAGGGTCTCACATCTGAGAATACCCTTCCACGCTTAGGGTGGACAAAAATATTTACAACAAGGGGTGGTGAGGGACAGAGTCTCTGAATTAAGCAGAAACCTCTTACCCAGTCAAGAGATCAGGGCTAGATCCAACACCGTTTTTTAGCTCACTGCACCATCCCAGTTTCAGAACCTGGCTGTATGCAAATTAGTCTGTTTCTGTCCCAGTGCATGATGGGAACAGGGCAAACCAAACTACAGAAGCCAATTCTTACACTGGGAAGGAAACAAGCTCCCGGGGACCGGTTTCTGGCATTACAGCCGTCTTCGGCCCGGTTTGCTTGAATCCTGATGGTGCAATGAGCAAGGGTCTCACATCTGAGAATACCCTTCCACGCTTAGGGTGGACAAAAATATTTACAACAAGGGGTGGTGAGGGACAGAGTCTCTGAATTAAGCAGAAACCTCTTACCCAGTCAAGAGATCAGGGCTAGATCCAACACCGTTTTTTAGCTCACTGCACCATCCCAGTTTCAGAACCTGGCTGTATGCAAATTAGTCTGTTCCTGTCCCAGTGCATGATGGGAACAGGGCAAACCAAACTACAGAAGCCAATTCTTACACTGGGAAGGAAACAAGCTCCCGGGGACCGGTTTCTGGCATTACAGCCGTCTTCGGCCCGGTTTGCTTGAATCCTGATGGTGCAATGAGCAAGGGTCTCACATCTGAGAATACCCTTCCACGCTTAGGTTGGACAAAAATATTTACAACAAGGGGTGGTGAGGGACAGAGTCTCTGAATTAAGCAGAAACCTCTTACCCAGTCAAGAGATCAGGGCTAGATCCAACACCGTTTTTTAGCTCACTGCACCATCCCAGTTTCAGAACCTGGCTGTATGCAAATTAGTCTGTTCCTGTCCCAGTGCATGATGGGAACAGGGCAAACCAAACTACAGAAGCCAATTCTTACACTGGGAAGGAAACAAGCTCCCGGGGACCGGTTTCTGGCATTACAGCCGTCTTCGGCCCGGTTTGCTTGAATCCTGATGGTGCAATGAGCAAGGGTCTCACATCTGAGAATACCCTTCCACGCTTAGGGTGGACAAAAATATTTACAACAAGGGGTGGTGAGGGACAGAGTCTCTGAATTAAGCAGAAACCTCTTACCCAGTCAAGAGATCAGGGCTAGATCCAACACCGTTTTTTAGCTCACTGCACCATCCCAGTTTCAGAACCTGGCTGTATGCAAATTAGTCTGTTCCTGTCCCAGTGCATGATGGGAACAGGGCAAACCAAACTACAGAAGCCAATTCTTACACTGGGAAGGAAACAAGCTCCCGGGGACCGGTTTCTGGCACTACAGCCGTCTTCGGCCCGGTTTGCTTGAATCCTGATGGTGCAATGAGCAAGGGTCTCACATCTGAGAATACCCTTCCACGCTTAGGGTGGACAAAAATACTTACAACAAGGGGTGGTGAGGGACAGAGTCTCTGAATTAAGCAGAAACCTCTTACCCAGTCAAGAGATCAGGGCTAGATCCAACACCGTTTTTTAGCTCACTGCACCATCCCAGTTTCAGAACCTGGCTGTATGCAAATTAGTCTGTTCCTGTCCCAGTGCATGATGGGAACAGGGCAAACCAAACTACAGAAGCCAATTCTTACACTGGGAAGGAAACAAGCTCCCGGGGACCGGTTTCTGGCATTACAGCTGTCTTCGGCCCGGTTTGCTTGAATCCTGATGGTGCAATGAGCAAGGGTCTCACATCTGAGAATACCCTTCCACGCTTAGGGTGGACAAAAACGACGGCTGAAATGCCAGAAACCGGTCCCCGGTAGCTTGTCTCCTTTCTGGTAAAGAATTGGCTTGGTAGTTTAGTCTGCCCTGTTCCCATGATGCACTGGGCCAGGGACAGACTGATTTGCATATAGCCAGGTTCTGAGCTGGGATGGGGCAGTGAGATAAATAACGGTGATGGATCAAGCCCTGATCTTTGGACTGGGTAAGAGTGGTCTGCTCAATTCAGACACTCTGTTCATCACCACCCCCTTTTGTAAATCGATTTTGGCCACTATAGGTGTGGCAGGGTATACTCAGACATGAGTCCCTTTCTCACTGCTCCATCAGGATTCAAGCAAGCCGGGCCGAAGACGGCTGAAATGCCAGAAACCGGTCCCCGGTAGCTTGTCTCCTTTCTGGTAAAGAATTGGCTTGGTAGTTTAGTCTGCCCTGTTCCCATGATGCACTGGGCCAGGGACAGACTGATTTGCATATAGCCAGGTTCTGAGCTGGGATGGGGCAGTGAGATAAATAACGGTGATGGATCAAGCCCTGATCTTTGGACTGGGTAAGAGTGGTCTGCTCAATTCAGACACTCTGTTCATCACCACCCCCTTTTGTAAATCGATCGTGTGGACAGTAGCACCAAGTAGGGTTCAATCCAGCGGGGCTGATCGTTCTTAGTCCGCTGGAAGTTCTTCACGAAAACCCAGGAGCCAGGTTCGATAGCATGTCCTGGATCTTCGGATGCTTGTGGCAGTGTATCATGAAACTGTTGGTGCAAAACACGCAATTTAGCCGTCAATTCGTAAAGGTAATCGAGCAATTCAGGGTGCTCTATTTCACTGAATTTGGTCGGCCGCGGCACTCCCCATATATTTGCCGGACGACCAAAAACTACTTCATAGGGACTAAGTCCCATTCGCGAATGTACAGTCATTCTTGTTGACAGAAGTGCTAATGGCAAGGCATCGGGCCATTGTAGACCGGAGCTCGCCTGAATCTTGGCCAGTTTTAGCTTAAGGGTGCCATTATAGCATTCTACCAAACCAGCTGATTGGGGGTGATTTGCAGCATGGAATTTTTGGCGGATTCCTAAACCATCACACACTCTCTTCATCACTTGACCCACAAATTCACTCCCATTGTCACTCCAGACCATTCTCGGCAAACCATACCTAGGGAAAAATTCCTTAACAAGGGCTTTAGCTGTGGACAAGGCAGTGTTGTCTTTCAGAGGATGTGCTTCTACCCATCTCGAGAAGGCACAAACAACCACGAGCGCATACTTTAAGTTGTTGCACCTCTCCATGTGGATGAAAGCAAAGCCTCAAACGGATACGTCGGAGGTGCAAAATAATCAGCTGGAGTTGGAGTTCCCTTACCAGGATTGTACATCAGACAAACCATACAATTCTTAACTAGGTTCTCTGCACACTTAGGAATTCCAGCATTTTGCCATTCTGGAGCTAACAACTTACAAATCCCTTTCACACTGATATGAGCCATTCCATGAGCCATAGGAACCACTGGAAGCACGTACGCATCAGGTAACAACCATCGCTGATGCTCTAACAACTCAACCCAACAACCATTCGAATCCAATTTACCCTTACTTTTTCTCCATTCATTCAACTCTTTCTCTGTAGCTTCAGCTTGAATGGACTTCACACTCTCTATCATATCTTCACACATACTTCTATCCGGAACCCATCTCGCCGGACCCGCAACATACATTCGACTCATCACATCTCTCGCCGTTTCTTTCGCAACTTCATCTGCAAACGCATTACCACGACCAACATCATCATCTGTCTTACTATGAATAATATGTTGACAATTGCTTTAACCTGGTGTATTTTTATATTGCTCTTACATGCAATTTCTTTCATGTGTAATGCATTTGTGTTCATTTACAACTTTACAAGGTAAAATACCTATATTTATGTTTAAAACAAAAATTATGTTGTGGTTGTGGGAGTTGTGCTTATGGTGCATGTGGGTGTGCATTCAATTGTGCGTGTGTTGTTGGTGTGCTATGCAATATGTAACAAAAGGGGCATGACATTACCTATATATATTTTTGAAGCAAACACAACATTAATGTGTATTATGACATTCATAAGTAGTACTTACCAGTATCCACTCCACCAAGGACTCACCCCTTCAGCAAACCACCTTTAGGACAACGGCAGCACAACAGAGAGTTCTAAATACAATCGCGTATTCTGCGGACCTGATGGCGACGGAGTACTGTTAGCCAGCAGAGGAGCCCTCTATCTCGACGACGGTGTGCCTCTTACGCAATGGGAAACAGTCTGATGTGGACAGCGGTTCATCTAAATAAGAAGAGAGGAATACCGTCAGCATGGCTGTGTACCTGTATACTCCGCCATGGAGGGACAACCATACAATTTTTAACGAGGTTCTCTGCACACTTAGGAATTCCAGCATTTTGCCATACATGAGCCAACAACTTACAAATCCCTTTCACACTGATATGAGCCCTTCCATGAGCCATCGTAACCACTGGAAGCACGTACGCATCAGGTAACAACCATCGCTTATGCTCGGACAACTCAACCCAACAACCATTCGAATCCAATTTACCCTTACTTTCTCTCCATTCATTCAACTCTTTCTCTGTAGCTTCAGCTTGAATGGACTTCACGCTCTCTATCGTATCTTCACACATACTTCTATCCGGAACCCATCTCGCCGGACCCGCAACATACATTCGACTCATCACATCTCTTACCGTTTCTTTCGCAACTTCATCTGCAAACGCATTACCACGACCAACATCATCATCTGTCTTACTATGAATGATATGTTGACAATTGCTTTAACCTGGTGTATTTTTATATTGCTCTTACATGCAATTTTTTTCATGTGTAATGCATTTGTGTTCATTTACAACTTTTCAAGGTAAAATACCTATATTTATGTTTAAAACAAAAATTATGTTGTGGTTGTGGGAGTTGTGCTTATGGTGCATGTGGGTGTGCATTCAATTGTGCGTGTGTTGTTGGTGTGCTATGCAATATGTAGCAAAAGGGGCATGACATTACCTATATATATTTTTGAAGCAAACACAACATTAATGTGTATTATGACATTCATAAGTAGTACTTACCCGTATCCACTCCACCAAGGACTCACCCCTTCAGCAAACCACCTTTAGGACAACTGCAGCACAACGGAGAGTTCTAAATACAATCGCGTAATCCACGGACCTGATGGCGACGGAGTATTGTTAGCCAGCAGAGGAGTCTTCTATCTCGACGACGGTGTGCCTCTTATGCAATGGGAAACAGTCTGATGTGGACAGCGGTTCATCTAAATACGAAGAGTGGAATACCGTCAGCATGGCTGTGTACCTGTATACTCCGCCATGGAGGGACAACAGGAGTCCCACCACGATCTAAATCAGCCCTGAGGCTTGTGATCTGTCCACAGTAAAATATTTTAATCCCCCATAAGCATGTCCTAGAATGTACTCTCTTTCTCTCTCTCTCTCTCTATATATATATATATATATATATATATATATATATATATATATACACACAATCTATGTATAGAACATGGGCACGGCCTGGAGGCAGTCAGACATTTTCTAGAACAGCGCCAGATGAGATTTGCTAAACATAACGAAATGATTCTTGAATTCACAGAATTTTGTCTAACTCATAATATCTTTCTTTTTGAGGACCAACTATACATCCATCCGGTACGGCGATGGGCACCTGCTTCGCTTCCAGCTACGCCAACCTGTTCGTGGGCTGGTGGGAGGAGCAGGTGCCCAACTCTGGAAATGGGCCTCTGTTTTCTGTGCTCACCTGTAGTGAATTGACAGGCTTCTCCGTGCCTGTTGTTGAGAGGTCGCCCTGAAGGGTTGGAGGCTCCGTGCTCGAAGGCTTGTAATGGATTCAATTATGGAGCATGACCCACACACTGCTGTTTCACCTACCAGGTTATGCTACACAGCGAAAAGAGACAGCAGCGCTGGAAGGGATTCAGTGAGGATTACTTCCTACACCGATCGTTCCTCAGAAAGAACCTTTTTTCAAAGATGTCCAAACACTCAAGCATCTTGCTGGTAATTATAAACTGCCATGACTAGGTTCCATGAGGATAATAATTACATTAAAATGCATCGGAGGATGAAAAGAGCAAATTGGGAACTGTGCCTTTTAAATGAGAACTTTCAGCAAAATACCAGCACATAACTGAAATTCCTGATGTATTGTGGGAGATGTATTTTTTTTTTGTAAACGATATTTTATTAAGGTAACAGAGAAACAAAAACAATAAAGAAGGGGAAAGGGGGATGAAGACACATGAATTGCAAATCAAAGATGTACCCACGCAGGGGTCAATACACAGAGGTCAGGCAGCAGGAAGCGTTGATAAAGGGCTGAGCAATGTCAACACACAGGGCTGGACGCAACAGTGCAAAAAAGAAAGAGTTCCAAAAATGTAGCTTGGGAGAGTGACTAGCCCCCTAGGAAGTCTGGAGGGGAAAGTCTGGCTGACATCAGGCAAGTCAATGCAATCCAGAGGCTAGGCCGACCAGGTCCGTGCACGCCTTCCCGCTGTGCGGCCTCAAGAAAATCAGCATAGTGTGCAATATCATAAGAGCAAATTGTCCTCATCCCCCTATCAGAAAAGAAAAGCCAACGCAAAAAAGAAAGAACCCCCCCTCCCCAGAGACTCCAACCTCCCCAGTGCGCCCACCCCCCCGATGGTGGCGGCCAGACAACAACCATTCACACAGGCATAAATCACACTTGAAACAGATGTAAGGCACGTATAGTGGGCGGGCATACCGCGGACGGCAACCCACGAGAGAGAAAGCGGACCAGTGGGCCCCATCTGAAAGCAAAATTCTTAAAGTTGTTCCTAAAGATATCTGCCATCCGCTCCATACTCAGCAGCCTCCAAAGTCTAGCAAACCACAGGGAAAGAGCCGGAGCCGCCTCCTTTTTCCATGAGGCAGCCAGAGTGAGCTTGGCCGCTCCCAGGCAGAGCCAAAGGATGTGCTTGTCGGCCCTGGTCTGGTGCTCCAGAAGCGGGTCCCGAAGGCCAAGGAGCACAAAGCCAATGGAATCAGGAATCGGGTAGCCCAGGATTTCCCTAATATGAGACAGTATCTCCTCCCAATAGGGGCGTATGACGGGGCAGTCCCACCAAATATGGCGGAAGTCCCCCAGAAGTCCACAGCCCCGCCAACATCTGTCAGAAGCTGAAGGAAAAATCCTTTTCAATCGGGTCGGATAAAGATACCAATCTAACATGGTTTTCATATGTGCTTCCCTAAGATCAATCGAGTGATTAAATGTGTGTAAATCGCGCCAAAGGTGCGACCATTCTGTGTCGGAGATGTCTCTCCCCAGGTGCCCTTCCCACAACCCCATGTATCTAGGACGAGGTGAAACAGCTGTGGTTAACAGTAAATCGTAGAGAAAGGAAATTACCCCCTTCATGGAGGATGTGCGAGTAATGTAGGACTCAAAAGCTGTGGGAGGCCTCGTCGCAGCGTCCCTCACCTCAGGAGACAGTGCCCAATGCAGCAGCTGGGTATGACGGTAGCGTTCAGTAGGAGGCACACCATAATCGCGCATGCAGTTTTGGAAGGTGAGCGGCTCATAGCCATGAAACAAGTGTGTAAGAGCATGGCAGCCTCCCGCCTTCCATCTATCAAAGGGCCCCTCAACTAGCGCCGGCGGGAATGCAGGATTAAAATGAATAGGTGTGAATGGGGAAGGAAAGGAAGTCCACCGCTCGTCATGTGAGACCGAGTCCCAGACCTTCAGAGTGGTGCTAGTAGGGGTGCTAATGTATGCGTTGCGAGGCCGATCCCCCTTCACTTTCCAAACCAGGTCCCAAATAGAGCGCCCCGCCACACTCCTGTCCATGTGCAACCAATGTTTCTCCGACTCCATTTGAGTCCATTCAACCAACACCCGGAGTTGTGCCGCTTTATAGTAAAGGAGCATGTCCGGCAGTCCAGCCCCGCCCTTCCTCTGAGGTCGGCTAAGCGTAAGAAAGGAAAGTCTGGCTCGGCCCCCTTGCCAGACATAACACAGAATCATAGTTTTCAGTCGCCGAAAGAAACCCCCGTCCAAGGGAATGGGGAGGGCTTGGAACAAGTACAGAAGCTTGGGGAGCAGCGTCATCTTGACTGCATTCACACGCCCAAGCCAGGAAATAAACATAGGCTTCCAGCGAGTCAGCTCAGCCTGTATCTGAGACAGTAGAGGGGGGAAGTTAGCTGCATATAGGGTAGTGACGGAAGAGGTAAGCTGGACCCCAAGATATTGAATGGAGGCGCCCGCCCAGGCCAGGGGAGTGAGAGGTCGTATGCGATCTACTTCAGAGGGCGGAAGCGTGAGATTAAGTATGTAAGATTTGTTGGGGTTCACCCGAAACCCCGCCACCGCTTCGAATTGGGACAGCACGTCCTGTACCCGTGGGAGGGAGGTCCCGGGATCAGCTAGTGACAGAAGGACATCGTCAGCAAACAAAGAAATTTTATGCTGTTCCCCCAAAAAGGGGAGGCCCACAATATCCGGTTCCTCACGAATCCTAATAGCAAGGGGCTCTATACTAAGTGCAAAAAGTAAGGGGGATAGGGGGCAGCCCTGCCTCGTGCCTCGAGAATGAGCAAAAAACGGAGAGACATGGCCGTTCACCATTACCCTCGAGCGCGGGTCGTGATAGTTGGCCCGAAGCATAGTAATAAACGTGGGGGAGAAGCCAAATGCCTGTAGAGTGCTAAAGAGAAAGTTCCAGTCCACCCGATCGAACGCCTTTTCAGCGTCAAGGCCGAGCAGGACAGCCGGGATCCGAAAGCGTTCGGCCTTCTCAATCAGGTGAATTAGGCGTCTGGTGTTATCGTGGGTCTGGCGACCCTTTATAAAGCCCGATTGATCCGGATGAATGAGGGCGGGCATAAGGTCCTTAAGCCGAGCAGCCAAGATAGAAGAATACAACTTGGCATCAATATTCAGAAGGGCAATGGGTCGATAGGATTCACACCTGGAGGGGTCTTTCCCCGCCTTGGGAATTATCGAAATTACAGCCTCCGCCATCGAACCCGAGGTGTGGCCCTCATCCCTCATGGTGTTGAAGAGGAGCACCAAACGGTCCCCCAACTCGGACGCGAATGTTTGATAAAAGGAGGCCGTATAGCCGTCCGGGCCAGGCGCTTTATGAGGTTTGAGAGACCGAATGGCAGAGAGTACCTCCTCCCTCGTAATCGGGGCCTCCAGAAGGTCATTCCACTCCTTGGAGACCTGAGGTAGCGCTAGAGTCTCCAGATATGCTTGTTGAGCGGACGGCACTAAGCGGTCCGCCGAGTACAGAGCAGCATAGAAGTCACCAAAGAGCGCTGCCTTATCTGCGTCCTTGTGTTCCACCACCCCGAAGGAGTTCCGAATACCACCCACATATTCTCTTTCACGCTTATCACGGAGCTGCCGTGCTAAGTGCTTCCCCACCTTGTTGCCCTGAGCGTAGGAGAGGCGCCGTAGGCGCAGTATGGTATGTTCTGCTCGATTATTATAGTGCGCCCTGAGCTTCCCCCGCACCGCCGCTAGAGGGCGAAGCGTCCTTCTAGAAGGATTCTGCTTATGTGCAGTTTCCAACGAGGTCAGTTCCGCCTCCAGTGCCTCCCTCTCTTCCCGCCGAAGTCTATTCAGGGCGGAGTTCAGAGCAATGCATGTACCACGTGTCGACGCCTTGAAGGCGTCCCATTGGGTAAAGAGCGAGGTGTCGCCAGTCTTGTTCAGCTCAAAGAACTCCCTAATGGCCGCCCGAAGCTTCTTGCAGGATTCCTCATCACGCGTGAGGGATGCCGGGAAATACCATTTGCGATGGGGGGACTAAGCAGGGGCCCAGTTCAAGCATGTCGCCAAAAGGCTATGATCCGAAACCGAAAGTGGAAACATTTTGCTATCACGCAAGTCACCCTGTAAAGATTGATGCACAAAAATATGGTCAAGACTGGAGTATGTGTGGTGAACATGTGAATAGAACGTGTAGTCCCTAGTGCGGGGGTGGAGGGAGCGCCAGCTATCGACAAGGCCCAGACTTAACAAAGTATCCCGCAGCTCCGGGGAAAAGAGACCTGTCTCAGTCCTCTGTTGATGCGAGCAATCAAAATCTTTATCCCAAACCAAGTTAAAATCCCCCAGCACAATCAACGCTCCCTCCCCAAAATCCCCGATCACATTCATGAGAGACTCAAGGAACCCATGCTGCCCCGTATTTGGTGCATAGACCACCACCCATGTGCAAAGTTTACCCATGAGCATCCCCTTCACCATCAGCCACCTCCCCTACTTGTCCCCCCGGACCCCCAAGGGTTGAAACTGAAGGGCAGATCGGAACAAAAGTGCCACCCCACGGTGTTTAGTAGGGGCGGAAAAAAGCTCGATGAGGAAGGCTTTCGTAACCGGGCCGTCATCGTCGCCCTTGGTCGGCGACTTGCTAGGGCCCGGGGGCGAACCAGATGCCCCTTTCCCGGGACCCTCCTTCCCCGGTTTATTCAGGCGATTCCTCGTCGACATGGTGCGACGTCCCTATGCCAAAGATAGGAGGCAAGATGGCACCACTCCTCCGATCGTTCGCCGATGCCGCTGTCCAGCAAGGCCCCAGACAGGACGGCGCTTCCTCGTCACCTCCGTATGGCGATAATTGCCAGCCGGGCCACTGGAACCACAGGCAGGCCCGTCACCACGCCAATGTAGGGGACACGCACAGGAGAGCTGGATGATTTATAAATCAGGGGGTACTGCTTGTGCTTGAGCCTGGTTTCATCTTTGCGAGCCAAATGAGTCTCCTGCAGGCCCACCACATCCAGTTGATGATCTAAAATATATTTCCAAATCTTTTGACGCTTTTGAGGCGAGTTAAGGCCTTTAACGTTCCAAGAGCCTATCGTAACCGGCAGCATCGAGACCATTCTCCCCACCCAGCGCTTCCATCAATGCGACCCAACTCTAAGGACAAATCAGACACACCACTGCCACACCAGGTCCCAATCCACCACCACCGGGGTCCATCCCCAACAAGCCCACCGGATCCCTCAGGAGTCTCAAAAACAAACCATAGAAAAGGGAAAACGAAGAGTAGAGAAAGAACAATGAAAGTCAGACATGACCGTAAGGGTCGGGGGTAGAAGACCCAGGTAATGCCCCCCCGATTCCAGGGCTGGGGTAACCCTCCATTGGAGAAAAGTCCCACAGAGTACCTGAGGTGGTAGAGCCCTCCGGCTCCCACCGGCCGCTGATGATGGGGCCTAAGCCGCCGAGGAGCTGTCCACTTGGCTCGATTCAGTCACCTGGGCCACCGAGGCCAAGGCATCTCCCCTCTCAGTCTGGCTCGCTGATGGGGAAGGCCCCTCTGCTGTGCGCTGTCTGCCCGCTCTCTGCCAAGGCGGGGATCGGGAGCGGCGACGTCTTCTTGGCGAGGCAGTAGCGTCCGCCGAAGCAGATGTTTCCTCCATTCCCAGCAAGTCCCTGGCGGCCGCCATAGTCCGCACTTGTACCAGCCGATTTTGCCAGCGGAAGATGAGCCGAAAGGGGTGACCCCAGGAGTAGGATACCCCGTGTTCCCTCAGGAAGGCCGTGACTGGGCGAAAGTCCCGCCGCTTCTGCAGGGTGGTGGCCGCCAGGTCCTGAAAAAGTTGGGGGCTGTGTCCGCGAAAAAGCAAATTGTTAGTGTCCCTCGCCTTCCTCAAGATCATCTCCTTCAATTGAAAGTCGTGGACACAAGCCAAGATGTCGGGGGCGGCGAGCGCGCGCCACGCGGCAGGACCACCCGATGTACCCTGTCCAGCTTGACTTCATCGCGATCGTCCTCCGCCAAGATGTGTAGAAAGAGAGCCTCCACATATTCCCGCAGATTGCCACCGTCTCCATCCGCGGGCACCGCTCTAATACGAATGTTATTCCGACTGGATCTGTTTTCCAAATCTTCGCAGTGGGTCTGAAGATCTGGATTCTGCTCACGAAGCTGGAGCAGGTCCTGCTGTAGCTGATGGACATCCCCACTGAGGCCCAGGTCATGGTCCTCCAGGGTAGCGACACGCTCGCCAATGCCGTCTACATCACGACGGACTTCACCGAGGTCGGAGGCCAGTTGCGCTTTCAGTTCCGTGATATCCTCCTTGATGGAGGAAAAAAGCTCGATGAGGAAGGCTTTCGTAACCGGGCCGTCATCGTCGCCCTTGGTCAGCGACTTGCTAGGGCCCGGGGGCGAACCAGATGCCCCTTTCCCGGGACCCTCCTTCCCCGGTTTATTCAGGCGATTCCTCGTCGACATGGTGCGACGTCCCTATGCCAAAGATAGGAGGCAAGATGGCACCACTCCTCCGATCGTTCGCTGATGCCGCTGTCCAGCAAGGCCCCAGACAGGACGGCGCTTCCTCGTCACCTCCGTACGGCGATAATTGCCAGCCGGGCCACTGGAACCACAGGCGGGCCCGTCACCACGCCAATGTAGGGGACACGCACAGGAGAGCTGCACTCCGTCGCCAACCAAAGTCTCGAGTCCCCTCTCGCCGACGGTCGAAGCCGCCCAGACAAAGCCCCGTAGGCCGCTCCGGAGCAAGTGCGTCACTAAAGTAACACCTCTGCCAAGTCCGCCGTCCCGTGTCGTAGCTCGACGGGAGAAGGGGCAAACCAATGCAGGGCGCCTCAGGAGACCCAGGAGAATCAAAGCCGGGGCTTAAATCGCCCCGATATCGCTAGGCAAAGCTATGAAGGGCTCGGGGTGCCGGAGGAGCTCGCAGGCACGTCTTACCGGGAGATGTATTTTTTACCAGTCATGTGACCCAAGACTTTTTATAAAAATGCATGCACGTAAGCACTTGGCTGTGGCTTCTTCCCGTGATCAAGGCAGAGCGCTGAAACATGTAGGGAAAGAGAAGCTGACGGTGCATTCTACTTTGAATAAAGGAACCAACTCTGGAAATGGGCCTCTGTTTTCTGTGCTCACCTGTAGTGAATTGACAGGCTTCTCCGTGCCTGTTGTTGAGAGGCCGCCCTGAAGGGTTGGAGGCTCCGTGCTCGGAGGCTTGCAAAGGATTCAATTATGGAGCATGACCCACACACTGCTGTTTCACCTACCAGGTTATGCTACACAGCGAAAAGAGACAGCAGCGCTGGAAGGGATTCAGTGAGGGGTACTTCCTACACCGATCGTTCCACAGAAAGAACCTTTTTTCAAAGATGTCCAAACACTCAAGCATCTTGCTGGTAATTATAAACTGCCATGACTGGGTTCCATGAGGATAATAATTACATTAAAATGCATCGGAGGATGAAAAGAGCAAATTGGGAACTGTGCCTTTTAAATGAGAACTTTCAGCAAAATACCAGCACATAACTGAAATTCCTGATGTATTGTGGGAGATGTATTTTTTACCAGTCATGTGACCCAAGACTTTTTATAAAAATGCATGCACATAAGCACTTGGCTGTGGCTTCTTCCCGTGATCAAGGCAGAGCGCTGAAACATGTAGGGAAAGAGAAGCTGACGGTGCATTCTACTTTGAATAAAGGAACCAACTCTGGAAATGGGCCTCTGTTTTCTGTGCTCACCTGTAGTGAATTGACAGGCTTCTCCGTGCCTGTTGTTGAGAGGCCGCCCTGAAGGGTTGGAGGCTCCGTGCTCGGAGGCTTGTAAAGGATTCAATTATGGAGCATGACCCACACACTGCTGTTTCACCTACCAGGTTATGCTACACAGCGAAAAGAGACAGCAGCGCTGGAAGGGATTCAGTGAGGAGTACTTCCTACACCGATCGTTCCACAGAAAGAACCTTTTTTCAAAGATGTCCAAACACTCAAGCATCTTGCTGGCAATTATAAACTGCCATGACTGGGTTCCATGAGGATAATAATTACATTAAAATGCATCGGAGGATGAAAAGAGCAAATTGGGAACTGTGCCTTTTAAATGAGAACTTTCAGCAAAATACCAGCACATAACTGAAATTCCTGATGTATTGTGGGAGATGTATTTTTTACCAGTCATGTGACACAAGACTTTTTATAAAAATGCATTCACGTAAGCACTTGGCTGTGGCTTCTTCCCGTGATCAAGGCAGAGCGCCGAAACATGTAGGGAAAGAGAAGCTGACGGTGCATTCTACTTTGAATAAAGGAACCAACTCTGGAAATGGGCCTCTGTTTTCTGTGCTCACCTGTAGTGAATTGACAGGCTTCTCCGTGCCTGTTGTTGAGAGGCCGCCCTGAAGGGTTGGAGGCTCCGTGCTCGGAGGCTTGTAAAGGATATATATATATATATATATATATATCACGGCCTGGAGGCAGTCAGACATTTTCTAGAACAGCACCAGGTGAGATTTGCTAAACATAATGAAATGATTCTTGAATTCACAGAATTTTGTCTAACTCATAATATCTTTCTTCTTGAGGACCAACTATACATCCAAAGGTCCGGTACGGCGATTGGCACCTGCTTCGCTTCCAGCTACGCGAACCTGTTCGTGGGCTGGTGGGAGGAGCAGGTGCCCAGGAGCTGTGTAGGACAAGATAGAGGGGAGGCAGTATGACACTATAACAACTAGATTACCATCTGGGTAGGGACCCTTTAAAAGATAGAATAGGGACTTTCCATTATCATGTCACTACTGGATTTACTGCATCCATATTCTCCCATCTTTATTTGGGAGAGGGATAGGATATGAGGTACCATATACACACGCAGATAGAGAAGGGACATTGATCCTTTGCTCCAATTTGTAAGCTCTTCCTTCTGTTGTCTTGTATTGGTTTCGTTTTGTTCTTTGCCTTCTTTGAGGTCTGCCCTGCACCCAATTACCATCTATGATGTTATTGCAGGGCTAATAGTATACCATTGCATAAACAATGTTAATGTCATTTCAACTGAAGCTTTTGCACAAGAATTTTTTAGTCGAGTACATTGAAACTTTTTAGTTGCGTACATTGAATTTATTGATTGAATCAACGTTAGCAAACTCAATACTGCATTCTGTAAGTGCTTGAATATCTTGAATAGACTAATGCTGATATTTGATGAACTGTGGTGTTATTTTCAGTATGTAGGAAATGCTATAATCATGATGGGACATCTTGAACATAGGACATTAGCCGATCCACAGCTTTATTTTTTGTCAAAAACTTGTGACAACTGTAAAAATAATATACCCTCCTCACATGAATACGAAGTTAATCAGTAGATGTCAAATCGTTTTTCGTATGTGGAACAATGTTTGATATAGACATTCCAAGATGGCGCTCATGTTGATGTTTGAGGGGCCAGTCCTATGTCGATGTCATTGATTGCAAAGAAACTTTATTAACATGCTGCTTTTGAGTCAGAATTGATACACTGACGAAGGCTCGCGCCGAAACGCGTCTGTGCGTTTTTTTCCCCCAATAAATCCTTCCGAGATTTCACAACCCCTCCTTGAGTGCTGCATCTTTTCTTGGAACTGTGAAAAGTTTGAGCGCAAAATATATATATATATATATATATATATATATATATATATATATATATATATATATATATATATATATATATATATATACACACACACACGTTTCTTTAATAATCTTTGTAGTGGTTTCCCTTTACTTGATTTGAGTAATTCTTAAAGAATCTTGCATACAATTCTGAGAGACCTACAAATGACAATCATTTTTCCTTTTTCTTAACTATAAGTGCTTTAATAATGGCCTCATTATGGTCTTCCTTAGGTATTTTTCCTTTTGTTATATTTTGTGGGAAAGTGCTATACCGCTTCTTGTCCAAATTTGCATTTTTCACGTTTCACTGTTAAACCAAATCCTTGTAGGATTTACTATACCTTGCTCAGATTCACATTATGCTCCTCCACATCCTGGCCAAAGACTAAAATGTTGCCTTGAAATACCTTAACCCCCTTTTATCCCTTCAAGATATTCCACAGGTTTCTAGGGAAACCACTGAGGTGCTTGCTAATCCAAAAGCCTTGTCCAGCTTGACCTGGTTGAATGCACTCATTAAGTCTAACCAAGAAAAGATGGTCGCTCCAGCAATGCTGTTCACAATTCCTGCAGAATGGGCAGAGGGACACTATGCAAATTGTATAATTTAACACCACAGGTCCACACACAGCCTTAAATCACCAAAAATCTTCAATGATATAAAAATTTGTGAAAGTCAATGTGAGCACTCATTTGGCTTAATGATTCCCTCTGAGCATAAATCTTATGAGACTTCTTTAAGCTTTCTGTTGTACGACAGAAAAACACATTTCTGCCTCATTGTACATTTTGCATAATCACAATTTTGTGTCTGATTCCTTAAAATTTCCCTAATTCATCATTGAGCACATACCTATACGCAATAGCAACAATGGGGGGAGGTAGAGTATAGAGATAGGATTCTCACTCCACGGGCACTGATAATTAAACAAAAAGAATCCTACTCCGAGTGCACACCCCAGGGATAGGGGACACTCAGTGTTGTGAAAAATACCCCTCACACACCAACAGGTCCCTTGGTGTCATGCTTCATCATCGGGGTCTTCGCATCCCACTAGAGGGATGCGGCGTGCTGCGACCAGCGACTACGCGGGAGCACTGTCAGAGTTGACTATGTGTGGTGTGTGTAAGGTGTAAGTGGTGGGGTATTTGAGGATGTGAGTGAAGGGTGTGGTGAGAGTTAAAAAGTACCTGGCTAGTAGGTTCTAAAAAAACTTTATTCGAGACCTCAAGCTGGTACTGCTAAAAGAAGTGCAAAGTGAGGTTAGTTGTCTTTATTATGGACATTACCTCTGGTGTGCGTCGACATGTTTCGGAACTGGTGTTCCTTCTTCAGGACGGGGGCACAACTTCCCAACCTTACTCACGTGTTTTTATAGAAAAAGACTTTTGTCTAGGAAGTAATAGAAAAGTGAAAATATTTACAGTGATGAAATGAGGCTATAGTGTGCCTACAGCGGTATTGGTTCATGCAGTTGCATGACTCATTGTTAATGTTTTATCCTGCTTCATGAGCATATCCAGAACGTCAGGGTGGGATGATGGATTCGTAATAGAATCCGCCAGAGATTGCCTCCTTCTACCACCCAGCGCTACGCACCTGTCAGACATAATCAGCATTTCGAAAGTCCCTTAAAGCCCATCTCTTTTGCTTATAACTCCCTTTCTTTTTCTGTAGCCCTCCTGTTACCAGATCTATCAGCGCCGGGACGCCCCGTTGGGGCAGCTGTGCCCTCTATAAAATACAAAAAATAAAAAATAAAATACCCGAAGTCCTCCTCAAGAAGTGCGTAATTTGGGCCTGTAGTTGCAGGTGGGGCCCACCTGCACTCATTTCTGAGTATCAGCACTTACCTTCTCTTATCAGTCTTTGACCCTGTGCAAGAGAAAGAGAAAAACACAAAAGCATGGATGAAAAAGGAACCTATAAGAGTGAAACCAAAGGCAGGGAGAGCGTGGTGGTGGACAGGGCTTTAAGTGGCCGGGTCCTGCCGGTGCTCAGCACCAGTAGTTCTAAAACAAAAGGTGCTAAGAAGGGTCCCTATTGGGCTCTCCATTTTTGCCCTTATCCTCAGGGTGAACAAAAATCTTACTTTTGTAGCAGTGCCACCCTTCATTGCCTTGATGTAACATCAAAGAGATTCTCAATAGTTCTTCCGCAGTCTCATAATTTCAGAACTGAAACATTATCAATGTTCTATACAACAAAGCCAAAATTGTGCTTATTAATCTTATGCAACTACAAACCATTAACAATGGAATGTAACTTGTTGTATTATTTATCTGGTGCAATGACGGAAGCAGCAAATTTACCCGTTGGGCAGCACACTATGCTAAGCACAGTTTTTTTTAGCTTTTGTGTTTTTAAGCCACACCCTTAATTACATCAGCAACACCCCTTTGAGAAACACCCCAGTTTTTTCATCCCACTTAAAGCTGGTGGTTGAGCAAAGTGGCCTGAACTGGAATCAATTAAGAAAAGGGGGTGGTGATGAACAGAGTGTCTGAACTAAGCAGACCACTCTTACCCAGTCCAAAGATCAGGGCTTGATCCATCACCGTTATTTAGCTCACTGCACCATCCCACCTCAGAACCTGGCTATATGCAAATTAGTCTGTCCCTGGCCCAGTGCATCATGGGAACAGGGCAGACCAAACTACCAAGCCAATTCTTCACCAGAAAGGAGACAAGCTTCCGGGGACCGGTTTCTGGCATTTCAGCCGTCGTCGGCCCGGCTTGCTTGAATCCTGATGGTGCAGTGAGCAAGGGACTCATGTCGGAGAATACCCTGCACACCTATAGTGGCCAAAAACGATTCAGAAAAGGGGGTGGTGATGAACAGAGTGTCTGAATTAAGCAGACCACTCTTACCCAGTCCAAAGATCAGGGCTTGATCCATCACCGTTATTTAGCTCACTGCACCATCCCAGCTCAGAACCTGGCTATATGCAAATTAGTCTGTCCCTGGCCCAGTGCATCATGGGAACAGGGCAGACCAAACTACCAAGCCAATTCTTCACCAGAAAGGAGACAAGCTTCCGGGGACCGGTTTCTGGCATTTCAGCCGTCGTCGGCCCGACTTGCTTGAATCCTGATGGTGCAGTGAGCAAGGGACTCATGTCTGAGTATACCCTGCCACACAAAACGATTAAGAAAAGAGGGTGGTGATGAACAGAGTGTCTGAATTAAGCAGACCACTCTTACCCAGTCCAAAGATCAGGGCTTGATCCATCACCCTTATTTAGCTCACTGCACCATCCCAGCTCAGAACCTGGCTATATGCAAATTAGTCTGTCCCTGGCCCAGTGCATCATGGGAACAGGGCAGACCAAACTACCAAGCCAATTCTTCACCAGAAAGGAGACAAGCTTCCGGGGACCGGTCTCTGGCATTTCAGCCGTCGTTGGCCCGGCTTGCTTGAATCCTGATGGTGCAGTGAGCAACGGACTCATGTCTGAGTATACCCTGCCACACCTATAGTGGCCAAAAACGATTAAGAAAAGGGGGTGGTGATGAACAGAGTGTCTGAATTAAGCAGACCACTCTTACCCAGTCCAAAGATCAGGGCTTGATCCATCACCGTTATTTAGCTCACTGCACCATCCCAGCTCAGAACCTGGCTATATGCAAATTAGTCTGTCCCTGGCCCAGTGCATCATGGGAACAGGGCAGACCAAACTACCAAGCCAATTCTTCACCAGAAAGGAGACAAGCTTCCGGGGACCGGTCTCTGGCATTTCAGCCGTCGTTGGCCCGGCTTGCTTGAATCCTGATGGTGCAGTGAGCAAGAGACTCATGTCTGAGTATATATACCCTGCCACACCTATAGTGGCCAAAAACGATTAAGAAAAGGGGGTGGTGATGAACAGAGTGTCTGAATTAAGCAGACCACTCTTACCCAGTCCAAAGATCAGGGCTTGATCCATCACCGTTATTTAGCTCACTGCACCATCCCAGCTCAGAACCTGGCTATATGCAAATTAGTCTGTCCCTGGCCCGGTGCATCATGGGAACAGGGCAGACCAAACTACCAAGCCAATTCTTCACCAGAAAGGAGACAAGCTTCCGGGGACCAGTTTCTGGCATTTCAGCCGTCGTCGGGCCGACTTATTTGAATCCTGATGGTGCAGTGAGCAAGGGACTCATGTCTGAGTATACCCTGCCACACCTATAGTGGCCAAAAACGATTAAGAAAAGGGGGTGGTGATGAACAGAGTGTCTGAATTAAGCAGACCACTCTTACCCAGTCCAAAGATCAGGGCTTGATCCATCACCGTTATTTAGCTCACTGCACCATCCCAGCTCAGAACCTGGCTATATGCAAATTAGCCTGTCCCTGGCCCAGTGCATCATGGGAACGGGGCAGACCAAACTACCAAGCCAATTCTTCACCAGAATGGAGACAAGCTTCCGGGGACCGGTTTCTGGCAGTTCAGCCGTCGTCGGCCCGGCTTGCTTGAATCCTGATGGTGCAGTGAGCAAGGGACTCATGTCTGAGTATACCCTGCCACACCTATAGTGGCCAAAAACGATTAAGAAAAGGGGGAGGTGATGAACAGAGTGTCTGAATTAAGCAGACCACTCTTACCCAGTCCAAAGATCAGGGCTTGATCCATCACCGTTATTTAGCTCACTGCACCATCCCAGCTCAGAACCTGGCTATATGCAAATTAGTCTGTCCCTGGCCCAGTGCATCATGGCAACAGGGCAGACCAAACTACCAAGCCAATTCTTCACCAGAAAGGAGACAAGCTTCCGGGGACCGGTTTCTGGCATTTCAGCCGCCGTCGGCCCGGCTTGCTTGAATCCTGATGGTGCAGTGAGCAACGGACTCATGTCTGAGTATACCCTGCCACACCTATAGTGGCCAAAAACGATTCAGAAAAGGGGGTGGTGATGAACAGAGTGTCTGAATTAAGCAGACCACTCTTACCCAGTCCAAAGATGAGGGCTTGATCCATCACCGTTATTTAGCTCACTGCACCATCCCAGCTCAGAACCTGGCTATATGCAAATTAGTCTGTCTCTGGCCCAGTGCATCATGGGAACAGGGCAGACCAAACTACCAAGCCAATTCTTCACCAGAAAGGAGACAAGCTTCCGGGGACCGGTTTCTGGCATTTCAGCCGTCGTCGGCCCGGCTTGCTTGAATCCTGATGGTGCAGTGAGCAAGGGACTCATGTCTGAGTATACCCTGCCACACCTATAGTGGCCAAAATCGATTAAGAAAAAGGGGTGGTGATGAACAGAGTGTCTGAATTAAGCAGACCACTCTTACCCAGTCCAAAGATCAGGGCTTGATCCATCACCGTTATTTAGCTCACTGCACCATCCCAGCTCAGAACCTGGCTATATGCAAATTAGTCTGTCCCTGGCCCAGTGCATCATGGGAACAGGGCAGACCAAACTACCAAGCCAATTCTTCACCAGAAAGGAGACAAGCTTCCGGGGACCGGTTTCTGGCAGTTCAGTCGCCGTCGGCCCGGCTTGCTTGAATCCTGATGGTGCAGTGAGCAAGGGACTCATGTCTGAGTATACCCTGCCACACCTATAGTGGCCAAAAACGATTCAGAAAAGGGGGTGGTGATGAACAGAGTGTCTGAATTAAGCAGACCACTCTTACCCAGTCCAACGATCAGGGCTTGATCCATCACCGTTATTTAGCTCACTGCACCATCCCAGCTCAGAACCTGGCTATATGCAAATTAGTCTGTCTCTGGCCCAGTGCATCATGGGAACAGGGCAGACCAAACTACCAAGCCAATTCTTCACCAGAAAGGAGACAGGCTTCCGGGGACCGGTTTCTGGCATTTCAGCCGTCGTCGGCCCGGCTTGCTTGAATCCTGATGGTGCAGTGAGCAAGGGACTCATGTCTGAGTATACCCTGCCACACCTATAGTGGCCAAAAACGATTAAGAAAAGGGGGTGGTGATGAACAGAGTGTCTGAATTAAGCAGACCACTCTTACCCAGTCCAAAGATCAGGGCTTGATCCATCACCGTTATTTAGCTCACTGCACCATCCCAGCTCAGAACCTGGCTATATGCAAATTAGTCTGTCCCTGGCCCAGTGCATCATGGGAACAGGGCAGACCAAACTACCAAGCCAATTCTTCACCAGAAAGGAGAGAAGCTTCCGGGGACCGGTTTCTGGCATTTCAGCCGTCGTCGGCCCGGCTTACTTGAATCCTGATGGTGCAGTGAGCAAGGGACTCATGTCTGAGTATACCCTGCCACACCTATAGTGGCCAAAAACGATTAAGAAAAGGGGGTGGTGATGAACAGAGTGTCTGAATTAAGCAGACCACTCTTACCCAGTCCAAAGATCAGGGCTTGATCCATCACCGTTATTTAGCTCACTGCACCATCCCAGCTCAGAACCTGGCTATATGCAAATTAGTCTGTTCCTGGCCCAGTGCATCATGGGAACAGGGCAGACCAAACTACCAAGCCAATTCTTCACCAGAAAGGAGACAAGCTTCCGGGGACCAGTTTCTGGCATTTGTAGTTTGGTTTGCCCTGTTCCCATCATGCACTGGGACAGGAACAGACTAATTAGCATGTAGCCAGGTTCTGAGCTGGGATGGTGTAGTGAGCTAAAAAAACGGTGATGGATCAAGCCCTGATCTTTGGACTGGGTAAGAGTGGTCTGCTTAATGCAGACACTCTGTTCATCACCACCTCCTTTTCTGAATCATTTTGTCCACCATAAGCGTGGAAGGGTATACTCAGATGTGAGTCCCTTGCTCATTGCACCATCAGGATTCAAGCAAGCCGGGCCGACGACGGCTGAAATGCCAGAAACCGGTCCCCGGAAGCCTGTTTCCTTCCCAGTATAAGAATTGGCTTGGTAGTTTGGTTTGCCCTGTTCCCATCATGCACTGGGACAGGAACAGACTAATTTGCATGTAGCCAGGTTCTGAGCTGGGATGGTGCAGTGAGCTAAAAAAACGGTGATGGATCAAGCCCTGATCTTTGGACTGGGTAAGAGTGGTCTGCTTAATTCAGACACTCTGTTCATCACCACCCCCTTTTCTGAATCATGAAGTGGAATCAAGACTGCTGCAAACCCCACATGGGAAACATCCTTTACAACGCAACTGTTACTCCGTACTACCATTACGACGCAACTTTTACAACGCAAGTCATTACAACAACTTGCACTGGGGGCCGCTCCAGGATAGGGAATAGGTTAATTTACTATCCAACACCTTCCCTACTATCCACGGGGACTGGATTTGGAATAGTAAATTAAACTATTCACTATCCAGCGCCTCCCAACGCAAGTCGTTGTAACCGACTGCAGACTTCTGAGAACAACTTTGAGCATCTGCACATAATATTTTTCAATCAAAGCACTGTCTTTAAGTGCCGAATACCTTCCCTCCAAAGTATTACTAGTACAAGCCACTTACACTGAGGGTCAGCCCTTGGATCTAACTGCATATTGAACCCTTCCTGGTGAGGCCATCCCAAAATGGACTCCCCTTTCGGCCCCATCTTTCCTTTAGCTCTACAGCCTTTGAAATCTGGATCAGACCAAAAGAGCCCTCTTAGTTAACTTTTGTGTTCTGAGTAATTCCCAGGAAACACCATGGTTGATTCTCCTTCAGGGCCACAATTTCTCAAAAAGTTGATTACCTTTATTAGTGTACCACGCACAGGAATTCACCATTAGTTACCATTTTGCCGTCCACTGCCATCCTATACTTCACACTTAGACAAACTCTTGTTCGGCCCTTAATATCACCATCATTCAAACACAAAACCACATCATCAATAACACCTGCATCTGTAGATTTTGCATCTTCCTCTAATGTTGCAGCAAGTATATACTTAGTCTATAACAGGGCAGTGTTTGGCATCTCCCATATGAGAAGAAATGCCACATCTGTTAGAGCTGCTTTCTCTTTTCAGTTGTCTTGCCATAACCACTAGTTTTTATGTCTCACCTGGCGACCGCAGCGTGAAGCGCTGTCGCCAGCGAGATCTATTGCTACTGACTTGCCTCGAAAGGGAGACAAGACAGTTGCACGTGCATGCCGGACTGGAAATGTGAACGCGCTCTAGCATGCTCTGCGAGCCGTCCCCCTTCCGTCCTCAGTAGCCTCATGCACTTTCACTTTTCATTCTCCCCGACGGGGACAGCTCGCAGAGCATGCTAGAGCACATTCACATTTCAAGCCTGGCATGCGCATGTTGTGTATTTCACGCCGTGCAGGCTACACAACATGTTCAAGACGTGTCGGGGCACTGGCGCTTAAAATAAAATATGCCCCCAATGGAGTGGCCCGCAACGGCGGGACCGCTCAGGAGAGGCACTCGCTAGTGCCAGCATGCAGCCCCACTCACCCGGCTGCTGTGCAGAGACTCTTCTCGGTGGCCTGTGCAGGGTTCCAATGCGAAGCCCTGCAGGGGCTCCCTCAGCATACGGGACCCCTCAGAAACACACCTCTTCTCTCCACTTCACCCGGGCCCCCTCCTGGGACCCGGGACTTCGCAGGACTTCCACTGCGGGGCTATCCCTTCCTCATGGGAGCCCCGTATGAACGAGCCACACTAGCCTCTTCCAGCTGCATCACAGGCCCCGCCCATGTCAAGGGCAAGGATGCCTGAATTCCTGGTTTCGCCTCCCCAGGCCGCAACAGTGATTTTTAGAAGGCAGAACGCGGGAATATGTACGGGGTTTGCCTAAATTTTATGCAAGTTTCCATGACTCTGATTGACCTAGGAAATGCACGGTGACACGTACACGTGTCACTCCGGCTCCATACAGTCTATTTAAGCCACATTAATTAACACTCCTGTCTCACTTTGGCGAACGGAGAGATACTACGGAGCGGGGGTAAGCCTTTGTGATGCTTGTTTGTTTTAGATTCCCAGACGGGTTCATCTAAATGTGTAACCTCCTTATGAATATAGGCACTCACTTTTTTTAACCAAGCCGGTGTGGGGCACTAGAACATAAAATCAACCTGGCAATGTTTGCACACTTTACAAAAAGGCGTCCAATAATCCAGATTGCAAGTCCATCTCCTAACGCCCAATTCTCTGATGTTGATGCCCTCCTCGCGTCCTGGCTTGCTTCTGGTGAAGGTACGTCTCTCGCACCTTTCATGGGCTCCTTACTTCCCGGTTGAGGCCAACCAAGCAGACTGGTAGCACATGCATGGGTTTGGCACAGCAGTCTGCTAAGTGACTCAATGCAACACTTGTTTGAAATCCGCAGGAACTTGGCACCAAGAGTGTTGTTTTTGTGCACGATTTGGTCGACGTGAGGAATCAAGCAGCTGAGTTTTCACTGTTTCACATGTGTCCTGTGTGGAAAGCAAGAACGTTATATAATTTAGCAGATGGTTTAAACTTTCATAACGCTTCTTCCTTTTGGTTTTTCCATGTCCCCCTTTCTCTAATGAGAACAGATAGGAAAACAAGCATTTGCAATGTAATAAGTCTTGCATTTGTGAGAGTTTGAGCTGTTGGCATTGTAAATGACAATGCCTTTTATATACGTGTTGGTTTTTAAAACAGAAATAAAAGGTATTGGCATTTACAATGCCAATAGCTTAAACTCTTGCAAATGCGAGACCTATTGCATTGCTAATGCTTGTTGCTACAGCACTCATTTGCATATTGCTTTTTTCTGTACCTAAGTCTTGAACATAATTCTCTGATAATTCAGTACTCATGGATACATTAAAGGTACCCTTCAATGTGATATTTGAACCCACCCAAATCTTTTCTTGTATCCGATTTGACTTTGTCCTAGATTAATAGTCACCTTAAATCATCAGCTCTATAGTATTTCAGTCTTCCTTAGTTCACCTTTTTTTCACATCAATTGGTACTGATTACAAAAATCTGAAGCTGTAAGTATCCACATCGTGTACAGCTGTGCCAACATTGAAATAACATTGTTGTGAATCTGCATTGCTCACATCACTCACGTGCCCACCTTCGTATGCATACAACAATTACAATTGTCTTAAAAGTTACATTGATTGTGATTGTGTCCATTAGTCACTCAGGTCCGGTTCCGATTCTTCGAGCGGCGGGGTACAGATGTTTCCTCTGAAGGCATTCCACCTCCCCCACACCAGTGTCCACTTCTCAGGACACCTTCTATCACTAAAAAGCGCCTTTTGCTCTATCCATGTCTACACACCACTGTCTATGTGTGGGGACTTCCTGTGCTCCCCAGTGTTGAGCTATATTATGTTTATCCAGCATCATACCCAAGGTCGCCCAGTCCTGAGCCGCATGATTGAGGTCTGTCAGCTCCCAAATGATAAAAGGACATCTCTTGGGTTCTGGGGGGACATTGGGCCCTCAAACCTGCATGATAGTTTCCATGATAGCCTCCCAATAGTGTACAACCATGGGATATTCCCACAAGGTATGATAAAAAAGTACCCAGTGACCCACAACCCCTCAGACATATCGGGCTGTCAGTTCTTCCCATTCTGTATAATTTCTGTCTTGTATAATACATTGTTCACCTTTTAACATTAGGCAGTCCCACTTCCTTAAAAAATGTGGTGAATGCCTTCACCACATCCTTCTGACGTTCTTTTTGTCTTAAATACACTAAAAGTCTCAGCTGCAAGCCACTTTATAGCAATAAAGAGTGGGAGATGTAATCAGTTTTATGGGAAATTGAAACTAGGTGAACGGAAAGACAGTAGTGAGTTGTTGTAAACCACACCGTAGCTAAGGAATTCTACTACCACACTGAAGTCATTTTTAAGTTATTGGCAGGTATAAAAGACTTGAGGCCAGATGTACTAAGGATCAGTTCTGATTTTGTAAATCGACCTATATACTAATAGGTCGGCGTGCAAAATTCCTGTTGGAGTAGGGAATTGTGTGAAAAAACAAGCAAAACGTCCCTAGATGGTGGGGGTATACCCTAGGGCGTAAGATAACCCTGCCAACAGGACTTGGGGGGGTATCTATGCTTTCAGAGACAAAATATATTACTAAAATCAACATACAATAACTCAAATAGAGGCCAACAGTCAGTGTAGGAACCCTGTCTACAATTCACTACATTAGTTAAGAGACTATAATCTTCACCAGTGTAAAAAACAACAGTTTATTAAAAACAATACAATTTTAGTTTACATTTAAGAGAAAATTATACAATCAAATACACATTTTAAAAACCAAAAGTCGACGCGGCGTTTCGGTATCTTGTATCGATGATAACACCTTCTTCAGGACGGGTTTTTTTTTAAAAATCTCTCAGAAATTTTGAGGGATTCGGGGAATATGAAATATCATGAGGATGCAGCTTTTTCAATCATTAATCTGCCTCTCATAGACTTTTCTTCATTGGATGGAATTTTGTAATACTTATTGCACCTGGATATTAAAATTCATATGTGTGGTCAGTGCTGTATCAGGGGTGACCACCGTATATCTTTTCAGCTTTACAACATGTAACTTTTGTAGTATAGTGTGGATAGATTTCCAACTTGTCTTATGTAGGTAGAGGCATTCATATCTGTTTCATTCCATTCTACCAGCTCGCGTTCTACTCTTTCCAGATTTTCGGGATAACGCGTTCGAGTGGGTATCGGCCTCCCTGTCACCTGGTCCTGATACAGCTTCCTCATGGAATGCCTCTACCTACATAAGACAAGTTGGAAATCTATCCACACTATACTACAAAAGTTACATGTTGTAAAGCTGAAAAGATATACGGTGGTCACCCCTGATACAGCACTGACCACACATATGAATTTTAATATCCAGGTGGAATAAGTATTACAAAATTCCATCCAATGAAGAAAAGTCTATGAGAGGCAGATTAATGATTGAAAAAGCTGCATCCTCATGATATTTCATATTCCCCGAATCCCTCAAAATTTCTGAGAGATTTTTAAAAAAAAAACGTCCTGAAGAAGGTGTTATCATCGATACAAGACACCGAAACGCCGCGTCGACTTTTGGTTTTTAAAATGTGTATTTGATTGTATAATTTTCTCTTAAATGTAAACTAAAATTGTATTGTTTTTAATAAACTGTTGTTTTTTACACTGGTGAAGATTATAGTCTCTTAACTAATGTAGTGAATTGTAGACAGGGTTCCTACACTGACTGTTGGTCTCTATTTGAGTTATTGTATGTTGATTTTAGTAATATAATTTTGTCTCTGAAAGCGTAGATACCCCCCAAGTCCTGTTGGCAGGGTTATCTTACGCCCTAGGGTATACCCCCACCATCTAGGGACGTTTTGCTTGTTTTTTCACACTTGTGAACCCGGTCCCTTATTGGTTCCTAGGGTACCTCCCTCCTTGTGTTGTGAGGAGTAGGGAATCAAACCTTCCACATGAAAATGAATGAGCTAAATTGCAAGTTATGACTCGCTCTGGTTGGTGGCCGTTAGACTTGGCATCTTTTGGCATGTTTCCCCTGAGTTTTTGCTTTCTAACCTTCCGGTTTTGACTCTGTTTCTGCTGCGTAGTGTTTCTGCACACTTTTCTCACTGCTGATCAGTGGTGAAGTGCAAGTGCTCCTGTGGTAAATTGTGTTATGGATTGGTATTTCCATGATTGGATATTTGATTTATTTATTAGTCTCTAGTAAAGGGCACTGAGTGTGCCAGGGCCTGTGACTCAAACGCTACTAGCGGGCCTCCAGCACTGATTGTGCCACCCACGTGAGTAGCCCCGAAAGGGTAACTCAGACCCGCCATTGCGAAGTCTGCTCACAGTTTGTAACTGCCATGTCAGCTTGGCCAGTGCACACACTTGCCAGTCCCTCACCGTCCCTTTTCTTACATGTCAGCCTCCCCTAAGGTAGGCCCAAGGTACCCCTGTGGGCCGGGTGCAGTTATGTGAAAGGCGAGACATGCCCTGGTGTGTGTGGCATGTCCTGATAGTGAATTACGGCCAATTTTGTTTTTCGCTATTGCAAGGCTACCTGTTCCCCATAGGACAGAAAGGGGAGTTTGTTTAAAACATCTTATAAGCATAACTGGCCTGGAATTAGGTAGGAAAATAAAGTTTAGTATGCCTGGTCTCAGAATCTAAAGATGCATCTTTTAGTGAAGGTGATTTTTACATTCTATGTTTGAAAATACCGCTTTTAGAAAGTAGGTATTTTCTTACTCAGTCATCCAGTGTTCCTCTGTTGGAATGTGGATTGCCTGTCTGAGTTTTGGATGACAGAAGGCTGGGGAGCAGAAGTGGCTCCAGATAGTCTAGGTGGGTCAGGAAGGGGCTGAACACACCCGGGCTGCAAATGGGGAAGGGGGAGGAGATTTCCTTGCACCTCAAAGGGCCCAGTCTGCCTCTGACCATGCCGTCTCCGCCTCCTGCCAGGAAGTCACACCAGAGAAGGCAGAACTGGTTCTAGCTGGGCACAGACACACTCTGCCTACAAGATCAAAGGATTTTGGGATGTAGATATTGGGGACCAAACCCCTGACTTTTAGAGCTCTTTTGGTCCAAGAAGATTGCCAAGAAGAAGAGCTGGAGAAGCTGTGAGGAGGAACTACTGCATTGCTGTGTGCTTTGCTGTGTTGGCCTGCAGTGGCTGCTTCTGTCTGGGGCAGTGAAAGGACTGGATTGAACTTTCTGCAATCGACTTTTGTGAGTTTCTCCAAGGGTTTGAGGTAGAGCTTGCCCCCTGTTCAAAAAGTCTCAGGAACAGCAAAGACTACAAGCTCTTCTGCCCTCAGCACTGGGGACTGTGTGTTTTGTGCTGCAACAGAAGAAGTAACCCGACGACCTCGACAACACTGCTGCCAACTCCGTGCCCTGAAGGCACCGCAGAGGGCACAGCCGCAATGTCGCACCGCACAAGGTGCAAAAAGAATGCAAGTATCATATCTACTCGCAATGTTTACTTGATTCTCCCAGAAAAACAACCCCCCCTTCCTTTTATTTCTTTACAGGTTTTTTTTCCAGATTCAAGGAGAAGAACACCTTTTGATCTAATCACTTTTGTGATTTGTACACCAAGGAATCTAGGGCAGGATACACCTTAGAGCGTGTACACCACCCAGATCCCGCCATCCTGGTCCTGACTAAAACCTCACAATTGCACATAGGTTGAAACATGTAGACCATTTTAACTTTTTTACTTCATCTTAGCACACGTCTTTAATTGGCACCAACAGCCTACCTAACCAGGCAAAGGTGTCCCACCGTTTTTATCATTGTCCAATCACTCCGGAATAAAATCCAAGAGTGGGTAGCATTGGGCAATTTTTAAACACACTCACTTACAGTTAATTGCACATGTAAAATTACAGAAACCAGCTCCACTGTCGTCAGGTGTCGCAGCACACCCAGATGGCATTTGGCTGTCTGGGTGGGACCCGATGATGAAGCATGTCACCAACTAGGTTGGTGAGTGAGAGGTCTTCTAAGGACAAAGGTTGTCCCTTATTAGGGGTACAAGAAAAGCACCTTATAATTTTGAGGTTGTAACCAACCTCCAAGAGGGCACTCCTCCTTTTGTTGTTATATAATTACCATACACACACAGATGTTGGAGTGGGGGAAAAGAAGTATTTCTTAGTGGTACACAATGTAAAAGCGCACTAAGCGGTACACTTTTATGTCAGGGTATTAATTTACATGGAGCCTGTGATGGTTCTTCGACCAACTTATCCTGCCACCTGCAAGGTTCTCCAGCAGCAGTGATAGATCCAATTTTTAGGCAGCTTTCTGACAGGAGCTATATATTGTTGAATGATTACAGCTGTTGTGGCATGTTGCCAGGAAAAGCCTATCTCGTAACTGTGTCAGCCAGGGTCACTTGTTGTATGCACGTATTGTTTCCTAAAGCTGAGACAGATGGGGAGTCGTCGTTATGGCCTTCACTGAACATCTCTTCTATTCGAATTGATACTTTAGGCAGAATGAAAGCCATTCTTTTACAAAAAACGGTGCCACTGACCTCATCCAAAGAGACGTATGAACTACAAGTTGCGAGGTCCTCTGCAAAGATGCATGCCCTTTTATCCACAAACTGCCCCGTACATTTTGTAGAAATGTTAGGTCATATCTTAAACATGTCTGATACCAGTGGTATTGTACATGTATTTAAGAAAGTTTTTTCGGGACTGTTAGCACCCTTTGAAGCAGTCCTCAGCATTTTTCCAAACTTTGTGCACTCTGTGTTCGGCAGCCTACCTCTCATTTTGGGACTTGTAGCAGGAATACTGTTCCTTCTGCTCCGATATGGCAAGTCCGGTCACCTGTGACACCCAGATTACCATAGAGAACACTCTCCTGGCAATGAAGTGTTTTGAGCGCTTGATACAGATTCTGGGCCTGGCTCGTTTAAGAGACCTGAACACCACGTGGTTCCTATCATTCAGACCAATCTGGCAAGATTGCATCTTACCTGTTCTACGATGCCTGCTATGTGGAGAAGAATGCGTGTTAGACATCTGTCTAACACTTCCATCAGCTCTGCCAACAGATGTAGATACCTTGCTTGGTTCCATAACGGCCCATGCATCGTGCTGTCCCCAGCGGCTACCAATCCTGATGACGGAATTCATTGAGATCTCACAGACGCAATCTGCTGATGGTGAGAAACGTGGATCGATAGACACACAGGTACCATCTCCATCTCCGACGAACATTGCTAATGTGGCTAACGCTGACGGCGATGCTTCACATTTTTGTGCTATCGGTTTACTTAATGAAGTGGTCCAACTTTCACCTACTGTAGTAGACGATTCCTTTGCCAGCTTAGAAGATTTGATGTTTTCACCTGACAATGAGAATGATTTTTGAAGTTAGCACACAGAGTTCTATGAGACTCTGTATTCGACCTTCCCTTTTCAAAACAAAAACTTCCAACTTTAGAACTCTATTTTTCTACGATTTGACTTTTTCCAAAATGTAACTTTTTTTTGGCACAAAGCAATCTGCTTAAAGTAGAACTATTCTTAGAGAACAAGAATTATTTGAAAACACTTCCCAGTGACAATATTTGACCTTGTCCACAACCTAAACAGTTTATATATTCTGTCATGGAAAGGTCTTGACTTGTCTTCTGTATTTAAGAGACATTTCATAAATGTTATTTCATGCCTCATTCTGATAAGCATTTTCCAATGTCACACTACATGCTTTGAATGAAAATATTGCTTTTTTAAATGCGTACAGCACAAATGCTCATCTTTCGTGTACAACTATTTTTCAAATGCATTTTATGTATTTTGGGAGGGATTTTTTACACATCATGCTTTAGATATGTTTAAAAATGCTTAGAATTTAGTAATATCGAACATAATAAAGTGGAGTGGGTATTGTGTAGCATTTAGAGTAATTTACTGATTCATGCCCTTATATAGGTATAATTCACATTGCCCTTATATAGAGATAGAAATCATACCCATATTAGACATAACCCATCCAGTCCAAATACAGGCATGGCTACTTCCACTAGTTCCAAAAAGCCACAATGATTTCTTGGAAAACCCGGCTTCAGCAGTCAGGGACAACCCCTTGCTTGAATATTGATTTGTCCTAGAAATCATGGAGTTTTCAAAGAACTACCATTCCCTTGGGGTTCTTTGATGACGTTATTATGTCCGACTTTACGTCAAACTAGGCACCTTCAAGGTATAAATATGCCTACACTTGCCCTAGCAAAGACACGGTGGTTCGGAGCAGCTCGACTATCTACTTGCCCGACGCAGCTCGCTACAGCAAGTGCAGAAGGAAGCCGACCCTCCAGCTGACACACTGATCAAGAGGCTGCATTTATCCCGGCGAGAATCCAGCTCGTGTTTCCAAGCTCCCCTCGCGGGGTGTTTGGAAATGAGTCCCGAGACAGAGATACCAGACCTTCTTCATTCTAAAAACAAGGTACGGAGCTGATTAGACCCTAAGAGAAATCTTGGTTAGATTCTTGGCAAAGAAAACTAAACATATGCTACACCTCGCTTCTTCTCTCGTACTAGACTTAGGTTAGGTACATTAGGGTAGGCGTATTTTAGAAGCACCAGTTTAGTACTTTTAGCCTTTGTTATTTATGTATCTATTTATCTATGGTTGAAGAAACCATACAATGCTTTTACAGTATTATTTCATAATACTCTTCTTGTCGTAATTGGCCCGATTGGGTTAGCGATTAGCTGAACCTACACGTTTCGCTTCTTAACTTGGCTATATACGATAAACGCCATTTTGAATGTTCCAGCGGCCATCTTAGACCATGAGCGGCCTCGTGGCCGACGTGCCCTTTAGTCCTTTGTCCGTTCCACTGACCACTCTCATCTGCCCAGCAACAGGCTATTTTTAGTACTGGTCAAGCCACACATGCGCAGTTCTCACTGACCCGTACACCTTCAGGAATGTGCTACTAACTGACCAGCGGGTTTGAAACTCTCCAATGAGCTGGCAGTATTCCAAACCATGACCATATATGTCTCTAAAACTGTGTCTTAACTTGTGCCGCCTAAACTTTTATTGCCCCAAAATTGTATATAAACGGGGTCACACCGGTGTTCGGTGTGATACCTCTTGCATTACCGAAGGGTGCTGTTTGAGTGTACCACCACCCCATGGGGTCCTAATAAACTTGTTCTTTGCATTTTACAGTTTCCGTGCCAACAGTTCTTGTGTAAGTGGGTAATCTCTGGAGCGTGTAGGCCTTGGGAACCCCGAAATACTTCAATTGGCGACCACGAAGGGACTCATCGGCGACTCGGATGCCCGAAGGAGAGGTCGTGACAAAGGCTTGGAAATCCGCCATGGGCGCGCGCTGCCACGAGTGACCCGAGTCTTGGCTGCCACGGTGTTTTTTCCTTTCCTTCCGATCTGACCTTCCAGGTGGCGCCGGTCTCCGACTGAGTTTTCGAAGTGTCCGCATCACTGAGAGAGTGCCGTTTGGCTGATTTGGCTTACAAGACCTTGGCAGTTGGAACCTGGACAGTTGAGTATTTGGTAAGCTTTGTGTTCGGTAAGGTAGTCTTCGGACGCTTACTGAAGTCCTACGAATTGTGTTCGGTAAGGTAGTCTTCGGACGCTTACTGAAGTCCTACGAATTGTGTTCGGTAAGGTAGTCTTCGGACGCTTACTGAAGTCCTACGACTTGTGTTCGGTAAGGTAGTCTTCGGACACTTACTGAAAAATCTGTGCTTTGTGACCGGTGAGGACGCTTGCCGAATTCTATGAACCTTGATTTGAGTTAGCTAACATTGTGAATTTGTGATCTTTGAACTCATATGTGTAGTGCACTTCACATAGGCAGGCATGTAGAGATGTTTCTCTAACCTTGTTTTTTCCCTTGAGCGGCACAATCGTGTAGAGAATTGTAAGTGCCATTTTTTCTGGTGTCACGCTTTTGTGATACTTTTCGAACATGCCTGTTTTTAGCACACTCCGAGGAATGTGTTGTTTTGGAGAAGGCGCCTCAATTAGGTTAGCGGAATCACAGCCGGCTCCCCCAGAGGGAACACCAAATAGGGAAATGTATATCAAGTTCGGCCTCCCCCCTATTATGTACAGTAAATTGTGGCATAAGTACACTAAGGCCGATTCCGAATTGCAATGGCCCCTACACGGGTCATACGATTTGAGTAAAATCCAATTTGTGGAGCAATGTATGTTTCAGCGCAGGTCCAGACAAAACATGTTTGATTGTGTGCGAATGTGGGAGAAAGCGGCGCGTGAACGAATGAAGCGTGAGGTTGCCTTGGCGGACAAAGAGCAGCGCAAGGCTGCTCGGGATAAGGCTTTACAGCTTGAGGAAAAGGAGGCTCAGGAGAAGAAAGAAAGGGAGGAACGGGAACGTAATTTGCAAACTGCTGGTCAGTTTCCTATTCGCCGACCACTTTATCCTGTCCTTAATAATGAAGTTGATGATTTTTCTTTGTTAGATCGGTCACCGCCTCCGTATGTTACGCCGACGGCTCCAGCTGTGGATTCTGATGAGGACGGACGGGATAAGTCGGGCAAGAAGGGTGTATCGGCTCTCAGGTTTACTGCGGAGAGGTCCGCTCATTTACGTAGTTGGGCTCGCAAAGTGAATAAGCATAGTGTTACTCAGGATCAATTGATCTCAGAGAAAGCAGGGTGGACGGATCTTGAAGTGATGTATTTTTTGTCTTCTTTGGCTGATGAAGTTGTAAGCGCATATCGAGATCTTTCTGATACGTTAGAGCCAAAGGTGTTGTCGGTGTATCGTGAAAATTTAGCTAAAGGTGACTTTGATCTTTCAGATGTTGACGACCTGTTCAAGCACTTGATCAAGTTGCGGGACGAGACAACCCATTTGAGGCAGGAACGGAAACGGAGGCAAAAAGAGTCCGAGCCGGGAAATGACGGGGCGGTTAAGGAGTGTTCTCTCCGTGGTTCAGATAAGAGTTCTGCGTTGCATGTTATGCCTATGCGTGAAGCCGCGCCTTTGTATGTTCCACCAAAAGGGGAAGGTACGGATGATGATAAGTTGTCGAAGGATGCGAAAGGGTATTTTGTGTATAATTGGGTATATACGCCATGGAATAGGGCAGATGTCATGGCACTGAAAAATTCTTTACCTGATCTCCGAAAGAACCCAGCGGCATTTTATGAGGGGGTGGAAGGGGCTATATCGTCTTGTGTGATGACTCTTGTAGATATAGATTTGTTTTTTGGGCTAATTTTACCACCTGATATGTGGAGGCAAATTCGTAAGACTAATGATGAAACGATTTTGGGGGGAACCTGGAAAGAAATAAACGCTGCAGATTTAGATAGGGAACCGGCATGTAAGCCTTGTCCGCTAATTTTAGATCTTCCGGCAGCTATTTTGCATAAATTAAAAACGCTTGTTCCCGCCAAAAAGATTGATTGGACCATGTTAACGTCGTGCAAGCAGAAACCCGATGAAACGGTCTCTGATTTCTTTACACGCTTCGAGGAGGCCTTTCATGATTACAGTGGTCAATCTTTAACAGACGATACGGGTCGGCATCTGTTTGTAGATAAGTATGTAGCTAATCTCCTACCAGAGATTGCTAAGCGATTGAAATCGAGTGAAAGTTCCTGGGCCACGGCGACCCCTGCGTCCTTGTTAACTATGGCTCAGTATTATGAGCGGCAGGAGGTGGAAGCTAAAGAAAGTGTAGAGAAAAAGACGAAGGAATTGAAAACGAAGGTGATGTTGGCACAGGTTCGGGGAACACAGGGTAGAGGGAATGATAGAGGTAGACGCGGTGGGGGAAATGCATCGTATGGTCGTACGGACATTGCGGAGGATCAGTGTGCTTATTGTAAGGAGTTTGGGCATTGGGCTGAAGATTGTCCGGTACTTCGCGAACAGCGTAGTCAGCGTGGTCGAGGTAGTGGAAGGTCAAGAGGAGGTTATACTGGAACGAGAGGTGGCGGAGGTGATCGTAGACAGGTTGAGGAGAGGGGCCGTGGCCAGGACGAACGAAATACGTTTGATAGACGGAATCAATATCAGATTTCGGAAGGAGAGAATGTGGAACATCAGGATTATGTGCATGCATAGGATTGCGTGGGATGGGGTAAGGAATCAGTTGAAGTGCCAGTAGATCAGCAAGGTCCATATGTAACAGCGGGTATTTTGGGTTCTACTGATCAGTTTCTAGTCGACACAGGAGCTACTCGTAGCGCTCTGTCGAAAAACTTGGTTCCGAGGGCTCCCCTGTCTGGCGAAATGATTACGTGTGTAGGGTTTGATGGCACACCCTCCCCCAGCCCATTGTCCAAGCCCCTTGCACTATGCATTGACAAATACTTTAGCTTTGGCCAATTTTTGTTATCGCCCCATACCCCAGATAATATCTTGGGCATTGATTTGCTTAAATATTTTCGAGCAACAATACGCTGCGCTCCAGAGGGAGTGCGGGTTATTCTGAATGACAACTACCCTGACCCTGATGATTGCCCTGGCCCTGACAGATTTTGTGTCATTTTAGATATTCCCGCTCTGGCCTCTCTGCCGCACACGTTGTGGGCGACATCAGATACGGATGTGGGAGAGATGCGCATTCCACCAATACACATTACTGTTAAGGAAGGGGCCCCCCTACCACGAGTGCCACAGTATAAGATCTCGAAGGAAGGTGAAATTGCACTGACGCATATTGTTCAGGATTTGATTTTCGCAGGGGTGGTGGAGGAGGTCCCTTATAATGTTTGTAACAGCCCTATTCTACCGATTCTTAAAAGAGATTCAGATGGCAAGATCTATTGATTTATTATTGATTTGCGTGAAGTAAATAAAATTGTCGTTCCCCAATACCCAGTGGTGTCTGATATCACGACTTTGCTTACTTTGGTTCCACCGACAGCCACCACTTTTAGCGTTATTGATCTAAAGAATGCGTTCTTTTCTATCCCTGTTCACCCAGATAGCAGATATCTGTTTGGTTTTACGCTCAATAATAAATCGTATAGATTTTGTCGTGTTCCCCAAGGTTATACTGAAAGCCCTAGCATCTACAGCCAGGCTTTGAAACGCCAACTAGATTCCTTTACATTACAGTCTGGCGTGGCACTCATCCAGTATGTGGATGACCTTCTGCTCGCCGCCGACTCCTATGCACAATGTGAACAGAGTACGCTTGCGTTGCTTTCCTTTTTGGCACAAAACAATCATAAGGTTTCCAAGAAAAAGCTTCAATACTGTAGACCCCAGGTGACCTACCTCGGTCATCTGTTGTCTAAGGAGGGGCGGGCATTAACATCTGATCGAATTCAGGCAATTTTAGACACACCAGTCCCCCGCACGCAGAGAGATGTGCGTGCCTTCATAGGGTTGACATCTTTTTGTAGACAATGGATCATGGGTTTTTCACATATCATAAAACCTTTGCTAGCATTGTTGTCCAAAACTACACCGATGCCTCTTGAGTGGACAGATGAATGTCAGAAAGCCTTTGAGCAGTTGAGACAGGCTCTCTGTTCTGCACCTGTGCTAGGAACACCAGATTACACGAAACTTTTCACATTGTACGTGCATGAGAATGATGGGTGCGCATTGTCAGTGTTAGTGCAGTTACACGGGGATAAGCAGAGACCATGTGCATACTTCTCTGCTATTTTGGATCCTGTAGCACGAGGGTTGCCTGGGTGTTTTCGAGCGGTAGCGGCAACAGCAGTAGCCATACGACAGAGTGAGGGCATAGTGTTATCACACAAATTGTTGGTGTTAGTTCCTCATGCAGTAGATGCCCTGTTAAACCAAACAAAGACCCAATATCTTACGAGCGCACGACTTACAGGATATGAGCTGACGCTTTTAGCGCCTCACATAACATTGAAAAGATGCGCTACTTTGAACCCCGCGACTTTATTGCCCTATCCGGCCGAGGAAAGTCAGGAAGGAAAACATCATGACTGTGTTTTCCTGACTGAGGAACAGACAAAGGGTCGTGTTGACTTACAGGATGTGCCACTTCCTGATGTGGATGGGGAACTGTGGGTTGATGGATCGTGTTTGAGGCTGCCAGATGGTACGACTTCTGCAGCATATGCGATCACGACTCTTAAGACGGTGGTTGAAACAGCTAGAATACCACAAAAATCGGCTCAGGCAGCAGAGCTGATAGCCTTGACAAGAGCCTGCGAATTGAGTGCTGGCCTATGTGTGAACATATACACGGACAGCCGGTACGCCTTCGGAGTGGCCCATGACTTCGGGCTCCTCTGGAGGGAGCGTGGGTTTCTGACATCACACGGGGAGCACATTATGCACGGAGAGTTAGTGCGTGATCTCCTAAACGCGTTGCTTTGCCCCAAGAAAGTAGCAATAGTGAAGTGCAGTGCCCATAAAAAGATTACGGATAAAGTGGGTCAAGGAAATGCTTTTGCAGACAACATAGCAAGGCAGACGGCTATGTCCCGAACTAGCTCCCCTATGTATGTGGTACAATCACAGGCTGAAAGGTGGAGTGATGCCAGAGCAGAGATACGGGACATTCAAAAATCAGCTACAGAATCTGAACTTGCGGCTTGGGCAGTAGATGGGGTACTAGATGACGAGGGTTGTTGGAGAAGCAAAGACATGGAGAAGTGGAAATTGCCTGCGGCTTACTTGCAGGCGATGGTCCAGATGACACATGGACTGGCCCATGTTGGAGCTCCTGCAATTACTCGGCTTTTACAACGAGTTTGGGAGCATCCCGAGATTGCGAACACTGCAAAGAGAGTAGTGGAGACCTGCCTGGTATGCTTGCAACACAATCCTGGAAAGGGGACCCATACTCCGAAAGGAGGGTTCGTTCCACCCTCTGCACCATTTGAAGTGCTTCAAATGGACTACATTCAACTCGAGCGTTGCAACAACCTGAAGTATGTCCTAGTGGTGGTGTGTGCTTTTAGTAAATGGGTTGAGGCCTACCCCACGAAAGACAATACGGCTTTGACAACAGCTAAGGTGTTGCTTAAGGAATTCTTTCCTCGCTTTGGAGTTTGCAAATTTTTGTGGAGCGATAACGGGCCCCATTTTGTTGGGAAGATTGTGGAATATGTACTGAAGGGGTTAGGGATTCAGCAAAAGTTCCACGCTGTATTCCACCCTCAGTCAGCAGGTTTGGTCGAGCGGTACAATGCCACCTTGAAGCTTAAGCTGGCCAAAATCGTGGCGTCTACATCGTTGAAGTGGCCAGATGCATTGCCGCTAGCACTGCTCTCTCTTAGATCAGTACCCCACTCACGAACAGGCCTTACGCCCTATGAGGTGGTGTTTGGCCGCCCCATGAATATCTGGGGGGTGCCCAAGCCGCGATTAATACATGATGTGCCTTGTGTTATGATGAACGATTATTTGGCACGATTAACAAATGATTTGCTCTCTATTCATCAACAGGTTCGAGAAGCGCTCCCTGATAACTCCACTGGAGAAGGCCACGATCTTCGTCCTGGGGATCATGTGATGATCCGCTCGTTTGAGAGAGCAAGCAGTTTGGAGCCCAGGTGGAAAGGCCCCGAGCAGGTCCTCTTGGCGACCCGCACCGCAGTACGAGTGACAAACAGAAAGCGGTGGGTGCATTCGACCCATTGTCGCCGTGTCTCTCCGGACCTGGTGACTCCTGCTGTGCTGACTGATTACAAAGAGATCTTGGAGAAAGAAAAGAGCCCAGCTGTAACGTCGGCCGAAGTGGAGGGAGTCTTCCCGGACCAATCTGCTACTGGGAGAGAGCGCTACAATCTACGACCGCGATAAAGAAGATTTTTTGTTCCTTTTTAGACTGGTTGGTAACCGCTCCAGGTTTGTGAAACGGAAACCGGGAATTCCAAGGGGGGGGGATCAGTTCTGCCAGAGTAGCGACACCCGTCTTGGCCCGGAGAAGAAAACAACGGCTACCTCGGAGTTCAGCACCGCATTTTTCTTTTTTTTAGGGTATACACGTACGTGTATCAAAGACTATTTGTGAAAAACTGTGAACAATTTGTGTCGTTTGAGACTTTGCACAGACTCCTTTGAAACTATGGCATCAACGGCATCGCGTGATAAGAAAATACTGGGTGCCTTTCTTTTTGTTTTTACGATTGTGGTGATAGCTGTTATTGCTTGGGTAGTTGAACTCGTGGTGCCTGTACGAGAACATTTGCTGCCGACTACCCCGGCACCGTCTGAACATTTCCATTTTACATTGCCATTCCATGAAGAACGCCATCGCCAAACGTACTTAAATAACAGCTTCATTCAGATTCTTCACCACACGCATAATATGACCAATACCTCTAACTGCTGGGTGTGTGGAATGTTGCCTGGGCACCAGAAGAGAGGGGGCACCCCACTTATTCCACTCCCGTTTTCGCACAATGGGTCATGCAATGCCTGGTACACCCTCCTCTTTACTTTGAGATGGCCAACCAAAGGGGGGGTGCTTTTCCGTTTGAATAAAGTATGCTCCCATGACAAGGATGGGTTTCCCCGGGCTGAGGGTACACGTTTCGAATGGGAAGAGTACAGGCTTGATAATGTATCTGCTCCACGAATATATAGCAATCAGCGAAATGTGAATGTATCTAGTGCTCATGTCATAAATGTCATTGCCACGAAAGCCGATTTATGCATCAGAAACAAAGGCACGATTGCAGTGGGGAAAAGCGAATGTAATATCACTCTTATGTTTGACAGCCCGAATGGCATTTCATTTGTTGCATCTCGAAACACCTACTTCATTTGTGGAACGAAGGGGTACCATCAGCTTCCAGTAGGGTGGTTGGGCACGTGCTACGTATCGTTTGTGCTACCTCCTGTGTTTATTGCCCCTCCAATGTACCACAACGACTATACTCTGTACCACGATTTTGTTTTGAACAGAGTTAAACGAACTGTTGCCCTAGAGGACATTGATCAAACGGACACTGCATTACAACAGTATGTGGATTTCAATCTGGGACTATTCTCCTTTGTGGGGGCTGCATTGAACAGCAGGAAAATCAGACGGCTGACTCGCGTTGTTGAGGCTGTTGCGAATGACACTGCCATTGCCCTAGGGAATATTACCGAAGAATTACAGATTTCTAGAATTGTCACCCTCCAAAACAGGATGGTGCTGGACGTTGTTTTGGCTGACCGTGGGGGGGCATGTAGAATCATCGGAAGCAGCTGTTGTGTCTATGTCCCTGATAATTCTCCATCTGTGTATGATGCGATTTCCAAGCTGCATAAAATCGCTGCCGAAATACACCCGGACAATGGAACTTGGACACTTTCTGGATGGTTCTGGTCCATGATTGCAACTTGGGGCTGGAAACTGTTGACGATTCTTTGCATACTTATGGGAGCAATGTTCCTTATATGCTCGTGTATTCAATGTGGCCCTGCCTTATGTTCAATGTGTCTATCAGCTTGTTTACCATCGAGACGAGCTCTTGCTCAGGATAAAATGATGCTACACCAAGAGGTGACAAAAATTATGTTAATAGATATCGAGGACGAACATCCAGACTATGTTCATTATGAGGTAGATTCAGCTAAACGCTAAAAGGGTCGTCTGTCGTAATTGGCCCGATTGGGTTAGCGATTAGCTGAACCTACACGTTTCTCTTCTTAACTTGGCTATATACGATAAACGCCATTTTGA
Organism: Lissotriton vulgaris; assembly: GCF_964263255.1. NCBI lineage: Eukaryota > Metazoa > Chordata > Amphibia > Caudata > Salamandridae > Lissotriton > Lissotriton vulgaris. The sequence goes on along the minus strand of NC_141686.1, from coordinate 66,667,764 downwards.
ATGTTCCAGCGGCCATCTTAGACCATGAGCGGCCTCGTGGCCGACGTGCCCTTTAGTCCTTTGTCCGTTCCACTGACCACTCTCATCTGCCCAGCAACAGGCTATTTTTAGTACTGGTCAAGCCACACATGCGCAGTTCTCACTGACCCGTACACCTTCAGGAATGTGCTACTAACTGACCAGCGGGTTTGAAACTCTCCAATGAGCTGGCAGTATTCCAAACCATGACCATATATGTCTCTAAAACTGTGTCTTAACTTGTGCCGCCTAAACTTTTATTGCCCCAAAATTGTATATAAACGGGGTCACACCGGTGTTCGGTGTGATACCTCTTGCATTACCGAAGGGTGCTGTTTGAGTGTACCACCACCCCATGGGGTCCTAATAAACTTGTTCTTTGCATTTTACAGTTTCCGTGCCAACAGTTCTTGTGTAAGTGGGTAATCTCTGGAGCGTGTAGGCCTTGGGAACCCCGAAATACTTCATTCTTACTGTACGCATTACACATTGCAACCAATATTACGATTGTAGCAGTTCACTTTACTTGCTTGAGAAAGAAGACTGTTCAATAAACCCTTTAATAGAAAATGCCCGTCTCTCTATTTCTCTACACCGCTGAAGAAACGAAACATGCATGATTGACTGAGTAAAATATCTATCTATTGTTTCCACAAATCTGAAGATCAGTTTTATTCTTGGGGAAACAAAGTTGTCATGTTTATGAAGTTGTCAGAAACGAATCCCTTCTTGTGTATTCGAGAAAGTTTCTAGTGAGCACTCACATTTAACTCTAATATATTCGATAGAGACTTAGTCGACCTAAGTCCTACGTCAAATCTATAGGATATATTATTCCAATGCGCAGAGCCTATTGGAAATATAGGAACTACACTACACCACATCGTGCATGTAGCTTCTACATCCTCTTTTCACCACACACATCCCACAGCCCGAATTCTCTCTCAAGGTTCCAGTTTTCTTTGTTTCCCAATTTTCTGCATCATATTGTATATTCACCCCTCCACCATGTTGCGACCATCCGCTCTCCATCTGCTCCCTTTACTCAGTTGCCCTCCACTCTAGATCTCCACTCTTGCTCTCCATCATTCACGTGGGAAAGCAATCATCCACATGTGTTTTCCACCCTTCACTTATATGATTCATTGTCCTTCCTCTATATCCACCCTCGGTATCTGTTCATCACCTTGCACATCCAGTTTGAGCCGTTTGCATCAACTGGCCAAGTTCCATTCCGTCTTCTCACCCTGTAGTTTTACTTTCCACTTCTGCTGTCTTATAAATCTGAACATCTGCATGCCACCACCTACGTCCCTTCCTTCTGCACCCTTTGACCTCTAAACCAACCTCTTTAGCCACACTACACCCTCATGTCTCCCTATCTGCTGAATATCTACTGACTCCCCATCTCTGCTCACTGCAAACCTCCACAAGCACTCTCCATTATTTTTATGGAAATTGCTGCTTGATGTGCTCTTCAAATCTGCTCAAACAACAGTTGATGGACAGAATGTAGAACAATGTCATACATTCACCCCAGTACAGAGATCTGGGCCTAAATCCATAGTTTTTTTGCTCACCATGCCATTCCAGTTTGAACCCAGCCATATGCAAATCAGTCTTGACGCTGTGCCCCATGGGAACAGTCCAACCCGAACTGCCAAGCCAGGTCCTCCCTGGACTGGAAGCAAGCATCTTAGAACCGGTTTCTGGCTTTTTTTAGCCCTCATCAGCCAGGATAGCTTGATTCAAGTGGCATGGAGGGCACAGGACTCACGTCTGAGCATACCCGTCCTACTCGGGGTGATGAATGCAAAAACAACAGTTGATAGACAGAATGCAGAACAATGTCATACATTCACCCCAGTGCAGAGATCTGGGCCTAAATCCATTGTTTTTTCCCACCATGCCATTCCAGTGTGAACCCAGCCATATGCAAATCAGTCTTGACGCTGTGCCCCATGGGAACAGTCCAGCCCGAACTGCCAAGCCAGGTCCTCCCTCACTGGAAACAAGCATCCTAGAACCGGTTTCAGGCTTTCAGCCCTCATCAGCCAGGATAGCTTGATTCCAGTGGCATGGAGAGGACGGGACTCACGTCTGAGCATACCCGTCCCACTCGTGGTGACAAATGCAAAAACAACAGTTGGTGGACAGAATGCAGAACAATGTCATACATTCACCCCAGTACAGAGATCTGGGACTAAATCCATCGTTTTTTGCTCACCCTGCCATTCCAGTTTGAACCCAGCCATATGCAAATCAGTCTTGACGCTGTGCCCCATGGGAACAGTCCAGCCCGAACTGCCAAGCCAGGTCCTCCCTGGACTGAAAACAAGCATCCTAGGACCGGTTTCGGGTTTTCAGCCCTCATCAGCCAGGATAGCTTGATTCCAGTGCCATGGAGAGCACGGGACTCATGTCTAAGCATACCCGTCCCAGTCGGGGTGACAAATGCAAAAACAACAGTTGATGGACAGAATGCAGAACAATGTCAAACATTCATCCCAGTACAGAGATCTGGGCCTAAATCCATTGCATTCTGTCCATCAACTGTTGTTTTTGCACTTCAAATCTGCTCGGCACACCACATTTCACTCACTTTAACCATAGTCTTGATTCCATGTTGTACTGCTCCCCTATTCAAAACCTCTGCAGAGTCAGCTATGCAGATTCAATCTTCACATACCACTTCACACTCAACAGTTCCTTGCAGTTTTGTTCCACACTCCACAACCCCTATTCATAGCTACTTCTTCCACGAAATATCTCTAAGCATATCTTCTCATCTTATACGCTGTCTATGTATTTATTCTGCCTTTGTTTACTTGCACAGACCCGAGGGTTTCATAGTGTGTTTTGTTATTGGATAGGGGAACCAACCCTTGCTGGTCTTAAAACATTTTCTCCTCAGACCCTCCCTCCCTATTGTTGCATTCAAAGAATAAACTGCCATCGCAATCTGGACAGCGGGGTCCCACCTAGCAGATTTTGATATTTCCGTTAGGTTGGCGGTGTCCTGGCGGCGGAGTACTGATGGGGGTGACCACAGTGGTGGGGAGACAGGTAAGTGGGCTAAACTGTTTTACGTAAAACATATATGTTATGTATGTGTACATTTGTTATGCGTAGTGAACATGCTGTGGACATTCTGCATTGCACCCCACCAACGTACACACACCATGCAATGTATACATGAACATCAAACAAACATATACTGAAAAACGGGCGTCCGCCCCCTGGTTTACCGAAGCACTGGTGGCCTCACGACGGCAGTGCAAGGTGGCTGAGAGAGCGTGGCGTTCGCAATATGATCCCGTGGCAAAACGTGCCTATAGAGCCTCTGTCAAAGCATACCATTGCAACATTCTCTTTGAGAAAAGAGGCTATTTTTCAAGGAAAATTGAGACTGCCTCTAATTCATGTAAGGAGGTATTTGCCATCGTGAGGGAATTTATGGCCCCTCATGCTCCATCGACTCAGGTACCCCCCACGGAGGCATGGGTGAGTGCCCTTGCCAATTTCTTCACCTCCAAGATCAAGTTGATCCAGGACTCTTTTCCCTTGAAGGGGCCCGAAGTCTCTCACTATTCAGAGGGTGTCTCTGTTTTAACAGCTTGTGCAGACCCGGTTCTGGCAGACTTTCCACCACTTTCAGTTTCCTCATCCTCGGCCTTAAATCAGGATCACCTCTTGACGCATGCCCTGCCAAGTTCTTGGCTAAAATGGCTGAAGTCATTAATCCCATCGTGAATCCTATTCTGAATCGCTCTCTCAGTGAGGGTGTGGTCCCTCAGGCCTGGAAGCAGGCGATGATCATCCCTTTGCTTAAAAAGCCTGGCCTGGATTCGGAGGTGTTGGCTAATTACAGGCCTATTTCGCTTCTGCCCGCCTATGCCAAGATCCTTGAGAAGCACGCACACAAGGTGCTCTCCGATTTTTTGGAATCACATGATTAACTGCACTCCACTCAATCCGGCTTTCGCACTAACCTAAGCACCGAAACAGCGCTTCTAGAAGTTTCTGAAGCAATTAAGGAGGTGCTGGACTCAGGAGGCAAAGCGATGCTTGTGATGCTCGATCTGTCGGCGGCCTTCGACACCGTCCCCCACGAGGGTCTTCTCGCCAGACTTTATGAGATCGGTCTGAGGGGGACGGTGTTCAGCTGGTTTCGTTCATTCTTGTCCGGCCGCCGACAAACGGTCTGGGCCTCCTCTGGCTCCGCCGAGATGCCGTCACTGGGTGTCGGAGTCCCTCAGGGCTCAGTGTTGAGCCCGACTCTTTTTAACATCTTTATGACCCCTTTGGCGGCACTAGCGGAGTCTTTCGGGGCCCAGATCGTTTCCTATGCCGATGACACCCAGCTCCTCTTTACTTGCGGGAAAGGAGCGGATTTTGATGGAGAGAGTATCCGGGGTTGCCTTGGGGCTGTTTTTAATTGGTTCCAGCTCAACAGCCTCAAGTGCAACTCGGATAAATCGGAGGTACTTTTCTTCGGCTGCAGATCGGACCCAGACTGGCAGGAATAGTGGCCTGCGAATATGTTTCCTCCTGCAGGCTCCTCCCAGTTAGCCAAGAACCTGGGGATTAAGATCGACAATGGCCTGATGCTGCGATCCCAGATTCTTGGTCTTACCGGCACCTGCTTCGGGCTTCTCTGGATGCTCCGCAAGTTTCCGGAGGAACATAGGAAGATAACGGTTCAGGCTATAATCGGTTCGAGAATGGACTACTCGAATATCCTCTACCTCGGCCTGCCGGAGTATCTGCTGCAACTACTACATGTGGTCCAGAACTCGGCAGCGCGGGCCATTTTTGGATTACCCGGCCGTGCTAGAACCTCGGGCCTCCTGCAGTCTCTTCATTGGCTCCCTATCCGGAAGCGGATAGTCTTCAAGGCCCTGACCTTGGCCCATAAAGCTTTACATGCTTCAGGAGCAAAGTACCTTCAAAAAAGGCTAGCTTTTTACCATCCTGCAAGGTCCCTGAGATCGGGGTCTTTGTTTCTTGCCTTGGTCCCTCGTATAAAAAGGGCACGTATAGGAGGTCGATCTTTCAGATTGTTAGCTCCGCAACTTTGGAATACTCTGCCAGTGTCTCTGCGTAGTACCTCCAATCTACTGGCGTTCAGGAAGGGCCTTAAAACCTGGCTTTTTACTTTGTAGATATCAGCTTTCACCGCTAGTTAGGGATCTCCCCACTTTTCTGTTTTTTTCTTCCGTTATGTTGTGATACAGGTGTGCAATAAAGCGCCGGGACACTCTTTGAGTAGCCGTGCGCTATACAAGACAAAAATAACATAACATAACAGAACATATACATTTGGGTCCGTCAAAACTAGGTGCCAGTCCAATTTGATGAAGGTCCAGCTGATAAGGGCCGACCTGGGCGAAGGAAAATAAGATGAAATCACAGATTGTGCCCTGAGAAAAGGTGTGTTTACACCCCTTTTCTTACCATTCCGTTAAACTGAAGTAGGAGTGATTCCTGTCGAAATTCTCTTCGAAACAGGCCTCATTCAAATCTGGAGGGCGGGAACCCTGGCTGGAGACCCGCCACTGCCTGTTGCAGCCCATCCTGGAGTAGGGGAGGGAGTGAAGACCTGGCAGTGTCGGCGGGACAGCTGCAGTCTGTTCTCCCATTGCCATCCAACATCTAAATCGGGCGGGCAGTCTACCAGGTAGGTGGGCGGGAAGGCTGCCAAAATCTAAACCAGGCCCAAAGTCTAGTACTGCAGAGTTCCTGCACACTGTCAACATGCTCCATAGCCAGACTTCAGAATTACTCCAGGATTATCTTCCTTTTTGACTAGGGAAGGAGGGGTTTAAATGGTTTCGGAGATATGACACTACGAATTCCTGCCTTAATTGCATGGAGGCCTGGTAAACCCTTTGCTATTCTCTTTACTCGTTATCCGTCTTTGCTTTAATCCTGATTGAATTTCGGAATTCTGATGGTGTACCAGTGGCGTAACGAAACTTGAGGGGGCCCCCCTGCAAACTACATGGAGGGGGCCCCCCTCCCATCCTCCGTGGCAGTTTAGAGCTCTCAGGCCAGCGACCCGCCATACTGCAGGGGATGCGGGCGATTGTTACGCCACTGTCACCAATACAGCCGTGATAAGTAACACTGGATGGTGGAGGTAAAGATTGGGCTTAGTCTGCCAGCAGGCTATCATAGGTGGTGACGGTTAATCAAATAGGGAGGGATGAGGAAATTCAGTGTCCGTTTCTTTCCCCAAGATAATGAATACTTTAATCAAACAAAAATGGACACTTGTTACACTGCTTGACCTTTGGTTCAGTGTAAAATAAGGAAACCCTCAAAGAAGTCAATGTACGATGGAATCGCTGTATATTTGTTTCATCAGCCCCACATTGACATTCCGGCAGTTATCATAGGGTTATTCCTATTTGTGTGAAATGCTCGCCTCATCCAGAGGCACCTCCAGTCTCGAGTGCAGTGTCCAGAGACAAAAGGATTTCCCACAGAAAAGGGTGAAAGAAAAAATATGTATTAAAAAATGGAAAAAAGCCTTTGTAGTTTTATTTCGCGGCAGATCTCCATTAATTAAAATGATAGGTATACTATATAGGGGCCAAGTTACTGAGCCAAATAGTATTGCAAAATGGTTGTCGACATGTTTCAGCTCCTTGGGCCAGGCGGTCTATGGAGCTTTCGTCAGGACTTACAAACAGAAATTAGACATACAATTTACATAGAGAGTTCTACTCACACTACTTGTGCGGTAATCCGTTTCTCATAAAAAAATTTATGGACAAATATATACTCTTCACAATCTAGGAGAGAAAGTAGAATTAGCTTATTTGCCAATTTACACAGGCATTGTAATTTACTGTGGGAAGGTAGAGAGGGTAAAATCATGGGTAATTTCTTGTAATTACACTTTACTGTATGGAAGGAGATTAGGGGGGGGGTTCGGCTTCAGATGCACTAGGACATTGTGAAAGGGCTGGCAAATAGTTTCCATATTTTTCACAGGTATTTGAGTTATGTTTGCTACAACACAAAATCATTAAAAAGCACCACAGAATGGTTGTGGAGACGTTTACAACGATAAACACACAGTTCTAAGTGGTTAGAAAGGATGTTAAATATACTCAATCGCTTTGTAAATTATGAGCCTTGATAGGAGGTTTGGAACATGTATCGTTGTGTCTACACACAAATTGGGCTCTTACCTGCTGTGTAAGAGTGCTCCGCTTTCAACGGGGGGCCGCAGAGCTGGATTTGGAGAGGAAAAATCTATAAGTATGGAAAAGACGGCAATTCTGCATCTTACCAGTAACGCTGTAAGGAGATAGTATGCCGCCATTACCCGCGTGGAGGATACGTTACGCCTTGTGCTGACTCTGCCCCCGGGATGCGGAAGTCGCTTTGTTGTTTCCTTTTTCAGCGATTTGGGTTTTGTTGATTTAAAGGGGCAGTGAGATTTTGGGCAAAGACGTCAGGTGGAGGTGCTCAGTTGTCAGAGTGCGCATTTTGGCGAGTTCTTAGAATACGATGTAGTTGTGGACCACAAAATTCATTTCACAGGCAGAACTGGTGTTAATGGGTAGGTATGTTGTTGCATTTCATCAGTTTATTTTGCGAAGTGATGCCAAGAAATGTTATCATTTAAACCGTATTCAGATGTTCGTAGACGGTCCACCCATCTTTGCTCTTTTTCTTAGAGTATTTTCTCTACATTGCCTGATTTGTTCGTCAGCATCTCGATGACTGTCCACTGCATATCTTCATGGGAGTGATTCTTTTCCTGGGAATGGGAGCACAGTTTTGTAGTGTTCTTTTTTAGCCTAATGTTGCTCTTGTGCTCCCCTATCCTGAGTTTAATTTTGCGGCAGGTCATCCCGATGTATTTCATCTTACATGGGCACTGGATCATGTAAATAACATGGGACGAATTGCAATTAGTGAATTGCTTTTGTGTCCAGACAAAATTGTCCATCAGTTGGAGAGTTTTTGTAGTGCTTGTTGTTTTGCAGGCTACACACGTACCACAAGGGAAATGTCCTGCCAGTGGAGTCATAGTTGCGCTGTTGGTTACAGCCGGCTGAGTGCATTGCCGAGGGTGGGTATGCACAAGTGTGTCTTTGAGGTTTTTTGTCCTCCTGTTGGCGAACCTGGGTTTGGGCCAGTTGAATTGTCCCGTGTTGACTATATGCCAATTTTTATTAATCAATTTTTGGATGGCATAAGTTGCTGGATTAAAAGTTGTCACACAGGTAGTCAGATCTTTCACAGGTTCTTTTTGATATGTTTGGAGGAGGCATTCCCTTGGTTGATTGTCTGCTCTTTTTTTACACTTCTTGATGACTTTTTCGGTGTAGTCTCTTCTCCTCAATTTTTCACTCAGGCCTTTGGCTTGTGTTTGGTAGTCACTGTTCTTGCTACAGTTTCTTTTTAGGCATATAAATTGACTGAATGGCAGGTTGTCTCGGAGTGGTTTTGGATGATAACTCTTGTATGAGAGAAGGCTGTTTTTTGCTGTGGGTTTTGTATATGTTTTTGTGTGTAGGGTCCTCTCTTCAATGAAAATTGTCAGATCCAGGAAGTCAAGGTGATTATTACTGGATGTATATGTAAATTTTAACCAGGGGTCCAAAGTGTTCAACCATGACATGAATTCAGTGAGATCTTGTTCAATGCTCCATATTAGTAAAATGTCGTCAATGTATCTCTTCCAGCATATAATACTGGAAGAGAAGGTGTTGGTTTCATTGAAGACAAATGGTGTCTCGAATTGGCTCACGTAGAGTCCTGCCACCGACGGCGCAAAAGCACTACCCATGGAGGTACCATGGGTTTGGAGATACAGTTGTTGTCGTATTCAAAGAAATTTTCTTTTAATGCCAGCTTACAGCATTCCAAAATGAAATGCCTCGGTGTATTGTACTTCCAATCCTCCGCGTATAGGACGTCCTCCAGCATCTGTAGCGTGTCATCTTGGGGAAGACTTGTGAATAGGGACTCCACATCTAAGCAAACTAGGAGCATTGTCTCAGGGTCAAAGGGCATATCTGAGATTTGTATCAAGAGGTCTCTTGTATCTTTTAGATACGTTTGTGTTTTTTGAACCAGTGGTTTTAAAAATTCATCTGCGAATTTCGAAAGTGGCTAGAGTACTGACCCGATACCGGACACTATTGGGCGTCCTGGTGGTGGTGTCCTGTTCTTGTGAGTTTTCGGGAGCGAATAAAAATATGGAGTGATTGGCTCTTTTGTGATCAAAAACTCAGCTTCTTTTTTTGTTATCCACCTTTTTGTTTCGGCTTCATATACCATGATGGATATGGTGTTGCAAAGTCGCTCGGTGGGGTCTATTGTAATTCATTGGTAGAATCTGGTGTCAGAAAGGAGTGCAAAACACTGTTGGTTATAGCCCGATTTGTTCAGGATTACTGTGCCTCCGCCCTTGTCCGCTGGTTTTATCACCAGTTCATCATTTTTGCTTAAGTCTTCGAGTGCTAGACGTTCTTTTTTCTTCTAATTTTGGAAAGCCTTGATCCCATTCTTGTCCATGTTATCTATTCCTTTTAGGAGAGCTTGTTCAAAAGTGTGGAGCTCTGGAGGAATACTGGGTGTTGGGGGGTTGAAGGTAGATTTTCTGCAGAGGGTGGTGTCGCCCTCTTGATGTTGAGTAGGGGTATTACAGAAGTATGCCTTCAGTTTCAAAGTTCTACAGAATTCAGCCAATTCACTTTTGATTTTGAATGCATCCATTTTGGGGGTCGGAACGTATCCCAATCCTTTATTGAGGACAGAAATTTGGTCAACCGTAAGCTCCACGCCTGAGAGATTGACGATCAGTGATTGCTCTTGCTGGTGGAGGGTTGTGCTGCTGCCATGCTCCGGGTTTGGACGTTCCTTTGTTGGTCTTTCCAGGTTAATGACTTTCTTTTTCCACGTGGCTGTGGTCGGCCTCTGGATAAAAAAGGTTGTTCTTGTTGTGTATTGTGTTGTCCTGGCATTGGTTGATCCATCATTTGCGGCATCTGTCGCATCCCTTGTTGAAAAGGGTCTGCCCATCCTTCATAATGTGGGACAAATGGTTGGTAGTATGGCATATTGAAGCCAGGGTGGTATGGGCGTTGCCATCTGTTCCCCCTTCTTGGGCGTTGGAATCGAAAGTTGCTGCGACCTCTGGTGGGGGTATAATCATCTGAGCTATTGAAAGAGTTGTTAGAGGAGTTCTTTCCTGTAGACTCATTATCTGAGTCTGCTTCAGGAAGGACATAGTCATCTTTTATGTAAGGATGCATTTTTTCTTGACTAAATTTCTTAAGGTCTTTTCCAAGCTTTTGTAATTTGCTCTGCATAAGGAACTCTTGTGTTTCTTCCATTTCCTTATTTATTTCATCTAATCTCTTTTTATATATTTGTGGATTTATGCCTTTTTTTCAGTTCGTTTTCACAGGCTTGTATTTCCAGGAGCAGAGCTTCTGAGAGGCGTCTTGCCGTCTTGACTATTAAGACCAAATAATCTAGGGTGCATTTCCACGAAATGGAGGACCAGTCCTTGCGGAAAGCCAGATCGTGGAGGAAAATTCTAGGTGCATTTCCTACCCAGAGGCCTCTGGGGGCTATTTTGGACCGTAAATATTCAGTCATTATGATTCCATGGATCACTGTTCTTATTTGGTTTCTCTTTTTCTCTGTTAAAGTTTCCCAATCGTCTGTTTGGGATAAGGCTTCTGTTAGGTCTGTATTGTTAAGGAGAGGTTGAGCCGCCAATAGTTCATCAATATCACTGGCATCGAAGCTTAAACCCACAATTCCTTCCATTGTTGTAGATATTCAGAACTTCTTTAGGTACTTCTGATATCCCGCAGCTGTGCGCTGCTTATGTAACGGTTAATCAAATAGGGAGGGATGAGGAAATTCAGTGTCCGTTTCTTTCCCCAAGATAATGAATACTTTAATCAAACAAAAATGGACACTTGTTACACTGCTTGACCTTTGGTTCAGTGTAAAATAAGGAAACCCTCAAAGAAGTCAATGTACGATGGAATCGCTGTATATTTGTTTCATCAGCCCCACATTGACATTCCGGCAGTTATCATAGGGTTATTCCTATTTGTGTGAACTGCTCGCCTCATCCAGAGGCACCTCCAGTCTCGAGTGCAGTGTCCAGAGACAAAAGGATTTTCCACAGAAGAGGGTGAAAGAAAAAATATGTATTAAAAAATGGAAAAAAGCCTTTGTAGTTTTATTTCGCGGCAAATCTCCATTAATTAAAATGATAGGTATACTATATAGGGGCCAAGTTACTGAGCCATATAGTATTGCAAAATGGTTGTCGACATGTTTCAGCTCCTTGGGCCAGGCGGTCTATGGAGCTTTCGTCAGGACTTACAAACAGAAATTAGACATACAATTTACATAGAGAGTTCTACTCACACTACTTGTGCGGTAATCCGTTTCTCATAAAAATTTTTATAGACAAATATATACTCTTCACAATCTAGGAGAGAAAGTAGAATTAGCTTATTAGCCAATTTACACAGGCATTGTAATTTACTGTGGGAAGGTAGAGAGGGTAAAATCATGGGTAATTTCTTGTAATTACACTTTACTGTATGGAAGGAGATTAGGGGGGGGGTTCGGCTTCAGATGCACTAGGACATTGTGAAAGGGCTGGCAAATAGTTTCCATATTTTTCACAGGTATTTGAGTTATGTTTGCTACAACACAAAATCATTAAAAAGCACCACAGAATGGTTGTGGAGACGTTTACAACGATAAACACACAGTTCTATGTGGTTAGAAAGGATGTTAAATATACTCAATCGCTTTGTAAATTATGAGCCTTGATAGGAGGTTTGGAACATGTATCATTGTATCTACACACAAATTGGGCTCTTACATGCTGTGTAAGAGTGCTCCGCTTTCAACGGGGGGCCGCAGAGCTGGATTTGGAGAGGAAAAATCTATAAGTATGGAAAAGACGGCAATTCTGCATCTTACCAGTAACGCTGTAAGGAGATAGTATGCCGCCATTACCCGTGTGGAGGATACGTTACGCCTTGTGCTGATGATTTTGTGTTGTAGCAAACATAACTCAAATACCTGTGAAAAATATGGAAACTATTTGCCAGCCCTTTCACAATGTCATAGTGCATCTGAAGCCGAACCCCCCCCTAATCTCCTTCCATACAGTAAAGTGTAATTACAAGAAATTACCCATGATTTTACCCTCTCTACCTTCCCACAGTAAATTACAATGCCTGTGTAAATTGGCTAATAAGCTAATTCTACTTTCTCTCCTAGATTGTGAAGAGTATATATTTGTCCATAATTTTTTTTATGAGAAACGGATTACCGCACAAGTAGAGTGAGTAGAACTCTCTATGTAAATTGTATGTCTAATTTCTGTTTGTTAGTCCTGACGAAAGCTCCATAGACCGCCTGGCCCAAGGAGCTGAAACATGTCGACAACCATTTTGCAATACTATTTGGCTCAGTAACTTGGCCCCTATATAGTATACCTATCATTTTAATTAATGGAGATCTGCCGCGAAATAAAACTACAAAGGCTTTTTTCCATTTTTTAATACATATTTTTTCTTTCACCCTTTTCTGTGGGAAATCCTTTTGTCTCTGGACACTGCACTCGAGACTGGAGGTGCCTCTGGATGAGGCGAGCAGTTCACACAAATAGGAATAACCCTATGATAACTGCCGGAATGTCAATGTGGGGCTGATGAAACAAATATACAGCAATTCCATCGTACATTGACTTCTTTGAGGGTTTCCTTATTTTACACTGAACCAAAGGTCAAGCAGTGTAACAAGTATCATAGGTGGTGGTCCGTTCATTACAGGGTCCCTGCCATCAGTACGCCAGGGAAGTTTGCCCAATTTTAGGTGGGTTTCCTAATGCAGACTCCTGTCATGATATACAACATCGGGTCCACTCATCTTTCAGTTGTGACAAAATTGCATCCACTGCTCCTTCTCGTTTCCGTTTTAAAACATTAGACAAAGCGATAATGCAGTATTTCAAGAGCAGATGTTACTACAAAGAGCACATTTTTATTAGTAGACAATAGCAATCTTAAGAGGCATTGCATAGCTTCATACACACGGTGACCCCAATTCCATCACAGTCTCTCTCTCTCTCTCTCTCTCTCTCTCTCTCTCTCTCTCTCTCTCTCTCTCTCTCTCTCTCTCTCTCACTCAATGAGTCAGTCTCTCTCTCTCAGTCAGTCAGTCTCTCTCTGTCAGTCAGTCTCTCTCAGTCAGTCAGTCAGTCTGTCAGTCTCTCTCTATCAGTCTGTCTGTCATTCGGTCTCTCTCTCTCTCTGTCAGTCTCTCTATCTCTCTATCAGTCTCTCTCAGTCAGTCAGTCTCTCTCTCTCTCTGTCAGTTTCTCAGCCAGTCAGTCTCTCCGTCAGTCACTATTTAGACTCTGAGTCAGTCAGTCTCTACTCTCTCTCCACTCTATCTCTCTCTCTCCATTCTCTTTCTCAACTCTGTCCACTCTATCTCCACTGTCTCTCTCTCCACTGTCTTTCCCTCCACTGTCTCTCCCTCCACTGTCTCTCTCTCCTTTCTCTCACTCTCTCTACTCTCTCATTCTCTCTACTCTCTCATTCTCTCTACTCTCTCTACTCTCTCTACTCTCTCGCCACTCTCCCTCCACTCTCTCTCCACTGTCTTTCCCTCCACTGTCTCTCCCTCCACTGTCTCTCCCTCCACTGTCTCTCTCTCCACTCTCTCACTCTCTCTACTCTCTCACTCTCTCTACTCTCTCTAGTCTCTCTCCACTCTCTCTCCACTGTCTCTCTCTCCACTGCCTCTCACTCACTCCCTTCTCTCTCTCTACTCTCCCTTCTCTCTCTCTACTCTCTCTACTCTCTCTCCACTCTCTCTAACCTCTTTCCACTCTCCCCACTCTCTCTCTCCACTCTCTCTCTCTCCACTCTCTCTCTCTTCGCTGTCTCTCTCTACTCTCTCTCCTCTCTCTCTCCACTCTCTCTCCCCACTGACTCTCTCTCTCCACTCCCTATCCACTCTCTCTCTCCACTGTCTCTCTCCACTGTCTCCCTCCACTGTTTCTCTCTACTCTCTATCTACTCTCTCTACTCTCTCGCCACTCTCCCTCCACTTTCTCTCCACTGTCTCTCTCCACTCTCGCTCCACTCTCTCTTTCCACTGTCTCTCTATCCACTGTCTCTCTATCCACTGTCTCTCTCTCCACTGTCTCTCTCTCCACTGTCTCTCTCTCCACTGTCTCTCTCTCCACTGTCTCTCTCTCCACTGTCTCTTTCCACTCTCTCTCTCTACTCTCTCTCTACTCCCTCTCCTCTCTCTACTCTTTCTCTCTCCACTCTCTCTCTCGCTCTACACTCTCTATCGTTCCACACTCTCTCTCTCCACTCTCTCTCTCCACTCTCTCTTTCCACTCTCTCTCCACTCTCTCTCTACTGTCTCTTTCGCCACTCTCTCTCTCCATCCTCTCTCTCTCTACTCTCTACTCTCTCTCTCTCTACCTCCACTGTCTCTCTCCACTCTCTTTCCACTCTCTCTCTCCACTCTCTCTCTTGCTCCACTCTCTCTCTTACTCCGCTCTCTCTCTTGCTCCGCTCTCTCTCTTGCTCCGCTCTCTCTCTTGCTCCGCTCTCTCTCTTGCTCCGCTCTCTCTCTTGCTCCACTCTCTCTCACTCCACTCTCTCTCTCTCTCCACTCTCCCTCACAAAGTAGTGTGCGGTGCCATGGGCGTCCGCAGAAATGCACTCTTCTACCCTCTGCCTTGCACTCTTCTCGCCCTCTCCCTTACACCCTTCTCCCCTTGCACTCTTCTCCCCCTCCGCCTTCCACCCTTTTCTACCGTGCACCATTCTCCCCCTCTGCCTTGCACCCTTCTCCCCTCTGCCTTGCACCCTTCTCCCTCTGCCTTGCACCCCTCTCACCTCTGCCTTGCACCCCTCTCACCTCTAGCATTGGACCTTTCTCCTCTCTGCCTTGCACCCTTCCCCCCTCTGCCTTGCACCCTTCTCCCCTCTGCCTTGCACCCTTCTCCCCTCTGCCTTGCACCCTTCTCCCCTCTGCCTTGCACCCTTCTCCCCTCTGCCTTGCACCCTTCTCCCCTCTGCCTTGCACCCTTCTCCCCTCTGCCTTGCACCCTTCTCCCCCTCCCCCTTGCACCCTTCTCCCCCTCCGCCTTGCACCCTTCTCCTCTTCGCCTTGCACCCTTCTCCCCTCTGCCTTGCACCCTTCTCCCCTCTGCCTTGCACCTTTCTCCCCTCTACCTTGCACCCTTCTCTCCTTTGCCTTGCACCCTTCTCCTCTCTACCTTGCACCCTTCTCCTCTCCGCCTTGCACCCTTCTCCCCTCCGCCTTGCACCCTTCTCCCCTCCACCTTGCACCCTTCTCCTCTCTACCTTGCACCCTTCTCCTCTCTACCTTGCACCCTTATCACCTCTACCTTACACCCTTATCACCTCTACCTTACACCCTTCTCCTCTCTTCCTTGCACCCTTCTCCTCTCTTCCTTGCACCCTTCTCCCCTCGGCCTTGCACCCTTCTCCCTTCTGCCTTGCACACTTCTCCCCTCTGCCTTGCATACTTCTCCCCTCTGCCTTGCACCCTTCTCCCCTCCGCCTTGCCCCCATCTACTCTCCGCCTTGCACCCTTCTCCCCTCTGCCTTGCACCGTTCTCCCCCTCCCCCTTGCACCCTTCTCCCCTCTGCCTTGCACCTTTCTCCCCTTTACCTTGCACCCTTCTCTCCTCTGCCTTGCACCCTTCTCCTCTCTACCTTGCCCCCTTCTCCTCTCCTCCTTTCACCCTTCTCCTCTCCGCCTTGCACCCTTCTCCCCTCCGCCTTGCACCCTTCTCCTCTCTACCTTGCACCCTTCTCCTCTCTACCTTGCACCCTTCTCCTCTCTACCTTGCACCCTTATCCCCTCTACCTTGCACTCTTCTCCCCTCTACCTTGCACCCTTCTCCTCTCTACCTTGCACCCTTCTCCCCTCGGCCTTGCACCCTTCTCCCTTCTGCCTTGCACACTTCTCCCCTCTGCCTTGCACACTTCTTCCCTCTGCCTTGCACCCATCTCCTCTCCGCCTTGCACCCATCTCCTCTCCGCCTTGCACCCATCTCCTCTCCGCCTTGCACCCTTCTCTTCTCTACCTTGCACCCTTCTCCCTTCCGCCTTGCACCCATCTCCTGTCCGCCTTGCACCCATCTCCTCTCCGCCTTGCACCCATCTCCTCTCCGCCTTGCACCCTTCTCCTCTCTACCTTGCACCCTTCGCCCCTCTGCTTTGCACCCTTCTCCCCTCTGCCTTGCACCCTTCTCCTCTCTGCCTTGCACCCTTCTCCCCTCTGCCCTGCACCCTTCTCCTCTCTGCCTTGCACACATCTTCTCTCTGCCTTGCACACATCTTCTCTCTGCCTTGCACCCTTCTCCTCTCCGCCTTGCACCCATCTCCTCTCTGCCTTGCACCCATCTCCTCTCTGCCTTGCACCCTTCTCCTCTCTACCTTGCACCCTTCTCCCCATGCCTTGCACCCTTCTCGTACCCCCTTCTCCCCCCCTGCGAACGTCCACATGGTGCTTCTAACAAGAGTGCTTACCTGAGGGCGCCATTTTACTGCCTCATCCCTTCTCATATGAGCTTTGCCCTGGAGAATGCTCTCTCTGGGGGCCCCCACTCCCACCCTTGTCAGGGTCCCGAGCAGTGCTCTGTGCTGCCTCCTGCTCTCTCTCTCTGGGGCCCCCACCCCCATCCTTGTCAGGTCCCGAGAAGTGCTCTGTGCTGCCTCCTCTCTCTCTGGGGCCCCCAGCCCCACCACCCGTCCTTGTCAGGGTCCTGAGCCATGCTCTGTGCTGCCTCCTCTCTCTCTGGGGCCCGCAACCCCTGTCTTTGTCAGGGTCCTGAGCAGTGCTCGGTGCTGCCTCCTGCTCTCTCTCTGGGGCCCCCAGCCCCCGTTCTTGTTAGAGTCCCGAGCAGTGCTCTGTGCTGCCTCCTCTTTCTCTGGGCCCCCAGCCCCCGTCTTTGTCAGGGTCCCAAGCAGTGCTCGTGCTGCCTCCTGCTCTCTCTCTGGGGCTCCCAGCCCCCGTCCTTGTCAGGGTCTCGAGCAGTGCTCTGTGCTGTCTCCTCTCTCTCTTGGGCCCCCAGTCCCTGTCCTTGTCAGGGTCCTGAGCAGTGCTCTGTGCTGCCTTCTCTCTCTCTTGGGCCCCCAGCCCCCGTCCTTGTCAGGGCCCCGAGCAGTGCTCTGTGCTGCATCCTCTCTCTCTGGGGCCCTCAGCCCCCATCCTTGTCAGGGTCCCGAGCAGTGCTCGGTGCTACCTCCTGCTCTCTCACTGGAGCCCCCAGCGCCTGTCCTTGTCAGGGTCCCGAGCAGTTCTCTGTGCTGCCTCCTCTCTCTCTGGGGACACCAGCCCCCGTCCTTTTCAGGGTCCTGAGCAGTGCTCTGTGCTGCCTCCTCTCTCTGGGGCCCCCAACCCCACCCTCTTTCCGGGCCTGGCACCTCTGACTGAAGAGAAACAATGTATGTTGATACTTTGTTTCTCTTCAGTCCGTGGGATGGGGTGAGGGGCTCAGAGCAGGTTGCAGACAGCCTTCACCTGCTTTAGAGGGAGAGAGGCTTGCTTCAGCGCAAGCCTCTCTCACAGCTCTCACCTAAGATCTGAGGGGGCCCGGGGCCTCCTACATTTAATGAAGAGAGTGGGGCCCCCCGCACCGCGGGGCCGTTTGTTACGCCCCTGTGGTGTACTGATATGTTTGAATATTGATGACTTATTCATTTTTATCATTTTCCTTTTGCTTGCCTCTTATTTTTATTCATTTTAGGTCGAGCCTAGGCAGCGCGCAAGCGCTGTTCTAGGTAATCGGCCTCTTGGAATCAGTTCAAAGCTCCTACAAGCTTGTGTGTGTGTGGTGCTCACTCGCTATTGGCCTTTGCGTCTACCTTTAGCATGCAATTGGCCAAAAGCGTGTGGATGTCCCAGCTTTTCCCTAAATGTTTACTCCCAGAGCGATTTGCTCTCGGGAGCCAGCAGCGTTGTGCAGGGCCATGTGTTTTGGGTCAGGTTTCATTTCCAGCCACTTTTATTAGAAGGCGCATCCACAAGAGTGCCCATCGCTTTCACTTTCACGGCCGCTGCCGCGTTTGTTTCTTTTGGGACAAATTTCTCTCCACAAAAGACACTGTATGCCTGTTTTGTATTCCACAGAGTTTCATTAGCTGTACTTTTAAAAGATGTGACAGCAGCAAAGGCTTCTCATATTTTTTGCTTTGGACTTCCAGGGTGCCAGAAAGGACAAATACAGCAGAGGATGGTCGCCAAGGTCTTCAGACAATCTACAGAGCAACTACTACAGCACTTTCTGGGGAAAGGAGGAAAGCTCGGTTTACACTGAGCTCGCGCGCAATAAAATGCTTGTTGACAAAGCACAAACCCAGCACGTGGCGTTGGCGGCAAAGTTGTATCAGCAAATTAGCTCTGCCTTTTGGTCCACCAATCCAGGAATAATTACAGGAGCATAAGGGAGGACGTCAGCGCCCGTTGAAAGTTATCTCGTCGGTTTCAGCCACGAGCATGATTGGTCGGAGAGATCAATGTGATTGGATGTTCCTTGCAGCAGCATCAGTAAGAACTGGGCAGACAGCATGAAAGGTGTGGAGGAGGCTTTCACTGTCATCAAAGTATTCGTTTCAAGGGCAGGGTTAGAGCGCCCTTTATTATTGTGTTACTCAGGCCTGGTTCTTTTATCAGGCTGTTTAGAAATGGAAGAATGTTTTCCTTAAACTGCACGGGCAGGCGCATTCTTCGGGCGGTGTGGTGGAAGATATTATACACTCATCTTAGTCGGCGCTATTAGTATAGTCCAGGCGCTTTGATTTCTCACTAACACGTGTGGATCAAGCTTCTCTGCATTATTGGACAGCCAGACGAGACGAAAAGGGCACCTTTATCTTTCTTTGTGTTTTTTGTTCTGTTTTTTGTTCTTTCGTGGCTTTCTGCCTCAATATAATAGCAGTTTCCTTAAGCTGCCCAGGTAGTCGTTATTTCATTGCGAAATATTTTACAGCACACCATACCTTCCAACTGGTTTTATTATCTTATTGCCAAAACCACTCAATTCCGATATAACAATATACCGCACTTCCTATAGGTACCACCGGTGTGACTGACAGCGGAGACACACTCGGGTTATAAATAAAAATTGCCTCAGTCCGGTTTACGCAGACGTCGGTTTTTAGGGTGACCCACAAGATCAAATCTTCTCTGAACCCGTACGGTGAATGAGAATAAAATCTGATGTCATTGATTAGTTATTTGATGCACGCTCCCTGCCTCGTAATTACAGTGAGTTTGGTGCACCCAGAACCTCACAACCTATCAGGTAAGCCTATTTTATTCCATTAGCACCCGTTATCCCTTTATAATTGTCTGTTCTGTGACCCCCCCTGATGCCTGCCTTAGACTTTTTGCGACCTCTGCCTAGCTGCAGTCTCTGACTTCCCTTCCCTGTCTTCCCTTTTCTCACCGGGGTGTCAAAGCCCTCTTTCTTACCTGTGCTTTCTCCTCACCCTCTTTGGCACCCCGGAATAGTGGCAGGTGATTTCGACGTTAACTGGTAACTTTTATTTGCTCGACATTAATCATGTGCCTAGGAATTCATCTGGTCAGAACCGCCTTTTCGGACCAATCTCCTGAAGAACATTGGATTGGATCTAATTTGATGATATAACAAGTCTATCTAGTAGATAGAATAAGATGGCACCTTACTAAAAAAATATTTCTTTTCTAAGGCCTGGTCATATTAATAGCTCAAAGAACATTGGATCAAATCCAGTGTAGTATCGCCCGCACACCAGTGTAAAGTAATTTCATTGCCCGCCCATCCTGAAAGGGCCAACCCATTTTATTCTATAACATGTTAAGTGTGGAAGCAAGCTAAATATCGATTTTTTTGGTAGCTTTTGTGAACACGCCATCTAACAGAAAACAAGCATTTGCAATGCAATAGGTCTCACATTTACGGAAGTTTGAACTATTGACATTGTAAATGACAATGCCTTTATTTTTGTTTTTGTTTTTAAGACATAAATAAAAGGCATTGTCGTTTACAATGCCAATAGCTTAAACTTGTGTGAATGCGAGACCTGTTGCATTGCAAATGCTTGTTTAGTCTTCTAATTAATCCATAACCCTACAAGTTGGCGGTATCTGAACTCCTTTCTCATCCAAGCTTTCTTGTTCACACCTGATTCTCCTAAGATGGCCACAGATCCCATTTTCATTATCATGCATGTGCGTACTCACTTTTCTAGGTGCTGTTCCTATTTGTTGCGGACACAGAGGACTCCCAGCTGTTTGAGCGTCGACACAGCTTCTGCTGGCTGTCCACTGGATTTTACAGTAGCCTGCCTAATCCAGGCCAATGGTTTGCATGCAACCCAAATTGAAATCCATTGAAACAGTAAGGTAACCCAGATAATCGGCTTGCAGGTCTTTTTGCTCATTTGAATTCTTTTTGCTAACAGCATTTTTGTTGTTGTACTAAGACCCAGATCGTAAGTGGCCCACTCCTTTCTCAAATTGCTTCTTCTTCAATAGCTTTATTTCGGCCACCTCGGGCCATAAAAGTACATTAATACATTTATACAAACAACAAACAAGTTAATAAATAGCGTAAAACAATACAGTACAATCATATATTCTACATCTTTCCAATTTAAAACTGCGATTCAACCATCCCAAAATAAAAACAGCTTCAAAATTCATTAAGAGTTATCGATATTAAGAACTGAGTTAATAAATGATACTAATAACCACATATAAAATGCATTTCTTGAGTTTCTTTTAACAGACAAACAAATGTACAGCTCCACAGATAATTATTTTAAAAAATTCCTACGCTTATGCCACATCCCGTCCAAAAAGCGTGAGACAGCAAAAACAATAGGGGGATGGGTATCTTACTTTAAGATCCTGAAAGCTTGAAAACAGTGTCTAAATCCTAGGTTTCTACAAATTGGGATTACCCATCGTTTGCAGGAAACATGATAAGCAGGGTGTCAAAGCGAGAATAAAGTAATAGGACGCAGATTGGAGTTGTAGTAGTGATCAGGTTTATTGACATAACAAATAACTATAGGCGACCCCAGCCACAGCTGACTCTCTCGCTCGTTGCAGCGTTTGCCTCGCATGGGCGCTCACCCTAGAACCTTCAAATGTGAAATTCTGAGTGATGTCACTAGCGGTGCGTTCCAAGGTGAGTGCAGGGCGAAGGTGCAGGGATGTGGCATGGCTTCCCCCCCGGGACGGAAGATACCACACAAGGCAGAGGAAAAACACATGAATTTCGGACTCTATCTTATGTTTGCACGCCGGGCATCCATGATTCTTTTCATTGTCCCATTTATTGATGAATGACATAAGAGGAGGAGTCCCCAATCTAAATTGCATGTATAATGTCCTAGCCAGGGGGGGGAGAAATCAATTCTAAAAACTCTTCTTTTTTGTATTCCGCTTTTACTTGAAGAAACTCTGTTGTCAGGCGACCAGTAGTTGAACTTACTTGAAGGATTGACAAGTTATGGTACCTATAGTGTCGCGTCAGATCTACCCTAGTTGTTAATGGGCACTTTATATCCGGTGCTTCCCAAAGATCCTGCCTTCCTATTCTGGTAGTAAGAGCCCTTATATGGCTAAGCCAAGGGATTTTCTTACTAATCAGAAATGGCAAAACCTCCCTGAATTCGTCTCTATAAGGAGACAGCTCTGGTGTTACCCATAACCTTCACCAATACATGAGGGACCTTAGAGCAGTCTCCTCATCAATAGGTAATAGCCCTAAATCCATACAGAGGGGAACTAAAGGTGTGCTAGGCGGAAGAACCACCAAATTCCTCATGAAAGAATGCTCTACCTTCATAAGGTTGGAGGGCCAACAATGCCCCCACAATTCAGCCCCATAGAGGGTAGCCCCCCCTAGCCTGTACTTTATAGATTTCAATAATAGGGTCAGCTGACTCAAACGTGGCCAGTCTGTACATTTTCATTATCCCCCCCCGCTGTTTCAGTTAACATTAGGCTTGCCCTGGCCAATTGGGTATCCCATTCCAGCTGTTACGATAAACTGACACCCAAATACTCTAAAGTCTTCACTCTCTCCAGGGAAGTGCCATCTAACGATGGCTTCGAGCGAGTGGTCCTGGGGGGGGGTCGAAGATCATAAATTCCGTTTTGGATAGGTTGATCGCCAAGCCTCTCAAGATACAAAAGTCAGCGAAGCCATCCATAATGCATTGGATGCCCGTTGACGTTTTGGACAACAACAGGGTGTCATCCGCGAACATCAACGCAGGCACCCTCCCCGAGACTAACCTTGGAGCATCACTGTCTTTAAAACCAACTAGATGGTCAATAAGCCCATTTATGTAAAGGCAGAATAGAGTAGGGGCCAGGACGCACCCCTGGCGAACCCCCTGCTTCACCGGAAAACGCGCTGACAGTTCTCCATATTTCCCGCACCTATCTTGGGCGTAAGTCTCCCTGTGCAACCTCACTAACACATCCAAAAGGTACGGTGGGATCCCAAGGTCACACAGCACCTTCCACAGTTTTTCTCTAGGAACTAGGTCGAAGGCAGACTTCAGGTCGACTAAGATGAGGGAGAGGCTGCCACCCTCTACACTCACTGTCTTCCAATATAAGACCTGAAGTCTAAATATCTGATCAATAGTTGATATACTCGACCTGAAGCCTGACTGAAAGGGTCTCAGGATCTCCATCTCCTCTATCCAGCCCTGAATTCTATCTATAATGACCCGTCCCATAAGTTTTTGAGTGGTATCTATTAGGCTAATAGGCCTATAATTGGACGGTAGGAGAGGGCAACCTTTTTTGTGTATGGGGACTATCTCAGCCCCACGCCAAGTATCCGGCGGATCCAAACCCTTTAGGATTGCATTAAACAGGGCACACAGATACGGAGCCCAGATTTTCGGTTCCATCCCGCAAAGATCCCCAGGTAGCTGATCTAAGCCTGGTGCTTTATTAGGTTGTACTTTGTCAATAGCGGATTCTACTTCGCGTAAGGTGATCTCCCAAACCCCTTCCAATCAATACTCATGGAAGGGGTTCGGAGGAGGAGAGGAGGTACCCTCTTTGCACTGATCATCATACAATGCCCCAAAATGTGCTTCCCAAACTGCTGGGGCTATGTTGGGTTCTAGGGCGAGTTGGCCCCCCCTTACCCCAAAGCTGACTGTTGCCCAGAATGTTTTCAGGTCTTTTTCATGCAGGGCATTCCTAAGATCTTCCCACTTCTCAGCTTCCCAATTTTTCTTTTCTAAATTAATAATCCGCTTATACCTAGTCCTACACTGCTTAATTGCTAGCCTATCCTTTGTCTTCACTGCAGTTAGCAGTTCTAGTTTAGCCTCACGACAATTAACATCATACCAAGGGTGGGCAAGATCACTTTTTGCCCTTTGCTTTCCTACTGGATAAAACACATCAAGCAATTTTGACGTCAACTGTCTGTGGATTTCTAGGGGACTGTCCACAACCCCTATTTGAATATCCATTCCACCTACCTCACCCATTTCTATTAAATGTGGTAGGGCCTGTTGGTATATATTTGCCAGTTTAATTGGGGAATTGTGGATATGGCACCACCTCACTCTCCGCCTGTTATTCGCTAAAGAGAATACATTTTGTGCTGGATTAGGTGCTGGTAGAGGGTTAGACAGCCCCAAACTCCCTGTTTTGAGGGTCATTACCAGGGCATTGTGGTCACTGTCTTGTCTCTGGTGGATCTGAAAGTCAAGAACCCTGTTCCAGGCTCTGGTTTCGACCAAGATGTAATCCAGCAACAAATTCTGCCCTTCTCTATTAAAAGTGGGCTGGCCTGGTCTATCAGATTTAGTCCTCCCATTACATGCCCTCAGTGATGATGCCAGGGTAAGGGAGTTTAGTTGTAAGACCAACGGTGTCCAAGCTTTAACAGGTGGGATCTGCGGATCAGGTATATGCCAGTATTGATCCTCATCAGCAGGGCCATCTGAGATTGGAGTGTTTAGGGGCTCAAATTGGCAATTAAAATCGCCCCCTACTATCAGGACTACTGCTGGGTCAAGAGTTGGTATAAACTGTCTCAGATCTTCAATGGCTCCGGATTCATGCCCATTTTGTACAGGTCTTGAATAAACATTAAGTAGGGCTATTCGTATTTTTGAGGGCAGTGTTAAAAGAATACATTGTATGTCAACAGATTTAGCTGTAATCTGGTCGGCTTTAACACCAAGGTTGGTGCCCACCCAAATAGATAGGTCACTAGAGGGTCTTTCCCTACCCTTCATTGTGGCTAGTATATTAAAAGGAGCAAAGCCTAATGCTTATATTTTATTTAATCCCTTATGGACACCACTGCGTTTATTTAAAGCTCATTTATTGCCATCTAATGTATGTTGGCATTGCAATTTGCATCCTGGTTCCTTACGTCATATGTTATTTGACTGTCCGCTTATTTTGAAATTTTGGTCTGAAGTTTGGACTGTAATACAGAAAATGTTACCTATTTCTGATTTACCCTCTTATACTTTAATCATATGCAAATCTGTTGTGTTGAGTGTACCCCTTGATGATAATGAAGCAAAATTATTTAATTTTTTGGTATCGGCTGCGTTAAAATCCATTACTTTTTGTTGGAAGGATGTTACTTCCCTTTCAGTCCATGCTTGGTGGTCTTGGATTATCTTTACAAGAAGAGGTGCTCAATTGTCACTACAAGGTGTTCATCAAATTCTTCAACTTTTCAATCTTTCTGGTCTCCTATAGATTCATATGTACAGTTATAACAATTATTGTTCTTTCTTTAACACTGTATCGTATTGGTAACTCTACTTGTGTAAGTATTTATGCTATGAAATGTATATTTCCCTTTCCCTGCTCCCTTCCCCTCCTTTTTTTCTCCTTAGAATGTCAAATTTTTTCTTGCGATGTATTTATTAATGACTGTATTTCTTATGATTAGTCTTTTTCGCTTCTTTGTATTTTAATGAATTCCTTCTTCACTTTTTTGTATGTATTTATGTGCTTCATCATTCTTAAAATTTCAATAAAATCTTACTGAACTAAAAAAAAAGGAGCAAAGCCTGTTCTCTGGTATTCCTCTTTGGTCCACGCCTCCTGAAACAGGCAAACATCACAGTTGTCAACAAAGGAGCCCCAGTCTGGACAAGATATTTTATTCTTAATCCCAGCCAAATTCCAGGACAAAATTTTAATATTAGCATTAGCCTCCAGCAATCGAGTATTCTGGTGTACCTCAGTGCCTCTATCATCCTTGGCTGGTAGGCCATCAGAATACAGTCCGGCCTGATTGTACTCTGCCACCTCCAATTCTATATCAGTGCCCCCCCTAGCTGCTAGTGGTGGTACAGCTATGGCTGCACCATCCTGTGTTGTCAGTGGTATAGTGCCAGACGGCACACCGTCGTCCACGCTACCCCCCGCTGAAGCCTCCCTGCTATCATCAATAGCTCCCTTCGGGGGTCTCTCACACCCCTGGATACTATTTGGGGGCAATATCTGATCATGGGCCACAATACCCTCACAAGTTTTTAGCAGTCCCGGCTTGTTTTCAAGAAGGTCTGGATGATGACTACTCGAAGACTGTCAATCTACCTGGTACAGAGCACTAAATCTGTTGCTTACAGGAAATGCGGTTGATAGGGGGATACCATTGATATCTTCACCAAAGTATCTATTGCCTGCCTGGGCTCTTCAACCCCAACTATCCCAACTTCCCCAGGGCTGGGCCCCCTCTCTCTAGAATGGGAATGGGATTATTGGAAGTGGCAGGGCAAAAATAGGTTAGGGGAAGGGACTGGATTTGTGATGTTGACCGTACTAGATACCAATTACATATGTACTCAACCACCCGCCTGTTGCTAAAGTTGATCAAAATGCAGTCACCCTCAATATGTTTCTTTTGTTGCCCCACCCAATTTACTCTACAGGCAAAAAGGATTTCACTGGATGCCTGGGTGGGGAGTGGCCTGTTATAATTCAACCAGTGGATGTATTTACTTTTAAGATCAATATATGGCTCATTTCTACCTTGGTTCAACGCAGGAACCCCTGCTAGTACTACAACATACGGTGTTGACTCAGGTGGAAGATCTATACACGGTAGTGCAGTCTTTGATGCACCAGTAGTCACAGCACTCCTTACTGGACCACGTGTTCTATCTGTTCTCTCTGATTCGTGCATCAAGCCACCCCCCCTCAGACAGCATCGCTTGGTATGTATTCTTATTACCTCCACCCTCTTTATTTGCCACGCTTCATGTTATCATAGAGTTCGCCGCAACATTAACACTAGTTAGGGGTAGAGGTAAATTAAAAGGTGGATTAGGAGGGGCGGGCAAGGTAAATTACTAGGAGCATGGAGATTACATGGTACATTTGTTCCCTTAACTGGATTCCCAGTAACCCCTTCTACCCGCTTAGTGTCCTTAACATAGTTGGATGCAAAAAGAGATTCAAGATGCGAAAGTCTTTCCTCTATGGAATTAAGTCTATCATAGATGGGAAGGCATGAATTGGTAAATAGAGTTTCCAGTTTAGACCAAAAGTCTATTCCCATCTGAATTGAATTAGCATCACCACAGTTTGGAGCAGTCGTGCTCACCTGAGCGAGTGGCTGATGTGGTTCAGGACTAATTGGTGTGCATGAAGTTGTCGGCTCTCCAGGCTTTGTGCATTTTTGCGTTTTTATTTGTCTGAGAGGCTTTTCCCCGCTTTCTCTTGGTTGCTGGTTCTGGTTCACATTGTTGGGCCACCACTTGCGAGGTAGAACTACATGCAGACCTCGTTTGTGCTCTCAAAACTGCAACACCAGTGTGCTCTTTGTTTAATGGAACAACATGCGGGGTTACTGGTGTGGCATCCGGAAAAGAAGAAATGTCAGAGCGACCCCCAACGTCTTGCAATTGCTGGCTTTCATTACCTGTAATAACAGGAGAGACAATGTCTAAAGGGGAGGTTGCTCTGGTGATCTTGCCTGGGCCAGCCTGCCTAAAGAAGACCGTTTCGATAAGATAGGATCCTGTGATAAACGTTGTTCAGTTAATTTAATTTCATGGGAAATACAGACGATGCCCTAATTAAAAACTGATCCAACGAACCCACTATTGACCTATCAGTTACAGATTTCCTACCTTTTCCCCCTCTACAAGTCGTCCTGATTTTAAAAGAGATCTCAGCAACTGCTCCAGAGTTGAAATAATGTTCTACGAATGGCCAGCTGCAAATCAATGAGCAAACCTGAAACCTAGCATACGGGAACTAACCTTCGCGTGTACTCCTTGTCAGAGGGGGGCCCGTCCCGTCCTCTTTCGTGCTCGAACGGGCTCAAACGGGCCCGCCCTTGGCCCGGGCTTTGCCTGGTGCGCACCCGCGCGTGTTCTGCGAGCGGGTGTTGCGGTCTGTTATATACAAACAAAGGGAGGTGCTAATGTGCCTCAGGTGGTCCAGACGCAGGGCTGTTGGGACACGTAGTCCTCGCGGCAATCCGGGAGGCAGGGAGCAATGTGGCAATCTCCCTCTTTTTGCCCCGTTTATTCAGGCCTCATGATCCCCCCAGGACGCAGGGCTGTGAGCAGAACAGAGCAGCAGTGTCCGACGTTGATTTCCTCACGGCGAAGCAGCACCCCCAAATTGCCTTTCCAGCTGCTCACCCATTTGACTATCTTCCTGATCCAACTGACACTGGCCCCCTCGCCGCCCTGCAGAGTGAACGGAAGACAAGCTCCTGACCACAGAACACTACAATCATGTATTGTCTATTTCTGATCATGACAGTATGGCACGGTGTGTTGTTCACACTTCATGCTTGTCAGAATGTATTTTCGATCATTATTATGCGTCTCTATTTTGGGGAAAAAATGACTTTGTATTTAATTAGATGTTATTTATTTTTTATGTTTTGTTATTAAAAAATTGTGTATTAACCTTTTCTGATATGATTTTTACTTAGGGTCTTTATTCCTTGACCAATACGATATACCCTAGACCACTGCTGCTTTTTAGAGTCTCTCTGGTTTCTGATTATATGCTGGGTCGTGTCACACTGAACAGATATTGTTCCGGGTGTCCCACCCTTTTTAGAAGTGAAACCCTTGGATAAGACTATAGCATGGAGTGGCCTGAAATAGGGCACGGCCACGTGTTCCTAATGGTCCTAGTAAAGGCATGAAGATGGAGGAAGAACTATGTTTTTCGAAGAGATATCTAAAAGGTCAATATGGGTGTACATTAACAAGCTCTTGTATGTGTTTGATGTGATTCCAAAGACAGGAAGGTCTTCAAAATGAGTGCTAGCGCTCTTTTGGCATGGAGATAGCGAAATTAGGATCTTGGAAATTGACTTTGCCGTGCCTTATGATGTAACACTTCCACAAAGCCATTAGCACATTGGCCTCAACCTCACTTAGTGTTACCGAATGGTGTGCTTTCTCTCTGAAATGACAGATTGTGGTTTAGCAGATGGGTTATGTTATGTTAATTTCGATTTATATAGCGCCAAATCACCAACAGGTCTCTTAGCGCTTGCTTTGGGAACCTGTCCTGGATTTCCCTGCGAGATAACCCCTACTGGGCATCCCCAAAGGGAAGACCAGGCATCCCATCGTGGTGGGGCCGTAGTGGACATTAAGCAAGCTATTGCCCAGAGTTGCAGAGTGTGAACCCATGATTCGAGTAGGCACCGAGTCCGTGGACATTTGAGCTGAAGACCCTGCCGCGTCGGGAATTGAACCCTGGTCCCGGGTCTGACCTCTGCATCAGGGTCTGCCTCCTCTAACCAGTGAGCCACACTTCTCCACAAAGTACAAGATACCTTTTATAGGGATGAAACACAATGGCACATTTAGATCATCGCTAGGGTTGTGACTCCAATATGGCAACTACTTGTCTACAGGTCATATTGCGTCAAACTTTAAAAACGTAAGTGCCCTTCAGTGGTGCATCCTCTGGCTGGGATACTAATAAGGAAATGAAACAGCTAAACCCTTGTGAACAAGGAATAGTCCCACAAAACATAGCTGTTTACTGGATGGAGTCTGCTACATCGTGTGTCCATTAATATGTAATTTTCCTTCACTAGAATCCTTTCAACAAAATCCTGTCTTTTCTCTTAAATGCTTATCGTTATTTTCCATGCACTTGTAATCATGTACTTTGTATTCTATAATCAATTCATTTTGACGTCATCACAGCTCAGTGGCTCCACAATGCATTTCGGACCTTACGCTGGTTCCTCATCAAGGGGTGATTAGACCGGAATTTCTGTTGCTGAAAAAAATTCATACGCTATACTAAACAATTTTAGGGAAATATGATGCAATTTATGTATATACCTAGAAATAAAAGTTCATAATTAACCCGAAGCGTGCAATCAGATTCAAGATATCCAGTGTTTTGTACATTAAAATATTTGTAGTTTCCACGCAGTTAAAGTTCAGTGATGATTGGAACTATATTTTGCATATCCAAAGGTTTCCACAGAAGTCAAGTGAACACACCATACATGAATGAGGTGCTACAAAAGGGACTGTACGGTTTTGACTTGTCTTCTGGGTGAACATACCCAGCCAAGAAGTGACTTTAGTATATCAGTAGCGGTTGCTGGTATTGCGAAGTGGTGGGGCGCAGGGCCAGATTTAGGGCAGTGCGACCGCACCAGGCGCTGTCTTCAGGCGGAGGCATCCTGTGTTTGAAGTATATTATGGTTTTAAAAGCACCTGCTGTCGTGTTCCTGGCCTCTATCAATTTTCAGGCACAACAAAAATGTCAAGATAACTCCGGTGATTATTGATCTTCCTGGAGAGAGACCAGAGGTTTGTCTATTGGAAGTTTCGACCCCTGGTAAAGTAGCACAGAGGGTTAATATGCCTGCTGCAAAGAACAAGTACCATTCAGATCCCAAAGTGCATATAATGTAAATAGGTCAGTGGGCTACTGCTTTTGTCTGAGATATCCGTTTGTTACTTACAGGTGGTACGTTGTAATCCTAACATAGAACAGTGAGCTATTTTCTGCCATCAAAGAGCTGCATGTAAACGGCAAGATATACATTAGAGTGTTATGATTTTTTCATGATTATTAAAGATAACCCCCAACAATGATGTTATGCTTTAAATTCTGAGTTTGTGCTTCTCCAGACCAAGCACTCAAACTATACTGCCTCCCAGTATGGATGTCATGTGACTCCTACACCTTGTAGTCCTCTGTCTTATGTAGCATTTCCTATACACTGATTTACACACCTATGATTGATTGTCTCTGTGTAATGTGTGTGTGATATAAAGTGCTCTGATACCCTCCACTGCTGTGAGTGGAACTATAAAACGAATTAAATGCATGTGAGAGAGAGTGGCTACTGGGACTTGAAGGGCACCATTAAAAGGAATCTGTGGTGGAAGTGGTCATTGGGAGGCACAAACAAACCGTGTCGCACTGGGTGCCACCACGGCTAAAGCCAGCACCGGTGGGGCATGGGAGGGGAAATACAAACTACAAAAAAACAAATATATAAGTATATAAAATTACACTTACCTGCTCCGACAGCCGCCGCCTTGCTCCCGATCCTTGCCTCCCGTCTAGGAATTGCTGCAAACTGTGTAGGGTCCAGGATGCCAAACCCAGTGCTGCTGTCATGCTGGACATACTATTTCCCTGGTTTGGCACTCAGACATGGACTGGGAGTCTGTGTTGGTTCTCGACCCAGCTTTACAACACAGCTTGGGTAGGAGAAAGGCTAAGTGCGCATGACGGTGGGCCAGCCAAACCGTCATGCGCACTTAGCAGTGCCAACCACTCCCCCTTCCTCCATGGTGCTGCAGCTCAGTATGAATGGCCCTGCCCTTCTCTTGGCTCACAGCCTACAGGACGAAAAAGAAAATGATAATAATGTTTATTTATCATTTTATTTTTGTAATTTGCCTCTGCTGGCTTTCAGCCGGGGGAAGGGGTGACGCTCCACCGCAATACAGAAGAGCCGCCCCTGTCATATAGGCACCCAACTAAATGCCATTTACGTCAATACTACGTAGCCATGTTGACAAATGAAATTTCTCCTTGCTTATTGTGAACGAGGGATGGAAAACAATGAAGCGTATCACATTTCATATTATTAGTGCTGTTATCGGTCATAACCATGATTGAACATTCTGTTACTACATCCTAGAAGAAACGCTGTATGATTAATTATTGCTATTATGCTTTTCTGACCATTTCTGTACAAAAAAACATTCGTATGGCATGAAAACTGCATCACAAATTACAAGAACCGTATTGTATTGAGAGTGGTAGTGATGAAAGCAGGATATAAAAAGAAGCAGGTGGAATGCTCTTCTTGCTACATATTTATTGTACTCTGGATAATGTGGGGTGCACATTACTGAAAATATAATTTACCAAAAGCGTATCAAATTAAATATGGTGATCTTCTTTAATCTGGTTGGAGATATTCAATTGCTAGTATAACCATGATTGTATAGACTTTTTCTACAGGAAACAAAACGTCTTATTTTTATTGTACAGTTCTCTTCGATGGATCTTGCCCTGTCTTTTTAGCAACTTGGACTCTGCCATCTGTGAGTCTACCTTGCTACGTGGTGCCACCCCAGTCCTGGATCCTTGGAAGTGGCCTAAGGTACTTGCCAGCGAAAGCAACACATCTTCTCTGCTCATTGACGCACCCCAAGCAGATACAATGCATCTCTTCAGCTATGCAGCACATCCCCGTGCAGAACCAACGCATCGCTGCTGCTGCATGGATTGGACCTGTTGCAAAAGACCTATGTTGTTGCCGCCTCCAGTATCTTGGGACAGATGCATGGCCTTCTATACCACCTCTGTGCAACACTTTACTCATTGCAAACTCCTGGCATCCCTCGTCGACAGCAGCCTCGATGACAACTCTGAAACTTGACATTGCAGCTTCACCACTTATCGGAAGCGACGTATTGCCATGGCTGCGCCTTGCATCCTCAACACTGGTCTTCACATCGCAAGGCCCATCAACAGGACCCTCAATGCATCAGGACCTCACACGCAGCCTAACCTTATCTCTGATGCATTGCCTCAAATGCTAGACTCATCTTTGACGAGCATCCCTAGAAAGCTCTGCAACAAGGATTCAAGGTACTTTGTTCAGCTGGCCTAAGTAACTCCTTGTTGCCTGCACTCCTCTGTTTGGCCTGTACTTGTGGCTTTGCCTCAGTCCGGCATGACCAGCGCTTTGTGGTTTTTGGTGCTATTTTCCACTATAAACTTTGAAAATCAAAATCTCTGGTTCTACTAATTGGATTTTTGTTATTTTGGTCTTGGTTTATTTATTAAAGTCTATTCTATTTTCCTAAACCTGGTGTGGGATTTTTGTATGTAATGTTTTCACTGTTTACTGTTTGAAGTGTTTCACACATAATTTACATATTGCCCCCAAGTTTAGCCTGACTGTGCCAAGCTACCAGAGGGTAAGCACAGATTCATTTAGGGTTTGCCTGCCTGTTACCCTGACTAGGATTATGGTTACTGCTTGACCAGGGCTCATCCCCCAGTCAACCAGTAACCCAATTTCTAACGCTATGGGGCCGATTCCAATCTCGGTCGGTAGGGCATCCAATCGGGTTCGGCATTAGCAGATCCGATTTGGAGGCTGAATTTCCATCCGAGTCGTACAAGGGTCCGGACTTTTAAGTACGATGCGAACAAGTGCAGAATCTCCATCCGAATCGTTTCTGGGTCCGAACCGCTCCGTACGACTCGGTCACAAGTAAACCGTGGCACGCAATGGAGATGTTTCACGACCGAGCTAGTACAATGCGCGATCAAGTCGGAGCGTCCGGCTCGCAATAGCTCCCGGATTTGGACTTCAGGGGTCCGCGTCGGACCCTATGTTACCCGCAGCATTACGACTCGGACACAGGGGACAGGCATGTACGGTGTGGATGGCACCAACGCATACCCACTGCAGGGGGCACACTTGTCCGCAACGTACCCATTCAGTCAATGGGAGCCATGTACGGTCGTAGGACCGGCTCCCATTGACTTCTATGGGAGTCCAACAGCATACGGCCGCATCGTACTTGCTTGGTCGGACTGCAGGAGTCTGAATCGGTCGGAAAACACCCCGGATCCGGCTCAGTTAGAGTGCTTTCGGACCCAGATCGGAATCGGCCCCTTTGTGTATATTTGGTCACATAGGCATTTAGGAGGTATCTCATTCTCAATTCATAGAGCCACAGGTACTGTCATCTTTCACACTGATCTTTTTACCGTTGTATTTGTATAGTACCACTTCCCTCTTATTCACACCATTACAGTGTATCCTATTCAGATATAGGTGTGAGGCCTTTGGTAGGTGGTTCTGATTCACTTTGATTTCTTCTTTGTTTTGTTAAAGTTTTGTTTTTCTTTGGTCACCATTTCTTTGATGTTACACGACCTGAGACTAAGGAGATTTTTCAGAAAACAAATCAGATCA
This sequence comes from Lissotriton vulgaris, assembly GCF_964263255.1. NCBI lineage: Eukaryota > Metazoa > Chordata > Amphibia > Caudata > Salamandridae > Lissotriton > Lissotriton vulgaris. Next base: position 66,634,205 of record NC_141686.1, on the reverse strand, counting down.
ATTTTCAAAGCTATGGGCATCTTCACCCATTCGCTTCTGTGCAATTTGCCAGCCAACATCCAAGCTGGTGGCACCCAATGAGTCTTCAAAGTAAGGACTTACCGGAGTTGTGTTAATTTTATTCCCACTTGATTGTTCCATGAATGAGGTACAAATCAATACACGTTAGTACTTTGTGAAGTAGAATATGAAATAATGGCAGGTAAAGATATGTAAGAGTAGTTAGAGCTTCCCCGCTGAGGAAGGCAATTGTTGGAGAGCTTGATGTCTCTCAGGAGGTTGGAGAAGACCCCAATTGCTCTCATTTCATGTGGCATTTTGACCCTAATTTGTCGGTTGACAGGCGCTATTGACCGAACTGGGATTACAAGATCCATGCAAACCTCGCGGACTTGTGCTATCTCACCCTTGAGATCTCAGTTCCTCAAGGAGACCCTCAGGATTCCACCTGTACATGGTAACACCTTGCCCCCCCCCCCCCCCCCCCGGTATCCGAAACCCCAATAAGGGAGTCACTGGGGATTACTATGGGACTGTCATAATGAAGCCCTAAAATCCTCATTATGAGTTGGCCAGAATTTGTTACAGGGATACTGGGGGATTTGAACCTCTCATTCCAGCTGGTATCCCACAGAGTGAGGTTGCAGGGCATGATGGGGCTTTTTTATGGAGAGTATTGTCTTCTCCCTCTGTCTTGCTGCTGGGGTTCAGGTGGAACCAGGCGGTGCTTCTTCCTGCAGCCCTTGACCCTGTAGAAGCTGAGGGGTCAAGTGTGGCCAGGCCCAGAATTATTGGTGCAGAGTTTGGGAACTTGATAATTACAGGACCAGAGAGACTTGTAATTGAGATTTGAGGAATTTTACCAGGAGTTATCGCTCTGGGTGAAATACCCCAGCTTTCTTGTAATGAGAGCCAAGGAGCACTGTAAGAGGGTTCAGCATTCGTACAATGTAGTTTGAAAACTCTATAGCCAGTTCTTTTAGCCAGGTCTTTTTTCGTTTGACTCTCCCACCCTTTTGTTTTTTGAAACTGGGAGGAGACCCTCTGCTCTTGGCTGACTTACCTATGCAAACCATAGCTCTTTTTTTCTGTACTTTTCCTTGTTTACTTGTGTATGAACCTATTCCGAATTCTGCCCATTTTGTGTTGTTTACCTTTGTTTTCACCCTTTTTCCAACCGAAAAATAAAAAAGATAGTTTGCGTTTCCATGGCTAATCGTGGCACTTTCTAAACCAAATATGCAATAATAAACGTCAAAGTCCTGCTACTTTCCTTCTTATTCTGTCTCCATTTGTTATCTTAAGTGTGTTATTTTAACATAAATCACTCTATCTGACACAATCATATTTAGCAAAGATGCAGACTCAATACAAGCCCCATGGTTAAAAATAGCACAGATGTAATCGATCACAAGCTTGATAAAGCAAAATAACAGCCATAAGAAATGAGTCATTATCACAGTAAAAAATGCATAAAAATAGAGTCAACAAACAAAAGAGTTATGCTCGGTCTAGTTGCAATTTACAAAAACAAATCTGTGGCAAGTATATTTCATTCCTTTACGATAGTCATTATTTCTATGAGGTTTTGTCCTAGAGATTGACGGGTCTATTAGAATGCCCGACATTCTCCTCCGCCTGCATCCTATTTCCCCTGCCATATTAGTATGGTGGGGGGACCCCAGCGGACGGAAAGACCGTCCGCCCGTTTTCCTGCCGGTCACCCAGGTGACCGGGCTGAAAAGGGGCCTGATATAGTGGCAGTGTCTGCTAGACACCGCCATCCATAATATGATGAATGCGGGAAGCAGCCTTTCCTTGGCGGCTTTACCGCCATGGAAGGGCACGCGGTTTTCTCAGTTGGGGACGAAAGTCCACCCCATCCTAATAGACCCCTAAATGTGATTTAGTGACATTATTCTAGACCACATGAAGTAAATATGTCCCGTGCTCACTAAGCCACTGGAGTCAAGCTATCCTGGCTGAAGACGGCTGATAGCCAGAAACCGGTCCTAGGATGCTTGATTCCGGTCCAGGGAAGACAGGGCTTGGCAGTTCGGGCTTGACTGTTCCCGTGAGGCACAGGGTCAAGACTGATTTGCATATGGCCATGTCTGAACTGGGGTGGCTTGGTGAGCAAAATAACGATGGATTAAACCCAGATCTGTGCCTGGGGGTGAATGTTTTGCCATTGTGCAACATTCCGTCCATCATCTTGTGTATTTTGCTGTTCACCCTATGTGGGAAGGGTATGCCCAGACGTGGGTCCCATGCTCACTAAGCCACTGGAGTCAAGCTATCCTGGCTGAAGACGGCTGATAGCTAGAAACCGGTCCTAGGATGCTTGATTCCGGTCCAGGGAAGACATGGCTTGGTAGTTCGCGCTGGAATGTTCCCATGAGGCACAGGGTCAAGACTGATTTGCATATGGCCATGTCTGAACTGGGGTGGTTTGGTGAGCAAAATAACAATGGACTAAACCCAGATCTGTGACTGGGGGTGAATGTTTTGCCATTGTGCAACATTCCGTCCATCATCTTGTGTATTTTGCTATTTACAATACGGCGCACCATGGTGCAAGGACTGACAGATGCCTTAGAAATTCTGACACATCTGTTGGCCCAAAACTCAAGCATGGCTGAAGTCGTGTCGCAAGCATGACGCAACTCCAGCAATGCATGTTGAGGCCTACACTTATTTTACTGCATCACTCCTTACGCCTGCTTCAAGCAGGCGTTCGGTTTTGACGCAGTGGCGTCCTAGAAGGGGCGCCGTAAAATCTTGTAGATTTCACTGTGTCACTTTTACAAGTCTTTCCTGTGTGGGTACGCCCACCCTGCATATATTATACCTGACGCAGGTATAATGTGACGCAGGGCTTTACAAGGTGACGCATCTCCCTTGATGCATCATGTTGTAAGTTGGCCGTATTGTTTCCGCCGCCTTGCCTCACAAAAGTGACGCAACAGCGGTGCAAATGTGTTGCAAGTGGCTTGTAAATCTGCCCCTTTTAACATTAAGGGGCATATTAACTAGGAAGTGGTGGAACAGGGCGTTAGCCACCTTGGCTTAATGCCATGTCCTACACTTCCAAAATGCAGAGCTGCACCGTATTTACAAGGATACGGTGCAGCCCTGCATTTCCCCCTGCACTGGCGCTAGTTTTAGCTGCCTTGCGCCAATAGACACCCTTGCACCACGGTGCAAGGGTGCCTGAGTTGTAGGAGAAGATTGTTTATGTGCAGGAAGGTCTCCCTTAGTGCCCATAAACAATATGAAATGGAATTTTGAAACTTCTATGTGTGCTGCTTTATGCATACAAACCCAGAAAACAACTTTATACATACAGAACCAACAAGCCCATTTATATGTGTTTGCAAAGTTCACAAGGACCACAAAGTCCTCTTTTAGCCTGAAAGTGTCAGGTATTAAATTGCTTTTTCAACCTCTGAGGGAATTGTTGGGTGAAAAATGCAATTTAATATGTTCAAGATAAAAAGTGCCAATGGTTCTTCCATATCACTATGGAAGTATTGAGCCTATGCAGAAACATATGTTATCAGGCGGGTCTTTAATGTACAGAGCAAGTACTTTTGAAGACAAAACACCTTGGATCGAAAAGGCCTTCTTGCTACAATTCCTGAAATAATTTCAATATGCAATTATTTTCAAATATGGAAATATTTCTTTCTTCATTTCACTTAAACTTTGAGGGACTCTAATGCATCTCCAGCATTGGCAAGCCAATGCATGGATTCTCTCTTGCAGGGAGCACCGAAGTATGTACACGTGCTATAACTATGCAGATAACACGTAAATATTTCTTCAACTGGAAGTATCCAAAGACATTGGAAACTCGCCAATTTTCAGTTCTCTCAGAGCTTTGGATGAATGGATGACGTGGAGCCATCTCAAATTAAATGGTCAGAATATTGAGCTTTTTTTTCCGACTTACACTAATATCGAGTTGCACTAATATCAAGTGCAAAATATCGGGATACAAAAATATCGACACTCAGAATATCGTGGTAAAGAATATCGAGTCTAAGCTAAGTAATGTCGTTTTAACAATATCGAAGTCATTAATTTCATTAAAAAAATATTGAGGTCATTAATATCGTTTGCAAAAATATTGTTGTTAGAAATATTGTTTTTTTAATTAGTGTTATGTATTTTAGTATGTATTTTAAATGTGTGTGTTCTATTTTTTTGCCTAAGTATTGCATCTTTTTTTTAGTATATGTATTACATTTTTAGAAGTTATTCATTTTATTTTAAGTACATTTTGCGTTTCAGTTCCGTAGCGGGTTGTGGGTTTATAGGGAAAAAAGCTGGGAAGTCATTTTATTATAATAAATTAATAAATAATTTTTAGAAATTATTAATTTTATCTTAATTACATTTTTGCGTTTTAGTTCCGTAGTTCATTGTGGGTTTATAGGGGAATAGAGTGGGAAGTAATTTAATTATACTTAATTAATTAATATTTTTTATTTATATTGAATGTTGTTAATAGCGGCAAATAATTTATTATTAATTATTTATTAATTGGTTGTTAATTAATATTAATGTATTGGTTATTATTTTAATTGTGTCATTTGTTTAGGAGCGGGTTGCGGGTTCATAGGGGAGTAGGGTGGGAAGTCATTTATTTACAATTAATTAATAATTTTTATTATTTTAATATTTATGTATTTAATATTTTGTATTGTTAATTGTGGTAATTAATGTATTATTCATTATTTATTAAATTGTTGTTTATTATTCATTAATTGGTAATTATATTAATTGTGTCATTTCTTAGGAGTGGGTTGAGGGTTTATAGGGGAGTAGGGTGGGAAGTAATTTAATTTTAATACATTTTTTATTATATTTCATATAAAATGTATTTAATGTTATTTTATAGTGTTAATTGTGTGAATTAATGTATTAATTGTTTTTATTTTACTTGTTAATTGTTATTAATTAATTAATTGTTAATTCATTATGTGAATTGTGTCATGTTTTACAACATTGGTGGTGTCATTTATAGGGGAATATGATGGAAGGTAAATTATTTATAATTCATTAATTATTTGTTAATGAATGCTAATTAATTAATCAAATATTAAATATGCTAATTGTGGAATAATTTTGATGTCTGAGTTGTGGGGTTTAAAGTTCTAAATGTTGGGAATTTGTGTGAATATTTTTAGGTGTGAGTTTTGGTGTTTATTGGGGTAGAGAATGGAAAGTAATTTAGTTCAAATAAATTAATCATTAGTTGATGATTATTATTCATTTATTAATTGATAAACATTTTGGTAATTGTTTTGATTTTATTTTGTTTGGGGGTTTAAGTTCAATAGCTGTAATCTTTGGCTTTATCCTCTCCGCTATCCAGCACTTTCCCTACTGTTGCACTCATTAGAGTGGGAATAGTAATTTATTCTCCTCCGCTATCGAACACTTTCCCTACTGTTGCACTTGCAGGAGTGGGAATAGTAAATTATTCCTTTCCGCTATCCAACATTTTCCCTACTGTTGCACTCCCTGGATTGTGAATAGTAATTTTATCCCCTACGCTAGCCAACACTTTCCCTACTGTTGCACTTTCTGGAGTGCGAATAGTAAATTATTCCGCTCCGCTATCCAGCACTCTCCCTACTGTTGCACTTAATGTAGTGTAAAATGTAGTTTTAAAAACGAATGAATATTTTGATAATTTAATTTATAATATATATATATTTTAAATGTTACAGGTGTATATATATATATATATATATATATATATATATATATATATATATAATATACATATGGACACTCAGTCCCTAATCCCCCATTCTGAGATAACTTGCGCCAGTCAGCATGAGCAGACACAATAATGTAACAATGTCCACAGGACAAACATTATGCGCAATTGAGACCACTATTTTAATACAACTAAAGAGGTCTAATTGTGCCGCGAAAATGCTGCTATCCGGCGATTCACAGTACATTGTTTGGAGTAATTCTAATCCAAAAAACTACTGAGCCCACAATGCATCATAACAGCCAAGTGGTGTCTCCAGTTATTTAAGGTAAACATTAATGATGGACAAATGTTTGCTACCGTGACCAGGGACAGCTTCATGTCCGAAACGCGTAGGTGGGGAACCTACAGAAAATAAACCACAAGTTCAACAATCGAAGTAGTGTGCGGCGTTTTCTCTTCTGAAGAGTGTTTGCTTTAACAGTAACTGCAGGGGTGTCCTAAACCTTGCTGCCAGCACCAGCTATTGCTGCTCCTCTCATCTTGGGACGTTTGCTCGGAAATATATATATATATATATATATATATATATATATATATATATATATATATATATATATATATATATGTCTTTATAATTTTTTTACTCTTTGGAAAAGAGGGGACCCCTACTACTAATGCGGTCACTACTTGTAGGGAATAATGTAAACTCTATTTGTAAGGCAGAAAGTAGTGAGCTCGATAAAAAAGCCAACAAACCCAAGGACATCAAAGCAACAGACTAGATGTTTTTTGTGACATGTAGTAACTAATAGAAATACCACTTATTGTTAGAGTATAAATTGATTTTTTTGGGATTTATTTCAATTATTTTCTTCATATATATTAGACATTTTCTATATATAAATATACATATATTACATTAAAACATCTGTGATGAGCATCTTTCTAATCCAAAGTAAATGTGAAGACATACTGTCAAAGGTGCCACTTTAAAGTTATTGCATTTGGTTATTTTGATATTATCCTTTATTCGATAAATGTGGAACTGTTTACTTAGAGAAAGGATTAGATTGAAAGTAGAAGGTTAGATTGTGACATGTTTTTAATTGTTTTTTCAGTGTTGTGTCCCATGTCTCATTGCAAATGACGGACTCCTGAAGAAGGCAAATGCCGAAACGCGCGTAGAGTCTCCATCCACCGCTTTGCTTACTCCACTAGCCCTATAACTTCTGAGTCATTTGTATTGTTTATATGTTTTCCCCATTTTCTTATTTGTAATACAGTATGTCTTCACATTTACTTTGGATTAGAAAGATGCTCATCACAGATGTTTTAATGTAATATATGTATATTTATATATAGAAAATGTCTAATATATATGAAGAAAATAATTGAAATAAAGCCAAAAAAAATCAATTTATACTCTAACAATAAGTGGTATTTCTATTAGTTACTACATGTCACAAAAAACGTCTAGTCTGTTGCTTTGATGTCCTTGGGTTTGTTGGCTTTTTTATCAAGCTCACTACTTTCTGCCTTACAAATAGAGTTTATAATTTTTTTATACATTTGATAATTTATTAAAATAATTATTTAATAATTATTAAGTAAATATATATATGTTACATTTGATATATGTATGTTTGATTTATTTTTACATTACATGTATTACTTATAATTGTTAAAATTTTCTAATATTTCTAAAAACAAAATGTAAGTTATATGTATTATTTCATTTATTTAACATTATTTTTTATATATTTTATTAAAACATTATTTTTAACTTCAATATTTTTAACAACAGTATTTTTTTTCTTGCTATGTTAGTACTTACCATTATGAAAATAGGATGTCAATAGGATGTTGATATTTTTGACATCGATATTTATGTCCCGATATTTTGAGAACACAATATTCTGTCACTCGATATTTTGTCAGTGATCCAAATTAAATACTTCCAAAAATGAAATACTCGTGTGGCGATTGGATAACTTATGACCCGCTTGCCGCGTGGCCTGATGATCTGGGACACCCAGCTATCGATGAACGCCCAAGTGAACAAGCTAGCAAGATCAAGCTTTGTTACTATAAAACTCTGAGACTAATCTTCTCACATTTGGGATTTCCACACAAGGTCCAGGCTACCATGTGCCTTAACTCTATTATGCCAATAGCCTCTACCATGGATCACCTTTAATGACCAGGAAAAGACTACAACGCATTCAGAACTCGGCTGCCAAACTACTCTTACATAGTACATAGTAATAAGCACAGTCCACAATAGTAGTCTCAAAGTTCTTCTTTGTCTTCTTTATTTCTTTACAACACACTTCAATACAGGTCCTACCCAACACGTGTTTTGTCTTATAGGTGAGAAGTATGAAATGTAGGGCCAAAATAAATTTTTCATCCAAATACAAGAAAAAGCCCGAACCAATATGGAATAGGAGATCAAAGAACCCATAAAAGTCGCTATGGACTATCCAAGTAAACTCGAAGTCCAGAGTTTTGTATCCGTTCAAGGAGGGTGCTCAAATTCATGGTGTCTTTGGTCTCCTAGTCCATATTGGTTCAGGCTTTTTCTTGTTTTTTTAAAGAAACAAAGAATAACTTTGAGACTACTATTGTTGTAGACTGTGCTTATCACTGTGGACATTTATTGCTCAGGATATTACTTTCTTGCTTGTGTTTATATGTGTGGGCTTTGTCTGCATATTTGGTAATGGTGGATGGCCATTATCTATATCCTTGGAGCATCCTAATATAGCCAGTATTACCTTACCCAACAGAGCGCAATTGTGACCAGCCATCCCTGCCTTGTTTTGTTACTCTTACATATAAATCAGCAAGCCCACATCTCCCCTGCCTTGAAAGCCCTGCATTGGTTACCGGGTGCCAGAAAATCCACATTCAAGCTGCTTTGTATCACCCACAAAGCGATACATGGAATGGGACAGCTCTTCATCAGGAATAAAATCACCAAACACATTCAACAAAGGAACCACTGCTCTAGAGTGGCACCTTGCCTCAAAACCCCAACGTACAAGAAAAAACAAACCATGGGTGGCAAATCCTTCTCTGTTCAAGCAGCCAAACTATGGAACTCTTTACCCCCCAAACATAAGATCCACCGATACCCACCTTATCTTCAGAAAACTACTCAAGAACTGGCTCTTCCCCACATAACCACCATACTCAAACGGAAATAGACAGCATATCCCTCTGTATATAAGCATTTATTTGTACTATAGATATGTACCTATATATGTGTATTGCTTTGTATAAACGTGTAGAATAATTGTTTTTGAAAAATATAGATATTCGTTAGTTCTGCTTAACAAAAGTACATATTACTAATAGTTATGTTATTCTATGTTTTTAAGATGTATAAAAGTGACTGTACAAATAAGTAAATCTTTCATCATAACTATTTATCTACAATTGTTTTAGTATTTCACTATAATGATTTAAACACGGAAGAACATATAGGAGCAACAAAAAGAGCCTGCTTCCATGCTCTTAGCCTTCTTCGCAAGGTCTTCCATTTCCTCCCTGCTTCAACACGCAAAACCCTGATCCATGCCCTGGTACTTAGTCGTTTGGATTTTAGCAATGCTATGCTGATTTCCGCCAAGGAATGTGCCATACATAGCTTGCAGGTGGTGCAGAACACAGCTGCTCGCTTGGTAACCAGTGCACCTTATCGTGCGCCAGCACTACCCTTACTTCACAAACTTCATTGGCTACCTATTCGTAAAAGAATTCATTTTAAAATCTGTTGCATTGTATTTAAAAGTCTAAACCAGATGGGTCCTGCCTATCTAGCTGATAAACTAGTTAAACACATACCGTCACGCTCCCTTCGTTCTGAAGGAAAAGGCCTGCTTGTCATACCCCGAATCAGGCAAGCCAGATTTGGAGGAAAATCATTCTCCTATCTGGCTTCCAAACTATGGAACCAACTGCCCTTGGATATCCGTCTTACCACTAACTATCTTGGGTTCAGAAAAAAACTCAAAACTCTGCTTTTTTAACTTTGCACCCCATACCTATACATGTCCTTAGCGCGGAGATACCCCATCTGGGGTGATTCAGGCGCTTTACAAATGATATAAATAAAATAATAAATAAATAAATTGAACTACAAAAAAATATATAAATAATTAATTTAAAGTACAACAACACTTAAAAGCCGGATTTTATTTAATACATCTTTACTCTACATATAATACCTTCCTTTATGCATCTATATACCTTCCATGTACTTATCGCTCTATATATTTATTACTTTTCTTCTGATTCAGCATATCTAATGCACTACCCTATTTCTCACACTATACCGCTCTCAGTATATCCTCTACCTCAACTCTCGGACTCATCTCAAACCTCTTTCTACTACTCTTTACAATGCACTACCCTGTTTCTCACCCTATACCTCTATCAATATATCCTCTACTGCCACACTCTCATTCATCCCAATCCCCATACCACCAATTCCTAAAATAACCCCCCTTGTATCATCTCATACCTCTTTTACTATTCTGATCCCCAAAAAATAAGCCTTTCTAAACTCCTCCACCTCCCTTTTACTCATCCCATGCCTCCACCTACTGCTATGAACTTCAAAACATCCCTCCACTATCCTTTTCAATCCAAATACCAGACTAACAAATCCACCACTCAAATTAATTTCATATTCCACTATATTAATTCCCCACTAATCCTTAATGGGTTCCGGTGTAGCGCGCTACTCACGAAAAAGCGCTTCAACACCTCATCAGGGGTAGCAAGTGCTATATAAATGCAAACCTTATTCCCTCTTTTATCCCTCCGCCATCATTCTCAATCCAAATAACTGACTAACATATCCACTACTCAAATTACTTTCATATTTTACTATACTAATTCACCACTAATCCTTAATGAGTTCCGGAGTAGCATGCTACTCACCGAAAAAGCGCTTCAACACCTCATCGAGGTAGCAAACACTATATAAATGCAAACCTTATTCATTCTTTTATCCCTCCGCTATCCTTCTCAATCCATATAACTGACTAACATATCCACTACTCAAATTACTTTCATATTTTACTATACTAATTCACCACAAATCCTTAATGAGTTCCGGAGTAGCATGCTACTCACTGAAAAAGCGCTTCAACACCTCATCGAGGTAGCAAGCACTATATAAATGCAAACCTTATTCATTCTTTTATCCCTCCGCTATCCTTCTCAATCCATATAACTGACTAACATATCCACTGCTCAAATTACTTTCATATTTCACTACACAAATTCACCACTAATCCTTGATGGGTTCATGAGTAGCATGCTACTTGCCGAAAAATCGCTTCAACGTCTCATCAGGGGTAGCAAGCGCTATATAAATGCACACCTTTTTCCCTCTTCCATCCCTCCACTATCCTTCTCAATCCAAATAACTGACTAAGATACCCACCACTCAAATTACTTTCGTTTTTCACTATACTTATTCACCAATAATCCTTTATGAGTTCCGGAATAGCATGCTACTCGCAGAAAAAGCACTTCAACACCTAGTCATGGGTTGTAAGCGCTATATAAATGCAATTACAATAAAATACAATCAGTTGGGAAAGTCCGCCAGTCTCAAACGAGACCAAAGTCTGAAATTCAAAGTTCTGGATTACATGCAGTAGTATATATACTGGAAAAGCCCCAAAAAAACATGGGTTACAAATTCTTTTATGACACAAATAGCAAGCTGAGCAGATAATATAGTACCTAAACACTGTACATGCCAATGTTAAGCAGAAGCCCCCTCTTGTGTTTTTTTTTTCTTTTACTTCTCAAAATAAGTATGAGATAATTGTAGAACACATTTTTGTCTTCTGCATAGCAAGTGATTATCTGTTGTTTTACGTCAATGTGCCCAGTCCAGCCTATCTGACTTTAACATATTCTCCACAGGCTCAGGCTAAGCAGAATCCTCCCTTATTTACAGCCTGTACTCAGTGCTCCATGATAATACAAAAAAAAACTATTTCTACTGTTTTCCTCTTGTTGTGTTTGTTTAACAGATAGAGGTGTGGTGACCTTTTCTGTGATGGTGATGTCTATCTAATTATTGATGTCCTGTCAAGTTTGAATCTGCAAAGAAATATAATCTATTTTTCTATTTTAGCACAGCTAAATTGTCCATACAACTTTTATGTATGTTATCTAAAACTAATGTGCACTGTGACCTATCTATTTCTGCAGAACCCACAGTTATCTTTTTCAGCACATCCATTTATTGGGCTTGGCCAGTTCACTATGGGGGCCTCCACCCGATGACTGACGCTGATCCTCGACCACTGGGGGAAGCGACCACGGACCTGGTGCTGTAGAGGTACAACCTTTACCCGCAGCAAGAGATACAACCCAGGTATGCAGGAATGCCAGAGCATTAGAGCAGGGGTGCATCTACTCAGTGGAGGACGTCACTGCAACCCAGAGGTACCGCGCTGTTATGCTAGGCCCCTCAGGTGCGTGGGCGGTATAGCGGGGAACCGGAGATTACCTAGCAGCCGATCGGCGAAAATGACACCCTGGGAAGCACGGATCTGGCACCTTCAGGTTGAGCGACTGTGTGGCGGCAGGACCTTTGCGCTATGCCTGACCCTAAAATGGCAGCCCTGCAGTAAACACGAACGCCTGCGAGCGGCTCTCCCTGACTCCCGCGCCTCAGGCCAAGTCACTGCAGGCAAGTCAGACCCTCAGCAAATGGCGCAAGGGCTAATCCATTCCCCACTTCAGAGACACATCGTTTGTGATGGCCCACAGCCAAATTAAACACTGCTCTTAGAGCACAGAGGCAGTGTGAGACCAGGCGGGAGATACAAAGCCCGCAACAGAGAATGGGACAACCACAAGGTCACCTCTCGGGCTAGGTGAGCTATTAAAATAGAAAAACCAAAGGGGGTGATGGACGGAGCGTTGACAATACAACCACTCACCCCCAGTCAACTGATCTGGGTTTAATCCATCACCGTTCTTTAGCTCACTCCGCCACCCCAGTTCAGACATGGCCATATGCAAATCAGTCTGACCCTGTGCCTCATGGGAACAGTCCAGCCCGAACTGCCAAGCCATGTCTTCCCTGGACCGGAATCAAGCTTCCCAGGAACGGTTTCTGGCATTCCAGCCGTCTTCAGCCGGGCTTGCTTGAATCCAGTGGCAAAGTGAGCAAGGGACTCACGTCTGAGCATACCCTGTTAACTTAGGGCGAACAAAGAAAAACCAAAGGCGGTGATGGACGGAGCGTTGACAATACAAACACTCACCCCCAGTCAACTGATCTGGGTTTAGCTCACTCCGCCGCCCCAGTTCAAACATGGCCATATGCAAATCAGTCTGACCCTGTGCCTCAGTAGCTTGTTTCCGGTCCAGGGAAGGCATTGCTTGGCAGTTCGGGCTGGACTGTGATGGATTAATCCCAGATCAGTTGACTGGGGGTGAGTGCTTGTATTTTCAACGCTCCGTCCATAATTTCCTTTGGTTTTTCTTTCTTCGTCATAAATTGGCAGGGTATGCTCAGACGTGAGTCCCTTGCTCACTTTGCCACTGGATTCAAGCAAGCCGGGCTGAAGACGGCTGAAATGCCAGAAACCGGTCCTCGGTAGCTTGTTTCCTGTCCAGGGAAGGCATGGCTTGGCATTTCGGGCTGGACTGTTCCCATGAGGCACAGGGTCAGACTGATTTGCATATGGCCATGTCTGAACTGGGGTGGCAGAGTGGGCTAAAGAATGGTGATGGATTAAACCCAGATCAGTTGACTGGGAGTGAGTGCTTGTATTGTCAACGCTCCTTCCATCATTTCCTTTGGTTTTTCTTTCTTCGCCATAAGTTGGCAGGGTATGCTCAGACGTGAGTCCCTTGCTCAATTTGCCACTGGATTCAAGCAAGCCCGGCTGAAGACGGCTGAAATGCCAGAAACCGGTCCTCGGTAGCTTGTTTCCGGTCCATGGAAGGCATGGCTTGGCAGTTCGGGCTGGACTGTTCCCATGAGGCACAGGGTCAGACTGATTTGCATATGGCCATGTCTGAACTGGGGTGGCAGAGTGGGCTAAAGAAGGGTGATGGATTAAACCCAGATCAGTTGACTGGGGGTGAGTGCTTGTGTTGTCAACGCTCCGTCCATCATTTCCTTTGGTTTTTCTTTCTTCGCTATAAGTTGGCAGGGTATGCTCAGACGTGAGTCCCTTGCTCACTTTGCCACTGGATTCAAGCCAGCCGGGCTGAAGACGGCTGAAATGCCAGAAACCGGTCCTCGGTAGCTTGTTTCCTGTCCAGGGAAGGCATGGCTTGGCAGTTCGGGCTGGACTGTTCCCATGAGGCACAGGGTCAGACTGATTTGCATATGGCCATGTCTGAACTGGGGTGGCAGAGTGGGCTAAAGAACGGTGATGGATTAAACCCAGATCAGTTGACTGGGAGTGAGTGCTTGTATTGTCGACGCTCCTTCCATCATTTCCTTTGGTTTTTCTTTCTTCGCCATAAGTTGGCAGGGTATGCTCAGACGTGAGTCCCTTGCTCACTTTGCCACTGGATTCAAGCAAGCCGGGCTGAAGACGGCTGAAATGCCAGAAACCGGTCCTCGGTAGCTTGTTTCCGGTCCAGGGAAGGCATGGCTTGGCAGTTCGGGCTGGACTGTTCCCATGAGGCACAGGGTCAGACTGATTTGCATATGGCCATGTCTGAACTGGGGTGGCAGAGTGGGCTAAAGAAGGGTGATGGATTAAACCCAGATCAGTTGACTGGGGGTGAGTGCTTGTGTTGTCAACGCTCCGTCCATCATTTCCTTTGGTTTTTCTTTCTTCGCTATAAGTTGGCAGGGTATGCTCAGACGTGAGTCACTTGCTCACTTTGCCACTGGATTCAAGCAAGCCGGGCTGAAGACGGCTAAAATGCCAGAAACTAGTCCTCAGTTGCTTGTTTCCGGTCCAGGGAAGGGGAAACAACACTTACAACACAACTTTTACAACCCACTACCTTTACAACAAAACTTTTACAACGCAACATCCATTACAACGCATACCATTACAACGCAACCATTACAACGCTTGTCACTACAACGCATGTCATTACAACGCAGTCATTACAACGCATACCATTACAATGCATACCTACACTATCCAACACTTACCCTACTGTTGCACCCCCTGGAGTTAGAATAGTAATTTTTACACCTACACTATCCAATACTTACCATACATGCAATGTAATGGTATGCGCTGTAATGGTATGCGTTGTAAATGTAGTATGCGTTGTAGTGGAATGCGTTGTAAAGGTAGTTTTAAAGAATTCGTTGTAATGGCATGCGTTGTAATGGAATGCGTTGTAATGGATGTTGCGGTGTAAAAAATGTGTTGTAAAGGTATGCGTTGTAAAAGTATGCGTTGTAACGACATACATCCCCAGGGAAGGCATGGCTTGGCAGTTCGGGCTGGACTGTTCCCATGAGGCACAGGGTCAGACTGATTTGCATATGGCCATGTCTGAACTGGGGTGGCAGAGTGGGCTAAAGAACGGTGATGGATTAAACCCAGATCAGTTGACTGGGGGTGAGTGCTTGTATTGTCAACGCTCCGTCCATCATTTCCTTTGGTTTTTCGAGCTATTAAAAATAGCCACGGAAGCAGCACCTTCACAGAAATACACTCCCCGCCCGCTGTCTTGTGGATCACCCTCTTTCTAAGATACCCTGTATCAGCCTCATCAGGATAAAACAACATATGCCACCACAGGGGGACCCAAGTCAAAAAGGAAGATCATCCTTTCATTTTTATTTCACAAGGCAATTTTATAAATAGGTTTGTGCCAGAGTGAGCGTCACTACACTACGAGATATCTCTCCTGGTTCTAAGATGTCCTACTCTCACTCTAGGACACATACTCTTCGAATTTTCCCTCGACTGTGGAGACCCTGCCATTTGACAGATGCCCGGTGGAGCTACCTGTTAGCTTAAGAGGAGACAGGCTGTGGATCCCCCCTCGCCGTCACCTACCCAGCCGGACATTGGGCAGGCGTTCCTTCGTCTCTCTGTCGTATCTCCCTGCTACCCCTGCACCCTACCCACTTCCCCCTCTACGCTCCATTCTTCTTGCCTTCTATCCCTTTAATGTTTTTTGGTTGAGACCTAGCTATTTGATCGCTGCCCGGTGGAGCTACCTGATAGCTGAAGAGGAGATGAGCTGCGGATTCCCCCTCTGCCGTTACCTACCCAGCCGGACCTTGGGCAGATTTTCCTTAGTCTCTCCGTTGTATCTATACCCTACCCCTTGTTCCCTACCCCCTTACCTTTCTCACTCCATTTTCCTTTTCTTCTATGCTCCTTAAATGTTTTTACTGGTATCATTGGTAATATGTAACTAATGTAAGTTTGCAACTATGTGTAACCTTATGTAAAGCGCTCTGATACCTTCGGATCTAGCCAGCGCTATATAAAACTCTTTAAATAAATAAATAAAATTACATAGGTTTAAAACTGTCCCTCACCTGAAATGTTTGTATTGGGGCTTGGGATTTTATATTTGTGTGTATGTGTCTATAAAATGTATTCCTATTATTTCCCTTCATCAAAGTATAGGAGCAAGATCTTTTGGTAAACAATATTTTAGCCACAATATGATTGTCTATGATATTGTTTTTCATGAGATTGTAGGTCAGTCAGGGATCACCACTCCTAAGGTCAGGGCAAGGGAGTTACACGCCAAGATAACCCCTACTCGCCCTCTAGGTAACGTGGCGCGAGCAGCAAGGCTAAACTTGGAGGCGATATGAGTTAAGTATTTGCGCACGCACCCCAGCAACAACACCCAAGGCCCACCACAAAGGAAACTCCACACAAGGTTATGTAAAAATAGCCTTTGTATTACACCAAAACACATTAGATAAAACACACACTTTACAATGTGCCAGAGGCACGGGCAGAATTTACAGGGGATATTTACAAGACAGGGCCACCTGGACCACTGTCAGGAATCAGAAGTAGCACTTTCAGAAATAGCACTTAGTACATAGAATATAGCACAAAATAGCACACAACCAGTAATCACTGGTAACCAGGGTCTCACTAGCACCACCTGCACTAGGGAGAAAACAACCACCTATGTATCACAATACCTGTAGGGGTGTAAAAACAGAACACATGATGCAATGCATAACATTCATTCAGAGGTGTAAGGGGGAAAACACATGATGCATCACAATACATTCAGAGGTGCAGGACACAATAGCGCAAAATTCACATTAGCCACCACCTGTGGCAGTCCCTGTGTCCCAATGTCAGGGCCTAAACGTGGCAGCTGCCCACGAAGTGCTGGGCAGCTGTGTAACAGAGTTGGGCCACCGCTGGAGCCTCGCAGGCTCTGGCCAAAACAATGTGGGCAAGGAGGGAGCCTCTCAGGGCTCTGAAATGAAGATGTGCCCCTTGAGCCTTGCTGGGCTCTTAAACACGAACGTGGCACCTTTGAGCCTCTCTCAGGGCTCTAGAACCAACAATGCCCTTGGGTGCTGTGGAGCCTCGCAGGCTCTGTAGAACAAATGCCCCAAGAGCCCCTTGGACTCTGTAAAAATGCGGCCACTGGTGGAGCCTTCAGGGCTCAAAACAAACTATGCCCCCTTCTGGAGCCCTCGTGGCTCAAAGAAAGACTGCCCCTCTTTGTTGGAGTCCCACTCGGCGGACTCTCGAGACACCAATGCCCCCAAGGCGAAGCCCCACTCACCGGGACTCACGAGGCAGCTCCTCTCGGTGGCGGTCTCTTCTCCACCCGGTCCTGCTTCTGGGGGCCGGGTGCTGGTAGTGGCAGCGGGCGGGGCTCTCTTCCTCGGGAGAGCCCTGCGGGGGGAGAACCAGCACGCTTCCTTTCTGTTCTGGGCTTCCCTTCTCCGTGGAGCCCGGAGCACGAGCAGGCCCGCCCCCGTCTTCCCGGGCTTTGCCTGGCTTCCGGGTCGCGCTGCAACCAATAGCAGCTCGGCGCTGGGGGGAATGGAGGCGGGACTTCCGGGTCGCCGTAGGCAGAGCGGCGGCCCGAGGGAGACTTCACGATTCTGGGCAATGCCGGGTGGGCTCCGGCTTCTTCAATAAACAAAACGAGGTGGCACTCGTTATGGCGGCCAGGTCCCTGGCGAGGTGGGCACTCGCCAGGGGACTTCAAAATCGGCCAATCAAGCGGGCACACGCCGGGTGGGCACCGGCCGAAAACGACAGCGCTCCCAAGCGCTAGGGGGTCGCAATAAAGCGCGCTCAGCGCTATAAGCAAAACGAAGCACTCCCAGGCGCTAGGAAATTCAGGAAGCGCTCACCAGCGCTAGGGACAACAGAGTCCAGCACAAGTCCTTCCAGGGGGGCAAGGCTGGGCCCAGAGCCAGCACACTGGGTCTCCAGGCAGGGAGACACCCCAAGTGGCGGTCCTCTGGCCCAGCAGCAGCAGCAACAGCCCCCTCAGGATCCTGGAAGAGAACAACCTCTGTGGGGACACAGCCCCATTTTTATACACCTCATTCCTTTGTCTAAGGTGCAGGGTGGGGGAGAAACCAGTTGCAGCTGGTTCTGGAGCACTCTTGATGGCCCAACCACCCATTTCATTCACTGGGGAGGCTAGGGTCGTTAGACACACCACAGGGGGGCGGAGCCAGCATTGTGTGGGGAAAACCCAGCCCATCCAGGACACAGGTACACTCCTCCCACACATCACTCATGCTAATCTCCCACTCACCACCGGGCAGACCCATCCAGACTTCCTGGAGCCTGGCATGCCAGCCAGCTCCAGCCAATCACGCTCCAGCACCCTCACTGCACACATATCTCAATGTCCAGAAGTAGCACTTCCCTTCTAGACACATACATGCCACAGACACCATCTCGCAGCATTCACTCTCACGAGTTTATACATACTAAACTCGAGCCTGTACTCCCCACGCATCAGGAACTACCAGGGACACACACATTCCCCATGCATTCCTATGGGAGGGCAGGCCAGCCATACTTCACACACGCACTTTCACTCTGGGACCCAGGGAAAAGTGCGCAGAGACCCAAAAATCACTAACACAGGGTCACAAATAAGGCAAAAAGTCTAGGGGTGAACCTGCCCTAAGGGCCAAGTCCAACAGTGCCATTGATCCGTTTTATCCTATGGCACTAAGGCAATTCTTCGAAAACGAAGAGAACAATATCAATGGTGAAGATGGAGAAGGAGAAGCTAATAGTTTCTCATGATTGACTAAGGAATGGCATGGGAGACTACAAATGGTTGATTTATTTAGATTTTATTGATAGAGTGCTGCAAGATCTAACTAACGTTGTGCATGTAACTAAACTAAATTGTCTTCAAGACCTTAGTAAAAAAGCTGGGTAAGATGATGATGATGATGATGATTTGAGCCTTGTATAGCACAACCTTGCCCAAAGGCGTCAAGGCGCTGGAGATGGAAAGAAAAAAAGCTGAGTGTGAAGAAGAGGAGGAATGCCGGCTAGAGGTAGGCTTCCCTGAAGAGCTAGGTCTTCAAGGCCTTCCGGAACTGGAAATGAGAGGGTTGATCCCTAAGCTCCACAGGAAGGGCGTTCCACATCCTTGGAACAAGGGAGAAAAAAGTCCTCCAGCCCCATCTTGCCTTCAGAATTCTGGGAACAGCAAGAAGGTTTTTGTTCGCTGAGCGAAGGTCCCTACCGGGGACATAGAGGGACACAAGGGAACTGATGTCTTCTGCCCCGAGCCCATGAAGGGCGCGATGGGTGAGGCACAAGGCCTTAAGCGTGGAGAAGCGTGGCTCAGTGGTTAGAGGCGGCAGACCCGGAAGCTGAGATCAGCCGTGGACCAGGGTTCGATTCCCTGCCTCGGCGGGTCTCGGGCTCAAAATTCCACGGAGTTGACAATTCTCGCTCCGGTGCCTACTCGACTCACGGGGTCACACTCTGCGACTCTGGGCAATAGCTTGCTTAATCTCCACTACGGCCCCTCGCGGCGGGATGCCTGGCTTTCACCTTGTGGATACCCGGCCGGGATATCTCACAGGGAAATAACAGGACGGGTTCCCTAAGCAAGCGCCTTGGGACCCCTGGGTTAAAGTGCGCTATATAAATCGAAACACATTTACACACACACACATTTACATTTAAATTGAATAATGGCTTGCATGGGGAGGCAGTGCAGATTTTTCCTAATGGCTGAGCCTGATGAACGCCTAGGAGCGTCAACAACGAACCTTGCGGCCGCGTTTTGCACAATTTGGAGAAGCTGGACAAGTTGTTTGGTAATTCCCAAATAAAGTACATTGCAATAGTTCAGGCGGGAGGCTATGAGGGCTACCGTGACCTGTTTACGGGCTTCGATTGACAGGTAATGTACGATTTTCCTCAGGATTCGCAAAACCCCACAGCAGGTTGAGGCTGTCCTGCTGACCTGTTTGTTGAAGGAAACCGAAGAGTCAAAGATAACGCCCAGATTCCGAGCTGACTGAGTGGGTGTGGGGCAAGCACCGAGAGCAGAGGGCCACCAGTCCGTAGACCAAATCTCCTGCTTTCCTCCAAAAATGATCACCTCCATTTTCTCCCCGTTAAGTTTGAGGTAATTTCTTACCATCCACTCCGCGACTGCCTTCATACAAGCTTTAAAATTCAGGGCAGTGATGTCAGCGGTATGTGAGATGGAGACTGTAGCGTTCTAGTGTTCCGAGGGTCTCGGCTGAGCCCCGGAACCACTTGCACACAAGGTAGCACCTTCAGGCCAGGCGTGGCCTGAAGGCAATAAATAAACGGTAGGAAGTCGCTCGGGACTTCCTGTCCAACCGATCCACTATCTGTGTCAGTGTCCCTTTTATTATTACCCCTCAGCGATAGCAGGTCCCTACATTTTGGCGAACGAGGGTGGGATCGTACATATCCCTACCTGCAGGCGACGTCTGTGGCGAGTCCGGAACCGGAGCGACGCGTGGCCCACGAAGTTTTCCCTGAGGGCGTCGAAGCTGTCCCCACCTGAGGCTGTGTGGTGCTCCTCAGCCCACGAAGGAAGAAGGCACACGAGAAGGACATCCCGGTAAGCAGCGTGAGCGGGAGCTGAGTCAGGCACCGGGTGGAGGAAGAAGGCGAGATCGAGGCCCAGAAACGCCTCAGGAGCCGCGCAGAGCATGCGCATGCACAGAAGCAGGGTCCGACGCCCGACTAGGCCTCACACACTCAGAAACTGACAGGAACACGAGCGCAGAGCAGCGCTCTCACCAGCAAGCGAAAAAAAACATTGGCGAAGCCGATTCCAAGTGTGAAGAAGGCCCAGCTGCCCCAGGCACATAACTGGAAGAGAAGAAAAAAAAAAAAAGAACAATACTAAAACAATAAAGCATTGGCAAAAGCAATAGAGAGAAACAGAACAAACAGTTAGATTTGGCAGCCACATCTTGACAGGAAAACATAACAGAGAGACATCACAGGGACACATTAATGCCAACAAGCACTGGTAAAACCAACAAACAAGCCAACAAGCATTGGCAAAGCATCACCAATCACCTGGAAGACATCACACTAAAGCTAAAAAGGACCGTCAGCACCCACAATGTCTGACCAACCAGGGGAAAACGCAGGAAGAGGCCATCCAAGTAATGCAAATGATGCTGCGCTTCCACCAAATGCAGCAGTGCAGCCTCCACCCCAACAACACGTGCCAGCGCAGATACCAACCCAACACTCATCACACGCGCAGGTGCAAGCATTACCACCATTCAGTGGACTGGCAGACCCGTCGACGGCGGCACCTAGGTGGGCTATATGGCTAGGGAGACTAAATAACTATTTTATAGCCACCAGGGAAAAAGACAATGAAGTGAAGCGTTCACTACTACTTCACTTTGGTGGCGAAGAAATATACAAAGTATTTGCACACCTCCCGAACACAGGAGAATCGATCAACTACGATGCCGCAGTGCAAGCACTTAATGCACACTTTGATCCTCAACTTAACCCACATTATGAGAGATTCAAATTTAGGCAGTCCAGGCAAAGGGAAGGTGAAAGCATGGATGCATTCCACGCCCGCCTACGTGAACTCGTCAGCACGTGCACAGAGGATGACTCGAATAAAGAAGTCACCGCCCAGCTCATACAAGGGTGCAGGAACAAACCCCTAAGGACGCTGATCCTCCGCCAACCAAACATCACCTTAGAGGAAATCCTCCTACTGGCAAGATCGTATGAGTTGTCAGATGTACGCTCATCAGCAATGGAAGCAGCCTTGAACACCAAAGCAAACACCGGAGCGACAATCAAGGAAGAGAGAGTTGATGCGATCAGCAAGTCCAGCCGAGGTGGAAGAGGCAGATGGCCAACCAGAACACCGAGACAACCACAATGTGGCTACTGTGGGCGGGAAGCACATGAGGCAGGGAGTTGCCCAGCACGTGGGAAGACCTGCTCGAACAGCGGGATCCCGAATCATTTCTCCAGCGTATGCCGAGGAAGAGGCCGAGGAAGGGGATCGTTCAGGAAGAAATCATTATCTGGAGCGATCCGCCAGCTAGAAATTGAAGAAGAACAATCACCACGAAGCGTGAAATCAACATATCAAAGACATGACAGGCTCGACGACTCCTCGGACGATGAAGATGGTGAGTGCTATTTCGTCTCGTTCACAAGTGAGCTGAAACAAAGACGGCGGCCGCAACCCAAGTGCAACATACTCATAGATGGGTCCCCGGCAACCGGGGTGATTGACACAGGCGCCACAGTGAATGTCATGGGCATCCAGCACTATAAGGCTTTAGATCCTAAACCGAAACTAGTTCCATCCAAGGTCCGAATATTCACATACGGCGGGAAAGAGCCACTCCCGTTGCGAGGCAAGATAGTGGTACAGGTAAAAGCGGAAGAACACGAAGTCACTGCAACGTTCCACGTGGTGGACAAAGAAGCCGACCTCCTTGTTGGAAGCCACACGGCCGGAGACCTGCACCTAATTGCATTCGCCAATGCCGTCAAAAGCATCCAAGTTGATGAGTTACTACAGCAATTTCCATCGCTGTTCAAAGGATTAGGCATGATCAAAAGACCGCCAATAAAGTTACATATCGACAAAACGATACAACCCATCGCTCTCAGGCACAGACGAATACCATTTCATCTCAGAACGGCAGTAGAAAAGGAGCTAGAAAACCTGGAAAAACAAGATGTAATAGAAAAAGTCACTGGCCCAACCCCTTGGGTTTCACCAATGGTGATCGCCGAAAAACCCCGTCAGCCTGGGAAAATACGCATCTGCATAGACATGCGCATGCCAAACAAGGCAATCAAACGAGAGAGGCATATCACACCGACGGTCGATGACATTCTAGCTGACCTCAACGGAGCACAATGGTTCTCTAAGCTCGATCTCAATGCCGGATATCATCAACTCCGGTTAGCGGAAGAAAGCCGCTATATCACAACATTTTCCACGCACCTGGGCCTGCGGCGCTACAAACGCCTGAATTTTGGCATCTCGTCAGCTGCTGAGATCTTCCAAAACACTGTCAAAGAGATCTTATCAGGATTGCAAGGCGTACTGAACGTTAGCGATGATATCCTCATCCACTCAAAAACAAGTGAGGAACACCACCAGCGATTACGTGCAACACTCAAACGGCTGTCGGAGCATGGAGTCACACTTCATCAGGAAAAGTGCAAATTCTTCCAGAAATCAGTGGAGTTCTTTGGATACATATTCGACAACAACGGAGTAAAGGTGGATCCCCGCAAGTCACACGCCATAAAACATGCGCCAGCCCCATCTACAGCGTCAGAGGTGGTGAGCTTTCTAGGTATGGCACAGTATTGTACACGATTCATCCCCGGCCTGGCCACCATAGCAGAGCCGCTTCGCAATTTGACGAAGAAGGATGCACCGTGGAAGTGGGGTTCAGAAGAAGAGAAAGCATTCACAAAAATCAAGACAGCTCTGCTAGACACCACAACGCTTGCGTATTTTGACACCACCAGAAAAATGGAGATCTTAGTCGACGCTAGCCCGGTGGGGCTCGGAGCATTACTGACGCAGGAAGCAGAGCCAGGTGTATGGACCCCACTGGCATTTGCCAGCAAAGCACTAACAGCCACAGAGTCCCGGTACTCACAAATTGAAAGAGAAGCACTGGCAGTAAAATGGGCCTGCAACCATTTTCATTTATACGTGGCGGGATGCCCGTTTCGATTGGTCACCGACCACCAGCCACTGATACCACTGTTCAGAGGAACCGCTCCACATCCACCCCCGAGGATAGAGAGGTGGGCAATTCAAATACAAAGTATCAAATGGACCTAATTTACAGACCTGGTGAAAAGAACCCAGCCGATTTTCTGTCCCGCCATCCGGCCGCAGATGGAATGGTACCCGAAGAACAAGAGATCCTGTTTGAAGAAGAAATCAATCTCCTGGCTCAGAGCGCATGCCCTCACGCCATGTCCATTCCAGTGATAATCGAACATTACCTCCAAGACAAAGTGTTACAAAAGGTGGCAAACACCATC
This sequence comes from Lissotriton vulgaris, assembly GCF_964263255.1. Lineage (NCBI taxonomy): Eukaryota > Metazoa > Chordata > Amphibia > Caudata > Salamandridae > Lissotriton > Lissotriton vulgaris. Next base: position 66,609,953 of record NC_141686.1, on the reverse strand, counting down.
CGAACAGGAACATGGAGTGGATTCTTAAAGGACAACAATGACTGGTCAGAGAATGAGCGCTCCAGGTTAGGCCAGATATGGAAAGTTCACAACGAACTAAGCATGGCAAAAAACGGACTGATCCTCAGGGGACGCCGCATAGTATTACCCCTCAGCTTGCAAGAACAAGCCACCATGTTGGCGCATGCAGGACACCAAGGAACGCAGCGGATGAAGAGCCGAATGAGAGAGAAGGTGTGGTTCCCAGAGATGGAGAACAGCATCGACACCCTGGTAAAGAATTGCAGACTGTGCCAACTCACCAGCACTCCTGAAACCCCAGCGCCTGTCATCACAGAGGAACATGCCCCTACACCCTGGTCATGGGTAAGCATGGACTTTGGGAGTTTCCCAGATGGGAGAACAACGGTTGTACTAATAGACTCATTCTCCAAATATCCCATCGTGGAGTTAGCTGAATCCACCAGCTTCAGAAATGTTCAGCCCATATTGAGCAAAATATTCGCCATGTTTGGTCGCCCTCAGATCCTCAAGACGGACAATGGTCCTCCTTTCCAGGGGAGTGAATTTCGCGACTTTATGAGTACACTAGGGATCAAACATCACCGCATAACACCACAGTGGCCGCAAGCCAATGGTGAGGCCGAAAGATTCATGCGAACCATCAACAAGGCATTACGGATAGCAAGTATTGAGGAAAGCGACCCAGAATCAGCACTACAACAGTTCCTGGGAGAATATCGAAGCACGCCGCACAGTACAACACAGAGAACACCGTGGTCGTTGATGTTCGCAGGGAATCGGCAAGACAGTCTCCCGATGACAGAAGGCTGGGCACCAGAACCTTATAAGTCCAGTGAGACCCAGCGGAGAAGACTGAACAATTAGCGGATCAACAAAAGGAGGAGAGCACAGAGTAGAGACCTAGCGCCGGGAGATACGGTGTTACTGCGGACACGAAGACCAGGGGGCAAGTTCAGGACACCCTATGAGCCCGAACCATGGGTCATCAAGGACACCAAGGGCACTGCTGTCACTGCACACAGGGATGGAGAGGAGGTGACCCGCAATGTATCCTGGTTTAAACGCATCCCAGCGGAATCAACAGAAGCTGAAGAAGGCTTTGAAAACCACAATGATGACCAGCCAGCGGGTCGACGTGAAGAACAACCCAGGACAACACCACATGAAGGGGAACCGACTCTACCGGCACCAGTATCACCAGTGCAATCGCCTGTGCGAACAGCAACGCCAGCGAGAGGAAGACAGATGTACCATCTCCGGCCTAACCCTAAGCCCAGTCAGAGACTAGCAGAATATATGTGCTACTCGTGAACAATGTGTGAACACAGCAAACAAGAACTAACTTGGGAAGGGATGTAGCGTTCTAGTGGTCCGAGGGTCTTGGCTGAGCCCCGGAACCACTTGCACACAATGTAGCACCTTCAGGCCAGGCGTGGCCTGAAGGCAATAAATAAACGGTAGGAAGTCGCTCGGGACTTCCTGTCCAACCGATCCACTATCTGTGTCAGTGTCCCTTTTATTATTACCCCTCAGCGATAGCAGGCCCCTACAGAGACCATGATCTGGGTGTCGTCAACGTAGGATACGAGTACGACTTCCAGACCAAAGAATCTGACAAGCCTGGCCAAAGGTGTTACATATATATTGAAGAGCGTGGGGTCAGGGACGAGCCCTGAGGAAACCCACACTGCACAGGCTTAACGGGGGAGAGGTGGTCACCCAACTTAACCCTCTGTGTGCGCTGAGTCAGAAAAGATGTTGAAAGGCTGAGCGCCGGTCCGTCCACTCCTATCTCCCCCAGACGCCCAGCCAAAATGGCAGGGGACAGAGTGTCGAATGCGGCTGTGAGGTCGAGCAGGACCAGCAGGGTAGCCTGCCCCCTGTCGACCTTAGCACGTATGTTATTAGAGACAACTGTCAGGGCGGACCCGGTGCTATGTGCTTTACGGAAACCGTGTTGGGACGGGTCAAGATGGCTGGCGTGATCTAAAAAGGCGCTCAGATGGATATTTAAGTGGGTTTCCAGTATTTTCGCAGGGACAGGGAGCAGGGAGATGGGGCGAAAATTCTTAAGAATGCCACGGTCTAACATGGGTTTCTTAAGGAGGGGCTTGACGATGGCCAATTTCCAAGGCTTCGGGTAAACTCCCTCAAGGATTGCCTGATTGATCACCTCGAGAAAGGGAGGAGGTAGGACATCCCTGCATTCCTTAAAAATTTTAATAGGGCAGGGGTCAAGAGGATGATACCAACTACACAGGATCATTTCCCAGAATTTGTTATTCCGAATTTGAGCAGTAAGACAATAAAGAACTTATTCTTCAACTTGCATCTTTTGGAGGACTCTTTATGGACTGAAATTTGAAAAAATATTCATCTTTTGATACTTTATTTGTTTGCTCGGGGATAAAGTGTTGTTATTAGTTATTTCTCTGTGTCTCACATGAGATTGTTTCTGGCACGTAGGTGGCCGTGCCTTGTGTCCTCTTGAGCATCTATCAATAACTTTCTGTTCTTCCATTCATATTTGCTTTGCGCGAGACACTACCCAGCCACTTACAAGTTACTGTTGACAACTATAATGGCATTGCCAGTTACACAATGCTATACTATATTTTATGTGTCATCACATCAACAGTACACCACCCATTACAGAAGCAATCCTGTTTACACATGCAGCGTCATGCGGGGGTAGATGTGCTAGATGTGTTGTGTTCGAGAGTGTGCAGGAGAGATGACAGTAGACATGCTTGAGGTAACCTCTGTGTGGTATTATTGGCACATCTTTCCAGTTTTAACTTATGAGCAATAGGAGGCAGAAGGTGAAAGAACTGGACAAAACAATAATAAGGAGATGCACTTGGCCCAACTGGAGCGTTTCTGGCCATTATACATGACAAATGTACGCACAATACACATCTTCGAGACTGTGGGCTTCAGGCGTAGCAACATTTGCAGGAGGCCAACATATTACTCCAGGCTGGGCCCTTCGACTTCCATTATGTGGGGAGTGGTTAGGATCCGTCAACTCTCATCTCCGTTGTGGTTGCTGTGCCTGGGAATTCTAGTTCTATTGTCAGCTCGTTCTGGAAATTGTGCATTGTAGTGTCCCAATTAGTAGCCATAGGGATTTTGCGGAGGTCCATGTGTCTTCTGTGTGCAGTGCTCGAACCTTAGCCTTGGTCCACACCAGTAGTGAGCATCGCCAGGCTGTAGGGTTAGGGGGTTAGGGTGCTTTCCACCGTTTTGTAATCAATCACTTGGCCACTAGTATACCCAGTATGAGAAAGCGGAAATAAACACTTTGCTCTTTATTTCTAGGAAAGAGTTGTAGGACGCATACCTCCCACGTGCGTGGGACAGTGAGCCGCGTACAGCTGGACAATTCAGGGGTGACTGACCACCACTATGAATCCAGGATCGGGCAAGCCCATAGCAAGTGAAGGAGGTCAGCATCAGTGGTGCAACATCTTGGGCAGATGCTCCATCTGTGCCTAGGTGGTACCTATTGATTTTGGCTGACGTGAGGTATGCTCTCTGTACGATGTAGTATTGGGGAGGCGGAAACAAGTTTTGCAGGGTATGTGTTTGGGACCTTCTAGTATCAGGACCCATTCTTTGCCGGTGTAGGGACTTTGCATGTCCGCCTCCCAGGATATCGTACCTCCTGAGGCGGAAGCCGGGAGCTTGTTTGCTGCTTTTTTAACTATTTGAGTGTCAATACTTGTGTGTTATTTTTAAAATAGAGACTTCTCTTACCCATAATCTCGCTCCTGTCAAAGCCCGCGCAGCGAATCTTAGCGCTGCCGCGGGAACGAAAAACAAACCTTATTCCCGCCATTACCGGCGCGAACCACGGCCACGCCCCTTTTCTGAGGCCACGCCCACCGCCATCCTACTACTTAAGTGACGCTGAATGCGAGCGACACTAAGGATATCGTACCTTCTGAGGCGGAAGCCGGGAGCTTGTTTGCTGCTGTTTTAACTATTCGAGTGTCAATACTCATGTGTTATTTTTAAAATAGAGACTTCTCTTACTCATAATCTCGCTCCTGTCATAGCCCGCGCAGCGGATATTAGCGCTGCCGCGGGAACGAAAAACAAACCCTATTCCCGTCATTACCGGCGCGAACCACGGCCACGCCCCTTTTCTGAGGCCACGCCCACCGCCATTCTACTACTTAAGTGACGCTGAATGCGAGCGACACTAAGGATATCGTACCTCCTGAGGCGGAAGCCGGGAGCTTGTTTGCTGCTTTTTTAACTATTTGAGTGTCAATACTTGTGTGTTATTTTTAAAATAGAGACTTCTCTTACCCATAATCTCACTCCTGTCATAGCCCGTGCAGCGGATCTTAGCGCTGCCGCGGGAACGAAAAACAAACCTTATTCCCGCCATTACCGGAGCGAACCACGGCCACGCCCCATTTCTGAGGCCACGCCCTCTCTAGCAGTTATCCTAGCCCCATAATTATGTGCCTTTTCCGAACGCGCAGCGGGCGAGCGCAGCGGGCGAGCGCAGCGGGCGCGCCTAAGGCAAGCCCGTCTGCGCCCGTCCGCGACCGCCCGGGGCACCCCACTATGCGCGTTTTCTAACTTACTCCTCTGAACAACTCCATACATTCAATAAACACTGGCTGCTAAACCCTGCCACCTTCACTTATGTTCAAAACCTTGGCATCGTCTCTCCTACGTGCACCACGTCTCCTCCCCCCCCTTCTACCACTGCTCTCCTCCTGAACACAAGATCAGCCATTAAGCACCAGACTGAAATATTCCACCTTCTAGACTCCAACCACCCTGACCTACTGTTCCTAACTGAAACGTGGTACAGATCTGATTCCTTACCGAGTGTATTGGCAGCCCTCCCACCTCATTACTCCATGCTTCGCGCAGATAGACCTGAGGATAGAGCAGGTGGCGGTGTAGCCATGATTGCCCGTAAGGAATTCCACTTTCAGATACTCGTGTCACCCAGGCTGCAAGCAGCTGACTGCCTCGTAGTACGTTCCACCTCGTTTAAGACCCCCATCACCTGTGTGTTGATGTACAGACCACCCCAGCCAAATCCTGGCTTCTTGTCTGCCTTCCAGGATTTATTGGCCACCTTAGTAGTCAACAATGCCGCTGTCCTCGTTTTGGGGGACTTTAATTTCTGGCCCACTGACCCCGCTGAAGACACCATTTCCAAAGACTTCACCCACCTACTCCTCAGCCTTAATTTCACTCAGCATGTCCATGGCCCTACCCACATCAAGGGCCACATTCTCGATCAGATTTGGACACTAAACATCCCGACCTCTACTCCTACCATATCGCCCTGCTCATGGTCAGATCATTCTCTGCTCGCCTTCTCTTTGGATCTAAGCCATAAAATAACATCTTCCTCCCCTAAAAACATCTGGGCAAGGAATTGGACTCAAGTTGACATACCATCCTTGTGCAACTCACTAACCGCCACATGCCCAGATTTATCGGGCCTAGCCCCACATTCCCAGGCCACTATTTTGGACCACTGGCTCACCAAAGCTTGCGACCCAGTGGCTCCCCTGAAACGGGTCACTATCAACCGCACTCACAATGCTAACAAGTGGTTCAATCCTGGCCTTAAAGCCAAGAAATTAGAGCTACGGCAGGCTGAACAAGCTTGGAGAAGGACCTATTGCCCCACCCAAAAACTACTCTTCACCACCCAACTTAGTGAATATAAACAAGCCATCCTGACAGCCAAAACATAATATTTGTAAGGCTCTTGAGCGCAAGTGGAGGCTCAACTACGACTATGAAGCCAAACATCTTTACAAAGCGGCACTTAAACAATTTCTTAAACTTAAAAAAGGCGCGATGAAAGACCACTTTGCCGCTCAAATTAATAAAGCCAAAAACTCTTCAAAAACGCTCTTCAGCGTCGTCAAAGACTTTATTAACCCTCCGGCTAGAGCCCCCCAGAACACCGCCAGTCAGGCCCTTTGTGAGGGACTCTCAGATTTTTTTCTAGAAAAAATAAACAAACTGTGTGTCTCCTTCCCCACTGAGTCAGTCATTCCATCTCCTACTTCTAGCCCCCCTGAGTCTCCATCTTTCCTTGCATTCAACAAACTAAACATGGACGAGGCTATTAGACTGCTCATCGCCTGTAAATCTGGCGCCCCCTCTGATCCTGTTCCCGCCAAAATCATGGGAGAACTGGCACCTTCACTGGCCTGCCCTTTCCTTACCGTCTGGAATGCCTCCCTTCACCATGGCGTCTTCCCCACCACCTGGAAGGAGGCACTGGTGATCCCTATTTTGAAAAAGGCAGACGCAGACCCCACTGTCTTCTCTAACTACCGTCCCATCTCCCTCCTTCCTAAACCTGCCAAAGCCCTGGAAAAAGCAGTACAGCTCCAACTTACGGACTATTTAGAAAACCACTCTCTGCTTCATGGATCCCAATCCGGTTTCAGAGCAGGATTCAGTACCGAAACGGCCCTGCTGGAGGTATCTGAGACCATCCGGGAGTGTGTGGACAGGGGCGAGGAGGCCATGCTGGTTCTCCTCGACCTGTCCGCAGCTTTCGATACGGTCTCTCACCCCATCCTCTTGGACCGCCTCAGGCAGATAGGCATCGGTGGCTCTGCCCTCGGCTGGATCAAGTCCTTTCTCTCATCCAGAAGCCAAAGAGTACTGCTACGCCCCTTCAAGTCAGAGGAAAAACCTCTGTCATGTGGGGTGCCACAGGGCTCCGCCCTCAGCCCCCTATTCTTCAACGTCTATCTGGCCCCCCTGGCTGACGTCGTTGAATCCTACGGAGTCAGGGTGGTATCCTACGCCGACGACACACAGTTGGTGTTTTCTTTCCGGGACCACTCGGACTCCGCATTCCTCAACTTTCGCCAATGCCTGAATAACATCAGCGGCTGGATGACTACGAACCACTTGAGATTGAATGCAGATAAAACGGAGGTCCTGTTTTTCAATCAGAAAACCTCTATTCCCTCTTCTTGGTGGTGGCCGACAGCTCTCGATCCTGCCCCAACCCCGGTTCGCTCGGCGCGGAATCTGGGCTTCCAATTTGATGACTCCTTGTCATGTAAAACCCAGATCAATAAGGTTACCTCCGCCTGCTTCATGAAACTACGGATGATAAAAAAGATCCTCCCGTACCTTCCCACGGATTCCCGCCGCACAGTCACCTAGGCCCTCATTACGTCCCACCTGGACTATGCTAATAGCCTCTATGCAGGGGCTCCACAGTACCTGATTGGTCGACTGCAGATTGTCCAGAATGCTGCAGCCAGACTGATCGGTAACATCCCTTACCGTCAATCTGTCTCTGCATATCGAAGGCAACTCCACTGGCTCCCTGTGGCTAGCCGCATCCAGTTTAAGGTTCTCACCCTTACCTATCGAGCCGTCAACAACTTCGGCCCTACTTACCTGAAAAATCAGGTTTCGATATCCTGCTCCACCAGATCCTTGAGGTCCAATGACCTCCGCCTCCTGATCTCGCCCCGTTTCAGACTTTCCAGAACCGGAGGCAGAGGTTTCGGTGTCATTGCTGCCAGACTCTGGAACTCCCTTCCACTTGAGCTGAGGTTCTGCCCCTCTGAAACCATCTTCCGAGCCAAACTCAAAACCTGGCTCTTCTCTGGACTTTAGATTCCCTTGCATCACATTTTTTTCTCTTCCCTTTTCCTCTCAGTAACCCCTGGATTTTAGCGCCGGGACACCCCTTCGGGGGTAGCTGCGCGCTTTACAAATTCCATAAAATAAATAAATAAATAAATATTTCTCCGGGCGCATCTTAGCCGCAGAAAACCAGTCTCTGGAGATTTTCTCCACCGTCCACGAGCTGGCTTCATCAGACAGAACCTCTCCCAAGATTCCCCCTTCCCAGTCCTTATGCAACTCACTTAACAAGTTCTTTATCGAAAAAATAGTCAGCATCAAGGATAATATCCCTTCTCCCTCACCCATTTTTTTCCATCCGCAGCTACCGGATAATAATCGGTCCACCACCACCATCCCTTTACTGACAAAAGAATCTCTGCTCCCCTTACTGGGGCGTGTCAAGTCGGGCTCCCCAGCTGACATCTGCCCGGCACGAATCCTCTGTCAAATCTTTACTGCATACCCTGCCCCTGCCCATACCCTCCTGAACAATTCCCTTACGCACGGTTCTGTCCCTGCTTCCTTCAAAACTGCCACAATTCTTCCAATACTAAAAAAAACGGGTGCCGACCCGTCCTCCCCGACAAACTATCGCCCCATATCCCTTCTCCCCTATCTAGGAAAGGTAGCTGAATCCCATGTCACCCAGATGCTCAGCTCATTTATAGAGGACAGTAATTATCTTGCACCCTGTCAGGCAGGCTTTCATCCCCGCCACTCCACTGAGAAGGTGGTCATCTCGGTCATGGACCAACTCAGGGAGGGACTTGACACTAACACCCCTCAAGCCCTTGTCCTCCTCGATCTGTCCGCCGCATTTGACACGGTGGACCATTCCATCCTTTTGTCCCGTGTCAAGGCGGCGGGCATGGGGGAACAGGTACTGACCTGGATAGGTTCCTTCCTGGCTGATCGTAATCAGGCAGTCCACCTTGCTGAATTTTCTGCCCCGCCCTGCAGGGTGAACTGTGGCGTCCCTCAGGGATCTTCCCTTTCCCCCCTCTTATTCAATCTTTACATTTTCCCCCTCATTTCTGCACTGCAACAACTGGAGGTCACAGTCTACAACTATGCTGATGACCTCCAACTTATTTTTAATTTCTCCTCCCCCTCATCCGGCGCCACTAGCCATCATGCTGTTTATCCGGGATTGGATGAATGCAAACCACCTCAAAATCAACCCGGATAAGACGGAACTGATTTTGACATGAGGCAGTGGCAACCCCTGGTCTCCCTCTTTCTGGCCCCCCTCCCTCAGCTCACCTCACATTCCCTCTTTTTCAGTCGAAACCCTTGGTATTATTCTTAACCAGGATTTGACACTCCATTCTCACATCAGTTCTGTTGTCTCCTCTTATTTTTTCACCCTCCGGATCATCAGGAAAGTATCCCGGTTCTTCTCCCTCTCTGCACTAAAACTTATAGTGATGGCCATGGTCTTATCCAAGATCGACTACGGGAACATAATTTACAATGGTGCTCCCGCCTACGCACTTCAGCGTCTCCAGCTGGTGCAGAACCAGGCTGCCTGCCTGGTACATGGTCTACCCAAATATCACCACTCTTCACCCCTCCTTATTGCCCTTCACTGGCTCCCTATTAAACAACGCACTCTGTTCAAACTTGGCTGTCTCACTTTTCAAGCTCGAGCGGGCACTGCCCCTGTTTTCATCAACTCCTCCATTGTCAACTACTGCCCCCCTAGAGCACTACGCTCCTCTTCTAAATCTTTATTAGTCACCCCCCGTTTTAAGAAAAAAAGATCGAGAGGTCAGAAATTCTCGGTTCTGGCACCTACCTTCTGGAATTCTCTCCCTCCCCAGGTCAGACTTTCCCCTTCCTATCTTGAGTTCCGCAAAGCTCTCAAGACATTTCTGTTCCAACAAGCTTTCAGCCCATAGCCCCCAGTGTCCGCCTTAGCTCAAGAATCCTCTAGCGCCAAGAAACTGCACAGTGTATACGCGCTTTATACATTTTAAAAAAATTTAAATTCAAATCCCAATGTTGCTTCAGGGGCAATAGCGACACCGCTGTGTAATGTTGCAGTGAGGTGGTGAACCATTTAGTGAGATGTCTTCCGTGCCCTATGACATGAAAAATACTGGATGATCAGGTGTGTTTGAGGCCCATTTCTCATGTCCCCCTGTTAGACTCTGAGTCTTTTGGTGTGTTTCCCCAGTCGTTTTGCTCTCTGACCTCCTGGTTTTGACTTGCTGGTTTAGTTTCTCTGCGCGCTTTCTCCCTGCTGTTCAATGTTAAAGTGCAAGTGCTCTTGTTGTAAATTGTTATTATGGATTGGTGTTTCCATGATTGGCATTGTAGATTTACTAGTTAGTCTCTAGTAAAGGGCACAGAGTTTGCCAGGGCCTGTAAATCAAATGCTACTAGTGGGCCTGCAGCACTGATTGTGCCACCCACATGAGTAGCCCTAAAAGGTAACTCAGATCTGCCACTGCAGTATCTGTGTGCAGTTTAGTACTGCCATGTCAACTTGGCAAGTGCACTTACTTTCCAGGCTCTACCCTTCCCTTTTCTTACATATTAGTCACCCCTAAGGTAGGCCCAAGGTACCCCTGTGGGCAGGGTGCCATGTATGTGAAAGGAAGGACATGTTCTGCTGTGTGTGGCATGTTCTGATAGTGAAATATTGCCAATTTCGTTTTTCACTATTGCAAGGCTACCTGTTGCCTTTGGATAGAATGAGGAGTTTGCTTATAACATCTTATAAACATAACTATCCGTGAGAAACGGTAGGAAAATAACCCTTAGTATGCCTGAACTCTGAATGGAAAAATTCATCTTTTAGTGAGGGTGATTTTTACATTCTGTGTTTGAAAATACCACTTTTAGAAAGTAGGTATTTTCTTCCTTAGCCATCCAGTGTGCCTCTGCTGGGATGTGTATAGACTCTCTGGTTTTGGGGTGACTGGGACTGGGGGGAGCAAAGCCTCCAGAAAGTCTGGATGGGTAAGGGCTTGGCTAAATAGACCTGGGCTGCGTTTAGAGTAGGGTGAGGAGATTTCCTTTCACCTGAATGGGCCTGGTCTGCCTCTGACAATTCTGTCTCCACCTCCTGCCAGGAAGCAGCACCAGAGAGGACAGAACTGGTTTTGGCTATGCAAAGACACTCCCTGCCTCCAGAGAACAAAGGATTTTGTAGAATAAATATTGGGGCCCAGACCCCAGAACTTTAGAAGTCTTTTGGACCAAGAAGACTGCCAAGAAGAGCTGGAGAAGCTGTGAGGAGGAACTAGCACTTTGCTGACTGCTTTGCTGTGTTGGCCTGCAGTGGCTGCTTCTGTATTGGGCAGTGAAAGGACTGGACTGAACTTTCTGCAACTTCTTTATTGAGTGTCTCCAAGGGCCTGAAATAGTGCTTGGCTTCTGTTCTGAAGTATCAGGGACTGTAAAGACTTCACCAACCTCCGGATACAGCTTCCAAAACCACTATTTCAGCTGCCACAGAGAAGGGAAAGGCAACCGACTCCATCGCTGGCTCTGTATCCTGATGGCACCACAAGCCGCACCGTCTGCATCTCGCACCACAACACTGGTCTCACTGACAACGAACACAGCCACTAAGCCGCTGCTTGAACCGTGGTCTGTGGGCAATGCAATCTGCACCGCATTGCTTCACTTCGCCATCCTGGTCTCACTGACGCCATCGCTGACTTCGACATTCATGACCGCATTGTGGCTGGGGCACCGCTCGTAAATCTCACCACGAACCGCTTCGCCCCACACAGCTGTCTGGGCTGACCGACGCCAGCTCCCACTAACCGGCTCTGTCGCCTGCACCGCAACCTGCCAGTGCCGCATCGAGCACCGTCTCACCCTGCACTGTAATCCTTGGTCTCACAGATGCCGTCTGGATGATCATCACCGAGCTGCTGCCTGCACCGCATCGAGAGGAAACAACACCCTTCACTGCTTCCATTTTGCAACTCAACCGCAACAGTTGCCACAACTGTCTCGCGCCACCGTGTCAGCTGCAACGAGAAAGGTACTGTTACTGAGTCTGTTTACTCTTTTGCTGGCCTGTACCGATGCGGTCAGCTGGAACTGTTAGATTCTGTTGTTTTCAGCATCGCTGTAGCCCTGCATTGGAGCTACCGACTCGTACAAACTGTGTTTTTCAAAAATTCTTGCAAAATATACCTTTTTAAGTACTGTATTGTGGATTTTTATTGTTTTAGTCTTGTTAAGTATATACAATATTGGATATTTTTCTAAAACTGGTGTGGTGTCCATTTGTAGTGGTTTTACTGTATTACAGTTGGTTATATGCAAATGCTATACACAATGTCTCTAAGATAAGCCTGACTGCGCATGCCAAGCTACCAAGGGGGTGAGCAGGGGTTATTTTAGGAGTGTAACACTCTTACCCTGGTTAGTAAGAAGGGTCCCTACTTGGACAGAGGTGCAAACCCTTGACAACTAGAGACCCCCATTTCTAACATTGATTGTCAGCAGTGAGGATAGGACTTAATGGAAGTCCTCGGACTAGAGATTGGGACAGTTCAAGCTACCCATGATGCAGGTCATGCCCTTGACTGCATAGCCACCAATCTGCAATCGCTTAAGACAAACTGCCCAATACCTCAAACATGGACAGGCCATGCTCTAGTACCATTCATGTTCCCTATTCAGAGCCCTAAGGAATGTAAAAATAAGGTTAAGTACGACCAGGCTGACCTACAAGAATGGAGGGCCTTAATGGCAAATCCAAATCTGATTGAGATGGCTAGGGATTGTAAGCCTACTGTATCAGGCTCAGAGTTCTCAGACCCCAGCACTTTCAGAGAATGGATGGTTGAATTAAAAAATATGGCAGGTCGGCCAAACAGGACTCGAAAACAGAATATTAAGAAAAAATCAGCTCCATGGTACAATCAAGAATTAAAAATAGCACAGGGGGAGCTCCGTAGAGCAGAACGCAGATGGAGAAAAAACTATAGCATGGAAGAGCGGGGTTAAATATAAAAGGGCTATAAGCACCTACCATGCGCGAATTAAATCAACAAAAAGGAAATTCTACGAATCTGCCATAGTCGCTGCAAAAAACAAACAAAAATTTATTTTTAACATTGTAAATGATTTTAATAAACCCACATTTTTAACACAGGAAATTCCACCCTCAAAAGACCTCTGCGAAAATATAGCTGATTATTTTGAGGACAAAGTACAGGGTCTAACCAAAGATTTTGAAATTCCCTCTCTGGAACCCAGTAGAGAAGGTGGAAGTGCTGATGTAATTATGAACCAGTTAGCAACCTTCCACCCAATTAGCCTGGAAGAAACAAGGCAGACAATCTTAACCACAAAATCTGGGTCCCCATTTGACCCCTGTCCCATAAGACTCCTGCATCTCATGGTAGATGAAGTAAATCCTATGATTAACTAAATCGTAAATCATTCACTTTCCACGGCCAATGTGCCACTGGAATGGAAACTTGCGGCAGTGAAACCCTTACAGAAAAAACCCCTTCCTGACCCTGCGACTCTTTCCAATCTGCGACCTATCTCACTTCTCCCAGCATTATGTAAGATCGCTGAATCACTGGTTAATAAACAGCTGACCAGGTTCTTAGAAGACAACGAGATATGGCATCCCAATCAGGCGGGGTTTAGAGCCCAGCATTCAACGGAATCGGCTCTACTGTACACGACAGACACCATTCGTACTGCCCTAGACCAAGGAAAGAAGGCCGTCCTGATTTTATTAGACCTGTCGGCGGCCTTAGACACGGTCTCCCATGCCATTCTATTAGATCGGCTAAAAACATCTGGCGTGAAGGGGACGGTACTAGAGTGGTTAGAAACCTACCTAAGGGACAGGAGACAGGTGGTAACCCTGGGGGAATTTACCTCCACGGAAAAACATCAGACGATGGGAGTACCCCAGGGGTCCAGCCTTAGCCCGACATTATTCAATGTCTACACTGCACCCCTGATTAAACTAATATCATCCTTTGGCATAGATGTAGTAGCATTTGCCGATGATATTCAGTTAATACTGGTTACGGATAGAGACAACCAGGCATGGGAAGAAACATTCAAGGAATGTTTAACTGCCACCTTCGATTGGATGCGGAAGAATCACTTAAAATGTAATACAGGAAAAACAGAGATCATTCCGCTAGGCCCAAATAATGACTTTATTCCCAGGCAATGGTGGCCAGAAAGGGCAGAAATACCGCCTCATACAACCATAGTTGCTCGGAACCTGGGGGTCACGTTTGATTCCAATCTTGCCTTCAAGCAGCAGGCAATAAAAGTGTCAGGAATGTGCTTTGGCTTAATCAAAAGCCTGAGGAAATTCTTTGATATACTCCCATTGGAGGCGAGGAAAACTGTTACAGTAGCGTTGCTAACGTCGCGCTTAGATTATTGCAACAGTTTGTATGCTGGCACAAATAAAGAAGTAACTTACAGGCTTCAGCTAGTGCAAAGCGCTGCTGCCAGATTGGTGCTAAAATGGCCCAAAAAATCGTCAGCCTCAGGGGCATTAAAGGCTCTTCATTGGCTTCCCATTGTAAAAAGGATCCTGTACAAAGTTTTGATTATAACATTTCGAGCAATGCACAAAACAGGACCACTATATCTACAGAAAAAATTCAAGAGATACTGCCCAACCAGAAGCCTACGATCATCAAATTCCAATACTCTGGTGGTTCCTAGGTTTCGTTTAAAAACCCGTGGAGGAAAGTCCCTGGCAGTACCTGGTATAAAGGCTTGGAATACTCTGCCTCCTGCCCTGAGAACTCTGGATAAAGAAACAGAGTTCCGTAAAGAATTAAAAACTTGGGGGCATATTATCAAGGGGGTTTATCTCCGCTTTTTTGGCTTTAAAAGCCAAGAAAGCGGAGATAAAATTATCTCCCTATTACCAAGCTGTCGCTAACACCAGTTAGTGACAGCTAGTAGGAGATAGCGACCATCTTGGGCCCCGCTTTGCATGTCAGTGATATTTATCACTAATGACATGCAAAGTGGGCGTGCCAAGATGTTAGAGACTGGAAACAGTCCCTAACATCGCTATCTCCTATTACCAACTTTTGGAGATATTCGCGCTAAGCGCGAATATCTCCAAAAGCTAACACCTGCCCTGAGCAGTTCTTAGCCATGTTATCCAATGGGAGGTGGATAACATGGCTAAGAGCATTTGCTCGATAATGCATGAATATCGCTGACTTTTCAGCGATATTCACGCATTGCGGCCGTTTTTTATCGCATTTGCGATAAACCTTGCTAATAGCAAGGTTTATCTGCGATAAAAATCGCCGATGTGCGGCGATAATTTTTGTCTCTAAACAAGTTAGAGACAAAAATTATCGCTAGCTGTTGGTAATATGCCCCTCAGATATTTAAACTGCAAGATATCATGGTCAGAACTCTAGTTTGATGCTTGCCTTTGTTTTCAGTCCAACTCTGAGTCACTTTGTCATCTGGTAATTTGCCGGAGGTAGAGCCTAGATGCTCCATTGGAGCGATTGCTGCGCGATATAAATAAAATTTTACATTACATTTTACATTACATTGCATTTGACTTACAGTGATTGGTATGCACTACTATCATATTGCAGACCATTAAGTACCACATACTGTTATTTTGGTGGTCTATTTTTACCTTTCCATAGGTCTTGAAATTTAACTTTCCAATACAACATGCCCAAATCAATTGCATCATCTGCTGCATCCTTGGAAGTGGCCTTTGAGGAGGAGAGGTTACAAACCTACAATGTGGAGGAATTGAAGGCGATCTGCAAAAACTTCAAAGTCCAAATCCAGGGCCTCGCCAGAAAAGAGGAACTACAAAAGGTGCTGAGGGCCTGGGTAGCAGCCAGACATGCTAGTGAGCTGTCTGGGGATCTTGGCATGGAGGCAGAGGAGCCTATTGCAGGGATGGATGTGCCTCTAAACCAGGCAGCAGTGGCTTCTCCCCAGAGGAGCTTGACGACAGGCGGGAAGCAAGAAGAGTTGAATGGAACTGGAGAAGCTTTAAGTTAGCCTTGGAGAAGAAAAATATGATGTTAAACCATGAGATCAGGATGAAGGAGCTGAATCAGAGAAGTAGACCCAGCTCAGATGGTGGCATTAATTCTTCAGACAGAATTGTGCACATCCCCAAGATTGTAGGCAAGCAATTCAAGAAGGGGTTGATATACAAAAGTGATTTCTGAGTTATGAGGCGTCTATTCACATGAATGGGGTCCTTGAGAAGAATTGGGGGGCAGGATAGTGGCCTATTTTCCCATAAGAAGTAAGGGACACTTTAATGGCTTAGGGTAAGGGGTGTAACCTCACCTATGCTGACATGAAGTAGGCCCTTCTCACCAGGTATGGTCTCACTCCGAGAAGTACAGGGATCAGTTTAGGTCCAGTAAGAAGACTGATGCCAACACTTGGTTGGAATGCGTGGCTTCATTTTGCAGGTCAAAGGTGAATGGCTGCAATGTGACAGATTTTCAGGGGCTCTACAATTTGATTGCATGGGAGCACTTGGGAACCAGGTGCCTCCTAACACAAAGAAATACCGTACCTGGGTGACCATCAAAGGGAAAAGGGCAGAGGCTCTCAGAGATACTTGAGCCAGTGTGACCTCAAAGAAGCGAGTAGTCCCTGGTGCATTCCACCAAATAGTTGCTGTGGACAACTCAGAGCGTCAGTGTATGTGGCGCAGATTCCCTTTGAACGGGGGGTCTCAAGTCCCTGGAGGGTGGTTGTGAGCCCAACCATGCCTGTAGATAGTCTGCTAGGTTACGACCTGGAGCAGTCCTTGTGGAAGGATGTTCAGCTCAGGTCTCACTTTGAAATGCTTGGGTTGCCGAAGTGGACATGTGTGACCACTCGGTCAATGATGGCCACAAAGGGTGATCAGAAGGACCTGGAGCCTGAAATAGTGGCCCAGGTTCTTGCCAAGAGAAAGGGCAGGGGGCGCGGGAAATCTTCCCCTGAGGTTCCCACGGTACGGGAGGAGGCTGACCGTGAGGGGGACGCCCCGGTACCTACATGGGAGCAGGTAGCTGAACTGGGGGACTTATCTGAGCTGACCCATTGGCAGCAAGAAGGTGGTCCCACCAGGGAGGAATTCTACAGGAAGCAGAAAGTATGCCCTTCTCTAGAGGGTTTGCTGAAGCAGGTTGCAAACCAGGCAGCTGTTGATCAGTCTGGATCACATTGGACCTACTGGAAAAATGTTCTCCTGTACAGCAACCCTAAGGTCGCTAAAACTGGGTAAGCCCCTGTGCTGGTGGCACCCCAGCGCGCCAGGACCTTCCTACTCGGTCTGGCTCACAATGTGCCTTTGGCAGGACATTTGGGGTGGGAAAAGACCTTTGACAGGCTTTTCACCCACTTCTTTTGGCCCCCAAATGCGAAGGCAGTCAGATGGACATTGCAAGTCTTGCCAAACTTGCCAGGCATGTGGTAAGAGTGGGAAGAAGTGTAAGGCTCCTCTCCAACCTTTTCCAGTCATTGGAACGACATTTGAAAGGGTTGGGATGGACATTGTGGGGCCACTGGATCCCAAGACAGCCATGGGCAAAAGGCACATCCTGGTCTTGGTAGACCATAGCACCTGGTACCTGGAGGCAATCCCTCTCAAGACAGCGATAGTGCCAGTGGTAGGCCGGGCGTTAATGGGGATCTTTTCCTGCATGGGTTTCCCCAGAGAGGTGGTTTCCGACCGTGTGACCAATTTCATATCTAAGTATATGACATTCCTATGGAAGGAGTGTGGCGTAAGCTGCAAGTACGACACTCCTTACCACCCACAAAGTAATGGTTTGGTGGAGAGATTCAACCAAACCTTGAAGGGCATGATCAAGGGTCTAACAGAACCCATGAGGCGTAAGAGGAATGTCCTCTTGCCATGCCTTCACTTTGCATACAGGGGGGTACCACAGAAGTCTCTAGGGTTCAGTCCCTTTGAGCTTCTGAATGGGCACCCTGTGAGAGGACCTCTTAGTTTGGTCAAGAAAGGCTCGGAGTCAGCTCCCAGGAAAACTCCCCAGGATGTATTTAGCTACATGCTGGCCTTCAGTAATCAAACTGCCAGCTTCAGGAAGCTCGCTCAGGTGAACCTGGAACCTGGAAGCAAGCCAGGAGGAGATGAAACGTTGGTACGACCAGAATGCCTCTCTGGTAGATTTCAACTTGGCCAAAAGTGTGGATCATGGCTCCAAGTGGAACCTTGTGCCTTACAGGACAAGTGGACTGGGCCTTTTGAGGTGGCAGAGCACAAAAGTGATGTCACCTACATGGTGAATTTGCAGACTCCCAGGAACCCTTTGAGGTTCAGCCACATGAACCGCCTCAAACCGCACTTTAAAAGGTCCGAAGTGAGCATGCTCTTGGTGACAGATGATGGGTTGGAAGAGGAGAGTGAATCTCTCCCTGACCTCCTGTCCACCAAGGAGCACAATGGGTCAGTGGAAGGTGTGATCCTCTCCCCTACACTGACCCCAGCCACCAGGGGGACTGTCACTAGCTTTTGAACTAGTAGATACATACTTCAGTACCCCCTCACCCCTGCTCCATCTCTTCTGTTCCTGCTTTTAGACCCGCCTTAAGGACTCACCTACTCACACTTCTACGTGGCCTAGTACCTATCAACTCACTCTTATGCTCGTAGATCCTCCTTTTTACTCCTACACATGGCAAGTTATAGAGCATGACTATTGTCAATTTTGTCTTGTTGGCATGCGCCCCTTATTCCACACCAATCATGCATCTTACAAAAAATGATGTACCTGTCACCACCCACACTGTAAATTATCTTTTGTATCGCAGTTCTATCGCTATGTACAATATTCTTCTTGCAATAGCTCCCAGGAAGAAATTCCACTTGCCCTCTAAATAATCCAACAGCAACATGTAACTTTTTGATATTACACTACAGATTGTCAGCAGAAAAAAGCTAAGAAAATCCCACTGAAAATGGAAAAATTATCTGTGAAATCATGGACACGAATATAAATAATGACCATTGACACAGATCAGAAGGAAACCATAAGAATATATATCTATATTTCTTTAGCTTGAACTCGACCTGAAGGTATTGGATGGCTTTACATGAGCACCGATTACATTACAAAATAACATATAGATTTTTTTTTTGGGGTTAGGCACGGGGAGATTAGGGGATTTGCCCTGAATCACCGGATATTGAGCAGATGTTGAGCCTCCAACCTGGTTCTCCAGGTCCAAAGTTGGCAGCTCTGGCTGTAGGGCCGCATCCAGCTCATCAGAGGTACAAAACCCAATAGCCAAAACTAGATCAATAAGAAAACATTTGTAACTTGTCCACTGGGCCCCTAATTTTTTTAATGCATTTTGCAAAAAACATTTGCATTCTTTCCTTTAAAAAGAGCACAGAGAGGGGGTGTGGCCAAGATGGGGGCACAGTAGGACACGAGTTTGAGTCCCTCCGGTGATGCCTTTCAATAGCGTTGTTCCAGAGCCAAATCCCGGGGCCATCCATCTGTGAATCCTTTTGGCGAACGCTCTGGGGGTATGCTGGGAGCCTGGAGGGAGACTTTTGTGGCTGATTTGCTACCGAGCTGCCCCCGCAGAACTCCGAGGTGTACAGGGCCTTCACGGATATGAGGGCGGCCTGGTGGAGCCGCGGCATTGCTTCGGCTGTGGCTGAGGGCTGAGCGATTGGCACGCGCTGAGAGAGGTGCGGGGAATGAGATTTTGATATCAATTTATAATTATGATAAATTTAATAAAGAATCCCATTCATCTGTTTTGGACCGCTCGTATCTGTCATTGAGGAAAGGACCACCCCCGCCTTGGTTAGGCAAACCCCATTAACTGACGCCACTCTGAAGAACCACTTACAACTGATAAAGTTTTAAAAGTTTATATAAAGATTAATTTGGATACGATACAATCCACTCAGGATAAAATCTCAAAGTATACAAAATACAAAATCAGCTACAATATCAGCCTCTTAAGCTTCGGTGTGAAGTGGTTCCTTCTGCGTCATCTGCAGTAAGATAAAAACAATCATCAAGTTAATCTGTCCCTACTCTATTCTATGTGTCAACCCTACTGCGCAAGTTTCTTCCCTAAAAAGGTGTCAGCAGTTTGACTTCCAAAGAAGTTCAAACTCTCTTTAGCCTCTAAAGGAAATCTCAAGTTTCAGAAGCAGTACCCTATCTGCCTACCCATCCGTTCTCTCTGAGGGTCCTCGGCCTACTGCTCCCTTGCGCTCTGATGTCTTAGCGCATCTGCTCAAGGCATCTACCCTTCGCCCTTGCTCTGAGCAATTCGTCTCGCTGTTCTTAATCTCCCAATTGCTACCTCCTCACATTGCTCTTCCCCGATCGCTCTCTCCTCCCCGGGGTGCTGTCCCTAAAATACACAATCACCGTGTGGGTGGAACGCCCCTTGACGCTCACCACGGACTTCCCCCGATGATGTCAACTTCCTGCTTCTTCCATTGGTCCATTCCTTGCGTCGTTCGTTTAGTTGACCCTTCTCCTTTCGATGTCATCTTCATCATCTCATCGTCGACTTTTATTGACTCTTTCAGCTCAAGTGTCATAGAAACTTAGACAAGGTCTTAACTTATCTGTACACTTCTTAACCTTCTAGATCATGTGAATGGTCTTGTCAAAACATAGTCCACCTCAACAAGTGCCTCTCCTCACGTTCGAGCAATAAGTTCCGTCCGGCATTGTCACCTTAAATCTAACAAGTGCTAGACTTCTCGGCTCTCACGTCCACATCAAGCTATTTACGACTTTTACAAACCCTCTAAATTACATTCTTGTGACTATGCTCCTTCGAACTCTTGGTCAGTCAGGTTATAAACACAAATGACCTAAACTCTTCCAACATTCCTACAGAAACCCTCTATACAGTATAACCTTTGGCATACATTTATATATTCGTACTTTTAGGAAAAGCCCTAGTTATACTTAAATACATTCTACATCAAATATATGTAATACATAGAATACGACTACATAGAATATAACTTATGCCTTCTCCTTGGTTACATTATCATGTACGTTCCCTACATTTCTCCACATTACAATTCACTACGTTTATGCTTTTCCACATTACATTTCGCTTCTCCATTTTAAAGTTACACACGTACACGAAATCTACTGTGCACGTTCTACCTTTCATAAGCATCTCTACATTACCCATCATGTATACAGGCCTTCTAAATCTAATGCATTTTAACATGTGAATACATTTATGTTTCCTATAACATGTTATCACATTCGTTGGCTTTTACGTTATACTTGTCAACTTTACATTACGATATACGTTTCATTCCTACGTTTATAACATATACGTCTAAATATGGTTACGATGTACTTTGCATTCAAATTGCGCTCTCTCAGTTCCCCCCTTTGATGACTTTTAGGAGTCATCACTAAAAACAATTTGAATCATTTATACCGAACTAGTTACATCAGTTCCTCTTTTTATCGATTCAAGTGTTCTCAGACTTTTATACTGTTGATCTTGTAGAATAGCTAGTCTTCTTTCTTGGTCTCTCATCGATCTTTGTAACTGGTTCGACCTATACCACTTATACATTTTTACTAATCCTAATAATGTAATTATGCAAATTAATACTATTAATACAGGCTTTAAAATATACCAAACTATACTTTTGCCTAGATTAGCAAACCAATTTCCAACCTTTCCCACTCCATTTCCTACTTTTTCCCAAACATTTACTTTTGATAAATCTTCAATTTCTTGATGAATCTGTGTAACGTTCTGTATGACTTTCTCAAGTGGTTTTGAATTATCAGGAATATAAGTACAACATTCCTGAACTTTCAAAGCTTTACAAACTCCGCCTTCCTTTGCTAATATCACATCTAAAGCAAGTCTGTTCTGTAAAACCATTGCTCTAATCGACTGCATCTCACCTTCTACTAACATTAATGATCTCGCAGTACTAGCAGACAATCTATCCACGACTGTCGCTAACCTTCTAATCTTAACATCGTTAAGAATCAAACCTAACAATGGAAACATCGCTCCAAATACATCTCCTACTACTTCTGCATCTCCTACTTCCCTTTTCGTCCTCCTCGAAGCCTTTCCTTCTATAATCGCTAAATCCTTTGCATGATATATTTTGGGGAAGACAATTGCCAAGTAACACGAACCATACCAATTGTCAGGTAGTTTTACATAGGCATTTCTCCCACATACAAAATACACATTCGGAATAGCTTGCATTCCCTTCATAAAATCTTTCGTATAGTACTCTAATTTAAAAGAGTGCTCGCAACTAACCTCACCTACAAATTCACTCTCGTAATACGTTTTGCTTCGAGCTAAACATAACTTTCCTTTCTGCGTTCTATCCAATGCTATTGGACCATTGCTACCTTTCTTTTTATGTGCCTTCTCTTCTTCTGTCCAGTCTATTTTCCATTGTCCTGACATTTTTAGAATCTTCTGCCGTCTGCATCGATCATCTACTTGTGCTATAAATCTTTTCTCCACTTCTGATACTTTGCAAGTCAGATTATTTCTACGTGCATATGATGTATCTAATGTGTCCCAAGGAAGAAAGAATTTGGCTAATCTATCCTCCTTTTTGTAGTAGTCCCACTTATTCATTTGTTTATAATTCGGAACTTCAGGCAGTACCGAATCATAATTTGAAAAGTAGTACTCAAATCCTTCTCTACCATAAAATATACTAAGCAGTAAACTACATGTTATCCCATAAGTCAATGGGAGATGGTGATATCTAATGCCTTCGTCTACAGAAGCCGGCAATTGCATACAAACGTAGCAATCTTTGGCCTCCATGGCATCGATATATTCGTACAATAATTTTGCATACGCATTTGACCTAAAGTTTCCCTGTGACTCGTCTACGTGTAATCTACGAGCTTCATCTGCAAGTAACGCCTTTTCACGTGTAACAGTGCTCTCCTCCTTCTTTCCCACAAGAGCAGGTTTCAAGGTCGTTACAATTTTTACATTTGCTATTCTTTTATCATTCTCATGTCCTGTCAGGTAAGATATCGTTACTACTAAAATTATAAGGAATATCACTATTGCTATAAGTGTACCTACTATCCATCTAGCTTTTCTGTTTGGGTTGCCGTTCTCCATGTCATCCAACAGCGTACCTCGTTTCTTTAGCAAAAGGTTTCCTGTTGCAGTCTTTGGTTGCTTATGTACTTTCACAGTCTTTAAAGTGCTTTTTATCAACAGGTATCTTTTTTCATCACAATGTCTTTTTCTCTTCTTAACAGCAGACAACCCTAGCCCTTCTCCGTCCTCTAAATGTAATCCCTAATTTTATTCTTCTTTCCACTCGGTGCTAGGTTATCTTCTTCTTTATAACATCCGTACAAAAGTCTTTTATGCATCAACAATTATTTTCGGACCTGCAGCTTTCACAACAATTATTAATAGTTCAAAGCGAATAACTTTTTCTTCTTCTTCTGTCATTTGTTGACCAGCTGTTGGAAACTGTAATCTTTTTAGCACTAGATCTTGAATTTTACTCAAACGTGGGGGTATGGGAAGTGTGAAAGTCAGTAACCCCTCAGTCTCGAGTCCAGGTGCCAACATCCATATCTCTACTGCCACAAATGGATCGAGATCGATTACTTTCACGCTCTTCACTCTCCCAGATTTCTGTCCCCAATACATCTGCTAGATAAGTCCACTCTGGGGTGGCGTACCTTCTGCAGGGCACACGTACCCTTCTTGATCTTCGTGGACTCTCAGTTCCTGAATCTGTCGTCTCTTCCTCCTGATCCGACTCTTCAGCGACAGGAGCAAGAGTTCTTTCGTTCTTTCCTTCCGAACTTGGCCTTTTCCTTCTCTCTGGCCAAATGGCTTCGTTGCCTTCCGTCTTTCCGCTCCTTGTTCCAGGACCCGTCTCTTGGTCACTCTCAGTTTGCTCAATATCTGTGTCGGACTCCCAATTACTTTCTTCTCCTGAGGCGACTTCGGTCCCACTCGTGTCCTGACCTTCGTCGTCCTGTTCCAACACAGTTTCAGCTTCTTCGATCACCTCCACAGCTTGGGTTTTCCCCTCTATGGCTTCTCCGCTTCCCGCCGGATTCCCATCCGAGAGAGGAGCTGTGTCTTCTGGAGGTGTTGGCACTCTTCGGGTGTGTGAGGCATGTATCCAGTTCGGCAGGCCTCCACACTTCACTGCGGTATTCGTTACAAGTATGACTTGAAACGGTCCTCGCCAACGCACGTCTAAGCAGTTCTTCCTGACATGCTTCTTCACCAGGACCCAATCTCCTGGACTCAGGTCATGGCACAAGTCTTGTACTGACGGAACCTCTGCAGCCTGGACCTGGAGGGACACAGAATTAACGGCATCAGATAGTCCCTTGCAGTAGTCCAAGATCAAATCGTCTGTGATGTTCACTAGCGCTGCAGTCGGAACCGATGGCAATCTCATGGCTCTCCCCATTAGCACTTCATGTGGAGAGAGGCCTGTTCTTCTATCAGGTGTGCTACGTATGCTCATAAGAACTACTGGAAGTGCGTCTGGCCAACTCAGGGATGTCGACGAACAAACTTTAGCCAGTCTAGACTTGATAGTACTGTTAATTTGCTCTACGATCCCTGAAGCTTCTGGTCGATAGCTGCAGTGTAACTTCTGATCAATATTCAAAGCTGAACACAGCATCTTCACCACTTCGCTATTAAAATGAGTTCCTCTGTCCGATTCCAAAGAGGATGGCACCCCAAACCTCGGTATCAACTCTCTAAGCAACAATTTTGCTACTGTAAGTGTATCGCACCTACGTGTAGGGTAAGCCTCAACCCATCTAGAAAATATGCAGACAATCACTAAAACGTATCTGAGTCTGTTGCATGGAGGCATTTCTATGAAGTCAATCTGCATCCTATTGAAAGGCCCCCCAGACCTTCCTATATGACTCAAGGTAACTGGTGTTCTCTTTCCCACATTTAGTTGCTGACAGATCGTACATCGCTGACACACTGCTTCTGCCGCTATTCTAAACTTAGGATTGAACCACGTTTGTCTGAATACTCTCACCATAGCATCTCTTCCTATGTGTGCTGATCCATGCAATTTCCTTGCCATTGGACTAATGAGTTCATTTGGTAAAACTGCCCTTCCGTCGGCAGAAACCCAAAAGTTCATCTCACTTTTCCCGCAACCTGCTGTTTCCCAGCTCTTCTTCTCCTCATCTGGTGCATTTTCCTGTACTGCTCTCAATTCATCCCATGTATCTACAGTATCTAGTAACATAGTCAATTCAGTTCTTTCCTGGATTCCCCCCACTTTCGCATCAGTGTGAGAATATCCCTGCTCTGCGCAGTAACGCGCTACTTCATCTGCGTATCTGTTTCCTAGCGATACAAAATCAACATTTTTGGTATGTGCTACACATTTGACCACGGCTATGGCCATAGGTTTTTGCAAAGTCTCTAACAGAAGTTTCACGAATTCTCCATTCCTAATCGGAGAACCCGAGGAGGTCATGTAACCTCTCTGAGACCATAACTGCCCGTAATCATGAACTACGCCGCAACCATACTGGCTATCGGTGTATATAGTGACTCGAAGTCTGTCGCCTGCTAGGCAAGCACGAGTCAAAGCCACAATTTCAGCTACCTGTGCGGAGTGGACTCCTTCCAGGCAAGCGGCTTCTATAACTCTGGTAATCGTGCATACTGCATAAGCTGCTCTCAGCTGACCGACATCGTTTCTTACGCATGAACCATCAACGAAGAAAATTTCGTCTGGGTCTGTCAATGGCTCATCTACGATATCAGGTCGTGGTTTGGTACATAGTTCAGTCACATCGAGGCAGTCATGCTCTGTACAATTTTCATCGTCCACTTCGTTCGGAAGTGGCATCAAAGTTGCAGGATTCAAGACAGAGCATCTCTTTAGGGTCACATTCTCGGCAGCCAGTATGACCTGCTCGTAGCGTGTGAGCCTGCTATTCGTCAGATGCTGAGTCTTAGTCCTGGTCATTAACAGTTCTACAGAATGTGGTACATACACCTCTAACTGATGACCCATAACTACGCTCTCAGATCGTTCAATGCTGACACCCGTTGCAGCTACGGATTTGAGACATCCGGGCAACGCTGCGGCTACTGGATCTAATGTAGCCGAAAAGTACGCCACTGGCCTACGCGCATCTCCGTGGACCTGTGCTAATACCGCTAAAGCGCATCCCTCTCTCTCGCAGCAGTAAAGCAAAAAAGGTTTCTTATAATCTGGCATTCCTAAAGCCGGGGCGCGACATAAATCCTCCCTCAGCTGCAGAAACGCCATCAAACAATCTTTGTCCCATGGTACCGGATCACTTACTCCTTTGTGCGTCAGTTGCAATAACGGTTTGGCCTTCAGTGAAAAGTTTGCTATCCACTGTCGACAATAACCGACCATACCTAGAAACATCCTGACTTCTCTTTGTGTTGTAGGCGCGTTCATTTTCATAATCGCCTCTATTCTGTCTGGAGACACCTTCCGCTTTCCCTTTTCAATCCTATGGCCCAAGTATTGCACCTCAGTCTTACAATATTGCAATTTACCTGGAGACACCTTGTGTCCATTCTCGGCCAAGTGATTTAACAAGGTGATGGTGTCTTCTCTGCAAGCTTCCTCAGTTTCTGACGCAACCAGGAGGTCGTCTATGTACTGGACCAGAACTGAATTCTTGGGCAGTACTAGACTCTCAAGATTTCGTTTCAATAACTGGTTAAAGATCGACGGGCTTTCTGTATACCCCTGAGGGATACGACACCATGTTAAGACGCGATCTTCCAGTTTGAAAGCGAAAAGATATTGGCTCTCTTCATCCAACGGTATCGAAAAGAAAGCCTGGCACAAATCTATCACTGTAAACCATTCAGCTTGGAACGGTATCTGAAATAATATCACTGAAGGATTCGGTACCACTGGACAACATGAAACAACTATGTTATTAATCTTTCGGAGATCCTGCACTATCCTGTATTTTCCACTAGGTTTCTGCAAACCCATGATCGGGGAGTTACATGGACTACCCACGATCTCCTTCAGTATTCCCTGCTTAATCATGGATTCGATCACAGGCTTGATCCCTGCAATCGTCTCTGGCGTTAGCTTATACTGTGGTGTTCTTGGATACTCAGCATGGGGTCTTACCAAGATTTTTACCGGTTCTACTCCTTTAATCAATCCTATTTCTTCCCCAGTAAAATCCCATACCTCAGCTGAGACCTTCTCTCTCAAGTCTTGTGGAAGCTCCTCCACTGTCAAGGTAGGATAAAGTTCCACACACTCCTTTGAGTTTACGACTTTAAAATCAGCGTCCTCATCATTGGTCTGTACTTCTACTCCTTCTGGTGTGCAATGTATCGTGCAATTCAGTTTGCACAGCAAATCTCTCCCTAGTAAGCACACAGGACTAGAATCGCAGATCACGAACTGATGTTCGTCACTGTAATTCCCTATTCTTACTGACACTGGTTCGGTCAAGGGATTTGTCATCCTTTTGTTCGCGACTCCTACCACCTGTACCGTTTCTCCTGATATTGGCAGACCCGGGACTACCGCAGATCTTAACGTGGATCGGGTGGCCCCTGTATCCACCAAAAAGGTTGTAGGACATCCCGCTATTTCCGCCTCTACGTATGGTCCTCTCTGATCTACTTCCAAGGCGGCTCCTAGAGTACAGTCTTCTTCCCTACTCGCCCGCTGCCCTGTAAGAGGATCAACGTAGTAGCATTCCTCTCCTCCTACAAACAATGGCATCTGTCTGTAGGTTTTCCCTCCGTTTGAGATGCGAGGTGGTTGAGGAAACGGGGCTCGAGGAGTCTGAGTCCCCCCTTTGACAAACTTGCCCTTCGGGACTGTGGCTCCCTTAACCACGTTATGCTGAACCTCCTCCTCCTCCCGCTCTAATTCTCCTGACTCAACATTGTAAGGACACTCGCGTCTCCAATGTCCCACTTCGTTACACTGATGACATCTCGTCGTCTTCTTCAGTGTCGCAATATCCATTCTCGGTCTTGGTCTTTCTTCCTCATCTCTGCTCTGATTATTCTGTTTCTTTGCCGGCGTTCCTGTTCCCTGCTGCCGCTGTTTATCCTTCCCAGCAGCTTGCATTTGCACTAGCATTAACTTTTCTTTAAGCTTCTTTGCCTTAGAGTCTATCTCGTCACTACAATACCTTGCGTATCTCAAAATCTCGTCTAAAGGTTTGTTCTGCCAACAGATCAGATGCTGCTGGATCATTAGGCATATTTCTGGTCTCAATCCGAGGACAAACTTTGAAACAAACTGTCCAATGTCCTTGGGATCCATTACGTCTAACCCGCTGTACTGCTTGAATGCTTTCAGTAATCTCTCATAAAACTCATGAACTGTCTCTTTCGGCTCCTGAGTAGTTCGGTCTATCTTTACCCAGTCTATGTCTTGCACCGGCACTTTCTCTTTTAGCCATGTTATTACCCTTTCGTATTTCTCCATGACTCTAAGTGATGGACCATTTGTCCGAGTATCTCTCGGTGGCTCACAGGTAGGCCATTCAACGCTGAGCTTGCACGCCGTCCACAAGTCTCCGGGTACTACGATATCGAACAGTGTGTTCAAATCGATCCACAGTACCTTCGAGATCTTCACGAATCTTTCTACCTGCTTATACCACTCAACAGGATTATCCCTAAGCTTTGGGAAGGAATTGGTAAATGCCGCCAAATCCCCCCTACTCCAGGGCACATGAACGTAGCTTCCATTCGCGATTTCTCGCAACGGGAAGGCTTCCATTCGCATCAAGTCTGCGTCCTGGGAGTTTCCAAGCACACTCCGTCTAACGGAGCCCTTCTTGGACCATCTTTCCTCCCATCTATCTAGATCTCTCCATATCCTGATACTTATGATCAATTCCCTTATGTGTGCCTTCAGCGCGATCGTTCTACGGTCATCCAAATCCTGATCCGTGCATGTTAGCCTATGGTTGCTCTGTAAAGCCTTAGTTCGTGACAGGTCTACCATGTACCTGTTTGCCAAATTAGATAAGTTCTCATGAGCTGACCTCGCTCTTCGAGTAATATCTTTGGATAGGAACAGTATCTCATCTGGTGTATACGAGGCTAATCTCTCTAATGATACTGTACCATCAATCAATTCATCCAAATCTGCCTTCAAACTCATTACGTCAAGTCGTTTTGCTTTTATTTCCGCTTTCAGCATCTCAGTTCTATGTTCTTCTCTCATATCTCTCTCACCTCCACTATGCGCCCTACGCCTGAGCACAGGTGAGTTATGAAGAGCTCTGCTTCCTTCTCTTCGTTCCCACCCCTCGAGATCCCAAGCCTTTCCGTCCTCACGTGGGGTATGGTGGAATAATGCTCCATCCTCCAACCCTACATTCCGTCTTCTAGGCTCGGTTTCTCCAGCTATGAGATAGGATTCACCATTCTGTTCTAACCCATTATAACTTGCTTGTTGTCTGGTGTCGCTTAATAATATGAAAGGCCCTCGCCGGTCTTCCGTGTTCCCGTGATCTCTTCCGTGATCACCGGATGGATGGCGAGACGTTTCGCGACTCCCTATGTTTTCATGACTCCGACCGCTATCACCAGATGCATGTCGAGACGCTTCGCGACTCTCCATGTTTCCGTGACTCCAATGTCTCACTTCCTCACCCGGGGCATGGTGTGTGCACCTAAAGGTATTCCGGTACTCCTGTGTCCTACGTTCCCCTTCACTGAAGGTGACGCGAGGCACTTCGCCACACCCTGTACTTCTATCTTCGCACATTAGCCTTTTGCTGTTATCAGTAGGACAAATGTCTCTTCTGCTTTCTTGACTTCCTCTCTCCCACTCGGGGCTGCTTTCGCCAGCTCCATAGTGAGAGAGAATCCTGTTGTCCTGCTCTCTCCACTCGGATCCCGTTTCTAAACTTCTAATCCGTGCTTCTTCGGCCATGTCCCATTCTCTCAGGTATTCCCTTAATTCCTTATGGGTTTTCGGTTTAGGACCCCTCAAATCCATTGACCCTCTTCGACCTCGCTGTTCTACTCTGGGACCTGTTGTAGAATCTAATGGGGTACTCCGACTTATTGGTGCTCGTATTTGCCGGTGGGGATTCATTGTGGCATTCCTATTCTCTGCTCCTTCTCTTTCATTGTCCCATCGTGCCTGTTCCTCCTGCTGGACCCCTTCCGGGTTGTAGATTGACACAATAGGGCCTATGGTGACCGGGACCTGCAAAGCGTCCGGCATTTGGTACGACCTAGCGCATTGCGTCTCTGGAGCCTTCTGGACCACAAATCTTCCCACTACTCTCTGTTCCGAACTAATTTGGGGTATCTCCTCAGCCTTGGTAGCGTCCCACTCTGTTACTGGGATCGACTTATATTCCCCCCACCTAGTTCCGTCTGTTTGCGGTAATATGGGGCTCGCAAGTTCACCACTGTATGGAGGTGGTCTGTCTGTTAATAGCCTATCTATCAGATCCTCCTCCGACTCGCTTTCCTCATCTTCCTGTTCTCGAGGTTTCCTTTCTCCCGTCACTTCCAACATCGGGTACAGTTTATCTGCTTCTATCTTCTGCACCCTCCATTTCTTAGCTTCATCGTCCCATTTAGCTTCCTGCACCGCCTTTACCGATCTTCTCACTCTTTCTTGGCGCCTCTTTACGCCCCTTTCGTGTGCTGTTCTAAACCACACACCAAGAGCTTCAAATTGTGTTGGCCTCGGTAGAGGTCTCATTGAAAGCATCGTTGCCTTCAGTTGGTTCAACACTTCTAATTTAAACGTTCCGAATCTTGGGAACGCCAGTTCTTTTTGCCCTTCAGTTAGCCTGTGCCACTCGGAAATCCATAATATCGAGTGTAAGCCTACATTAACTGCCATATGATATGCTGGTGTGCCTTCTGGTGGAGCTTCTTCTCCAATATATAAATTTCTCCTTTTTCTTTTAAAGATTTTTCCTAAACCCTTAAAACACTTCATTTTGATCACGTATGATATTTCTTGCTTATTTGCGTCTTGATAACAACCACCAATCCCTGTACGACTCTCGCTAATCCGCCTATCCCAGCACAGTTCTATGTTAACCGACCAATCTCAGCGCAGCTTTACGCTGACGTCACTTGTCCCTTCAGCAGCTTCCCTCGTTTCTCAGCTTGTTTCACGATCTCACATGCGTTTTCATTCATACATCGAAAAATGACTACTTCCGTCCAAGCGATCACTTTTCTCTGACTGTACGGCCACAGTCTAACTGTAATTGCTACCTCAACTGGCACAGCGTCTTTCCTCTTACGGTCGGACACTTGCCTCAACTGATAGGTTACTTACACACAGTAAACGTACGACCAGCGTCCGTTACTCATTCACTCACACATACGCTCCCCCTATCATCGGTCTGTCGGGAAATCAATGGTACCTCATGACCCCCTTTCAATGGTAGACAAATTACTCTGGGTGTTCGATACACCCGAACCACTTAAGTCCTCTGGACATAAGATTTCATCCGGTTGCGCGCGCTCACAACCTTCCCCCAATCACACTACAGGCATTCAACTCCGCTTGACATTACAACACAGGAACAACATAAAACACCGCAATCTTACAACGCATGACCCTTATACTCACTCTCGACCGATTCTGCTGCTTTTCTCTCGACGCACCGTCAGCACCGTCTTCGGCTGCGATTCTTCTTCTGGTCGACGATGACTAGGGACCTTGGGGTAAACTAACCTGGCCTAGGTCGTCTTCCTCAAGAAGATAACCATCATACTCTGCTACCAACTGCGGGGAATGAGATTTTGATATCAATTTATAATTATGATAAATTTAATAAAGAATCCCATTCATCTGTTTTGGACCGCTCGTATCTGTCATTGAGGAAAGGACCACCCCCGCCTTGGTTAGGCAAACCCCATTAACTGACGCCACTCTGAAGAACCACTTACAACTGATAAAGTTTTAAAAGTTTATATAAAGATTAATTTGGATACGATACAATCCACTCAGGATAAAATCTCAAAGTATACAAAATACAAAATCAGCTACAATATCAGCCTCTTAAGCTTCGGTGTGAAGTGGTTCCTTCTGCGTCATCTGCAGTAAGATAAAAACAATCATCAAGTTAATCTGTCCCTACTCTATTCTATGTGTCAACCCTACTGCGCAAGTTTCTTCCCTAAAAAGGTGTCAGCAGTTTGACTTCCAAAGAAGTTCAAACTCTCTTTAGCCTCTAAAGGAAATCTCAAGTTTCAGAAGCAGTACCCTATCTGCCTACCCATCCGTTCTCTCTGAGGGTCCTCGGCCTACTGCTCCCTTGCGCTCTGATGTCTTAGCGCATCTGCTCAAGGCATCTACCCTTCGCCCTTGCTCTGAGCAATTCGTCTCGCTGTTCTTAATCTCCCAATTGCTACCTCCTCACATTGCTCTTCCCCGATCGCTCTCTCCTCCCCGGGGTGCTGTCCCTAAAATACACAATCACCGTGTGGGTGGAACGCCCCTTGACGCTCACCACGGACTTCCCCCGATGATGTCAACTTCCTGCTTCTTCCATTGGTCCATTCCTTGCGTCGTTCGTTTAGTTGACCCTTCTCCTTTCGATGTCATCTTCATCATCTCATCGTCGACTTTTATTGACTCTTTCAGCTCAAGTGTCATAGAAACTTAGACAAGGTCTTAACTTATCTGTACACTTCTTAACCTTCTAGATCATGTGAATGGTCTTGTCAAAACATAGTCCACCTCAACAAGTACCTCTCCTCACGTTCGAGCAATAAGTTCCGTCCGGCATTGTCACCTTAAATCTAACAAGTGCTAGACTTCTCGGCTCTCACGTCCACATCAAGCTATTTACGACTTTTACAAACCCTCTAAATTACATTCTTGTGACTATGCTCCTTCGAACTCTTGGTCAGTCAGGTTATAAACACAAATGACCTAAACTCTTCCAACATTCCTACAGAAACCCTCTATACAGTATAACCTTTGGCATACATTTATATATTCGTACTTTTAGGAAAAGCCCTAGTTATACTTAAATACATTCTACATCAAATATATGTAATACATAGAATACGACTACATAGAATATAACTTATGCCTTCTCCTTGGTTACATTATCATGTACGTTCCCTACATTTCTCCACATTACAATTCACTACGTTTATGCTTTTCCACATTACATTTCGCTTCTCCATTTTAAAGTTACACACGTACACGAAATCTACTGTGCACGTTCTACCTTTCATAAGCATCTCTACATTACCCATCATGTATACAGGCCTTCTAAATCTAATGCATTTTAACATGTGAATACATTTATGTTTCCTATAACATGTTATCACATTCGTTGGCTTTTACGTTATACTTGTCAACTTTACATTACGATATACGTTTCATTCCTACGTTTATAACATATACGTCTAAATATGGTTACGATGTACTTTGCATTCAAATTGCGCTCTCTCAGAGGCATCCCCTGTGGTGCACGGAAGACGGCTAACAGTGTGCAGAGGCCGGGCGGCGAATGGAGATCGCGGTGCTGGTCATCAGCAACCCCCGGCGGAGGTCAGTGTTGCAGTGCCGCTCGTGCACGGAAGACGGCTAACGGTGAGCAGAGGCCGGGGCGGCGGTGAGAGAGCCTGGTAATGGTCATCAGCAATCCCCAGCGGAGGTCAGTGCTGCGGTGCCTGAAGCGAGCGACCCCCTGGGGATGCGGTTGAGGTGAGCCTGGTCAGGTGGTGCGGAGGCCGCGGTGAAGCTCTGCTATATCCCCTGGTCGGGGTGACTCAGGGCTCGGGCGACGGGCCACTAGCTGGAGCCCCCCAGGCGTGCTGTGGCCAGTGGGATTCGTGGCAGGGAAGCAGGGCCTACACTTTCCGCAGGTCAGCGGGGGGCGCGCGCTAGATCGGCCCTCGTTGCGGCTGCAGACTGCAGAGGTTCTTTCCGGTGGAGACCGCACGCAGAGCAGTGTGCTAGCTGGACGCCTGCAGCTCATTTTCTCTCGAGATAGATTGAGGGTCCAGTGGGTGCAAGGAGCCCCTCCCGGGCCAAGAAGGCAGTACCTGGCGCATTCCAGCAGGCTTCAGCCCTCTTGCCCTCTCAGAGGGGTTGGAAGCGGAACGAGGCCTGAGCGGTCCGCGACTCGGCGGACGTAGGCGAAAGTGGTGGCGGAGCCAAGAGGCAGTGAGGCACCTAACAGAGCGGGGGAAGAGTAGCTACTTGACACCCAGCAACCAGACGACAACCTAGTTTTGCACAGAGCGGATGGTATACAGAGCACACAGAGTACACAGAGTCTGACACTGGTAACTCCACGCCTTGTGGTCTGGAGGGGCCTCCCGATCTGGGCAATCCGGGAGTCCTGGCTTTGGTGACACTGGGCTTGTGGCAAACATAGTGAGAGAGGGGCTCCCACGGACTGGATGGAACAGAGTGCTTTGGTCGGATACCCAGTAACCCGTAATATGAGGACTAGGTGGAGGTGAAGAAGCACGTAGAGGTACAACACACGCTACAACGCTGAAAGAGAGGTGACTGAGACCAAAGGAGATTGTATTATCACTAGTAGCCAAAGTGGTGGTTGGATCCGAGAAGCACTGTGGCACAGAGGGCTCATCATGGCGGAGGCAAGGGTTCGCAAGGAGAAGTCGCTGATAGATCTTCTTTAGAAACAATCCGGCCATTCTGCTTGTCAAGGTGAGAAAGAGGCTAGTCAAATAGAAGGCAATGACTCCCCAGCTACCAAAGCTTTCATGGTGGAGCTCTACGCAGCCACAAAAGAGGACATCCAGGAGCTCATATCCTAACTAACTGCTGATCTAAAGGAGGTTAGACGTGATGTGGATGACACAGGAGAGAGGGTGGTGACACTAGAGGAGTATGATGTCGGCAGGGAAGAAGATCTCCACCAATTGCAACAGGAGATGTTGCGCCTCTGTGAACAGAACATTGATCTCCAGGCCCATGCAGAGGACCTGGAGAACCGATCCAGGCGGAACAATATGAGGATCAGGGCCATCCCGTGGAAGGAGAAAGGAGACGATCTTCGAGTTTATGTCAGCGGCTTATTCCAACAGATCCTCGGGGAGGAAGAGGGTTCGGACATCCAATTGGACCAGGTCCATTGGGTGGGCCTCCCCGCAGTAATAAGGCCCCGCCTCCTGATATTCTCATGTGTGTATATGACTTTCAACTGAAAAAGCGCATCATCCGGAAGGCACGTGAGAAGCAACCCGTGCAGTTTCGCGGTCATCAATCAGCTCTATTCCAGGATCTAGCGGCCTCCACCCTTGTGAAACGAAGAGTGTTTAAACCTGTAACCAATTATCTCAGCGACAAGAACATTCCTTACTCTTGGGGCCACCCATTCCATCTGATATTTAAACATCAAGGAACGCTCCTGCAGATCAGATCACTGGAGGAAGCGCTGGAGACCCTGGGCATTGACAATGCCCCGTCTGCGGAGAGGGCGGATCGGCCGAGCCCTCGGTGTACCCGCCCTACTTCAGGATGTCAGGGTGTTGGAAAGACTTCATCAAGTCAAAAGCCTGACCAGGCCACAAGCGTCCAGGAGAGGGAGGCAGTGCTTTCCTCGCTAGCGCAGGTTACAGAGCATCCCGACACCCCGTGACATTCCTAGCTGATGGCTCCGGATTGTGTTCACTGACGGGCGCCGGAGGAATGGAGAGGATCGTTCAATTTGGGATGTTGCCTTTTCCCTGGTGTCAAAGTGGATGAGAGAGGACTCCTTTTAGGACTAGACAATATTCTCACCACGACCCCCTGGACTTTAACCGCAATGACGAACTTTAGTCATGTTCATTTAGTTGGATTCTCCCTTTTCGGCTTTGTGCCGTTTATTATCATCGGGGGATGGGGTTTGTTTGAGGTCCCTCTAACGGCGCACGTGTTGCTCAGGCTTCAGCTCACACTCTGCTTCGCAACTTCCAAGCTATCCAATGGGTAGAGAATTGAAGGTAATTAGCTTGAACGTTCAGGGGTTGAATAATCCTGTGAAGCGCGCAGCAGTGC
Source organism: Lissotriton vulgaris (assembly GCF_964263255.1). NCBI lineage: Eukaryota > Metazoa > Chordata > Amphibia > Caudata > Salamandridae > Lissotriton > Lissotriton vulgaris. The sequence continues at coordinate 66,574,267 of NC_141686.1, read as the reverse complement.
TCTCCCTCCTTGAAAACACCAATAGTGATATCTGCTTACTCCAAGAGACCCACCTGCTGCCCAAGATACCATGCGCACGCGAGATAAGTGATTCCCACAGCAATTATGGTCCTCTGGGCCGTCCAAAAAGAATGGGGTTGCTGTCCTGGTTGGTGCGCGCTGTCCGTGTAAAGTAAGCGCGACAGTGGCAGAAATAACGGGACGGTTACTGGCCATCAGAGTACAATGGGGTGAATCACACCTTACACTAGGATCGCTATACGCCCCTAATGAGAAACAGGAATCCTTCCTGCGCTCTGCCTTGACTGAAGTATTTGCCTCCCAAGATGCTGCGGTATTGGTTGGGGGCTATGTAAATCTGCTCATGGACCCGTAATTGGACAGGTTAGGGCAGAGGTCACACCAAGCCGGGGCTCTCTCACTGGGTAGGAAGGGATGGTTGGAAGACAGTGGATTTCATGATGTGTGGCGGGCACAACACCCAGGCGAGCGCGACTATACATACTTTTCTGCCGCTCATAAAACATATGCACGCCTGGATCATTTCCTAGCTTCTACTTCCCTTATGACTAGCCTACATTCCTCGCAGATTACTCCTCACTCTCTTTCTGACCATGCCCTCATCTCCGTCCTCCTGCCTGCACAGCGCACACGAGCGTTCCCCCCGGGGTGGCGATTACTGCTCCACTCTAAAGACGTGGTTAAGAGGATACGAGACACTATAGTGCAATACTTTCACAACAACGATGTGGGGTACACTCCACTTTTGGCGGTATGGGAGGCTCTGAAATTGGTGACACAGGGAGAGTTCATCGCTGTCGCAGTGACATATAACGCTTTATGCAAAGAGAAACACGCGGAGTTGGAGAGGGTGGTGGGAGAACTGGAGGTGGTTCAAAAGCGTACCGGAGCTCCGAGGGTATGGCGAGAATTGGAAAACCGATGGCGAATGCTGAAACACTTAGACTTGAATAGGGCGGAGCATGCCCTTCTGTGACTGCACCACAAATTTTACCTTAGTAGCGATAAATGTGGGAAAATGCTGGCACACAGGTTACGGGCGAAGACACAGATGTCCCTAATCCAGTTAGTGCGGGATCACTCCGGGGTGGAACAGTCCACAGATGATCGGATAGTTGAGGCCTTCCGTAGTTTTTATCAGCTCTTCTACGCGGACCATGATTCACCCCCGCATGATTCAAATGAATATCTGTGCACATGTGACATAACGCCTATTCCTAAAACTGTGTCTGAAAATCTGGACTCTGCGATCCGCATAGAGGAGGTGATAGCAGCCATTTCTAGGTTGAACATAGCCAAATCTCCGGGGTCGGATGGATTTCCAGCCTCTCTTTACAAATTGTTTTGTGTAGAGCTGGCTCCATTTTTAACTCAGTTGTTTAATTTCTTTCTTGATACAGGAGTGGTAACGCCCTCGAAGTGGGAAGTGGGAAGCGGCAGGCTCGGTTATTCTGAAGCCCGGGAAGGACTCTCTGGACTGTGGGTCCTACCGACCCATTTCACTTCTTAACATCAAAGCGAAGTCATTTGCGGGCATTTTGGTGTCGCGCCTCAACCCCCTCATGGCCGACATAGTGGACCCTGGTCAGTCGCGTTTCATCCCTACTCGACAGGAGAGCGGCAACTCCAAAAGATTGCTGCACCTCATCGATCAAATACAGCCTTCATGGAACCCGGCTTTCCTGCTCTCCATAGATGCTGAAAAGGCCTTCAAACACGTCGATTGGGGTAATTTGTTTACAGTGCCTCGCAGCTATGGCTTGGGAGACAACTTTCTACGCTGGATAAATTGCCTATATTCTGCCCCCAAGGCCTTTATGCGGGTTAATGGATGCAGGTCGGCTCTTTTCTCTGTCGCTCGGAGAACGCACCAGGGTTGCCCCCTACCCTCGCTTTTATTTGCGCTCTATATGGAGCCGTTTGCCCAGTGGATTCAGGCAAATCCTGAGGTTGTTGGCCTTAAGTTTGGTGCGGATATGCATAAAATTAGCCTGTACGCGGATGACGTGATCCTTTCGCTTACCCAGCCCTGTCTAACCCTACAGACTTTAATCGGCGGACTTGCGCCCTTTGGGGAAGTCTCGGGAGTTAAGGTCAATCTCGCAAAATCGCAGATCCTCAACATTTCCATTCCTGCTGAAGAAATGGTGGCCCTACAGCAGGATTTCACATTTCTCTGGACTCACACAGCCATAACATACTTAGTACTTAAGATGACACCGACCATTACTAAGACGGTCTCCCTAAATTATATTTTGCTACTGGATCACACGATCAAGGCTCTGGATGCCTGGTCGCGTCTTAGGTTAGAATGGTATGGGAGAATAGCCGCTGTGAAAATGACGGTATTACCTTGCATCCTATACATCTTCCAGATGCTGCCGCTGACCCCGCCGCCGGGTATGCTTAGGAAACTGCAATCACTTATTAATAAGTTCGTATGGGAGGATAAGAAGCTTGTTTCTCTCTAGCACAAATGGCATCCACGAAGGCGAAGGAGGTCTGGGCATTCCACTCATAGGTGCCTATTACCATACGGAATGCCTTTGGTACCTGGTGGAGTGAAATAGACCCTTGTCCAGCAAACACTGGAATTTCATGGACCCATCCGTAGCAGGCGTGAATATTTGGCGGGAACTGTGGATACCTCGCAAACACAGAGCATGGGAACTATATTCCTCTCCCGTCACCTCGCCTACGCTCAAGGTCTGGAACCGTTTGGCCGTGGCGAAGGGGTGGACATCATCCCTCTTGCCTGTGAGCCCCATTGTGGACAATCTCGATTTCCCCCTGGGTCAAGCGTCTCCGGTATTTCAACGGTGGCGGAAGGAGAGTTGTAAGAGGGTTGGTTCCCTTTTTGACACGGAAGAACTTATTTCCTTTGCCCAATTGCGGTGGACTACGACCTATTGGCTACTGATGCATTCCCCTATAGCCAGGTTGCTCACAGGGATACGCGCCCCGCAACTTTGTCCGCATGCCCCGTCCCCTTACTATGTTTGAAAATGTTCTAGTGCGCAAAGTGGATGATCTTAGGCTCATTTCTGAACTGTATGCTATGATTATGGCGCGCCCTGCGGGTCATCGTACAAAGGCACTGGTGCGATGGGAGACTGAACTGGGTTGGCCGCTAACGCCTAACGAGTGAGAGCATATTCTATACAGAACACATCACACGGCACACAACACAGCGGGTGCAGAATCCGCTTATAATGTAGTTACATATTGGTATTACACACTGGCTCGTGTGCATTGCTGGGACAAGAGCAAAACAGACCTCTGCTGGCGGGGGTATGGTTCACATGTACTCTAGTTCACTTGCTATGGCATTGCCCGAAATTGGTGCGCTATTGGACAGCGATTATTGATGATATCGATGCTGCATTCCAGATTACTCTACCTCGTTCCCCAGAATACACGCTGCTGGGTCTTTCCCATCCTAAAGCATTCCCACTGAAATCTCTGAGAGGCAGGCAGATCGCAACGGCGCTGCTAGCGGCGCGGCAGGTTATTCTGGCGAAATGAGGGACTTCTTCGGTGCCTGAGACGATTGAATGGATACATTGTCTCTGGCAGCTTCTAGCCATGGAGCGCCTGTCACTCAGTGTAGAAGGGAAGGGCAAAGCTTTTGCGAAGTTGTGGGCCTTTTATTTACAAATACTCACAAAAGATATGAGAGAGGTGACATGATTTAAATATTTACAGATTCTCAAGCTTCTGTCGCTAGAGCCCCTTGGTTCCAACCAAAGGCCGGTAAGATGAGCATTGCCTCTGCACTAAGTTGGGTCCTGCGGCGAGGCCTTAGTGGCTGTGTTGGAACTGATGCGGAGAAGGGTTGGGGCGGAGGTAGGGAGGGTTGGTTTGTTCCAGATGCTTTTGTTTGTTTTATTAAATAAAACTGTGGATTTCTTTGACATCAGAGCTGATACAGATGCCATATACAAATGTTTTTTGCGGGCCGACAGCCGGGTTGTAGGCCTAAACGCTGTGTACTTTCGGTCATACCCCGCTCTGTCGGCCTCACGATGTAGGCAGTAAGCTGTGTACATTCCTTCTGATTCCCACACTTCTAAAAAGAGTACAGAAATGGTATTGTGGTGACACTTGGACACTTCAGTTTCTACCGCCAGAAGAAATACCCTGGCCACCACTTCCTGTCAAAAGACTGGAGAGTAAGTGAGGGAAGAGACCCCGGCATTCCAGATAAGGCACCACATTCGCTATCTGGGTGTAGCTATGTTCCTTCAGAAGAAGAACTACTTGACAGCAAGGAACTGAAAAACATAACGAGTTACATGATTGCAGGTGACTCTACCTACGCCGGGATTGCTCAGGACTCGGATCTTGAGCTGGGACATGACTTGATTCTATACCCTTATTTCGGGTGATTGCCTGGTGACGATTCAACAGCTTACACTGGAAAATTTGTGAACACACTATTTAATATATGAAGCCCTGATGAAGTTCCTAGTGTGACAGGAACGAAACGTGTTGACTGATTTTAATTCATATGCAGCAATTTTCAATAATAAAAGAAGATGATGGACTGAAATTTGCCATATTGAATTAATTTCCGGTGCACCTTCCATTTTGAAGTATATCGTTTTCTCTGGTTTCCAGTGGCACTAAACGGCGGCAAGTGCCGGAAGAGGATGCATAGGACAATAAATTAAACATGACAGGGATTTAGGTGCATAACTTGGAGAGCGCCATTTTGGATTGGGGGAAGCTCTCTCTTGTGGGAGCGCCATCTTTGCTGAGGGAGAGCCACTCGCCCTGCCAGGACCCACGTGACCTTTTGGTCAGGCTTCTTAACATGGCGGCTGGACAGGCACGCAGCGACGGCGCGCAGCGGACGCGCCGTAGACGCGCCGGAGGTTCGCCAGAGGTAAGCCCGTTTGCGCCCGTTCGCGCAACGGACGCGCAAGGGGCCGCTGCCTCTGGCCACTTGCACTCTTCCCCTCTGGCCTACTCTCATTCAGACCTGTGCGCTCTGAAACCACCGGGTGACCCCTCGACACTCGGATCAATTTCCCGCTCGCCGCCCCAGCCACTTATATGTGGTTTGCTTAATGTGCGTTCACTCTGCAAGCACCACACGGAGATCGCCTTTTTGGTTGAATCCTCCGGGTTGGATGTGTTGTTTATGACGGAGACTTGGACTCGGGAGGACTGCCTAGTTGAACTAGGCCTGGCTTGTCCCCCGGGTTTCAAAATTATTCACACTCCGCGCCCACTGAATCGTGGCGGCGGAATTGGTATCATCTTCCGCGAACAGTTGGATGTTTCCCAGCTTAAAATCAGCGAAGTCTTGGGTTTTGAGCTCATGGGCTTCTCGTTCAGTAACCCAGAGAGAACGCTGTTATCTGGCGTGTTATGTTACAGACCGCCGGGCTCGGCCTCTTCGCTGCCGGAGTTCCTGGACTTAGTGTATGATCTTTCTAATACTCATTCTAATCTGCTCGTCCTGGGAGATTTTAATCTCTGGCAGGGGGGTACTTCAGATGGAGCGTTTACTTCACTCTGCCAAGCTTTGGCCGACATCCATCTGCAACAACTGGTTGGCTCCTCGACTCATAGGGGCGGTCATATGCTCGACCTTATCTTCGCAGGCGCCCACTTAGCGGCGATCATTGACATCCTTGCCCAATGCTGGACGGATCACGCGCTGGTGGTCTTCTCCCTATGCCTTGGGAATAACCCCCCGGAGGTTGCAGGGGTAGGACTCTCGCAAGTAGGTCGACCGTGGTCCAAACTGCTCAGTCTAGCCCCTCTGCCCCCTTTGTTATCTGCCAGTTTTGACCTGAGGAACTCAGTGGAAGACAGCTACTCCTCCTTCTGCCGGTCTATTACCGAGTCACTCGATAACATCGTGCCACTTCGGAAAGCAAGAGCGAGGGTGAATCGGGCCTTTCCATGGTATACGGTGGAGTTACAACACCTGAAGCTGAGCTGCAAACGGGCAGAGAGAGCATGGAGAAGGGAGTATTCCCCCTCGGCTAAAGCCTTGTTTAGACTTGCACTGAGAGGTTATAAGGAGCAGATCAAGCAGGCTAAGGCGACCTTTATACAAACGTCCTTATTACAGGCGCCTAATAAATCCCAAGCCCTGTTTAAAATTGTTAAGGACTTGTCCCACCCGGTCTGTGCGGCTAACTCAGTGCGGGCCTCTCAGGCTTTATGCGACTCGCTGGCGTTGGCTTTTGAGGAGAAGACCGCCAAGATCCTGGCTGGCCTAACACTTCCTGCAACTGAGGAGGCCTGCCCTGCTAGCCTCGCGGACAGGGGGCGTGGAACCCCGGGTAGCTCACCCAGTCGACCCCAGCAGGTCGTGGTGGGAGCTCCGGGGGAGCAGCCCAGCCGACCCCAGACGGTCACTGGCGCTTTCGATCTGGGAGCTCCGGGCAGCTCACCCAGTCGACCCCAGCCGGTTGGTGTGGGAGCTCCGGGGGAGCAGCCCAGCCGACCCCAGACGGTCACTGGCGCTTTCGATCTGGGAGCTCCGGGCAGCTCACCCAGTCGACCCCAGCCGGTTGGTGTGGGAGCTCCGGGGGAGCAGCCCAGCCGACCCCAGACGGTCACTGGCGCTTTCGATCTGGGAGCTCCGGGCAGCTCACCCAGTCGACCCCAGCCGGTTGGTGTGGGAGCTCTGGGGGAGCAGTCCAGTCGACCCCAGACGCACACTGGAGTCTCTGATCTGGGAGCTCCGGGCTGCTCACCCAGTCGACCCCAGACGGCCGTCTTGGCATCTGGGTCGGGGGACTTGAGCACCTCACCCAGTCCACCACGGTTGAACTCTTTCCCCCTCCCGTCCTTTGAAGAATTTTGTAAAACGGCTTTCACGGTGTCATCTGGTTCCCCGCTTGACCCACTGCCCCCCAAATTTTGGAAAACTTTTCATGAAGAATTGTTCCCGCCTTTGTTTTCAATCTGTCTGCAATCTCTGAAATCGGCGTCTGTCCCAGATTGCTGGAAGCTAGCAGTGGTGTCGCCTCTGCTAAAAAAGCCAACCTTGGATCCAGCCGGCCTTTCCAACTATAGGCCGATCTCCTTACTTCCCTTTCCTATTAAGATCTTGGAGAAGTGGGTAACTCGCTCTCTTTACGGCTACCTGGAACATATTGGGTGGTTCGATGAGGACCAGTTTGGCTTCCGACCTGGTCATGGGACGGAGACCGCACTTGTGACCGTGCTGGACAATCTGCGTTCGCGTGTCGACAGTGGTCGGGCAGCCTTTTTGGTGCTGCTCGACATGTCGGCCGCGTTCGACACGGTCTGCCATCGGACCCTGGCTCGGAGGCTAGAAGAGTGCGGGATTTGCGAGGGGGCCAGAGATTGGCTGATTTCATATCTTGAGGGCAGGCAACAGCTGGTGTCACTTCCGCCTTTCAGCTCGGAGCCAAGGAAAATCGGACAGGGGGTGCCACAGGGCTCGGCCATCAGCCCGATATTGTTCAATCTGTACCTTCGTCCACTTGTCCAGCTAATAAAATCTTTTGGGGTCTCGGCATTTAACTATGCCGATGACACTCAGCTGGTGTTTTCCTTGGAAGGGAACAATGCGATTTCGCTGAGCACCTTCCATCGCTGTATGGCAGCCACAGCGGATTGGCTTCGAGCAAATTCTTTGCAATTCAATAGCTCGAAGACGGAGGTGCTCCACTGTTCCACTGATCGGATCCCGCGGGCTCTACCCACCGATTTCTGGCCTAGCACTTTTTCCGAACCAGTGTTGGCATCGGAGTCAGCTCGTAATTTAGGGGTCATGTTTGGCCCTAACTTACAATTAGACCTACATGTCAATAAAACCACGGGAACATGTATGATGCTGCTCCGTATGCTACGCAGAGTTTTGCCTCTGCTCCCTGCCCAGTCCAGGCCGGAAATAGTCCGTGGGACTATTTTAAGCCGGCTTGATTATTGTAATGGTCTTCTCCTGGGGGCCCCAAAAAACTTGATAGGGAAGCTGCAGAGGGTGCAGAATATGGCTGCTAAACTGGCCCTCTCACGACCCAGATCTAGCTCTTCTACTCTTGCGCTTCGTGATCTGCATTGGCTCCCGGTAGATCTACGGGTCCAATTTAAAGCGGCCTGTTTGGTGTTTAGAGCGGTACACCTCCTGGGCCCTATCCCGTTACAAAACATGTTTGCATGGTATTCTGCCCCACGGCTTTTGCGGTCGTCATCGGCTCACCTTCTGGTGGTGCCTAGGTTTCAAAGAGTGAGGATGGGCGGCCGCTCATTTAGAGTGGCGGCAGCCAAATTGTGGAATTCTCTCCCACTCACTCTTAGGAGCTACCAGGACTATCTTCCATTCAGGAAGGCTTTAAAGACCTATCTCTTTCCCAAGTAATGGTTGTGCGTCTGTGCTTGTTTAGTGTGGGGGTTCTCTGATCAAAGCGCCAGGATGCCCTCTGGGTGACAGGTCTGCGCTCTATAAGTATGCTAAATAAATAAAATAAATAAATAAATAAATAAACTTACGGTCAGCCGCTGTTAGCTTTGTGTTGCAGGAAGTGCTCGGGGTCCATGTATTTACTTGCTTGGAGAGTCCTGGTGAGAACACTCCGGAAATGGTACCTGCTTGTGTCTAAAGCAAATTGCTAATGATAAGGAAGTGATGTCGTAGGATTCAAGGCTTTTCTTCCTCTTTTCTCTCTTATCGTGTCCCTCTGTAAATGGGATTACACAAACAAATACCGGTTATTAGGTGTTTCCATAAATATATTCATGCTTTCTCCCAAGCCGCACAGAGATAAGACTTGCATTGCTTGTGGGTGAATATATTGCATATTTGAATACTGTGGTTATTGGAGGAGAAGCAGCGTTTCAAAATGCTGATGAACTGACGGCGTGCGGATCTCCAGTGCTCTGCAAAAACAGGCGCCAAAGGGAATGTTGGTTTGTGTGGATTTAATCGAATTTCTCCTGTTTATGGTCAAGTAAATACAAGTAAAGTCTGCTGTAATTCTCGCAGAGGTGGGTGTGAAATGGGTATAACGTGCACGCATGAGGGTCTCTGGCGCTCTCACGGCTGACTTTTATGGTTTCATCTGCATTATTAAGAGTGACATCAAATGTGCTGGAATATTTAACACTTTTATTCGATTATTGGAGAGCGAGCCGTTGGAATCGTCTCTAAACGAGCAATAAAATGCCACTGAATAGCACATAATCAGAATCTGCGAAACGACGCTGGGCTTTGCCGCGCAGTGTGCAGAAATCTGCATATCCAATCAGCATTACAGCACTACACACGTCCCCAGAGGGAGCGAGTCCCTCAAGCTTGAAATCATTGTTCTCTGTTAATAAGATAACTCCTTTCGAGTGGCGTGTGCTTGTTCTCTCTCCTTGTGTACTTCAAAGCCCTCTTGAATCCTTAGGGGGGGGGGGGGGGGGTGAGGGGGGGGGGAGACTCAAGGGCCGCCCCAGACAGGGAAGACACATTCGGTGCGGTTGGGGCCTGTTGCTGCTTCGTGAGCCACAAATGAGGGCTGTGTGTCTGAATTGTCTTGAAAATGAAATTGCTAATTTGTATTCTGCGGGTGTCGGTGCCCGCAGGGTGATTGACGGGGGGGGGAGGGGGCGGGGCTCGAGATCGTTCTGTTTTGGGCGGCACGTGCTGCTGTCACTCGCGGTGCCCACGGCCGAGGCGTTCTCTCCTCTGGGAGTTGATTTTGCCTATTACTGATACACCTTGGAGGCGGGCTGCATACAGATGATATCTGCTTGCTTATTCAAGAGGATCCTTCTTGGTCCTGCCTGTAACTGATGCTGGAATCTGTAGAGCCGGAAGGTCATCTGTGAATTCACAAGGGCATGTTAGTTTTTTCCAGATCATCTGCTCTTAGGAAATACATTGGATATTCCGCCCTAATGTAGGGTCTGGGTGGACGAGTCTGTTGTTGCCTACTGTTTCCATGCTGGATGAGCCGCTGCATGCGCTTGTGCTTAGCTTTACTGCTGATGTGTTACTTTTGTTGGGAAATGTTCTTGTGACCCCGGTGCTGCCTGGCCATGGTGGCATTGTGGTCACAGACTTCCCCCGAGGCTGCTCCGGCCGCCGCAATGAACGCCACCTTGTAGTGAGGCATGGTGGGAAGTCCACCACACCCAGCTGCCAATATTAAAGAAACCCCTTTGCCAACTGAAGGCTCATTGCCCGATTCTTTACTCCCATATGTTTGTTCCATCATGTTATTGTACACTCTCCCTCTTCTTGACATACAAATGGAAATGCAAACAAACACGAAACACAAGCACACAGACATGTGCATCCAAAATAAAGCAAAAAGTCTAACACACGCACACACACACATGCAGCCCACATAAAACGGAAACAGGCCTACTAAACACACACACGCAGCTCCCATAAAACAAGAACAGGCCCACTAAACACACACACACACATGCAGCCCACATAAAACTGAAACAGAGCTGCTACACACACACACACACACAGCTCACATAAAACAAAAACTGGCCTACTAAACACATACCCACACATGCAGTCGACATAAAACAAAAAAAGCCTACTACACACACACATGCAGCTCACATAGCATACTAAACACACACACACATGCAGTCCACATAAAACAAAAAAAGCCTACTACGCACACACGCGCAGCTCACATGGCCCACTAAACACACACACACACGTGCAGTCCACATAAAACAAAAAAAGCCTACTACACACACACGCGCAGCTCACATGGCCTACTAAACACACACACACACACATGCAGTCCACATAAAACAAAAAAGGCCTACTACACACACACGCGCAGCTCACATGGCCTACTAAACACACACACACATGCAGTCCATATAAAACAAAAAAAGACCTACTACACACTCACGCGCAGCTCACAAGGCCTACTAAACACACACACACATGCAGTCCATATAAAACAAAAAAAGCCTACTACACACACATGCGCAGCTCCCATGGCCTACTAAACACACACACACATGCAGTCCACATAAAACAAAAAAAGCCTACTACGCACACACGCGCAGCTCACATGGCCTACTAAACACACACACACATGCAGTCCATATAAAACAAAAAAAGACCTACTGCACACTCACGCGCAGTTCACAAGGCCTACTAAACACACACACACATGCAGTCCATATAAAGCAAAAAAAGACCTACTGCACACTCACGCGCAGCTCACAAGGCCTACTAAACACACACACACACATGCAGTCCATATAAAACAAAAAAAGACCTACTGCACACACACAGTAGTTTAAGGGTTACCTTACTATTTCTGCCCCTTAAAGAATAGACGTGGCTGCTGCTATCTCTTGAAACAGGCACAGGTAGTTATGAACATTCTCTCCTCATATGGAGATTAAAAGGTTTTTTCCCAGCTGTTTAATTTCCATTTCCATCGTGAAAAGGAGGGAGATGGAGAAGGCAGAGAGTGGGGGAAGCAGCAGAGCAGCCGAACTGTTATGTTTCTAAGTGAAAAAACACAACAATTTGATAGAGCAGATGAATTCTCCCCCAGGGATCTTTTTTATTCAAGGGGATTATATCTGCGTTATGAAAATGAACAGCATGTTGTAGTTGATTAGAATTCTTATGTGGGATTTATGAAATGCGCTCTGCCCCAGGATCTGGTGTTCCAATTTTCAGCAGCTAGTGATAAATTCCAGGGGGGTCATAATGAAGCGGTCGGGTAGAATGCCATCAGGGCTCAGCATGACTAGATGTCTAGCCAATCCTTCTGATCATATGTAGTTTTATTTATTAACCAAATAGTTTGGAAGGGCGACACAGACAGAAACAAGCATTGCCAAAGCCAGCCAGTCTAGCTTTGCAAATGCATATTTGCTTTGATAATGTTAATAAAGTGGGGTGCAACCACAATAAGAGGGGCGCTAGATGAATATAAAGGTTCAAAGAACTACAAATACACATTGCCATCATCACAGTGTATGAAGTGAAGTGAGGAAATATCTTATCGCGTGCTGCTGCCAAGGATAGAGATTGGTCTCTTCACCAAAGGGATGATCTTATGACTCCACCGAGCTGGTAGTCACCACATCGGTCTGCCGTGCACCAGTTGTGTGGAGTGTTATCAGTGCTTAATTTGTAAAAAAAGAAGTGCAGGTGCTGAAAATTCTGCCAAGGAGGCCACAGCTCACTGCTTCCTCAGGTGAGCCCCACTTTCAACACTCTCACTGCCTCAGTCTCTATCTTCTAACTTTGATCTGTTATCTGCCCCCAAGTCTTTGCTTTAGAGTCTATCCTCTCACCTCTCTAATTCTTTTCTATCATCTTTGTCACACCTGATGTGTTACCTTATTCCCTGCATTTGTGATTTGCCCTCTATTCATTCTAGCACTGCCCTTTTCCTCTTCACTTTTATCCATGCTCTGCTCTCTCTCCCCTCGATCTTGGCTCTTTACTATCACTCTTCTTGCTGTGTCTCCGTTTTATCATTTGTCTGCTTTTTTTCCTCTGTCCTGTCCTCTACATTCTTCTATTCTATTTTCTCTCTTCTTAATGCTCTCTTCTTCACATCATGGCTGCTTTCTCTTTGTATCTTATTTGCTCTCCTTTTCTTCTACGTAGCTCTGTCTTATTTCTCTCCTCTCCTGTTGTTTCTTTCTCCTCTTTACTCCTCCTCTCTCTGCCATCTATAACACTGCTGCTGCCTGTGAACCCTGTCGTCAGCCTGTACATGTCCCTGCTATTTTGAACTCTGCGTTTTCCTGTTGTATTTCTTAAAGAATAGGAAGATGACATGTGTTTTACTTTCTTACCTAAACCGAGTGCAAAAACAAAATGTACACCAAATGAAAATGCTTTTTTCGCATAGATTAATCAGTGCAGTATAACTGGGTTATTTGCAGAACAGGTAGCTGCTTGAGCACAGCACGTGATGTGACTACTATTGCTGCCTGTACTTAGTAGGTCCAGGGATGGCGACGGCCAGGCCCTGACTGGCCGTTGCGGGCACCGGGCAATCCCCGGTGCGCCGCAAGGGTGGGGGCCGGTTTTGGGCCCCTGGGGACCGTTTTTGTTACACGGCCGTTGATGCAGCATAGCTGCAAAATCGAACCTTCACCCAGGAGATAGCGAGAGAGTTTCGAGGCCCGGAGGATGGGAGGGGCAGGGGAATGCCCAGACATGTTATTTCCTACGTTGCACTACGCCAGCGCTTAGCTCTTCAAGACCTTACGCTCGAGGAACGGACTATTAGGTTGTGCTGGAATCGCGCCCACGCCCGGGGGGAGCTAAAACTCCCATATGCACCGGAGATTCCGTTGGGGATGTTAACGGCCTTGCCGCACGGAGGAGACTGGTCACGCCTAAGGCATTGGGAGGATGCAGGATTGCAGTTAGGGGGGGGACCTTTATGAAGACGGGGTGTTACTGCCCTTCCAGGAGATTCTGGACCGTTTTGACGTTCCCCGAGGCGACTTCCTCCTTCATACAGCTCTAATTAGAGCAATTCAGATGCACTGGAGGAGAGGTATGGAGGAGCCACCAACGTCGTCGGTGTGCCAGTATGTTATGATGTCCTCGGGGACGGTCAAGGCAGTCACATGCTTATATAATAGATTAATTAATGAGGGTCTGCCCCCGCTCGCCACACTGCGGAACCGCTGGGAAGCCGACATAGGGAAAGAGATACCGGAAACGACATGGACGCAACTAATGCGTCGAGCTTGGAAGGGCGCACGCCACGCCACGCCCGGTTTCACTTGGTTCATTTTAATATACTTCACAGGGCCTACCTGACCCCGGCGAAAATCCAGCAATACTTCGCCACGGACACGGCAGATTGCCCCAGATGCCATGCTGTGGTCCCGCCCAGCGCTGTCCTCATACTGGCTTCTGATAGGGGACACTCTTAATGGGGTCACTGGGAGAACCTTGACTTTCGACGCGGCGGTGGGGATCCTACATTGGTTCCCGCATACCCCTAAAAATAAAATCTCAAGCAAATTTATAGACTTAGGGCTCATTCTCGCTAAAAGAGAGATAACCAGGCATTGGAAGGCAAGAGTTGGTCCAACGGGAGCTAAATGGCACAACGAACTTCTGAAGTGGGCCACAGGGGAGAGCACTTTGCGATACCAACTGGCGAGGCGACAGCAGAATGAGAGGGTGCTGGAAACAGCATTGGAATGGGAGACACTAGTGCAGGCCCTGCGAGATTACAGCGCTTCCAGCGATTCCGAGAGTGATGACGCAGCACAACTTGAGTCCCGTTAGACGTCCATAACACTGGTCTCTACGCAGTTACCTAAGGTTTCTTCCCACAGGCTCTTTCTACACATACTACACACTGATGGCGGGGTTGGGCGGGGGGAGGGGGTTGGGCTGAGTAGGTGTTGGAGCGGGCTTGTTCTTTTAGGTTGATTTAGAAAAGCAGACGAAGGTCGCTGGTTTATCCGGATCAGCCTCGACATTATACCGGATCCCCACCTGCGATTTTACAAGCAGACGTCGCCCGACCCTCGGGTTGTGGGCTGAATGGCTGTGTATTCAAGGTGTTTCCTCACGGGGGATCGGTTGCTTTTCATTTCCACTGCAGATATATCGCTGATCTGTCATGTAACTTTGGCTAATTCCTGCAATAAAAATATATTTAAAAAAAAAAAAAAAAAATAGCTGCAAAATCGTCCCTGCAACAAAATCGACTGAAAACCGGCCCCGGGAAAGAGCTCAGACCTCCCACCGGGGGCCGGCCGAGCACTTTGCCGGGGCTGGTTTTGATTCCCAGTCCGGCCCTGGCGACGGCATCGGCATCCACTGCTCAGCTTGCTGTGACCCTAACTGCTACAGCACAGGCATTGTGGAGAAGCGTGGCTCAGTGGTTAGAGGCGGCAGACCCGGAAGCTGAGATCGCCCGTGGACCAGGGTTCGATTCCCCACCTCGGCGGGTCTCGGGCTCATAAATTCCACGGAGTCGACAATTCTCGCTCCGGTGCCTACTCGACTCACGGGGTCACACTCTGCGACTCTGGGCAATAGCTTGCTTAATCTCCACTACGGCCCCTCGCGGTGGCATGCCTGGCTTTCACCTTGTGGATACCCAGCCGGGATATCTCACAGGGGAATACCAGGACGGGTTCCCTAAGCAAGCGCCTTGGGACCCCTGGGTTAAAGTGCGCTATATAAATCGAAACACATTTACATTTACATTTACATTGTCCCCAGCCATAATGCTGCCAATGGCGGTAAGTATGGCTGTGGTGCCTACTGGACTCACGCATGCTCAGCAATTACCATGCTGGGGTGCAGCGCACAGATTCTACAGGTGACGCCATGGCACACAAAAGTTGTGTTGGTCCACTGCTGCAACAAGCACGTTGAGGATAGCAGCAATGCAAGGCTGCAGGATATGCTACTCTGGCTACACAGCAAGTGGAAAGTCCACACTTACTTTAGTTTATTATTCCTCAAGAGCCCTCACTCCAAGTTCCAAATACGCTCTCGCAGCTTCCTTGCCTCAATTCCGTCATGAGCCAGCACCCAGCTACAATTATCCAGTGGGATGCTTAGGCTCAGGCAGTGGCAGGGTGCAGCAGACTCGGGGAATGGAATGCAAGACATAGTTTGTTGATGACTTCTTGGATTTGTGATCGGCGTGATGACATAATCACTAATGTGGGGAAACACAATCATGCCTGCCTGGACAGGCCTATGCTGGCCTGTCTATGAACATTTACCAGCGCCAGTCACCATGCAATGTATGTTATTCTTTTTCTTTTGAATTTAAACAATTAATATTGAGACCACCACCTGCAGAGTCAGAAATTGTAGCCCTGGCCCTGTGAAAGAAGTGCCGGTGCTGAGCACCTGAAAGCACCTGCTCAAATTAAGCACTGCATGGGCTAGGAATGCAATGTTGGTCGCAAATGTGAGAAGATGCCAACCTGGGCAGCAGGGGTCTTCAGTATCCTGGTACCTGTGAAATCCGCCTAGCAAAATAAACCAAAACTTTAGCTACCCCGGTGACAGACAACATGCCTATTACATAGTCAGTCCTATCGAACTGTGCTGAACATTGTGGATACCCATCTGTGAAAAAATAATCCACAATTGTATCCACTGCACAGTCATGCTAGCATTTTATGATGAAATGTCACAGAATTTGGGTTGATCAAACTGTTAGCGCTTCTGGAGATATGCTGCTTGGGTTCAAATAAAGGGTAGAGCTGTAAAATAGACAGAAAGGGACAAAAGAGGTTTATGCCAAAAACCCATGTTTAGTGGACAAACGTGGGAAAATAGAGAAATAAGGCAGGTTATTTCACAGACCCTATTTGAAAGTGCAAGAAATGCCATCTGGCATCCCAAAGAGGATGAATTGAATTTATATTGGAATTCATTCTGGGGAAAGGGGAATGAGGCAAGAGAGGTAAACAGAGACCCTGGATATCAGCACATTGACTGGATACACTGCCGGGCTTGGTCTGCATTGCAGGAGCCATGATATTTAATGAGAAGAGAAGACATTCAGCATGGCTCTGATATTGACTTCAGCATCCAATTTTTTATATAGTACATGATGTACCTACTAGAACCCTTATCTATTTCCAACTCTGTAGACTTGGACTCAATATTTCTTCTGAGCTAAAATGACCCTACTCCGAGGATTGCTCTCACCCCAGCAGCTCCCGTGTGCACTGCTTCGCTGTTGACCCGCTGACCTCCTCCACGTGGTAGGTGTACAAGGCCGTTTTGCTCCTTGTCTGGCTCTGCCTACCTGTCACTACCCGATTGTGCCAGTACTAGCCTGTACTTGCCTGCCTTGCCTTCCTGTTAATTCTAGTATTGTGCTATAATTTTGTTCTGTATTTTGTATTTGGGCTTTAATTTTGTTTTGCATTTGTCTTTCTGTCTCGCCATCGTATCCTGCTTCCCGCCATTCCTGCCGCTGCTACTGCCCCAGCGACCCCTCCCCCTTCAGTCCCCGCTCCTGCCTCCCAGTGTAGCAGGGTTTCCGTTCTCCCACAGAACTGTGCACAGAGATCTAGAACCTGGGTGAGTTAGGGTGACCCAAAACTCACCTTAGTTTCAGAAATCCCCTTACCAAGCTAGCTACAGTGTATCATTGGTAGTAATAACTTCCCAATGACTTAGACAATCCAGAACATGAACTTAGGGTACCTCAGGTATCGTGGAACACATGAACACTCTTTAGTTATATAATCATTACAAACCAAAACGGGGAGTCAAAGAACACACGTGCAAGTTTGAAATGTTTATTTTTCAATGCAAGGTTCTCAAACGCAGTATCTTATATAATATCAACATACATATTATAAAAATCAGAGTTATCAGCATAGTCACTAGTCCATAATAAGCGAACGGTGATAGCATAATATAATGCAAAATCTATAGAAATTCTGTATCACCTATATTCCGCGCACCCTATTTAGCATACTATATTATATCTAAGAAGGTCTCATTTGGGTTTTTAGCAGGGCGGGCCCATACCTCTAATGGTCAGTAGGAGCAGATCACATCAACAGCTACCAGCTCTCTGCATGCGAAGCATCAAGTGTGTTAATTCATTCCCTGTAACTCTATCTTAAACCCGCGTAGAGCCCAATGTTGGCAGCAACATTATTTGTGTTATGTCTAATGTGGTGCGAGAATCAGGCCTTCAGCAACCTTGTGTTAGGTTATTCTTAGAGGGTGCAGTTCTCAGTGTGCAGACAGTTGTACCAAGTGTAACAAGCACAACTGATATCAGAGCAATAACATATTATTCTCAAATAAATCACATCTTTCGTCTAGGTTGAAAGCTACAATAACAATTAGGTGTCGTGTGCAAACTGAAGCCGAAGAAAAATATGCTGTTTAAACATTTAATAAACTCATGCTAACTTAACACAATATATAGAAACGCAGTAACCATATGACACCCCCCCAATGATCCGAGGACAGTCAAAAATGAGAGAGAGAAAAAAAACTCAAGCCAATATTATAATAAAGGCAACACATGAAAGCAGAGTTCAACAATATTGAGCCACGCTAAATGTATGCAGATGTGTATATAAAAAATCAATATTAAAAATATGTATGAATGCCTATAGCGGCCACACAAAAATATAAAAATCTCGAACTTGAGGCCAATTATTAAATCATAGGCCCAAAACATATAAACGTTGAATGTTCGTACAAGAAAGGGCACCATTCAGAATTACTAAAAAGTCACGTGCCATAATAGTGAAAGTCTCCAAAGCCACTCATGGGTGGATAGAATATGCAAAATAGGTAGCCACAGCTTCCAACATGAAATCACTGTCATCATCCGAAAACAGTTCAGCCATCCAATTAAGCAATGGGAAAGAACATACGTGCTCCTCCAACACCGAATCCTCTAGCAACATCAGAGGACAACTCAGTGGGTTCTCGAGAACGCTATGTGCCAGAAAGTCATGTGCCGCTGCGGGTACGTCCCACTGACCCATTAGTCCATGCATCGCTGCCACGGCTATAACCCTTTCGCCAGAACAAACCTAATCGTGAGCAACTACGGGGCTCATCAGCTGATCAAAATCGACGTCAGGAGAAGTCGGTAAGCAGAGACACAAATCAATGGCCCAGTCGAAATCACAGCTCAGGCAATGAAACACAGGCTGGACACATGTGAAATAGGAAAATCGAAATGATAATCCAAAAGCCGTGTTTAAAGTCGCAAGCGGTAAGGTGCCATAGTAATCAAGCATCCGGTTGCGAAACAGCGTCAGTAGTGGCTGAGCGGCTTCTTGCGCAGGATGGGCAGCCATTTTTTATAAAGCAAAATATCACCAAAACGCCTGCAGCCAAAGCCAGCAAAACAGGAAATCCGCCAAACAAACTTGCGAATATAGAATGAAAGAACGCAGGGATAATACCAAATACTTTTTCAAACGTAGTCACGAGACCACTGCTAACCAATTAAAAAAAATGTGCGAGACCAGACGTGGAGGAGGCATTAAAGATTTGATGAACCAGCTCGCAGAAATGAAACGGCAAGTCAGTATTTAAAAGTGCCTGCACCTCTGTGCGTGTGTTAGCTATGTGAAGGACATAAGTTTCACGGGCCGAGCTCAGGGCCACTTCTTTTTGAGACAATAGAGCCCTTATTCGGCTCAAACCATTGAACTCCGCTCTCAAGGTTGGGATTCGCGGCCAAATGGAAACATCTGAATTCCCATGCGTGGGTGGATATAACACATTCTTGCAACACACCACACGTTCTGATACAGTAACCACATATGCGATACCGACCAATAACCCACAACACAATTTGTTATTCAAAAGTAAATAACTACCGTTAGACAATAAAGTGAAGGTGGGAACTACTGCAGGAACCGGTGTGCCTTTTAAAACACAGGCTAAATTAGGCTTGTCCTGATTACAAGAACCATGCAACTGGATGTGTCTGCATGTTAGTGAGCGGTCAGGCGACTGTGTGCACTCTTCACCATTCAGATTCACTTCCTTCCCCTCCTTTAGACATCTGTATGTGTAAGGTAAAGACCACGTCTCATGGAGGAAAGCACTGCCTAATGGTTCATATCGCCCTATAGCAATATATCGCATACAATTTGTAAATTTATACAGAGCAAATGGTGAAGTAATAATACCATGGATAAGCCATGTAGCAGCGGCTGCCTCAGCTACAGAAAAGGGCAAAGATTCTAATTTTTCAATGTGTAACATAGAAAATGATGCATCTCGCATGGAAAGCATGCGCTGCTTGTCAGTCAAATTAAATGGGGCAAATAGTGTTGAGACGTTCATATAACTCCAAGGCACTCGACCAGCCTTCAGAGTCTGTAGTGTCCAAGCAAACTGCATGACAGAACGCAATTGATTTTGACCATGATATAATACGGACACTTCATCATGCACAATGTCAACAACAGAAGAAACAATATTGTTCAATGTGTAAATTCGGAAAGAAAGCGTGTTAATACTGTTATCGACCACTGCAAGTACTTTTTCTAAATTTGCTTGGTCAATTGCCCTTAGGCGCTTAGCAGCCTCAATTTGAGACACTTTCCAAATTTCATTGTAAACAGCATAAATCCACCGTTTAGATCTACCCTTAGCCGGGCCTTTTATAAAATCATTTAAATCCACATTTTCAGTTAACTGAGACAGATGTAGTTTAACTGCAGCTAACGTGGAATGTTGTAACCAATTCTGACACAGTTTCCCCACAGAGTATGTGGTGACAGTATAATCAGTTTCAAAACGGGGATCTGGTCGTACCTGTGTGAACCCTTCAGTCAACCCCAGAAATCGACGTTGGCAAGAATCAGAACTCTTTTGCCACAACAGCCAACCCTTTGGATCCAAACTGGATACATTAAAGGATGAATTGTGTATTAGAGACTGTATCTCACGAATAGACAATTCCGAAAAATTACCCCAACCTGAATATTCTTCTAATTCGGGGATAATTGGTGTATTTAATTTTTTAGAAGTAGCCAATCCAAAGCATGTTGTTTGGGAAATAGTAGAATTTAGAAACAACATGTGATTCGGGATGAGACATGCACGGTGCAAAGCCTCAGTGCCTTGTACCTGCCAATCTTTGGTACCCCAAACCGATTTAAGGTCAATTATTCCCTTCCAGAACTCGTAGCCATCTAAAGCCAATTTGTCTAGAAAGGACTTCGAATACAGCAACTTTGTATCGGTAAGTCTAACTTTGGACATGGACTTTTCTGTCATCCTGAAATAAAATGACTCAGGATTTGATTGATTGAAATCTGTAAAATAACTGTATTTATTCAGAAATGTACTGGAGCTTCCAATTAAAGTAGCTGGGCAGTGCTCCCACTGCGTGTAATTCACAGCCACCCTCCTGGAATTCGTCTTATGGAGAAAATGATTACCATAATGTTGGAAGTAAAACAAATCACCATAATTAATAGAATCTAAATATAAGTCTTCAGCATCAAAAGCCGCATAGTATTTTAAATCAGAGAATAATGCTTCTACGGCCTGAATATCCCAATCATCAGAACGTATATTTTGTTTAATCACATCTCCCATGTTTACTCTAAGCACATTCGGAACATTAATCACTTCAGTGGGCCCATGTATTTGAAATCTAACCGCATCCCACACAATCCCATCAAGGACAGGCCATGCAGTAATGTTGACTGTATTCAAGTTTCGTTTCAGTCTGTGTGCTGAATGTGAAGAGGAAAGAGGGTCCAATGTTCCATTAAGGTACCGAATTCCTGTTCTCTCTTTAACGTAGTGACCATCGATCAGGCGAAAAAAATAAAACACAAAACCAATTGACATAAAAAGGTAAAATGAAAACAGGATCAACCAAATGTATGTCCAAGGGGGAATCAAAAAATGTTTTTTAAATAAGGTGGCATATTTTGCAATAGTTGAGGGTTTCTTTGAAAGTTCCGAAACAGAGTCAAAAGAGAATCTGGACTGGTCGGCCAAACGAGTCTGTAAATCTGGCATAGATAAGTCAGCAGGATAGGTGTAGTTCAGCTCATCAATGTTAGTAACAGGAATAGTATTTAATAAAGGACTGGATATGGCAGGCATCTCGAGGGACACCTCCGGTTCTGCACCAGATGTAATAGCCAGCACATCATGGAAGGACAGGATACAGCCGGTGTCATGCTATGAAGAATCGGCCACCCTGTGTGTCTTGACATTGTCAATAGAAATAAATCTGTTTTCCTTACGACCTGGAAGTGGTGGTAAAATGACTGTTCTTGTGCCCTTCACTCCAAGAACTTGAACCGATGCACGAAATGAGGGACCAAACTCTTTCTTGTTATCGATCTTCTCTCGAACCAGTTTCTTCCAACTTGGGGTAGCCAGCCAACTACCGGGATCTGCAACGCATCATCCGATGTGGAGGGCAAATGTTCCTTTGCTAGACTGTCTCTGGTCTTTTGTAGATCCTGTAAAACATTGCAATGTTCATCTACGTCAAAGGCCGTGGCCTTGGCCTTGCAGTCTAGACCGTCAAGGTCAGGGACGTACATCTTGATACCAAAGAGCATTTCGTATGGGGCCCGCCCACCCAGAGACCTTCTAGGGAGATTATTAAGCGCACGCTGCACGCCATTGAGATGGGCTAACCAGTTTCTGCCAGTGCCTATAACTCGAGCTGTCAAAGATTGCTTTAAGTCACGGTTCATTCGTTCCACTACACTGTTACCCTCGGGTCTGTACGGACTCGAAAATTTGACTTGGACCCCCAACGAAACCATAGCATCCTTATACGCCTTAGAGGCGAAAGCCGGACCCTGATCCGAATGGAAGGTACCACAGGCAAAAATCCCTATAAAGACTCGCAAATCCTTGATGACAGTTCGTGAATCAGCGTTCCGATGTGGCCATACCCACACAAAGCGTGTGCATGAATCAACTGCTACTAAGATGTACTCGTACGCAGTATCAGAAGAAAATGGACCGCAGTGATCCAAATAAACGCATCCAAGCGGTTTATTCGAGATGTACAACTGTGTCTGAGGCGGACGCGCAGCAGTTGAAGGTTTAATCTGCTGGCAAATGTCACATTGAAGGACATAATCGCGCGTCTGTTTGTACAGTCCCCGCCACCAGAACCTTTGTTGTAGCTGAGTTACAGTGGCTGAGACGCCCGCATGCGCAGACGCCACACCTTCATGAGCCGCTGTAATCAAAGCAGCCCTGCGATCCGAGTTGGGAACTAGACGTTCGCCAACATCAGGAATTTTCACATAAGGAACTTTGTGTATTTAGAAGGGAACCCCGCAGGATATTTACTTCCCCTCGCGCTCGCAGCAACAGCTGCCAAGATGTCATCATCTATTTTGCTTTTGGACCTCGTGACTGCTGCAACTAAGTATTTCGATACTGCTGACTTCGCCGCTTCATCAGCAAGCGAATTACCAACAGCGTGGACCCGCACGCGCTGATGGCCAAGAGTATGAATAACAAACACAAGCGGCAACTTCTCTTTAAGTTCCGCCACTCGGACCCAGATCATTTTATGTTTTATTGTGCTACCCTTGGAATCACGAAAATCATTCTGAATCCAAAAGAACAAGTTTTCATTGTAAGACTGGACACAGTAGTAAGAGTCACTTACGATCAAAGTCGTCACACCAGGAGGCAAGCATCAGGGCACGAAGCTCTTCCAATTGCGCGGTGCAGTCCCCAAGCGTCTGCGTGTGCACGACACTGGACTTGAACTCATCGTTCACCATGGCACCGACCACAATGGCGCAAGCGGAAACGTAGGCATGTTTAGAGCCATGCGCAACCTGCGCTGAACCATCAGTGTAAATGATGCAATGGAAATCCTCCAACGGCCGCATTGCTAAAGGAGCGGGATGAACAAATTCATACTGTAAGTACTCCCGCGACCGTAAAGTGGCGTCAAAAATAAACGTGGGATGTCAAGGAAGCAGCCCACTGAATCCACCTAGGGTGCAAAGCTTTGGAATTAGGTACACTGGCTTTCGTAACTGCCTCCAAGGCAGGACACGGGGTAACAACCAACAAGCGTTTTCCTTGTGACAGGGCACGTTCCTTAAGAATTGCCATCTGCACAGCCGTTAAAACTTTCTCCACAGTGGAAAAACGCAATTCAGCCGAAGTGTACAAGTGTGACTTGTAAGCAATAGGTACTGTATCTCCTTCATTAAAAGTCAGGTACGTGAAACCCACCGCCCCAGGGATAATTCTTATCACCAGGTTGGTCTGGTTATCACGAGTCTGTAAATATTCAGAAGCGAGCAAATCAGCCTGCAAAGACTGCAGAATGGCTGAATGCTCAGGCAGCCAGCATGATTTGGAAAAAGATGGTTGTATCAAAGCATACAAAAGCTTGATACGCTGGGCATATTCCGGAATGTAAGTCCTCCCGAAATTCAAAAAGCCCAGTAAAGATTGTAATTTTTTCAGTGTTGTCGGAGAGCGCAACTGCGCGCATTTCTCCAGGAAGTGAGGTGCCAACCCCTTTCCCTCGTTATTAAGCTCGTAGCCGAGAAACAACACCGTGTACTCTGCAATGTGCGACTTTGCAAAGTTGAACTTGTAACCTATGTCTGCAAAGTTACAAATTATGCTATTTACTCGACACAGATGCTCCCAAAGATCGTCGTCTGTGAGATAAATGTCATCCACATACGAACAAGCAACTGGGTCGAAGCCCTCCAAAAGAGAGACTATGCGGGCGGAGAATACTCCAGGACTATTCTTATAGCCCATTGGGAGACGCCAAAACTTTTTTTGCACACCGCCTCATGTAAAGCTGGTCCATTGGGAACTTAGACCGTCTAATCTATGGGCATAAAAACCATTGGAAATGTCAAGCGTGGTTTTGAACCGTTTACGCTCAAGACTATTCACTAACGCAGAGCCATGAGTGTTCTGTACTGCGCAGTTACGGCAATGCGAGTTCAAATGCCTATAATCTAAAACCAAACGATATGAGCCGTCCGGCTTGTTTACAGTAAAAAGGGGGTTATTCATCGGTGACACACACGTTTCAATTACACCTTGATATTCCAATTGCTCAAGGATAGCCGCGACTGAAGCTTTGGCTTCACGCCGTATGGGATATTGAGGTTGAGGCTGCGGCTGAGACCGTAAAGGAATCTCGTGGCTTGGAGACAATTTATCCCAGCCACACTGATTGTGGTACACAGCCGGCGCAAGCGCCAGAGCCCACTCTTCTGCAAAATGCAGCGCTTCCACTCTCGATACAGTGTGCGCGAAACTGGGGAGGATCACCTCCTCCCCTCGCGGAGCTGCGAGAACAAATGGTGGGGGCCAGTCAGCTTCTGAAAGCAAAATGTCATACGTAGACGAAAGATTTTCCCAAAATACCCCTTTTACAGTTCGCTGCATGTCACCTTCTATTAACAGGACAATTTCAAAAAGACGTTCAGGGGGAGCAGCATGCGTATCAGCAGTTTCAATTACAACATAAGTGTCAGTCGCTGTCACCTTCAACAGTGGACGGAGGGCCTTTCTCACTATGGTAATCTCTGCCGCGCTGTCCAGCAAGGTCAGAGCCCACGTCAGATTCCGAAGCCGCGTTCTCACTATCTGGGGCATATCGATGTGCTGTCAGGGCGGCGACTTTCTTCGTGGCAAACTGTGGCCTCTTGGGCGTAGCGCCGTCCTGCTGATCTCCACCGTTACGCGGGCGGGGCTGACCATGTCCTTGCTGGCCACCCCGGCCCCTGCCGCCCCCTCCACCACCGGTTGACGGAGCCGATGAGTCCTGAAAGGAACGAGGAGAGCGTTGGTCAGAAGCCTGAAACCTTTCAGGTGATTTAATCATCGGGCGATCGCGCAAATCATAAACTCGATCCGACTGCGCAGGCAACGGAGACGCAGGAGCAGAAACCTGTGTTTGTTGTTGTTGTTGCTTACCCTGATTCTGCTTTTTAGGCCAATTCTGTTTCTTGGACTTTTGTTGACCACTAGTTTCCGAAGACTGAACCTGGGGCTGCTTTTTCTCTTTATCAGGAAAAGCCTTAAGCCCCTTTGCATTGCGGCCAACCGTTTTATAAGCTGCCACAATTATCCTTGCCAACTGACGGGGTTTCTCGGCGTCGGGAATTAACGCTAAAGCGTTAGCCACCTGTAGTTCACTGCATCCCCCTTGACATTCGCAAGGATCAGATCGCAAACTACATCAAAGGTGCCACACAGGCGCATACCCAACTCAACCGCCGACTCTGGTCCGTGGTCATCTTGAACACGTTTAAGGACCGCACCCAGATTGGTCACAGACGGGGTGCCATAGCACCTCGAATAGACCGCTGCAAAAGTCTTACCCCAGGTCTCACAGTCAACAAGTTCAGGTGCCAAATCTTTCGGTAAACTAAGTGTAAGAATCCTGTGTTTGTCACCAGGATTCGTATTGGGAAACACAGCTTCCAGCTGGCCGAATTTCTCTGCAAGCCAGAACGGAAAATCATCCTTGTCCTGGGGCTTTTTGCCCATCACGGAATTCACCATGACAGGATTGATTTTCAAACCAGCCTGTTCTGCACGAAGCTGCGCACCCCTAGGGGCCGCGTCCTGAACATTACGGCTTGTGTAATGAACAAGCGCTCTAATCACTGCCACTGCGACTTCATGAAGCTGCCGCAGATCAGCCACGCTACAAGTGGCGCGATTAGGGTGAGGAGTGAATCCAGCCAAAGCGGGCCAATTTGTGCCCGGAATGGACAAAGGACCTAACCTCGGAGCGGTTAAAGCTTGTGGTAGGGCGCCACCAAACCAAACTCCATGCTGCCAAGCATCAATAGGAACCTCCAGTGCTCTGTACGGAGCATACGCAGCCGGTACAGCCGTAGCAGTGTATGAATGGAAAACACCAGAATTAGCGTTCACCGGCTGAAACGTCACCCACCAATAAAATAGTTCGTACGGGTAAGCATGTTCCGCACTCACCACCAGAACCACAGCCAAGCCTTCTACAGGGACATTAAAAGCCCGCAAATGGTCACGCACCGCAATGCGACTATGCTGCGGGATGTCCACGGCTAGTGCCATGTCAGCACAGGAGATTGAAAAAACAAAGATTACTTCGTAGCACAACTGGGTAGTAATTCAAGGAAACTGTTTTTAGATAGATTCAAGCTTGAAAAGACCTATTTCAAAAATAGGTAGGTTTTTCCGACACTGCCGTTTACCGGAAACGGGAATGAAGGTTGTTAAGGATTGAATGATATACTACTCGAGTGTCATGATATAAGGCCAACAACATATGGGCGCCATGTAGCAGGGTTTCCGTTCTCCCACAGAACTGTGCACAGAGATCTAGAACCTGGGTGAGTTAGGGTGACCCAAAACTCACCTTAGTTTCAGAAATCCCCTTACCAAGCTAGCTACAGTGTATCATTGGTAGTAATAACTTCCCAATGACTTAGACAATCCAGAACATGAACTTAGGGTACCTCGGGTATCGTGGAACACATGAACACTCTTTCGTTATATAATCATTACAAACCAAAACGGGGAGTCAAAGAACACACGTGCAAGTGTGAAATGTTTATTTTTCAATGCAAGGTTCTCAAACGCAGTATCTTATATAATATCAACATACATATTATAAAAATCAGAGTTATCAGCATAGTCACTAGTCCATAATAAGCGAACGGTGATAGCATAATATAATGCAAAATCTATAGAAATTCTGTATCACCTATATTTCGCGCACCCTATTTAGCATACTATATTATACCTAAGAAGGTCTCATTTGGGTTTTTAGCAGGGCGGGCCCATACCTCTAACGGTCAGTAGGAGCAGATCACATCAACAGCTACCAGCTCTCTGCATGCAAAGCATCAAGTGTGTTAATTCATTTCCTTTAACTCTATCTTAAACCCGTGTAGAGCCCAATGTTGGCAGCAACATTATTTGTGTTATGTCTAATGTGGTGCGAGGATCAGGCCTTCAGCAACCTTGTGTTAGGTTATTCTTAGAGGGTGCAGTTCTCAGTGTGCAGACAGTTGTACCAAGTGTACCAAGCACAACTGATATCAGAGCAATAACATATTATTCTCAAATAAATCACATCTTTCGTCTAGGTTGAAAGCTACAATAACAATTAGGTGTCATGTGCAAACTGAAGCCGAAGAAAAATATGCTGTTTAAACATTTAATAAACTCATGCTAACTTAACACAATGTATAGAAACGCAGTAACCATATGACACCAGCTGCGCGTCCCTGTTTACTGGCAAGCTGCAGGGGAGTGTGAGCAAGACCTCTGACCCTGGTCTGAGGCCTGCTCTCTTCCCTGCAGCCCCGGTGTGCACTGCTCCGTCGTTGACCCGCTGACCTCCTCCACATGGTAGGTGTTGGAGGTCGCTTTGCTCTGTACCCGACTCCGTGCCTGTACTTGCCTTGCCTTCCTATTAATTCTGGTATTGTGCTTAAATTTTGTTCTGTATTTTGTGTTTGTGCTTTAATTTTGTTTTGTATTCGTCTTTCTGTCTCGCCATCTTATCCTGCTTCCCACCGTTCCCGCTGCTGCTGCCACTGTGGCCCCTCCCCCTGACTG
The DNA here is from genome assembly GCF_964263255.1 of Lissotriton vulgaris. Classification (NCBI taxonomy): domain Eukaryota; kingdom Metazoa; phylum Chordata; class Amphibia; order Caudata; family Salamandridae; genus Lissotriton; species Lissotriton vulgaris. The sequence goes on along the minus strand of NC_141686.1, from coordinate 66,546,210 downwards.
TCACCGCTCCCGCCTCCTAGCTGCACGTCCCTCCCCCTTCCCTATTTATTGCCGTCTGATGCACGGTCGCGCAGCGGACGCAAAGCTGGCACGGCAAAGACGTGCCAAAGGCAAGCCCGTCCGCGCCCCGACCGCGACCAGTGCCAGGAACCCTGGATCTCCAACCATCCACTGCGACGACGCCTCCACCCTCCTCGCACTCAACCCTGGTCGGAATAACAACTGCCAGCAAGCCATGCCTAGCACAACCCACAACCAGTTCTCCTGCAGCAACTGCCCCGCTCCGGCCACCAACACTGGCAACACCAACATCCCCAACTCTCTCAGATGCATCCTCCTCAACATGCACCGACATGCCATTGAAATCTGGAACCTCCTAGACTCACTTTCACCCGACGTCGCTTTCTTCACGGAAACCTGGGCCAACGCCTACTCGGCTCTTGACATCACCATCCCGCATGGATACAAGATCCAGAGGAAGGACCGCCCCAACCACCCGGGAGGAGGCATCTCCATTGCACACAAAAACTCCCTCCGCCTCACCACATCCGGCGAAAACTTCCCGGCCACCGGGCACCTACACTTCCAGACCAGCCCCAAATCCACTCTCTGCGGCACCTTTGCCTACAGACCCCAGCCGAGCACTCTTCGCCAACACCATCACCGACCTCATTGCACCCCACGCCATTGCCGCCACAGACTATATACTCATCGGAGACCTGAACTTCCACCTCGAAAACCTCAGCGACCCCATCCCTGCCTCCCTCCATGACAACCATGCCACCATTGGACTGAAACAACTCGTCACCACACAGACTCACAAGGCAGGGCACACTCTCGACCCCATCTTCGCTGGAGGTAACAGCTTTTACTTCAGCCACACCACACATCCCCCATGGACCGACCACCACTGTGTACACTTCTTCCTCAACAAACCCAAGCCACCCGTACCCACTCCGCGCCCCCGCATAGTAACTGGAGCAGAGTCCACCCTCAACGGCAACACCCCCTCCACTGCAACCAACGCCAACCTCGCAGCCATGGAATTCCACACCTGGATCGCCACCCCGACAAACAATGCCCCAGGAAAGCCGCCTGCTTCACCACCGATCTCCAAGAAGCCAGAGGCACCTGCAGATGCCCGGAGAAGAACTTGAGAAACAGCAAGACACCCGAAAACTACATCACCTACAAGGACACTATGACGGAATACCATCAACGCATCAGAATCACCAAAAGAACCTTCACCCACAACAGAATCCTCGCCAACTCCAGAAACTCCAAGGAACTCTTCAGCGTCATCCAGGAATTCTCCAAGCCCTATGGCGAAGCAACGGACATCCACCCCTCCCAAGACCTCTGCGACAAGCTTGTATCCTACTTCCACCTGAAAATAAAGAACCTCTATGACAATTTCAATGACCACACACCTGTCCCGCAGTCAGACCGACCGCCCTGCAGCAACAACAGCCAGACCACCATCTCCACCTGGACACTGATCACAACCGAGGAGACCGTCGCAAAGATGAAAGGTATCCTCTCCGGGGCCCCCACAGACGCCTGCCCACCCCACATATACCATAGAGCCACCACCACCATCGCACCCGTATTACAAGGCACCATCAACACTACCTTCAAAACCATCTCCTTCCCCGACGACTGGAAGCACGCAGAAGTCAGGCCCCTGCTCAAGAAGGCCTCAGCAGACCTGACGGACCTCAAGAACTACTGGCCCATCTCGCTCCTCCCTTTTACAGCAAAAGTCACCAAGAAGACGTCAGCGCAGAGCTGACAAGGTTCATTGAAGATAACGCCATCCTCGACCCTTCCCAATCCGGATTACGAATCGCCCACAGCACCGAGACCGTTCTACTTGCCGTCACTGACGACATCCACACCCTCCTCGACCAAGGCCACATCGTGGCCCTGATTCTACTTGACCTGTCGGCTGCTTTCGACATTGTCTCCCACCGCACACTAACTAAGCAAGACTGCCCGACGTCTGCATACAAGGCACCGCCCTCGACTGGATCAGATCGTTCCTCACCGGCAGGAGCCAAAGGATCGGACTGCCACCCTTCCTCTCCGAACCCACTGATGTCAACTGCGGAGTCCCACAGGGATCATCACTCAGCCCAACCCTCTTCAACATCTACATTGCTCCCCTCGACGCCATCGTCCAACAGCATGGCATCAGCTTAATCTCATACGCAGACGACACTCCGCTCATCCTCTCCTTTACCAAGGACCCCACAACCACCAGACTCAACTTCCAGGAAGGAATGCAGGACGTCGCAGCCTGGATGAGCACCAGCTGCCTAAAACTCAACTCAGAGAAGACAGAAGTCTTTGTCCTCAGAACCACCCCTTCGGCATGGAATAACACCTGGTGGCCCACCGCTCTCGGCAGCCTCCAACCCCCAGAGACCATGCCAAAATCCTCAGAATCGTACTCAACTTCTCCCTTTCCATGACTTGATAGATCAACGCTGTCACCTCCAGCTGCTTCAACACCCTCCGCATCCTCTGTAAGACTGAAGCAAGGTAAACAGTCACCCACGCACTCATTACCAACAGGCTGGACTACAGAAACGCCCTCTACGCTGGCATCAACAAGTCCCTACTATGCAAACTCCAGACAGTTCAGAACACCGCTGCTAGACTGGTCCTCGGGGTCCCGCGTCATGAACACATCATTCAACACCTACGCAAGCTCCACTGGCTCCCTGATGAGAAAATAGTCACCTTCAAGATGCTCACGCCTACAAATGCCTACACAACACCGGACCCCAATACCTCAACGGCATAATCACCCTCCACGTACCCAAGCAAAACCTCTGCTCCACCAACCTCCTCCTCTCCGAAACCCCTTGCATCCGCAGAGCAAGGGGAAGATCCTTCTCCTACATTGCGGCCAAGACCTCGAACAAGCTCTTCACCGACATCAACCGTGCCTCCTCCCTGAACACCTTCAAGAAGGCTCTGAAGACCTGGCTTTTCGACTGAAACTAGACTGCTGACCCCTCGCCCTCAGTGCCTTGAGACCCTCCCAGGTAAGTAGGGTGCTTATAATTTCCCTGATTGATTGTTTGATTGATTGAAAATGTAAGAAAAGTAGATATGATAACTGAGCAACACTGAATTATTAGACATTATTTGTTAAAGAAAATTACCATTATTATGTGATAACCTTCTGTGGGTTTGATTACTTTCAATTTAACAGCTTGCCAACTGCAATATGAAAAGCATTCATCAATACCAAGTAGTTACCTATACACCCAGCAATCATTTACTTGTTCTAATTAATACCATACTTGTCCTAAGAACAATAATACAGCTATATAATCATGATTCCTCGAATTTCTCTTGTAGAAACATCACAGTAAATATTGAGTTCTACATCCTAATGGTCAACTCCGCAAAGAAATAGGCTAAACAGCAAGTCCCGCCTGCAGGAACTACGTATCACAATTGCCTAGTAAGGACGCTATGAGCCACGAGGAACCTCTACTCTAGGCATTTGCATCTGCATCCACAGCCCAGGCCTCTCCTCGTGAGTCAAACTATATGGGAGGGAATACTATAAACAAGGGAACATTTAATGGATCATTTTTCTATAGTGATAGAGGGGTAGGTTAAGACATTGTCAGTACCTGGGCGATAGGTACAAGGATTCAACACAAGACAGTTTGAGTATTGTTTATATGAATCAAGAGCTCAAACTGAAGCCACTGGACAAAGAGAATATCAATTCCCTAAAAAACAAAATCATACATTGGATTAGGCACACTCTTCAATGCTATTCTCTAATACAAGAAGACATTATTGCAGCTGAGCGAGGTAGCTACCCAATTCCAGCCATGATTACGTTATGTTGTCTCTTATGAACAAGAATAGCGGAGCACTCCCCAGAATGGTTCTCTCATTCAAATCAAATATAATCCACCGCCTACCCACATACAACCTGTCCACTTACAGTCCAATTCTGACCTTTTTGATATTAATTAACTCCTAATGTAACCATTCAATCAGGCTGACAGGGACGAACTCAGGGGATCGGTTTTGAATAACAGCACAATTGTTTTGTCCCACAGAAATTAAGTGAGTGATCCTGTTGACAGGAGAGTGGTGGGGAGTGTTGAACGCACAGTGTCTCCCGGGCTTTCAGTCAGTCAGTCAGTCAGTCAGTCAAAATACTTTTATTCGATTAATAAAAAATCAAAAAAAGACATAAATACAAATGCATCACAGGGAATAAACAGCAGCAGTCCAATGGGAACAAATATGACATTAATATAAATAACACTTAATTTCAAATAATCTCAAATCAGTTTAAATTTTGCGGCTCAAGTAGCCACATATCAGATTAATGCCCCCCGTCAACTAAAGTTACTCTCATCAAATGTATACAGACTTAAATTGATGATGTATGATCCAGCCTGGAGACCTTTTGTGGTTGCCTATGATATTTGTGTAAAGCAAGAAACTTGGCCCACAGAACCTCCTTAAAGATCTGGTAATATAACCTTTCATACTAAAACGGTCCCTTCCAGAGCAGGTAGACCATCAGATGTAGTTGTGATTTGGAAGACAAATCTCACTTAGTTGTTGTAATAAACAGCCAAAAATGAATGACATAATGGGAATATTACTAACGCTGCCGTACAGATGTCGTGTACAGCGGGTTCCGAGGGAGATTTGTACGGGGATTTGATTCGTACGGTCTCCTGGTACAAATCGCACTTCGTCGTACGTACGGGGGACGTTGCAGGGTACGATTCGTACGGGAAAAATGCTCCGAACGGCTATTCGGAGCGGTTTTTCCCGAATCGGAATCGACCCCTTGATGTATTAGGTAACCCAGTGTTAGTCAATGGGAGAGATCGGCCTTACACCAGTGAAAAACGAGTTGAGGAGTTTTCCACTGCCTGGACTTGTAAGACTTCAGTACACATCTCCTACTTTTTAAATACAATGCACCCTGCCCTATGACCCTTTAGGGACTACCTCAGGGGTTACCTTTAAGTGTTAAAAAAGAAGGTTTAGACCTGGCAAAAGGTTTATTTTGCCAGTCTGAAATGCCAGTTAAAAACTGCCCTACAGGCTGCAATGGCAGGTCTGGAGACATGTTTTAAAAGGTAGCTGGAACCATGAGTGTTGCAGGCCTAGTAGTAGCATTTAATTTACAGGCCCTGGGTACATGTAGTACCATTAACTAGTGACTTACAAGTACAATAAATGTGCCAAAAAGATGTAGACAATTTTGACGATGTTTGAAGGAGACAACATAAGCACTTTTACTCTGGTTAGCAGTGGTAGAGTCCACAGAGTCATAAAACCAACAAAAACGAATTCCGCAAAACAGGAGGGATTGTAATTGTAATTGTCATTTATAGAGCGTATAATCACTGTCAGGTCTCTAAGCGCATTGAGAGAGAGCCCTACCCTAGCACGTGAAGGGGATGTAATAGATTAGCTAGTGCCCCAGGCTTCCGAGAAAAAGGAGTGTTTTTAGCTTCTTCCTAAATGGGAGGAGGGTGTGTTCCTTACGCAGATTCTCCAGCAGCTTGTTCCATAGTAGAGGAATTGAGGTTGAGAAGGCTCTGCCTCCTTTAGAGACCATGTTGGCGTGGGAGCAGGCAGGCAGGCCGACCTCCAAGGACTGGAGAGACCTGCTAGGAGTGTAGTTTACTAGGCAATCTTTAATGTAGGTTGGGGCCAGGCCATAAATGGCTTTGTGCGCATTGCAAAGGCCCTTAAACTTGGTTCTATGCCTTATCGGGAGCCAGTGTAGCTGACGTAGGAGAGGGGGGGTGTAGACCCTCCTAGTCAGTCTAAAGATCAGTCTGGCAGCTTCATTCATGATGACCTGTAATCTGGCTAGCAATTTTTCTGGGAGACCGGTGTACAGGGAGTTCCCATAGTCCAGTTGTGACACTATCATGGCTGATACTGCTGTTCTAAGTGTTGTGAATATGAGAAGGGGAGCTAGTTTCCGTAACTGTCTTAGCAGGCCAACACATGTACCTACTACAGCAGATACCTGATGTGTCAGAGAGAGCGTGGCATCGATTTTGATGCCCAGGCTTTTTACAGCCTGGACCGGTTCTGGATTTGCACCCAGCTCTTGTGGCCAGAAGAGGTCGCTCCAGGGGTTGGTGTCGGTGGTGATGGCCAGTACCTCGGACTTATCAGGATTGATTTTGAGGGAATTGGCCGTCAGCCAGTTGACTGTGTATTTTAAAATATTTTGCAGTCGTGTGTGGGCAGCTGGGGAGTTATCGATCTGGATGAAGGCAAAATGTTTGCCACACCAAGGATATCAAGTCTAACACTGCAAGTGTGTGAAAGTACTATGTCTGGATGCTGAAGGGCTTGAAGGGCCTCTAGGGTTAGTTTAAAGAATCATACAGGATGAAAAACACCCAGCGACAACCACCAATCATTTCCCTCACAAAAGTGCCTTGAGTAGAGGAAAAGAGTTGCGATCAGCGAAGTCACACTTTGTAACAACACACAGCTAATGATAAAAGTACCCTGAGCTGCCATTCTTTACTGTGTACGAATTGCTGCACACCTTTATCAGGTGTTACAAATACATGTTTTCAGCAAAGGAGATGTGCTTGTAAGTGGCAGCAAACCTCTGTACCTGTAGTGTTCACAGGTGAGAGATGGAAGGTCAGAGAGAACTTTATTTTCCAGGACCTGTATTTTTTCAGGGCTCCAAAGTCCATTTATAAATTAGGAAGCAAGCCGGATGTCATTTAACATTCATAAAACTGCTAAAAGACACCATCCACCTGAGCTGGCAGTTTTTTTTTTGTTTAAAAACCTTTATTGTAGCATTCAGTAAAAATACAAGTATGGGCCTACAACCACGGGGGCCGGCCGCTAGACAAATTAAAATCTCCGATATCACAGTATGACACAGCTCATCAGTCGACAACCAGAGGTCCGGCAGCGATTCAGGATAAAACTTATATTAGAATGCACAACTGGGTTCCAGGATGAGACAGAGGTTTCATTTTATATTTTTATAAGAGAGGATCAGGTGCCATACAATCAAACAGAATGCGGGGGACAGGGTAAGAAACAGGATATGCATGTAATAACCACTATAATGGAGAATTGGCGCCAGAGCATATAGATCGGTACAAAAGAACACACAATATACATTCCATGTTGCGCCAGTACTCGGAGCCTGCCCACCCAGGAATCAGGACATCATAAGAGCATAAGCACTAAATACAAGCACACAATAAGAATCCGAATGATTCATAGCTATACTGATCCTTTAAGATAAGAGAGAGAAGGAAAGAAAGACCATAGAAAATAAAAAAGGCAAAATAAACCCCCCCCCTCCAGCCCCCCACCCTGCACCCCTGCAAATGGCTACAGCCTGACCCCACTAGCAGCGTGCCTGTCGCCCCTAATAACTAAAACCCCAAAGGTAGGAGAAAGAACGGAGGAGGGCATATCCATGTGCGCTCCCAGCCACTTTAGACCCTCTGCCTAAAACAGCCACCCCCTATCACTAAAAGACAAGTTTATGACAACAATATAGAAGTAATTAAAGGGTACCGTGAGACACCGCCCAGCCTCTTAGAGCAAACAGTTGCAGGGCCAACACTTGTGAAAGCCACGTCAACCCTTCCCGACCCAGTCGATCTTAACCTTGGCCCTTCCGAACAAGAACACAAACCCCTCCCAGCGAGACCCAAAGGCACACAAAGAAGCAATAAAGAAGAGAGTCATCAGAAATCAGCCCATGGCTACCGGCAGGCAGTGAGTCCACACGAACTGTAGACGCAGACAAACTCTCCCTCCCAGTTAAACAGTCCCAATGTGTCTTGCACAGGAGTCGTAGCGTCACCAGGAAAGGAGAAGATGACCACAAAATGAACGGAAAGTCACAAACAAAAGTCTCCGGGAGGGAAATGCCTGTCGATATCTCCAAAGCCGGTGGTGGCGGAAGGTTCAACAATACCCTGACATCCTCGGGAAAACCGTCTCCCAGGGCACCATCCGATGGTTCCAATACTTGTTCCCCTCCCCGCGCCACCCCGCTCCCACCTCCCAGCTGCTCCTCCCTCCCTCCGGATCTTAAGGACTGATAGCGCGATGGGGAGCTGTGACCTGACCTGACTCTGGTCGGTGACGGTCGCTCCACCCGCCGCGCGGCTCTCCTTGAGTGTGCCCGGTCCCCCTGCCTGCCTGTTCCTGCTCGCTAGCAGTGCTTGTTGCTCTTGTTCCTGCCCTGGTTCGATTTTCTCCGTCTTCTCGCCCTGCCGCTGCTCCCCTGCGGCCCCGCCCCCCCCTTTGCCTTCTGTACCTGTTCCCCTCCCGCGCCACCCCGCTCCCGCCTCCCAGCTGCTCCTCCCTCCCACTCCGACCCTCCCAGTACGCCATTTATGGCAGAGTCCGCATTCACGCGCAGCGGGCGCGCCTTTTGCGCGCCGAAGGTGTGCCAAAGGCAAGCCCGTCTGCGCCCGTCTGCGCCCGTCCGCGCCTGGACCGCGCCCAGCGCCAGGACCCCTGGCCCCCGCAGAAGCCAGCCAACACGACGGACTTATGACCCCATCACCCTCAATGCACTCAACGCCGGCCGGAACCCCGCCTGCTACCAAGCCACCCCGAGACGCACCCACGGACTCTTCACCTGCCAAGCCTGCAAGTTCACCTGCCTCCAGACCTGCACCGCTCCCGCCAAGCCGAACCCCAGCAACAACCACCTCAAGTGCATCCTGCTCAACACCCGCTCCGTCCACAGGCACGCCGTCGAACTCTAGAACCTGCTTGACACAACAGCACCAGAAGTCGCCTTCCTCACGGAAACCTGGATGAACGCCTCCTCAGCGCCTGACATTGCCATAGCCATCCCGGACGGATACAAGATCACCCGGAAGGACCGCGTCAACCAGACGGGAAGAGGCATCGCCATCATCCACAAGAACACCATCCGCATCTCGACCAACTCCGACGAAACCTTCACCGCCGCCGAACACCTCCACTTCCAGATACACACCAACCCCAAAACGACCCTCAGAGGCACCCTCATCTACAGACCCCCGGGACCATGCACACAATTCAGCGAAGACATCGCAGACTTCATCAGCCCGCACGCCCTTCCCTCCGCTGACTACATCCTCCTAGGGGACCTCAACTTCCACCTGGAGAACAATAATGACAACAACACCACCACACTGCTGGACAACCTCGCCAACCTCGGACTCAAGCAAATGGTGAACACCCACTACGCCGGCCACACGCTTGACCCCATCTTCTCATCCAGCAAGCACATCTCTTCCAGCCACTCCACCGCACTACACTGGACGGACCACAGCTGCGTCCACTTCGGCTACAGAAAAACCACGACCCATCACCACCCGCAACAGGTTCCTGGCCGGAGCTGGAGCAAGATCACCGCCGAGCAGCTCACCACCTCCCTCAGCCAGAACCCTCCCACAGCACAACGGACCCCAACGAAGCAGCCCGCAACCTCACAAAGTGGCTGACCACCTGCGTCGATGTCCTCGCACCACTAAAGAACCCTCCCAGCAAACCAGGCAGCAAGAAAACCCCCTGGTTCACCGACGAACTCATGAACTCCAAGAAGAACTGCTGCACCCTCGAGAAAGCCTGGCGGCATGACCAGACCACAGACAACAGGACCGCCCTCAAGCACGCCACCCGCAAACACTACCAGCTGATCCGCGCCACCAAGAAGACAGCACTCAAAGAACGACTGGACAACAACGCCCACAACAGCAAGGAACTCTTCAGCGTCGTCAAAGAGTTCTCCAACCCCAGCGCCGGAAACAACGACATCACTCCCTCGCAAGACCTCTGCAACTCACTCGCCTCGTTCTTCCACCGCAAGATCACCGACATACACAACAGCTTCGACGCACAGAACACGCACCCTACCACCGAACCAATGCCCCCTACCACCACCCTCCGCAGCTGGACCCCGGTCAGCACCGAAGACACCACCCGCACGATGAATACCATCCACTCCGGATCCCCAACCGACCCGTGCCCCCACCACGTCTTCAACAAGGCCAACGCCATCATCGCACCCCATCTCCGGGACTTCATCAACACCTCCTTCCACACCGCCACCTTCCCGGAGAGCTGGAAGCACGCTGAGCTCAGCGCCCTCCTGAAGAAACCAACAGCGGACCCCACCGACCTCAAGAACTTCCGCCCCATCTTGCTCCTCCCTTTTCCTGCCAAAGTCATCGAGAAGACCGTCAGCAGACAGCTCGCCGCCTTCCTCGAGACGAACGGATCCCTCGACCCCTCGCAGTCCGGGTTTCGGGGTTTCGGTCATCATGTAGAGCACGACAGGCAGCACATAATTTATTATAGAGAAACATTTCAGCAAATGGTACTCCCTGACCCTCAACCGCAACTGGGGGGCCCCTGAATGTGCTGTCTGGTTAAAGGTCTGTAAACGTGTGCAATGTCAGCCTCTGTGCTACTGTCTTACTTATCCCGTCTTTGACATTTGGAACATGGAGTTTTGTGCTAATGGAATAGAAGGGGCATACAGTATCTGGGCACTCGCCCGTCTCCGCAACCCATCCCAGGCCCAGCGTAGCGTTTCTGTGGTGTCAATGTCGGATCACTGAAATAATATCGAGGGACAAAATATCGACTTGCCAAAATATCGTGGACAAAATATCGACAGTCAAAATATCGAGTTTGTATCTACAAACAGGTAAGTACAAAAATATCGAGTACAAAATATCGTTAACAATAATATAGATGTAAAAAATATCGACTTTATTAAAAACAGTGTTAAATTAAATTAATATTAAATTTTAATTACTAAAATATACTTAAAAATACTTAAATTAAATTATAATAATTAAATAATAAATGAAAATAATAAAAATAATTTTTTACAATCTTATTTGTTGACCCTGAACCCTAAAAATACCCCTTTACCCAAAAACTGAAAACTGACCCTGAACCCTAAAAATGCCCCTTTACCCAAAAATTGAAAACTGACCCTGAACCCTAAAAATACCCCTTTACCCAAGAACTGAAAACTGACCCTGAACCCTAAAAATAGCCCTTTACCCATGAACTGAAAACTGACCCTGAACCCTAAAAATACCCCTTTACCCATGAACTGAAAACTGACCCTGAACCCTAAAAATACCCCTTTACCCTAAAACTGAAAACTGACCCTGAACCCTAAAAATGCCCCTTTACCCAAAAACTGAAAACTGACCCTGAACCCCAAAAATACCCCTTTACCCTAAAACTGAAAACTGACCCTGAACCCTAAAAATGCTCCTTTACCCAAAATGTATCAATATTATTTAATTGCCAATTAATTATTAATTAACAATAACAATAAAGTAAATATATTAGCACATTAGCTGTAATTATTTTAATAATTAATATTATTTTTTCCAAATTAATTACTTAAAAATAACACAAAATTATATACATTAAAAATTTACTCTAATGTAATTAACTAATTACAATTAATTAATTACCAATTAATTACTAATACAAAATATGTTCAAAATTATATTAATTAATTAACTAATTAATATTAATTAATTATCAATTAATTATTAATTAAAATATTAACAAACATATATTAATTAATTAATTATTATTAAATTACTTCCCACCCTATTCCCCTATAAACCCACAACCCGCTACAGAATTACATTACGCAATTATTATAAAAACAAAATTCATTTAATAAAATATTTTATAACATTAAGACACACTTTTCACACATATTATTACATAAAAATACACTATAAAATATTATATATTATTAAAAATTCGATATTTTTGCTATCTATATTTTATACAGTCGATATTACTTCACTTACCTGAAAAACGATATTTTTGTAGTCGATATTATGTCCAGTCGATATTTTGTCCAGTCTATATTTAAAACTCGATATTATGTCCAGTCGATATTTTGGAGTCGATATTTTGTCTGTACACCGTCAATGTCTTCTCTAGGGCATCTATATGGCTGATATAATGCCACCCATATGAGAACAGGCGCTACCGCATCAGTCTCTACCGCCACGAGGGGTTGAAATGGTGTTGGGTGAATCCAGTAATGTAAGAACTGTGCTTGCACACAGAGTGCATATAATTTCATATCTGGAGCACCCATACCCCCCTGTGTCAACGGAAGGGTCAGTAATTCCCACGATACTCTAGCCTGCTCACCAGCCCACACCAGGGATATCAGCAGGGAATGTAATGTTTAAAACAAAATGTGTGTAAGTATGATCGACAGATTAACAAAAAGGTATAAAAATGTAGGCAATACTACCATTTTAGCCAGAGCAATCTTCCCAGCCAAAGATAGCGTAAGCTTTGACCAGATCGTAACCTTATCTTTCAGCCAATTCATGGCACGGCCATAATTTAACCTCCACACCTCCTGCAGGTCACCGCTGACTCAGATGCCCAAATATTTGACCTTCTCGGCTTCCCATTTCAGCGGAAACTCAGAAGTGATAGCCTTAGTGTTATCTGACAGGGGAATTATGACTGAAGTAGCCCAATTAATCTATATACCGGCTAGCCCTCCAAATTTATTGAATTCTCTAAGAATGGGGTCCACATTTATTGCGGGGTCTATAAGATACAAAGACATCATCTGCGTAAAGCGAGATGAGGAGGCTTCTGTTGCTGAACCCATTCCCCCTGGCCCTATAATGTTGTCTTATACATGCGGCTAGGGGTTCCATCGCTATTGCGAAGAGCAAGGGGGACAAGGGGCACCCCTGTTGTGTGCCTTATGAGATTGGGAAGGGTTACGACAGGAGACCAAACCCTTTTCCGAGCGGTAGGCATAGTGTACCGTAACAGGATCAAATTAATAAAAAGGGAACTAAACATCATGCGGGCTAGTATCACAAAAAGATATGGCCATTCCAGTGTATCAAAAGCTTTAGTAGCATCTAGTAATTCTGCCGCAGCCTGCACATCCGGGTGTAGGTAGTGTAGTACTGAGAAAAAGGTTCGAAGATTATGAGAGGTAGACCTACTGGGGATGAACCCTGAATGGTCCGGACAGTCAATAAGAGGGCGCATGGGCTGCAATCTATTGGCTATTAACTTAACTAGAATCTTAACATCCGCGTTAATTAATGACAAAAGTCGATATGAGTCTAGCTCAGTGTCAGGTTTCCCAAGTTTTAACAAGGTAATAATGATTGCTTCCCACATCGTTTGGAGCAGTATGCCCGAATCCTGGGCCTCCTCGTATACCGCCAACAGACGAGGGGCAAGCTCCTCCACATACGTTTTATAGAATGCGGTTGTTAAGCCATCAGACCCGGGAGCCTTGTCTAGGGGCAGACTTTTTATCACCTGAGCCAGGTCTGCAGCAGTAAACGGGATGTCCATATATTCCCTGTGATTGTTATTAAACCAAATAAGTTCCAAGGAATTGATGAAGGCCTGCATGCCCTCCGGGCAGCTATCTTGAAATGGCCGTATATACCTTAGAGTAGAATGTGGAGAACTCATAAAGAATATAATTTTGCCCCTAACATTTTCATTGTGTGTGTCAATCAGCTCAGGGAACATAAGTAGTGGACCGTGGAGTACGAATCATGCAAGCAAGTGTCCGCCCCGGCTTATCACCCTCCCTATATCTACGTGCTTCTGCATGATTCCCAAGAAACTTCACCTCGCGAGGCAGTTCTTCGGCATAGTCTAGCAGTTTGGTTTTCAGGAGAGCTAAAGTTTTAGAGTTATCAACTGCGTAGAATTGTGTTTCAAGGTCTTTAATTTGGGATTCAAGTGAGGCAAGCGTACCCCTAATTGCTTTCAGCACCCCGGCCTGACGGATGAAACATTGACCTCTAATGACCACCTTGAATGCCTCCCACAGTGAGGCTTCTGTGTCGACAAAGCCTGCAGTAAGAGTAAAATAGTCAGTTATATCAGTTTGTATTTCTTTCTTAAAGGCCTCGTCCAATAGAGCATGCGGGGGGAGTTTCCAAGAGAACGCGCGTGGAATGGAGTCTGGGAGTGTCAAGCGCAGAATGCATGGAGTGCTTGGGAAATGTGACACATCCATGATCCAGCTGACCACATCTCAAGATGCAAGCCCTGTGATGGCCAGAGAAGCAAGTGCCCTCCCTAGTCAGTGGGTTTCTCAATCGCCAGATGTCAACTAGATTCCCATCCGCGAGTATGGCATGCAAAGCATTGCTGGCAGCGGGATAAAGAGTCCCGCTGTCCCTTGTCTGTCCATAGTCCATATCATCATCCAACACAGTGTTAAAATCCCCCTCTCCCCCCACACAAAACTGTACTGCACTCTGTCGCTCTAATTTTGGCCCAGATATCTTGAAAGAACGTAGGGGAGGCCACATTCGGGCCGTATAATGCTACTATCACAATGGTAACACCACCCAGTGACCCCCCAAATATCATTCTTGACTGTCCAGTCATATCCTGTTTCGTCGTCATCACTTTGATTCTTGCTATTCTAATGATTGATTCTGACTACTGACATCTATATTGCATAACATCGAGCTAGACCCTATGAAATTTCGTTTGTTAGTCACTTGCTATCTGCATTTGTCTGATCTTTATAAGGATGTCAGTACCGCTCATCCTTAACAACAGCACCTTGAAAAGGTCTTTTGCAGTGAAACACATGTTGCCTGCATGGAATGAAACATATTATTATTCTAGTAGTATTTACAAAATAGCACAGAATGAACTAATAACCATATATGTGACTGACTTTAGGAAGCCAATACATTGGCTGATCAGTATACTACATGGACTGTTGTGAGGCATTCTGTGTTTTGGTATTGGGGCCGCCCTATACTTTCAGGGAACAAGTCAGAAATGGGCAAGAGTGGGCCCAGCCCCCCACTATTTTTAGAGGTGGGGCATCTCCCCCCATGACCTTATGAGGATGAGTGGTTGTCTGTGATGTTTCCTTGGCCCCATCATTCGTATTTCTGAACAGAGTATGGCCTCACATAGGCTTGTAGTGTGACTTCAGTGTGGTTTGAGCTCTCAATCCCTCTGGCAGCGTCCTCTCTCTATGAGGATGGCCCCCGGAGTGGGTTCCCACTGGCAGCGTCCTCTCTCTGTTACAATGGCCCAAGAGAGGGTTCTCGTTGAATCTCTTTACTGGCCATCATTAACCCTTCCATCACCTAACGAAGTGCAAATGCAGGGTATGAACATTAAGCAGTTCGCTCTTTTAAAAGTATGCACCTAGCACAACTCATTTACTGTGTAAGACCAGTTGAAACATATAAATTACCAAGATTCACACCTCTGCTTAAAACCGTTGTAAATTTCTGCCAATGCTTAGCTTATTTGCATATTGATTTACTGAAATTATACAAAATGTTCTTTTCACATTTCTATGAAACTACATTAATTTTCAGCGGCGATTCCTACGCAATGGTGTACGAGTATCGCTTCACTGGCTTAGAGCCAGCACCGGAAATTTTTATTTTATTTTATTAATGTTTAATTTTGACTTGCTGGCTGAGCCAGTGTGTGTAAGGAGGGTTGGGGCTGGGCCATGAGAGGGAGGCGTGGAGTGCACTTCTTTCTAAGTGCGCATGTCGGTTTGGCCTGCCGTCTTAGGCCTGCCAAACAGACTTGTACAATTAGGTTTCTCCAACCCCAGCTGTATAGCACAGTTTGGCTGGAGAAACAACACAGACTCCCTGTGCCTGAGCGAAGCATCAAACCAGCTTGCTCAGGCCAATCCCTGCGCTTACAGGGAGACTCTGATGCTGTCCCAGTGTCTGCTGGCACCAGGAAGAAGAACAGCGGGGTGCGATGCAAGAGGTGGCCAGCATCTTCAGTTAAGTCTTGTTTTTTTAATTATTAACCTCTGTGCTTCCTCTCCCACTCTTCCCAGAGCCCACTCCACCCCACTGCCCTTCTTGTTTGTGTCGGCTGCCACTGTTAATTTGTTGCTTTAGGTAAACTCATTTGAAGTTAGTTGGGCACTTCCGAAAACAAACATCATGCACCATACAACATTTTAAATGGATCTCAGATAATTGCTTTTAATTTCATGTGTCAACCCTGATACACTTCATTATTTCCCAATTTCAACAACATTAAGACCACGCAGCTTCTTAATATCTGCAGTCATCAATTTTATATTTTATATTTGCCGGTCATAGGAAACATCCTTCCTACCACCCTCGACCTGCTTAATGCCTCCATCTCCTCTGACATTGTTCCCTCTCCCTGGAAACATGCAATGGTCAAGGCTCTCTTAAAGAAGCCCAACCTTGACCAAGACAACCTTAGCAACTATCGTAAATCTCCCTTCTTCCGTGGCTGAGGAAGATCTTGGAAAAACATGTCAATTCAGTGCTGGTAAAGTTCCAAGAAATTAACCACCTACTTGCTCTCTCGCAAACTGGTTTCTGCCTCGAACATGGAACCTTTGGCGCCCTCCTCGCAGTATCCGAGGAGGTCAAGAAAATCCTCGATCAAGGAGGCTCTGCTGCAATTATCCTCCTCGACCTAACTGCCGCATTTGACACTGTAAACCATGACATACTGATCCACAGACTTATGAACTTGGGAGTATCAGGAAACACAATCAACTGGTTAAAATCATTTCTAGCCGACCGCTCCTTCCAGGTTTTTTAAGGCGATGTTGTTACCCCCAGCATGCGATCAGTTGTGGTGTACCTCAGGGCTCCTCCCTGAGCTCCACACTGTTCAATATTTACATGAGCCACTTAGCTGAGATTGTCCACCCTTTCAAGATAAAAATCATCACCTATGCCGATGACACTCAGCTTGTGGTAGCTCTAAATCAGCCAGACAAGACACCAAGCAACCTAAGAAGTTGCATAGAGGAGGTTGCCAACTGGATGGCACTTTCCTGTTTAAGACTCAATGGGGACAAAACCGAGCTCATGCTCTCTCCTTCAACACGGAACTACTTTGGCCAAATTGCCTTGGCCCCGCCCCAGTACCCAAAAACCAGGTCAAAAGCCTTGGCATCTGGCTTGACCACTACCTTAATTTTAACAATCAAGCGACAAAACTCTCAGCGTCTTGCTATGGATTACTCAGGATGCTACGCAAAATCCTCCCCCTTCTTCTGTTTCAGGCAAGACAAATCATTGTCCAGGGCCTTATTCTGTCACGCCTGGACTACAAGAATGCCCTATATCTAGGGACCCCCAATTCACCACTCGTAAACTTCAGATTATTCAAAACTGTGCAGCCCGCACACTCCTCCAGACCCCCCGTCGACACTCAGCCAACCTGGGACTAAGGAGCTTGCATTGGCTACCGATCAGGGAGAGAATCCAATTTAAGGCCATGTGCATTGCCCATAGGGCACTCTGACAGAATGGCCCAGCTGTCAGTGAGTTGCTGATTACCCCCTACCAACCCAACAGACAGCTCCAATCAGCATCCTCCTCCCTCCCCTTAGTCCCCAAAATAAAGAGATTAAGATGTGGCGTTCGATCCTTTTCCTACAACTTAGTCAAACTATGGAACGCCCTACCCCTCCATATGCAGGCAGTGCCCAATCTCCTACCCTTCTGCAAACTGCTAAAAACCCTGCTATTCAACAACCCCCTCTAAACATCTGTACTCTCCTTTTGTCTGCGTTCGTCTGCAGCGCTGGGATGCCTCCTGGTAGCTATCCTGCTATATACATATTTTTTTCATTTCATTTCATGTTTATTTGTACATCAAAGCATTTGTCCTTTTTTGATACCACACAAATGATTAAATACTTATAAATGAATGACTTGTGCTTTAAATACAGGCTCGCTTATTATCTAAAACTTTCACTGCTTAACGTTCACACACAAGTGTATGTCTGGGTTAGAAATTAACATATACTATGTACGCTCATGTAATATAAGATAAGATATTTATTGATATTCGGTTAATTAAAACCATTACATCGCAACACACATAAATATGACTAAAATCACTCCATCGGCCAAGACCTAAGCATCACACCACCAAACCCTAACATTTCTTTACTTGCTTGATCACCCTAAGTTAAAAGACTGTATAAAAGAGTACAGTACAAGACAGTATAAAAAAAATTAGATTTACTCATTTTCTGCACCAATTGACCTCATCCACTTTAGGCCCAACGCATCATTGCCAAAGTCCCATTTTGGCCCACCATCATACCAGGCTCTTGAGAGTCACTATCCTGATAATAGCCACAAAGGTCAAAAGTGCTCTGTACATAAAGTGCTTCATGTATGGAGACTATGCAACTGGGTGTAACCTGAACTGTGCCATTAAATCACTATTAGGGTAATTTTCGTGTCAAACCTGTATTTTTTGCTCAGACCCTATACACTCGGAGGAGGGCCAAAGTGCTCCATGTAGAAAGGTGCTCCGTGCAGGAAGACTATACATATGGCTTGGATCCGTTCACGCTGCTAAAAGTTCCCGCTACTGCGTTTCCATGAGAGGTAAAGATGGCCCAAAGTGCATTGGGCAACAGTGACTTGACATTCCCTTGCCAGGGTGGATTGCCAGGGTGGATTCTCATTTGATGTTGACATTCAGGCTACTACATTGGTTCCAACCTACTGTTCAGGGGACCAAAAGGACTTAGCCTGGCTTTTGAAAGGAAGCTGCTTCTTTCATACATTTAAAAAACCTCCCTGATAACTCACATGCTTCTCCTTTTAAACAGCAGTGAACTACTTCCATGCAGGCCCTCACATTTAGAACCTGGAATATTGGTCGGATTGGTCATGGACTTTAGGCCTTCACAAATGTAAATACATGAATTAAGGACTCTTCCTCTTGATCGAACTATCTACAGTGTGTATTATTTTCACCCTTTCTTTGACCATACCAGTAACCCCATAGCAGAACCAGGCCAAAGCCCAATCTCATAAGAAGATGTTTTGGCTGGTTAGAAAGAAACAGGTTCAGTACACCCGGCGTGGAGAGGTCTGCTGTCCACCTACCCTGGGCTTTGGACTATACATCCTGAAGGTCACGCTCCGTGGATATTATCTTTGCATTTTTTAGCAATCATTTTGCTGTCAATTTTCTAGTTAAGTAATTGCATATTATTTCCTCTGCGTTCACAGCACTAATAGAGTTTACCAATAGGGATGCCCAAACTGAGCCTGGCTCTCCTTCTACCGGTCAATGCAAATTTCAGTTTTTGGCACTATGAGGCAAATTTGGCATGTGTAACCTGTTTTGTTAGGTTGTACTCCAGCTTAATTTTTGCTGGTACAATCTGGAAGGGAAAATAAGTGGCAATAACAAAAACATTGTTGATTGTCTAGCCATTCGAAGAGCTGGTCCTTAAACATTATTGCCCCATACAAAATTGCTGGCATCAGTTTACTCGCGACCACCGTTAGCACAGCCTTGTTGCTTTGACAGGTGAGGCTCCTCTTTAATTGACCCATCCTGCACATCAAGGGCTTAGCTGTCATTTTCAGGGTGTCTAACTGGCCTTTTTGCCATCCCTTTCGTCAAGCACCACACCTAGATATTTAAAACTTGCTACTTACAGATCCTTCTGAACTGATAGGAGACACACTGTTGTGCTAGGAGTATTTTACTCCAAAGAAAAACTGAGCATGAGAAGTGTACCTCAGGGGTCATCCCTCAGCCCAGCCCTTTTTAATATATACATTGCCCCCTTATATCTGTGATTGATTCCTATGGATTTGCGACTACTTCTTATGTGGATGACACGTAGCTGATCCTCTCGTTAGCCAGAAGGTCTACAGGTCCAGAATTGAATTTCCAAACATGCCTCTCCAACGTTATTTCATGGATGCAAAATAACCATCTCATGTGCAATTCAGAGAAAACGAAAATTCTTCTCTTTGGAAAATCGAATTGTCTTTCTCCTACATGCTGGTGGTCAAACCAATTCCATCTCCTCCAGACTTTGTTACAATGGCAACGAACTTTGGAGTCACTTTTGACACCAACTGTCTTTCCCTTTTTTGGGTTTCGCCTGCCGAAGGCTGCGCTCTGCGCAGCTTTTCGGCGCAGGCGAAATCCATTGATTACAATAAGGACTTCGGGAACGTCCCCCGGCTCCCATTGGCTAGCTCCATAAATGGAGGCTAGCCATTGGGTGCCGGATCTGTCCGTCAAGGCCGGACCAGATTCGGGGGCGTTCCCGAGAATTTTTCTCTTTTGGCCACGTCATGTGGCGGTGGGCGGGGCTTTTTTTTTGGCTCGTCGAGGTTTGTTTGGGCCATTTGGCGGCCGACCGCCGGCCGAGGAAGTCCAGGTGAGTGGTTCCTTTCCTGTCCCCCCTCCCGCTGTCCGTTCCTTTCCCGCCCCCCTACGTTCCTGCCTGCCCTCCCTCCCCCTCCCGTCCGTATGCCCGTTCCCATTTGTAAATGCTTGTTTATTTACTTTCTGAATAGTGCTGGTGATACGTAGGGTAATGTGGTGCTTTTTAAATGACTTTCTGAAGGGTGTTGATTCGTATGGAGGGTTGAGCCAGTGCCTTTTCTGTTACGTTCTGAAGGGGGCTGGTGGTTACAGAGGGTAGCGGAGCAGTTTTTCAGTTACTTTCGGAGGAGCACTGATGATACACAGGGTAGAGACATTGTTTTTGTACTTGGATTAAATCTGTGTCTTTTGGTTGAAATGTCATTTCACGTGAAACACTGATAATTCTCAGAGAAGTCACTGCATTGTCTCAAATTAAATAAGACATATGCACTTCGCCGTCAGCACCATGAATTATGTCTGTTCCCAATTGCACCACAACAACTGGGTATTTCTGCCTTTTGGAAAGGCAGACGGGTTTAGCCATTACGTTCCTATGAGACACCGTGGCTTAGCAGTTCAGATTACTATTGAGGCTCATGAGGGTTCGAATACGGCCTAGGACCCATCTCAAAATATAAATAATTAGACCGCTGTTTTTTAAAATATTTTCTTAGTTTGTGTTCTAAATATTGATCACATGAATAGCTATAATATTGTTGCGGTGAGGCTTGTTACTGTTCACGCTACCACATTCCGTGTTACATGCGCAGTCACGATTGGTTAATGTTTTTGTAACACAGGCTGGGAAACCTCTCCCTGTCATACAAGAAATCGAAGATAGCACTGCTATGCTTACAGGCTCAGATCCCACAGCAGCCCCATAGCTACAGATCTTACAGGCTCTCTCCGTGAACAGCAGTGATATTCCTCCTGATCCCAGACAGCACACATATCTCTCTAGATCTAATGGGCTCTTGCAGTTAATGGCATTGGTGTGCTCACAGGGTCTCATCACAGCCAGCAACCTCACACCAACAGATCTTACAGGCTCCTAACAGTAGTAGATCCATCTTTCCTGCTCTTACAGGCTATAACTAAATACAACCGTGATATCCCTCCGGGTCTCACAGGCTCTTGAAATAGCAGAGAAATCACTCCAGTACTTACAGGATCTCACTACAGACAGCAGAGCTACCGTCTCTACTCTTACAGGCTCTCTCACTGTGGAGAACAAACACTATCCCTTCAGATCATACAGCAGTCAAAGCTCACCGACTCTTACAGGCTTCCACCATCGCTAATAGCGCTGTCCTTTCTGCTCGTACAGGCTATCTCCCTGTAGGCAACAGTGCTAGCTCTCCCGATCTTACAGGCTATCTGTGTGTGTGTGGGGGGGGGGCTCTGTGTGTGTGTGTGGGGGGGGGGTTCTGTGTGTTTGGGGCTCTGAGGTTTGTTTGGGTCATTCCCAGGCCGACCCGCCGCAGGAAGAAGTCCAGGTGAGTGCTTTTTTTCTTGCCTTCTGCCTTTTTATGCCCGTTCCCGCCCCCCCTCCCGCTGTCCGTGTCCCCGTTCCTTCCCGCCCCCCTCCCCCTCCCTGCTGTCCGTGTGCCCGTTCCCATTTGTAAATGCTTGTTTATTTACTTTCTGAATAGCGCTGGTGATACGTAGGGTAAGGTTGTGCTTTTTTAATGACTTTCTGAAGGGTGTTGTTTTGTATGGAGGGTTGAGCCAGTGCCTTTTCTGTTACGTTCTGAAGGGGGCTGGTGGTTACAAAGGGTAGAGGAGGTGTTTTTCAGTTACTTTCTGAGGAGCACTGATGATACACAGGGTAGAGACATTGTTTTTGTACTTGGATTAAATCCGTGTCTTTTGGTTGAAATGTCATTTCACGTGAAACACTGATAATTCTCAGAGAAGTCACTGCATCGTCTCAATTTAAATAAGACATATGCACTTCGCCGTCAGCACCATGAATTATGTCTGTTCCCCATTGCACCACAACAACTGGGTATTTCTGCCTTTTGGAAAGGCAGACGGGTTTAGCCATTACGTTCCTATGAGACACCATGGCGCGGGGCTTAGCAGTTCAGATTACTATTGAGGCTCATGAGGGTTCGAATACGGCCTAGGACCCATCTCAAAATATAAATAATTAGACCGCTGTTTTTTAAAATATTTTCTTAGTGTGTGTTCTAAATATTGATCACATGAATTTAGCTATAATATTGTTGCGGTGAGGCTTGTCACTGTTCACGCTACCACATTCCGTGTTACATGCGCGGTCACGATTGGTTAATGTTTTTGTAACACAGCCTGGGAAACTTCTCCCGGTCGTACAAGAAATCGAAGATAGCACTGCTATCCTTACAGGCTCGGATCCCACATCAGCCCCATAGCTGCAGATCTTACAGGCTCTCTCCGTGAACAGCAGTGATATTCATCCTGATCCCAGACAGCACACATATCTCTCTAGATCTCATGGGCTCTCGCAGTTAATGGCATTGGTGTGCTCACAGGGTCTCATCACAGCCAGCAACCTCACACCAACAGATCTTACAGGCTCCTAACAGTAGTAGATCCATCTTTCCTGCTCTTACAGGCTATAACCAAATACAACCGTGATATCCCTCCGGGTCTCACAGGCTCTTGAAATAGCAGTGAAATCACTCCAGTCCTTACAGGCTCTCACTACAGACAGCAGAGCTACCGTCTTTGCTCTTACAGGCTCTCTCACTGTGGAGAACAAACACTATCCCTCCAGATCATACAGCAGTCAAAGCGCACCGACTCTTACAGGCTTCCACCATCGCTAATAGCGCTGTCCTTTCTGCTCGTACAGGCTATCTCACTGTAGGCAACAGTGCTAGCTCTCCCGATCTTACAGGCTATCTGTGTGTGTGTGTGTGGGGGGGGGGGGGCTCTGTGTGTGTGTGGGGTGGGGGTTCTGTGTGTGAGGGGCTCTGTGTGTGTGGGGGGGCTCTGTGTGTGTCTCTCTTTGGGTGTGTGTGCAAATGCAATAGGTCTCGCATTTGCGAGAGATTAAGCTATTGACATTGTAAATGGCAATGCCATTTATTTATCTGTTTTCAAAACCAACACATAAATACACATTTTGTCATTTACAGTGCCAATAGCTCTAACTTTAAGTAAGAAAAACGAAAGGAGCCAGGGCCTTAGGGACAGGTGAGAAGGCTGGATCTTATTTTACACAACTATACCAAAAAGATGCCTCTTCACCTATATCTATGTCCACACTTGAGGAACGTTGAACACGCTACCAATCGTATTCAACAAGGTATTTTTATTTTTACCAAATTGATTTTTCAATTAATTAAAATTCGAACAGACGGGTTAGACACACATAAAGACACATTACTACATAACATATTTACACCATGAATATCAGGTTCTTAAACTATACAAATATAATACTAGTTTTGCTTGAAAAAACAATCAAATACAAAATAAGTGATGATTCAAAAACAAACAGAACATTTCAAACATGTGCTACATATGACAATACATTTTCTTCTGTGAGGGGCGATTAAAGCGCAAAGAATAATGAAAGAAGGGGGAAAGATAGAAAATAAGCAAAGTTAATTTGTAAGTTTTTATGCCAGCAAAATGCTGGTATAACGAAATGGATCACAATAACTCCTTTCTAACTGGCCTATCACAATAACTCCTTTCTAACTTTGGCAAAGGCGAAACCGTTGCATTGTAAATGCTTGTTTTTTTAGGTCCTCATCCTGTCAATTAACTTGTAGGCGATACTCAATTTCCAAAACTGAGGGCCGGGTGGAAATAGAGTCTTTCCAGACAAGAAATAGCTGCTTCCATTCCGACCCCTCATATCTCACGCATGAGAGGGAACAGGACCAACAACTACAACTGACTTAATCATTGGACCCCACTCTCTGACACGAGTCAACCAACAAAGCCCAAACCTTATCCTGACTTCTGGGATCATATGCAATATCTGATTGGCTGGTTCGTATAATATTTTGTTCCAACTGTCTTTACTACCTCAAGGAGCAGCGGTAGCCGGGATGTCTTTTAACATCTCTTTAAAAACAATTCCAATTCCTTCCATGCACCGCCAGGAAAACTGTAGCACTTGCCCTCGTTACGTTGAGACTCGATTATTGCAACAGCCTATAAGAAGGCTGTTCAAAAAAGCAAATTCTCAAACTTCAGATGGTCCAACATGCAGCAGCTAAACAGGTGTTACAGCTCCATAGACAGAGCTCTGCATCAGCCGCTTTAAAAAGACTTCACTGGCTGTCTATACGTAAAAGAATTTTGTTCAAGACCCTGTGGATAGTCTTTAGAGCATTCAAGGCTACTGGCCCAAAATACCTGACGGCCATGTTTAGCCAACGCAAGACCCTGAGAACACGGAGATCCACTAATGCGAATCTGCTGAAGCCCCCGTCCTTCAGGCTGAAAAACAAGGTGGAAAGTCCTTCATGGTGCTAGGAATCAAGCTTGGAATCACTTGCCAATGCACCTTCAAACTACAGACAGGGAAGATGCATTACAAAAACCCTTAAGACATGGCTTTTCCAAGCGTCTGATGCACTCTATCAGCCCCTCATCTAATTGGCCCATTTAGGTCCACGACAAGGCTCACAATGCTACTCAGTACAGTGCCAGGATGCTCAATTCCAAGTGACAGTGAACTTAAGAAATCCCTATTCATTCATTCATTTATACTATGAGTGAGCATCAAATAAACCAGGTGCCTTTTTTGATCAATTTCCTGCCCAAAATCACCATTTTTGTTAGATAAAAAAATAGGTCATTTTCTGCAGAATGTTGTGCAAGTGCATCGAGCGATCTCTGAAGGCCCACTTGTGTGCCATCAAATAAGACCGTATCACCCGCGTTTTCTGAGATTTGTATTTTCCTCTTCGCTGAAGATCCTGGGGACGGCCAGATTACATTCCATATCTGCCATATATAGGTTAAATATCACAGGGTCAAGGACACAGCCTGGTTTTAATCTTTGTTGAAAAAAATATGTTCTGGAGTGGCACAGTTTGCCAGTATCTTGGCTTTTACCCATGTGTTGCTATGTGGTCGCTCGATAGCCGCCAAGAGCGGAGGCGGAATTCACCACCTGCTTAACTTCGCCCAAAGCTGGCCTCTTAGTCGATTGTCAAATGCATTGATAAAATCAATAAATGCCATGGGTGTGGGTGAAAGGTTTGCTTTAGGAAACCACCTGCCATACTAAAGGGAAGAGTGTTTTTTGATCATGGAAGTGACTTCACTTATGTGTTAGAATTCATTAATAATTTTAATACACACACCCACTGTGCACTTACGATCATTTTCGGAGCTGCCAGGGTCATTAAGGCTCGTTTAGGAAGTCTGCTCAGTGTTGCAGCCTGCCCGCCCCGGTCCGACTCAGTATCCAATACTGTTGAGCGGAGGGCGGGACAGGTAAGAGCCAGAGAGACACGCCAGGCACTTCCTGAGAGTTGAGTCGAGCGGTTAGCGCTCTAGCCTTTAATCACAAAGGGCTATTTACGCTGCGAGGAGGCAAGGCCGATTGCGGTGAAGGTAGACAGTGGCAGTGTCTCCCGACCCCGCTTGGCGCCAGGTAAACATTGCAGAGCAGAAGACTCTGCTGGCTTTGCTGATCTCTCCTGAAGAACTCTTTATCACGTTATTTTTAAAAAAATTGATTACGAATTTTTAACTTCACTTATGTGTTAGAATTGATTAATAATTTTAATACACACACCCACTGTGCACTTACGATCATTTTCGGAGCTGCCGGGGTCATTAAGTCTCATTTAGGAAGTCTCTGCTCAGTGTTGCAGCCTGCCCGCCCCGGTCCGACTCGGTATCCAATACCGTTGAGCGGAGGGCGGGACAGGTAAGAGCCAGAGAGACACGCCCAAGCACTTCCTGAGAGTTGAGTGGAGCGGTTAGCGCTCTATCCTTTAAGCACAAAGGGCTATTTAGCCACTCGTCGGCTCTAGCGCGCAGCGGTTGCGCGCAGGGGGCGCCTAAGTACGCGCCGAAGACGATCCAAAGACCAGCCCGTCTGTGCCCGTCCGCGACAGGACGGGACCAGGGGCCATGGGGGTAACTATCCACAACCTGCACAACCCTCCTTACTCCAGGATAACCTACTTTGCACAGGTACTTCGGAATCTACATGTGAAACAAACACAAGAGTGTGGTAAGGATGAGAATAACTTAGTGGAGGGTCCTTTTCCTGCATCCATTGCAGAGCCCAGTTTACCACCCAAGTCCAGGTAACCTGCACGAAGAGAAATGTAACAGCTTATACCCCCCTCCCCCAAAGTCAGGGAAAATAACAATAACACTAAGACCCCTAATCTCATTGGAAGGAAAAACATCCTCTGCAATATAAGGTCACTACCCAAACACACTTCTGAAGTATGGGACCTTATTTCCACCAACGAGCCAGATCTGTGTTTCATCACTGAAACTTGGCTTAAACCTCAATCAACCCCCTCCATCACATTAGCAATTCCAATCGGCTATAAAATAATTAGGCTAGACCGCCCCACGAAAATATGAGGAGGGATAGCGATCATTCATAAACAAGAAATCAACTGTACCATAGTAGTAGAACTAAGCACTAACGACATTGAATTACTTGTCTTCAGATCTGCCCTCTCCCCCAAACAAATCAGAATGGGTGCCCTAGTGTACCACCCACCAGGAGCCAGCACAAACTTCTCAAATACGCTACTTGAAAATCTTGCACCTTATGTTTACAATGACAGAGACTTCTTATTAGTAGGAGATTTTAATATACACAGTGAACAGAAAGACTGCAAGGAAGCACAATCCGTTCTAAATGACCTTTCCCTACTAGGGCTAACACAACGTAACGTGGGCCCAACACACCAGGCTGGGCATACCCTAGATCTAATACTAGCTAATTTCCCCGCAGTCACCTGTCTACCTTCCACCTAAGTCAGCTGGACTGACTATTTTATCATTGAGTTCTATACCCCTCACCCCAAACCTACCCCCCATGGTCCAATTTCCCTTCCTAGCGAACAAACATCAGTGGCACAAAGTTAACGAAACTACATTTTCAGATAAATTCCCTGAACCCTCCATTACCACTTCGGAAAATATCGAAAATGCCCTTGAGAAATTCGAAAGAGCATCAAAGACTGGCATAGACAATATAGCACTCCTTAAACAATTTAGACCCCGGCCAGCTAACAAACAAGAAATATGGTTTTCTGATGACCTTAGGACACTAAAACAAACAGCTAGGAAGCTAGAGAAAAAATGGAGAATCTCCCACCTAACTACCGACAGGAGCCTCTACTGGGACTCATTAACCATCTATCATAAAGCTATCCGTACTGCACGGAAAACCCACATAGCATCCCTTATCACGGCCGCAGACAACTCTCCCAGGGTCCTATACCAAGTACTACAATCTTTTGTCAAACCGACAGCATGTGAAAGCTCTGACATCTCATCACAAAAGCTCTGTGACGAAATATCCCAATTTTTCTCAAACAAAATAGATACCATCTACGAGAAAATAGTCAACTCTAATAATACCATGACCAGTGATGCGGGTCTCGCCTTTCACGAAACAGAATACAAACAAAATCTCACACCCTAGATATCTTTCCCCCTATCACCCCAAAGGAGTTGTCAGCACTCACCATGCAGATCAAAAGTGGCAGCCCAGACGATATCATTCCAGCCAGACTTATGCCCACTTTACTGGAAGCCTTATGTCCTACGTTTGAACAACTTGTCAATCTGTCACTCAGTACAGGCTCTGTCCCCAGACAATGGAAGCAGGCACTAGTTAGGCCCATTAGGAAAAATACTGCTATACCATGGACCGAACTAGCAAACCTGAGGCCCATCTCCCTGCTACCGTTTTTGGGGAAACTCACAGAGAAGTACGTAATTCAACACTTATCTAGCTACATTGAAATCGCAGGCGGCCTAGACTATTCCCAATCTGGTTTTAGACCGAAACACAGCACAGAATCCACCCTCCTGTCTGTTACTGACGACCTGCACATGTTCCAGGACAAAGGCTATTCTGTGATCCTAGTGTTACTTGATCTGTCGGCAGCGTTCGACACTGTGTCACATAACATCCTTATTGACCGGTTGTCGAACGTAGGAGTTAAGAACAAAGCCCTTGCCTGGCTAAGGAGTTTCCTATCCGATCGCACCCAGACTGTCACCATGGGTGCATATCGATCAGCGGAGGTAGAGATTTCAAAAGGGGTGCCACAGGGCTCCTGTCTGAGCCCAACACTCTTTAACATCTACGTGGCACCCTGGCAAGAGTGATGCGCAAATTTGGTTTCATCCCTGTGTCATAT
The DNA here is from genome assembly GCF_964263255.1 of Lissotriton vulgaris. Classification (NCBI taxonomy): domain Eukaryota; kingdom Metazoa; phylum Chordata; class Amphibia; order Caudata; family Salamandridae; genus Lissotriton; species Lissotriton vulgaris. Next base: position 66,517,591 of record NC_141686.1, on the reverse strand, counting down.
GCGGATGACACGCAGCTCCTCTTCCCTTTTAAAACTCTCATCGCTGAATTAAGGAGCTCCTTCTCTGCAGGCATGAAGGCCGTTAAAGAGTGGATGTCTACCAACTATCTACAGTGCAACGTCAGCAAGACTGAAGTTATGCTATTCGGAGAGGCCAAACTACTATGGACCCCGGGTTGGTGGCCATCTGATCTTGGTACGGTCCCAGAACCCAAACGGGTCGTAAAAAACCTAGGGATCCGCCTCGATCAGGAATTGTCACTCAAACAACATAGTAACTTCGTTGCAGGCTCATGCTTTCACATCATTAGCATGCTACGCAAAATTTTTCCCTTGCTGCCCGACTCTTTCAGGAAAACTCTAGTGTTGGCCCTTATTTTTAGTCGAATCGACTACTGTAACGGCTTGCTTCTCTCCGCTAACGAGGGAGTATTGGCTAGACTCCAGGTAGTCCAAAACACGGTGGCCCGCCGAGTCCTTAATGCCCCTCCAAGAACAGCATCTAAACCACTCTTAAGCAAACTACATTGGCTTTCCATACAACAAAGGGCAAAATTCAAAATATGCTGTATTATTCACAAGAGCGTAAACGGACAAGGCCCTACCTACCTGGAACAGAAATTCACTCCCTACATCCCCTCCAGATCGCTTAGATCCAGCAAAAGCCACCTACTGGTAGTACCTCGTGCCAAAAAAGCCAGGCACGGAGGCAAAGCATTGTCTGTAGTAGGACCCACACTGTGGAACGGACTCCCTCTGACTCTCAAACTATGCACTGAACATCTTAAATTCAGAAAACACCTTAAAACCCTGCTGTTTAAAAACGAGATCTAACTCCAGCATTATTCACTCCCCTGTGTATGTAAACTGGCCCAAAAAGCGCAGAGATACTCCAGTTGGAGTCGATTCCAGCGCTATATAAACTTGTAAATAAATAAATAAATAAATGTAGTGAAGGTGCACACTGGAGAATGGTGGAGCATGTTCAGACAAGTGAGCTGTGACAGGAGGGATGAGGATAATTACAAGAAGGGAGGGTCTGTTCGCCCTCAAAGATCGATTCGTCTTCCTGTGTGCATGAAGGACTTTTATAGTAAATGAAAAGAATGACTATGGCATAGATTTCACAGGGTACATTAGGGTTGCTTAATTATGTCACCTATTTTTTATCTCTATCTTTTACTTTCCATTTATTTTTCCTATTACAATTCTCATGGTAGGTTTGGGATTAACTTTGGGGTTGTTGTGTTTTCAACTCTTCATCTATTCTTGGGGTGTTGTGTTTTTTCTTGTTAGAGGGGAGATATGTTATGCTTTGATTGGTTGCATGTTGATTTGTAAGTTCTATAATGTATTGTTCACTATTTCACTGTGGGGTAGAATGTCTGGTGGTGGGTGGTAGTTGGTGAGTACTGAAGAAGAGGAAGGGTCTGTTTGGTATTGCTCTGTGCTGTACTTAAGTAAACCATTTTTCTAACTCAACTGTGTTGGATTGCCTTTTTTTTAGGAGAACGCAGCAGACATCTCTAATAAAGAGCTGCTAAATCGCCTTCATGATTTGAGAAGGGTGAATCTGCATCACCCCGATCTATTCAATACTTTTTGGTTTCCCTTACTCGTCCTTCTTCCGTCGCAGATGAACCATGAGACAGGTGCTCTTAACAGCACAGATACTGGTCTGGTTCCACTGGCTAGAGAAGGTCATCTTGATTCTGGAACTGTTTGATCCACATCAATCTAGCCTTGTGGTTCCAGAGATAATATTGATCGAAGCCCGGTCCAGGCTACACCTATTCTGGCCAATAGCCATTGGTGTCACTCTACCTGCTGTAGTTGTTTCGAGTCCTTGTGGGTGTCTTGCCACTGGAATATCTTTGGGAGTGTATAGCAGGAGCTGGCACACAATATACTATTTAGCTCCAACTAAAAGTAAAGGGACTATTTAGTCACTTAACATGTCTCTAGGGGCTAGTAAACTGGACTGTGTCCACAACTGGACACCAGTGATTGGCCACTGGGTCACTTGGGCACAACCGGGAGCATTCAAACTCTTTGTTGGTTAGAGATCCCGATGGTTGTCTAGTGGTTTTTTGGGTACAGCTATTATTTTATACTTTACTTATAATGTTTTCTTTTTTACTATCCAATGCATATCAGGGCACTACATCAAAGTAAAATTGAATGCCACTATCCTTAGCAGTATCTCCATCAATCACCTAGAAAATTAAGAGGACCTTAAGTTTCTAAAGATCCCTGAGCAAACCTGATCGCATACCCATCGAATGCCACCAGCTGAGTGCCCATTGTTAAAGAAAAGCTAGTGCCTCTCACAAGAGAGCTATACAAATGTGTGTTGTCATTCCTCAGCTGCAAAAATACCATCACTTCCTAGTGTTAGTTGGCTATCATGATCTGAAATGCATTATTTACTTACATAGTAGTTAAAGATATTTTCTTTTTATGATTTAATATACTAAACTTGACATTTATGTTATGGGTGATATTTGGTGTCTAATGCTGATGTTGAGCTTCTAACCCCCATTCCACCTTTCCTCCATCTCCTCCAGACTCTCCAGTTGGCGTGCATCAGTATTGTGACAGTGAGACATTATTGGTAAACAGCAGAAGTCTCAGACTGCTCCAGGATCACACAGCTAGTCCTCAAAGCCACTAATTTGTTCTTCTCACCCTTCTTGCATTATGATGTTGAAATGGAACTGTTGTGGCTGCCTGTGGTCCTCAGAAGGCGAAGTGTGTTTTCTTGTTACATGAATGGCACATCTTGTTAACCCTTTGCGTGCTGGTGACGGAACCACTCCGTCACCAGCCACGGAAGCGCTGTGCTAATGACGGAGTGGTTCCGTCACGGCCCGGCCGCCGTGCCTGCGCGGCATCAATTCCGCGCCTGCGCAGAGCGTTCTATTGAGCCTGCGGGGCCGTGACGGAACCACTCCATCACAAGCACAGCGCGCCCGTGGCTCATGATGGGGTGGTTCCGTCACGAGCATGGCGGCGACCCGTGGCCCCTCTCCCCCCCAGCGCCGCATCAGAATTACCGCTGCGGCCAAGGGGTTAAAGGCGGGGTATCGTTGCAATATGTATCATCTCACAAATGTGTTTCTACCCACTGTTGTCTGGTTTTGTGCTGGAAGCAGGTGGTCTGGACTGAACAGGCCCAGTGGAACATGGCTATGCCTTTGCAAAATTTGCTGCTGATGTTTGAGGGCGAACAGACCCACCCTTCTGTAAGGAAGCTTTGCTGCCGGTTATATGAATTTCTGTGAAGTCTTGGCCCTTGACTTAGTGGATTTTGCTATTTAGCACTGGGTGGCTGAGAATATATTCTGCATATGTGTAGTGTAACATCCACATAAATTACCGGTGCCCTGATTTTTTGTTGTTAGTCAAGAAAAGTGTGGGATATTGCAAGATGGCACATTCTCCTGTGAAATTGGTCTATGTGTTTGTTGGTCATTTGTGAATTGAAATAGTTCAAAGTCTGGGTTTGTTTGTGCTTGGAAATACGAAGTGAACTCCTTTTTGAGACCATAAATAATTGTCTATGTCATTAGAAACTTTAGGCTGGCTAGAGAGTAGGCTATATTCTGTAGGTCCCACATATTCTAGTTACAGATTCCTTTCTTCATGGTGGTGGAGATGCTGACAGCTCCTCAGTAGTTTACAACCTGCTCAGCCATGTGGCCAAATGTGGGACCATAATAGATGGGCAGACAGTGAAGGAGAACTGACAAGTTGCACCTGTTTGTGGAGCTCACCATCACTGTGTAGTGCATGTGTTGATAACCTGATGGCACTGATGGTACTTAATGGCCCTTTGAGGGTCCTGGCATAGGTGTGCTACGGTCCTCATCTGCCATCTTGCCAGGTAGCTGTGACACAAGGCATTTGTTTGGCCTGGGAGCAGTGTAAGTGACCATCATGTATGTTACATTAAACCATGACGGAGAAGTATTCAGATCATCCGGAAAATCCTTGACCTACCCATATACTTGGGAATTCTGATGAGAATATGACTACTGGGGACTGCAAGGTGGTGCTCTTTGCAGTCCAGAGTTGACCAGGTAGGCTAACCGTAGAATACTGCCAAAGGACTTGTGGGCATTGGCTGGCAGGCGTAATAACTCACTGAAGAAACGTACAGCACACAATTGGTTTGATTGGACATGGAGATCATGTGGCCACAGGCGTCGCATTTGCTTGGCTGCCTGTGTAGTGGAAGTAAGGGTGCTATGAATGGTTCCATAACCATAATCGTCAATGTCTGGTCTCCACCATGGAGGTAACTCAACCTCAACTGTGAGATGGACAGGAAGAATGAAAAACATCTGCACAACAGAATTTGTTACACAAAGGTGACCTCAAATCTGAGCATATGTACTCACCGGCACATGTGCTACATCACATCTGATACCTGAGTATTTCAGGTGTATGAGTCTAACCTGTGCCTGAGTCCCTCTGCAACAAATTTTCCTTTTCTACATGTTCACCCTACTTTTTGTAACCTGTTTTTGATGGCTTTAGGACTCTGTGAATTTTATCATTGCTAAACAATAGTAATATGCCTGTGCTTCCCAACTAAATCATGTGCTGTACATTGGAACTCCCTATAAGGACTTTTTCACTTCCCAGATCTTCCAGATACCAGCCCACGCATGGAATGCCTTAGTGCGGTTGGAATTCGGCCTAAGCAACAATCCTACAAACACTGGGCATCGATCGTCCGCTACTATCGAGGAATATGCACAGCTTCCTCAAACACAATTAAATCACACCTGATTTTTTTTCACAAAAGACAAAAACCCTTGGGCAAACTTCTTAACTACCGCCTGTACCAAACTGCACCTTGATTTGTTCAACTGGGGAGCTTTATTTATCAACCCGGAATCTTAAAAAACGTTTTAAGGTTTTTATCTAAGCAAGACGACATGTAAATGTAAAAAAAATGTAAATTGATAGTTGTATAGCGCACTATTCACCCGCAAGGGTCTCAAGGCGCTTGTACAAATACCGCTGTGGAACCCATCCTGGCTTTCCCTGTGAGGCATCCACTCCTGGGCACCCCCAAGGTGGAGAATAGGCATCCTTGCCGTTGTGGGGGCCATTGTGGAGATTAAGCAAGCTATTGCCCAGAGTTGCACTCCATGATTGGAATAGGCACCGAGGCGAGAATTATCAGGTCCGTGGAGTTTTGAGACCAAGACCCACCGAGGCGGGGAATTGAACCCTGGTCCCAGGCTAGACCTCTGCATCAGGGTCTGCCGCTCTAATCATTGAGCCACACTTATCCACGTGGAGCTTATATAGACCTCCAGCAGCAATATTTGGATCGTAGCCAGCTCCTACAAGGACAGATTCAGCCTGCCATATCTACACTCGGCACTGAAAAAATCAATTTTAAAGCAAATTTTGTCAATCAGACTTATGGTCATGCAAATAAAAGATATAAAAGCTCGCTGGAAACCCCTCAGATTGTGTCACCTGTACGAGGAATCTCTGGCTCACCTAGCCTGTACCTGTCCACATTTGAGTCCTGTGCGTTGAACTTCATTAAAACCTTTGTTTTTAAAATAGGGCTCCTAGACTTGCTCAGATGCAATGAAACTACTTTTTAATCTGGAGCCCCCCATGGCAGTGGCTAGGCTAGCGAAATTTGCATGGCAACTTAAAGAACTTATAAGCAAAGAACAAGCCCCGGTCTAAAGGTAGATCAAAGGCCAAAACCTGTGGTCACACATCAAATCTTACGGTCTCTTATTTCTATGTCCTATTGTAATATTTTGGAATTTACTAAATGAAATGATACGATATTATTTTTATCAATGAACGCATACGACTCACGGAAGGATATATTGTGCACAGTCTTTTTGTAACAATTTGTATTAATTGAACCAAATAAATGTATTCATTCGTTCATTCAAGTCTATTCTAAATGGTGCATTAAGCGCACCAATGGCATGTAAACTTAAATGTCATGGTAAACTTAATGTCATGAGGGGGCTGCAGTTTATATTTCCACCACCACCTTATATGGCAAAAATATAATTCTGCCAGGAACACCGCTGTTCTCTGGTGTAGCTGCAGTTTAAATGTGCTGGGGTAAACATGGCAGTGAAAAATGCCTTCGCCATGTAGGAACGGATTAGGTTAATACATACACAAGTCACCCCTAAAGTTGCATTGTAAGTCAGAGGGATGGGTGCTGCTATTTGTAAAAAGGGTCACTACATATTGAAGTTAGTGTGCCCTCACACAGAAATTTAAAAAAGGCCACTTCACTCTGTGGGCTTGGCCTGACTTTTCCCTATTATGCCTAGGTGAGATGAAAATCTTTAGTTTGCACCTCTCCTTAACAAAATGATGCTTCAAAGTTATTATGTGCTTGATTTTTTTAATCTGACTTAATGGTGATGTTAGATTTTTGATAATTTAAGCAGAAAGGTAACTTTATAGAAATATACTTTAGGCTGCCTGAGTCAGAGCTGACTTAAAACCAGTTCTGCCAGTCATCACACCTCCAGAGGTGGAATACATATCCTTTACAAGGAGACTTAATAACCCTGGCTCAGAGGATAATGGATTGGCTCTGGGCCCAGGAAAGGCCAATGTGTTTTCACTGTTGACCACTTAGCAGGGATTAGCAATCTGGGAATGAACAGGAGCAGTTGGAAGAAGGACTGCGCCTGTCCATTCCCAGCTTTAGCACTACCTCTTTTCACTTGGAGACAAGGCATTTGGGGCCAGATGTAGGTGTTCAAATACCGGTCGGAAACGGCCGAAAATACCGATTTTCGGTCGTTTCCGACCGATATTTGGACATTGGTATGTAGGGGTAGCAAAAACATACAGATTCGTTAAATGTACCGAACCGGTAATTTTACCGAATCGGTAAAATTACCGATCGGTAAAATTACCGAATATGTAATTTCTTATGTAGGTAGCACTTTAAACAGTGCTACAGGGCCTTTAGAATTCGTTATTTACCACCTAATACCATTAGGTGGTAAATGACGAATTCCTGTGTACATGCACATCTGTGCATGTATGTACACCTGTGCCATGTGACACACATACATGCCCTTTGCCCAAAGGGCATGTATGTGTGTCACATGGAACATAAGCCAGAAACAGGGGTGTAACAGGATGTCAAAGTGACACCCTGTCCCCCTTGGCAATTCAGTATTTTTACCGATTCGGTAATTACCGAATCGGTATTTGCTATTGATTCCTATGGGCTTCAAGGCCCATAGGAATCAATGGCAAATACCGATTCAGTAATTACCGAATCGATAAATAACGAATCATACCGATTCGGTAAAAATGACCGAATTTTTACCTACATCTTATTTACCGATTCATAAATACCGAATCTGTAAAATCCGGTATTTCAGAATCGGTAAATAAGATTTACCTACATCTAGCCCTTAGACTCTAGCCACAGTAGGAGAGAAAACCAGTTTGAACTTGTCAGGAACAGGAGTGTCCAAGAAGGTGAAGATAGGCCTGCCTGGTGTTAGCTTGGTCCTACCAGCTCGAATAGACACTCCTGGGTAATTCTGCAGGCAAAGAGCAAGTGCTGCAAAATCTTTGGAGGCTGCAAGAAAATTGTTAGGCTTGAGTGGTAGAATTTCTCCGGTCACTGGCTTGTGCACATGATAAATCCCGCCCTCTGCCATCTTCTCAGAACATTCCTACACCTGAAAAGTCTCAGTTTGAAGAAGAAGCCTTGTTGGAAAAAGAATATGGCTCTTGCTGGAATAATAGGACTCATACAAGTACTCGAGGACTCCTGATTCTTGCTTGCACCCAAGGACTACACTGCTCTCTGAGGGTCAAGTGGTTGGCCTCCTGTATATTTGATTCAGGGACACAAAAAGCTGAAGGAATCCTGTCTCTAAGAGGGTCCAGCTGACTAAATAGGACCAAACCCTGCAGGACACCTGGCTGAAGAGACACCTGGTGTCATGAAGCCTGCCCTGAGGAGCGAGAAGCTGCAGGACTGACCAGAAGAAGCTTTCTCACTAGCTTGGGACTGATTTAGAGTTTGGAGGATGATGTAATGTCTGTCAGGGCGATGGAGTAAATTACTCAATCGTCCTGACGGACATCCTGCGCCCCAGATTTAGAGATGTCTGCCAGCCCAGTAGACATCTCTTAACTCTGGCAGGAACTTCTGTCATGTCAGTTCCTGTCAATGTTGGAAAGGTTTGATGGACGGCCATTTTACAAATGACAGCCGGCCATCACATTTTATTTTTTTATCAAAAACAAAATCCCAAAGTGATAAAAAGTTAAACAACTGAACTCCATGCCATGGGAGATTTCTCCGATGGTGATGGGGTATTTTTACTTTTTCACTGTCTCCAGTGGTGATGAATAGCAAAAACAAAAGCCATCTGACCGCCATTCTCGGATGGTTTACCTCAAATGTCTCCATTGGGCTGCTGGAGTAGTATGCTGGTGACGGAGCTGGAGTAGGCTCAGTCGTTGACAAACCATTGGTCTACCTATCTCTAAATCGGGTAGGTTGACTGTGAGTTTTGCTGAAAAGGTTCTGCCTTGCAGTTGTGTCTCACTACCCTCTCTGTCAATCTTTAAATCAGCCCCTAAATCGAAGATAAAACCTTTGACCAGGACAACCTTTTTGGTGTATCCAACCTCTGCTCCATTGCAGTAGGTCTGACATTTTGCATTATTACTGGTCCACCACAAACGGTTGTTTTTCCATACTGCTTTTTCTAGGCACTTCTTGTCGTAAAACTTTAAAAAGGCATATCTCTAGTTCCCCGTCATCTATTTTGATGAGTTTAGTGTTTGTTTGTTCATTACATTTTTCTCTATTTTTCTAAATCGGTTTGGGAATTTTATTGCATTGTGTTCTTTACTTTAAACTTGTTGGCACTGCTTGAACTTGCCATGCACTTCTCTGAAGATTGTGCTACTTGTGCCATAGCTACCAGAGTTTGAGCAAAAATTCTCTTACAACTGTGTTTTGGCCTAACCTGAATGGGTTCTCTGAGTTGGTAGAGGTACCCTCTCCCTAAAAATAGCCCCATTTCTGATCCCCCCCCCATGCTTTCATGTTCCCTGGGTCCATATATCCTTAGTCTTTATATCTGTCCAGTGACCTTGCTTCTACCCATATCTCCCAGTTTCTTTGTCTCCTAGTTTCACATCTCTATTTACTGCCTTACTGTGTGTATCTGTGTCCTTGTTTCCTTATGTCAAAGACTCCTCTGTGTCTTCTATTTCTTGGTGCCCCAGTGTCTTCCAATGAATGAATGAATGAATGAATGAATAAAATGGAACTTAAAAAGTGCATGACTACTCCATGGAGTGTCCAGGTGCTGAGCCCCCCCAGGTTTCTTCCAGTTGGTTTTCCCGCATATGAGAATGTTCCAGTGTCTCATGGTTTCTGAATAACCCAATGTTTTTACCTAAATGCAATGGTTTGTATAAAACCTCATGATATAAAAATGGAACTGATAAATGTTATAGTGACCTCTCTGCCGTCTGCCTTTTTAGGTCTGGCTACAGACAGAATAGAGATTAGGGTCACCATCCTTCAGCCATTGGATAATTTCCTTCTGCCATTGCTTGAAGAAGGTGTCATTCACATTTTGAATCCGGTCATAAGAATAAATAACTCATTCTCGTCAGTGGCTATTTGCTATTATGTGTATTAACCTACCCGCCTTGACAGTGCTCCACAGTACTGTGCATAGATTTGAGGTCAAGTGTCCATGCACTAAGGTAGAGGCAAGTTTTTCACTCCTAAAAGTGTTTCCTCACTCCTGCTGATGTTGCACCAACAATGATTATCACCTAAATATGATTATGCACATACATGTCATTTTCTTCCTGAATGTATAATGTAACCTAAAAGGGTCTCCACACTCATGCTAATGTTGCACAATGGTGATTTAGTGCCTAAATGTCATATGGCGCTAAATAGTCTTTCCTCACGCCGATATGTGTGTTCTTACACTCCTGTTGGTGTTGCCTGGAGTTTGATTTTGCAGCCTTTACAGTGTTGCTACGGTTTTTGTTCCCTAAGATTGCGGTGCTGGTGCCATGCAGCACCGCAAGCCTGGGAAATAAAAAATATGACAAAGACGTATAGAAAGAGGCAAGTTGAACACAAACATATTACAAGTAATCGATGCACATTTGTGTATTTCTGCGTTTGCAAGCCAGACTTATTTGCTTAGCCAATGCTTGTTTTCCTAAACAAGGAATATGCCCTTGTTAGTCAAGAAGGACAGCCCTTACTTGCACGTCTAGTCTCCAAGGAAGGAACTCCATTGAATATGTATCTTTACCAATGGTGTAACTTTACCAAAAGCATAGGGATAGCTCCAGTGGGTAATGTATAAAAGTACTAGTGCCAGGGCCCAAGGTATTCTACTGCATCCGGTACCACACAGCGTATGCCACTGCTGCCGAAGGCCTGTGCCTGCAGTACCTTCTAACCATTACACTTAAAGAAGTGTGACATTTCGGACTATTGCAGGTCACCCTAAGATGTAGGGGTTGCCTGGGAGTGCGAGTTTGTCATTTTGTTAATGTATTGAATTGATGAACACTTGGGCTGAGATTGCCACTACAAGCAGTACTCTCATAAACAAATGCCAGTGTTGAAAAATAAATGCCTGGTGCTGAGCACCGGCAAACACCGGCATAAATTAAGGGCGGAATAGCTGTGGCACATAAAACACTCTGGAAACCACACTTCCATAGGAGGAAATGACATACCATGACCCCTGACTCTTGATAGCAGCCACAGCATGTTTTATCCTAAACCTTCTTCACTGAACAATGGAGGCTGCAGCATCATAATAAATATGGATCAGCAACAAGCACAGGCAATCAGCTACTAAAATCAGCTGCAAACGCTTACAGAAAACGTATTGTTTAGGTCAGTAGCCTGGTTTATTCAATAACAGAGTCTTCCCAGAAGTCCACAGGGGGTATCCCCTGAGGAAGGCTGGAAATCCCATCCATCCCTAACTCTTGTCATAGGTACTTGGCGTCCAGAACTGTATTCAGGATGGAAGGCGATGGAGCAGGAAGAACACCCCCGGAGCCGCGTTATAATTCAATGGAACTTTCGTGTTTGGCACACTGGCTGTGCCCACCGAGGCATGAAATGAGAATTTGAGAAAAAGGCGAGAAAGAAATCATTTACCGCACAGAACTCGTCGTCATATGTACGTCTGTGCCAAGAGCCTGCGTATATAAATGCGCCAGAGCTGGCTGGACGCAGGCCTCCGAGAAAGCCCCGAATGTGCGCTGCTGCCTCCCTCCTCGTGCCCAGCTCGCGCCAGGCAGCTGCTCTGACTCACGCTGCCGGATGCAATCACTATCATTATGTGTTCCTGTGGTAGGGTGACCAGACGTCCCCGTTTTCCCAGGACGGTCCCCGTTTTTTGAGAAGTGTCCCCGTGTCCCGACACTTTTCTCCAAGTGACTCAAATGTCCCCGTTTTCAACCAGTGTCCCAGGTAAACACAGAAATGTCCCTGTTTTTCATTGTTCCAGTTGAGCACGTGCGCGCATGCTCTCTTTACACTGGCATTTGCTAGCCTGTGATGTTTTATTGATTTTTGGCAAATATATGCTGTAGTCCTTAAAAGTGTAAATGTAGTAAGAAGTACTAATGCTGCTGTGTAAAGGAGAGGGGTGCCAATAAAAGACCTCCGATTAGTTGTCTGTAATGCTTCATCTCGGTCTATGGAGGGAGCTGTCGTTGTTGTCCCTTTTCTATGTCTATGACAGCTGTCAAATAATCCTAATTTTATGTCGATAGTTACTGCAAACCGTAGTCCTACTTCTATTTCTATGACCTGTCCCCGTTTTTTGTTTTGAGAATCTGGTCACCCTATCCTGTGGACACCCATTGATATTTCTGAAGTAGCACTTTTGCAGGGAAGATCCCTTCAGTCCTCACAGAGAAAGAAGCAGAGTTATCTTATACTGGCGGTACATAACAAGGCGAGTTGAAGTCATTGAAGAGACTTGTCATGACGCAGAACTTTAAAGAAACTTTTTGCTTAAACATTTCTCAAGCTTTGCTAAAGTCCAATGCACCTGTTGTAGACGTACACCTTTTGTGCTTTGCCATTTGTTTTGGGTGTTTCTTTTGATTCTCTGGTTCACAGGCACCGACTTCCAAATTTCCCAGTGCAGGGACAAGGAGAGGAAGAGGCCAAAGCTGTAGCACGTGACCTTCGACTCGTGGAACACCACTGATGTTACTGATTTGACATAGTCAAAACAAAACTTTATTATGTGCCACTCACTCAATCAATCAATCGATTAGGGGTTTATAAAGCACGCTATTCGCCCGTGAGGGTCTCTAGGCGCTGGGGAAGGGGGGGCAACTCCGGGTCAGTCGAAGAGCCAGGTTTTTAGGTCCTTCCTGAACGTGTGCAGGGTCGGGAGCATCTGATGTTCACAGGGAGATCGTTCCAGGTCTTGGCCGCGATGTAGGAGAAGGCTCTCCCGCCTGTTCTGTTCCTCCAAATGAGGGGGGTCTCTGCCAAGGCGAGGTCGGAAGAGTGGTGGTTCCTCTTGGGTACGTGGAAGGATACTCTGTCGTTGAGGTATTTGGGTCCAATGTTTTTGAGGGATTTGTAGGCGTGAATGAGGAGTTTGAAGGTGACCGGTTTCTCCACGGGGAGCCAGTGGAGGTCTCGTAGGTGTTGTGACATGTGTCCGTGACGCGGAGTCCGGAGGATGAGCCTGGCTGCGGAGTTCAGGATGGTTTGGAGTTTGTGAAGAAGACACTGTTGATTCCGGCATATAGGGCGTTGCAATAGTCGAATCTGCTGGTTATGAGTGCGTGGGTGACGGTCCTTCTGCATTCGGGGCGGGGGGGTCCATTTGTGCTGGATGTGGAGAGTCGGAGGGAGGTCTTGTGTGCGATGGCGAGTCCACCTCCTTGGCTGAGGGGGTAGTCCTTTCTCTGGATCTTGTAGCCGTCAGGGATGGCAGTGACGATGTCGGGCCAGAGGTTGCTTTGGTCCAAGTTTCTGCAAAGAAGGCGACGTTGGGCGAGAAGGTGTTGATCAGGTCCCAGATCTCTACAGCGTGTAGGTGCAGGGAGCGCACGTTGAGGAGAATGCATTTCAAGGTTTCGGGCGGGAGCTTAATAATATTCTTGAAGTCCAAATAGAATTAGAGCCATGGTTTCTTCTTCTAGGAATCCCCACAGACGTGGATATCTCGAGATGCAAACTCCTATTGGGCAACTTGGGGTTAGTGGTGGCCAAACGGGACATACCGAAATATTGGGATGCCCAACAAATACTGACACTCAAAGAATGGGGGATGAGTCTTGACCTCTATATGGTGGCAGAATTGGTGACATATAGGGTATGGGAGTGTCTGCGGAAATCCCAGAAGATATGGGCACCGTTGATAAAATATTACGACCTAGAAGTGGAAGGGGAAGCCGAGGGTGGAGGATTGTTTTCAGGACAATGGAGGGAAGAGCCTTGAAGGATTTACTGTATGGCCCTGCTGTTGGGTAACAAGTGTATCATAGTCTTGGAATGTTCTTAAATCTTGTCCTCCTCGTCCAAACCCATCTACAGATTCACCTACAATGGCCGATACAGTTGGACTATTGCAGTATGAAACAAGTGTGGAATGATAAATATTGTACCTTGTGTATTCATACATTGTTCAATGTGTTAATTTTTTCCCCAAAACAAAAGAAAAATATTTCAACAAAAAAAAATCATAATTGACTTGCATTATCATATTATTCATATCTATATTATAAGTCGAGCCATGTACAACCTCCCGCATGGCTGTCAACTAAAAGGCAGTGCTTAATTTGAGCCGGTGGTTTCCAGTGCTGGGCACCGGCCCTTAATTGTCAACACTGGCACATATGACAGTCAGCCACATAGTGGCGCTGTTTGTCTTATATTTAGACGAGCACAACAACAGTTGTTTTTTAATTCAATATACCTCGAAAATTACTAATAGCTACCTTACTAGGCAGATATAGATTTGGGGCCTAGAATAGTCTGAATTTTCACACTTGGAGGAGTGTGATGCTTAGTACTGTGCTCGTACTGGCACTGGCTGTGCTGGAAGGAGCGATGTGCGGTACAAGCTGCAGTGGCCTCCTGAGAGTGCCCAGCACTTATTTTTTCACAAATGAAGCACCTCAAAGGCCTCAAATCGATTCCCTGCTTTACATTATCTCTCTGGCCATCAGGCTGCTCCCTGGCCCAGCTGCAAGGTGGTTTTGTACGTTTCAAGCCTTAAGGAGTTTATGGTACAGGTAGGGCTGATGCGCTCTGGACCTTCATTTACAACACAGGTCTGAAAATAATGTTTTTAATAAAAGTATTAGGAAGTGGGGGATGCCTTTTGTCTTCAGGAAACTGTACAAAGTCAGTCTGCAGAAGCCTCTTACAGCCGCAGGGAGCGTTCAGGTGATAATGGAAAAACTCCTCCTCGCTGAAGCAAGGTGAGCAGAAAAATGTGGGACAATTTCGCACATACAAGCATTCTATTAGCTTACAAAGAAGCAGGAAACTTCTGGTTATCTGAGGCTTTAGCACCAAGCCAAGCATTTGTACCCTAATTGACCTTTCACTCAGTTCTCCCAATACACAAGCATGCCACAAGGCCTACAATGCAAATTAACATATTAAGCATACAGAGAAGCGAACTCACACATGACATATTGCTGCCTTCTCTGCTCATAGTGGTTACCCTCCCACAGCTTCTCACTTTGAGGCCTCCTGCGTTAATGCATCTTAGCCCACTTGACTCACTGACCGAGTCCTAGTTCCTCAAAGCCTCACAGTGCTATTGATCGCACTGCACTATCCTGTTCTGTGCCGCATAGCTCAAGACAAACCCATTTTTTTCTTATCTAGAGTGCTTAATTTGTAAATAAAAGTGCCAGGGCCCTCGCCAGGAGGCCACTGCAGCTCCCACCACCTATTGCCCTCGGCAGCGCACACAATGATGGTAGCACCACAACTACTAACCATCACACTCCTACAAGTGTGACATGATAGACGATTCCAGGCTCCCAAAGTTAGAAGAGTGGCTTAGACAGCAGGCATTGGTCATTTTCAAAGTATATTGAATGAAGAAACAAATGTTGTGCTGATCTCTAAATTGGGCAAACAGTGCCACCATGAGGCAGTTTGCCATAAGTGCTGGTGTTGACAATTAAGTGCTGGTGCTAAACATCGGAAACCACTGTCTCAAATTAAGCACTGCAATCAAACCACGCTCTGCAACATTCCTTGGATTTTGCATCAAAAATTTACTTGAATGCGATGCTTATTTTTAAAATTTCCATCTTCCCTTCTCAAATACAACTATGTATACCTTTATGAATGCTATGACTAAACATAAGGAGATGAGGGCAGGTCCCTTCTCCTAGCTGCACATGCGCTAAGAATGTTCTTGTACGATGGAATGCTAAACAGCATAAGCTCCATATCCTTTGTGTGAGAAAAGGCCCATGTAGGTGCCGGAAATAATTTTCACACCTACAGCCTGCCCTGCCTTTTAGACTAAAAGTACTCTCTTATGAAATAGTAGTGACGCCTACATATAAATAACGATAATTACATAACTACAGGTCTCTCTGCAAACTGCTTGAAGGTATGAGGTATGTACATAGCATGTGACAGAGGAGAGGGCTTGTAGCAACACTAAAACCGAGAGCGTGGTAATAGGGTTGATAGTGTCAACGGGGTATTGAGGTATTGTGTCACTGAAATGCTGACCCAAAATAAACTTGCTATTTAAATGAATTACACTGGATGGTTATTAAGGGTGGTCACAGCAGGAAAAGTTTATTTGAGAGCACAGTGCAAATGGGCGAATGTTACTAGCTTCACTGAGAGAGAAAGGGGTCTGATGGCTCCGCAAGCGGGAGCGGAGGAAGACCCAAGAGTGCAGCAGGTGCAGTGGCACCGATGAACAGAGATGCGAGGGGCCCAATCCACCCGCAATTGTGGCTGTAGTTTAATGTCCAGCAAGTGGGCGGTGGAGTGGAGGATTTTTCATTCAAATGCATTAGACATGAAGGCAATGCTCTTAGTCTCAGCTCATGTGTGTAACTGTTTTACTCTCTGGTACGCACAGTTAGTTTACCCTTCAATAGTGGCTAGCCAGGAAGAGTGATATCAGCCTCTAACACCCAGAATCCAAAAACCGCACTGCTGCACCCAATACCCAGAGAGCTTCAGGGGTGCTTTGCAAAGCATTATTTCAATCAGAAGGAACGGATGGTTATCACACAGAGCAAATATCATTTCCGTGTTTTAAACCACGACAAAAGTAGTGAAAAGAGGATACTTCAACCCAATCCAATCCATAACTTTCTACAAAACTACAAATCTGAAGGCGAAAGTCCTGGACTGGGGGATAGGGGGGGCATATATATGAGTTTGTGGGGCAGCGCAGCACAGTGTGTCACCTTGCTGTGACGCATTCCTGCTCGTCTCCGCGCAGCACTCTAAGACAGAGGAAATAACGAGGAGAAATAAAGATATTACATCCGCCTGGAAAGGTGTCTTTTTGGCGCTTTTCTGGGTTTACCAGCACCGGTATATCTGGGAATGAGTCAAAAACCATGGATGTTGTGTGGGTACACCCAAACAACACACACGGAACGCCTCCCTGGCACAAAGTTAGGCAACGCAGCAATCGAGATATATGAAGCCACTTAGGACCACACAAGGTGGCCTTGCGTGGCTGCGTAAATCTCATTTCAGAGTGGAGTCGCTCTTGCACCATGTTGTGTGGTGCAAGAGCGATGCAACGGGGCTTGAAAATATGCCTCATAGTGTCAATGTTTCAGAATGGGGCAAATCTGAAGACCCTTGCATGCCTTGGACACAGACTGTGAGGCCGTTACCTGTAACCCCACCTCCCCCTATGGCCAGGGTCAGGCACTAGGACTTTTGAGGCTTTTGCCTGGTGTACCTAACCTTGTTGGGGCCGGTGCCTGTGAACCCTGAATGCCAGAAGGTGGCCACAAGGAGTGCTGGAGCCATCGCTCATGTCTCAGGAGTTCATGCTACTTGGGTAGGAAACAGGAAGCAATATTAGAATATGTCCTGCAACATTGGTCCCGCTCCATCAACCTACTGGTAGAAAACACGAAGAGAAGCCACTGCACCTGGAAGCCATTGCCGCCGCCAACCGCCTCCCTGCGCTGCCTGTTGCCTGAGCTGCGTTTTGCTGAAGTGTGGGAAGATATGGAGAAGACTGGGGGTAACTCTTTAGGAGACTTGCATGATCTTGTTGGTGTCCAGAGAGCTGAAACGTTCAAGGTTAAAGCCAGACTTAGATGCACATTGGTAGTGTGTGCAGCTCCTGTGGGGTCACCTCCAAAGACCTGCCCGAGACGTTCATTAGTGTGGAGGGAAGGGAGAAAGAACCTGCAGGGGGAAGATGGCCGAGAGCAGTGCTAGGGTACAAGCCTTGAGAAGCATTCTGTGTGACTTTTTAGTGAGCTGTTTGCATGCAGAAGAAATACTGCTTTTACGTACCCAAAGAGGTAATGGGCTGGACAATGGTACTATTGCGGGGACGGTGGGTATTTTGATTTATGAGCATGTGCATACCTTGCACATACCTTCCCCTGAAGAGCATTGGCCTTCTCGCCCTTCGCTATCACTGAGAGTCAAGTGCTGAAGCGGTAGTAATTGGCCCAGTTATTCAAGTTGGGCCCAAGAACAGTAGAAGTAAAAGACCACAACTCCTATGATTGGGCCCTCAGAAAGGGGTTTTAAAACAGAGCATCAGGGCTTTTCCTGCTTTTTGACACCAGAAGGCAGTATACATAGCAATTTCACTATTTTCAAATCATTGCCTTCAGGCAGGCAGTGCCAAGGCACACCATCCCAATGTCAGGTACTCCAGTCTTTTCAAGGTCATGGGAGAGGATGTGACAGGCAACACCTAGGCCAGCAGGGGCAACACACTTTCAAGTCCCCAGCACCTCTGGTAGCAGCATCAAAACCACTTTAGTTTTCCTTTAGCAACACATGACCACCCTGTGATAGGCTGCAGGCAATAATGTTCAACAAGTGGGTCTACAGACCCACTTGTCCCTGCCATTTCTTTCTGTTGCGCTGCCTATTCCACCTACACCGGAGCAGAGTTCAGATAACCATTTGTCAATTTTACTGCAGGACAGCCAGTCTGTTTTGGTGAAAGGAGCCTTAAAGAGGGTCCTAACCTCGGAAGTCCAAACTTGGTTTTACTCCTGCTACATCCTAGTGCTGAGGATTGACGGAGGCCTCAGTCCTATCTTTGCCTTCTCAATGTCTTCCTGTGAAAGGACAAATTCATGGTACTCGCATAGGTCCATGTTCTCTCTGCCCTAGATCCAGGAGACTGGAAGGTGACATTGGATCTGAAGGGTCCTTATTTCAATATACCTGTCCTTCAGGCCCACAGATGCTAACTGCAGTTCGAGGTGGGCTACTATCGTTTTCAAATTGCTCAGCTCTCTTTTTACCTTACCAGTGGCCCTGGGTGTTCATGAAGGTGATGGCAGTGATCACCACATATATCTGCAAAGGTAGCTAGTGCCAGCCTTCCCCTACCTCGATGACTGGTTGTTGAGTGCAGGCTCACGACAGTCACAGACCACCTTCAGATGACGACGTACCTTCTTCCATCTTTGGGGGTCATGATCAATGTGCCCCAGTCACAATTGACAACTTTGCAGACGCTCCATCATCTGCTCCTTCATTGATTTGATGCATTTTCTAGCCTTTCCTCCATAACAAAGAGTCTACAATATTCAGGATTTGATCCAGATGTTTCAGCGTCAGTCCTAGGTCTGTGAGGTTGGCTTTGAGGCTCCTGGGGAAACTGGCTTCCGGCATCCTGTTAGTCGTTCGTGTCAAATGGCACAAGCAGTCTTTGCAGTGGTTCCTCAAATCCAAGTGGGGATAACATCAGGGTAATCTGTCAAATTGTATCCAGATTTCAGAGAAGGTTTCAAAAGTCCTGCAGACTCAGACAACTTTTTGGAAGCCACTACCAAAATAGCTTGTAACATCACTCAGATAGTAGTTATTACATTTTCTTTTTTTTAAACTCTTTTTATTGTAATCAGCTTTATCAAGGCATAGTTCTTCCAGATGATACTTATTAAAAACCAGCATTATACATTACCAGTACATTACTACAGCAATACACAATACAACAAAGTCATGTACATCACCCCACTCATCACACACACCTCCCCTCCTAGAGTTCATCTTCCAAACCTTCATCTACCTGGTCCTACGGTGGTTCACAGATATTACTCCTGAATGCATTCCATGCCCCCCAGATCTTGCTCCATTTCTTGGGACAACCACCATTAACAAACGCTGTTCTCTCTGTTATCATTGCCATGTCCATGTCATTGCACCATGGGGTGAGTGCTGGCACTTCTATTGCCCCCCATTTCTGTGCAATGTTGCGCTTAGCAACTATTATCCCCAGAGTGACCCAGTCTTGCATAGGATATGTAAGGTCATTCGGCTCCAATACATTTAAGATATTACATTTTCAGCGATTCTGTAAAACCAATGTACTAGCATCCTGACACAGTGTCCCTTCTTCGCCGTCCTTAGACCCTCCATAGTGACCACAGAGCGCCTCTTTTTGGTTCTTCTTGGCATTTTACTCCCAGATCCCCCATATCATGTCTTCCTCCTTCCCTTGCCTCTGGAGTCCGCTCTCAGCATCAGCTCATTAGCTGGTGTTCTGCATCTTGCTGAGCTGAGCGCACACCCCTCGTTTATCTGCCCTCTGATGTTTTATTTAATATGTCTAATAGATGGAACACTTCTCTCCCCCGTGGAAGGAAGATGAGACCAGATGCAGAGGAAATGTAATTACCTTCGGTGGTCCAGCTCTGGGTGACTATGTACAAATATCAATATATTCAGTTAGCAAATTTCAACTCCTGGACCGACTGATGGGCGACAGCCCTTTCAGCGCTTTACTCAGCACGCATAGCTCAAACATAATGAAAAAGGCAAGAGATGGACGAGACAGCGCCTACCTGCAATGCCCCTTAATGGGTCTAGCTTATTCAACTTCGTATTAAGATCCAGCTTTTAGTAGCTATGGTTCAGGCGGTGCATAATAAACAGAACCGCCATGTCTGGTGGCAGGCTTCCAAATATCTTCTACTTATACTTAAGAAGGGACCTTTAGAGTCGTATTCCCTCGCTCTATTGTATGCATTAAATTGCATGAAAAAATTATTGCATCCACTATGTCGACCTAGCCCCTATATAATATGGTAAGTTTAGGTAAGTAGATGTGGATTTAGGAATACTAAATATATTTCATGCCTTGATGATGTAGTGGTAGGCGATGTAGGGGATGTGTTATTTTTATACGGCAATATTAACCAGCCTGACATAGTGTCATTCACCATTTAGCACAGTTCAGACATTTCACTCGATCTGCAGAAGTGCGAGGACAAAATATGTTCTAGATGGGCTGATGCCTCTGTCTGCAGGTCTACCGATGGTATATTACACAGCAGTTTTATAGCGTGCAACTGACACTAGTGTGGCATCACAATATTAAAACTCTCTAAAGTGGGCACAGGCATACGTTCTCCTGGCGACGAGGTGTGACTTTGTAGAATAGCCTACCTAGGAATAGATGAGTGTGCTGTGTGAGGTCCTGACATGTGGACTGGGCATGTCATGAAGAACGTGCCACTGCTGGTATGGGTGTCGTGTATTGAGTATGTGAGGAGTTACAGAACACACAACATGCAGCTTTATTTGATGATACCTGATAGATGAGAACATCTCGCAGAGTGGAGCTAAACTCTCTGTTCATCGGAGATCAGTGGTTTAGCGGTTCATAGGTTTTGCCGTTGATGTTGACTCAATTTCACATAAAGATCTGAAGCTAAAGCTTCTTTTCTTTTTTTGATGAACAAATCTTTATTGAGTTTTATTGGTTTGGAACTTCACCAACAGCATTAAAAGAGTAGCATAAGACACATACCCAATAGCACTCTTGGAAGTTAGGAGTCTGTGTAGGGCACATCATCCGGTACACAGTAAACATTACATAAATGGTCCCAAGAAGGACCTCTCAGCCCTTGTTCCTCCATCCCCCTCGAATACCCCAAGTAGAATCAGGATGGGTGACATAGGGATCTCCCAGCCGAGAACCCCGGACAACTCCCTGAGCACCTCTGTCCAGTAGGTAAGTATGACATCACAGGCCTACGTCATGTGGTACAAATCTGCAAGTTCAGTGTCGCATCGTGGGCAGGTGAGGTTGGATCGTAGGCCAGCCCGATGTAGGCAGTGTGGGGAGAGATAAACAGAGTAGAGATAGTTGGTTAGAATGATGCGCTGTCTGGTGGAAGTTGTTAGTTCCGGCGGGGCCAACAGTGCTTCCCTCCAGTCTTCTTCTTTCATGGATCCCACTCAGGCCTACCATCTATTCCTGAGGTGGTGCAGTGTCCCGGGGGAGTTAATAATGAGTGTGTGGTGCCCAAATGGCCCATCAACAACTTGGCTTTCAGGGGTTAAATTCTGGCAGGGAGTCTGGTAGAAGGGAGTGGGCAGCAAGTGCCTGTCTGAGCTGGAGGTGTTTGTAAAACTGGGAGTGTGCTAGACTGTATGTCTGCTGCAGCTCGTGGAAGGATCGAATGAGAGTTCCCGACCAGACATCCCCCAACCTTGTGATAGCAATACAATCCCAGGGGCAAAAGCCACTAAAAGATGCAGTTTTCCTTAACCAGGTGTCATGCCAAAATGGGGTTTCCTGCATAAGCCTAGTCTCCCATCGCACTTGGCGCGTGGATGCTCTCCATGCAAAAAATATCAACCTGGCCTCCATAGGTAATGAAAAGGGGATCAGGCACCATAAAGCATGCTCTGGATCTGGGAGAAGTCCAGCTGTGTGAGCTCCACTCTCTATGCGGGGTCTGACCACCTCTATTGAACCAGTTGTCGATGACGAGCAGATGGGCGAAGAGGCAGTAAAGATAGAGGTGGGACATACCCATGCTCTCATCATAGGGTCCACCTTGGCAGTGTACGGGGGTGATGCATGGTTGAGAGTCCCTTCCCAGGAATAATGTTGTGGCCCTATGTAGGAATCAACTTTGAGGCAGCTGGTGGGGCAAATTTTGGAAGACGTACAAGAATTGTGGAAGGATCATCATTTTGTTTAGGGCGATACAGCCTAAAGTGTTGAGAGGGAGGGAACGCCACTTGATAAGATCCGATTTGGCTTTCCAAACAAGTGGTTGGAGGTTAAGAGTCCAAGTGAGATCGGGGAGCAGAGGAACCCATATACCCAAGTACTTAAAGCTAAGTCTGCACAGGCGGATCATCACCTGCCAGTCAAAGCAATCCCTGGACAGAACTAAAGCAACCAATACGGACTTAGCGGGATTTAGTCGCAGATGGGATGCCTCTTCGAACCGCCTGAGCAGTTGGAGGCATTGGGATCCACTCACCACCAGTTGTGCATGGTACCGCAGGACGTCGTCCACGTACAGTGCAATGCGGTCCTTGTGGTATGCCCCCCACTTTCAACTGGTCAAAAGAGGGTCTGTGTGGAAAAGTACAGCTAGGGGCTCTATCGCCAGAGCAAAGAGGAGAGTGGACAGAAGGCAGCCCTGTCTGTTCCTCCATTCAATAGCAAACATTTCTGAGAGCACCCTGTTTACTCAAACCTGGGCCGTGGGATTGATGTAGCGAGCCTTCCCCAAGCCTATGAATCTGGGCCTGATACCGACTCAAACCAGCATTAACTGCAGGTAGCCCCAATCTACTGAATCAAAGTTGGGAAGAAGTAAGGAAGGACTGGGGGGTAGACTGTGTCAGTGTGCCAGGGCCACATGCCTGATACAGTGCTTCGTGATCCGCAGCGGCATGAAGCTGCACTGGTCCCAATGCACTAGATTGGCGATAATGAGCCGGTGTCGATTCACCAGATTCGCAGCAAAATTTGAAACATCCCCGTTGAGGAGCAAAATTGGATGGTAGTCCTCACACAAAGTGGAGGGGGGCTTCGTTCTTGGGTATCACTACAATGGTTGCAGAGTCAACCTCAGCTGGGAAAGACCCCACCTGTACGACCTCTTGATAGAACTGCAAGAGGTGAGGGGTAAGAATATCACAGAATATGCTGTAGTATTCCATAGGAAAGCCGTCAGGACCCAGTGTTTTGCCAGGAGCCATACCGGCCATTGCATCGCTGATTTCTTCTGCTGTAAGGGGTTCGTCCAGGGCACGGGTGTCAAAGGAGGACAGGCTGGGGAGTGGAAGTGAGTCGAGGAAGGCCCAGGATACCGCCACATCTCTAGCCGTAGGTCTGGCATATAGGTTTTGGTAGTAGGTTGCAATTGGGCTGGCAGAAAGAACAGGTCTATCTGGGAGCGAGTGTGGTGGGCTGCGGAGGTCTGCGTCGAGGGTGCCAGGACCTCCAGGTTTCACAGAACACCCAGGCCGTGACCCAGTCGGTGATACGGAGAGCACTGATCCCCTGAGAAGTCATAAGGGGTCCGGGGCAATCAGCTTCAGGGTCAGGAATGGCACTGTAGTTGCCTCTTATCACTGTGAGCCTCTGTAGATGCGGTAGGGAGATCTGAAAGAACTTGACGCCCAGCAGTCCAGGACGCTGGTGGTATATAGATGCAGATCAGTAGCACCACTTGGCCCTCCAATTCGCCTCTAGCACGATATTGCACCCCTGCGAATCTCACATGACATGTGTGACCATCAGTGGAAAGGAGCGATGCAGCAGGATGGTGAACCCCCCTTGCCCCATGGGAGAACCTCCTATGATAAACCCTCTCACAGCCCCTTTGTGCCAACAAGGGGCAGAGATCCCCCTAGAGGTTAGTCTCCTGCAGCAGGATAGGCGGTCTGCAGGCATCCATGATTTTACCTATCTCTCCACTTGGTCCACAACTGTCTGGGGTCATCACCTTCCAAACAAAAAAGGTTTCTGTTTCCAGATACCTAAGAGCCTTGCTCCGGACCGGAGGGAGACAAGTAGGTGACTGAATGCAGGAGGTAACCGGAGCATAAATTTGCTAGAATACCGATACCCCTCCGACTCCATGGGGCCCAGTTAGGTCTCGTGAAAAGAACCACGTGTTTTATGGAACAAAATACGTAGGTATTATTGCATGCACTTAGTAGAGTTTGCTGCAGTTGAAAAATTCTCTATAAATATCTCAGTGAAAGAGTTAAGGAGTGGCGAACACAGGGCTGGTCCCTGTGTAGTCCTGAAGAAGTGCTTGGGGTATGCACGAAACATGTTGACTTAGGAGTTGATA
The DNA here is from genome assembly GCF_964263255.1 of Lissotriton vulgaris. Lineage (NCBI taxonomy): Eukaryota > Metazoa > Chordata > Amphibia > Caudata > Salamandridae > Lissotriton > Lissotriton vulgaris. The sequence goes on along the minus strand of NC_141686.1, from coordinate 66,493,243 downwards.
GGTACATCTGGACACATTAAGTTTAGGATAGCCTATCTCCCCACCTCGTTTTTAAATATTACCACCTAGAGGTCAGAATAAAGTTTATTGAAAACCTACTGGGCAGGTATTTTTAACCCACATCACATAGTCCACTCCCCACAAATACACATGCACCACACATAGTCCATAAAAGTGCTCCTACGTAACTTCGCAAGTCGTAGCACGCCCCAGCCCATAGAGGACTGGGATGGCCCCAATGATGAAGCATGTCACTGTGGGGCAACCCCGGTGAGTGAGGGGACACCTAAAAAAGGAACAATTTTTCCTTTTTTATATACATTATACACAATTCCTACAGTCAACCCCAGTGTGTGCTGGCTGTTTTTTCAAGCAAGGCTCTTAGGTATCTGGAAACAGAAACCTTTTTTGTTTGACTTAATTTCTGGAGGGCGAGCCTAGCTAATAACCCTCTAACTCCCTTCCTTATTTATTGTCATCACCTTCCACCCAGCTCGTGTCGCAGCTTGTGTCGCTCCAGACGGCACTGTCCCAAGGCTGTATCAAGTCCAATTCGGCCATCTTTTGTCTGTCGGAGTCATAGGAGAAGAGACCCCCAGCGGGGGCGACAGGTCAGTGCAGAGGAGGCCCTGGATCACCTTGCGGCCGTCTCTGGTGCCCCTCTAAAAGGACCAGGCCTCTGGAGGAGAGGCAGGTTCCCACCATAGAGTCCCCTCCACATCATCCAGCCGCCACTGGGTCAGCTTCAGAACAGCCCCCTCCAAGGGGGTCCAGGCGTTACTCCACGAGCTCCACCTGGGTGAAGGACCGGCCCGCTGCCACTCATCTCCTCACCTCCACGCGCTAGGAGACCCCTGGCAGAACACCGCAGTCGCTGACCCGGCCATTCCAGGACAGAAAGCTCAGAGTGCGGCTCCAGACCTCTGTCGATTACTACTGGTCATTAGAGCTGCTGACGTTCACTGTTTGGTCCGGATTGTGAACAGATCATGAGGGTTTGGCTCTGCAAGATGTTAAGGTGCATCCGCCATGTTGGCCTCCTTGGCTTTGCCCCCTAAATCTTCTTTTTATGGCATTCCTTATGGTGAGGTTGTTTCGTAATTTCCATAGCGATCACAGTTTCGGAGTTTGCTGGGTTGGACAGTGGAAAAATGGCCTCCGAGTAGAGTTTTGTGGGACTTTCATCTGTATAAATATGCTAGGATGGAAGTAGTGTACTGGCCAGTTTTTCTGGATATTTTTTGCTGGAGGACTCAGTCTGATTTTGTGAGATGCTCATGTCCTATTGCACAGGACTCATGCGCTATGTCTACCTTTCTTTCAAGGGACAGCAACCAAGAAAAGGAACCCATGTTGCACAACCAAGAAGAGGAACCCAGGTTGCACGACCAAGAAGAGGTACCCATGCTGCACAACCTAGAAGAGAAACCCATGTCGCACATCCAAGAAGAAAAACCCATTTTGCACAACCAAAAAAGAGGAACCCATGTCACACAACCAAGAGGAGAAACCCATGCTGCACAACTTAAGAAACCCATGTTGCACAACCAAGAAGAGAAACCCATGTTGCACAACCAAGAAGACGAACCCATGCTGCGCAACCAAGAAGATGAACCCATGCTGCACAACCAAGAAGGGAAACCCATGTCGCACATCCAAGAAGAAAAACCCATTTTGCACAACCAAAAAGAGGAACCCATGTCACACAACCAAGAGGAGAAACCCATGTTGCACAACTAAAGAAACCCATGTTGCACAACCAAGAAGAGAAACCCATGTTGCACAACCAAGAAGAGAAACCCATGTTGCACAACCAAGAAGAGAAACCCATGTTGCACAACCAAGAAGACGAACCCATGCTGCAGAACCAAGAAGGGAAAACCATATTGACAACCTCCCTTATCAAAAATTGGACATTGAAAGGCAGTGAGGCACTCTTTGGAAATGTGCTCTGTATGCAACTCTGCACCTGTTTCTCCGTCTCCATCTTTCTGTCTCTTTCTTTCTTTATCTCTTCTATTTGCATATCACTCGGTCCATCTATGGTGCCTCTTCAAATATGTTTTTTTATTTCATATAAAATGTTACATTACACCTAAACCTAAAGGACTATAAGTGTTGGAAGAAGAAGAAGAAGAAACTCCAACGAATCCAAAACGCCTCAGCCAGGCTCATATTAGACATCCCACGCAACGAACACATCTCTGGTCACCTTAAAGACCTCCACTGGCTACCCGTCGATAAGAGGATCACTTTCCGTCTGCTTACCCACGCACACAAATCACTCTACGACATCGGACCAGATTGCCTCAACTCACGACTGTCCTTCTACACCCCCCCCCCGCCAACTACGTTCTTCCAGCCAAGCCCTCGCCACTGTACCTCGCATCAACAAGACCACCATGGGAGGCAGATCCTTTTCATACCTGGCTGCTAAAACATGGAACTCACTCCCCGCTCACCTCCGCCTTACCCAGAACCACCTAGCATTCAGAAAGCAACTTAAAACATGGATATTTGACAAGTAATCCTCCTCCCCTTCCTAAGCGCCTTGAAACCCTATGGGTATGTAGTGCGCTATACAAATTCCATGACTTGACTTGACTTGACCAAATGATTTGCTTTGGCAGAGACAGTGAATAGAAAGTGAGGACAAAGGATCGGTGTCTAAGCCCAGATGATTTATACGTGTGGGACAAGGGGGTATCACAAGGCGCTAAAAGAACCTGCGACGTAGGGTGGTGGTAGCGCTAAGTAAAATGATTGCCCACCCCACACCAAATTTTTAGGCATGCTTTATGTGACAGACCCTTTTTTAGCCCTATTGATATAGGATGGTTTTCACCTTCATTCATTAAAGGGATATGTCTATGCTTGAGTGTTGATCCAAAGATTGAGTGTTCCGCAGTGATGGTTTTGGGGCATTGGGCTTGTGGGAAGCTCCTGGACTTAATAGCAATGGAATATCTTGTTGAGGTACATGGACTTGCCCTTGATAGAGGTGGAGGGTTTAGTATTTCCTCTTATGGGTCTCATGGTCCAATGAGGAGCCTTGATATCCTCAGTCTCACTGTTATCTTTTACACTGTTCAAAGCAATGTTGTCTTAATACTTTGAAATGATTGCTTCTCAAGGTAAAACTTCTGAAGATTTGTATTTAAAAAATTTAAATATATTTACATTTTCAACAATATGAACATTTGAAAATGAGAAATAGTACTTAAGGAAGGGGTAAAAATCCAGAAAATAACAAGGAAAATGAATAAGGCAATAAAGAGGAAAAAGGAAAGGTAAGTGGAGGATTGCTGTACAAGGAAGGACATTTTCTTTTAAAGTACAAAAGAAACCCACACGAAGATTAGGTTGAACCGGGGGATTGGGAGACGAGCATTGGCAACGCCAATAGCTCTAGTCTTCATGTTGATTCCTGGATAAAATATGTTTAAAACCCTACTGCAGTGATTTAAAAAAATCAAAGGATGACTGCTTTCTGCATATAACACATTTATGAGAGAAAGAATGTAATGTGTGATGCTTCTGTGTCCTTTAAATAGTCCCTCATGCTATGTAATGCAAGTACTCCACAGACAATGGCATGAAGTGGGAGACATTTACTCCTTGGGGGGAGCCAAAGGCAACTCATGTATATTTTAAAGAATTAGTAACAATAGGTTGCAGATAGTTGAGCGGTGAACCCAGACCTAACAAGCACTGGCAAAGCCAATTGGTCTTTCTTATGAGCAAGCTACTGGCTTCGGCAATTTGGTTGAGGATAGGTAATGTGGGGACGGTGGGTGGTGAACGGGGAACGTATGCGGGTATGAAACATGACGAAGGATGAAGCCTTCAGTGCAGGCTGCTTTATAGTGTTTGTGTTCAACTTCGGTCAGTGGGAGGGAGGGTGGTGGAGGGAGAAGAGACTGTGACTGGAGGGGGAGGAGAAACAGAGTCATAAGGGCTGGTTGTTTGCGGGGAAAAGATTCAGGATGGGGCATTAAAGAATCAGGATGGTGGTAGGTGTGGAGGGGAAGAAACAGGACAGGGTGGGTAAAGGAGGGGGAAAGAAAGTGCTATGATGCGACCAGTGATTGCCTCATCTTAGCAGTTAAAAAAAAAGAAATATTACCTGAATCACTATGTGAGCAGCGAATGGCCACTGGAGGGACACTAATTAAACTTAATGAATCTGTCCATTCGCCACCAAAAGAAAAGGAAGTGATGCATTACAAGTGCTGCCCAATCAGAAGGAAGCAAAGAAGAGTGACACTGCTGCAATTACTGGTAAGCAATGGGCAGGCTCCAAGCCCAATTTAGAGCACAAGATTCTTGCAAGTGAGAGCACATATGCTAGCGCATGCTCACGTAGGCGAGACTTAAAAATGGTACAGAGAGGTTAACCCTTATAAAGGGAAAAAAGGAATAACAAAAGATTTAAAAAAATAAATAATAAGGAATGACGGGAAAAAGAGAAATAGCAAAAACTCAACCTGACAAACAATAGTAAAGGCAAAGAGAAATAAAATATACAAGTACAAATGTGAGAAGTAAGGCACTTTGAAGTAATGAGGCAAATTCCTCCCAGCATCTGTGATGCGCCTGATGTCTCAATGCCGCTGCCAGATAAGAAGCTGGATTCTGTGCTAGCTGAGGTCTTGGTGTCAGTTTATGTGGAAAGCCTTTGAAGAGATATTTCAATAATCCTCCTTTTCTGAGACGATGATCCTGCTTGCAAGCCAGCAGTATTCATCCCGGAAAACCCCTCTCTGAGAACACGTTAGGCGACGAGGCTTTATTTATATGCCGGCTCAACTGAAAGCTCGTCTCGGTCGGTACGTGTTTGCGTGTGCGTGCCCGAGCGCGTGCAGTCAGAATAAATACGTCTATGAACGCCACAGTCACAGGCAGCGCTTGCGTTGCGTTCTCTAGAAAGTGAGAAATCAGTTTAACGTTGACATTTAACGTCAGGGACCATCACCTCGCTTTGCTGTACAGTTGTCAGTGGAATACATCATGCGAAAGATAATATGTGTAGAGCGCACGGGTGGGATAGCTGAGGGCATCATTTTGATCCAGCTGCGCGCGGCGTGGAGAGAAACATGAGCTCTGTGTGCACGCGGCGGAGGCTCCCCGGCGCCATGTTTGCGTGGCAGCGTGAGGGAGCGTGTAGCGCAACAATGTGGAGGGGACATGCGAACTAATGTGACGCCAGTTACTCGTCACACCTTCCGCCTCAAGCCCTCAACTCCAACTCAAAGGGCAAGGTAGAGAGAGGTGCACAAAGGAGGTGGAAGTCTGATGATTGGTGGGTGCAGTTGGTGGAAACAGTCCTTCCAAGTGGCACGCATCAGGCGTTAGACTAACGCACAGGACACCAGCCCTAAAAAAAGAAGTTGGGGGGACGCTGACGTCACGACATGAAGTGACGTTGATAGAGCGCGCAGTTCACCCGGGTCACCGAGGTTACCAATTTCTTACACGCACTGGGCCCTGGCGTGCATCCTTACAAACAATGACTTGCGTGAACCGGGTGAAATCCTACACGCTGCTATGAGCAATTAAAGTTTGACTTCACGCCTCTGCTGACCATGTACCTGACTTACCACAGGCACATTACTCTTGACAGACCAGGAGCTAGCAGGGAATAGGTGACAAGGGACCTAAAAAATACACTTTATAATCAGAACATACTTATCCACGATTTTTTGTAAAATGACCACAGACACCTGATGAGTTTAAACGTTTATATAAAGATTTCAAAGAAAATATGCCAAGGCAAAAAGCGATATGCAAAGTAATACATCAATCATTAAGATCAAAACCACAATATAGCTGTGAATTAGAGCAAGTACCATTTGAGTATATGGGAACACTAAAGGTAAAAATATTAAGAACAGAACTAGTCACCGCAACTTTATACTAGAACATGGGATATGAATGGGACCTAAAACATGTACTTAACCTAGACTATTTAGGCTATTCTTGCTAAGTTCACTGCAATCATACTAAAGGAAAGGGAAAATTAGGAACATACTAATAAATTCGATAGTTCAACAATGTTCTAAAGGAAGGGAGAGATGTGGAACAAGTCTAATAAGCAATTGCAGATATGATTGGCATTTCATGAAACAATATCACAGGCAAGACTGCTTTATTTAAGGAGAGTAAAGGAATGAGACTGAGAGAGAAGAGAGAGAGAACTATGGGAAAACGCAAACCCACAGCTTATATTTACCTAGATAGGAGTGAGGACTAACCCTGGCCACGGGTCAGTTTGGAAAGACGGGGACAAGGACCCTCAAGGATTGGAATACCAGAATGCGAGCAGGTACAGCTCAAGGACAGTTCAGGACAGGATACCCCTCAGGTTTGGGTCAAAACTGGGCCTCCCAGGGTACGACCAACACCTACAGCTTCGGATGCAACGCCTGCGTTACCCCTCTCCTGCAAGTAATCCGCCAGCAACCCCGATTGGGTTTTCGAATTTCCCCAGCAAAGTGCTTCGCCAGCACTTAGGATTATTTCCACCCCTTAGGAGTTTGTGGAAAGTATGGACAGAGTGCTCTGCAGCACTTTCAGATTGAGCACCTATAGAGTTCGTAGGGTCAGTGACAGGTCTGCTACTCGGACAAGTCGGACAATTTCTCTATGGAATACCCGGTCAATTATACTATTTGGGGTCCCTCAGACCACCCACTAATGTTGCAAGTGACAGTTTCCCACTTCATGATTGGTCAGGAGAGGTGATGCGGTCATTATCACCTCCTAGAATTCATCGTTCCCATCATAAATATGAAATTTAGCATACCCGCCCCCTGGGTTCACGTTCCCAGCCATAGGAATACAGTAGACAATACGAGAATACAAAGTAAAGCAACATTGTCTTTGGGGTTCAAGGTGACAGACAGCATCTTGTGATGGGATTCTCAGGCGCATCGGGCTTCAGGAGCCAGCTGGCTTGTTTCAGCTTCTGCGCAGTAGAGTTTCTCCCCGGTCACATGTTGGTGCCCAGCAGAGCCTCAAGTATGGCTCCGCTCCCGATTTTCCCAGCCCCAGAGACGCGGTACATGAAAAGTAAGCGAGAACAAATTAGAATCATACATAAAACTGATCACACTGTATACCATGGTAGATTTTACTACATCCCTTACTTTATAATATCTATAGCATTACAGTTTAGTGCGAAAAGACAGATAGGCTGAAGCAGCTGTAGCAAGCACAGTGCGTGGTGAAAGACAAGCGGCCATGTTTGCAACAGTGCGCATGAGCAACTTATTCCCTCCAGAATGCGAGTGCGTCACATGACATGGGTATGATCGACGCATGCGCAGACTGAATTTCAGCGAAGCGGCCATTTCTTTAGTGCAAGCTTTGTTAGTATGAAAAGACATACAAGCAAGCATCCTGGGGACACCCGCGTATTGGGGAAAACGCTGAACAAATGACGAACAACTGGATTAATATGATTATACATTAGACGAGGTTCTTGAATGAGAGCAAGTCGCTTTACGTGCGAATCCTTGCTCCATCAATCCCCTCTTTGATGATATTTACTATCATCACCACATAACGGAAACAGATGCCAACTTTTTCATTCATCCACATCACTCATCTGTATTTCAACAAACTTATTGTTGATTTTTCTTTCAGCTTCTCTATGAGAGTGGTGATTTTTCACCTTTTTGTAGACCTCATTCCTTAATTCTTCTAATTCTAATTCATCAATATTTCTCTTCACCCCCCTCTTATTTACTTGGTACTTCTTTTTGCACTTCTGACATTTGCAGCAGATGAAGATGATCAATACAACCACATCTATTACAACTATTGGCATCAGTATTTTCCATAAAATATTTCTACCTAGGTTAGAAAACCAACTACCTATAGAGGAGAGACCTCCAGTCAGTCTCGTCCAGGCACTGTCAACCTCCAATGGTTTGAGTTCTTTTTCCAAATTAGTTATGTTCTTCACATATTGCTTTAATTCGATACTTTTATCAGGAATGTAGGTGCAACAATGTTGCGCCTTCAGCATTCTACAGACTCCGCCCTCTTTTGCCAATAAGGTGTCAAGAGCAAGGCGATTCTGCAAAACCATTGATCTGATCGCAACCATTTCGGTATTGACCAGCAGGAATCCAGCAGCAGTGTCCGTTGATAACCGGTCCACAACTGTAGACAATTTGCAGATTCTATGAGTGTTCAGAACTACCCCCATTCCAGGTATCAGTGCACTAAAAATGTCACCTATAATTTCACCTACACTCTCACGTTTACTACGCACTAAGCCATTAATATCATCATCGCTTCCAGCTGCATTATTCACATGGTATATTTTCTGGAAAACAATGCCAAAGTAGCAGCTTCCATACCAGTGATCAGGCAATTTAAAATAAGCATTGTTCCCACATATATAATATATTCCGGGAAACACAAGTTCTGACCCATTTTTGAAACCCCAACCTCCAATTACCTTGTAATTATGTTCACCCTCGCTGGAACCGATGAATACATTGTTATAGTACTCTGTCTTTTCCCTATGGATACAAAGTTTCCCCTTTCGTTCAAAATCCAGCAACAAGGCAGGATTAGCTTCGCCTTGCGAGGTGTTATCCATGTGTTCAGCCCACCTAGGGACTCTATCCTTTTCGTCATTTGCTTTCTTCTGGAACTTTTCTCTCCTTCTGTCTGCCATTTTTATGAACATCTTTTCCTGCTCTTGCAGAGAACAGGTCAGATTAGCTTGTCTTGCTTCGTCTAAATCTATGTTACCTATAGTCAGGAAATATTCTACCATATAACGGGTCACCTCGCTCCTAATATGTACAAGGTTCAGGTGTCCTCTAATAGGAAGTTCAGAAAAGATTACGCCAACATTCGAATAGTAGTACTGTAAAGTGCTCCTATAAAACAAGCTAGCTAATATACTACAGGAAATTCCATATGTTAACGGTAGATGGTGATATGTCACGCCTTCAGCTACAGAGGTGGGTAGCTTCATGCAGACATAGCAGTCTTCTATTTCCATAGCCTCTACGTAATGTACTAACAAGTTAGCAAAAACATTTAAATGCGTCCGGTTTTTCATTTTGTGAAAGTGTAGTCCATCCTCATCTGATGCTTCTAAATTAGGTCGTGTGTGTGTCAGACTCACTGGTTTGTCACGTCTTTCTAAGCTTCGTGGTGTCTCTGCAGTCTGTACAGCCCCTACGTCTATTGCTTCTGGTTCATTAGGGGACAAGTTAGGATTTTTACTTATCATAAAAGGTAAGAAAATTGTTAGTCCTATCCACATCACTATTAGCATAGCTATACTACATAAGCATATTTTACAGCAGGTTTTGCAACACCCAAATCTGGACCTTCCAGTGACAGTTGAATCAGACATTTTAGCTTACAGGTGGCTTTTGCTACCCCTCTTCGCTTCTTTGTACCAAAGGCTCACTTCGGGGCTTTCTCAAGGAGGGTCTTCGTCAGAACTCCGATCAGTGATGGACTCTTCGTCACTTTTGCCACTGTGGTGGGGCTCATCAATTTCTTCCAACACCAAGTAAGTCCATTCAGGGCTCCGATACAGTCGGTTCTGCTTCTTTACTCTGTCGCTCTTTCTCAGAGACTTGCCTCGGGCTGCCTTTCTTTCACTTTCAGCCCTTTTTCGGTCTTTCAGTTTTTCTTCGACTGTCTTTAATCTGAGCCTCAGCCTTTTGACGTATCGGGGTGCACTTCCGTCTCTGTGCCTTCCAGTAGTCGAGGAAACTTGGCCTTCCTCGTGCACTCTTTTTATTTCACTTCGTTGTGGCACCTCTGTTTCCCTACCTGTCTGACTAGTTCCAGGTCTTTCATCTATTTCTTCTGCCTGGTCCCTAATCTGATTCTGTTCAGGTTCGAATCGTACTTGCCTTTTGTTTTCGGGTGACTTTATTTCTGTTGCCTGAACACGTTGGTCTATTTCTATCTGTTCCTGCTCATGCTCTTCGATCTCTTCGTTCTCTTCCGCATGAACGTCAGCTTTAATCACTATCTGTCCCTTTCCAGACTCCGGAGTTTCAGGAGGAGTCTCGATGCCTTGATCTGACCCTACTTGGCCTATTTCCTGATCAGGTGTGATGTGAGTTTCGTTGACCTGACCGTCTTCTTCTAGATCTGTCTCACCTGGACTATCCCACTCACTGTCTAAGTAGGAATATTTTCTGGTTCGTATTGGATCATGAACCTGATCGTTGGCGGGGAACCAATCAACGTCTCGACTTGTGCTCGGCAGTTCGATGTCAGCTAGCTCCGGGCTCTCCTCCTCGGGGGCCTCTTCAGCTGCGCTGCCTTCAGCTCCAGTCGCGTTTTCTCCAGTTACCCGCTTTGTGTGACTGGCGTGGATCCACTTCGGTACACCAGCACACTTTACAGCAGTTGTAGTGACGAGGATCACTTGTCTCGGCTTTCCCCACTTCGGTCTCAGGCAACTCTTCCGGGTGTGTTTCTTTAGCACCACCCAATCTCCTGGTTGCAGTTTATGTGCTGGAGTCTTTGGCCATTCGTCAGCTGTCTCTCCAATCTGGTGAGAGAGAGAACGCACTTGGTCACCCAGCTGCTTGCAGTATTCTAATACCATATCATCAGAAATGCTTAGCAGTTTGTGTCCGGGTACCCATGCCTGCCGCATCACTCTTCCCATTAACACTTCATGGGGGCTCAGGCCAGTTTTTCGGTTCGGGATACTTCTCAAACTCATCAGCACAAGGGGTAAAGCTTCTATCCAGTTCATCCTTGTGGAATTACACATTTTTGCCAATCTGGACTTCAGGGTGCCATTTATTTGCTCCACTACCCCAGAAGCCTCTGGACGGTAGGCACAATGCAGTCTTTGCTTCATTTTAAATGCTGCACAGAGTTCCTCTAGGACATCGTTGGCAAAATGCCCACCTTGGTCTGTTTCGATTGTCTCAGGAATTCCGTATCTAGGTATCAACTCCCTGAGCAATAGTTTGGCTGTAGTTAGGGCATCATTTTTCTTTGCTGGATAGGCCTCCACCCACCGGGAGAATAGGCAGACTATGACTAAGATGTACCTATACCCTTTGCACATGGGCATTGTTATAAAGTCTGCCTGCATTCTGACAAAGGGACCTACTGCCTTTCCAATAGTACTCTGTTCTACTACAGTCCTTTTTCCTGCATTGAATTGCTGACACACTAGGCACCTCTGGCAAAGCCTTTCCGCCTGGTTCCTGAATTTTGAATTACAGAACACCTTGTCAAACACCCGACACATTGCGTCCCTTCCCATATGTGTTGGTTCATGTATCATCCTGATCATGGGGTCTATCAAGCTGTCAGGCAGCACAGATACCCCAGCCGAGTTTACCACCACACCATCATCTCTCAATTTGCATCCATCTACTGACCACCTGCCTTTTTCTTGCCTGTCTGTTGCCTGTTGCAAATCTTTTAATTCTTCCCAAGTTGACACATTCTCAAACAACATAAGTTGGCAGCTGGTTCCACCCCACAACCCAATTTGGAGGGACATTTGGTATCGGGCACAAAATTGGGCAATTTGGTCAGCGTATCTATTACCGGCTGTCACATCATCATTTCCTGATCTGTGAGCCGCACACTTGACCACAGCCAATTCTTTGGGCAATTGGATAGCTTCCAGTAAGTTATGTACCACCTTTCCATTTCTGATAGGGGTACCTGAGGAAGTCATGAATTCTCTTTGCAACCACAATTGGCCGAAGTCATGAACAACCCCGTAACAATACTGGCTGTCGGTGTAAACAGTTATTCTTTTGTTCTTACCCCTCTTACATGCTCTGGTTAGCGCAATGAGTTCTGCCACTTGTGCAGACTTCACTTCGCATAGGTAAGATGCTTCTATGGTGTGCGTCAATGTGACCACAGCATATGCAGCACACAGTCCTCCACTTTCATGTCTTAAACACGAGCCATCTACAAAGATGGTAAGATCTCCATCAAGTAAAGCTATCTCGCGGATGTCAGGACGGGGCTTAGTACTGAATTCGGTTAAATCGAAGCAATTATGTTCCCCTTCCTCTTCAATTTCTACATCCAGAGGAACAGGTAACAGTGTCGCAGGGTTTAGGACGTTGCACCGGGAAATGGTTACATTTTCAGCACCAATCAAAATTCTCTCATACTTAGTCAGCCGACTAGGTGTGAGGTACTGGGTCTTAGTTCTAGTCAGTAGGATTACAACAGAATGAGGAACATATACAGTGACATGATGTCCCATGACAATGTTCTCACTCTGTTCCAGACTGACGCAAGTAGCAGCCACTGCTTTCAGGCATCCAGGTAATCCAGCAGCCACCGGATCTAGGGTGGCCGAAAAATAGGCCACCGGACGTCTGACCAGTCCATGCTCCTGGGTCAGGACTGAAAGAGCACAATTTTCTCTAGTGTCACAGAATAGTTCAAAGGACTTGGAATAATCAGGCATACCCAATGCAGGAGCGGTACATAGACAGTTTCGCAATGTTACCCAAGCGTTCATGCTCTCACTGTCCCAACTGACGGGGTCTTCCACTCCTTTCTTGGTCATTTTTATTAAAGGTTTTGCTAGAGCTGCAAATCCTACAATCCATTGCCTGCAGTAACCCACAACTTCTAGGAACATTCTCACCTCTTTCTGAGTTCTGGGTAATTCCATTGCTTTAATTATTTTGATCCTCTCTGTAGTGACTTTCCTGATTCCTTTTTCTATCTGGTGCCCCAGATACTTCACTGAGTTCTTACAAAACTGTAATTTGTCAGGCGACACTTTATGTCCTCCCTTTCCTAGGTGATTCAGCAAGGCAATTGTGTCGGTGACACAGTCCGTCTGGGTTTTAGATGCCACTAATAGGTCATCTATGTATTGCACCAAAACAGACTCTCTCGGCAGCACTAGAGTTTCAAGGCACTTCTTTAGTATCTGGTTGAAAATCGATGGACTTTCGGTGTACCCCTGAGGGACACGATTCCAGACATAGATATGGCTGTCAAATTCAAAACTAAAAAGGAACTTGCTTTCTGGATGCAATGGGATGGAAAAGAATGCATGGCACAGGTCGATGACAGTGAACCATTCTGCATTCCATGGAATCTGATATAGTATCACTGCAGGGTTGGGCACAACAGGACAGCAAGGCACAACAATTTGGTTTACCTTGCGCAAGTCTTGCACTACCCGGTACTTTCCACTAGGCTTTTTGATCCCAATGATAGGTGAATTACAGGGACTGCTCATCACTTCCTCTATTATTTCTGCTTCGAGCAGCCTGGTAATCTCAATTGCGACGCCTGCTTTCACTTCTGCACTCATTTTGTACTGTCTGGTTCTGGGGTATACAGCATTCGTTTTTATGGTTATTTTAATTGGGTCCACATTTGCCAGTAAGCCTACATCCTTTCCTGTGAAATCCCACACTTCTGGTACTACTCTTAACTGGAGCTCTTCAGGTAAATCCTCAACTGACAAGGGTTTAATATCAGAATCTTGTCTGACCAACATCAGTTTGTACAAACCATCTTCATCGGGGGTCTGAATTTCGACGCCTTTTGGTGTGCAATAGATGGTACAGTTCATCTTACACAACAAATCACGTCCTAACAGGTTCACAGGCCTGGAATCAAAGACCACAAATCTGTGCATTTTTTTGAAATTTCCTATAGAAATTTCCATTGGTTCAGTTACTGGAGTACTTATTATTTGATTGGAGACACCCACTACTTGGATTGCTTCTCCCGAGAGGGGTAGGTTAGGAACATCCACTGTTCTTACAGTGGATCTGGTAGCACCAGTGTCCAACAGAAAGGTGACGTCTTTTCCTTCAACCTTTCCTTCAATGTATGGTCCAGTCTGGTCTACCGGTAAGGAGGCGCCAAGCACGCACTCCTGGTCCTCCCCTCTCAGGCCCCGTCAATCTTGATCTTCACAGAGGAAGGAATCATTTAACAAATACTGTGGAATGGCTGCATTTCTCTCATTCTCGACTTCCCATACTTCCGCCCTCTCATTCTGCTGACCCTGATTCTTAAAATTTTGTCTAGGAGCGCGAGGTACTGGAGGTAATTTTACCTGTTGCTGGTTCTTCCTTGTCCCCTATTTCTGCACCTGTGGATTTAAACCATTTACAGGGGCATTACCGGCCTGCAGGTGTGGACACTCGTCTCTCCAATGCCCTATCTGGCCGCACCCGTGGCAAGGAAACTTCTTCATAGCCTCTTCCCGACTCAATTTTGCTCGGGGCTTCCCTCCTCCCCCAGCATTGGTACTTTGGGTATTATTATTAGAATTCAATTTACTTAACCGACACACGAGAAGGGAGCCACGTTAGACTGGATAATTTCAAAGACGAACAATACCTCAATAACAGCAATTGAGCCATGCGACTGGTCAGATCACCATGTCATAACCTTCCTGATAAACACTATGAAGAATACCGGAACCAGTCAACCTACCAGACACAAGAAATGGATGCGAGATACCAAAGAGCTGAATATGAAATTACTAAGAGAAAGCTGTGAGAAGAACCTAAACCCACCAAACAAGATGCTGAAAGTAGAGGATCTTACGAATCATTATACTACAACAGTATCAAACATAGTCAATACCACAATGCCATTAAAGCTGAAAAGAACAACAGAGAAGATCAAAAATCCATGGTTTAGTGGAACATTGAATGAAGAAAGGCGGAAGCTCAGACAGGCGGAAAGAAAATGGAGACAACACCCATCAACGCACGAACTGAATACCCTTAGGAGAATCCGGAGCGGGTACAATAAAAAGATCCTAAACTCAAAAAAGGAATTTATTAGATCGGAACTAGATAATGCCAAAAATAGGCCGCGGAAACTATTCGAGATTTTAAAACAGCAATCTAATAAAGTGGCCAAAACTGCCCAAGAAACGACAAAAACTCAACTAAGTTGTGAAGAGTTCGCATCTTTCTTTACTAACAAGGCTAATACTCTGGAAAGAGAGCTTAGGAAAAACGAAGCTGACAATATTGATAATACAGACAACCGTACACTGCAAACAGTTATTATCACCTCGGAAATCACCCATAACACAAAAAACATGGCGCATTGGGATAACTTCGAGATACTGGACCAAAACACCATCGCCAAAACACTATCGGACATAAAACCCAACAACCACTATAACGATCCACTCCCATCAAAGTGCATCAAAGAAATAAATCATATTGTGATTCCCATATGGACGAAAATAATAAACGCCTCCCTATCCCAAGGAACCCTGCCTGATTGCCTAAAAACGGGTCAAGTGGTTCCCATCATCAAAAAACCCACAGCGGACCCAGCAGATCCAAATAACTTTCGCCCTGTGACCAACATCCCTATTCTTGCCAAACTAATTGAAAAATGTGTTCAAAACCAATTAAGCCAACACATCACGAACTTCTCACTACTAGACGATTGTCAGTCAGGATTCAGAACAGGACATAGCACAGAGACAGCGATCCTACATATTGTCGATGATGCACTACAGGCGTTAGACCTTAATCAGACATGTCTTCTTATCCTCCTAGACCTATCATCAGCATTTGATACGGTAAATCATGAAAAATTATTGAACAGGCTTCATAACAGGATGGGATTGGCAGGAAATGTGCTAAAATGGTTTGAATCTTTCCTTCAGAATAGAACACAAAGATTCCTGGTCAATCAGTCACTCTCAACATCAAGTCCTAATTCAATTGGAGTACCGCAAGGCTCTACGCTATCTCCATCACTATTTAACCTATACATTGAACCTCTCACAGAAATCCTTCGAAATTCAAAGATATCCTACCACATGTATGCGGATGATACGCAGATTTACATCAAGATAACATCCATGGAGGACGTCAAGAGAATGAATGAAGCCTTAAAAATATCGTTACAATGGCTAGCAGACAATCATTTGAAGCTAAACGCACAAAAAACAGAATTTCTATTAATCACACCACCAAATAAACACACAGAAGGGAAAGAATGGTGCAATATGATCACAGCATTAAACTGCACCCCTACACTTGTTGGATCTGCAAAATCATTAGGAATCACACTTGATGAGAACCTAAACATGAAAGGCCACATCAAAGCTATGGCAAAAAGCGCACGCTATCACCTGAACTACATCAGAAAAATGAAACCATTCATATCCACGACGGATCTCAAAATGGCAGTACAATCACTTGTCATTTCAAGGATTGAATATGGATGTACAACGCTAGCAGGGCTCCCAAAAATTTCAACAGCACCACTAAAGGCATGTCTCAATGCAGCTGCAAGACTGATAACAGGATCGAGAAAATTTGACCACATATCACCACACCTGAAAGCATTAAACTGGCTACCTTACGAAGCCAGAATCCAGCTAAAAATAGCATGCATAACCCACAAAGCGCTACACCACAACACACCTAAGTATCTGGCTCAGAAAATTAAAATCTCCGGAGGAAGCAGACCGGCCAGGAGTGCAAAGGAGCTGCTACTGAGACCAGCCATCTTCAAGAAGAAGAAATCGTACGACAGAGCATTCTCAGGAGCAGCACCAAGGATCTGGAATTCACTTCCGCCAAGCATAAGAAAAATTACAGACACTACATCCTTCAAGAGGGAAACGAAAAGCTTCCTAATAAATAAGTTCCTTCCATAGGTCGGACCGAGGTCAAAAGAACACTTGATAAAGGAGTGAAAACAAAAGCTACACAAACAATAAGCATTTGGGAATCATTGATTCTAGACCACTCATTTCAGCCATATTCAAACATATATACTATCTATTATATATTACAAATATAAGTATTAATATAAACATCGGAATATTACATATTATGTATATACTTACTATATGACGTCTAATGTATAATGTCTATCTATTGCTTTTGTATGTACCTACCTCTTTACATTGAACGATTTTACAAACTCTTGTCTATAACTACCTCACATAATGTAAAGCGCTCTGATACCTAAGGGTCTTGTTCGCGCTATAGAAAACTTTAAATAAATAAATAAATACATAACTGCTTTTCTTGCTGTTCGGCCAACTTCACTTGTGCCCACATTACTTTCTCCTTGAGAGCTTTCTTTTTATTTTCAATTTCATCTTCGCAATACTTGGCGTATTTTAAGACATCGTCTATAGGTTTTCCCTGCCAACTGATTTTATTGTCTCGAATCCATTGGGATATTTCAGGCCTTAATCCTAGCACAAATCTGTAACTGAAATGGGTCATGTCCTTCATGTCCACATTATCGATTCCACTGTAAGTCTTAAACACTTGCAGCAACCTTTCATAAAAGGAGTGGACAGATTCATCACGCTCTTGGGTAGTTCTATCTATCCGGGTCCAATCTGTTTCCTTTGCGGGTACCTTTTTCTTGAGGTATTGTATGACTTGCTCATACTTCCTCATTACTTCAGGTGCGGGAGCTCCTGTTTTCTCGTCTCTCGCAAATTCCTCACTAGGCCAATCAATCTCAATTTTGCAATCGGTCCATAAATCTACAGGAACTACAATGTCGAAAAACCCATCCAGGTCTTTCAGGAGACATTTCTGAACCTTGATGAAGCGCTCAACCTGTCGGTACCAATCGACTGGTTTCTCTCGGAGTTTAGGGAAATCATTGGTAAAGGACACAATATCCTGTCGGGACCAGGGGACATGGACATATTTCCCCCCCGGGACCTCTCTCATTGGACACAATTTTTCTGTTGGTGTTACTTCTTTTAGCACATATTCTGAAACCTGAGACTTAGCTCTACTGTCTTCCTTTTTCTTTGCCCACCGGGTCTTCCACTTTCCTACATCCCCCCATTTCTGTAAGAGTTTCAGTAATTCCTTTATCTGGATCTGTTTTCCCATCACATTCAAGCTTTCTAAGTCTTTGTCTGAAAAGTCTACTCTGTAGGGTTTCTGAAGAATTTTGGAGCGACTGATATCTATCCCCATTTCTGTGGCAGTGTCCATTAATCTTTCATGGAGCAATCTAGCGTTTCGGGTAAGGTTTTTACTGATGAACAGTAACTCTTCTTCACTGAAGGAGTTCAGGCGTTCCACTCCCACATTTCCAGCCATCATCTCTTCTATTTCTATTCTCAATTTATATATTTCTAATGCTTTGGGTTGGGGAGTGGTCTCTTTCTCCAGCTCTTTGGTCCATCTGTCTAATTCTTCTGGGGATACTACTGTGGCACTTCTAACCCCAGACGTGCTTTCAATCAGAACCTCCTTTGCCTTATTCTGACTTCTGGATCCTGACATGCTAGTTCTGGTTTCCCTGATGGGCATATCCATCAGGACCACTGATTCGCATTCACTTTCTTGATCATCATCTATGAGCATTTCTTTTCTCGGGAGTGGAATGCTAGGAGTTGGCATAATTGGGGTGATAACAGGAGGACGAGGACTAGCCAGGCCATCCCTATACAGGGGAATAGCAGGACCAATAGTTACTGGAATAGTCAGGGAATCTGGATGGGGATGAATCTGGGCTATGGTTCGAACTAAATCATCTCGCTGTCTAGCCAGGGCTTCTTTCTCTTTTTCTCGTAAAGCCTTTTCTGCGGAATTGTCATGCAATACTTGAGGTACCAAGAGAGGATAAATACTTGGAGCAGTCGGAGTGACCAATCGAGGTGGACCTTCTCCAAACGGCTGATAATTTGGGACCGTAGATCTAGGTCTGCAAAACCCATCCCCGTTACTGGTTTTACTATCTGTACCCGTTCCATCTGTATCACTATCCCTCCGACATCTGGGATACTTTGAAAAGGGGTTTGGTGATTGCACAGGTTCTGATTCTACAACATAGGGAGGTGGGTTTTTCATTAACAAATCTTCTAGGTGCTCATCCTCTGAGTCCCCTACGGGCATTATATGATGGGTCTTTTCTTTACTTTTTCCTTTCCTTTCTTCTAATACCCCCATCATTGGAAACAATCCCTCTGTCATCATGTTTTGTCTCCACTGTTTCATCTTCTGCTCTTTGGTTTGCGTTTGAACCCTCGGATACCATTTACTTAATCCCTTGTCCATCCGGGGTCTATCTCTTTCTAGAGCCTCAATCTCCCATTCTTCCAGGGCTTCGTACTGGGTCAATCTAGGTCTGGGGTGTAATTCATTCATGCGGGTCCTCAAGTTAAACAGGATCCGACCATTAAATGTACCTTCAATAGGGAATGCTAGGACTCCGTCATCTGCAGTATACTTTGCCCAGTTTTCTAACCATACACAGGTATGATACCCTTTGTCAAACATCATGAAAGAGGCAGGAGTATTTGGTGGGGGAATGAGCACGCCTTCCCTCGTTCTAATGGGCTTGTCTGTTTTAAAAAAAATCTTTACTTTGTCAGTAAATGACATTTTCCTTTTTATTCCATACATCATGTGCGGTCTACCTCGTAAAATCTGATCCTTATGAAATCCTAGGTACTTTGGATCCGGTATAAAATCGGGATACCACATACAACTTTCCAGACTCGCTTCTAACTCGGCCTGATTAATTTTGTTTACCTTTGTGCTTCCAATGCTAGCGCGACTTCTATTTCGTAGTAACCAATCAACTCAGTGAATACAAAAAATCCTTAACCAATGGGTGCGCGGCCTTTTCGCAAGACAGAGTCTCACGCTTCGGCACTCACCCCTCCTTCACAAATTCGGCTTCACTATACACCCGCGGTCTTGACCAATACCAGCGCGGCACGTAGTGACGTCAGAGCAGTCTTCCGACCGACTCCCTCCTTCACAAGGTAACGGAAACTTTTTACTTTCCCTAAAGTGCGAATGCAAATCTTAGTCAACAACACGCAACGTTTGCCACTGTGTCTGAGTGTTCTAAACAGATAGAAAAATTGTCTTTCGCTACTAGTAAACCACTTCTGTCTACTTTTCATTCACTCGGGGTAGACTTCTTTGCCTAACCTCTCATACGCGTAAAATAGAACCTGTTATTCCCCTGACTCATCCACTTCTTCCTGGGATATATACTAAGTCAGGCTTTCACCAGCGGACTAATTTACTTACCATTCAAGCCTCGGAGACCCTACTACTCCTTCCGTATGCGACCCTTACTAGGTGATATCACAATGAAAGTTTTATAAAGGGACTCGTAGCTATCATTTACTCAGATACAAAAAGATCCTAATTAGTGCTTCCAGTTATTCCTAACCCTGCACTAATGACTCAAGCAAGTGACTTCAGCAGCTAACCGGATTCTGCTTACCGTTAGCTATAATACCTCCCCGGGGATTCGGACTACACTGAACACTTACAAACAATTCTTTTGTTAATATTGCATACAACACTTATAGCAGCAATGCAAAATTCATATACATAGACACATATATATCCTTAAAACATTTCAAAATCTTTGAATCAATGTAATAAAAAAAAATCAGCAGCATAGAAATTTTAGCAGCACATTTTATTTTCACGGTTTATTTATCAGCTATCCTGTCTACCTAATTTAACTAGTCCTAACCATCCTCTGGTTACCAGAAAATTACTGATAGGGCGCGCAGTTCACCCGGGTCACCGAGGTTACCAATTTCTTACACGCACTGGGCCCTGGCGTGCATCCGTACAAACAATGACTTGCGTGAACCGGGTGAAATCCTACACGCTGCTATGAGCAATTAAAGTTTGACTTCACGCCTCTGCTGACCATGTACCTGACTTACCACAGGCACATTACTCTTGACAGACCAGGAGCTAGCAGGGAATAGGTGACAAGGGACCTAGAAAAATACACTTTATAATCAGAACATACTTATCCACGATTTTTTGTAAAATGACCACAGACACCTGATGAGTTTAAACGTTTATATAAAGATTTCAAAGAAAATATGCCAAGGCAAAAAGCGATATGCAAAGTAATACATCAATCATTAAGATCAAAACCACAATATAGCTGTGAATTAGAGCAAGTACCATTTGAGTATATGGGAACACTAAAGGTAAAAATATTAAGAACAGAACTAGTCACCGCAACTTTATACTAGAACATGGGATATGAATGGGACCTAAAACATGTACTTAACCTAGACTATTTAGGCTATTCTTGCTAAGTTCACTGCAATCATACTAAAGGAAAGGGAAAATTAGGAACATACTAATAAATTCGATAGTTCAACAATGTTCTAAAGGAAGGGAGAGATGTGGAACAAGTCTAATAAGCAATTGCAGATATGATTGGCATTTCATGAAACAATATCACAGGCAAGACTGCTTTATTTAAGAAAGGAGAGTAAAGGAATGAGACTGAGGGAGAAGAGAGAGAGAACTATAGGAAAACGCAAACCCACAGCTTATATTTACCTAGATAGGAGTGAGGACTAACCCTGGCCACGGGTCAGTTTGGAAAGACGGGGACAAGGACCCTCAAGGATTGGAATACCAGAATGCGAGCAGGTACAGCTCAAGGACAGTTCAGGACAGGATACCCCTCAGGTTTGGGTCAAAACTGGGCCTCCCAGGGTACGACCAACACCTACAGCTTCGGATGCAACGCCTGCGATACCCCTCTCCTGCAAGTAATCCGCCAGCAACCCCGATTGGGTTTTCGAATTTCCCCAGCAAAGTGCTTCGCCAGCACTTAGGATTATTTCCACCCCTTAGGAGTTTGTGGAAAGTATGGACAGAGTGCTCCGCAGCACTCTCAGATTGAGCACCTATAGAGTTCGTAGGGTCAGTGACAGGTCTGCTACTCGGACAAGTCGGACAATTTCTCTATGGAATACCCGGTCAATTATACTATTTGGGGTCCCTCAGACCACCCACTAATGTTGCAAGTGACAGTTTCCCACTTCATGATTGGTCAGGAGAGGTGATGCGGTCATTATCACCTCCTAGAATTCATCGTTCCCATCATAAATATGAAATTTAGCATACCTGCCCCCTGGGTTCACGTTCCCAGCCATAGGAATACAGTAGACAATACGAGAATACAAAGTAAAGCAACATTGTCTTTGGGGTTCAAGGTGACAGACAGCATCTTGTGATGGGATTCTCAGGCGCATCGGGCTTCAGGAGCCAGCTGGCTTGTTTCAGCTTCTGCGCAGTAGAGTTTCTCCCCGGTCACATGTTGGTGCCCAGCAGAGCCTCAAGTATGGCTCCGCTCCCGATTTTCCCAGCCCCAGAGACGCGGTACATGAAAAGTAAGCGAGAACAAATTAGAATCATACATAAAACTGAACACACTGTATACCATGGTAGATTTTACTACATCCCTTACTTTATAATATCTATAGCATTACAGTTTAGTGCGAAAAGACAGATAGGCTGAAGCAGCTGTAGCAAGCACAGTGCGTGGTGAAAGACAAGCGGCCATGTTTGCAACAGTGCGCATGAGCAACTTATTCCCTCCAGAATGCGAGTGCGTCACATCACATGGGTATGATCGACGCATGCGCAGACTGAATTTCAGCGAAGCGGCCATTTCTTTAGTGCAAGCTTTGTTAGTATGAAAAGACATACAAGCAAGCATCCTGGGGACACCCGCGTATTGGGGAAAACGCTGAACAAATGACGAACAACTGGATTAATATGATTATACATTAGACGAGGTTCTTGAATGAGAGCAAGTCGCTTTACGTGCGAATCCTTGCTCCATCAACGTCACGAAAGGTGGCTTGCACGATCAGGCTCATTGCCTCCCCTCGCTCACCCCTTAGAAGCGATTGCATCAGAGAAGCGAGCGCGTGACATGCAGCTGAGACACTTCATGTGTACTGTATTTTACAGATCAAAGGAGACATTAGACTATGGCAGTAGTTTGTTATCGAGCTCCTGGTAAAATAAGCGGGGGGGATGCCGTCCACCAGCGTGGTACCCCGACTCGAGCCCTGCTAACGCATTTCAGTTTGGTGGTCCGCATCACCGCACCGAAACACATTGTCACGCATTACAGCAATAGCGCCTCAGCTGTCAAAGCTGTTAGCGCGCCCTACTAAATGCCTGCCTGCGTGAATACTATGCTAAACTAAAATTAGCACCTTCCTACACAAAAACAATCATGAGAGGGTTTTTTCCTCTTTCTACATGAGTTGTACCCACACAAAGAAGAAAAACAAGGAGAAATAAAGATATTTGTCCTCGTTACACCTCCCTTGGTAGGCTTATTTCTTTGGCGCATTCCCAGGTTTACAAGCCCTTGTAAATTTGGGACTCCATCAAAAAACATTGGATTTGGGTAGGAACACCCACTGCAACGCCCATGGAACGCCTCCCTTCCTTAGAGTAAGGCAACGCAGCGATTTGCACTGTGTTGCCTTACTCCAGATTTTTTAAGCCATTCAAAGCCATGTAAAGTGGCTTTGCCTAGCTTCATAAATCTGTCGTAGAGGTTTGCGTCACACTGTACCACGCTGCATGACACAAACCTCTCATAAATATACCCCGCAGTGTATAAAGTGAATCCAGTTAACTTAATATTTGTTCAAGTTAGTGATTTATTTTCAGACAGCACACATCTGAAACAGCAAGAGGCAATCCTTGCTCACTGTTTCAGAGCTGCACAACCTGGAAATAAAGCACAAACGTTGACAAGTTGGTTAAATGGATTCAATTTACAGGCTGCAGTGCTCCACTCTGCGCTGCCCCAGAAAAGCTCATCATGATTCATCAAAGTGACGCGCCGGGCATATGAGCTGCTATTTAAGTTGCTTTTGTGACACACAGGTTCATGGACCCAAGGTCAATGCTCAGATGTATTTATTTCCTAAACAAACTGTACATTTCCACCACCAAATCCTATCATCAATGGACAGATTCCGCCTCACTGAAAAACATAAAGAAGGGATTTACCCAGGTTCGGTGCTTTTATACAAATCATAAACTGTAGTGGAAAGAAAGATGTAGACGCATTTTGCCTTCGAAAATGTACCCTTCACGATTGCTGTTGTACCCAACATCCTATTTCTCTGACAGCTTGTGTGCGTCGAAGACCACTATTGAGAACTTTAGTGTATAAGCTGACAGCTGCACTCCTGATATATTCCAACACTACTTGTCCAATTATAGCAAAACTGGCATAATTTGGTGGTACTTGTAAATTGCCTCATAATTACGTCAGTCCAGGTGGAGATTATAATTCAGTTTTTACACTACTTATTTTAGGGCCCAAAGTAATGAAGTGATTTTCTTCCATCATCCTTGTTGAGGCACAAAATCGAGGCAGTATGGCTCCCCCAGTCCCCCCCCCCCCAAGTCTAAACCCCAAGTCTAAACTGTCTTCATGTTCTTCTCTGAGAGGTGGGCTGCAGGCCTGCTGACACACCATATTTTGTCATCACAGAGGTATTTTATTCCAGTTTGTGACAACACTGACTCTGGCCGTCACCACAATTATGGCCCCCGGTAGGACATGCAGGACAAGAAGCTCATGTGAGAAGTCATGTGACTCATCTTATACAGTCAGCTTTTGCAGAATCTAAACCGCCTACTCAGTCACTCCTCTTAGACCAGAATGGAAGTTGCCATTTTAGGGCAATGAACCCCAAGCGGAGAGCACAGTTCCAAACGTAATTAATAGCAAATCTGAGTATTTCAGCTGGAGTTTGTTTTGTGGCTCAAGCATCAGGGTGAAGCTATTGCACCGTTTCTTAAATGTATCAGGTCATCTTCCTCCTGGTCTCCCATTTTCAGGTACGTGGCTGGTTCTCTCATGACATACGGCCTTCCATTACTGCTTTGGACAATTTCAGGTGGTGTGTCTGTCCTTGGATGGGAGACTACCTATGCACTTACTTTACCATTACCCTTTGGGCCGCTGGCCCTCAATGTACATTGTTAAAACCCAAACACATCAGTTCATTGGGTTATAATGCCTCTACCCTGCAACTGTAGTTGGATACTATTACCCGTGTATTGTTGCCGGTGAACAGTTCTGAGGTCTACTTAATCCAGTTACTTACCAGAGGGAAATGTAGGGAGGATGTCCTCCAGTGGTAGGACAAACAATGCTTCTTCATCGGCCTAATGTATACATTTCCAAGTATTTAGTATTCAGTGACAGTCAAATCACAATCTTTTTCTCTTGTTTCTCTCAGTTGAAGGGTTTTCTGCCATCATTATTCCAAGAGTTGTGAAGGAAAAGTCAGAACAATAGCAGCATTCCCCCACCCCTTAGCGCCTAGGCTTTGATGTTAAAAAACACAATCTGACATTTAACTATTATTTCTCTGGCAAACCTTTGTAACTGCCCATCATACACCTATTTTACCTCTCACAAACCAGTTCTCTGCCTTGCGGTACTTCAGGGTCCACCAAAGATTCTTCTGTCTTGCTTGGCCAGTGTTAACTCCTCTGGTGACTTCCTCTTCCCCGGAAGCCACTGGGCTACATTACCTCCACTTTTCCCCTCTACATTTTGCACCAACATCCTATTCTACTTAGTGACCACCTTTACTGCATAGACACCAATTTTCTACATGAAAAAGACACGAACACCCCCAAATACAATGGAATGATTCACAGTGTTGTGACGAGTATTAAGGTGGTGATGGTGATGCTGACAACACTGTAGCCTCGGAACTCATCTTCAGAACCACTGGTGTCTGGAAGTTGGCATATGGAAATAGGTCCTCTTCTGTGGCATGTGTTCTTTGGACTCCCATATTGTTTGGATTCTGGATCTGAGAAGCGACATCTGATTAGGTATCTCCAGGCTCCCCACATAGGGAACTAAATCCTCTACTTCTCAATACCTTGTTTGTAGCCGGGGGAGGCCCAGATGGACACATATTGCCGTGTAATGTATCTTTGATATCTGGAAAAGCAGGCGCAGATGGGTTCATGCTAGCCAGAGTGGTTTCTCCATTCTCCCACTAACTTCTCTCTACCTAGGGTCCTATTAAAAGGAACCTGATGCAGCCTCTTGTACTCTGTCTTCTGGTGGTACCAGTCTGCTCCAGCCAGATCTGTTTCATGGCCGTTCTACATCTTCCACCTAGGGACAACTGGCAGATTGTGGACAGGGACAATCTCCGCAACCCTGCTTGTGATGATTCAACTTGAGTTCCTGGTTCTTGCGAAACGCGATGAACTTAGTTTCGAAGCACATATTACATCAATTGTTAGTTCAGCTTTTCAGCCTGAGACAGCCAAATCAATCCCCCCTTTTAGTGATCAGACCTATCACAAGAAAATTGTAGGGGCAATGATCAGTAGTAAATTAATTATGCTAAGGAATTGAAATGGGGTTACCAAAATTTCAGATTAAGTGGCTGCAGTGATCTTTTTTTACCTACGCTTGGACCTCTGAACATTCAAAAGCATTTCTTCCACTGCCGACATTACACTGGTTGTCAGGGAGGCAGTTGGTCATTATAAAACTCTCTGTCTGTCTTGCAGAAGTTTGTCAGAGAAGGCCACAGTTTATCGGCAAGGCAATATTGTATTTTATGTCCCCATCAGATTTGTGAATTTACTATCCCAGTTTATGGGCAGTGAATCATATTCCTCTTAAATGGAAATAAGACCCCAGATTCTCCATAGGTGGACCCCACTTCTGGAACTCCTTGCCTTGCCAACATTTGTGTTGCAAATGAAATGCTGAGCTCGGTTTTTACAATGTATTGGTTTTTATGTCAAATTTGCAACAGTAATTTTAAGTTTGTGTTATTTTACCCTTGCCTTGTTCAGTGGTATCAGGAGAAAGTTGAATATGTAATGGTTGCAATATAAATATAAAGTTAATCTAGCCTCTCCTCCGCCAATATTGGGAATAATGCACAAAGATGCCTTTCACTTGTGAAACCAGAGTAGCTGACTTTTTGAATTCAATACTAATCTGTAATGCTCCTTTGAGCAAAGTGAAATGTAATTCACGCACTGCGTACCATCCTGAGTCATAATTGGAAGACGCTGCAAAGAAGTGTTTCTCCATCTTCCAACCCCTTGCGACTCACACAGTAATGTACAAATGCTTCATGACATAGAGTGATCACTGACTGCTGAGGGGAGGCAGACACCATTGTCAAGATGCTAGCTGGCACACTCAGCATCTTCAGGCTGCTCGCTTTTCCTGCAGAGGTCCCATGAGCGCTGAATGCTCTGCCTATGTCTGATTCGCAGTGTGCCACTTTTTAGCCAATGATGGTACATTGGAGACTCGAACTCAGAGAGTGAAGTTTACTGTCCATGCAGGTTTCTGTCCCAGCATTCACTGCTGTGCATAACGATGAGCAAAGTAGATTGCGACCTACTGTGGTCAATCCCTTTGTACATAGGACGTTTGATGAATCCTTACCTATCTGAAAGACGAGACTGTTCATAATGCAAAGGATTGTGCTGTGACCAACCCTGTCCTTAATCAAGCCCACTGAGACTCCAGAGGCTGCCAGAAAATCAACAGGACAGATATGACTTTGTGTTGTGTTACTTCTATTAGGTCCTGCCCAAAGGTATTAACGCTCTTACATCCACTGGGGACAAAGTAATGTCCAGAAAACAAATACCTCCTAGAATCAAGAGTATCTTGGTGGCATCTGAACGATCAGCTGGGAGACCCCCGGGACCCTCTAAAACGGACTAGGGCAGTTCTTTCCCCTGACTAACGCGGTCTTCGAGCAGCACCTGATTAGCCTCTCACGTGTGTTTCCATTTGGAAGAACAAGCTTCTGTGAGACGGATCTCTGCACCACCCTCTGCTGTCTCATGCGCAAGCTTGATGAAGCAATGACTTCCTAAGACATAAAGCTGCTTTAATGGAAACTGCCTTCGTCACTGTAATAACATCTGCCAGACGCATTAGTTCGGCTGCAAGCCATGTGCGTGGCTGAAATGGACGCAATCTGCCATCTGGATAAGGTGGTGCTTAGGACGTATCCGTTCTTCAAGTCAGTTGTGTTTTATTTAATTGAGAATATGTTTTCCACTTTTCTACTCACAGCCATATTGCTAGGCTGAAGAGAAGTTGCACAACATTGATATCTGGTGAATTCTGAGAATTGTATCCTTACAGGCCAAGTGCTAGGCATTGTAGAGGCCAAAACTTAATCATCAGTGGTAGTACAGATGCGGACAAGTCTGCAATCCTAAATGTTCTGCAAGAAAGTCTTTTCCATCAGAGGTGGGAATATTTATTTCTCTGCATTTACAATGGGCTCAGTAACATTCTTTACACACCTTTGAGCGAGATATACTAGGAGGCCAGATGGGCCACCTCACGATCATTCGGCGAGCCCCATGTTCTTGATGCTTCGTACAGCAGCAAAGCAAAAGTTGCTCAAGCAGCATAAGGAACCAAATAATTTAATATTCTGCACTTAACTTTTTGCTTGTTGTGTAATGGGCCTACAGTTTGGGAATAGGAGAGATCTAGGACATAGGAGTCTAATAAGGTTATTTATTTATAATTACTCTGGTATTCCAAGCCGGTTGGATCTCTCCTACTCATAGCACTGCCCACTTCTCCCTTTGTAATCTCTGAAATTACAACTCTCATAGGCTGCATTTCAAAAGGGAATAGTGGAAGGCCTGTTTAAGGGAAGGGAGCATAGCCTCGTACACATGCAGATCTCTGAATTAAATATCTTTGTGAATGCTAGGTTGGTATTGTACCAGAATATTTTAATATCGACCTGCCAAAATATTGTGGCTAAAATATCGACTACCACAGTATCGTGAAGGGAAGTATGTATAAGTACGTTTTGATTTACCATTTCTAATCTAAATATAGGTAGCTTGACTATGTAGATATCTTCAAGTTATGTAGACATGGAGTTGAGAACAGTAAATTTAAGCGTACCATATATACGTACCTTCACGAAATTGGAGTGGTCAATATTTTAGCCACAATATTTAGGCAGGTTGATATTTGTAATATTGATATTCTAACATACAGTCCACAAGGTGACAGGGTTCCTTACAGATGGGAATTGGAGTAGGAAATAAGAAGTGATCTTAACTAGTATGATCCTCTTATCTGCCTCTCTTGTGTGTTGTGTGGTAGATAACCCTCGAACAAAAGGCCTCTCTGGTATGCAGCTTGGACCGGACTCTGTCTCAGTGCTATTAAATAATTCATTAAAACACTGTCCTCAACCAAGCATGATAGCATAACTGCCTCAGGGAGCATCTTTCATATGGCATAATATGAGTCAAAAAATGTAACTTTGAATCCTGGTGATTTATTTAGAATCTTATGGTTCTCATTTAAGGAAATGGTGTCAAAAAGTCTCTCCTTCCAGGGCAGAAATTAGTTCACTCATTCATATAAGAAAAAGCTAAACAGTTCAAAAGTCATTAATTGTTGTTCATTTTGTGACTTTTTTTCTTACAGAGCTCAAGAGGATACTGAAAGGTGGGAATTGTTATGACGGTTATAGTGACCTAATTCAGTGGTGCAAAGTTTTCCAATTGTCAGACTGAAATGTGGTTACCACTAATAGGGCAGCATCAAATCTTGTTGTTCAGTGTTCTTCCTAA
Source organism: Lissotriton vulgaris (assembly GCF_964263255.1). Lineage (NCBI taxonomy): Eukaryota > Metazoa > Chordata > Amphibia > Caudata > Salamandridae > Lissotriton > Lissotriton vulgaris. The sequence goes on along the minus strand of NC_141686.1, from coordinate 66,463,808 downwards.
AACTGGGGGTGGGGGGGGCAAGACAAAGTATCTTCTGATTCCTTTCCCTGGACATCAACGAGGAATCGTCTCTATGATTACCTTGGGACCCCCCATACATTAGGGAACCTACATCCCAATGGAGCATATGAATGAGTAATTTTGTGCAGCAAATCCTCATCAGCCGGCACTGTAAGGGACAATAGCTGATGACAAGGGCATCATTTAGCTGTCATCAATCATTGCTACTGGAGGTCTTATGTTCCCTGTGAGGCTTATTGCAGGTTTTTATCCACATATGTCATTTCATTAAGGTAAAATCAAGTGTAATATTGCCAGTGAAGTTGTTGCATCACAGTTTCTATGATGTAACGTCTGCTACTTCTTTGATTGTTCTCACTGTCTAGGTGCTTCATGGTATAGAAGCAGCCCGGTGTTTACTCAGCATGATAAATGTTCAAAATGCTTCACTGTGGCACTGCTAACACGGATCTAAAAGAGCACAATGGAACAGGCTAGTTTGCGTCTGAAGCAAACACAAGGAGATGATGGACGGAGCACTGAAACTTTTCAGACACTCACGCCTAGTCAAAGATCTGGGCTAAAGAACGATGATGGATGCAACCCAGATCTGTGACTGACAAGTTTAAATGCTCTGTCCATCATCTCCTTGTGTTTGCTTAGTTTATGATTGATGCACTAGGCACGTGCACTTTACTAGAACAAATGAAATATACATTTGTTTATATCATGTAAAAAGTCTGTTTTAAGAGAACATCTTTTGTAATAAATTTTATTTTATTGGTATTTATTTCTATAGGTATTCTTTTTAAGGTTGTCCTGAAAGAGTTGTTCCTCAAATCTGTTTTTTATTATTATCTTTTAATTAATTAACATTTATGAACTTGTAAATACCGCTAGAACATTGTCTAAAGTTGGTTGGATCTAGATTTGCCCTATGATGAATTATGTAGGATTATATTTTAATTCGTATTCTGGAAATAATTGTATTGTTTTGTGTTATCTTTTATGGTTATTCTTAACCGAAATAAAGAATAAATGAATGAATGGATGATTGATGCAAACTGGATCATTCTGGAAATAATTGTATTGTTTTGTGTAATCTTTTATGGTTATTCTTAACCGAAATAAAGAATAAATGAATGAATGAATGATTGATGCAAACTGGATCACATTGTGAGTTGGCAGGTATTTCTTGCTTTGACTCACACTCTGGCCAAATCCCACATCGACACTACAGATTTTGACCCACTGGCTTTTCCTTTCACCAGATAATTGTGGTGACATTTCTTTGTGAACAAAATCGTAAGATTCTAGGTTTTGCAGCTCAGAACAGGTGAAAAAATGGTGTTGCCAAGTTACATTTGTTATAACCTGAAGAACGGGTAATGAGGGGCTAATAATGTATCCAAAAAAACTGCAGCCTGCGGTATTGCCATTTCTCTGGTTGGTACTATCACACCAAAAAATCGGGCAGCTAGAAATAGATGAAAATAATCTTGTAGACTGAAGCCTCTTGTGTTTAAGAATTACAATGTTATGTTGCTACAGGCATATTAACCATAAATCTGAAGCCAAGATTCTTCCACATTATGTAAAACAGAAACCAACTAGTGTTGTGCTCTATTCATAGGACATTTGGAACATACTTAATAACACAAGATCATATTTAAGTCGAAATTACAATTGTCTAATTTGACACTCTTGTGGAAGGGGTGGGAAACATCAAAATTGATAACATATACATGAAACATACAATACCAATGAATATTGCTCACACTAAAATGAATAATGCACATTGCAAAAGGAACATTTCAAAGAAAATTAGAAACAAAAACTGGAAAATGATAAATGCACATACTAAAATGAATAACAAATCACAAAATGCTTGAAATACACAGCAACTGAATAGCAAAGAGAGTAATGAAATACACAGTACACTAAACAAATTACCTACAACAAATGAATAACATATGAACTCAACTAGGCAACACAAAGATGAAAAACACACACAGGAAAAAGAGCAACACTGCAAACATACAGCAAAATGATTAACACACACAGAGAAATGAGTGACACAATGCACGATGAATATCAGACAGGGAAAAATTTACATTTGCAACTGAATAAATTTATAAAACTGAGAACATTATCAATTCACAAAATTATCAATATCACATAAGAAGTACTTAATACAGGCAAATACATGAACAGTACAAAGCACAATAAATACATCATCAACATAAATAACACAGAAAAATGGCAAACATATATAGCGAAATGACTAACAAAAAGCCAATAAATAATTGCCACACGCAAAAGAATAATATACCTTATAATGTAAAGTACACACAGCAAAGTGAAGTAGGCATACAGGTGAAGTGGGCATAGAGCAATAGTATTAGCACCTACCAAAATAAATAAAACACCCATAAAAATCATTAAGACATAAGTCTTACATAACAATTAAATAGCACAGTAAATAAAACGAAACACAAATACCACAAGATGGTCTGCAATCTTATCAAAATAAATCACTTGACACTAAAGAGAGTAACACTCCAAATATAATATCATTCACCATAACATTTAAACCACGTTCTAAAACAAATATTGTCATGCTGTTCCTACAAATCTATATACGATCTGCGTGTTTAGACAACATAAACTAAGGGATTGGTGTCCAGACTGATTCCAGACACTCCCAAAGGATATGTTAGTCTGTAGACCAGCTGGCTCACAGTGCCACTGTGAGTCCCTCTTACCAAGGAGCAAATAGCTTCTGGCAACTATCGAACATGACGCGCTTACCCCTCAGGGATCATTGAAACAGTAAAGTACTTTTCGCTCAGTCACTTGTGCTCACTTTGTCCCAGAGAGGTACACAGAATAAATGATGGGGACGTTTTCAATACGTATTTATTGAACCAGCGTCATTCTAGTGTAAAATGAGTGTGCTGCAACAGGGCTGGCTCTAGGCTCATGGTGGCCCTGGGCAAGGAGCGTAGGTAGGGGGCCCGGAAGAGGTGGTCCGGGCGGGGCGGAGCGCGCAGGCCAGTAAAGAGGGGTCAGGGTGTTTAGTAGTGGTGAGGTAATAGAAAATTTCAGTTAGCCAATGTGTCCCCCACTCGCACCCTATCCATGCACCCATGTTCCTTGTATGTCATGTAACTTCTTTTCTGTTCATGCTAGACAGACGCAAATACATTTGCGTCCAACGTTAACATGTCAGCTATCCAGTCATGCATAGAAATCCCGTTAATCAAGCTTCTAGGCCTATGGTGCCAACGTCTTTACATGGTGCACTTTCACGTTTTCTTCCACGTTTTCTGGCCCAGTCGAGTTAGGCCCTTAAACGAGGCTCCGAGTTTTTTTCTCCCTCTGACAGCTGCCGTTTAGGTATGCATCCCTGACCTCTGCCTTAGTTCCTGCCTCAGACGAGCGGTGCCCGGCTCGGCCTGGTCCGCCTGCCAAGATGATGTTTTACCTACAAGTTATCTGCTCAGCCTCCTCGAAAACACATTCCAGTCTAGTGAAATAGGTAAACATATTCCCGGCTACAGAGCAAAGGGCCCTGCCTTCCTGTCTCCATGCAAGTAATTTACTGCTCCTGTTACCATGGTAGGCCCATGGCCCCCGCACTCTACATGAAGATCCGTATGCACGCACTAGCATTCAGTGTTGAACGGCCCCTGCCCGAGAGACCTTTTACTCCAGACACTACATCCTCAAAACATACGATATCAGATATGCTATAGGTACAGGTCGTTTTGACACCCCAGACATTAGTCTCCTCTACTCGTGCAAAGGTCAAAGCCCCCAGCTCTCCCCGGTTACACGTCATGCCCAGCTGCGCACGCATATGGGTCATATGTTTCTGCTGATCCTGCAAACTTTCTCTATGCATCTACCCACTTGTGACGTTTCATGTGACGATTCTCTGACATGTCCAGTGCACGCCCATGTGTACGCCTTCTTACACGCCTCCTGTTACGCACATGTGTTCTTATCTCTCTCTTTTCACCTGTTACGCCTACTGTATTCACTTCCATGTATACTGTTTTACTATATATAATGTGTGATGTTAATAAAATGTTGAATGTCCCTTCCTGAACCTGAGTGGTGATGGAACCCGATGTCCCATGCTTCGAAGCATTTCATTAAAGCCCGTATGACTCAGATACCACAGACTCTGCCTCTCATTTGATTGAGCTATCCTCATGACTTGTAATTATATGGCAAAAAAGATACGGTAAATAATAATTTACCACATAATTTGGCGCCCGAACAGGTACCCCCTTCCCCACTCGCCGGCGATGTTACGCAGGCCTTGACCCCTTCTACAGCCGCGACGGAACCGTGCACGCCTGCGGGTTTTCCTGCTATCTCCCTCGGGCCCACGGAGGAGACGGAGACTGCGGTCCGGCATCCAGACGAGGCGGTGAGGAATGCGGAGGATCCCAACCAGAGCCCCTAGTCGAGAGAGCATGGTCCGAGGTATTCAGAGGCCCACCTGTTCCGAAGCACATGCGGTGTAGTAGCAGCCAGATGTCGTAGCAGTCCAGTCCAGTTCAGTCCAGTTTCCGAGGCCTTCAGTTCTTGCTTCCCGGTGAGTACCGTTGTTGGGAACGAATCTAGACGGGTTCATTAATTTGTTCCCGGTCAAGACAGGTCTGGGTACACAGGCCTGGTCCAGACGTGTTCACTTAGGTGAATACGGTCAGACGTGTCTCTTTATGGGACCAGTATTGTCTGTACTGTTTCAGCAGTGCATCTAGTAATTCAGTAATTCAGTGATTCAGTATCCTAGTGTTGCAACTCGAGATTTCAGTATTTATGTGTTCTCTATGTATCGGGTAATATCCGTCTGAAATGTTTTAATGTGGTTTTAATGTTGTGGTACGAATGACTGTTTTGCTATTCATTACTGTGTTTACTGTGTCCACGTTTAAAGTAATCCGACCATGCCACTGTTTTCAAAGTTACGTCAGATAGGGACCAGGAAAGGGATACTCGAAGAAGCAGTTCCTGTCCCACCTAGGGACACTCCTGGACATTTTATGTATAATAAGCATGGCTTAGATGCCATACTGTATCTAGATTTATGGGCGGACTACACCAAGGGTCTGGAAGAGAAGTATAGATGGCCTGTCTCAGGGACATGGGATGCTGATTGCATCATGAGAGGTGAAGAAGCGTTATGGAAAAAGAAAGCCAGACAATCCCAGAAAGATGCCATAGAATTATGGCGTAAAGAAGCGCATAGAAGAACAGAAAAAGAAATCAGGAAAGCAGAGAGTAGAGAAGAATCCGAAAAAGCTAGGGAAAAAGAGTTACTAGAAGAAGGAGAACGAGTCAGAATAGAACAACAAGACAGACAGAGAAATGCACTTATTACAGGACTGTATCCAGTTCTTGCCGAGGGCCTGCCTAAGGCGACCCCGGAAGCACCCCGTAACTTGCCACCACCATTGGTCCCGACTAAACTCCGTCACAAACAGACCGCAGCGGACATTTTCCTTTCTTCCTATTTGGATGACGTAGCTCCTGCGTACACCAATGTACGCGTACCCCCAGCCAATAATGTACAGCAACCTCTCCCGCCTGTTCAAAACATACAGCAGCCTGCTCCGTCCGTACAGTCTGTTCAAGACGCGTCACCTCCACCCCCACAAGACTCGACTTCCTCATCCGTTGTTATTCCCCCTCCTGTCACTACTGTCCCTGTCACAACCATTCCTGTCACTACCTACATTGTTTCAGCCACACATAGAGATCAGACGATGCAACACATTAAACCCTGCCACATTGTTACCCTCGAGTACAACTGATCCGACACCACATGACTGTGTAGAGGTCATCAATACTGTAACGAAGCCCAGACAAGACTTGACAGACATTGCATTACCCGACCCCGACCTGACACTTTACGTGGATGGTTCATGTATGAGAACAAGCACAGGAGAGTTAGTGGCCGCATATGCAGTGACCACTGAAACTGAAGTCATAGAAACACATCGTATTGGCACCTTGTCTGCTCAAGCAGCTGAACTCATCGCTCTGACCCAAGCCTGTATACTAGCCAAGAACAAGAAAGTAAACATATACACAGATTCACAGTATGCATTCGGAGTTGTTCACGATTTCGGTATCCTCTGGCAAGAAAGAGGTTTTTTAACTTCTCATGGCGCCAAGATACAGCATGGTCTCCTCATTCAAGCTCTGTTAGAAGCAATACACTTACCTGCATCCATTGCTATCATGAAGTGCAAAGCACATACTAAAGCCACTGACACCATTTCTCAGGGTAACGACCTGGCAGATCGAACAGCTAAACTCACAGCTCAGACAGACATCCCAACGGACATGACAAAGACTGACGAGACATCACAGACACATTGTATGACAGTGAAGGATCCCATTCTAGACGTACTCGACATACAGACACATGCTACTCCAGACGAAATCAAGAAATGGACTGAACAAGGAGGGATCCAGACAGATCAGGGATGGATGACGAAGGGAAGAGCCACATGGTTCCTCCCCGATTCTATGGTTCAAGTAATGATTAACACAGTACATAGTCCAGCACACTTAGGAGAAAAAGCCATGTTAGACAGCATTCAAAACCTCTGGTTCAACAAACATTTACGAGCAGCAGCAAAACAGAAAGTGCGTACCTGCATGATCTGTTGTCAGTTCAATCCAGGCAAAGGTGTTCCCGTGGAACAAGGTGGATTCCATCCTCCTGACCATCCTTTTGAAGTCCTCCAGATGGATTATATCCAGATGGACAGATGTAGAGGTTTTAAATATGTCCTCGTAGTTGTATGTGCCCTGTCCCGATGGACAGAAGCATATCCAGTCCCAGATTACACTGCCGCGACCACTGCCAAACAGTTGGTTCGTGAATTCTTCCCGCGATACGGCTTGCCCCGTGTCGTATACTTAGATAATGGACAGCCATTCTCGTCCGAGCTTATGAAACAGGTATCACTCCTGTTAGGTTACCAGTGGAAGTTCCACTGCGTACGACACCCTGAAGCAGCTGGTCTCGTAGAGAGACATAATCAAACCCTGAAAACACGCTTAGCCAAAGTTTGTGCAGAAAAAGGTGTAGATTGGATAGTAGCATTGCCAGTAGCCCTCTTCTATATGCGCATGGTTGCTCATTCCAGAACCGGACTATCTCCTTATGAGGTGGTTTTCGGGCGGCCTCCCAATATGTGGGGTACGCCTATGCCCCGCAAGATCACTGATGTTGACAGTGTTATGCTGACAGATTACCTAGCTTCCTTGATGTCTGCACTACAATCTTGTCGTTCACAGGTTGCAGCTGCCTTTCCGGACAACACCCAAGTAAAACCGCATGAAGTCGTTCCGGGTGAGCTGGCATACGTGAGAAATTTCGATCAATCAAGTCCGCTGGAGCCGAGGTGGAAACAGCCAAAGTTGGTGTTGATGACGACGAGGACCGCCGTCAAGTTGGAAGGACGTAAAGGGTGGTTGCACTCCAGCCACATTAAGAAATTTCACGGACTGTGTCCAGAAACTTCGGTTAAAGACTGCCCCCTATCGGACTCTGACTCTAAATTCCCCCTGATAGAAAAAACTCCTCAACGGGAGTATCGTGCCAAGCTAAGGTCTAGTAAGTCAGACAGCGTTTAATTGTTTAAGTCCCCCTCGGGTGAAGCGGTTAGACAGGTTTCTGACATGTATAAGATAGACCCAAGTAGTCAGAGAGATAGGCGTATCAAGAAAAGAGAACAATACTGTAAAAATTTGCACAGTCGATGTGTAATCACATTAATTTTCATGTTTCTTCTGAGTCTTACGATCATATGCATAAGTTTAATGCTACATGTTTTTTTCCCTCTTGATTTTCATACACATGCTACCTCTAATGACACTGTAGAGCACTCCTTCGGCGACCTGCCTCCTCATGAATTATCCTATCGATTAGCAATGCGCAACAATACATTCATTCGTATGTTACACCATACACATCAGGCCAGCAATGCCACCAATTGCTGGGTATGTGGCCGACTCCCACCTTATCAGAAATACAAGGGAGCTCTGCCTCTCTTTCCCTACCCGTTCACACATAATGGCTCATGTGGTGCATGGTTTACTTTAATGTCCTCCCTAGACAGTAAGTCCAAAGTTTCCCAAGGCAATTGGATATGGGGGAACCTGAATACAGTCATGAATAAAGCATGTTTCCCAGATGCAGACGGTCTTCCCCAAAGGAAAGGGACCGACTTAGAAAATGAAGTGTATGAGTTAGGTAATTTTTCCCTCAATCTCATGATCCTGAACGTCCAGTCCGAGACTAATTCGAACTTGCCGTTTATATCCGTTTTGCCGGTGAAGGGCGAACTATGTGTTAGAAAGAATGGCTCAGTACATCTAGGACACAGTGATTGTAATACTGTGGTCGAATTCAGTGACAAAGGAAAGTCTACTTTCAAAGCCTCTTGCCATTCTTATTTCATTTGTGGTCACACTGCTTATGTACATCTGCCTCTTGATTGGGATGGGACGTGTTACATTGCATTCCTATTGCCACCTGTTTTTCTAGCCCCACCTGATTATAATAGGAATTCACGTCTTGTGAATGTAAGACATAGAAGGGAGATCAGACTGAGACAACGTGGGAACAATACACAGATTTCAATAAAGGATTCTTTTTCTTTGTAGGTCCTGTTCAAAACAGTAAATTGATACGCAAATTAACTAGAACTTTGGAAGCGGTAGTGAACAAAACTACTTCTGCTTTAGGTAACCTGACCGAAGAACAATCTGCTATGAGACTTGTAGTTCTTCAAAATCGCCTTATCCTTGACGTTATCCTGGCCGATAGGGGCGGGGCTTGTAGAGTCATCGGATCCAGTTGTTGCGTGTTTATTCCTAATAACGCGCCATCCGTGTATAAGGCCATCACACGACTTCACGAAATTGCTCACCTGATTCACCAGAATCCAGGCTCCTGGACTTGGTCCGGTTGGCTCTGGAGCGTGATATCCGCTTGGGGATGGAAATTGTTATCATTCCTAGGAATAATATTGGTCATAGTATTCAGTTGTTGTCTCTGTCTGCAATGTGGGCCAGCGATTTGCGGCTTGTGCGCCACAGCTTGTATTCCAGGTCCAAGTTCCCGTTCCCGAATGATAAAAGATGAACAAATGATGTTATATGAACAGATAGATGGTCTCATGAAAATAGACATATCTTAAAGGGTTTGGTAGGGGCCAAGGAGGGAATGAGGTAATAGAAAATTTCAGGTAGCCAATGTGTCCCCCACTCGCACCCTATCCATGCACCCATGTTCCTTGTATGTCGTGTAACTTCTTTTCTGTTCATGCTAGACAGACGCAAATACATTTGCGTCCAACGTTAACATGTCAGCTATCCAGTCATGCATAGAAATCCCGTTAATCAAGCTTCTAGGCCTATGGTGCCAACGTCTTTACATGGTGCACTTTCACGTTTTCTTCCACGTTTTCTGGCCCAGTCGAGTTAGGCCCTTAAACGAGGCTCCGAGTTCTTTTCTCCCTCTGACAGCTGCCGTTTAGGTATGCATCCCTGACCTCTGCCTTACTTCCTGCCTCAGACGAGCGGTGCCCGGCTCGGCCTGGTCCGCTTGCCAAGATGATGTTTTACCTACAAGTTATCTGCTCAGCCTCCTCGAAAACACATTCCAGTCTGGTGAAATAGGTAAACATATTCCCGGCTACAGAGCAAAGGGCCCTGCCTTCCTGTCTCCATGCAAGTAATTTACTGCTCCTGTTACCATGGTAGGCCCATGGCCCCCGCACTCTACATGAAGATCCGTATGCACGCACTAGCATTCAGTGTTGAACGGCCCCTGCCCGAGAGACCTTTTACTCCAGACACTACATCCTCAAAACATACGATATCAGATATGCTATAGGTACAGGTCGTTTTGACACCCCAGACATTAGTCTCCTCTACTCGTGCAAAGGTCAAAGCCCCCAGCTCTCCCCGGTTACACGTCATGCCCAGCTGCGCGCGCATATGGGTCATATGTTTCTGCTGATCCTGCAAACTTTCTCTATGCATCCACCCACTTGTGACGTTTCATGTGACGATTCTCTGACATGTCCAGTGCACGCTCATGTGTACGCCTTCTTACACGCCTCCTGTTACGCACATGTGTTCTTATCTCTCTCTTTTCACCTGTTACACCTACTGTATTCACTTCCATGTATACTGTTTTACTATATATAATGTGTGATGTTAATAAAATGTTGAATGTCCCTTCCTGAACCTGAGTGGTGATGGAACCCGATGTCCCATGCTTCGAAGCATTTCATTAAAGCCCGTATGTCTCAGATACCACGGACTCTGCCTCTCATTTGATTGAGCTATCCTCATGACTTGTAATTATATGGCAAAAAAGATACGGTAAATAATAATTTACCACAGTGGAACAGAGCCGGAGGCTGCCAAATCCCTGCCAGGGGCCACCACGCAAATATGTATGCATCCTCAGAGGATTAATATATGAAGGATATATATTGGCGTGGTGGCCCCTGGGGTTTGGTGGCCCTGTGCAGGTGCACAGCTTGCCTGGCTGCAACAACCATGAGACACAAACAGCTATATACGGTTATAAGCACCAGTAGAGTGAAGAAAAGGTAGAATTGTACCATAGTGCTAAAGCAATGAATATTTGCAGGCATATGAATACATGAGAGTAATAATGCGCACTCCTACAATACAACCCTAACTAGATGTACCTAAGGGTACCTAGCATGTATGTAGGTGTAAGCCAAGAATCCTCTTAGGATAGAGCCAACCCCATTACCTGATGTGGGAGAGCGAAGGACCACACTGTGGTCTCGCGATGGACACCCCGAGAGGGATGTCAGACCACTGAGTGCTGGAGTGTCTGCTTGCAGGATCCTCGGCATCTCGCGTGTCAGCATGCCATCTCTGTACGAATCGTACCCGTCCGTCCGAGTCGCGTAGTACGATCCGTATTTCGTGAATCCATCCGAATCGATGCGATCCGTACGTATTGCACCGTACCCGGGGGAGGGTGTTTCGAGGCAAACTCTGCTTTTACGGCTGTTTTCGGCTCTCATATGAAAAGGGTCGTACGGTGCATACCGGACACGAATCGTACTTGCTGGGTCGGAAAAACCAGCCGCGAACCATACTGATGTCGCGTACAGCAGGTTCCGAGGGAGAATCGTACGGGATTTCATTCGTACGGTCTCTGTACGATTCGTACGGAGTCCAGCTCCTGGTACGAATCGTACTTCGTCGTACGTACGGGGGACGTTGCAGGGTACGATTCGTACGGGAAAAACGCTCCGAACTTTTTTTCCCGATTCGGAATCGACACCCTGGTGTAATTATAGGTGACTATTATGATGAGGATGAGTATTATGATGATGAGGACGCCTCCGGCTCCATGGAACAGTATTTGGTGGATGCTTTGGACCAGGGAGTCCAACATTCTGTGAATAAGGCGCTTGTTCGTGCAATTGCACCTTTGAAACGTCATATTTCAAATTGTGCACAACTACAGGGTTGGGTACCCTCTTCTTCTAGTCGTTCTTCCACCTCTAGGTCTCCTAGTAATCCCCATAGGTCTGACTTCCAGAAGTTAGCGAAGGCTTTTGCTAGTGACCAGTCTTCTGGTAAATCCTCCAAAGACGCCTCTTCGTCACAGTTTCAACAGACCGACACTGATGACACTCATTCCACTTCATCTTCGGACCAGGATGGTCCTCCCCCGACCAAGAGACATCGTAAAGAGCATTACGTGGATGCGCCTTCGCACCCTCAACTCCTCACATTCGAGCCCTCAGACATTGTTCATCCGAATTCTTCCTCTTGGCTTCCGTTCCCGGATCCCCCCTTCAGTCCCACCCTGCACCGCCTCTTGTTTTCTCCCTTCCAGACCAAGAGTTCATTTTGGCAGAGATCGCCTCTCTTCTAAAGAAGGGGGCCATCATTCAGACTTCTCGTCATCTTCACGGCTTTGCAAGCACGGTTTTTCTGGTCGAGAAAAAAGGGGGCGGATCCCGGTTAGTGCACATCTCAAGGACTTCAAAGAAGGGGTCATTTATCGCCCCTTCAAGATGGAGGGCATCCATCTTTTGCGGGATCTTCTTCGAGAAGGGGACTGGATGGTCCGTCTCAATCTAAAGGACGTGTATCTGTCAATCCCGATTTACGGTCCTCATCGTCGGTTCCTGCAGTTCCAATGGCAGGGGAATTGGTTTGAGTACAAGGTTCTCCCGTTCGGCCTCTCGTCTGCACCTTGGTGCTTCACGAAGCTTCTGAGGCCAGTTGTAGAATCATTACGAGCCCAGGGTGTTCGCCTCATTATTTATCTGGACGATATTCTGCTCATGGCAGATTCTCCTCAGACATTGATGACGCACTTGGAATGGTCCATCACACTCTTACAGTCTCTGGGTTTTCTGGTGAATCCTCAGAAGTCAGTCTTCCTTCCTTCTCGGTTGATAGACTGTCTGGGCTTCCAGGTCGATTCCCTTTCTTGTCAACTCCTCTTACCCAGTCACAAGATTCGTTCCATCAAGACTTGACATACATGAAGGAATGAAAGAGGTTGCCGAATGGATGAAGCACAGCCGTCTGAAACTGAATTCAGACAAAACAGAAGTCCTTATCCTAGGTACCTCCCCCTCCGCCTGGGACGACTCTTGGTGGCCAGAGGCCCTTGGAAAAGCACCCATCCCGACGGACCACGCACGGAACCTAGGCGTCATCCTGGACTCCTCACTCTCGATGACCAGACAAGTCAACGTCGTTTCATCATCTTGCTTCAACATTCTTCGCATGCTCAAAAAAACATTTCGCTGGATCCCCACCGAAATTAGAAAAACGATCACCCACGCATTGGTTACAAGCCGCCTGGACTACGGAAACACCCTATACGCCGGCACCACCGCAAAACTTCAGAAAAAACTCCAACGCATCAGCCAGACTCATACTAGACATCCCGCGTAAAGACCACATTTCTGGTCACCTGAAAAAACTCCACTGGCTCCCCGTCAATAAGAGGATAACCTTCCGCCTCCTCACCCACGCACACAAAGCACTTTACGAACTTGGACCCGAATGCCTCAACACACGACTTTCCTTCTACACCCCCTCCCGCCAGCTACGCTCTTCCAACCAAGCCCTTGCTGCTGTTCCCCGCATCAACAAAACCACCATGGGAGAAAGATCATTCTCCTACCTGGCGGCCAAAACTTGGAACTCACTTCCCATGCACCTTCGCCTCCCCCAAAACCACCTAGCATTCAGAAAGCAACTTAAAACCTGGATATTCGACAAGTAAGTCCCCACCCCTCTTCAAGCGTCTTGAGACCCTCTGGGTATGTAGTGCGCTATATAAATTACTTGACTTGACTTGACTTGACATTTCTGCAGACTTGGACATCGCTCCTGTGTTACGCCTTTCCTCTGTTTCTGATGATCCCCAGAGTCCTGGCTCGCACAAAGCATTATCAGTCGGAGCTGATTCTGAACACTCCTCTTTGGAGGGCTCAAGCTTGGTTCCCAGTTCTCCTGGAAATGAGTTGTGTGATACCGCTCCTTCTTCCACAGCAGTGGAATCTCTTGCTGGACCCTCTAGGCAATCCACATCCCCTGCTCGAGTCAGGCCACCTTCTCCTAGTTGCGTGGTGAATTTCGGGGAACGCTGGCACATCCCAGGCCTTTCGCAAGACGCTTCCCGATTTATCAGCGAGGCTTGGTCACCCAACACACACAAACGTTATGCAGGGTCTTGAAAACAATGGTGTGATTGGTGTGCTCAACAGGAGGTGGATCCCGCTTCAACGGATGTCTCTCTAATTATTAATTTTCTGGCTTCCATCGCCTCGTCCAGCCTTGCTTATCAAATGGTTAATAATTTCCGTTCAGCCATTTCTGCGGGGCATATGCATATTGATGGTAAGCCTGCGGGTGAACATCCATTAATCTCTAAGTTGCTTAAAGGTATCCGCCTAGCGAAACCTCCTTGTCCGAAATATGCAGCCCTGTGGGATGTTTCCATTGTTTTGTGATTCTTGGAGGCCTGGCCTTGCAATTCTTTGTTATCCCGCAAGCAACTTTCCGTGAAAGTTACTATGCTTTTATGTCTTGTTTCCTGCAGACGCGTGTGTGATGTTAGGGCACTGGACCTGGCAGGTTGCAGTTTCACGCCTGAGGGATAAGCGCCAGGATACCTGCCAGGTGACAGTTGCGCTCTATAAATATTTTAAATAAATAATAAATAAATAAGGGTGTTACTTTTGCTATTTCCAAAGCACTAAATGTAATACGTCTTTGGTTTCCTATCCATCTTTTCCCAACAATCCAAAACTTTGCGTAGTTCAATGTGTTAAGGATTATGAGGTGAGTACTGCTCCTTTTCGTCAGGATATGCAGGGTCAATTGTTGATTGCTTTACAGAGGCCTTTTCGGCCTGTCGCCCCAGCTACGCTGGCCCGTTGGGTCAGGTGGCTCATGTCTGAGGCTGGTATTGAAGTCTCTGTCCTTGGTGCACATTCCGCACGAGGGGCTATGGCTTCTAAAGCTTTTTCAATGGGAGTGACTTTGATTGACATCATGAAAGCCGCTGATTGGTCATCTGATTCTGTTTTTAAAACATTTTATTATAAGCCGATTGCTCATATTGCTTCTGTTGCAGTTGATCAGCTTTGAACAAGCATAATCGGAGCCTCCTGTTCTGACATAGAATTCAAAATTTGCAAACATACGTGACAAGAATTTTCAATTCTATTAAGGACAAGGAGGCGAGGATTATCCCACCCATTTTTTCTGCTTTTTACATGTGTTATCTTGATATTGATTAATGCTATACTGCATATGATTTTTTGTTTATTACTATTCCTTGTTTTAACCCCCCTATTTATTGGTCTTCTGTGCACCACGCTGTGTATTACGGCTCTATGTCTCTTTTCGGGGTCTGATCCGAAATAGAGATTCATTTCTGGCCTGGTTTGTCCTGTCTGACGGATATCTTCACTTCCCAGTTGTCTACTGCTGCAAGCATCCTATTCTGCATCTACATGGATTTCTGATGCCGCTGGTTTCTTCCTTGCTGTTCTTCAATTTTGGACTGCCGTTTTCATTTTCAACTGTTTTAGTCGCCAAATAAAGAGGATTTGGTATTCTCTATGTGTCCTTTTATACTGGTGACTCTATGATCTGCCATGTGATACCCAAGCGTTCATGGGTACTATAGTTTTTGTTTCTACATACTGTTTTCTGATTGGCTGCTGAGCATTTCTAATAAAGAAATGAGAAAGCATAATCCTCGCCTCCTTGTCCTTAATAGAATTGAAAATTCTTGTCAGTATATTTGCAAATTTTGAATTGTTTATCTCTCTAATCAAACACACATTATTTCTACCTAGGGAGTATTTTAATGCTGCTTTAGTGATCTCCAAATAGCAGCACATCTGCTGGTGTTTCCTGAGAGAATGAAAGGATGCCTCCCAGTCTCTCTGTGAGTCTGTGTGATCAATTTAACACAACTGCGAGATATTAAAAAAAAACATCTCACGTGCCCCGCTAAAGAGCTGTCAAAACACAATATCTGATACAAGGCACGCGAGAGGTCCTTCCACCGCCACTCTTCCCCCCACCTCTCTCCGGACCCATCAGAGATTAAATATATTGATGACAACTCTAGTTAGATATTAAAATGCTGATTCAATTTCCCTGGAGTGCCACTGCCGCCATCAAAAGCATGATGTACCCAGGAATAATTAAGAAATAATTCGATTTCTCTTGTATGCAGCCTTTGTATTCCCTCCCCATGTATAATTGATATTTGAAACACACCGGATGGCAGAGCCGCCAAGTGTTATTACTCAAGAGGGACGATCCCTCAGTAACAAAAAATGCAATGCTCCTGCTTTGCCACAGTATCTAACGGCGCTTGTAGCCTCTCTGAGGTGACTGCGACCACGTCACTTCCTTAAACCCCAAATGCCCCATATTTGACCTTTCTGACGGCAGCACCGCCATGTTGACAGCCTGCTCGTAAGCACCAGCGGGCAACGAAGGGCATCTTTAATTCGCTGTAAGGTTAATGGTGCTCCGTTTAACTTGCGGGATTAGTCACCGCTCTCTGATGTTGGATAGTTGACTTGACTGCTGGCGCCGCCATTTGTAAGATCCGCGCAAAGCTGTGGGTCACAGGTTCATTCCTTGATAAGTTCGGCTCATCTCCGCTGCGGCTACTTCGGAAGTACAGTAGATAACAGAAAGACTTCACAGAAAATTACTCTGAAGTAACCGGCTTGAAATGTCCCCGGATATCAGGAAATGTGTCATCAGTTCAGACCATTCTGCTTGAACTCTACCTATGTGTCTTTATTAATAACGCCCGAGCAAGCTGTGTGCTCTGCCTGTGCGCAAAGAGACAGATGTTTTGCTTTGCGTCTCCCGCCATCCAGCGTGGCAAATACAATTGCGACTTTTGATCAAGTATCTTGTAATTATTTCATGTATATTCTAGCACCATCAAGGGACTGATGAGAAAGTAAATTACAGGACAATGCAACAGCGAATAATGTTAATTGTTATATGTATTTGTGTACTTTGTCAAGGAAAAACAATAAAAATATATTTAAAGAAAAAGAAATGGTACATGGAAAAATAGCACCTAGAAAAATAAAATGTACAACATTGTCGAATGTCTTCCATGAGTGCTGGTTCTTTGCATTAGGGACATTCAGTTCACTAATTTCTCACTGTCCTTTATTCAATTTTGAAATGATGCCTTTTAGTGAAGATAATTGAGTCTTAGGTACAATGCCTCAGGAATGCCCTCGGCACTATGGACTCTTCTCTGTTGCCGGGATTCCTCACTTCCATTAGAGTAGGAAGAGTAGTAATCTTCAACTTTGAAACATTAACCAACGGAGAGCTCCTTTGTAATGCTGAATATAAATCCCATCTGCAAGTAACAAGACATATTTTCGTGTGGTTTGAGGTCACTAATGCTGCTGCACAACAGAGAGATGTTAACAGGTGGAACCAATCTTCAAACTACATGAATAGGGAGACTTAATTTCACTTCTTTATCTTTTCTTCAATCATGACTTTCCTGACACTGAAAAGTTAGGAAAATTCACTTTTAATAGGAAGTCTGGATGCTCATATTATGCTTTTTTGAAGCATATCCACTACCAAATTAGATTTTTTTTAAATGAAACAGTGCTCCCTATTTCCAGTGTACCTGTTTTTAGTAGGAATGGGGTATTCCTACTAAAAACAGGTGCACTGAAAATATACACAACATTGGTCCCCAAAGATTAATTTAGACAACATTCAATGGCAATGTTGTCACCATTGGAATCTGTTTTGAACCTCAATAACCTACCACATACCAGTTATACCCGTGATTTTCATAAATATTGTGAAGCACATGTTAGCAGTATTGTGCTAATTATATTGCAAAGCATTGTAATAGCAAATGAAATCTGAAATTTTAGCAGTGAATATATGTCTTCTACCATGTTATTATTATTTATACGGAATGACGGAAATAAATTGAGTAACCTTGTTCTGTAGGCCTATAGCTGCTTCTCCTGCTTCCACTGCAATCTGCCAATTCTGAGCATCGCCTCTTTTTTTAGAAATTACTACAGCTATAGTAAACACATTTTCTCTCTTCTTTGTACCTAGATGCACAGGATTGGGCCAACTCCCATCATTTACCAGTACGTTGATACTCTCCAGATATTTTTATACTACTAAGGGTAAGGTAATGTTCTGAATTATATTGAACTTGCCCACGAAAATATTGATCTATTTATAGGCATTTGGGAAGCAGTTTTACATCTTTATTATTTAAAGATTAAGATCCGGTGGATATGTTGAAGTTGTAAGTAAATGTATTTTACCCATTTCCTTTGGCCTACTTACCATTTTTTTTTTTTTTTTGGAAAACCTTTATTTGTAGAAAAAGTACACCGCTATTCAGCCATACATCCCGGAGGCCAGGCAGCATTAAGGTAGCAGGTAGACTCATGTACAAAACAGTGCGCAGAAGCAGTCAGGTTTAATTTTCAATTACGAACAACTTGGAAGGAAAAAACAAAAAGAATATGAGGGCCCCGAAAGGCCACCAGAGAACGAAGTGCCTAGGCACGAAAGAAAGTAGGAGAGAGAGAAAGAAGAGAAAGATTTGGCCGAGGACAGTACATAAGTAGTAAAGGGGCACAGCGGGAGGGGGCCTGGGGCCGTACATCCAACACAGCTCAGAATATCAATTGCGACACGAAGGTATGGGGGGGGTATCGTTCCAGGATGTTCTGTCTGGAATTACGGGAAGGGTTGCAATCTATGGGGAGGAATGGACTTCCAAATCCGGCTCAAGCGGGGGTTCGCATAAATCGCCCCGATACGAATTCCAGGCACCCCATACTGATCTCCACATTCTGGGCTTGCCCCTGGCCACATATACCGCTTTCTCCCGCAGCATGCACCAGTCCATGTTGTTCTCCCAGAGGCTAAGGGAAGGGGGAGCGGGCGCACCCCACTTCTGGGCAATGTCCCTCTTGGCCACCATGTTGCCTAAGGTGACCCATCGGGTCTGGGCCACACTGTAGTCATTCGGACACCACACATTTAGGAGGCAACGTCGAGCCTCGGCCGGCAGGGCCACTCCAGTCACCTCCTCCATCACCTCATGCACTCGCTTCCAGAACCGGGCCACACCAGGACACTCCCAGAGGATGTGTAGGAAGGTAGCAAGCATACCACAACCCCGCCGACACAGGCCATCCGTGGAAAGCCCCATGTGGATGAGCCTGGGGCCAGTGACATACACTCTATGTAGAATTTTCAACTGGACCAGACGCAACCGCGCCGATATGGCCACTTCCCTGGGGGAGGAGGCCGCTGACTGCCATTCCTCGTCGTCCATTTCTATGCCATCATTCACCCAGTGCATCCGCAGTCGTTCAAGCAAGTCCACCCTCACGTTGATCAGTTTTTTGTAGGTCAGGGAAATGGCGCTGTCCGGCATGTGGCCGTCCAGCACCCGATCCTCCAGGGGCGAGGACTCAGGGATAACACCCCCATCAGAGATGTGGGGGGAGAGGGCATGGCTAAGCTGGGCGTGTCGGAAGTATTCCGTCGACGCCAGCTGGTACTCGAGTTGCAGCGAGGCAAACGACTTGATCCTCCCCCGCGCAACCATGTCACCAACTTTAGATATTCCGATGGTGTCCCACCGGTCAAAACCTTTGGTCTTCCACAGTTTCCCCAGCGCATCCGAGTCATACAGGGGAGTGGCCAGAGTGATCTTATCTTTCCAGCCAAGGGTGTCCGTGACCGCACGCCATACGTGTACCATCGTTCTGGTGGGGCCCGTCAACCTACGATCCAACGACCTGGAGTAAAGAGCTCTGTAGTAGTTACCGTCGTTAACTAGCCACCGATCCATAGCGTAGCCCGGACTTACCGCAGGGCCATAGAGGCCATGGTTAACCGCCGCAAGCTGGGACGCCCAATAATAACGCCGCATATCCGGTAGTGCGATACCACCGTCGTAGCAGGGAATAGTCAATTTAAGCAGTGATATTCTCGGCCGCCCATCCCACAGCAGTGCACGCTGCAGGGATTCGATCTCGCCAAAGTACTTGGTTGGGACCGGGTCCTGTGAGTTCTGCAAAGCGTATAGGAAGCGGGGCAACGCCATCATCTTAAACAGTGCGGCCCTGCCCATCAAAGAGATAGGCAGTTTCTTCCAAATCTCGACATCCCTCCGTAAGCGCTCGAGCGGTGGCAGAAGATTGCGTGAGTATCGGGCGCGGGGATCGCGCGACACGTAGATGCCCAAGTACTGGAAGCCCTGTTGGGCCACCTGAATCGAGCACCCACGGGGGAGGCGCGGAGTATCCCCACACACCGTGTACAGTGAGGATTTAGACCAATTGATCACCAGTCCCGAGAACGACCCAAAGGCACCCAGCAGGTCAAAAACCACGATGAGCGAGCGACAAGGAGAGGTAAGGTAAAGGAGGATGTCGTCCGCGTAAAGCGACACTCGGTCCTCGAAACCAGGCGACCACGTGATCCCTGAAACATCAGGGTGGGTTCTAATCTTCGCCGCCAGGGGCTCCAGCGCTAGTGCAAACAGGAGCGGCGAAAGCGGGCAGCCCTGTCTGGTGCCTCTGTGCAGTGCAAAGGAGGCCGAAAGTCTACCGTTAACAGCCACATTAGCCAGCGGTGCAGAATATAACAGTCGGACCCATCCAATGTAGGATGGCCCGAAGCCCAGCTTGGCTAGAACTGCCCACAAATAATTCCACTCTAGGGAATCGAAAGCCATAGTAGCGTCAAGTGAGGCCAGGACCGCCGGTTCGCGAAGCAAGTGAGCGCGTGCCAGAACTGCGTGGAGTCTCCTTAAATTAAGCGCCGTGTTCCGGTGTGGTATGAACCCTGACTGGTCCGGATGTACCAGATCTGTGATCACGCCCACCAGCCGGTTGGCCAACAGTTTTGCTAAGATCTTGGGTTCGGCATTTAACAGTGAAATGGGCCTGTAGGACCGGGACAAATTCCGCGGCTTCCCTTCCTTGTGGATCACCACAATGGTGGCGAGTCTCTGGTCGGGGGGGAGTTCCCCCTGCTCGCGGGCCTCGAGGAACATTTTGCGCAACGGCGCGGCCAGCGCGTCAGCCTGTAGCCTGTATAATTCAACCGGGATACCGTTAGGACCCGGCGCTTTGCCAGATCGTAACGAGCGGATCGCCAGGGCAACCTCGTCATCAGACAGGTCTCGATCCATCTACTTACCATTTTTGCATATAGGACTTTGACTCTAAAATTGAGTCTTCTCGCTAGCACTTTTTTTTATTGACAAAGAAAGTAGTCTGACATGTCCTGCCCTAAATAGACCTGCAGACTTTTTGCCTCATAGTGGAGAAGTGTGGCTCAATGGTTAGAGCAGCAGACCCTGATGCAGAGGTATAGCCTGGGACCAGGGTTCAATTCCTTGGTCTCAAAATTCCACGGACCTGATAATTCTCGCCTCGCTGCCTATTACAATCACGGAGTCTCACTCTGCAACTCTGAGCAATAGCTTGCTTAATCTCCACAACGGCCCCCACAACGATAAGAATGCCAGGCCTCCACCTTGCTATAAAGAAAATGTTAACTCCAGCCAAATGCATAATCAAGTTTAGCCATTTATCACAAGCGGGAGAAAACACACAGTTATGAGGTCTCTTAAAGTATTTTAAAAGTTGAGAAACAGAGGACTTTCTTTGGGGGACTCTCTTCAGAAGTTGTATTACACAATGATTGGGATTGCCTGGAAAGTAAGGCCACTTTTAAAATGGGGTGAACTATTAATAAACCAGTAGAAAAGGGCATATTCAGTACTGTATTGAGAATAAAACCATCAGCTTGGCTACTTAAAAATACAATTTCATCAATTCAGTTTATCGATTAGGCTCACGTTAGTCTTTTTATGACATGAGTGAAGACTAATGACCAATGTTTAAATTTGAGTCTGCCTTTCTCTCAAACTTCGTATTTGAACCTACCTATAGATAGAGGGACAAAGGACAGTTACATATATATTATAAGCAACTAATCAGTCAACTAGAAAGTATTATATCTATTTCAAAATGTATGCACTCAACTATACCCTAGAGTAAATGTGTATACATTATTCACATATAATTTAAAATCTTGTATCCAATGTGACTTAAAGTGTCATCACTTGGAATCATTTCTGACAATCAAACTGTACAAAGAGTTGTGGGGCAGCAGCTAGGGCGACTGACGCCAAACATGGGGGCTCATGGTTCGATCCCTGGCACCGGTGGCAAGTCAGCCCAGCACCATGTGACTCTGGGCAATAGCTTGCTTAATCTTCCCAATAACCCCCAGCGCCTTGACACCTTTGGGTATTTGTTCGCGCTTTACAAATACTGGTCTTTTTTGTTTTTTTGTTATTCAAATCTCTAATATTGGTGTATGCTTGAAACCTCAATAAATCTCAAATATGTATACTAGCTAAAGGTTTATTTTGTTGTATCCTGTATAGAGGTTAAGCTTGTTGTGCACCCAAATTACTTTCACAGCAGTGAGAGGACTATTTTAGTATACTATTTTGGTTTTTATCAGGAATCACACAAATGTGGTTATTTAAATCCTATCAAAATTCTTTCTTGTAAAGTCAATGTAGTTCCATCTTCACAGGATGAGTCTTCTTCACGCCCATGGCTGTAACGTAACCTGTGGTGGGGATATATAGTTATCTTAGATTAGCTTTATGTCTCATTTTGTCTAATCACCTGTGTCATGTAATACATGTTCCCTCTCCACACTCTGCACATTTGAGTGTGTGTATTGCATGACAAAACCAAAGGTATAAGATTAGCTATAGTTAGGGAACCTACATGTATTACTTCTATACAAAACCACCTTAAACTACACAAACCTCAGAAATTCAAAATCTATAATTGTACTAAAAGTTATAATTTGGTCCCCATCCAAAACTTACTATAACTCGTGCTCCTTTGTACAGAGTGCTGTCAACTTGCTTGCCACACTTAATTAACTATAACTCAGGATTCTGTGCCAACCACAGCACTGAGACCGCACTGACCGCCGCCACAGATGACATCAGAACTCTCCTTGACCGCAAAGAAACTGTGGCCCTCATTCTCCTTGAACTCTCTGCTGTATTCAACACCGTTTCCCACCACACCCTCATTGACAGACTCCACAACATCGGTATACAGCAGAACGCCCTCAAGTGAATCACCTCTTTAATTTCAGGATGCACACAGGACATCCAATCGCCTCCCTTCACCTGTGCACACAAGAACATCATTTTTGGTGTACCCAAAGAATCATTCATCAGCCCACCCTATTCAACATCTACATAAGCGACTCAGACGTCATCAGATTTCACGGACTCAATATAATCTCCTATGCTGATGACACTCAACTAATCCTCTTGCTCAGTGGGGACCCCTCCAACACCAAACCCAACTTCAGCAAGGCCACAATCAATGTGGCAAAATGGATGAGAGACAGCTGCCTAAAACTCAACTCCAACAAAACTAAAATACCGATCTTTGGAAGAAACACCTTTGTATGGGACCACAACTGGTTACCGCCACCAACACCCACACCAAAAGACCATGCACGCGACCTCGGCATCATCCTCGAAAGCCAACTAACCATGAACAACAATTCAGCGCAGTCTCCTCCTCCTGCTTCCACATCCTCCATATGCTGCGCCTACTCTTCTGATGAATCTGCCTCAACACCAGAAAGACTGTCAAGCAGACCTGCTTCACTGGCTGCCTCGACAATGGCAATGCTCTCTATGCTGAAATCGCCTCCCAGCTCCTCGAATTACTTAAGACCATGCAAAACACTGCAGCCAGGCTAATCCTGAACCTCCCCAAATGGACTTGCATCCCCCCTCACCTAAGAAACCTCCACTGGTTCCCCATCCAGAAGAGATGCCAGTTTAAGATCCTCACACACACATACAGAGCTTTTCACGACCATGGACCATCATACATCAACCATCGACTGAACTTCCACCTGCCCGCTAGACATCTGCCCTCCGCCTCTCTCGCCATAGCACCCCATCCATCGCAGCTGCAGTGGGGGCTGCACCTTCATTGTGACGGAGTCCTGGAACGACCTGCCCCTCCACTTCCAAACAGCGGACTTCAGAAAGAAACTCAAGACCTCCCTTTTCAAGGGAGGCACGGCACCCTCAGCCCCCAGGATACCCATAGAGGTGACAGTGCTGCATTAAACAAATGCTGATTGATTGATTGATTGAGAACTCCACCCTCTACCATGTCCAGTCTTCTCATAAATTATGTCATTTGAGATGGCATGAGTGTTGTTATGAATGCTTTAATTTACCATGCTATAATTGATGTTATACAAATGAGGACAGTGGGAGTTAATGTTAATTTAGTCAGGCACGCAAGTTGACAACAACTTCATTGAGTTTGTCTGCCTGATTGTTTTGCTTTCAGTAGTAGTTCCTCGATATTACCGCGGTACCTCCATAAAATGTGAAATTATATTTACTCCAAAGAATTATTTTCTATTTAAATTATGAATTAAGGATTTCATTTCTAGCTTTGTGTTTTAATATTATATGTGTTAGTATTATAACTTCAGGTTGTGCTTGTGAACTATTCGGATACCGCAATAATGATGTGGTAGTATTGAGATACTACAGCAGTACTTTCATTTTTGGAAAACAGCATTTCATTGGCTTAGAACTGTGTCAATTGTAGGAAACAGGAATTGCATCCTCCTTATTCCCATTTTACTTAATATCTTCAAAGGAGAAGGTTATGCTCTTTTCTTACAGGCGTTTTGCCTGTCACGGGGTGCACTTTTTCTATGATCAACACAGTGTTTGTAGTTAAGGTCACGGTAAGACAAATTTAACTTGATACATCGAGTATTTTGGTATAGGTTGTGTGGCTGTCACTTCAGCCTTTAGTTCAAGTTGTTTTCAAAGGAATATTGTAAGAATTTTTGTATATTGGTCCTGATAGATTTTTAGATCGATTGTAAATAGTAGTGCATTCATGAGAAATATTGTGGAAGGTAAACAGAGTTTCTCTTGATGTTGTAGGTCCTGTATAAAAAATTGGTTATCGGAAGCCCTAGTCCAGATGAGGCCCGCAAGTTGATGGGCTGAAACGTGTCGACATTATAATGGAAGCCAACCAATACATTTAAAAACATAAATAGGTGCATCAGCAGTTGTAAAAACATAAAGATAAAACCGCTTACCTTGAATACTGCTTGTGAAGGGTGATCTTACGTTTAAGGAATGCTCAGTTGAAATCTATGGTAGAGCATCTGCTTTGATTGATATGGGCTACGAGAAACCACAAGTGAAGCTATACCTTTGTGTTTCTATCATAAGTTACGGTGTAAATAAGCTGTATATATATATGGTCATTGTGATAAATGTTTGTACATCTATGTAAATGTTTGTGTATATATATGTAAATGTTATACTTATATGTGTTTGGAATGAAAAACAGATATAGTAAGAAAAAGCAAAGTGAGAATAAAACATACACTTGCTAAACAGTGAATATTTGTGTTGAGGCAATATTTGGTGAGTGAGAAACCACGAGATTAGTTCCAATAGAATTAATGAGCTGGGAGAGGTAATTGAAATATCTGTCCGACCTATTTTTTGTTTCATTTTTCCCGAGGCATTTTTTTGTTTATGTATTTTCATGTCTGGACCCAGATGCCAAAGGGTTATATAGGGTATCCCCTGTTGAAATTCGCTTTTCAAGAGAGGCACGGCACCCTCAGCCCCCAGATACCCATAGAGGTGACAGTGCTGCGTTAAACAAATGCTGATTGATTGATGGATTGAGAACTCCACCCTCTACCATGTCCAGTCCTCTCATAAATTATGTCTTTTGAGATGGCCTGAGTGTTGTTATGAATGCTTTCATTTACCGTGCTATAAGTGATGTTATACAAATGAGGAAGGTGGGAGTTAATGTTAATTTAGTCAGGCATGCGAGTTGACAACAACTTCATTGAGTTTGTCTGCCTGATCGTTTTGCCTTCAGTAGAAGTTCCTCGATATTACCGCGGTACCTCCATAAAATGTGAAATTATATTTACACCAAATAATTATTTTCTATTTAAGTTATGAATTAAGGATTCCATTTCTAGCTTTGTGTTTTAATATTATATGTGTTAGTTTTATAACTGCCGGTTGTGCTTGTGAACTATTCGGATACCGCAATAATAATGTGGTCGTATTGAGATACTACAGCAGTACTTTCACTTTTGGAAAACAGCATTTCATTGGCTTAGAACTGTGTCAATTGTAGGAAACAGGAATTGCATCCTCCTTATTCCCATTTAACTTGATATCTTCAAAGGAGAAGGTTTTGCTCTTTGGCAGAGGAAATATATTTTTTCCAAAAGCCACCTTGGAACTTTTGGATAGGATGGCTGAAGAAGGTGAGCTAGTGCTGTTGCAAGAAGAGGTGGCACGGAGAAAGAAATTAAAGAATCCATTCTTTGGGATTTTTTTTTATTGCCAGCTCTAGAGAAAATAAAATAACGGCAAACTATGTACCAAAGTCTTTCAAGTGGGAATATTAAACAATACTCCTTCGGTATCACTAGAATGAGAAAACACCTGCAGGCAATTTATTCCACCAGGTTTGCACATGTGGAAATGAGGCATCAGAAGGAGGTAGAAGAGGCTGTAGCAAGAAGATCAGCAACAGTTGCTTCTTCTGTTACTGCAATACCTTTGGCTTCTACTTCCTCAGCACCTCCACCCCCACCCGCTGCATCTGTTCCTCAGTAGGAACTTCTACTTCTTTTGCTGTATCTGCACCTCCACCAACTTCCGGTGCATCTGTCCCTCCAGCAGTACCTGCCCCTGGTACGGTGGTGCCAATACATTTCTTAAGGCAGAATTGTGAATTCCAAATGCCCTCAGCTTCAGAATGGATGTGACTCTGATATTGCAAATAAAAGTACAATACCATTCATATATGGGGTTCTGTTTCTTTTACCGGAAAATATTCACTAGATATTGTTTTTTTGTTTGACTTTTTTTTCTTCCCATGCTACATTCCCATGTAGGACTTCATAACACCAGCCTTCATGCCAAATTTGCTGTAATTCAGTTCCGAAGTTTTTGTGGTAGCACTGCCTAAAAAAGTCTATGAAAAATGCATGGAGAAATTTGGTTTTGGGGCCCCTCTCTTTTCTCTGCTCCCACTTTACGGATCTCCCCAAAACTTTCCTGGAAGGGACTGAGATGGATGAACTTTTTTTCTGGAGAGTTTGTGAAGATCGGTCATACGGCGCCAAAGTTATTAGCAAATCCAAAAAGGTTCTTCCTATGGAAATGCAGACCTAACTATAACTACCCAGTGGCACACACACACACATTCAATGGGGAAAAAAACAAAGGTTACTAGAACGTTATAGCCAGGCTCAGATTTCACTCCTCTAAAACCAGTGAAATTAAGCAGTTTTAGTTACCTGAGCTAACTGTAACTTACGCCCCCTAAAATGCACTTTTTATGTCTTCACATATTAAATCACTCATGACATGGTCAGATATCACTGATGACATCTGAAATGACATCCCTGATGACATCACTGATTACGTCATCCACAGAACCACTCACAGACCCACATATATATATATGTGTGTGTACGTGTGTTTGTCTATATCTATATCTTTATTTATTTATCAAGTTTTGTATAGCGCAAACTTGACCCAATGGTATCAGAATGCTTTACTGAGTTGGCACAGCTGCAATTACATGAGTTACATATGGAGTGAATAATAATACATAGTAACAGTATAAAAGAGAAGTACATGATGGACAGTAATATATGAGGATGATAGCTCTAACCAGACCCGAAGGTATCAGAGCGCTTTACAGAGTTATCACAGCAGCTATTATATGAGAAATAAATGGAGTAGATAAAAATGCATAGTAACAGTGCATAAGAGGTGTATTATATATACAATAAGATATAAGTATGATATAGTTCTGTGGTACTTATGGTAGGGTGTTGCGAACGTGGGGAGAGTATAGGCACAGATTTTCCCTGAGGTAGTGATGCTCAGAAGTATTAGGAAGGTTAGGGCATCATGCCAGTCAGCTAGTTCAGGTGGGAGTGTTTACATATTCATTGAGAAAAAGAAGTTTAAGTTTCTTCCTGAAGTGAGGAAGGATTGGTTGTCACGCATCTCCTGAGGCAGTGAGTTCCAGATTTTGGGAGAGTTCCCGGAGAAGGAGTGGGTGTGAGATTTAAATTTCTTAAATGTGGGTGGAATCAGGAGTAGACTTTCAGAGCTTGGAAGGGGACCTAATGGTTTTAGTCCATGTAGGAGAGATGATGTGACTGACATTTTTGACAAGCTCAGCAGGAAGGGTGTCAGAGATGTGCGAAGTCAGACTCAAGCCAGCGACTAATTTGAGGAATTCTTCTTCAGGGACATGGTCAAATTCAGTCAAGGATGCATCATTTTTCAATTGCAAGGGATTGCGGTTGGTGTTCTGGCTTGCTGAGAGGGGGAGTTTAGGGCAGACCACCATTAGCGGGAGGAAGGGCCTTGGGTGGAACCTCTTTGCTGGGGGAGCATCCTTAGTGTCAGGTGGTGAGGTAGATAGGTCAAGGGAGAGTTCGATGTTAGATATTCTTTCAGAGAAGAATGTTGCGAACTCTTCTCAGCGCTTAGTAGAGGCATCAATAGAGTGTTGAGAGAAAAAGAAGGTTTGCTATTTGATGATGTCGAAGAAGTCTTTGAGTCTGTTCCTAGACTAGTCCAGTTGGGCTCGGAAGAGGACGATTTTTCTCTAAAGATGTATTTTTGAATTTAAGGCATTCAGCTCGGAGGATCAAGATATGGCTTAACGTGGGTTTTTACCTCCAGATTTGTGGTTCCGTGGTTTACGAACTGGGTTCGATGGCCCCGAACCCGTTCGATAAAGATCGTCAGCAGACCGCAAATGGCGAGTGTAGCGTGTCTGGGTGTTTTCGTATGAATCGATATAGGAGAACACTCTGTATTCGAGGATTTAGTTTGAACCTCCGGGTTCCATTTTGTATATGGCAGCCATTTTGTGTGGTTGCCCTAACATAGGCCCGATGACTGTGGCCGAGCGAGTCCTTGAGACACGTACGCCTTAGCTGACTTCTGGGTGACCTGGCCTTAAGACATCTTTGGTGTCTTTCAAGTAAGAGGGCATCTCTTGCACCATAGGTTGGAGAAACACATCAACAAAGGTCGACAAAGGTTCCAATAGTGAACCTATCCCAGATATTATTGGGCGGCCCGGTGGTGGGCGATTGTTTTCTAAGAACCGAAGAAGAGACGAAAGGGAGAGTGGATCTTAGGGACACTCCTCTTCCCGATTGTGATGATGCTTTGTGGGTTGATGGTTTGTGCTTTAAGTTGCTGAATGGTGATACGACTGCAGCATGTGCTGTGACGACTTTGCATACGGTTGTCGAAGCTGCACGTATCCCACATAATTCCGCACAAGCGGCTGAATTGATCGCACTTACGAGAGCATGTGTGTTGGCGAATGGAAAACGAGTGAATGTGTACACGGATAGTCAGTATGCGTTTGGTTTGGCTCATAGTTTTGGGCGTTTGTGGCGTGAACGTGGATTTTTGACGTCGCATGGGACGAAGATACAACATGGACAACTGGTGAATGAACCTCTTGAATCTCTTACGTTACCACTGCAAGTAGCGATTGTGAAATGTAGTGCCCATAAAAAGGTTACGGATGATGTTGGTCGTGGTAATGCATTTGCAGATGAAGTTGCGAAAGAGACTGCTAGAAACGTGATGAGTCGAATGTATGTTGCGGGTCCGGTGAGATGGGTTCCAGAGAAGAGTATGTGTGAAGATACTATTGAGAGCGTGAAATCTATTCAGGGTGAGGCCACAGAGAAAGAGTTGGATGAATGGAGAGAGAGTAAGGGTAGATTGGATTCGTATGGTTGTTGGACTGATTTGTCAGAGCATCAGAGATGGTTGCTGCCTAACGCGTATGTGCTTCCGGTTGTTACAATGGCTCATGGAATGGCACATATTAGTGTGAAAGGGATTTGCAAGTTGTTGGCTCCGGTTTGGCAGAATGTGGGGATTCCCAAATGTGCAGAGAATTTGGTCCGAAACTGTATGGTATGTTTGATGCATAATCAATGTGGAAAAAAATCCTAGGCCATCAGCTGAGTATGTGAACAATTAGTCTAAGACCAGTAGAGAAAAGGAATATCAAAAAATTAAATGTATATTAAAAAATATATATTTTTAATTAACATAGATAAAAATCATATTGAGACTCGGACACATAAGTCAAACTATATGACACAGTAAAAACATGGTACATTAAAATTCATCAACAGACTTCAAACACAATAAATACAGGGCATATAAATCATACTATCATATAGATCAGACAAGTAACAAATAATAGTACATTCAAGATCATAAATGTCATAGGGAATATTGTAGAATTATTTATAAACACTCGACGCGCGTTTCGGCAGAGAAATCCGCCTTCCTCAGGAGTCACAGATGAAACTCTGAAAGAACATTATTAAAGAGAAAAATATAGATCAGATCACAAAATTTGTTTAACATGACTAATACATATTATCAACTATATCAAAAAAATCCTACATAAATCAAAATTCGAGCAACCTTACTATCTAGTAGGTCTAGACTATAAATTTGGTCACATATTGTCATATGATAGACAGGTATTCATACAGAAACAGTGCAGTTCTTAGCAGGACAAAAAACCAGATAAGCTAACTTCATGTATGGTACAGTATTCCTATACATTGTGTTTAGATATCTTCATTTCATGGAAGGATGTTTCTAAGTAAATCCTACATGGAGGAAATTGTGCTGATTAACTTATCTAAATCATAGTTTGCTATATCGTACAAATCAATAAACTTACATTAGCAGTATTGACTTTCAAATCACTAGCACAACCAATCGATGATAACTTCTTGATTAGTCAGAGCCGCTTGATAAAGGCTAATTCCTGATAGATAAAATATGCAATCCTGAACATGATGTTGAAAAAACTGTCACTTAGAACATAGAATGCCATATAATTACTGATTATGTACGGTCTACTTAATTTCATAAACTGGATAGAAAGACCGAAAGGACGTAGGTATAGTTAGACGGGTAACTAGGAGTTCATAGTCTATGTATGAAAACCAGCCATTTAGACAGGATGTATTTCATGTATTACGTCATACGGAGGAAACAGATACGAAGATATGGATCTGTGTACTTTGGTTACATAATCGTTATATTTAAAGAAAATGAAGTGCATTAATAAAGGCCACGTGTTAACCATAGTAACATAAGTAGGTATTGGCCTATTATCAAAACTTAAAAATATTGACGGTAGCTGGTTGATACTATCAGACTTTAAATGTGAGACAAGTGATAATAGTCATAAATTTACCTGGTTAAAAATGTCGAAAAAAGAAGACACGTTGGTTGTTTACATGGTAATAGTGATGGTGCACATAGCAACAGAATACAACTATAAATGAGAAGAAATGAAGAAGAAATCGATAAGAAAAAAGAAGGGGGCGGGGGGGAAGTAAAGTATCTGAGATAAGGTACTCATGAGATAATTCAAAATATCATTGTCTTTAAAGTGTTACATAACGGATTGAAGCAAAATAGTCACCTCGTAAATATGGATGCAAGTTCTAAAGCAGTGTGAATAAAAATACTTCAAACGATGTGGATGTCTGTTTGTTATCACAAATTCTTGGCTAAAAAAGAAAAAGGAAAACAAATACCTTATATCAATAAACGTGCTTCTTGAACTATTCTGACGGACATTTATCAGTAAGCCGCTTTTATACGAATTATTCAAGTATTATCAAAACCGATAAACGCTGGACATGTACCTTCAAATATATAAATGAATGAGGCTTCTTAAGTCGTAGTAATTGTCCACTTCTTAATTCGCAGTGGGTTAGGATTCAAAGGATGTATTAAGGCTGTAAATAAAGAAATGCTACGTGAGAGAAGGAAGAGCGGGAGATTGCTCTAACATTCACCAGCGCATAAATATTGGGTATAGCGGCAGGGGATACTGACACGCATTAGAGAGATCTTACCTTAAAAAACAAGATCTTTTTTTCCACATTGGTTTTCACCCTGCCCTAGGAGTCTGTGTATTACTGATGCCCAGGGGGTCCTTGTTTTCTCTCATATGTTTGATGCATAATCCTGGTAAGGGAACTCCAACACCAGCTGGTCATTTTGCTCCTCCAACGTATCCGTTCGAGGCTTTGCAGCTAGATTTTATCCATATGGAGAGATGCAACAACTTGAAATATGTGTTAGTGGTTGTTTGCTCTTTTTCTAGATGAGTAGAAGCTTACCCCCTTAAGGACAACGCTGCTTTGTCCACAGCGAAGGCATTGATAAAAGAGTTTTTACCGAGATTCGGAATGCCGAGATTTATCTGGAGTGATAATGGGAGTGAATTTGTGGGTCGAGTCATGAAGAGAGTGTGTGAGGGTCTCGGGATTAGGCAGAAGTTCCACGCTGCAAACCACCCCCAATCAGCTGGTTTAGTCGAGTGCTATAATGGCACTCTTAAGTTAAAATTGGCCAAAATCCAAGAGAGCACTGGTTTGCAATGGCCAGATGCCTTGCCATTAGCACTTTTATCCACAAGAATGACTGTGCATTCGCGAATGGGTTTGAGTCCGTACGAGGTTATGTTTGGTCGCCCAGCGAACATTTGGGGCGTACCAAGACCAACGAGGTTCAGAGACCTTGAGTATCCTGTGCTTCTTGATTATTTGCGTGAACTGACAACTAAAATGAGTGTTTTACGCCAACAGGTGCATGACAGTCTTCCGCAAGCTTCAGAGGATCCAGGGCATTCCATTGACCCTGGGTCTTGGGTCTTTGTGCGTAACTTTCAGCGGACCAAGAACGAGCAGCCCTGTTGGACGGGGCCCTATCAAGTGCTCCTGTCAACAAGATCTGCGGTACGAGTGCAGGGCAAACGCAACTGGATCCACGGATCGCACACCAAGAAGGCACCTTTGCCTTTGCCTTACGATAAGTGGGTCCAGGAGGGACTTGCAGACTCTGAAACAGAAGTTGTCCCACGGTTTATACCGTTCAGCGATGCTAGACTGATTGGAACGAACTCAGAGAACGAGAGCGACAGAATTCTACAAGCATCAGTACCCCCTGCAGATCGATTGGACACTACCGAGCCTCACCTTCTGTTCACTGATCAAGAATTAGCTGGAAGAAATCGCTATAATTTGAGATCGAGAGTTACGGACAAATAATAAAGACTAATAAAGTTTGAGGATTTTTTTCTGTTTGCAGGTTAACTCTCCACCAAGGATCTACTCATTTTTGTTTTTCTTGAACCGCTATCTGGTTCTCGCTGCTAGGGTCGCTGTTGCTACCAGTCTTGGGAGTGCAAGCCTGAGACACTAGGTCGAGGGTTCTGTTGGCCCGAGGCAGCCTTCCTGGGTTTAGCAGAGGCACTCCTGAGCAGAATCAACCAACCACCGCGGGCAGCACACTTAGTTTAGGGTGGATTTCTTTGAGTTGGAGAGACCTGTACAGACACTGACTTTTAGAAAACGAATATGCTAAATAATATTGAAGAAATGTTTTTTGATACCATGTTTATTTTTACTACTGAGCTTCATAATATTTATAGCTGGTTATGTAACATTTGTTTTTAAAATGACGTTTAATCCCACTGTGCAACCTACACCTTCACCCACTATTTCTTCTCATTCTTTTCATCCTTTGCCTGAACATGAGGTAGTCAGACGAATGAAATTTGCTAACAATTCCTTCATTCAACTTCTGCACCAACACCAGTTAGTGATGAATACGACCAATTGCTGGATTTGTGGTTTGATGCCTCATACAACCGATAAGGGTATTCCTTATTTAGTCCTGCCCTTTAGTTTGAATGGTTCGATTTGGGCTTATAGAACAATGTTTATCTATGCCCATAGTGTTTACCCCCAACGTTCATTGAAAGACAACCCAAAGAATAGCGCCATAGTCAAAGGCATTGTCGACATGATTAGAGGGATTAGCTCGTATGAGACTATTCCGAAGGATGAGACACTAGCCTACATTGGTTGGAACGTTGCTGGATATGGAGTTAGTCTGAGTGTTAACCAGCGAGCGAAAAGCTCTTCACCGATTTGGATAGTGCCCCATCGAGGCCACTATTGTTTGCAAGGCAACGGTAAGAATCCGAAGGCTCAGTTAAGGAAGAGTGTTTGCGCGGAGACTTATGTATTTGCGTCTCAGTCTTCCCCAGCGCTCTTAGCTGCTAAGGGTACCTACTTTGTTTGCTATGACAAAGCATTTACATGGTTGCCCCCCGACTTTTCGGGCACATGTTTTGTTTCCTTTCTGTTACCTCCCACTTTTACAGCTGCGGCAGAGTACCATAAGATGAGAGTTGCTAGAGGTGTCTTTAGTCAAGAAGACACTGCAGGGCAAGAGCTGGGAGATTTCTTCAAGGGTTTTCTGCCGTTCTGGGGACCTATGGCTAACAGTAGGAATATTCGCCAGTTGACGAGAGTGGTTGAGTCCACCATAGCCGAAACTGCCGGTGCCCTTGGTAACCTGACTGCTGAGCTCCAGTCGGATAGACTTATGACACTTCAGAATAGAGTTGCCCTTGATGTCATCCTAGCAGATCGAGGTGGAGTTTGTAAACTGATTCAATCGAGCTGCTGCGTTTTCATTCCAGACAACGCTCCATCAGTCTTCCAGGCCATTTCCAATTGCACAAAATCTCTGATTCTGTCCATTTGGACACAGGAGATTGGTCTTTGATGGGATGGTTATGGGGATTGATATCTACTTGGGGTAGGAAAATTTTGATGGTCATTGGGATGGTCTTAGCAATCCTTTTCATGTTCTGTCTCTGCGTGCAGTGTGCTCCTGCTATTTGTGGCCTCTGTGCCACTTCGTGTGCACGGAAACCTGTCCAGAGAGAGATACTCAGTAACAGGATGATGCTACAGCAACATATCGAAGACCTGATAAATATAGATCCAGATTCAGATTAACATGGGTTTTGGTTTGTTGCCTATGATAGGGCAAAAGGAGGGTCTGTGGTTCCTTGGTTTACGAACTGGGTTCGATGGTCCCGAACCCGTTCGATAAAGATCGTCGGAAATGGACGATATTGGTATCAGCAGACCGCAAATGGCGAGTGTAGCATGTCTGTGTGTTTTCGTATGAATCGATATAGGAGAACACTCTGTATTCGAGGATTTAGTTTGAACCTCCGGGTTCCATTTTGTATACGGCAGCCATTTTGTGTGGTTGCCCTAACATAGGCCCGATGACTGTGGCCGAGCGAGTCCTTGAGACACGTACGCCTTAGCTGACTTCTGGGTGACCTGGCCGAACTGACTCCTTGCCCGAGGCTGACCTCGCTGAGCCAGTTCCTTGTTCAGCAGCTGGCCTGATAAAGATCAAAGAGCAGGACATGCCTGACGCCACTGGGTTCTAAAACCTGGTCCTTCAGATTCTTCCAGGTAATCCGAGTTGTTGCCTCTCTTTGTCAAGGTCTTCATTGAACCAGAATCTGAAAGGGATACTTCTTGATTTCTCGAGTTTCAGAGGGACGACCATGTCAAGGAGTTCTGCCATTTTAGTGTTGTAGTGGGAGGTGAGTTCACTGGCAGAGGTGAGGTCGGAAGCAGGACGAATTTGGGGACTAACTAATGCTTCAAACTCTGTCTGAGGGATTCGATGTATGTCCCTCGCCCAGTACTTGAGACGGATAGTTAGGCGGTGGGCCTTAGGCTAAATGGCATTGATTTTAAAAAGAATTAAGTGGTGGTCAGTCCAGTTGGTGTGTAGGATTGAGTGGAGAGATAAAGTGTTGTGCTTTGAGATGATTTCGTTAAGGGTAGAACCCTTATTGTGGGTTTGTTTATTGCAGTGTTAGGTGAAATTGTTTGCTTCTAGGAGGGTGTGTAGGGCTTCTACAATTGCATCTTTGGCATTATTCATGTGCAGATTTAAGGCTCCTAGTATGATGTCTGTTCTGCCTTTTTAGGTAATTTGTGTTATTAGGTCTATTAAGTCTTCCAAGAATTGTGATCTCTTACCTGGAGGGTGATAGATGACATGACATTTGATGAGGGTTTGGGTCTTTAGAGGTGAGCTAAGCTCCTAAATATCAGGAGTGGCCAGCACAGATTGAGGGTGGCAGATCAGGGGGGTAAGAGGGCATAAAAAAAGAGAAAAAATAGTACCCCCTCGCTGCGCCTCTCATCCGTCGTCCCACCATCGTCTCTCCAGGCCGGTGTTCCAGGAACAGGAAGCACCCAGGCTGAGGCTCCCCTTAGCCAATCACAATGCTGAAAGGTAGGGAACAGGAACCTGGGCATGTTCTCCTCTGTTTCTGCTGGGTGGAGAACATGCAAAGTGCGCATGACTATTTGGCCAGCCTGAGCCGGCCGGCAAAACATTCATGTGCACTTAGGGAGTGCAAACCACTCCTCTCCTGCTCCGTCAGCAGAGCAGCCCTGCTCCGCCAGCAATGCTGCCACAGCAGGGAAAAAATAAAATGGTAATAACCTCAAGTTATTATCAGTTTATTTTTCCTTTATTTCACTGCTGCAAAGCACTGGGCGACACTCCTCCGCCTTAGCGTAGGAGCTGCCACTGCTAAATATTCAAAGTTAGGGAATTTGGTATTGTGGAAAGGTGTTAAGTATAGGTCTTTTTTGTGTATGATGGCTAATCCACCACCAATGCGATCCTTGCTGCTGCAATGCATGACTGAGAACTTCGGTGGGGTGAGTAGATTGATGTAAGGGAATGAGTGGTCGTTCAGCCAGGTTTCGGTTAGAAAGCAAATGTCAATTTTGTGTCATAGAATGGTTTCAGCTATGTCAGTGGTATGCCTGACTGCTGATTGACAATTTATGAGCATGCAGGTATTGAGGTATCGATGAGTGAAGGGAATCGTTTGCGTAGGGGTATAGGATGGGTAGTCAGAGTGAATGTTTATAGCAGGATAGGTGTTTGCCGTAGAAGCGTGAGGTTGAGGCAGGGTGTGACTAAACTTTGCATACTTACGTAGTGATGCAATTTCATCCAGTATAGTGTGGATTTTGAGTTCTAGACTGGCTATTATAAAGATTAGTTGAGAGGCAATTGGGTACGTAGTAGGGAGTGGAGTTTGATGGATCTCATTGGGGTCTGGGGTGGAAGTTAATGTAGTATCCAGCCTGCTGTTGTTGAAGGACTGAGTGGATCCGGGTGTGATAGATAAATCAGGCTAGACCGTGGAGGTTTGCCATGGAGAGGAGGAAAGTAATTCTGGTAGCGAAGCTGAGCTACAAGGCGTCTGGGCATGGAAGAGACTGTGGGGTGGTGGTGGTGGTGGTGGAGACAATGTGTGGGGAATGGGACTAGAAGGTTCTGCTTATAGAGCTGGGACTACATGGGTGAGGTCTCTGGGAGTGGGTGAAGGGGTGGTAATGGGTGAGGATACCATGGAGGGGCATAGAGCAGGGAAGTGGCAATCAAAAATTTATTGGTTTTGTTCAGAGGCTTGGATTAGGATGTTTCCATTTCTGCAAACGGCTATAGGCAGTTCTTCGCTGAAGTTCTGAGATGGGGATGTAGTGAATTTGGATCCATAAAGGACATTGGTAGTATTAGTTACCTGAAGGTGTGGCAGGAAGGTCTCTCTCCATTTGGCGGGTTTCCCAGAGTGGAAGATGAAGTCAGTTTTAAGGCCTCCATGTGTTGGACTGTAGAAGATGTTTGTTATTAGTGTCTCTGGCTATGCTTTGCGGATTTTGTGTTTGAAGCTTTTAGCAGCATGTTTGGAGAGGTTTCACAAAAATCTAATTCAGTATGAGTTGGGGCCATATCGTTCCATGTCTGTGTTGCGGTGAGACATTGATCAGTAAGTTCCCAAACTTTATATGATACTCGGAAGTGGTTTCTACCAATGCAGAGTGTGGAGAGTACAGATAGAATGAGAAGGAGGGCACTTTCAGCAGTAGGGAAGAACAGTTTCTTCTTGCCCCTCAATGATAATAGTAATTTCTGGTGTTTAGTTTCCTTTGTTTGTGTTTTCTCTTCTTGCAGTAGTATTAATTTTTCATCTTCCTCAGCTTGTTTCTTGAACCACAGTGTGGCGGAGCAAGACCATGAGGAAATTGGCAGATGATATGGAGTGAGAGGTATCCCCATTTCTACTATTCCAGGGGGAATATGACAGACCAGGAGTAAAAGGGTCAACAGCTACAAAGACATCTGAGGCTGCATCGGGTGCTCAGCTGGCTAGCAGGGTGAGTATGGGCAGCTGTGCCAACTCTAACGTGGCTGTCTTGAATGGAAGACAAGCTGTGTCAAGGCCTGCAATCTCAAAGATGCCATCTGAGAGCGAGGTCCTCCCACAGAGTGGGAGGACCCTGCCTCCAAAACCAGGATGTAGCGGAGTGCAAGAGAACTGATCACTAGTATGTGAGAGGAACCAGTAGCACCAGCCACCCCCTTGTCTTCAACCTGAAAGGATAGGGCCTTCTCACTAGCTGCTGAGCCTGATCAAAGATGGATGCAGGGCGCAGTAGCTGATACCGGGAGAGGCGCTGGCGAGGTGCAGCAAGGCCAGCAGATCTTGTATATACATATATATATATATATATATATATATATATATATATATATATATATATATATATATAATCACAAAGCGATCCTTCAAGTCTGAGAGCGCTCGACAGTGTGTGACAGTGCCTAATTGAAGTGACAGGCGACCAGTCAAAAAACTTCAACATTTTAGAAGAAGTAAAAATGGTGAATCTGGAGAAGAATATCACCAGAGGGGGAGGAAGAGGAAGAACGTACTTTCAGAACAGAGGGAGAGGAAAAGGTGCACAAAACCAATCAAATCCCTCACCAGCACCCGAAAAACCCGCAGGTCCAAGCAACGAAAGAAGGCAATACCCTCTACGCAACAGGAAGTGACCAATCTAATCGTGAACCTATCGCAATACCAACCAACACAGGAGGAACAAAACGTATTGAATAAAGGTTTATCATTTTGCCCAGAAGCCCATTTCGATTATCCACAAACAAAAATTGACCTGTAGAAGTTCGTGAGGAAACTAAAATTGGCTAAAATCCACGCCAATAAAGTGACATCAAACTATGAAAATGACACCACAGAAGAGGCAATGGAGGAAAACAGTATCACTACCATTGAACAACTATCTGACCTAAGAGAGACATTTGAGGCAATGTTTAACCCTGATGGCAACATCACAACGGATTCACAAATGTTGGAACAAATGGACATTCAAACTAATCTGAGCAAAAACACTGGATTAAAGAACAAATCTCGATACTGTCCAGTCTTATCGCCAGGAAACAAAATTGACTTGTTCTCAGACGCTATGATGGAAGAGCTAGACAACCTCACTAAAGTCAAAGACAACAAAAGACAAAATTTATCAATCAAAGAAAGAGAGGCAATTCAAAATCTGATGAATAATGCAACCATAACGATAAAACCCGCCGATAAAGGGGGAAATATCGTTATCCTGGATACCAAGGATTACATCCAAGAAGCGGAACGTCAACCAAAGATCTCACAACATTACAGCAAGTTGAAAACGAACCCCATAGGGAAAATGATGTCCGACTTAAAGGAACAACTACAAACTTGGCAGGCTAAAGGACTGATAAATGAAGACGAGAGAAAATACATGACTACGGAACATCCAATCACTCCGTGTGTCTATTTTTTACCGAAAATCCACAAAACACTAATTCATCCACCAGGGAGACCAATTGTGTCCTCTTGTAATTCATTATATGAAAAGGTCTCAAGGTATGTTGACAACTTTCTCGCTCCGATTGCCCAAAGCATGCCATCGTATTTGAAGGACACCGGAGACTTTCTGAGAATCTTAATGGACACACCATGGAATCCAAGTTATCTTTTAGTGACAATAGACGCCGTGTCACTTTACACTTCAATAAGGCACGAAGTAGGTTTGAAAGCATGCAAATACTTTCTACATCTGCCCAGCGTCAAAGAAATGCAACATACAGCAATGCTTCTCAAGATGATAGAACTGTGCTTGACGAACAATGTATTTCTATTTAACAGTGATCTGTACAAGCAAGAGTGTGGCACGGCCATGGGAATATCTTTTTCTCCCAATTATGCAAATATCACCATGGGCTATTGGGAAAAAATGATAGTATGGAACAACAACGAACAGGAAGAACTTGATCGGATAATACTTTGGGTCAGATATATTGATGACCTTTTCCTGATCTGGAATGGGACCAATGATCAATTCCAGAAATTCTTCATCAAACTCAACCAGAATGAGATTGGACTCCAATTCACATGTTCAACCAATAAGAAGGAGATAGACTTCTTAGACACTAAAGTCTACATCTCAGAAGGAAAATTAGAAACCACGTTGTTCCGCAAAAAAACTGCCACCAATAGTGTTCTCCATGGCACCAGCTTTCATCCGAAATCACTGCTTAAAAGCATCCCGTACGGAGAATATGTACGACTAAAGAGAAATTGCTCAAAATCGGAAGATGCAGAAAAAATGATACTTGAAAGTAAAACTAGATTCCAATCCAGAGGATACAAGGACTATGTATTGAAAGATTGCAAAAAGAAAGTTGACAAAATCAGCAGAGCAGAAACTCTGATCGAAAAGAAGAAACCCCCACAAGACAAGGATCCTCCAAGATTCATAACCACTTACAACAAAGAAAGTGGGTTGATTGCAAAAAAAATGAAAAAGTATTGGCATCTAATAACCAGCGATCCAGACATTGGGCCACTGGCGGGCAAACATCCCTCCATTACATATAAAAAGAACACATCTCTTCAAGACCTATTAGTCAAAAGCCACTTTCAGATCAATCAACAACCGAAATGGTGGACAGAACAAAGTGTGGGTTTCAAACCATGTACCACATGCAAAGCTTGTAAAATAGGCAAAAAAATGAAGAATGTAATGGAACCAAATGGAAAATACATGCCGATCAAACAATACATCACATGCACATCTAAAAATGTAGTGTATGTGATAGAATGCAAATGTGGTATGAAATACATAGGATCCACAACATGTATGCTGAAGAAAAGAATTCTGGAGCATATCCGGGCTGTAAAAAATTCAAACATGCTATATGCCACAGCCAAACATCTAAACACTTGTCAAAATGGGGATTGGCGAGCTATGAATTTCTATGGATTGAAAATGTTGACCAAACTAGACAGAGGAGGAGACACAGTGCGTCTCCTACGACAGATGGAATCACGTCTCATAATCCAATTCCGAACAAAACACCCCAGAGGCATGAACTTTGGAGAAGATCTCCACATACATCTTGAGTGATATTGAACTCAGCATAAACTGTATTTGACTGTAATAGGGTACTACACCCAATACCGCAGTTTAAAGATTATGAATGTATAAAATGCCCGAAGTGAAAATAACTAAGGACGCAAAAGTACTATACTTATACAATCAGCGCACACCAGTCCTTTGTTTTTAATATATTGTTTTAAACATATTGCTTGATAAACTACATATCCCATAATGCCACCTTATGGCTAAGATGGGGCAGTATATAAACAAAAAGCAAAAAGGGACTCACTGACCGTGAGAAAAGCCGTGAGGCTGAAACGCGTCGGTGGAGTGTTTGTGTGATTAAAGCTTCATAATAAGTATCCAGTTGTGCCGCCCTCTTTGTTCTAAAAAAAAAAAAAAATATATATATATATATATATATATATATATATATATATATATATGCTACAGAACGTTCAAATTTCTCAAAGAACGGGAGGGACACAGCGGGGAATTTGTGAAAGGATTTATTTTGCACTAAAAAAGCTTCAGGCATGACGCGTTTTGGAGCAATTTCCTTCTTCAGATGCCAGCTTCAACAAAGGGACTACCACCAGATCCTTGATGTAACCCTAGTTGTTCCGCCATTGGTGGCCATCCAGGTGGGCGGGGTCAAAAGTTCAAACAGACCTGCAGACGCATTGGCTGACTACAAGTTCCAACTGCAGTTCCCACTGTAAGTCAGGTAAGTTCCTTTGCTCAGCCACTCGTGTCCCATCTGGGGTACCGGATGATTTGTAGAATGCTGCTGTTGCCTGGGGGAGCCTGATGTTGGCGAAAGTAATTTCCTTTCCCGAGTCCCCAATATCTTCAACCACATGGATCCCTGTTGCTTCAGGCCTGAATAACAAGGATGCAATGTCCCAAGAATCCTCCGTGAAGTCATGGACTGCGATGAGCAGCGGCGCTTTCAGCAAACGAGGATGCAGTGGGATCTGGGCGTACCAATACCTTGGTGCAGTTAAAGTTGCTGTAGCTTCCCTGCTGGCTCTGTCCTCTTTATAATGGCGGGTCACCTCATTCGCGCTCAGGGCTAGCGTGAAAATTATGCCACAGAACGTTCAAATTTCTCAAAGAACAGGAGGGACACAGCGGGGAATTCGTGAAAGGATTTATTTTGCACTAAAAAAGCTTCAGGCATGACGCGTTTCGGAGCAATTTCCTTCTTCAGATGCCAGCTTCAACAAAGGCAGTCCCACCAGATCCTTGATGTAACCCCAGTCATTCCGTCACTGGTGGCCAAAGAGGTGTATATATATATCAACCCCAACCCATTAACTTACCCACTCTAAAAACACCCTTACCACCCTATACCCTTGCCATCTCCTAAACCCTAAAAGCACCCTTACTAATCGGTATCCTTTTTCAAACTTAAACCCTAAAAATACCCTTACCACCTAATACCCTTACCCACCCCGAAACCCTAAAAAAACCTTAACATGCAATATCCTTACCCACCCCTAAACCCTAAAACACCCTTATCAGCTGGTACTCTTACCCGCCTCAAAATCTTAAAAACAACAGCACCCTAATCCCAAAAGTGTGTATACACTCATGCATTTTAAATCAATCAAGGGGAGATAGAAGCTGAGTTCCATTCGGCTCCCAAGCATTAATGGAGTTATCAAAGGGGAATGGATCACTTATCCTGTGTTTTAACCAGGGTCGTTAGCCATCTTAAAAAACCCTCATTCATATCGTAGGTAGCGTGGCAGTATATCTTGATTATCCGCTATTTTCTACCTTTGTGAAAAGCATCATCATTGGGTCTTTCAGTACGCTTTCCTCCACCTGGAGGGAGACCTACTGGCGAGTACAGTAGTGACCAGTGATAGTGAAAGTGTAGTTATAGTGAAACACTAACGAGAAAGTGTGAATGCCTGAATAAAAGTAATCGTTTCTTGGCCTAACATAGAATTTAATAAAAATTAACGCAGTGCGTAGCTCGCCTGTAGTCGTAAAGTAGGACCCTGGTCGCTTGCACATGCAGAAATATTGTTGTTTAGGCGAACCCTGCAGCTGTCTGTACAAATTCAACTACATCTAAATGGCTTTGATGCTTGTAAACCATCAGTCGGTAACACCTCATCTGTGCTTTCGACATTTGTTTTCCACTAAGCCTCTGAAGTGGGCTTTTCGCTGCAGATCTTGGAATCAATGTTTGAATAAAAGATTAAAGAGGCTAACAAAACTAATCAGAGACAAGCAGGGCTGAAATGTGATAAAAACAACTTTCAAAGAAGCAAATCTGTATAAACAAGAGTACAGAGTCCTATTAAGAGGGCAATAGGCTGGGAGATGGGTGAGTGCAGAGAGAGCAAACAGTCTAACTGACTAAGAGCGAATTATTGCCATGTGAAAGACCGTCGAAATGGAGCCATGCAAGAGAGTGGATCGGTTGACAAACTAAGATGGACGCAGACACGTGCCAGGGTGCCAGGGTGCAAATCACACATAATATGCTCCAAAAGGACCCCTGTCACTCGAATCTTTTGTTTAATCTACTGTCTACCAGAGCAACAACCCTCATTCATAAACCCACAGAGTGAAGCAGAAGCTCATTTAAAACTGGTATACAGGGTATAACTGGAACATAAAATAAGCCTGCGGAGCCGTGCAACAAAATAAAAGTGGACCCCATTAGCGAAGCAGATAGCTAAAGAATGGGCCCACATTTGCAATCAGGGCAGTTTCGAACTTGTAGAGACAAACTGTTTTTGTGTTCTACAAGAAATAGGCAATTGTATGCATTGGGCTTGCTACAGACAGTGTTTGTGGCTGTGACAGAAAAAAGCGGCTTACCGGACTATAAAACAGAGCCACAAAAACAACCTACACACTGACCAGTCAGACCAGTCCTTGGGCAATGCCAGATTACCCTGTAGGCCAGTCCGAGCTTCCCATATACCGCACATCACCATACTGGGAGACTTTAACATCTCACTTTAACAACCAGACCGACCCTTAGTTTAACACCTCAACAGCTCGTGCAGACAATTTTGGAACTCTCAGCCGAGAATAGAATGTTACAGGCACTACCCTCAGAACATCCAATTCAGCAATCTCATCTCCAAAAACTTCAAAAAATTCCCTTCTAATGAAAGCTCTTGTCCTGCAAGCTTGAGCTTGCCATCCTATTTTCAGCCACCATCACCCACAACAAATGGCCGGCCTCCAATAACACCAGGACTAGCAGGTCTGGCATACCTGGGGCAGTGTCCGCCCAGACGGTAAAGACCCTCCTTTTCAATAAAACATCAACCATTGGAGAGAGGATTACTACTGAAGCCAGGAGTCGTGTGAACTCTGCATCGGGGTCAGGTCACTATGTAGGAAGGGGTGGGATCCATCTACACCTCTATCCTTTTCTTCCTCTAAGCTTAGCCCAGAAGACATTGAGGGTCTCATGAAATCTATGAACATCACACAACAGGCCAGGCGATCCATCTTCTCCAGCCATAAAATTGGCCACTGTCCTCTCTTCTGCAGTTAATGTGACGATCAATATTTCTCTGGAAGAAGGAAGGGTTCCACATCCAGTCTGTTCAAAGCATTCATGGGCCTCTCCTGTAATTAAAAAACACACATGTCTGATTTCTTGGACTCGTCAAGTTTCAGGCCTAAGGTCGAAATTTTGAAAGGTACAAAAATCTTAAAGAAGGTCGTGACAAAGCCATGAACTTTCTGGAGCAGTGCACTCTCTGGGTGATTTGCAATTTGGTCTTGGTCCCGGTTGCAATGTTGAGTGTGCTTGAATTGTTATCAGAGAGAGGTTTTTATTAATTGAAGAGTGAGGGAATGCCATCAAGGTTATGTTGCCTGATGTCTCGAAT
The DNA here is from genome assembly GCF_964263255.1 of Lissotriton vulgaris. Lineage (NCBI taxonomy): Eukaryota > Metazoa > Chordata > Amphibia > Caudata > Salamandridae > Lissotriton > Lissotriton vulgaris. Next base: position 66,418,929 of record NC_141686.1, on the reverse strand, counting down.
GCATTCAATGCCATTGAATATGACATTTTGCTGAGTAGTTGGCATTACTATTCTCATATATGGTTTAAATTGTCTCTGGCCAAAGGGTCCTCTTTGATGGAGAGTTGACTCATATTGCGGAGTCTATGTGTGGAGCGCTGCAAGTTCTCCACCCCATGACTGTGTAATATGCATATGAAGCTTTTGTATGATTCCTGGTTGCACGGGGATAAGGATTCCTATTTATGTGCATGACACAGAGGTAGTTTTCCCCTGGGGTGGTGATGCAGTGCTCGATATTAACCGTCTCACCAGTTTGATGGTGGTATGAAAGCCCTGGATACAAGACAACTGGCATGCTCTTATGTCCACAAAATAGAGCTTGTGCTGGTAGGTTCTAGGGCTACCTTTAAAGAGTGTAATACTTCCTCTAAGTGTTGGACTATCGATGAAAGCAACTGTGCCCTCTCGGATAAGTTTAAGATTCTCAAGATAGTCTTTGATAACAACATGAGCCCGAGATCCAAGTCAATGCTATAACTGACACCTGTAGCCACGCAATATCCACCTGCTTGCCCTGTTGTGGCCTAATCTACCAGAAAACATGTAAGCTACAATTCAGGTTCTCAGTGCGATTGTTGTAGCATTATGCTTGTGGAATCTATGGAAAAAAATCTTAACTTCTCATGTTGTAGTTGGTTTCGAGTGATGAAAAGAACCTGTGTGGCTTACCGCAAGGGTTCCTTCTCTCATCTGCTGTTCTTCAACTCATGCTTAACTTTCTTCTGTTGTAAGAATAAGGGGGCATATTATCAAGGGGGTTTATCTCCGCTTTTTTGGCTTTAAAAGCCATGAAAGCGGAGATAAAATTATCTCCCTATTACCTAGCTGTCGCTAACACCAGTTAGCGACAGCTAGTAGGAGATAGCTACCATCTTGGGCCCCACTTTGCATGTCAGTGATATTTATCACTAATGACATGCAAAGTGGGCGTGCCAAGATGTTAGCGACTGCATCGCTATCTCCTATTACCAACTTTTGGAGATATTCGCGCTATGCGCGAATATCTCCGAAAGCCAACACCTGCCCTGAGCAGTTCTTAGCCATGTTATCTAATGGGAGGTGGATGACATGGCTAAGAGCATTAGCTCAGTAATGCATGAATATCGCGGACTTTTCAGCGATATTCATGCATTGCGGCCGATTTTTATCGCATTTGCGATAAACCTTGGTAATACCAAGGTTTATTTGCGATAAAAATCGCTGCAGCTTAGCGGTAAATTTTTGTCTCTAACCAAGCAATAGCGATAATTATCGCTATTGCTTGGTAATATGCCCCAACATTCCCAACCTGTGTAACTAATATCTCTACAATGTATTTCTTTGTCCTATGATTTTTGCTTTTTGACAACAGTTTTCATGACTTACAATCACTATGAGCCCCTCCCCACCAGCTGCATATTGGTTGTCCCAGGGGACAACCCTTGAGGCAATGAGCGAGCACCGAGAGGGGGACTCTCATTGGTTACCACACTTACTCCTAAATATATCCCCTCCCTCAGTCTCCTTGGACTAGGGCCTGCCTAGTGGTATCTAATTGATAGTTCCTGGGGTGTCTAGGTGCCATCAGGGGCGTGGGTAGTGGCCTCCCTCTGTATGTTGAAGACCAATGGACCCTGGCCAGAGGAGGCCTCTTCGTATATCTTAAAAAAATGCAATGTTTGCTAACATTGTACAAAGTCATCACTTACCCATCACTTTCAAAGATTAACATGAGAAAACTATAATAAAGAACTTCTCAAACAGTATCAGTGCATCTGTATTATGAATGCATCACTGATGAGAGCGTGTGGCCTCTTACCAGCCGCTACGAGAAGAAAGAAAGATAAGCTGCTCGAATCCAGCAACAGTGCTGAAGATGGGCTCTCCAAGAGATCAACTGCTGCAAGTGCAGATTAAATGGTGGTGACAGCACCCTTCTCCGTATCACATTTTAATATTTGTGTCCTTTTTCTTGCCCATTTCACCTTGCGACATGTGGTTTTGCACTTGGTTGGCTGAAGCTCTGGTTTGCAATGAGTGTTTGAAGATGGGTTGTGGGTTGTATGAATGTATGCTTATGGTATTTGAATAGTAAAAATGTAGCCACAGGCAATCAGAGCACTTTACAGGGTCAAAGACGAGCGAAAGAACAGGTGAGGCAGCTGATTTGTGCAGAGTTAATGCATCATGATATCGTTTTCTTTAAAAAGGTGAGTCTTCAACTATTTCTTAAATGGGAGCAGCATTGGGGTGATCCTGAATGATATGGGGATGTTGTTTCAGATCCATTTCTTCTTCTGCAGACTGATGGTGTTCTGGCTGTGGTTGTGCTTCTGTCTGAAAATAAACAAACCGGGAGGCTGGTTGGGATGGGGTAGTAAATGATCAAGCTGGTTTATAACATGGCACAGGCGGGCACAGGGAGCCAAAAGAGTTCCATCAGGATGGGGTTGAAGTGATCATTTTTCTTCAGACCATGGATGAGGCATGCAGTGTGGAGTCTGCCAGGCAATAGAGCAGGGAATTACCACCATCCAGATGGAAGAGTATGATGGTTTGAACAACAATTCTGAAGTCCCTTTCTGGATGAAATGATTTACTTTTCTTTAGAGGAACAAGCTGGTACAAGGCCATCTTTATTGTTTTGACAATGTGTGCCTTAAGGGTGAGGTTGGTATCCAGGGTGAATCCAAGTGAGTTGGAATTCAGTAGGTGCTGGAGTTCGAAGCCCTCAAGGTTCATATTATTAAGCCAGATTTGCATTATTTCTTGTTTGCTGTTTGGGACAACAACAAGGATTCTGTCTTTGTTGGGTTTAGTTTCAGGTAGGTGTTGATATTCCAAATTTGGTTGACGTGCAGACTGTGTTTGAGGCTTGAAATGTCTGAAGCAGAGGAGACTTTCAGGAAGAGGCTGGTGTGGGTCTGGTAGGCAGTAGATTAGATAGACGATGCGTGTGAAGAAAGTGTGGGAAAATTTGCAGCATATTTTGTGTGATTTGCAGCATGGCATGAAGTCTGAGTTGTCCATGGTTTGACAAACTTACCCACTCACTTCATGTATTCGTTTTCATGGTTTTTCATGTGACAATATTTAGCTTTTCTTCAATACACATATTTCCGTACTCTTCACTAAAACTTTTTTCTTCCTTCATTCATCCTTTATGTGGAGTCCCACAATGCTTGGCTCCGAGCTGCATGGTTTTTATTATTTGTCATCTTCCTTTGGTTAGAATTATCCAGACCTTTGGCCCATCTTTCTTACATATGCTGACAATACCCAGCTTGTTATTTCTCTCAATCGTGAATTCTGCATTAACTACAATCATTTTCGCAACTGCCTGGTGGCAGCAGCAACATGGATGGGCCTCAGTTGCCTTAAATTAAGTGCTGGAAAAACAGAGGTTATGGTCGTCAGTAATCCAATCCCCAAATTGGTGGGCAACCAACTCGTCCCTCCACCTACACCCAAGGTGGTGGTGAAAGTGCTCGGTTTCTTGTTGGATAGTAAGCTCGCCATGGACCACCAGATTAAAACCCTTGTTGCCTGTTTTGGCCTCTCACAATGCCTTAAAATACACACTTCCTCCTCTCCTCCCCTTAACCCAGAAAACCATTGCCCAGGTGATTATTATCTCTTACATGGAGGTTGGTATTGTGCACTATCTAGACAGGTCCCACATCTTACTCGGATTCCTACAGATTGTCCAGAATACTGCAGCTCGCCTCCTACTCCTTATCCCCAGACACCATTCAAGCCACACACACCTAAAAACCCTGCACTGGCTCCATTTACTAAGAGAACTCCCACCTACAGTGCGTTCACCCGAACACGACCCAAGTACATCAAGCACCTACATACACACTGCCATGCACCCCCCACTCTAGTAACTTCCTTCTTGTATCTATTCCCTGAATTAAGTTTGCCAGACAAGGAGCTGCTCCTTCAGATGAACTGCCCCACACTCTGACAAGGTGCATCAAAGCTGTATTTAAAAAAAAAATAAACCTGCCTGTTCTAGCCTCTGCCCCTATGTTCTCCTTGATCTAAGGCAACTAAGTGCTTTATAAATCCCAAACATAAACTACATCCCAGGCTTATTACTTTATATCACCCTCTTACATGCAATCTGTAATTATGTTTCTATCTTAAGTGCTTCTTTGAAAGTTGTTTTTATTTCATTTCAGTCTTTTTTTTTTATCTCTCTAATGATCACTGTCATCCTTTTAATAAACAATCTTCAAAGTTCTGCAATAAGTGACCTCAGTGAAGTCCTCTTCAGAAGCTCGCTGGAAAGCAGTTGTTTAATGTTCAGATCGTGTTTTACTAAAAGATGGTTAGAAGGATCAAAGCCATTTGGTTGTAGTAGCTTAATGTATTTAGACACACTCAGGGTTTGCCGTTGCTGCCTACTCACAAATCTTACTCTTTTTCTGCCACGCGGTTCTTGGTGATACTGTCTGTGGTTGCATCATGAACTGCATATATTTTATTAACATCAGACTCAATTTTTAAAAACAGAAATGTTGTAGTTGTAAATAGTAGCTAATAATGAACTGACATTTTTGACAGTGCTTGATATAATTAAAAAATGTATTGAGCCATAAAACAGACAAAATCCCTCTTGTGGTCATAAGGTGGGTCCATTCCTGTGCCATTATAAGTAAACACATGGTAATTTTAAAAATGCCACCTTTAGAAAGTTGTCATTTTCTGGCCTTAGCCATTTGGTACCTGCAGCCTGTTCCTGGGTCACATAGTTAGGTGTAGCTGGTAGTTGATCTTTGTGAGATAAAGGAAAGATAGGTGTTGTCTGGATGTGCCACTCTGAGTTAACGAGGGGGAGGAGCTGCCACCTACCACACATGCATATAACAAAGGCCCTGCATGATCACTCTCACAAAGGGTTTTACAATTATCATTTTGTGACCCCAGACAAGCTGATGCAATGGCTGGGAGGAAGGGGATATATGAAACCTCTGGGGATGAGAAACGTCTAGAAGCTTCCTCTACTTCAAAGTGTGCACTAGCTATAAATATTGGACCTCAGACCCCACCTCTTCAATGCACTTTTGGACTTTTGGAAGACTCTGCCAGGAAGAAGGACTGCTGTGCTGCTTAAAGCATTGCCATTCTTCTAGCCTGGTGCCATGATGGACTTCTGCGGCTGTGCTGATCTGCTACCTGATGCTAGCCTGCCTGGGTAAAAAGGACTGGACATTCAACCTGTACCCAGGATTACCAATGTGACTCCAAGGGCTAGTCTCTTGTGACCAGCACCTGGACTCTGCAACTATGATTCCTATGCTGCCAAGTGGTTTCACATCAGTCCTGGACCCTTGGAAGTGAGCCTGCAGATGCTCTGCCAGCCCATCTGTGGATTCATCAGAGCCAACGTATCACCTCTGCTCCCAATCAACCACGCGGCTTCTTTGGAATCACCGCTGTGAACACATCCTGACTAAGCATGGGCGGAAAATCCGTTTCGCTCGCGGATTTTGCGGATTTTCGGTAAATTCGCAATCCGCGAGATTCGCGAATCTCCCGCAAAATCCGCAAATCCGCGAGCAGTGGATTTTATGGCTTGCTCGCACTGTTCGCGTGAGTTCGCGGCTTCCCAGTACAACTTCGCGCCCCGCGAATAAGCGCTAAATTGCAGAAATACGATCTTAGCAAAACTGAAACTACTTACCAGGTTCAAAAGTTCAGGCTCATCATTAGTAGCCATTTCCTGTAGTGCTTCCTGAGGGGCCCCTCCAGAGTTCAGTTGCCAGTTGCAACTATTATGTGACCCTGCTCTGAACCTCAGAATAGTTACACATATGCCACAAAGGTCCTGAATTACAGCTAAGGGAGACAAGCAGGAGCCAGGCTGGAAGTTCAAATCCATTAATCAGCCCCTAATTCATTATTTTCAGTTGGGGCAGGGCAGGTGTTGTAACTAATTTTGCAACAATGAAAGCACTTAGCAAGTGCAAAAGATCACTAATCAGGAAGCACTAAGGAAGCAGGTGCCAGCTAAAAAAATATTCTGTGACACAATAATCAGCCCCAAATTAATTCAGGTCACTTGAGGCAGGGAAGGTGTGCTTTGCTTTGCCACAATAATGTACACTGACTGGACAACCAGAGGGTGCTGTGATGAAACAGAGGGTGGCATGGGTGGGCCAGAGGGTGGCATGAGTAGTCAGAGAGTGGCAGTGGTGACAGAGAGTGGCAGTGATGAAGAAGAGTGTCCCAAACAGGCTGGACACGTAGAAACAACAAGTTCGCAAAACTTGCGACCCGACAGGTAAGTTTGCGTTTGCGAAATTGTACAAAACCCTCGCGAACTGGCAGAAACCTGTGCGAACACAAAAAAAAAAAAAATCCACAAATTTGCGAGAATTCGCGGATTTTGCGGATTGCGAGTTCGCAAATCCGCAAAATTCGCGAACGCGAGATTCGCAAAATTCGCCCATGCTTAATCCCGACACAGGCCCTCACATCTCAAGAATCCAGTCAATGGCATGGTCGACGATGATGTAGGACCTTGGAAGAGACACTGTGCTACTCATCTCTGACCCGGACCTTGCATTGCCTCAGCTGTGCAACACATCCTTAACGCCGGATGTCGAAATGCTCTGCAACCAGGATTGAAGGTACTCTTGTTCAGCGGGGCTAATTAGGCCCCTGAAGTTGGCCTGTTCTCCATCGTGGTGGCCCTAAATTTATGACTTTGTTTCAATCCAGAGCGACAGGATATCCTCACTTGGTGCTTTATGCTTTTTAGTGCTATTTTCACTTAAACCTTTAGAAATGAATATCTCTGGTTCTACTGATTGGATCTGTGTTGTTTAGGTCTTGTTCTTTTAGGCAAAAAACTCTGGGGCCTATTATCAAGAAACGGCGTTAACATTAACGCCGCTTTAGCAGCAGAAAACTGCAGCTAAAGCGGTGATAATGGGCTTGATAATATGTCCTTGTGAATTCCTTAGAAGCCCATGTTCTGGTGTGACCATGGGCTTCTATGGGAATTCTCTACTGTATATTATCAAGCCCATTATCGCAGTTGTAGCAGCAGTTTTCTGCCGCTAAAGCTGCGATAATGTTAACGCTGTGCTTGATAATATGCCCCCTATTCTTCTAATCTGCTGTGGGATCCTTTTAGTGGTGTGTTTTTACTTGTTCCTGCATAGATACTTTGCACATTGCCTCTAAGTTAAGCCTGCCTGCTCTGTGCCAAACTATCCAAGGGTTGAGTACAGGTTAACCCTGTGCTTGAGTAGGAGTTCACCCCCCTCAACCAGTAACCCAACTCATTACACAGGCTCTACCAATGCTGATTTATGGCCCAGTCAGCCCAATCTTGACTGATATTGCGCTATGAAACAACTAAAGTGCAACCAGTTCTTATGCTACCTGGTTCTAACCCAACACTTCTATTATCACACAACTATCAGCAGTGGCTCCATTATCTTTTGGCCTCTGAGTCTATTCCTGTGTCAGAACACGGAGGATACTGATGATGATGATAGGGACACTTACTTCCCCCTCATTATATTGGTGATGCACTATATCTTGACTTACATAATACCATTGGGCTTCACACCTCCCCGTAAATAGAACTTGACTTGCCACATTTGCCACTAACAAAGGAAAGTAACTTGTTTGCTGTGATGGTTCATGGGGCATCTGAGGTACTAGAATTGCAGTTGCCCTCCATTGAGAGCAAGACAAATGTTCTAATGGAGACTCTCCAACCTGGGTCAACAACATTGAAGCCCTTTCTCTCATTAAATGATCCCTTCACGCATGCCTTGATGGACATCTGGTTGGAAGAATGTTCTTTCCCGTCCGTTAGTTGACAAGTAGCCAAGTGACACATGCCTGTTCTCAGTGATCCTGATTGCCTCACCAAGTACCCTACCCCAGAAAGTCTCATTGTGCAGACTTTAACCAGTAAGGTTAATCCGTGCTAATTTTTGACCAATCTGCAGGATCGAGAACCCAAAATGGTTTGATACTTTTGAAAAAGAAATGTTTTGTTCTGCCAGTTTTTCACTTCAGTCCATAAACGTATACCAGTTCTGCTGGTACATGGATGAATTTTGGGACATGGCCAGTGAGACCTTTCCAGTGGTCATAATCAATCAATCAATCAGAGTACTTGTAAAGCGCGCTACTTACCCGTTAGGGTCTCAAGGCGCTGAGGGGAGGGTGCGCCGCTACTGCTCGTGGAGCCAGGTCTTAAGGAGTCTTCTGAAGGTGAGTAGGTCTTGGGTCTGCCGTAGGTGGGTAGGGAGGGTGTTCCAGGTCTTGGCGGCAAGGTAGGAAAAGGATCTGCCACCAGAGGTTGTTCGTTGGATGCGGGGGACAGCGGCGAGGGCGGTGCTAGCGGAGCTGGCGGGTGGGAGTGTAGAAGCTGAGTCTGCTGTTCAGGTAGGCTGGTCCGGCATTGTGGAGTACTTTGTGTGTGTGGGTGAGGAGCTTGAAGGTGATCCTCTTGTCAATGGGAAGCCAGTGTAGGTCTCTCAGGTGGGGGGTGATGTGGCTGCAGCGGGGGACGTTGATTTTCAGTTGGGCGAAGGCGTTTTGGATGCGTTGTAGTCGTCGTAGGTGTTTGGCTGGGATTCCTGCATAGAGTGCGTTGCCGTAGTCCAGTCTGCTGCTGACGAGGGCCTGTGTCACCGCTCTTCTTGTTTCGGTTGGGATCCACTTGTAGATCCTGCGGAGCATGCAGAGGGTATTGTAGAAGGAGGAGGAGATGAAGTTGACCTGTTTAGACATGGAGAGGCAGGAGTCGAGGATGAATCCTAGGTTGCGTGCATGGGCGGTGGGTGTCGGTGCTGTTCCCAGTGTGGTCGGCCACAAGGAGTCGTCCCAGGCTGAGGGGGTGGGTCCGAGGATGAGTACCTCCGTCTTGTCCGAGTTCAGCTTCAGACGGCTATTCTTCATTCAGTCGGCGACGGCCTTCATTCCCTCGTGGAGGTTGGTTTTGGCAGTGTGTGAGGATGAGCTGGGTGTCGTCGGCGTAGGGGAAGATGTTGAGGTTGTGTTGGCGGGCCACTTGTGATGGGGGCCATGTTGACGTTGAACAGCGTCGGGCTGAGGGATGAGCCCTGGGGACTTTAGGGCCTCCCTGTCTTAGTCAATCCATGGAAGGCAGGATGTGGTGACAAATTTCTGTGCAGATCTGGATACCAAGGACTCCAATTGCAGAGCAGTTGACACTAGTGTCTTATTTTGAAGGCATGCCTGGATGAGGTTTTGTTTTTGTTTCATTTATTGATACATTTGTACAATACCAAATATTGACTGCTATAACAGTTGCATTAGACATCTAATGAAGTATAACACAGTAGTATAAGCTATATATGCTCTATAGTAGGAGTAAAAGACAGACAGTCAGTGAACAGCCATGATTGTCAGTGTGCATACCACCTGCCTTGCCCTGGTTCATGGGCTAGCTACCTTTATGCTAAATCTCCCCCTCCTCGATATCTGGTCTCAGCATTCCAATGGTATCATAAGTCCCCTCTTTCAACATTGTCATTACTCTCCCTCCCAGCATGGTTAGTCCTCACCGGGCCCCGTATGTCTCTAGGGTGTGACCCCACAGGCATTAGTGTACTGTTTACTTCTGAGTGTATGCTGCAAGACACCAAGCGTGTTACCACTCCTCAAAGTCTGATAGAGAGAAATATCGCTAGTGGTGTCACTTGGCCTTTTAGTAGATATTCTTAAAAGGTGGGGATCTGCCCCCAACCCATGCATTTAGATCTTCCAGTCCACTAGTGATTGGCAGTTTTGGGTTATGAATCAGTTTAGTGTGCGGAGAGTATACAATGTCTATGCCTGTAATTCTCGCCAGTTGTGTCCATGCCCATTCCATGCAACGCAGTATCTGAATATCAGGCCCCTGTCTCATCAGGAGGGTGCAAAATAACATTGTTAAGCTTATGGGGTTTCGCTAAGCCCAGTTCTAGGTTTCGATTTGGTGCTTATCTATAGTTATGGAACCAATGTGTGACAAATTGAGCCTGAGTAATGTAATAATATATTTGTAAGTGAGGTACAGCAAATTCTCCTTGAGCATACAGTCTCTGCAGCAATTTCCAACTGACTCTTGGCTGTTTACCTGCCTGTGTGAGTTTAAATAATGAGGATTTTAAGCAGTTGAAGAAACCCTGATTCCGCTGTATCTGTATATGTTGACAAAGGTAGAGGAGCTGGGGTAGTACCATCATTTTGATAAGTGCAATACGGCCTGCAATTATTGTGGGTAGTTCAACCCATATGTCAACATTGGTTTCAATTTTATCCAGTAGAGTACCTTAGTTCTCCCCTAGAATCAGTACCGGGTCTTTATGAGTCAGGAACCCAGTGTAATGAATGCCACTGTAACGGATACACCAGGGAGGGCGGGGTCGTTATGTCTGCAAGGGGCGTCCATACCCTGGATGAGGATGACCGGATCTTCTGGCATACTCCGCACCCGAAAGGTTGAAAGACAGCAGAGTTCCTTGGGGCTATTGAGTCCTGCAAAAAGGTATCCCCATCAGTTCTCCAAATTGTTAGGGGCTATTACTGGAGGCTATCCTATAAGCAATGGCAGCCTCCTTAGCCAGTGATGCAGCAGGCCATGCAATCTTTTGGGACTAGGGATGCGGCACAGACAGACATTGAACAGGACAGCAGGTACACCGGTCTTCCACCTCCTCATCTGCTACTGCAGCATTTTCCAAACCACTTTAGTTAGTCCTCAAAGACTCATGCTCGGCCAGTGGGAGGCAGGATTCTTTGTTTCCTCCTAGGTTGGTGATCCATTACGTCCAATAAATAGTTCTTACAGATTGATCAAAGGGTCTACACCATGCTTTTCATTTCCCCCCAACCAATTTTACTTCCACACTACAACAAATTTCGGAGGGGCATCTTTCCACACTGCTGCAGGAAGTATACCTCTCCATTGAATGGGAACCAGACTCAGAGAGAGATGCAAAAGCTGTTATTCATGCTGCTTCCTCATTCAGAAAAAGGACGGAAACCTCTGGCCTATCGTAGACCTTCAGGCACTAAATGCCTTCGTGTGGAAGCTCAAATTTAAAATGTTCACATTCACTTCAATTCTAATCTTTATATCGGGCGCTGAAACAAATTATTTCCCTGGTGTGCTGCCTGAAACACTGAACCGTTTTATGTGTTCTTTTGTTTGATCTTTGTTTAGCCCAGCAAGGCCTACAGTGGGCACTGTAAAATGTTAGTTGTCAGCCCCTTCACTCAGTCTATATTAGTAAGACCAGCCATCCATGTATACATCGCCAGTTTTAATGCAGTTTATTGAAGGTTTGGCACACATTTTTCCCCCCCAAACCATTTGCGAAGCCACACTGGGACCTTAAAAGGATATTGTTATTTCTTATGCGCATGTACTTTGATCTTATAGATACTTGCTCGCTGCATCTGTTTACCCTGAAAACTGCTTTCCTCATTGCGCTTAAGTCAGCTCATCGCATCATGAAACTGCAGGCACTTTCAGTACAACCACCTTACACCATCGTCTTCCTGGACAAATTGGTGCTGAAGACGGGGGCGGCCTTCCTACCAAACGTCATGATGCCCTTCCATGTTCGGCAATTAAAAGATGTACAGCTACCCATTTTCTTTGGTCTACCTCACCCTCACCTTCAAAAGAAAAGATGACACTCTATTGGCTGGAGACTCTATTGGCTGGACCACCTTCTTTACAGACAGACTGGTGCCGAGGACCTGGGTGGCCTTCTTACTAAAGGTCATGAAACCCTTCCATGTTGGGCAATTGATCACTCTACCAGTGTTCTTTGCTCTCCCTCACCCTCAAAAGAGGAGACACGATTTTTCAGGAGCGACGAAATGGAAGGCTGTGCCGAAGAGGACCTTGTTGAGATGGATAGTTCTCTGCATCAAGGACCGATATGTACTGGCCATTAAACAGCCATCTGATGGTTGCCACAATGGCATTGCTGTGAGTGTTTTTTTTCCTTGACATCTTCCAGGTTGTGTCGTAGAGATTGATGCATATGTTCATGAAGAAGTATTGCATTGGCGGCTAGGTCAGTCTGAAGGAACACTTCGCCAGCTCGGTTGTGCCGCACTTTTTGATTTCAGTCCACTCCACAGATCTTCCACCCTTGTGAGTTACTGGTTTGGTATCTATTCTTTTTTAAATTTTTGTAAACCTTTATTGTGCATTAATAAAGAACAAATACGGGCCCACAACCAACAGGCCGGCCACGAATACGTTTGAAGCACCAAAGCAAGCAATACGGTGACACAGTGACACATCAGTACGATAAGCAAGCATTTAGAAGTTACACTGTAGAGAATCATGAAACCGTGTCCCAGGAACAATGAAGGTTTGTTTTTCGTTTTTGTTGCAGCTATTTAAATTCGTCATTTTAGTTTTAACATAAACAATAAACTAAGAAAGTGGAGTCCGTGCTAGCATGAAGTGATAGTAACAACAAGTTTACCTCGCAAACAAGTTATCCACTAGTCAGGTCCTCTAAGTAGCATGGCAGCGCAAAATATGTGCAACAGGAGGTACACATCTAACATCATACCAGTGTCCACCGCCACCCACCCCTAAACTGTATGAGACACGGACCCAAGATAGAATAAAGAGGGAAAAACGAAACAAAGAAGAAAATCAAGGCACCATAGAAACTGAAATCAAGAAACTAAAATCCCATCCCCCAACCCCCACCCTACACGCATGCAGAGGCTACGGCCTACCCCCCCCCCCCCCCAGCAGTGTGTCTGTCGCCCAATAAACCCGAAATATAGGACAAGGAAGAAAGAAGGAAAAAGAAAAAGGAAGAAGTATAACATCTGAAATATAGAGAGTAAGAAAAGAGTATTCTAGTCTATAACTCCCATAAAAAGAAGAGGCCGAGAGGAGGGCCAACCACACATACTCCAGGCCACCGCCGGCCCCAAAAATATCCTCCACCCCAATAACATCAGCACAATAGAAATAGCAAAAAATATGGCAATTAGGGAGAGTCACTTCGAAATATACAGACAAAGCAGACAGAAATCAGTCCCAACCTGGTCCCCACCCGCCGGCGTGTCAATTCCACTAAAGAAACCGCCTAGCCCTGGCCCGATCTTGGACGTATCCCCTTGCCCACCCTCCATGGAAAGCCACTACCGTTCAAGACAAAGAGACAAAATGGCCGCAATGAGAAAGGGGGAGGTATGTGAGCACAGAATGGACGTCGCCTGCCTCAAAGAAGTACGTTTCCCTCGATTAAAAGTCCTTCCGATACATCCAGGTGGCAAAAGTTCCATAACAGGGAGAGCGAAATCCCCAAAAAAGGAGCAGGCGAGGGGGCGAGAGAACATGCTTCCAGTGCCCAGAACAGTGGCGATGTTGAGTGAGGCAGAGATTCAGTCTCGGGATGAAAGGGAAACAAAGTAGCAGCAACAGAACTGATGGGTGGCCGTGAGTCGCTACAAGTGCCGGCAGTAGCAGCACTAATCTCGCCATGAGCACTCGGAGACATTGTTGCACAGTCAGTCAGCAGCAAGGGCAAATCCAAACAATGTCGGGAACCGACCCACTGCTCCCGCCTCAAATCAAGCACACATGCATCAACCTTCTCACCCAGTTTACAGTAGGCGTGTGCCATCGTTGATCGTATTTCCCTCAAAGAAGCTAAAACATCTCCATAAGTCCACTCAGGCTGCGGTCCCCTTAGCTCCGAATCCCAGGAGGATGAATGCGATCTGGCCCCCAGCTGGTAAGTAAGCTCGCAATTCCAAGGCGAGGGTGGGCAGTCGTCCCCACGTAGCAAGTGAGCAGGCATCGCCATCTTGCCTACGATCCAGTGATAGAGCTGGGGGGGAAGGGGGATTGCAAGGCGCAACCGATTTCCAATGCACTCCCTCGGTGTCTCAGGGTCACCCTCGGTCAGCGGTACAAGCAGGGAACCGCGTCAATTTGGTAAATTAGGCAGAGCAGAGGGGAGGCTCGCCGATGCCAAGCAGAGCAACGATGGAAGCCAAACAACACTTCATCAGCGCCGGACAAAGGAGTCTCGCACACAACACGTCTCCGCCTCGCACTCGCGCTACACTGTAAATGCGCGATAAGTCCCTGGCGGCATGCGTCGGCCAGTCCGTGTCACGGGCGGGGGCAGCACTTCCCAGACTCCGGCCCCCAAGTGAGCAGCCCGGCCGTCTCTGAGCCTGCGAGGTCCGGCAGGGCGCAGCGATACGAGCGGGGTTCAGGGCTGCGAGGCAATTTACAGATATCTTCAGTCACCGGGCGGGTGGAGAACTCGGAGGAACGCTGTCAAAGTCAGCACAGCTTCCCGCACGTCTCGCCGGTGATACACCATAGGATATTGAGCAGGATTCCGGTGCGGGACTCAAGGGCCGGCGGAGCCGAGAGCCTACACGTCCGCTCCGATCGCCATCTTGGCTCCTCCTCTGGTATCTATTCTAAAGGTGAATCTGTGGTTAGAATAACCCATCAGAGAAGAACAAGCTATTTACCTTCAGTAATGCTTTTCTGGTGGATACTCTATCTTATTGCTGCACTCCCACCTCCCTGTTATTCTAAAGTTGAGGAATCTGTGGTTAATGTAGCCACCATACAGAGTTTCCCAAGATTAAGTAATTTGTTCTCCTGTACATAGGATTGCCCGTTATTCCATGTGTGTTCTTTTTGTGAAGGCTAACAGTGTGTCGCGAAGAATGCCACTTTCATGATTCTGTGAAATATGCTTTCTCTCAGGTTTTAAATATATTCTCCTTTTAAACTTGCCACATTTTTGTTTTGTAATTGGAAAACATGTTGTCTGAGATTGTGTTAAGCTTTTAAGAAGTGTAATTTAAATTAGCATACATATGTATCCAAAGCAAAAAAAAACCATCCTATTAGTTTTCTGTATCTAGGATACTGGCATTAGTGAGAGCTCTGGCTACTTTGCATAAAACCACCAGTTTATGCACTGAAAGTCTGCACAGAGGGAAAGAAAGAAGATTTATTTAGTACACTTTGCGTGATGCCCTCACTTTTAGTGACCACCCATCCACACTGTGTCACAGTAAATGCTATGAATGTAGAACATGAATTGAAATATGAGAAGTGGCAAAGTGATCCTACATGAATCCAGGAAGGGCAAACTAGAGATACTTGAGAGGTCTTGCTGCTACTGTACTAGATGAACTGAATTGTGGCCTACTTCCCTCTCAAAACACCCTAAGCATCAGCTGCAGCTAGTTTGTTTAGAGCTGGATGGCTCAAATAATGAGGCCTCTCCTTTCCCTCCAAGGCTCTTATAATGGCACACAGAAAAAAGAAATGTCTACCCTCGATTGTAAAGTCCAAAAGCATGTGCAGAGGAGCAACACAAACCAATCCAATCCAATCCAAAAAATCTTTATTTCGGTCATTAAGACCATAAAAGATGCATAAAAAAAACATACAACATTTTAAAATCAACATTTGAGTACATGTAAGTGCAAATGGATACAAATTTTAGGAGTTAAAATTAGATGAAATAAAATGGATAAGAAAGATACATCACAGTTCATATCAATTGAGGTAAGATAAATATTAATGTAAAAACTTTACCGTAGGGAGCTAAAAATTATTTTGAGACAGTGGCTGGAACTATCATCCTATGTTGGTAAAACCTTAATCAACTTGGACCTAATACGCCACATGGCGAACAAATATTTTGAGACTGCAAAAACAATGTGAGGGGAGGAATCAGATTTCAATATTCTATACGATGTTGAACAGTTTCTTATTGCCATGTTTCTGCATAAAGGCACCAACCAATACTTCCTTGGGGACCTATAGGTGGGACAGAAAAACAGGACATGGATTTCCTCCTCATCACAGGAATTGCAGCCAGGGCATAATTTGTCCCCTCCATTGGTCCATATACTCGTAAAGGATTTAAGGGGTAGGGTTCCGAACCGCCACTGTATAAAGAGCTTCCTTGCTGTGACCGGGTAAATAAAATCCAAAAAAGATTTAAATTTGTAGGTATTTTTGGATTGGGTAAAACAGTGGGTTAAGGTGCCAATGCTAGGTGCGGTCATTTGGGATACAAGATTTTGTTGCTTGTAGGCTTTCACTAGTCTTTTCCGGGGGACCTTGTTACAACCAATTTCGGGGGCCAGCCACAGTTCATTTAAGCCTAGCCGGAACAATTCTTTTTTGACAAAAGTTAGCCAGGGGATCTTGTCATTGACGTTTAGGTTCATAACATGCATGAGATCTCGCCTGTAGTGGCTAAGCTCCTTAGTTGACCAGAGTCTATGCCAGAATCTTATAGGATTGAGTTCAGCATCCTCCCTGATAGACGATAAGCCCAAGTCAAGACGTAGGGGAAGCAAGGGAGTTGCAGCTGGGAGGGCCAAGAGACGCCTCATGAAATTGTTCTCAACACGTACCATCTCATTTACAGCTTGGTGTCCCCAAAGTTCGCTGCCATATAGTGCAGCAGATTTTGCTTGGGTTTTGTACATCTCAACTGCGGGGGCTATAGGTTTATATGTTGAGGTATTAGTAATCTTCAGGATAGCCCCAGACAGTTGAGAGAGCCTTATTTGCGAGCTTGCAATCTGTGGACACCATGAAAGATTCTCTTGGAGGGTTACGCCCAGGTATTGAAATGTTTTTACCCTCTCTAAGACCGTGGAGTTTAGGGATGGGTTAGGTCTGGTTGTGGAGGAGGGGTTAAAGATCATATACTTGGTCTTCCCGGCGTTGATCTCGAGGTCGTACTGCCTGCAGAAGAGATCAAAGCCATCCAGAATTCTCTGAATTCCCATGGGCGATTTTGGAAAGCAGGAGGGTGTCATCAGCAAACATAATTGCCGGTACCCTCCTGCCTGCCAGGACCGGGGCGTCGTGGTCTCCAACATTGGCTAAATGCGAGATGACACTATTCACATAAAGACAAAAAAGGGTTGGGGCAAGGACGCACCCCTGCCTGACCCCCCGGGAAACAGGGAACCTTTGTGTCAAAGCACCACCCCGCCCACAACGCACCTGGGCGAAATTACCCTGATGGAGTCTTATGATTGCCTGGAGTAAATTGGTGGGTACTCCCATCTCCCTCAGGACCTCCCAGAGTTTTTTCCGTGGTACAAGGTCAAACGCTGACCTCAGGTCTACGAACACCATGTATAATCTCCCGCCCTCAATGGTCACCGTTTTCCAGTAAAGGAGAACGAGGCGGAAGATTTGGTCTATGGTGGACGTATTTTTCCTGAAGCCAGCCTGGAGAGGACTTAAAATTTCATTTTCCTCCATCCAATCCATGAGTTGGTCCAATAAAAGTCGCAAATAAATCTTCTGGGGGACATCTATCAGGCTGATCGGCCTGTAGTTGGATGGGAGCAGAGGACAGCCCTTCTTAAAGATAGGGACTATCTCTGCCCCCAGCCAAGTGCAGGGGATCGCCATTCCACATGCTATTGAGTTGAAGAGGATGAGAAGGTAGGGCGCCCAAATCTCTGAATGGGACCTGAAGAGGTCACCAGGTAGTTTATCATTGCTAGGCCATCTATTGCACTGGCCACTTCCCCTAACGTGAACTCCAGAGTATCTCCAGGGAGGGAGAGGAGTGTTGCAATAGTGGCATCAGTGTTTTCTAATTCATCTGCATAAAGTTTCCCAAAATGGTCTTCCCATATATGTGCAGCTATATTGGGTTCAACTGCAGCTTTGGGTTCCCCTGAGCCAGTGGAGACTATGGACCAAAATCTTCTAGTATCCTTAGCTATTAGTGCTGCTGAAAGATCGTGCCATCTATCCCAGTCCCAGTCTGACCTCGCACGGGCCATAATGTCCTTGTACAGTTGTCGCAAAACGGACACCCTGGTACGGGGGGCACCCTCTTTGACTGCAGCAATAAGATCAGATTTGGCCTTTCTGCAGTCAGAGTTGTACCAAGTGGAGGTTCTGGTTTTATGCTTGGGTTTAGGTACCTCTGGATAGAGGACCTCTCCCAAAGCTCCCACTATGTCTTCATGTATGGGAGGTAAGATTTTAAATAGGTCCTGAGCACTGGAGCGACTGATTACTTCATCCAAAGCCTCAAATCTTGGGAGGACGAGGTTGTAAATTTTCCCAATATTTTCTTCCGACTTGGAGAATTTCTGCCATCTCACCCTACGCCTGTTAGAGGTTAATACAAGGTTTCCCCGTTCATCTCCTTCCCCCAACACAAACCGAACTAATAAGTCAAAATCTTACAAACCCTGTTAACATTTTCAGTGCATGCTGGGAAAGTAAATTATTCCAAGGAAGGCATCTAAAAACAAGCACTGCCAAACTCAATATGTTTTACTCTTGAAAGATTTTAGCTAAACGTGCGGCTTTGCAATGGTTGTTGCTGATGCTGAAAAGATCAGAGATGTATCAAAATGCAGGTGGCATGATGCTGTGGAGGGCTTTTCTTTTTTACTTTTAAGCTACCCTTTCAAGGTGGACGACACCCACCTTGAGGAAAATAAAAAGTGTTTATTGTAGATAAAGGAGCAGAAGAGTGGCTCAGTAGCATATTAAAGCTGCAGGGCCCTCACAAAAAGGCAACAAAAAAAATGGATAGGGATGGGCAATGGCATAACAGAGGTATAACGAGGGTAAGCAAACGTCTTATGTAATGTCTAATTCGAATTGGACAGAGCGCGGTTGCACTGTCCAGATCCAACGTTTCCAGTGTTTAAATCAATCCAGCACAGCGCTCTGACAGGACTATGCCAAAATAACTCCGAACCCTGCTCCAAAAACCCAGATACGAAACTAACAAGAGCAGCCAGAACCGCCACTTTGAAGCAAGCAAGCACAACACACCTTTGAAGAGCTCAGTTCACCATTTCTTCCATCCATTTATCCACCATCCTTTCTTCCGCCCACGTACCCATTTATAATTGTCTCTCACTTCCAGCCCTCCTTTTTATTACCTTTCCGTCCACCTTTTCATTCATCTTTTAATCCATCTATCAATCATATCCATTCATCCTTTTGCCCATGTGTTAATCTATTCATCCATCCATCCGTCCTTTCTTCCTCCTATCATACCTTTCTATGTGACCACCATCCTTCACCTATCTATCCATCCTTTGATTTTGCATCCAAACTACTCTGCCCCCCATGTGTCCATCATTGCACCATTCAGCCCATCCATCCTTCCATCCCACCAACTAATCATTTAGCTATGCTTTCTCCCTTGCGCCCACTTTTCTATCCACTCATTAAATATCCATCCTTTCACCTGTCCACACATCATCCTTTCATTCATTCAGTCTCCCATTCTTTCCACGTGTATGCATCTTTCTTTCTTTTCTCCCTTCCACATTATTTTCTTTCTTACCTTTATTTCTCCTGCTTCCTCTTTATATTTGCCTCCCTCACTCACTACCCCATTATCACAATTTCTCTTTCTCTGTCACTCTACATGGCCTCATTCTTGTCAGCATTTGGCCCATACCCCTCCTCTCTGTGATGATGTTCCCTTCTATATCCTTGCTGCCAGACCCCCTGCCATGTTGCCCATCAATGCTGGTACAGTTTTGTTGCATGGTGTAGTGTCCGAGACACTGATTCTATACAAGAAGGCCTGGCCTGAATTTCAATTAAGGAGTCATTTTAGTAATTCTGCGTTATACTTTGCATAAGTAAGCCACCCCTACCAAGACGGGTGCTTAGCTGGGTGTTGTGGTGATAAGCCCTGCCCCAGAGATGCGTATATGAGATCAGAGCTGTACTGTGGCTGGAAGTCAACAACACACCCCGGCTGGATGCCTATATGTGGGATTTCCATGGTTTATGGCGTGGATCATGGATGCTTATGTGTGCCATTTCCACGGTTTTTGGCCTAGCCCTGGCCTGGATGCTTATGTGTGACATTGCCACGGATTATGGCATGCTTTCTGGCTTCAGGGCTTAAATATGACATTTCCACTGTTTATGGCTTGGGTGCTTGCTTATGTGCGACATTTTCATGGTTTATGACATGGGTGCGTATGAATAGCTGCCAAGGTTTCAAATTGCTATGTGTGACATTTCTATAATTTAAGTGTAATTATGAGTGACATTTCAACCACTATGAGTGACACTGTACTCGCAAGCAAAATCAAGCAGTATTGACAAGGGAAATTGATATAAACATTAGAAATGACACACATATTGGAGGAACAAGAAACTAAGAAAATCTTAAAACTGCTCCAAATCACAGAAATGAAAGGGCACTAACCTAGTGTCCTTGTACAGTGATCGTAATGTTGGGAATATGCAGTGCATCATTGGTACAGTCAAGTGCTTTCAACAGGGACATTTAACTTCTCATCTGTGCGAAATCACTGTGGTAGCGTTCATTTTATAATAAATACTTCTGTCTCTAGTAAAGTCACACCACTTCACTGGTGCACCTAGGTAGGAAAAAATAATAATAATGCAGCTGCCGATGTCCTTGAGAAGTGTCTC
Source organism: Lissotriton vulgaris (assembly GCF_964263255.1). Classification (NCBI taxonomy): domain Eukaryota; kingdom Metazoa; phylum Chordata; class Amphibia; order Caudata; family Salamandridae; genus Lissotriton; species Lissotriton vulgaris. The sequence continues at coordinate 66,398,429 of NC_141686.1, read as the reverse complement.
TATGTCTCACTCACTTGCTCAGCTGGTAGCGAAGTTAATCTGCCCCCAGTCACATTGCTGGTGAGGAGCTCTGAATACAAAACTAGTCACAGTGGCACAGCTCTGATAGTGTGCGAGCGCCTGCCCTAAACAACACCAGCTCAGGCTCTGCTGGACTCAGAGCAGAGTTCTAGAGTTGCCAGGTGTGTCCACAGGAACACTTAGTGAAGGCCCCAGCTGGGGCGCAGGCTGAAGGAGGAAATAAGAATCAGAAGTACTAGTACCTACTAGTACTACACTAACCTAGTCACATAGCTCAAAACTGTTTCAGCAATCTATACACGGCAGCTGCGGAGAAGTGTTTAAAAAGATGTCATTGATAATTACAGTTTAGTTAATAGATTACCTGCTCTCTCAGGCACTGCACTTAATAATTATTCATGATCGTCACTGGGCAACTGAGCCTGGATGCGGCCCGGTAGGCTTGGTCCCTCCCAGTCGCTTGATATATTACTGCCACCGATGTGCCATCAGTTATGCTGCAACCAGTGAGCACAGCAGCTTGCTGCACCCACTCTCACTGTGACTGCCCCACCGGCGCTTCCCCTCGGTGACCCTGACTCATGAGTCAGCCTCTCTGGCCCTGTCTTTGGCTGACTGGTGCAGGTGGGATCCAATACCACTATGTGTAACATTTCCATGTGTTCTGGCCTGAGGACATGTGTGACATTTTAAAGGTTTATGGCTTGGGTGCCAGTTGAGGGTGTGGGTGGAGCCAATGGATGATGTGGGTGGAGCTAGTGAAGGAAGTGGGTGGAGCTGGGGAAATGGGTGTGGCATCCGACAAACATTTGAGCACCTGGACTTCAAATTTTACAAATTAAGCACTGGTATGTTGCCAACCAGCGGGGAGCAACGTTGAGCAGAAAGGGGAGCTGGGCAGGCGGCTAGACAAAAAAAGCCAAGTGGGAGAAGGAGGGGCGAAGAAGCAACAAATGAGGTGATTAACATGGATATCACACAGGGATGGATGTAATAGGGCAACAGCATGCAGGCGAGAAAGCAGGAAAACGCGTGAACCCCCTGGAGTGCTCAAAGAAAAAGAATTAGTGTTAGTGACATCAGAAAAGGATCGTAAAGAGAACAATGCTTTAACGAGTAACAATAGAAGTAGAGGAAGGAAAGCTATTGAATAATAAGCAAGGAAATGAAATTGACAAGAAAATCAACCAATGATAAGAAATGGGCTGACCCAATTACACTTAAGGCGTTCTTATTGCACACCTTAGGTCTTTCGAAAACACACAGCTACAACTGTCTGTAGTTGGGACTTTAAGCAGTTATTTGTTCTGTAAAATTTGGGGAAAATAGGCCCCAGTCATCACAGTAAAGATTCCTGGATCTAAATTGAGTTCTGACGATGTTAACTGAGGCCCGAAACATGCAATGCCTGTAGAGCATAAACCAGGTACAATCACTCCACTGCTTGCTGGCTTTGTCACTAGCCTGTTTATGAGCCCATGGGCATGCCCCGCAGGCATGAAAGTGTCCAAATTAGACATGCTGAAAAGTTAACGAAGATGTGCCAATTTGGTTACAATCTCTGTTGCCGCAGTGTGACATATTACTTGTAACAAATGTATGACGCTTCTTAGCATGCCATTACTACGCATGCTTTTACTGCGATGTTTTTACTTGGCAACCACCTTTACTCCGCATTATTTTAATTAGTATACCATTATTAAGCAAAAGCATTTAGAATATAGGAATGTGCGCTTAATTACTTCGCATACCACTACTACGCAAATATGTACCATTCTAAATATCTTTTTTTATTAAAGTTACCTAAACCATGAGACGGGATTTAAGGGAAATAGGGGTTTTGGGTGAGGGATTTATTTTATAACTAATCACCAAAACACTTATCATTAAAAAAAAAATACATTTAATAAATAACTTAACACTACGCAAAATACTAAAAGCAAATACTATACCCTACACACCGCTAACTTCTCAACACTACTCAAATTCCTTCAACACTACATAGTATTACACTACCCTGTGCCACATTCCTGCCCCTACACACAAACACTTTCCTATGCGTCCCCCCCACACTACCCTAAAGCCTAAAACACTACCCCCTACACTTCACACACACACTACAACTAGGGTGACCAACTGGCATTGGTGCAAATTCAGGACGGTGAGTGTAAAAATTCAGGACAAAGGGTCAAAATTCAGGACACAAATTCAGGACAGGAGGTCAAAATTCAGGACAAAACTTCAGGACAATTGGATACATTTTACAGACACATCAGAGGTCGCGCAATAGTATATAAGTAAGCCCAGCCATATCCAAACATATTCAACCATTTGCAAACCTATCCATCATGTATCCTTCCATCTATCATTTCACTCATCCATCCCTTCATTCATCCTTTCACTCATCCATCCATTATCCATCCATCCACTGTTTCACCCTATCCATCTGTAGACTCATCCATCCACGCTTCTACCCATCCATCCATCCATTCACTCATCCATCCAGCCATTTACCCTTTCACCCATTCAGCCATCCTTTCACTTACTATCCATCCACACAGTCACTCATCCTTCCACACTTTTTTTTTTTTTAAAACCTTTATTATAAAAGACATGAAAATACAAAAGCAAGTATATGGCCCGTGGGCCGGTTAGTATCCATCACAATACAGTACTGGTAAAAAGATACACAGCCTTTCAGCCGACAACCCATAGGGCCCGGCGGCAAAGAAAACCATGTCTCGCCATACATACTTACAAAGGAGAAGGAGAGGTTTTAATTTTATCTTTTTTGGTAAGCAACTCCCCCCACCCAACAAACATAGAAATTCTGCACGGGCTAGTCATAAAAGAAAACAGTCCTAGGGAATCCTTCTGGAGAGGGGCACCACGTCTGCACAGACAGTTATCGACAAACTGTAAGTCCGGAACGGAATGGGAGAGGGAGCAGGTAGATTGCAACAGTACACCAATGACACCTAGAGAATTGGGAATGTCATGCTAAGGGGATTGGAGACGTTCCGGTGGCGGCTCAAGGGGAGGGGAACAAATCTTGCCACGGTATTGATTCCACTGACCCCATATTCTGCCCCACTTTTTGGGCCTGCCCCTGGCAACATAAACCGTCTTTTCACGGAACATGCACCAGTCCATATTTCTAGACCATGCAGACAGACTCGGAAATTGTGCCGACCCCCACAGTTGTGCAATGTCCCGCTTCGCGATCATGTTGCCCAGGGCAGCCCACTGCGTTTGGGCAACATTATAGTCGTTTGGTTCCCACACATTAAGCAGACATCTCCGAACCTCAGGCAAAAGCGAAACACCCGTCACCTCAGACATAACACCATGCACACGGGTCCAGAATGTAGCAATCGCCGGACATTCCCATATGATATGGAGGAAATTACCTACCATACCACATCCACGCTTACACAAGGCATCCGAAACAAACCCCATCCGCAACAATCGAGGACCTGTCACATACACTCGGTGCAAGATCTTTAATTGCACCAGTCTCAGACGAGCCGGGATAGCCACGTCCTTAGGAGAGGATATCGCCGCCTGCTAGTCCTCATCGTCAAGCTCCACTCCATCCTCGGTCCAAGACGCACGGAGCCGTACAAGAAGGTCAGCCCGATGGTTTATTAACTTCTTGTATATTAAAGAAATCGTGCTGTCCGGGACATGCCCGTCCAGCACTCTATCTTCCCACACTTTCAGTCATCCATCCTCCCTTTCTCTCTCCATCGACCCTTTCACTTAGCAATCCTTCCTTCCATCCATCCACCCACCCACCCATCTACTCATCCACTCATGAATCCATCCATTGACCCTTTCACTCATCCATCCTTTCTCTCATCCATTTATCCTTTCACTCCTTCACTCATCTATTCATCCTTTTGGCCATCTACCTTCCTTTTCACTCACTCACATTCATCCTTACATCCACCCTTTCGCTCATCTGTCCATCCATTCACCCTTGCACTTATCAGTTCATCAATCCATCCAGCCATCATTTCACTCATGCATCCACCCACTCACTCACTCAGCATCCACTTTTTCCCTCATCCATCCTTTCACTCATCCATCCACCCTTTTACCCATCCAGGTACCCTTCCACCCATACATCCAGCTATTTACCTTTTCTCTCTTCCATCCTTCCACTCACTCACTCATCTATCCATCCATCCTCTCATTATCCATGTATTCAATCTATCATTCATCCATTCACCCTTTCACTAATTCATCCAGCCATCCCTTCACTTGCTCACTCGCCCACCTTTTCATATTAATTTTGAGCTGAGCCTTTTTGAGAAGAGGCCCATCAAGAACTTCACCATCGCTGCAGGGGCCGTTCCAGGACTGGGACAGAAGCCACCCAGGGTGGAGACATGAACCATCACTGGGTAGGACAGGAGCCATCACAGGCGGGGGGGACGGGGAGGTACAGGAGCCACCACATGTGCGGACAGCAGACATGCCAACCCTCCCAATTCAGGCGTGAGACTACCGATTTCAGGGTAAGTCTCCCGCCTCCCGATTCCTGCAAGCAAAAACCCAATTCCTCGGGGGTTTTAGCTGACAGGGTTTGGTATTGTGTAAGGTGCTAATTCTTCCAGCAATATTCAGAGCGGCGATGCAGGGGCTCTAGAAGGGGTGAAAAACCAACAAAGCGTCATTAACAAGGCAATGGTCTTTTAAAGACGTGTGAAGTACTGGGGCGGCTGTGTGTGCGCGGGGAAGCTGTTACAGCCCGGGCTGCCACACAGGAGGGGAAGGAGGAGTGCATGCACTGCCAGCAACCTGCCAGGCCAGCGCACAACACTTGCATCACCCTCTCTCTGCCTGCCATTGCGCTCCGTGCATCTGAAAGTTAAAAAAAACACGTGCATTTACGTTTCAAATGTCCGATCCTGCAGCAGCCACTTCCAAAGCCCATACATGCCGTTAACCCGATTCAATGCCCCATTCTCCCGATTTTTTTTTAATTCTCCCACTTTGCTCTTCTGAAATGTTGGCATGTATGGGACAGGAGCCATCTCTGGGGTGGGGGGCCTCGGGGACAGGAGCCACCACATGTGCGGACAGGAGCCATCACAGGCGGGGGGTACAGGAGCCACCACATGTGCGGACAGGAGCCATCACTGGGGGGGGGGGCAGGAGCCATCACAGGAGGGGGAACAGGATCCACCAGGGTGGGCACAGGGGTGGGCATGCAGTATTCTGGTATCATTTTGGTTTCTTCCAGGGTGGGGAAGGGCTCCTCACCCCGTCCTGGACAAGACAATGAGAAGACAGGCTCTTTCCAAAATGTTAGTTTTGCCCCCCTCCCCCCACTGTGATGTACAGTACTTACAGGAGATACTCCAAGAGAACTGATTTAACTGATTGTCCTCCATACTTTGTCAATCAGTGTGGGTGCGATTGTGCCATTTCTTTATTTTCAAACATTATAGACTGCATGTTTGAAGAACCGAGGTTTGCTTACAATCTAGTGACAGTAATTAAGCTCCTTGAAGAGAACCAGATGCTGCCTCGGTGTAATCTGGGCCGGTTCTAGGATGTTTGGGGCCCTGAGATGAAATGGAATGTGTGAAGCCCCTCTAAATTGCGGAGACATGGCGCATTCAGGGCTGTTTGCATCTGAATAGATGCCCTGCTCCTGAAGCTGCCGCCCTCTCCCCCCCCTCTCAGTCACCTTCAAGCAAGCACCTCTTAACAGCTCATCAAGGGCTGGAGGTGTGAGGGTTGCCACCCCGCTGTGCCTCTCCAACTCTGCTGGGTATGTGAGCTTTTGTACTGCCTCGGAGTCTGTTACACCCAACCTCAGCATCGGAGTCAAGAAGGGAGGTGGGTGGAAGCTGTGCCGGCTTCAGGGAGTTGCGACCGGTGCCTGGTTAAAATTACGGACAAATGGCATCCGTTAAAAGATCCTTCACGGACAACGGACAGATGCCCGAAATTACGGACTGTCCGTGAAATTTACGGACGGTTGGTCACCCTAACTACAACACTACCCTAAACCCTAAAACACTACCCCCCTACACTACAGATACACTACGTCACTACCCTAAACCCTAAAACACTACCCCCTACACATACACTACTGCACTACCCTAAACCCTAAAACACTACCCCCTACACTACACCACAACACTACCCTAAACCCTAAAACACTACCCCCTACACTACACATACACTACAACACTACCCTAAACCCTAAAACACTACCCTACACTACACATACACTACAACTTTACCCTAAAACCTAAACCACTTCCCTACACTACAACACCGCCCTAAACCCTAAAACACTACACCAGCACAACCCCTACACTACAAAAACACAACACTACCCTGAACCCTAACACTACTCCCAGCACAACCCCCTAGACTACAAAAACACAACACTATCCTACACCCTAACACTACTCCTAGCACAACCCCCTACACTACAAAAACACATTAGATCGCCCATACCTCACTCTCCTCGTGGTTCCTCTCTCCTCCTGGAACCTTCCTCACGTCGTCTCCGATGGGCGTTGCACGTCGTTGTGAGGAAACAACCTCAGTTTTCTTACAACGACGTGGATCGTTTTTTAAGTAAGCATACTGAGAGAGCGCAATTTGAGAAAAAATGTATAAGTGCACCATATTTACAAGTTAGATGCACGAATTTAGTTAAAGCATTTAAAAATGTCGAAAATATATAGAAATTCATATACTCATGAATGTTTAATCAATATAGAAAGCATATTATAGAGTGTGAAACTAATGTAGTAGTGTTTAGAAATGTTAGAGTGTTATCAGATTCCATGTTATGTAGCTGCTGCAGAAGAAAATGTGATGCTGCTAAACGTAGAAATGTGCAGGCCTCATGGCAATGTATGAAGAACGAAAACGTGCCTTTACATCTCGCATAAGATGGATTTGATATTATTCAGAATAATTGATCATATGTTAAAGTTATGTTTTATAGAAGTGTTTCATATAATCAGAGAGTAAAAGGTTAGAAATTGTTTTAGTTTAAGAAATAAAGGTTCACAGAGTGCAGGCCTCTGCAAGTAATTTAGTAGGCCTGGAAAGATAAAGCCGCTTCTTTGATCTGCACGTGTTAGTTAGAATCGAGTCTCGTTAAGCATAAATTGTCAACCGTGTTCGAAGTTTTATGACTTGAATAGATAGCTGGAGGTTGGAATTTGGGGCCCAATCCATGGGTGTCTGTTTGCAGGTGCGAGGGGGTTTCAATCAAGAGCGTGATGAATAGAACTCTGTCCGGGGAGACAGGCACAGGCCTGGAGGAGGATCCAGGAATTTCCTGGGGGGTACCGGCGAGCCGAGAAGAAGCCTGGGAAGCAAGGTCAACGCTAACAAGAGGCCCAGAGGAGTATCAGTATGGAAAGAGCCAGAACCGAAACCATGTGAGATGCGTACGTGAGGGGCGTCTCTGAGGGGCGTTTCAATTGTACTTGTAGTTTTGTATTAGGGACAGCACCCTGGGGTGGAGTTAGAGCAGATGGCCTGAGGACCCTTAGAGAGCGGATAGGTAGGCAGAGAGGGCATGACTCCAATGCACAGATTTACATCAGAGACTAAGGGAAAGTGAGTGAACTTCTTTGGAAGTCACCATGGCTGACACCTTTTTAACTTAAGATTCTGTTAAGTAGGGATGTCACTTAGTCTAGTGTAGGGACAGTCTAACCTGATTCTTTTCTCTTTTTGTTAATGACGCTTAAGCTACATCTTGTGTCTATTCTTGCAAACCTGTTAGTATTTGAACTGGCTTTAGTGGTATTTTTCTGTCGACTAAGATCGTTCAGAGAATTCATGTTTGTGTTGGTGCCAGTATACCTTTTGAACCTTATATTGAGATGCTTGTATCTTCAATTATCTTTGGCTTTATAATAAAACTTTAAAACTGATTCGTGGTAAGTGGTTCTTCAGAGTCGTGCCAATTATTGGTTTGCTTAACCTGGTAGTAGATTGTTTTACTCTATGACAGGCAACAAAGATTCAGTCGACCTAAGTGGGGATTTAGATCTAGAGTAATCAAATGCGAGATCGAAAATCCCGCCTTCCTAGTTGGTAGCAGTGTAGGATGGTTGCCTTCTAGAGGAAGGTGATCTAGACTAGGTTAAGATTACCCCGAGGCCCCTAGAGATCGAGAGATGACCAGAGGAAGAATCACCTGCCGAAGAAGGTGCTGACGGTGCGGGAGAGAAAAGCAGCAGAGTCGGTCGAGAGTGAGTATAAAGGGTCATGCGTTGTCAGATTGCGGTGTTTTGTGTTGTAGTTGTGTTGTAATGTCATGCGGAGTTGAATGCCTGTAGTGTGATTGAGGCAGGGTTGTGAGAGCGCGCAACCTGGTGAAAATCTTAAGTTCAGAGGAGAGCTTAAGTGGTTCGGGTGTATCGGACATCCAGAGTAATTGTCGACCATGGTGAAGGGGGTCATGAGGTACCATTGATCGCCCGCAGGACCGTGATAGGGGGAATGCCAGAGTGAGTGTATGAGTAACGGACGCTGGTTGGAAGTTACTGTGTGTAAGTAACCTATCAGTTAAGGCGATTGTCTGGACGTTTACGGAAAGACATTTTCGTCAGTTGAGGTGACAATTACAGTCAGACTGTGGGTGTACAGTCAAGAAAGGTGATCGCTTGGTCGGAAGTAATCATTTTTCAGAGTATGAATGGGACGCATGCATGATCGGGACACGAGCTGAGAAAGGAGGGGAACTGCTGCAAAGGGGATGAGTGACGTCAGAGAGAGCCGCGCTGTGATAGGCTGGTTGGTGTGAAACCGCGCTGGGATAGGCCGATTGTCAAGAGCCGCGCTGTGATAGGCCAGTTAGCAAGAACCGCGCTGGAATTGGTGGATTGTCATCAGGAAGTAAATAGGCGCAGGGAACGGAGAAAAGTAGATTTCGAACATGAAGTGTTTTAAGCGCTTGAGAGCGATCTTTAAGAGAGAAAAGAGAGAATCGGTTGACGGGGAAGAGGCCCCGCCAGAGGGTACACCAGCTCATTATATGGCCACGAATGTTGGGTTGCATACTATATTGTGGATTTCTGAGTGGAGTAAGATTACAGAGGGGAACGAGGAACTGACGTTTCCGAAATACGGAACGTTTAGGTTAGAAGCATTGCACCAGTTAAAAGCAGTAAAGACTTCAACGAGACCTCTGCCCAGACCAACACAGTTTGAAGACCTTAATGCATGGATTTGGGCGGCGCACGAAAGAAACCAGAACAGGCGTCAAGAAAGAGTGAGACGATCGGTAAGAGCAGTGCAGGATGCCAAATGGGATGAAGAAGCTAAAAAGTGGAGAGTGCAGACGATTGAAGTAGATAAATTGTATCCAGTGATAGAAGTTGTAGGAGACAAGAGACCACGAGAGGAGGATGATGAGAGCGAGACAGAGGACAGCCTGATAAATAGGTTGTTGATAGACAGACCGCCTCCGTACAATAGAGGGATGGAAGGTGCTGAGCTCCAAAGGGGAGATGGGGTTGGTACAGGAGAGTATAGACCATCTCCTATAGCAGACAGAGAATACGCCAAAGGTGAGGAAACACCTCAGCCTAGTCCAGTACAGAGGGTAGTCGGAAGGTTCGTGGTACAAAAAGTGCCGGAAACAGAATGTGCCAAGTCCTATCAATTGCCAGATGCTCTCCAGGTACCTGTTAGTATAGGTCCTATAGTATCGATTTATGACCCAGAGAAAGTACGAGAGGAGGAACAGGTACGACTAGACAGGGAGAGAGCAGAAATGGAAAACAGGAACAATATGATTAATTCTCGAAGTCAGTTACGAGGACCAAGAGATTGGAGCACGCCATTAAATCAAGCAGGGGATCCCATAATAGATCAGGGGGGTCCGAGAGGACCGATGGACCTGAGGGGACCACGGCCGAAGTCCTTTAAGGAATTGAGGGCTGACTTGAGAGAGTGGGATGCTAAAACGGGAACCCAGAGTAATAGGTCAGGAACGGAAGCCGAATGGGGAAATCGAGGTGATGGAACATTGTCTCACTGCGGGGCAAGTGAAAGCGGCCAGGAGTGCGACGGCAAAAGTCAGGAGAATAGAGGAGCTACACGTCATTTCCTTAATGGAAATGGACAGGAGCGAGAGGAAAGAAGTCCAGAGTGTGGAAGGGTGTCTCGTCTCATTCACAGCGAAGGAGACCGAAGGACACAAGAGTACAGAGACAGTTTTAAGTGCACTCACCATGCACCTGGCGAGGATGTACACCATTGGCATCGCTGGAACATGGGGAGTTGCGAGGTGCCTCGCCATGCGCCAAGCGATCAAGGACAGGAGCGGGATCGCGGGAACATGGGGAGTTGCGAAGGGTCTTACCATGTGCTGAGCGATACTAGACAGCAAGGGAACTGGGAAAGCAGGGGAAACAACGGAGGGCCTTATCATGCATTCAGGGGGAACGAGCAGAATAGACAGAGTGAGACTGTGGGAAATAGAGTATCATTTCATCACACGCCAAGAGGGGATGGAACTGCATGGGACCTAGAAAGATGGGAACATGGGAGGACTCCCCATAACTCGCCTGAGCCCAGGCGTAGGGCTTGGAGCTGGGATGGGAGAGATGTCAATGGACCCTCTAAAAATCACTCATTGACAGCTGAGATAAAAGCCCGAAGGCTAGATGTGACCAGTTTAAAATCCGACTTGGATGAGATCATAGATGGCACGTTACCTTTAGAGAGGATTGACATGTACGAGCAAGATGAGGTACTGTTCATAGCAAAGGATATCACTCGGAAAGTGAGAGCAGTACATGAGAAATTATCTGAATTAGCAGACAAGTACATGGCAGACTTGTCGAGAACAAAGGCATTACAGGGTAACCATAGGTTGCATTATTCAGATCAGGACCTCGAAGAGAGGAGAACAATTGGATTGAAAACACACATTAGAGAACTGATCACAGGAATAAGGACATGGAGAGATCTGGATAAGTGGGAAGAAAGGTGGTCCAAGAAAGGAACCGTCAGGCGGAGCACAATTGTGATGTCCCCAGAGGAAGGGCTACAGAGGATGGAAGCTTACCCTTTGCGAGAAATAGCGAATGGGAGCTATGTGCATGTGCCATGGAGTAGGGGAGATTTAGCTGCATTTACCAATTCTTTTCCTAAATTGAGAGAGAACCCCGTGGAGTGGTACAAGCAGGTAGAGAGGTTTGTAAAAATCTCTAAAGTACTGTGGATTGATTTGATCACCCTATTTGATATCGTAGTTCCAGGAGACTTGTGGACAGCATGCAAGGTTAGCGTAGAATGGCCTACATCTGAACCAGAGAGGGATGCTCAGACAAATGGACCGTCTGAAAGAGTCATGGAGAAATACGAAAGGGTAATGACATGGCTGAAAGATAAGGTGCCACCACAGGACATAGATTGGGTGAAAATAGATCGAACTAGGCAGGAACCCAAGGAGACAGTCCATGAATATTATGAGAGACTATTGAAAACATTTAAACAGTACAGTGGACTGGATGTAATGGATCCCAAAGACATAGGGCAGTTTGTGTCAAAATTTGTTTTGGGATTGAGACCTGATATTTGTTTGATGATACAGCAACATTTAATTTGTTGGCAAAATAAACCGTTGGATGAAATTCTGAGATATGCAAGGTATTGTAGTGATGAAATTGATTCTAAAGCAAAAAAACTTAAGGAGAAGCTGATGTTGGTTCAGATGCAGTCGGCTGGAAAGGGTGGACAGCAGCAACAGGGAACAGGGACCATGGGAAGGAGACAAAATAATCAGAACAGGGACAGCGAGGAGAATCCGAGACCTAGAGTAGACCTGGCTACCTTGAAAAAGACGACAAAGTGTCACCAGTGTCACCAGGTGGGACATTGGAAACGCGAGTGTCCCTATAACCCTGAAAATGGAGAACTAGAAATTGAGGAAGAGGAAGTTCAGGGCAGTCCGGTAAAGGGGACAAAGATACCCAAGGGTAAGGTGGTCAAAGGGGGGACCCCGGCTCCTCGAGTCGAGCCCAGTTCCCTCAACCACCCAGAATTGCGACAGGAGGAAAGACTTATAGACAGATGCCTCTTGTTATAGGAGGAGAAGAGTGTTACTATGTTGATCCTCTAACTGGACAACAAGTGAGAAGAGAAGAAGACTGCACCCTCGGGGCAGTTCTAGAGGTGGACCAAAGGGGACCATACGTAGAGGCAGAAGTAGCAGGGTGTCCTACGACCTTCTTGGTGGACCGTGGGCCACTTGATCCACTCTGAGATCAGCAGTGGTTCCAGGTCTGCCAATGTCGGGAGAAACAATACAAGTGGTAGGAGTCGCAAATAAGAGAATGACTAACCCTCTGACAGAACCAGTACTAGTGAAAATAGGGAAATAAAGTGATGAGCATCAGTTTGTGGTCTGTGACTCTAGCCCTGTGTGTCTATTGGGAAGAGATTTATTGTGCAAACTAAATTGTACGATATACTGCACACCTCAGGGAGTGGAAGTACAGACTAACGACGACGATGCCGACTTTAAAGTTGCAAACTCAAAGGTATGTGTAGAGCTGTATCCTACTTTGACGGTGGAAGAGCTCCCTTGGGACTTAAGAGATACGGTGTCATCCGAAGTATGGGATTTCACTGGAGAAGAGATAGGACTGATCAAGGGAGTGGAGCCAGTGAAAATCATGGTAAAACCAAATGTCGAATATCCAAGAACACCACAATATAAATTGACTCCAGAGACGATTGCAGGAATAAAGCCCGTGATCGACTCCATGATTAAGCAGGGAATACTGAAGGAAATCGTGGGAAGTCCATGTAACTCCCCGATTATGGGTTTGCAGAAACCTAGTGGGAAATTCAGGATAGTGCAGGATCTCCGGAAGATTAATAACATAGTTGTTTCATGTTGTCCAGTGGTACCGAATCCATCAGTGATATTGTTTCAGATACCATTCCAAGCTGAGTGGTTCATAGTGATAGACCTTTGCCAGGCCTTCTTTTCAATCCCATTAGATGAGGAGAGCCAATTTCTTTTCGCTTTTAAGCTGGAAAATCGCGTATTAACATGGTGTAGTATCCCACACGGGTATACAGAAAGCCTATCGATTTTCAACCAGCTACTGAAGAAAAATCTTGAAAGTCTAGTACTGCCGCAGAACTCGGTTCTAGTCCAGTACATAGACGACCTACTTGTTGCGTCAGAAACAGAGGAAGCTTGTAAGGTAGACACCATCACCTTACTGAACCATTTAGCTGAGAACGGACACAAGGTGTCTCCGAGCAAATTACAGTACTGTCTGACGGAAGTACAGTACTTGGGTCACAGAATTGAAAAAGGGAAACGGAAGGTGTCACCAGACAGGATAGAGGCGATCATGAAAATGAATTCGCCAACGACACAAAGAGAGGTCAGGATGTTTCTAGGAATGGTTGGGTATTGCCGACAGTGGATAGCTAACTTTTCCTTGAAAGCAAAACCCTTACAAAAACTGACGCACAAGGAGGTGAGTGATCCGGTACCATGGGACAAAGACTGTTTGATGGCATTCTTGCAGCTGAGAGAGGACTTGTGTCGTGCTCCTGCTCTGGGAATGCCGGATTACGAAAAACCATTCTTACTTTACTGCTGTGAAAGAGAAGGTTGTGCTTTGTCGGTTCTAGCCCAAATTCATGGAAATGCCCGTAGACCAGTTGCATACTTCTCGGCTACTTTAGATCCAGTAGCCGCAGCGTTGCCCGGATGTCTCAAATCCGTTGCTGCAACGGGTGTCAGCATTGAGAGGTTCGAAAGTATTGTAATGGGACACCAGTTAGTGGTGTATGTACCTCATTCTGTGGAACTGTTAATGACCAGGACCAAGACACAGCATTTGACAAATAACAGGCTCACACGCTACGAGCAAGTCATTCTTGCCGCGGAGAACGTGACCCTTAAGAGATGCTCTGTCTTGAATCCTGCTACTTTGATGCCACTTCCAAGTGACATAGAAGATGAAGAATGTGAAGATCACGATTGCCTTGATGTGACTGAACTATGCACCAAACCGAGACCAGATATTGTAGATGAGCCAGTGACGGACCCTGATGAAATTTTCTTTGTCGATGGCTCATGTGTAAGAGACAATATTGGTCGGTTGAGAGCAGCTTATGCTGTTTGCACCATTACTGGAGTTATGGAAGCCGCTTGCCTGGAAGGAGTACACTCCGCTCAGGTAGCCGAAATCATTGCATTGACACACGCTTGTATAGCAGGCAGCAAAATTCGAGTCACCATTTACACCGACAGCCAATATGGTTTCGGGGTAGTTCATGACTATGGGCAATTGTGGTCTCAAAGAGGTTACATGACTTCTTCAGGTTCACCTATTCGAAATGGGGAATTTGTACGACTATTGTTAGAAGCATTGCAAGGTCCGGCAGCTATTGCCGTTGTTAAATGTGCAGCTCATACCAAAGGCGCTGATTTTGTGTCCCAGGGAAACAGATACGCAGACGAGGTCGCACGTTATTGTGCAGAGCAAGGATACTCTTTTACAGAGGTAGAAGTAGGAGGGACACAGGAAAAGACAGAGTTAACTATGATGTTGGAAACTGTAGACACCTGGGACGATTTAAAGGGCATACAAGAGAATGCAACAGACTTTGAGAAAACGACATGGGAAACCGCAGGTTGTGTAAAGAGCGAAATGGACTTTTGGGTTTCAGCGGATGGAAGGGCAGTGTTGCCAAATGAGTTAGTGAGTCCAATGGCGAGACAGATCCATGGCCCGGTACATTTAGGCAGAGATGCTATGCTTCGGGTATTCAGGCAAACGTGGTATAACCCCAAGTTTAGAGTAGCTGCAGAAGCAGTGTGCCAGCGATGTGTAACCTGCCAACAGTTGAACGTAGGAAAGAGAACACCAGTCACGTTGAGTCACATAGGGAGGTCTGGGGGCCCGTTTAATCGGATGCAACTAGACTTCATTGAAATGCCAAAATGTAACCGCCTCAGATACGTTCTGGTGGTTGTGTGCATATTTTCCAGATGGGTCGAGGCTTACCCTACACGCAGGTGTGACACACTCACAGTAGCAAAGTTACTGCTTAGGGAGCTAATACCGCACTTCGGGGTGCCAGCCTCTTTGGAATCAGATAGGGGAACTCATTTCAACAGCGAAATTGTGAAGATGCTCTGCTCAGCATTGAATATTGATCAGAAGCTGCACTGTAGCTATCGACCAGAAGCTTCAGGAATTGTGGAGCAGATCAATGGGACGATAAAGTCCCGAATTGCCAAAGTATGTTCATCGACATCTCTAACCTGGCCTGATGCACTGCCATTAGTACTTATGAGCATACGTAGCACACCCGACAGGAGAACAGGTCTCTCTCCACATGAAGTATTAATGGGGAGGGCTATGAGACTGCCATCAGTTCCAACTGCAGCATTGTTGAATATCACAAATGATCTAATCCTGGATTATTGCAAGGGACTTTCTGATGCCATCCATTCTGTGTCTCTTCAGGTGCAGGCTGCTGAAATTCCATCATCCCAAGACCTGTGCCACGACTTGTGCCCTGGTGATTGGGTCGTGGTGAAGAAACACGTCAGGAAGAATTGCTTAGACGTGCGTTGGCGAGGACCCTACCAGATCATCTTAACATCGAATACTGCTGTTAAGGTCGGAGGGCTGCCCAACTGGATTCACGCCTCCCATACGCGGAGAGTTCCAGCACCCCTTGAAGAAACAGCTCCTCTCTCGGATGAAAATCCAGCTGTGGACGAAGAATCGATAGAGGGGACCAGCCAAGCTGTGGGGGTGTCGGACGAAGCCAGGAGCGTGTCAGACCAAGTGGAAGAAGGGCAAGACGACAGTGAAACTGACGTTGCCACAGAAGGAGAAAGTAGCTGTGAGTACGAAACAGACACTGATCAAGCTGCAAGTGATCAAGAGTCGGGTGTGAGGACAAGAAGCAGGAGAACAAGGCGTGGAGAGACCAGTTGGCCTGAAAGACGGAAGAGGCCAAGCTTGAAGTCAACTCCAGAGAGAACCCTTGCTCCTATATCCGAAGACTCAGACCTAGACGAAGGTGCACAGAACTCAGAAGCGGAGGGTCCAAGAAGAACAAGGAGGGTGCGTGTACCCTGCAGAAGATACGCCACTCCTGAGTGGACCTACCTAGCATCAGATGTCGTGTGCACAGAGATCCGGGAGGGTGAGGGAAGTGACAGTGATCAGCACTGACCCCATCATAAAGCTGGAAGTAGCGTTGTTGGTGCCTGGAGTTGAAGCTGAAGGGTTACTAACACTCACTATCCCCAATCCTCCCTACCTGAGCAGAATACGAGAACTAGTTTTAAACAGAGTAGAGTTTCCGACGTTTGGTACAACAGTATCGACACTCGAGGAGACCATTCTTCGTTTAGAAATATTAGAATACGCTATTAGAGCCGCTGGAACACGCACAATTGTAGACACCTAAAGACTTTGTAAATAAATTATATTTAGAAGATAACCTAGCGCCGAGTGGAAGAAGAAAAAATTTAGGGACCTTTCCATTTAGTTGACGGAGAAGGGCTAGGGTTGTCTGTTGCCGTGGTTCTAAAGACTGATTTCAAAAAGAGATTGCCAGCTTCCTAAGGTGTAGTCCAAGAAAGGCTGAACGAATAAAGAGAGACTGTTGAAGAAATAAAGAGAAAAGACTTTACATTGGAAAAAGAGACTAAAAGCTACACTATCTAGAGAACATGGAGGCCGGCAACTCGAACCGCAAGGCGAAATGTATAATAGGTACACTTTTAGCGGGAGTTATTCTTCTTATAGTTTTAGTAGTCACTGTATCATATGGAGTGGGGCATGAGAACGAGACGAAAGTTACAGAAGCAAAGGTTGTGGTAACATCAAAACCTACTACTGCTGGTGAAAAGGAGGACAATGCAATACAGGAGAAGGCTTTACTAGCAGCAGAAGCTCGTAGATTACATGTAGATGAGTCACAGGGAAACTTTAAGTCAAACGCTTATGCCAAGCTGTTGTATGAATATATTGACGTCATGGAGGCGAAGGACTGCTACGTCTGTATGCATTTGCCAGCCTCTGTAGACGAAGGTATTAGATATCATCATCTCCCATTGACTTATGGGATTACATGTAGTTTGTTGCTTAGCATATTTTATGGACGAGATAGCTTTGAATATTATTTTTCAAACTTTGATGCAGTATTACCTGAAGTCCCGAACTATAAGCACCTAAATAAGTGGGACTATTATAAGAGTGAGGACAGATTAGGGAAATTTTTCATTCCTTGGAGAACTTTAGATACTTCACATGCCCGAAGAAATAATCTGACTTGCAAAGTATCAGAAATTGAGAAAAAGTTTATTGGGCAAGTAGATGATCGATACAGAAGACAGAAAATTCTAAAGGCTTCAGGCCAATGGAAAACAGATTGGACCGAGCAGGAAAAGTCACACAAAAGAAAGGGTAGTAATGGCCCAATAGCTTTAGATCGAACACAAAAAGGGAAACTATGTATATATAGGGGTAAAACCTACTATGAAAACGTGTTTGTGGGAGAAGTAAGTTGTGAACATGCCTTCCAATTAGAATATTACTCGAAAGACTTCTTAAAAGGAATGCAAGTGATTCCGAATGTATATTTTGTATGTGGAAGAAATGCCTACGTGAAACTACCTGACAATTGGTACGGTTCATGTTATTTGGCAATTGTCTTCCCCAAAATATATCACGCTAAAGATTTTGAAATCATAGAGGGAAAAACTTCAAAAAGAGGGAGACGAGATGTAGGAGATGCTGAGGTAGTTGGAGATGTGTTTGGTGCTATGTTCCCTCTTTTGGGATTAATACTGAATGATGTCAAGATCAGGAGATTGGCAACAGTTGTAGATAGATTATCTGCCAGTACTGCTAGATCATTAATGCTGGTGGAAGGAGAGATGCAATCGATAAGGGCAATGGTTCTTCAAAACCGGCTTGCTCTAGACGTTCTGTTAGCCAAAGAGGGCGGAGTCTGTAAGGCCTTGAAGGTCCAGGAATGTTGCACTTACATTCCAGACAATTCAAAACCTCTTGAGAAGTACATACGAAATATAACTGAAATACACCAAGAAATTGAAGATTTGTCAAAAGTAAATGTGTGGGAAAAAGTGGGTCACGGAATGGGTAAAGTTGGAGGTTGGTTTGCCAACCTAGGGAAACGCTTTGTATGGTACATTCTGAAACCTATCATCATAATAGTGATCTGTGTAATCATATTGTGGGGACTAGTGAGGCTGTACCAATGGTATAGGTCAAATAGGTTGCAAAGATCCATGAGAGAGCAGGAGCAGAGACTAGCTGCGATGCAAGATAACCAGTACAGGAGTCTGAGGGCTCTAGAAATGATAAAGCGGGGGAGCCTTGCAACAAGTTCTGTTTGATTCAACTCAATGTTGGTGTTGTGATGGTGATGACCCCTAGAGGTCATCAAAGGGGGGAACTGAGAGAGCACAATTTGAGAAAAAATGTATAAGTGCACCATATTTACAAGTTAGATGCACGAATTTAGTTAAAGCATTTAGAAGTGTCGAAAATATATAGAAATGCATATACTCGTGTTATCAGATTCCATGTTATGTAGCTGCTGCAGAAGAAAATGTGATGCTGCTAAACGTAGAAATGTGCAGGCCTCATGGCAATGTATGAAGAACGAAAACGTGCCTTTACATCTCGCATAAGATGGATTTGATATTATTCAGAATAATTGATCATATGTTAATATTATGTTTTATAGAAGTGTTTCATATAATCAGAGAGTAATAGGTTAGAAATTGTTTTAGTTTAAGAAATAAAGGTTCACAGAGTGCAGGCCTTTGCAAGTAATTTAGTAGGCCTGGAAAAATAAAGCTGCTTCTTTGATCTGCACGTGTTAGTTAGAATCGAGTCTCGTTAAGCATAAATTGTCAACCGTGTTCGAAGTTCTATGACTTGAATAGATAGCTGGAGGTTGGAATTTGGGGCCCAATCCATGGGTGTCTGTTTGCAGGTGCGAGGGGGTTTCAATCAAGAGCGTGATGAATAGAACTCTGTCCGGGGAGACAGGCACAGGCCTGGAGGAGGATCCAGGAATTTCCTGGGGGGTACCGGCGAGCCGAGAAGAAGCCTGGGAAGCAAGGTCAACGCTAACAAGAGGCCCAGAGGAGTATCAGTATGGAAAAAGCCAGAACCGAAACCATGTGAGATGCGTACGTGAGGGGCATCTCTGAGGGGCGTTTCAATTGTACTTGTGGTTTTGTATTAGTGACAGCACCCTGGAGTGGAGTTAGAGCAGATGGCCTGAGGACCCTTGGAGAGCGGATGGGTAGGCAGAGAGGGCATGACTGCAATGCACAGATTTACATCAGAGACTAAGGGAAAGTGAGTGAACTTCTTTGGAAGTCACCACGGCTGACACCTTTTTAACTTAAGATTCTGTTAAGTAGGGATGTCACTTAGTCTAGTGTAGGGACAGTCTAACCTGATTCTTTTCTCTTTTTGTAAATGACGCTTAAGCTACATCTTGTGTCTATTCTTGCAAACCTGTTAGTATTTGAACTGGCTTTAGTGGTATTTTTCTGTCGACTAAGATCGCTCAGAGAATTCATGTTTGTGTTGGTGCCAGTATACCTTTTGAACCTTATATTGAGATGCTTGTATCTTCAATTATCTTTGGCTTTATAATAAAACTTTAAAACTGATTTGTGGTAAGTGGTTCTTCAGAGTCGTGCCAATTATTGGTTTGCTTAACCTGGTAGTAGATTGTTTTACTCTATGACAGGCAACAAAGATTCAGTCGACCTAAGTGGGGATTTAGATCTAGAGTAATCAAATGCGAGATCGAAAATCCCGCCTTCCATATACCATTATTTCGCATGCGTAGTAACACGCTTGCGATGTTACAATTTGCGTACTAATGGTACGCGTTGTAACATCACAAGCGTAGTAACGCTTGTGAAGTAAAGGTATGCGCAGTTTCAGCAGCGTAGTAAAGGCTGTTTACCCTTGTAACATCTGTGCAATTTCAATAACTTCACTGCATTTTTAAGGCATTTTCAAAAGTTTGTTTTGTATCCAAGCTGCTGTGCTAATCAAATAAAAATAGCTTCCACCAAAATGATTGCATGTACTGCAGATCAAAGTGATAACCACATGGCAAGGAGTAATTTTCCACCAGTAATGTAACCAAATTAGGGTGCATTTTGGCATTAAATTAAAATAAAATGTAACTATACAAATGTCAGACACCCGACAAAGCCGTGGTAGGCAGACCTTTGAGCCAAAACAAATTTAGGACCCTATTACGATTAGGTCAGAGGCCTTACGGCCAAAATCATCAGTTTCAATTCTGATCGGCTGATTATGATACAGCTGTTTGGAATTTAAACCAGCTGGTCATTCCGGCTGGCTTCTGACTGGTCCATAATCCAATTGGAAGGCATTTCCGCCTTTTGGATTACGTTGCACGGTTTCCAGCAGGGTTTCTGTGTCGGACTTTCCGACATGGAAACCCTGTCGGAAAGAGTGTCTTAGCGCCCTTAGCAGGTCCCTCTTTTGAGTTCGGCCACTGGTTGGGGACCAAGAGGGTACCTATGGTGCCCCCCTGTTAAACCTTGCACCTTGTGGTAAGCACCTTCAGGTGCCTGCCACCGGGTGAAGGGTTGAACACAGACTCACATTTCTCAATGGGAGCTTTTGTTTCAGCCGGTTTATGACTCCCATTGAGAAATGGGCAATACGACCGCACCATGTACTGTCGCATTGTAATTAGGAGGTCAGGACTGACGACGTCGCCCGACATCATAATAAGGCCCTTAGTCATTAAAATGAAAAAAGGCACCTACGGCCTAATTATAAGAGTCCTGATGATGCAGCTGGTAATTCCCTGCAGAAATACCAATACCAAGAGTTCTTGCAAATCCAAGGAGCTGGGGTAATTACCAACCATATTAAAGTGATACTGAGGCACTACTTAACGATGAGGGATTACTGGAGCAATTGGTAATTCTGCTCCCGATCCCCACAGTAATTCCCAATTTCCCCCAGTATTTCACCTAGAGACAGTACATGCGTTAAGCAGGCGGACTCTCCAGGGGAATAACATGATATCTGCAGGGTTACTACAGATCTATGGATTAGGATTGAACAATAACTTCTGAAAAAGCGCTAGAGTGTAAATGGGTAAGCTCACCCGGCTGGGATTGAGTTAGTACCCAGCATTGGTCTTCTCAGAACCACAACAGCATCAAACGTTTCCCCTAACGGACTTTTGGCTGCCAAAAAGAGGGGATTTGCTGAGAGGTCCTCGATGGTAGCCAGTGAGCAGGATGGCTCAGTGGGTTAACTGTTTATCGCTGAGAAATGTGGTTATCTAGAGGTCATGAGTTTGAATACCTACATAGCCTGATCAACCTAGATAAACTAATTTCCCATTAAATTAGGCTGTAGTAACATCTGTCATTTGCAGCTTTTACTAATTGTAGAAAATGGTGGAAAGCATTATAGAAGACATGATTACATACGTGTCTGGAGTGATGCCCATCATTCCAGTGTAGCGCGTGAGGACAGTCTTTATCGCACTGCAGAGACCACCAGTCCTCTAAAGTCAGCCTCATGAAACTCAATGGGCTTCTGAAAATTCCCCTCCAAGTACCCCTCTTGTTGCCATTTCCATTGATGGAAGGTTGAAATGGCCTCAAGGTACAAATAAGCGTTGCCTTGATCCCTCAAAACAAAACAGAAGCCACAAAACTCACCTTTGCAAAAAATAGTCTTTATTAACATTGTAGTCAAGGAGGGATGACAGTGGAGGGGCGGGGTAGCGTGCTGAGTTATTTTTAGAAGCCATCTTAGCTACACAAAGAGCAGAGGATGGGAACAATAGTACGCAGAAGTGTTGCAGCGATGGAAATGGCAACCATGGATGGCTACCATTTTTTGAGCAGCTGTTGAAAAGAAGTAGGCCTCGAACATAATGTATCACCTAAATCATAGCAACATGGCGGCACCCAACAAAAGGTGGTATACATAAATGGGCAACAAAAAGTCACTCTACATCTAGCAAACCTGTCTTTCATGGGTTTTCCTTGGTCCCGTTTATCCCTTACCCACCAGCTGCATTTCTTTGGGAAATAATCATGGATCTTCTGGAGTAACCTAACTTGAAGAATTCGTTTTTTTTTCAAAATTAAAATTAAGTGGACTGTGGGAATTACAAACCAATGCATAAATTAAATGTTCAGCAGAATGCATTTGTATGTGAGATTGAAGGACCGTCTTAGTCAGATTTTGTTCTTGGGATTGGGCCATACTAACTGCCCTTTGGCGATTTGTCTCTTTTTCGTCAGATATTCTCCACCTTAAAGCATCTCTGTATCCATTTGACCAACCGCTGATCTTTGTGGTGCGTCATGACTTTGACTTCAGCCATTCTTGGTTTTTCAGCCAACAACATCAAGCCTACTAGATACCACAGCTTCACTTGTCCCATTCCATGTGAGGCCTGGAAGTCCCAGAATGCTAAATGCTGTTACAAGCAGGCTTGGAAGTTAACTGTATGACATGAGGATGGTTGATATGTGCGAGATGGCCAGTATTTGAAGCAAAGAGGGCTAACAAAGTCTGTTTGATCATGTTTACATTTCTCTGAGCTAGCATGGTGAAATATTAGTCACCTGAAATTTGTGGCACATAGTAACCCAAGTGCATATATTACCCATGATAGGATGGAAGTGTCATTCTCTTATTACTGATAAACTGTAAAAGGGATTTTAACTACAGTGTTTTGAAGTCACGGCCTGTGCAGGTAAGAGCGGTAGTGGGGGATTTCGACAGACGATGACGAGGGACAATGAAACAAATAATTTCCCCTCGTCATCGTCCGTCGGAATCCCCCTACCCTGCCCGACCGCCCCACCGCTCTTACCTGCACAGGCCGAGACTGGTGTTTTGAGATCAGTTAAAAAAAACAGCAATACAAGAGATACCAGTCTGTTCGTTCTTTGTATAGTGGGTAAGAGGGCTGTTCCAAGTTAGCGTTAAACTATGGGGTTACAATGTGACGTCAGATGCCCCCCTTCTCTCATCTCATTTTATTTGGTCGATCATTTTGGAAGACAAACTAGGCAAAAAAGTCTATTTTGGTGTCTTTGACTGAAGGCCACAGAACCTCTGGCTTGCATGATTCTCAATCCTTAACAAACGTTCAAAGCATTAAAGCCCTCTTCACAGTTCACAAAGTTAACAGAATTCACAGCCCCAAAATGGTAAACCCTTGATAAGCTATGCTGTGCATTAACGCAGAGTAAATACCACACACAGTCTGTTATTTGGGGATAAGCTCCATGTAAAGTCAGCCATTGAAGTGTTACCGACCCTCATTCGCTCATCACACAAAACACTATAAATGAAAAGGACTGTGATTGGGCAAATGGATTTGCTGAGGTAATCACAGCTCATTGGTCTTCCCCTCTACTCTTGCCAATGATAATCGTCGCCAAAATGTCTAGAGGGGTGTAAATGACATCACACACACTTGGACCCTAATTCCAGCTTCACGCCTTAAACAATTTTCTATTTGCGGTTGAGGTGCTTAACTCATGTAGGGTACGGTATGGTGGTGGGCCCCTGAGACTTAAGGTAGCAAGGCCACGGCCAGGAGTTGGAACAGTCAAGTCAAGGCTAGCACAAGCTACTCCTACCAAAGGATGATGGCTACAGCACATCAAGCGGCAGCCATGAGGCAACCTTCAGCTCAGGTTTTGTCCTTAAAAGATCTATAGATTTCACTGTGATTAAGCGGTGTGTTTTCAAGGCCTTGAGTCATATTGCACTATTATATGGCCAGATTTGTGAGCGAGGAAACTGTGAAGCATGGAGTCTATTGAGAGAAGAAGAAGAAATATTGGGGCATATGTACAGGCCCCTATTGCCACGGAAAAATCACTTTTTGTGACTTTCCCAAGGTGATAGGGGCCTTGCCCTACGTACAAGGCAGCGTTAAGCCACTTAACGTGGCTAAACGCTGCCTTGTACATAGGGCACCCTTTCACGCTATGTTTAGCGTGAAAGGGGCATGCAGTGGGTGTTGTGGTGGGTGTTCCACCACAAAACCAATTGTATTTGATGCCGCCCCCCATGTACAAGGGTGGCGCAAAATTAAGACCAGGAAAATCCTGGCCTTAAGTTGGCGAAACGAGAAGAAATGCATTATTTCTCCTCGTTTTTGCTTTTTTCATGTTAGCTGCCATGTGCAGCACACGTGTAAAAAGCAAAATGCCCCTTCCAGTACATAAATAAACCTTTTTAAAAAATGTCATTGCAATTGCATGAAGCAGCACACATGAAAGTTACAAAATGGCATTTTAGGATTTTTTATGTGCAGGAAGGGACACATTCCTACACATAACCGATCCTCCCCTGCACACAGACACCCTACAACTTAGCGCCATCACTGGGGGAAACGCAAGGCTGCACCACATTCTTGTAAATATGGTGCAGCCTTGCATTTCCGAAGAGGCGGAGTGTGTCATTAAGCCCAGGAGGCTAACGACACGCTCTGCCACTTCATTGTACATATCCTCCATTGTCTCATAGTTTACAACCGGCCATACTATTTAATAAATAAATATATGTCCGATTTTCTTTATAGGTTGCCTCAATTACTGCCATTGAAAGCATGCGCATGGCAGGATTCAAAGTAAGCATCACAAAAACACAATGAAGGCGACTTTAATAAATGTTATTTAAAAGTTAGTCAAACAAATATTATTTTTTAAAGTTTTGACAGTCCATCTCTAAATGCTTTGCAACATAAATCTGTAGAAGGGCAGAAACGGCTGGTAAATATATTTATTTCCAAAGATTAACACCTCCTATGCGCTTTAAGCACTGTTTTTATATTCTACATTTAAGCCAACATTTTTTTCCATGTTTCTATTACCTCCATTCTTAAGAATTTTATTTGCATACTGTAGTCGGACAGGTCAGCTTTTTGTCCCTTTCCCTTGACATACCACTCAATCATGCCCTCTCACGCAAAGGCATCGGGATTAAGCATGAGCGGATTTTGCGGATTGGCAACCGCGAATTTTGCGGATTTGCGGATTCGCAATCCGCAAAATCCGCGAATTCCCGCGAATTTGCGGATTTTTTTTTTTTTGTGTTCGCCCGTGTTTCTGCCAGTTCGCGAGGGTTTTTACAATTTCGCAAATTGCGAACTTACCTGTCGGGTCGCAAGTTTCGCGAACTTGTTGTTTCTACGTGTCCAGCCTGTTTGGGACACTCTTCTTCATCACTGCCACTCTCTGTCACCACTGCCACTCTCTGACTACTCATGCCACCCTCTGGCCCACCCATGCCACCCTCTGTTTCATCACCACACCCTCTGGTTGTCCAGTGTACATTATTTTCGGCAAAGCAAAGCACACCTTCCCTGCCTCAAGTGACCTGAATTAATTTGGGGCTGATTAATGTGTCACAGAATATTTTTTTAGCTGGCACCTGCTTCCTTAGTGCGCCCTGATTAGTGATCTTTTGCACTTGCTAAGTGCTTTCATTGTTGCAAAATTAGTTACAACACCTGCCCTGCCCCAACTGACAATAATGAATTAGGGGCTGATTAATGGATTTTAACTTCCAGCCTGGCTCCTGCTTGTCTCCCTTAGCTGTAATTCAGGACCTTTGTGGCATATGTGTAACTATTCTGAGGTTCAGAGCAGGGTCACATAATAGTTTCAACTGGCAACTGAACTCTGGAGGGGCCCCTCAGGAAGCACTACAGGAAATGGCTACTAATGATGTGCCTGAACTTTTGAACCTGGTAAGTAGTTACTTTCAGTTTTGCTAAGATCGTATTTCTGCAATTTTGCACTTATTCGCGGGGCGCGAACTCACGCGAACAGTGCGAGCAGCGCGAGCAAAATCCGCTGCTCGCGGATTTGCGGATTTTGCGGGAAATTCGCAAATCTCGCGGATTGCGGATTTCCCGAAAATCCGCAAAATCCGCGAGCGTAACGGATTTTCCGCCCATGCTTAATCGGGATATAATGAGACAGCACCTTGCTTATTGATTTAGGGCCCAAAGGGATAACAAAAATAGAGATATGCAACAAGACAGGACTCAAGACTGGTCTTGACGTATAATGGCCAAAAAGACAAGGCATTTTGTTGATGCCCAAGATACAATGCCAGTCCTTGGAAGTCCAGAGTAAATAGCTACCCCTAAAGTCTGGAGTGAATTACAAAAAGCAAGCATGGATTCCAGAGAGTCCTTAGTCATGTTGGTGTAGGGTGATCGTCCTTCTTTGATCACTACTATGCGAAGCTATCTCTTAGGCATTATGATTCCCACAGCGGGTAGAATTCATTGCAAATTGATTTGTGCAGTAACTTTATTGATAGTGTATATTCTTTACCATGTTTCATAGAATTTATTTCAAAGCCACAGAGGGATTTTGTGAGCTTTTTGCCTAGTCCTGAATTTTGAGGCAACATGATTAGCAACTCACCCCGATCGAATACCATATTATTTGCACGAAGGTCTATGTGATATACACTCCTACCGTAGCATCATTTGATACTATCAGAAGAAAGGACAGGTGCATTGGTTACTCTAGGTAGCATCTGGTTCTCCTCTGATATGTATATTGGACTAATTCATTCATTCATGAAGTGGCTCGTTAAGAAGAGAAAATGGCTTCTGGTCTACCTCCCATAAGAAGCCTAGACCACCTCTTGGCTCCACGACTAATCTAGAGGAGAATCCTTTTTCTGGTGACAAAAGATTCAACCACTCCTTCCCCACAATCTTAAGTAGAGGTATATTGTTCAACAACTAGGTGCATGCTACATAAGTCCGAATTCATGCAGACAAAAATGCTGGGAAGTTGATGCTGACGGGCACAAAAACTGTGAAAACACACTAAAATGGAGAAGCTCTGAATGGTCACAGAACAGAAGCAGCAGATCCAGTAAGGAATGCAAAGCAAATTAATTTGGAAAGATAGAAAAATCAACCACAACCCAGACCCATTAATTTGGTTAATACTCACTGGGGGCTATGAAATTCAATGGCAAAAGTTGGTCATCAAAAAAAGAGAGCTCCTCAACATATACATAAACAACAACCTTAAGTCAAAAGGTAACACATTTTTGTAAAGCTTAGAACAGGAGGCAAATAGGAAAATTACACACAAATAGGAACAGAAATAACACGATAGGAATGGGCTCGCAACTATACGTTAAATCTTCTGAAGGCAGAGTTGATCCCACGTAGCAAGCCATTGGCACAAAGAGGAATGCATTTCATTGATGAAGATTTGTATCTGTTGAAGGAATTGAGTAAGTACATTGATGATATAGTTCAAGTCATTTACCAGAGTGCCAGATTGAGGAGCTGTGCAGAGAATAAAATTGCGGTAAATACTGTGTCTCTCACAAGGAAGTCACTGATCGATACCAAGGTTAGGGTACTCCTCTCAGTGACGAGTACACAGGATGAGGAAGAAGCCCTTTTCATTGCAAAACTGACATCCTGGCATGGTCTTCTGAATAATTTGAGGCTTTGTAAATGTGTACTAAAGTTATGAAAACAACTCCTAACTAGGCCGCTTTACAGGCATTCCAGAACCTTGTTAGAGGTGATACTCAATCAGTACAATTAGTAAGTACTTTTTGATGTAAAAATACCGTTTTTCATACAGTGCCTACTACTGGGGGTGGTGTTAGCCTATTTTTAAAAACTCAAGTTTGGCAGAAAAGGGAATGGGACACAACAAAATAAAGAGATCAGCCAACAATCGGGTGGTCGATCTAAAATCTGGGGAACCAGGTTCCAATCTCGGCAATGACGCTCAGCATCCTGTGATTCTGGGCAAGTCACTTAACCTCCCTGTGCCTAACAAAAATGAATGTGTCCTTGTGTAAGCAACTGGTGGTCAGGTAACACGCTCTGATACCCAATACCTTTGGGTCAAGTTTGCCCTATATAAAACTCTGAAGAAACAGATCCCACATTTTGATCAATTAAGGAGCACTTGGATTAGAAACATGGTCCCTTGTTCCACAATTGACGGTACCGACACTTGAGCACATCTGCTTGTTCATAAAGAATTGAGAAAACAAACTGTACAATTCAGTAAATCCGTCCTACTTGAAAACACTTTAAAGGACAGTCCAAAATTGTGAGTTTATGCTTACAATGCAAGCAAACAAATATGTTACTGTACCTACTCCAACAAAAGATGGAAGAAGTTAATTCTTTTCTGAGCTCCATCTTTAAGACCGAAGCCTAAGATGATGTCACTGAATGCAGCACTTATGCCACCACCATACTGAGGTTCAGACTGAAGGAGAGCTCAAGGAGGAAGTCTGTGCTCGCAATGAGATTGTGCACATTGGTCCGGCATTGATTACGCCCCTCGGGGGTTCATGTTGGCCAACGCTCCATCAGCCCCGCTTTTCACGAGGTCCATCATTGTACTGCACTGCACCTGCATGGACACCCCAACCCCCTTCCGGGTCGGAGCGACGGCTCCCAGGTGGCACATAGAGGGGTTTGGTTTGGTTTAGGATCCAAGTGGGGGTCGTTTACAATATGTAATTGTTGTGTTTTCTCTTATTATATCTGCTCTGTCGCAAAGGAACTTAGAGGCCAACACCCGCGGTGTTAATATGTGTTATTGACTCCACTCTATTGTTTTCATTCGCTTGATGGAAATCATTCTCCTGTAAAGCCCACTGCTTGTCATGAAAAAGAAAATGCAATAAAGTTTGTGTTAAAAAAAGGCGCTAATAAAGTTTGTGTTAAAAAAAAGGCGCTAATAAAGTTTGTGTTAAAAAAAAGCAGTGCGTGTGCTGATTTCAAAGGGGTGTTCAGATTTTGCAACATGTAGACTTTTTAATTAGGTCGCTAAGTAAATGTATGAGCCTAGTTGGGCTCTGTGTTCGTAAAGTCCCACAAGAGGCAGTGGTGTCTTAATACATTTACCACACTTTATGACTAGGACATTTTCATGGTGAGCTGGCGACTGTGGCAGTAGAGGCTGCTGTGATGTTGATTCAATGCATCACATCATGTCTGGAGGTATCCACGCTATTGTAGTAGAGCTAACACCTGAACAATAGTTGACCCTTCCTATTCAAGCCAAATTTTAAGTGAGTGTTATGTCTCGAAGCGTACACTGTATCGATGAACAATCCGAGCCAGGCCATGCTTTCTGTTGCCCAGAACCATCTTTTACATGTTTGATCCTTGAGAACCCATTGACAGAGCTGGTAGAGGCACTGGTAAAGCTGAAGAGAAATCACCTGTCATCTGAGACATTGAACCACTAACCATCAGAGAATGAACATAACACAGGACAAGTCATGACCATTACTCTCCAGGTAAATCTGAGAAGGAAAGGAAATGAATCCGGTAACACTCTTCGAAGGAGGTGCAAGAAGGCGGCTGACTTATGCCCGCAGCCTCTTGGAAGCCGGCTGCGCTGGATGGATCAGCAGCGTTACCAGAAGGGGCTGTGCTCTGTGGTGGATCAAAGTGAAAAGTCATAGAGAAGCAGAAATCAGTAGAAGGTGATGAGGAATTAAAGATGAAGGAACAAAAGGTAAGACATCATCAGCAACACTCAGCAGAGTGTTGGAGTGACTACGTGTCACTCAGGGAGACCCATTGGTTGCTTCTGGCAGAAGAGCGGCCTTTAGAATTCCATGACACGTGCGAAGAATGGAACGGAGAAGTGTCTCCTGACAACACCTTGGATTTTCTCTACTCAGGCATCTGGTCTTCCGCTCAGACTTCACCTCCACTGGGGTTTCGCAGACTGACCACACCCCTCACCTCTCATTGGCCGTCATGATCTTGGGAGAGGTCTATGAAAGGCAGGTCCTGGCCCAGGGCCTTCAGCTGGAGCACTCCTTCACTCAGGTCAATGCAGCTCTGAAGTAAAAGACAGGCACTCAAGTAAACTGCTATGGAAACACAACACCCTGCAATAAAATGCAATCACTAACTGTATAGTTTTAGCTCACCAGATTCCTTACTATACAAAAACTACAAGAGTTTCGGCCTAGCACATCCAAAGGTCACTGCTATAAATGTTAAAGTTTATCTTTCTACAAAGCTACAGGGCTGGAATACATTAGCAAAAGATTCAGTAAAAAGCCATAAATAGTAAATCAACATTTTTACATGTGTTGACTTAAGTGAAAATAAAATGTAAATTAATGCTTCTGTGATATATTTGCTTATTACTGCTGAGTGGTACGATGGAAAACAATCTCCTTAATCTAAAATGTATTTCTGCTGAGGTCAGAAGTAAATTCGTTTTCAGGATGGGAACCGCGATGGAAAGGACTAAAACTGCTGGAGGTGAGGCAGAACGGGTTTCTCATCAGGAAAGTGGAGAGACAAACAACACAGTTAATCTGTGCAAATAACTCTGAACAGCACTTTTCTACGCTCAGAAAGGCAGACTTGCTGCATTTCCCTATGTGGAAGGCCCCACACATTTGAGTACTCCAGGGAGGCTGCAACCAAGAATTATTAGAAAGTAAAAAATTTGCACCAAATGCTGACGTAACACAGTAAG
The DNA here is from genome assembly GCF_964263255.1 of Lissotriton vulgaris. Classification (NCBI taxonomy): domain Eukaryota; kingdom Metazoa; phylum Chordata; class Amphibia; order Caudata; family Salamandridae; genus Lissotriton; species Lissotriton vulgaris. The sequence goes on along the minus strand of NC_141686.1, from coordinate 66,367,798 downwards.
AGCAAATTTCTGAGGATCTCTGCAGTCCATTTGTGGATGGGGATTTTTGTGCAGTAAATGGCTAAGTGGCAGGAGACCAGAGAAGTATGCACAAGTGAGCCTGTGCAGGAGTGGGTGAAATTGGGGAAATACATTCAGGAAATATGCCAAATTTACATGTAATTCTATGTATTTTGGTAAATGAAGTTGGAAGGTATTATGTGTGAAAATTGTGCATGAGAGTTTACTTGCACATAAAAGTCACTTTCTACTTGAAGCATTCTTCCGTGAGTGAAAATTACACAAAAAATCGCAATTGGTAAAACAATTTGCGCCTTATGCAACATTTGCATAATTCACAAGATTTCACCTGCGTTATAAAAATGTCACCCCATCCAATGCAGAAGGGAAAAGCTTTTGACTGACAGGAAGCAGGTCCAGAGAGTTGCAGTTTTTACCTTGCGCTGATGGTTGCCAGTGTTCGATACTAGCATTTATTTAGTGAGACTGGGGCCTATTTTTCATCATCAGACTTTGACTTAAAGGAATAGCAGGAAAAGCAGCAAGAAAGATGAAGTAAGACAAAGATAGAAGAACAAAGATGAAGGGCGAAAACAAGGATGACAAAGAACCTGAAAGAGGAAGATGCAGGGGGGAAGTATGAGACATGAGGTAGAATCAAGACTAGGGAGGAGTGGCGGCTCCTCCGCTAAGGCAGAGGAGCACCACCCTACTGCTCTTTGAGCGGTGCAAAAAGGAAAAATGAAATGATGATGAAACATGTTATTATCATTTTATTTTTCCGTACTGAGGCAGTGTTACGTGGCTCAGTGGGGCTGGGCTCTTGTCACAGCCAGCAAGGGCAGGAGTGGTTGGTGCACATAAGTGTACATGAGGGTTGGTCATGCGCACTTAGCATGTTCTCGACCTGGTAGTATTGCACAGCAAGGGTGGAGAACATGCACAGGCTCCCACTCCTGCAATATTGTTCGATAACTGCAGGTGATAAACATATCGATGTACTTGAGAAAATTTTACATTTGAAGACACAATGTAGAAGAAGGTGCTCTATACTGAAGTAAATTCCTAGATATTGAAAGATGAGTGTTGTAACAGGTATGCACATGGGAGATTAAATATGAGCCAAAATGTATAAGAGAGAGTTTCATGCTAAAGTAAACAAGATAGTAAAGCTATGTATTGAAGGGGTTAAGAATGTGAGAAAAGAAAGGCAAAGTGGTAGAATGTGTACAAAAGAGAGCTGTTTGGTGAGGTGAGCACAGCTACATAAATGTATGCTTTAAAGACAGTTGCGACAAGAGAGGACACGAGGGTGCATGCAAATGAGAGAGTATGCTGAAGCGAGCATGTGCACAGTGGAGGAGCCAGTGTATTATGGGCACTAGCGCAAACAAGGAAATGGACAACTGGCTTTGAAGTACGACAAGAATCAGGGTTCAGTGGGCCCCTTGGGCTTCTGGACCCTGGTGCCACTGCACCTGCTGCACCAATAGAAGTTACGCCTCTGCGTGTGCATCAGGACTGTTGGGTCTAGAGATGGTTTCTGTGATATTTCAGGACTTTATTCCGAGGTGGAAAGTCCAGGAATATTTCTCTGTCCACAAACAGCTTCAATGAGCGCCTTCGCCTCAAGGCTTACTCCAGGCTCTGCAGTGGTTGTGCTTGTGGAAACAGAGACTCGAAGTGAAAGACAATATATATAAACAAGCATTGTCATAGCCAATAGGTCTCACATTTGGGACCTTATAAGTGTTTAGGCATGCAACAGTTGGTCTTTGTGCACCGAGGATATTTTGCTACATAACTAAATACTTATAGGGTCCAAAAAGCGAGACCTATTGGCTATGCCAATGCTTGTTTGTTTTTTGTTGCTGTTTTGTTTAAGTTGCCAGATCTACAATAGCTGGACATGGTTTTTGTTAACAGTTCTTTGCATCAGATGAACTTGTTTTCATTGCTCTGAAAGGTGTTTCCATTCTGGTTGTAGGAAGCAGTCATTCCTGGGGGTGTGGAGGCTGCCTAGCTGTGCGCATGCGCCGAACTTTCCAAATGAGAAAAAGCCTGGTGCAGGTGCAATTTACAAGTGTGGAGTGAGTGAGCCCCAGGCAGTATGACTCACTCACACAGGAGTTCATGCACTGCACCTGCATACTCAGCATGGTTTAAGGAAACTCGACCCACCCCCTCCCAGGCATCGAACACATATTTACCAAGAAACTCTGAGAACAGCCTGCCTGCTGCTCTGACGGCTGGTGGTGTGTGTGCCTGGTGAAAGCATGCACTGACGGCTGGTGGTGTGTGTGCCTGGTGGAAGCGTGCACTGATGTCTGGTGGTGTGTGTGCCTGGTGGAAGCATGCACTGACGGCCTGGTGGTGTGTGTGCCTGTAGGAAGCGTGTAATGATGGCTGGTGGTGTGTGTGCCTGGTGAAAGTGTGCACTGATGGCTGGTGGTGTGTGTGCCTGGTGAAAGCATGCACCGACAGCTGGTGGTGTGTGTGTGACTGGTGGAAGCGTGCACTGATGGCTGGTGGTGTGTGTGCCCAGTGAAAGCGTGCACTGATGGCTGGTGGTGTGTGTGCCCAGTGAAAGTGTGCACTGATGGCTGGTGATGTGTGTGCCTGGTGGAAGCGTGCACTGACACCTGGTGGTGTGTGTGCCTGGTGGAAGCGTGCACTGACGGCTGGTGGTGTGTGTGCCTGGTGGAAGCGTGCACTGACGGCTGGTGGTTTGTATGCCTGGTGGAAGCGTGCATGATGGCTGGTGGTGTGTGTGCCAGGTGGAAGCGAGCACTAGCGGCTGGTGGTGAGTGTGCCTGGTGGAAGCGTGCCCTGGCGGCTGGTGGTGTGTGTGCCTGGTGGAAGCGTGCACTGATGGCTCGTGGTGTGTATGTGCCTGGTGGAAGCGTGCACTGATGGCTGGTAGTGTGTGTGCCTGGTGGAAGCATGTACTTACTGCTGGTGGTGTGTGTGCCTGGTGGAAGCGTGCACTGGCAGCTGGTGGTGTGTGTGCCTGGTGGGAGCGTGCACTGACGGCTGGTGGTGTGTGTGCCTGGTGGAAGCGTGCACAGATGGCAGGTGGTGTGTGTGCCTGGTGGAAGCGTGCACTGACGGCTGGTGGTGTGCGTGCCTGGTGGAAGCGTGCACTGACGGCTGGTGGTTTGTGTGCCTGGTTGAGGCGTGCACTGATGACTGATGGTGTGTGTGCCTGGAGGAACCAGGAGCATTCACAGTGATAGAAGACACAAATGAAATTGGGGAGAAGGGATGGGGGAAGTGCGAGCAGAGGAGCATGATTCACAGCTAGAAGACACAAATGAAGCTGACCAGAAGGGAGGGGGGAAAGGCAGGGGGGTAGTGCATGCAGAGGAGCCTGATTTCAGCAATAAAAACACAGATGGCAGCTGTGCACGTGCACAAGCTCGTGTACGCAAGCTGTAGGCCAGCAAAAGCCTCTGGTGGCACTTTTAAAAGCCACTCACTAAATGTCTCGAAGAGACAGCGCATGCTCTGTTTCAGGCGAGACCTAAAAAGTGAACGGAATGACTGAGCAATGATGCATTGATACAGTGACTTAAGCACAATAACATTGTGACTGAGCAGTGACGCAATGACTAGACAATGACACAATGACTAAGCAATGACACAATGACAATGACATCGTGACTGAGCAATGACGCAGTGGTACAGTGACTAAGCAATGACACAGTGACTGAGAAATGACACAATGACACAGTGACTAGGAAATGATGCAATGACACAGTGACTGAGGAATGACACAATGACACAGTGACTGCAATGACACAATGACTAGGAAATGATGCAATGACAGTGACTGAGAAATTACACAATAACACAGTGAGTAGGAAATGATGCAATGACACAGTGACTGAGAAATGACGCAATGACACAGTGACTGTGCAATGACACAATGACAGTGACTGAGCAATGACTAGGACTAGGAAATGACGCAATGACACAGTGACTAGGAAATTATGCAATGACACAGTGACCAGGAAATGATGCAATGACACAGTGAAAAGGAAATTATGGAATGACACTGACTGTGCAATAACACAGTGACTGAGAAATTACGCAAATGACACAGTGACTGTGCAATGACACAATGACAGTGACCGAGTAATGACGCAATGGCTCAGTGACTAGGAAATGACGCAATGACACAGTGACTAGGAAATGAAGCAATGACATAGTGACTAGGAAATGACACAATGACACTGACTGTGCAATGACACAATGACGCAGTGAATGAGAAATGACGCAATGACACAATGACAGAGCAATGGCTCAAAGACATCTTGCCTGAACAATAATGCAATGACACAGTGACACCACCACTGAGCATGGACTCAATGACACAATGACTGAATTATGACACAGTGGCTGAACAATGACACAGTGGCTGAGCAGTGACACAATGACTGAGAAATGACACGACACAGTGTCATATAGTTACTGCTTTTCTATATACTGTGTTAAGTTAGCATGAGTTTATTAAATGTTTAAAATACATACTTTCCTTCGGCTTCAGTTTGCACACGACACATAATTGTTATTGTAGCTTTTAACCTAGACGAAAGATGTGATTTATTTGAGAATAATATGTTATTGCTCTGATATCAGTCGTGCTTGGTGCACTTGGTACACTGTCTGCACACTGAGTGCTGAACCCTCTAAGAATAACCTAACACAAGGTTGCTGGGAGGCCTGATCCTCGCACCACATTAGACATAACACAAATATAGTTGCTGCCAACATTGGGCTCTTAGCGGGTTTAAGATAGAGTTACTGAGAATGCAAAAACACACTTGATGATGCTTCGCATGCAGAGAGCAGGCAGCAGATGATGTGATCCTCTCCTCCTGACATTTAGAGGTACGGGCCCGCCCTGCTAAAACCCAAATGAGACATTCTTAGATATAATATAGTATGCTAATTAGGGAGTACGAGAAATAGGTGTTATTAATTTCTATTGATTTTAGCATTATACTATGAAATCACCGTTTGCTTTTTATGGACTAGTAACTATGCTGATAGCTCTGATTCTTATAATATGTATTTTTGTATTATATAAGATACTGCGTTTGAGAACCTTGCATTGAATAATAAATATTTCAAAAGTGCACGTGTCCTCTGTTACTCCACGTTCTGGTTTGAAATGATTATAGAGCGAAAGAGTGTTCATGTGTTCCACGATACCTGAGGTAACCTAAGTTCATGTTCTGGTTTGTCTAAGTCATTGGGAGTTTGTTATGACCAATGAGACACTGTAGCTAGCTCGGTAAGGGGATTTTGGAAACTGAGGTGAGTTTTGGGTCACCCTAATTCACTGAGGTTCCTGATCTCTATGTACAGTTCTGTAAGAGAACGGAATCCCTGCGACAACAGTGACTGAGCAATGATTGCACTGACATAATGTCTAAGCAATGACACCGTAACTGAGCAATGACGCAATGACTAGGCAATGACGCAATGACACTGTGACTGGGGCAATGACACAGTGACATAGCAGTAACACAATGACTGGGTGCTGACATTTTCTTACTTTTAGTGACAGCAGAGTCTCTAGCCCGAAGGAAAACTCCAGAGCTTCATTATCTAGGGAAATAAAAAAAACTGGTTAGGAGCTACAGGCCCATGGCTGCAACAAAAGCATATGGTTCTACTGGCAACAGAAGAAGACAGGGTGAGACAAAGGGTGTACATTTGTACTGCACGAACAACAACATTGCAAAAAGAGGAACTTCAGGTTTTTGTAAGCATATAGTAAGTTCATACCTGTAGTGCAGCACCCCTTTTGGCACCGATACCTTATGGAGAAACAAAGCCGGCCACTCAGACTGGCCTCTTAAGGCCGCTGTGTGACGTCATACAGAGCAGTAAATCAGCAAAGTATACAGCATACATCTCACAACCAATGAACCACATTGCTTCTTGGTGCATAATGGCCACACCACGCAAGTGTCAAACCACAGGACATCTGCAAGGAGGAGCAGTAAGGTGTGGACCACCATCAGGTCAGCCCCCCCTCCTCCCTCCTCCCACGTCACCCGCTCATTGTTAAATACAGGAAGGAGCAACAAAGATGCATGCTTGAAACACTCCCCCAGTAGACTGCAGTTACGTTAACTGATGCTCCCAACTCGGGCACACTGAAGCAACAAGTAACAACACACTGCCATTGTGTAGGGTGCTTGTCTCATGCACCTTCACCACAGCTAGGGATTGCTGAGCGTCACGTGATGTCTGCTTTGCGGCAACAGATTTTCCCTGTTGATATCAAGCCCAACCAACATGTAAAGGGGAGGGTTCAATCCACAGAGGTTTGAGAACTGATTGACCAACAACAAAAATACCAGAATTTTAGAATATTTTTTCTTTCAAATGTAACTTCAGTCAATATTTTCAATTTTTAACAGCGGATAGTTAACACTTGGAATTCCCTCTCCTTCCTGTTCCCTAGCATATTGAGGATTTTTTCTTGCGTGTTCAACATCAGCTAAAAACATTGGGGCATATTTACAAGAAAGTGACGCATCTATAGAGATGCGTCACCTTCCTTTGGCCAACCTGAAAAATGCTTGCGCCACCATGGATGTGCCGTATTTACAATACGGCGCACCATGGCAGAAGGATTGATAGATGCGTCAGAAATTCTGATGCATCGGTTGGGGCAAAAGTCACGCATTGCTGGAGTTGTGCCGCAAGCACGAAGTAACTCCAGCAATGCATTTTATTCCCACTACACTGCGTCATTCCTTATGCCTTGCTTCAAGCAGGCGTAAGGTTTTGACACAGTGGTGTCAAGTGACGCAGGGAAATCTTGTAGATTTCACTGCACCGCTTTTACGAGGCTTTCCTGTGTATGAACGCCCCCCTGCATACATTATACATGACACAGGTATAATGTGACGCAGGGCTTTACAACGTGACGCATCTCCCTAGATGCGTCACGTTGTAAATAGGGCGCATTGTTTGCACCAAAAAAAGTGACGCAATGGCGGCGCAAAGAGGCACAAGGGGCTTGTAAATCTGCAACATTATATGTGCCTACTCTGTCTAGCCGTTTGAATGTCCCTAAAACTATAAGTGTGTGCGTATATACAGACCGAAGTTATATTCGAAAAAAGAAAATGACTGGATGATTCTGGGATTTTATACTGCAGGGCATTACAAAAGCATTTTAGATGCAACTTCCTCTTTAAGTCAAATAGATTGCCACTGTGAATTTGAAGAGGCTGAAACATGAATTTGAAGTCATACTGTTATCCAATAATAACTTCTAGCAAAAAATGTTTTTGCCCAGTGGAAGCTTTTACAGACATTATAATTATCAACACCATAGTTTTTGATGACACTGTTCAAAGTAATAAAAAACAGTTTATTACACCAATTAATTAACCTATGTTGTTTACATATAGCGACCACATATTTTTTATAATTGTTACAAAAAATCTTCCTGTGAAATGGATTCCATTTATTCAATTGTTTTCCCTTCTTTCCTCAAATGATTTTAACTCTCTGGCTGAGGCTACACAGCAGAACACTTCTTCAGCATTGGTTGCACAATGCTACTTTAATTTTACGCAACCATAAGTTGTACAAATCTTTCTCAAGCTACAGATGGCAAATCCAATTTGATGCATTTCAGATAAAGTTCCATCATCACACGCAAAGGATAAAATATATACTGCAGTTTTATTATTGATATTTACATAGCGCATTGGTGCTAAGTGCCCTTGAAGGGCTGCTAACTTGCCACCTGGGGTATGAAGCCATCAATGTATGGATGGGAAGGGTGTTGGCTGGATTGGCCTAGCAGAAGTTGTTATTTGTACTCTCTCACCTGGCAGTGGGGCATTACGCAGCATATTGCCGACGGTGAATATTAAGGAAATTAAATTAAATGAGTTTTAGATTTGTAGAGCGCTCTACTACTCAAAGGTGTCTAGGCACTAAGACTCAGGGAAAAGAGAGGAGAGGAAAGAAGAAGGAACCTAGGAACACAGAGTAGACAGGAAATTGTGACAGAAAAACGTGCCGGTTCGCATAACCTGTTATTATTTTAAACGGTTAGACTCACTCTTGGTGAAATTTCTTTGGAGAAATAAGCCTCCACGGATCGCCTTGTCTTCTCTTAAAAAAGATAAACAGTCTGGTGGTCTTACATTTCCAGACTTTAAATCATACCATTATTCTTTTATCCTCAAACAAGCTTCTCGTTGGCTTTCCACAGAAACTCCCACTTATCCTCCAGTTTGGCTATCTCTGGAGAAATCTCTCCTTTCTCCGTTTGGTTTTTTGGAGACCCTTGCCTTTTCGGCCAACGTTTCTCTCTTGAAATCCCCTGTCATTGCTCATACCCGTCACCTCTTATCTCCCCTTTTACCTTCTTCTTACCCTTCTCTTACTTCTTTGTCCCACCAACCTATTTGGCATAATAAGTTACTTCGCATTAAGAACTGTTCTTTTTATTGGAAATCTTGGAAATCCAAAGGTCTATCTTGGATCTCCCAACTCTTATTTCATAAAGTTCCTCTTTCTTTTACAGATCTTCAAGCTCAATTTCTTCTCCCTGCTTCCTTTAGAAAACAATACAACCTGCTGCTTCCTGCTCTTCTTCAATACCTTCAATCTCTTCCTTCTTCCTCTGAGACACCCTCCTCTTACTCTATCATTAGCCCGCTTTTGAATTCCTCTCCGTCCGCTTCTCACATTTACAAATGTCTTATAACTTCACCTGACCGACTCAAATCAAAGACTGAATTGGCCTGGGAACGGGATTTGTCAATATCCTGGCCTGTCTCTCTATGGGATAAGCTGTGGTTAAAAATACACAAAACGTCCAGAGCTGCTAATACTACCCAAACTCTTTACTTTTTATATCACCGTTTACTATTAACTCCACAGAAATTGGCCACATTCTCCCAGGACATTTCGCCTAAGTGTTGGGCTTGTCCTTGCCAATCTGCTGATTTACTTCATATGTTGTTCCACTGCCCCAACATTGCTTCCTTTTGGCAATTGATTTGGTCCCGCTTGCACAAAATATTTGGTTTCACACTCCCTTTCTCCCTTTCCAACGTCCTTTTGGGTTCTTTGTCTCCTGATTTACCACTCTCCCCTTCTCACTATAAGTTGCTTGACTTATTTTTGGCCATAGCCTTTCATCTGATTACCTCCAATTGGAAAGATTCTACCAAAGTCAGTTATTCAGCTTGGTGGAATGCTATTTGTTTTCACCATAGGCTTGATACCAATTATGTTCCCCCGTTTCCTTAGCTGTTAAACGAGACCTATTATGGATTCCTCTTACTACCTACCTCTCCAAAACCTCTCCCTCTCTTCAAAATACTATTGTTACCCACCAAAATCCATCTGATGATGTTCATAAGCCGCCATGATTTTGCTTATTTATCTTTTTCCTTCGATTTATAAAGTTTTATGCTTATTTATTACTCGCTGTCAATTGTATACATTTTATTTAAGTTTTAATATCTGCATACAATGTTATATTTTATGAAATGTTCATACTTCACTTCCCTTTTTGTTTTGTTTCATTTTCCCCATTTGTTTTCCTTTTCCATGACTTAGATAAAGGTGTTTATTGATTCCGTTTTATTATGCCTTCTAAATTTTATTTTTGTATCTCATATACCTTCCATTGATTGAGTGTATTACATTCTGTATTCTATGCTATGTTTTGGTTTCAATAAACTTGAACTTAAAAAAAAAAAAAAAACGTACCGGTTGAAAAACCAGGTTTTTAACCTTTTCCATGCTTGTCCGTCCGATCTGCGCACGCGTCAAATTCCGCCGCACTGCAGCGGAATGTGCGCCGCGGCGAAGCGTTTAAGGCTTTATGGAAAGCAAGCAGGAGTAGTAGAGAGGGTGATAAGAAGGAATGGAGCAGCAGGGGCATTATTGCACATGTGCAAGAGTAAGGACGTTGGGTGGTGGGGGTGTGAGGTGCAGGGTTGGATTGGGATTGAAAATCGGCCCGGGCACGCAAAAAAAAAAAATCGGCCCACATTTGCATAATCACTCCTCAAAACACTGCTATGGCGTAATCATATAAAAAAAACTTATTGGGGGGGGGGTAAAAAAAATGCACGCGTTAGTTTACAGTGGTGAAACAAGTTAGGCCACTTCTACTCAGGCCCCCTGCCCCGACTCAGTATCTGCGCACATTAATGGGCCGGCCGAGAGACAAAGGGAGTGACACCTCTGCCTGTTGCTAATCGGAGGTAATGAGTGCCCATCTGCCCCTAGAAAGGCCACTCAGACACCTACTGGGCCGCTGGCTGTATATTAACAATAGAGACAGCGCCCACATGGCCCCCCAGACTGCTCAAAACAGAGGCCCACAGCAGCACTCGGACACCGGCCCCTCGGGCATTGCCCGAATGCCCGCGTTACCAATCCGACGCTGGGTGGGGGTGTGGTGTGTGTGTATGTGTGTATGTATATCATGCTTGAGGGCTAGACCGGTGCTTTGATTTAGTGAGGCAAGCTCAGCTAGCAGGAAGTGGAAATCTTCTGCTGAGGCTAAGGAGTGTTACCGGATACGATTGCACGTGTGCAGGAGTGATGAGGTACACCTATGTGCGTTTTCTGTAAGGCCGACCTGTGCTTTGATTGTAATGAGGCAAGTTCATGTAGGAGGAAGGTGAAGCCTGCAGAGGCTAGGGAGTGCTGTGGAAGATGACTGTATGTGTGCAGGAGGTATGCCTGTGTGTGTGTGTATAGGTGCTCTGCATAAGTTCCAGATACGTGCAAATATGGTGTAAAAATAAGTGGTGAGAAATCTTGGTACATATCCGGAAAGCTTTCAGTGTCCTTGCGGTAGTTCCCCAGGGTTTGTATCAGCAGTATCAACTACAGTGTTTGGGAACTGCAGGCTTTGAAGTGTTTTGCAAAACTCCTGATGAACATAGATATTTCTAATGTGGACCAGAAGTGGGTTCCACATTTTTGCAGCTCTTTTACAGAAAGCCAACCATCCAGCTTGGCATCTGAAGAATTTCAGGATATCTAGCCGGAACTGATCCTTTGATCTGAAGCTATGTTTGAGATCATGGGTCTGTAACATCAGCTGACGGAAAGAGATTCTATCTGCATGCTGTGGATGGTGGCTGATGTATATGGAGTCTTGATGGAAACTCTCCAGGCTACTGAAACCAGGCAGCATGTGGCCCCTGCCAGGCACAGACTTCTCATCAATTACGTTATTTCAAAAGTTGCAGTGAAGTTATCAATTATGCTATAGCACATGTCACGAGGGAGGTAATATGTGCATGGCGAGGGTGCGAGTTATAATTACCAGAAGGCACAAGCTATAGTTATTAGATTTCAGTGTTTTTTTTTTTACTATAAAACATTACGTAGTAACTCAGATAGATTTTCACCTATCCACAAGGTGACTATCACCTTTGTTTTTCTTCAGTTTTTTTGATTAATCGTAAAGTTATATTTTATGATGATATGTGAAGGTAGCAGGGCCTCACCTGCGAGCAGCCAACCTTATGACACGCACGGCCTTCTGGTATGCACAGCGTACGGTTGGTCTCAAAGGACTTTGCTGCACTCAGGCAGACTTACTGACTTTGTGAAAGTCTTAGATTTTGGTGCACACATATTCAGCTCTATGCTTTTCGATTATCATAGGTTGGCTTTCTTCTCTTTTATGTCTAAAACTCCAGACTTGCAATCCACTATCTTAGTTGGGGTGCTAGATCTCGGCATTGATTTTGCATGCTGCTTATCCTCCAACACATCTTTATCATAATCCTTCACCATTTTATGACTGGGTTGCCTCTTATTCGCATTATTGATTTGGCTCCCTTGAATCCTGAATTCATATTGCTCATTGATATGTACATGTTGTTCTCAGCCTTGAAAAAGTTCAGAGGACGAAACACGTGTCAGCTGCTTCTGTTGTCTGTTTGTATCAAGACTTGGAAATGTTCAAAGAATAAAACCACGTATGAAAAAAAGAAGATTTGAGATGTACCATATACGCTTATTCATTTCCATACACCAACACCTGTGTTAATCTATCCTTACTTATGGAATACTATTGTTTACTTTGGTACTTATTATTGTGTAGGATTTGTAGATGCGTATTCACATTGCGTCTTGTGAAAGTGTGCATCATGCCTCACAGCGGCAGCCATCTAAGTTACTCAAATAGGGTCTGTAGTTATGCCCACCCTAGCTTTTGAGACACTAACTGCACACTCTGAGCTGCCCAAGTAGAATTCATACACGTGTAGCCATCTTTGACATCCTGTGAAACGTACACCTACCTTAGGGGGGGGGGGCAGAGCATTGAAGGGGGAAGGGCCTCATACCGAGAGGTGCTGAAGAAGGCACACTGCCAACCTCAAAACCCCCCAAACCCTCTCCCTGCAAAAAACCACAAAGTGTCACTGAGGCTGTCGCCAGTGCCCTTAATGGACACTGGCTGCTCACAGCCTTCAAAGATGAGCTGGAGAGCACTTTGTTCAGTGGTTTCCATCTTGTCTTTCCTACGACTGTGTCATTCCGGCTCCTAAACGAGTGACCGTGTGAAGGAAGCAAAAATCGTGGCACCGTGTGAATTGGCAGGACTGCAATTCCATGCAATTCCATGGTTATCTTTTTTTTAAAGTTTCAAAAACCTTTATTGTACGGTACATCTGTGTAATAAAAAGCCACGAATCAAATGCCACATTGTTATACATGTATATGACACATTCCCGTATCAGCATCTATGTAACATTAAATTCCCCTCCCAAGTAACTTTAATGCAGATCGAGAAATCTTGTATTACAGTCCCGCTTTTAAGCTTTTAACAGAACAGCATATCGGCATTTGAAGCAGGCAACAACACACATCAATATATAGGAGGTATTGGCGATACATATTACTAAATTCCATGGTTATCTAACTGCTCCACTCTGAGTTACCCACAAGGGTTTCATACTCGTGCAGCCATCTTAGATTGGGCAAAACATCAGCCTATGGCTACGCAGCTGCGTGTACTTGAACCGCCGATGGTGGCTCAGAGTAACGTTTCAACAGCAATTGTATTCCTGATATCATGATGCAAGCCAGAAGCATAACCACATGGGGAAAGTGGAGCTCTCTCCAGACACTGAATCTAAATATTTATATCTCACCCAGCATGACTTATAAACACTACTCTTCGTGAAATATTTTCCCAGACACAAAATCGCACTCTCAAACATCTCTCAGGCGTAGTGACACTATTGAAAGAAGTCACATTAGGTGCCGTGCAGTGTCTATAGCCTGTGTGTCAGGCTGCACCAAGGAGGTCATAAGAATCATGCTTGAAGGCATGCAATAATTGCCTTAGTCAGCACCTATTTAGGATTTATGTAATTAGTATGATTTATTTAGCAGGGAAAATATCTAATTTGAACCAAATGGTTTGAAAACAAATGATAGCCAAAACAGTTTTTATTGTAAACTCAACTCAGACTATAAACACTGCACTCGTTTTAATAACGAGATCAGTGAACGCATGTGTGTGCATAACCAATAAGCATTGCCATAGCCAATAGGGCGGGGCTTCTATGCGAGTTCACATGCCTCTTGTGTGTATAATAGGTCAGGCACCGATCAGAGCAGCAGATGGGGAGAAAGAAGCTCGTGGTCACAGGAACTGCACAGGGATTGAGCTCGTGAAAGTCAATTATGCAAAGGCCTCCATCAACGCCCTTCAGCTCCACCTCAGACAGACAACATCGCTCCCCATCTTCGCAAGAAACCTCAAAACCTGGATCTTCTACAGACCCCCTCCTTGATGGAATGGAACCTGCACCCCCCCCCCCCCCCCCACCCCTAGCGCCTTGAGACCCTCACGGGTGAGTAGTCGCGCTTTAACAAACTCCTGATTGATTGATTGATAGGTCTGAGTTGAATATGCCAATGCATGCATCATTAGAATATCATATGAAGGCTCACAGGAGGCACTCGACAGAGTTGGTTATAGTTGTAGGTAATCACTCATGCAGTTCAGTGCCAGAACTCAAGTGGAGGCGGAAGGGAACACTCAAACAGCCAAAAGCCTTAGATGAGAGGTGAATACTCCACTGACAGAGGGACGACTTGAGTGAAAAGGTATCAAGCAAATGTCTGAAAGATGCTAGTTGACGAATACCAGTGGTTACAGTGGACTGTTCCAAAGCTCACTCTTTGTATATTGTTAGCAGTAGGTGTAATTGATAGTTGTGCTGTCCAAATAAGACCTAAAAAGTGAGGGTAGCACCTGAATACCTTCTGCCAGCGAAATGTTGATGTTCATATCTTCTTGTCATGTGTTAGAGTCTCATTTTTAGACCATACCATTAGACTGTTGGAATAGGTGAACTCTCCCTCCAGCCAGACCTAAGTACATGTTCATGTATGAGTTATATATGAACATAATAATAATTTAAAAAACAAAACTCTGGAAGCAAAACAGTTGCAAAAACAGATCAGGTAAGTATCATTTTCAAATTTGGAAAAATAAATATATCTCTTGTTGGGTCTTGGACTAAGTGTGTCTCTTTTGTGAGTAAATTACCAATCGAAGGTTTATGTTCAAGGACAGTGGGGTCGTTCCAAGAGCAGTTGCCCTTGAACCTGGCCTCTGCCAGTTGTATCTGATGTATCTCCAATACAAAAGTTATCTTGGAATTAATAAAAGGAACTTTTCTTCAGATTATGATCACAGTATTGTGACAGCCACCATGTTTGTACTCACCCACCACGAGTGCTGAGCACTCCACTTCCTCCTGACCCAGCTGGATCCTCAGTCGCTCCACTTGGCCCACAACACTTGAACTGTTCGGGAAACTTAAGGCTGGCTCCATGCTTCCGTCGGTTGGCGTCTCGTCTAACCTGCAGGACAGGGTGGCACTTAAGTTGAGGCTGCATGTCATTTATCTATTAACGGTACAGTGACTGCAATGACGGTACAGTGACTGCAATGACTACAGTCGACAGCTTTCAAATACCAAAATCCAATTGAGATTTCAGAAGGCCCAACAAATATGCAAATAATCTTTGCCGCAAATTAATATATGCATGTTTTCCTCAACCCATTTCATCGTGGTTACCTTGGAAACCTTAGTGGGATGTACTATTCCATGAGTAGATGATCTCAGTGCTGGGTACAGCAGAGAGGCATCCAAGGTTCACCTCCAGGATTGAATAATTTCCACATCAACATCTTAGCTTGGTATTGTCTTAAAGTTCCCAAAGTCACACTCCATTTTGAGCACATTAACTTAGCATGTCTGCCTTTGGTCCATATGCTGCATGTCATTATGTTTTGCGGAACTCATAAAAGTATTGGATCATCTAAACAATGACTTTGCTAACACCTAAGGCGACGCAAGTCTGCTATTAGTTCCCTGCCATCTACATTTCAAGGTCTGATAGTAAATATGCAAAAATAAACATGCTGTTTGAATTGACGTATTCTCATCTTACTGGTTTATACCGGTTATGTCTTGGACAAAGTAGAAAATCCCTAATGTAGGGTTAAAGTCATTGGTCAACGCTTTAAACACTGAATGAATTAACCACTGAGTCAGAGAGGTCTTTGCCTCTGATTACTGCAAGAGGTCCTGCCAGACTGCCGTACTGCCACAGCAACCATCCCTATGCTGAGAGCCAATACAGAGATGAGAAAAGTGTATTCGTCCATAATACGGGTCCTCCCAACGCCCGTATTACGGATGAATACACTTGTGACCAAATAGACACTTTGCCCTGATGAAGGGCATGTCCCAAAATGCATTGGGATTCCTTATAAATGCATGGCTAACTTATTATCAATGTGTTACGATTTAACATGAATAGGAATACTCCAAATAAATAAATAAAGATTTTCATATCAAAGTACTGATGACCATATGAGTAATAATTGATTGAAGTAATTATACTGTTATATACATTGAGGAGGGCAAAGTGGGGATGTTGTTCCGGATCAAGACAACGCAACTAGAGTGATTTGAAATGTGACGCCCTTGATCAGAAGGCGAAACCCCAAACAGGCCTTCTTAGACGGAAAGTACTGCATTTCCAAGTACTTTTATTGGAAGGCTACAATTCATGTTTCGCTTATCCAAGTATGATAACCACATCTTCTCTGTTGTGAGCGGACATGCAGTGAACTGAATCCCAAGAAACTCTAGAAGCAGATTAGCTAATCTATGCTCTCGTAGGGTAGCTCATAGAAGTTGTCTTTAGGGTGTTAGTCCAACAGAAACATTCCAACCACATTAGAAACGTTAATTATTGTTTAGTCACATTTTTAGTGCCATGCATTAGCACTGATCTAATTATATTCTGTATTGTTATTACTCATGTACTAAGCAGCAGGATGAGCCTGTTGAAAAAAGCACTTTTAAACATATATAGTGTATTTTCTGGCTGCAGTACCTGTGTGTGCAATTCTGAACAACAAAGTTGGGTTTGAATTACAACTGCATCACTGACCTCTTTACGGGACTGTTAGTAACCTAGAAAGTATGGACAGCACACAGACAAGTATGCTTAGCGGGTTGTGATGGGCTACAACAACCTAGACTTTAACATTGGTGCTCTTAAATAAGTTCAGGCACCCGTGGGTGGAAAGCCAAACCTTGTACAACTACGCCACAGCACTAGTTTAAGCAACGTTGGTGTGTCCCCAATTTGGATATCATGCCAGAATGCAGCTCTGTAGACCAGTGGCCATCCACTGCTCTTAGGAAGAGCAATTCGAGTTGATAAATAGAAAACACTGTTAAAAATAACCTAGTTACATAGAGTGGTAGAAATGAGGATAAGGAGGTCCCTGGCCAAAAGTGCCCTAAAATAAAAAATAAAAAGACCACAGTAGAATACAGTAGAGGTCAACCTGAAGGCCTCATTAAACCTGAAGGGCAGTGCCTAATTTGAGCTGGTGGTTTCCGGTGCTCGACACCAGCACTTATTTCTCAACACCAGGGTGTGTAACAGTCTGCCACATGGTGGTGCTGTATGTCTAGTTTAAAAATTAGCACAATAACAGTTGTTTATTTAATCAATATACATTACAAATGACTATTGACTTCTGCCAAAGCCATCCTTATAGCTTTGGGGTCCTGAAATAGGCTGAATTATCCCACCTGAAATGGTGTGATGATTAGTAATTGTGTTGTTGCTGCCATTTGCAGTGCTGAGAGGGACAATGGGTGGGGCAAGCTGCAGTGTCCTCCTGACAAGGGCCCTGGGACTTATCTTTTTGCAAATTAAGCACTGCTGAAGGGAAATCAATTGACTATAGAGGGATGTTGTCATGTATCTATAAACAAAATCTCTATGTTTTGGTTAAGGTCCTCTTTGACATGTAGAAGAGTGTTATTAATGTCTGGTGTTCAACACATGCTTTGTTCCAGATTCACTTTCTTCACAGTTGAAACAATAAAGGGAGCTGCTGCACATCATTCAAGCCATAGGCTTGATATGGCACCTTTCAACTGTAATAGAATGTGGGAGTTACCAAGGATGGGAAGGAGCGGGGTTGGGGGACAGGTAAGAGGGGAAAACGGGGCAAACCAATACACAGTAAATACAATATATATATATATATATATCTTACAACACCCTCTCCTTGCGGAAAAGATTTGAGCCGCACTCCTACGGTGAGTTAGTTAAATCCTTCATTCATGCATAGGCTACTTCTGACGCGTTTCGGTCAACCTTTGACCTTCTTCATGGGTAAGCCTTTGAGCATCAGCCATCACACCAAACAATTGCCTACATTTAAAAGTTTTTGGCCCCTAGTGGCAGCCCTGATGGAGTATCTTTCTAAGGCATGCCAAACTTATGGTGTGTTAACAGTTCAAACACTCCAGTGGGTGATGTATTCGGTGTGTTTGAATAAAATCAATTGCTGCTCACCGCTGCTCCCTCACATCCCTATTTTCGAGGTTGCTGGAGACCATATGTGAGAAGTTGGCCTGATATATGATGTTTCCAATTCTGGAACCACCTTGTATCAGTCCAAACAATCCCTTATGGTGTCTGGTTGTAGGTCAACCTTATAGACAAGCTATCCTAATGGTAGCATAGACTAAGCAGCCTTAAAGGCTAAACTCAAGAGGTCGTGTTAAGCGAGCTGTTTTACCAATCACAATCCTGTAATATCAAATGAAAGGACACCACACAAGTATATATTATAAAAGTATATGTGTTTATTTCTAAAATAATCCCCAGTACTCTTTATGAGCAAAGGGGCACAAGCGTTAAATCAAAAGCACAGTATAACATACAAAGTTGCACAATTATGGATGAGGGCGGGTGGCTACTCAAACCATATATTAAGAAAGTGGTATAAGAGATACCAATCGAACAGTGGTTAGGCCTAGGGAATCGCTGGGAGCAGTCGGGACTAGCAATGCTGAAGTCGGGAAAAGCCCTCGGGATTCGGGTGCAGCGCTTAAAGCACACGCATGCACCAATGTTAAGTCAATGGTGCGTAAAAGTTACACAAATAGAGTTTAAGGACACTTCCGCTGAACCTAGAAGGACCAAACTTTAGACACAGGCCCTAGAGGTGTGTACCAGTGTGGGAACACCAGCGTTGCTGAGTTACCTCACCCACAGGAAGCGGGTGCATAGGGTCGAAGTGGCGTCGGGTTTCGTCACGCAGGTTCTTGGTACTTGAAGCTGAAGATGCTGCAGGCGATGTGAAGGAGAAGTGTCCGGTGTGATCCAAGGGGGGATCAGAGTAGAAAAGTACCTGAAAGCAGAGGGGACATAGTCTGGGTCACTCAGCAGTGACCAGGGTGGAACCAGGACGGAACCAGGCAATGTCGGGTGCAATCAGGTGGTTGTCGAGGAGCTTCTCTCCGCTGCCACGTGGGCTCTGGGACATCTGCGACGTCCAGGAGCGGTCACGAGCTGTCCCACGCAGGCTCTCACCGTCGGCGCTGTCGGCTTCAAGATCGGAGCAAACAACACTTGGCAAGAGCAATCCACGCGGGATTGGAAGATTGCTTCTCACTCGGACCAGGAGGGTCAGAGCGGGTGCTCCTTTTCAGAGGAGCAGGTGCAAGTCTGGAGCAACCAGAATCGCAAGTTGTATTTAGGTTTTCGCTGGCACAAGGGCCACAAGCCAGCTGGCAAGTGACCGGGCCAATGCGTCAAGCCAAAGAGAGCAGAAGGGCCCCACGCAGCACTCGTCGAGTGTAGAGGGGTGAGCTTCGGTGCAAGAGTGGCTCAGGGTTGGGGCTTCTCAAACCCCAGTCTACAGCTTCGAGGGTCACTTGTGGGCTGGACAGTCAGCGTCTCGTGGTCTTTTCAAGATGGCGTGCCCCACGCTTCCGGTCGCCTCCACAGGTCTCAGCTCTGCAGGGACTGTGGATCAAGCTGTAAGAAGGCAGGCAAGCTTAATCTCGTTGATCTCTGTCGCTCGAGTTCTGGCGGGAACTGCAACAAAGCAGACGTTGAGGTGCTGGATGGTGCCTGTTTGCACAGGGTGGTCACTCCGTGACCACAAGGGAGATTCTTCAGTCTTCTACGTTGAGTAGGATGTCGAAGGGTCCAGAGTTTCATTTCAAATGTTTCATCAGGATAACCTGAGTGCGTTGGCACTGCTCCCATTCTTATACCAATCTAGGGCGCTGGATTACCTGCTAGGTCCCCTCCTATGGGTGGGACCCAGGAAGGGAGTGGATACACCCCTTTCCTGTGATCCAGTCCACGCTGGGACAGGGGCTGGTGTGCCCCAGAACCGGTTTGGCCGGATTATGCAAGGGGCAGCCTTGTGCTCCCCAGGCAGTGTCTGGTTTCTTTCAAACCTCCCTGCTACAATCCACTATCTCCTGTCTGGGGTGGTGTAACACCTCCCTGCGACAGGAAAGCCTTTGTCCAGGCCTCCTCTGCTGAGTTTCGGTCAGCAGCAGGAGGTCAGACTTGTGTCTGAGGCAGAAGCATCCATTTTGTGGATCTGAGGCTCTTTTAAAAATCAACCGCGTTTCAGTAAAGTAACATGTCTTCTCCCTCTAGAGGGGTGGAATGCTATCCCTGTCGACAGAACTGTCGAGGGGATAGTATTCCAAATCATATGACACCTTACACGACATGTTTTGATAAAGCCAAACCAAAGTTGCTATATAACCGCGAGGATTATAATGCACTTAATAGTATATGGTTTGGCATTATCCCGGAACAGCTTAGGGAGTGGTTCCCGACAGCTGCAGATAGGCTCAGCTCATGCCAGAGCTCCATCTCACATTAAACCACACACTCTGTCTTCAGGATTGATAAGGCCTTCCATAGGAGTGGCTCACAGGTTTATATGTGTCCAGATATAGGTTTAGATATAGGTATACTATATCTAAGCAAGGGGTGATTACACCAACTTGCCCCAGCTGAGTGATCAGCCAGTTGTGTCAATTTAAGAACCAGCCAGGGGTAGCAAAAGCTATGCTTCAGTCCCTGGTAGGCCTTGGTGGCACCTATGCCCTGAGCACCTATAGTGCATGGTACAGGGGCTGACAAGGAGTCCATTTCCAATTGGGTTATGTACCTATAGTACATGTATGTGAATTTAGAGAGTGAACAGCAGGCTGGGGGTCTGATTAGCAGGCCCACAGCCTCAGTAAGTCGAAAACCAGTGAAGCAAAAAGCAAAAATTTGGGGTGACCATAGGATAGCAGACCCCACTCTCCTACACCATACCAGAGCCAGTCTCTGGTGGCGCACTGCTGAACCCCTGACGCTTTCATGGACTCCAGAGACGGTTCAATTTCGGGCAGCCATGACGAGCTTTCTGGCGGTGCATTGCTTGCGATTCAGAAAAGGGGGTGGTGATGAACAGAGTGTCTGAATTAAGCAGACCACTCTTACCCAGTCCAAAGATCAGGGCTTGATCCATCACCGTTTTTTAGCTCACTGCACCATCCCAGCTCAGAACCTGGCTACATGCAAATTAGTCTGTCCCTGGCCCAGTGCATCATGGGAACAGGGCAGACCAGACTACCAAGCCAATTCTTCACTGGAAAGGAGACAAGCTTCTGGGGACCGGTTTCTGGCATTTCAGCCGTCGTCGGCCCGGCTTGCTTGAATCCTGATGGTGCAGTGAGCAAGGGACTCATGTCTGAGTATACCCTGCCACACCTATAGTGGCCAAAAACGATTCAGAAAAGGGGGTGGTGATGAACAGAGTGTCTGAATTAAGCAGACCACTCTTACCCAGTCCAAAGATCAGGGCTTGATCCATCACCGTTTTTTAGCTCACTGCACCATCCCAGCTCAGAACCTGGCTACATGCAAATTGCAGCAGAACCAAGCAGCTGAAACATTACAACACCCTCTCCTTGCGGAAAAGATTTGAGCTGCACTCCTACGGTGAGTTAAGTGAATCCTTTATTCATGCGTAGGCTAATTCTGAGGCGTTTCGGTAAACCTTTGATCTTCTTCATGGGTAAGCCTTTGAGCATCAGCCATCACACCAAACAATTGCCTACATTTAAAAGTTTTTGGCCCCTAGTGGCCACCTTGATTGAGTATCTTTCTAAGGCATGCTGGAACTTGTGGTGTGTTAAAAGTTCCCAGTTGGTGATGTATTCGATGTGTTTGAATAAAATCAGTTGCTGCTCACCACTGCTCCCTCGCATCCCTATTTCCGAGGTTGCTGCTCCTTTTTCTCTTCTCTACTTGAGA
The DNA here is from genome assembly GCF_964263255.1 of Lissotriton vulgaris. Classification (NCBI taxonomy): domain Eukaryota; kingdom Metazoa; phylum Chordata; class Amphibia; order Caudata; family Salamandridae; genus Lissotriton; species Lissotriton vulgaris. Next base: position 66,346,090 of record NC_141686.1, on the reverse strand, counting down.
AAAAAAGCACTCGTGGGGGCAGTTGCATCAGTTTATTAGAGCAACAAACAGACGCGTTTCAGATTGTGTCTTTCTCAATGTATAGCGCGCACGCCAGAAACGGATAGAGGTTACCCACCCAAATTGATTAAAAGCATTCCCTATGGTGAATTTTTAAGGTTGAAAAGAAATAGCACCAGGGATAGTGACTTCAGAATGGCAGTAAAAAGCAGCTTTGACAGATTCCGAATGCGGGGCTAGGATAGAAAACTATTAGACACAACACTTAGAAAAGTGGAAAATATCCCAAGGCAATCGTTATTAAGAGATCAAGACAGAGAGAGCAAAGAAGAAGAAACAGCTAAGTTTAGGATGATCACGACATTCTCAGAGGATGCAAATCACCTCAGGAACATTTTAAGAAAAAATTGGCACATCCTTAAGACGGATGGGGTTATTGGCCCAGACATACCATCAGTCCCACAAATAACTTTTAAAAGGGCAAGATCTATAAGAGACTGTTTAGTGCATAGCTAACTGGAGAAAAAGCCAAGTAATAAGGGTACCCTAAAAGAAATGAGGGGATTTTTTCCATGTGGAAAATACAAAGCGTGTAGTAACAGCAAGAAAACACTAACGCGTGTAATACCAGGTTTAAAACAACGCAAAACAATAAACAAGTTTCTTACGTGCAACACTGCCTATTCAGTGTATTGCATGGTATGTCCGTGTGGACTGGGATATATAGAAAGGGCTATTCACACCACCATAATTCTGATTTTGGAACATATGCGTGCCATAGCTAAAAAAAAGAGCAAAGTGTTGCCAGACACTTTGCTGAGAAACATCAGAGCAAAAGGGATCTATTACAATACTTTGGAATAGATCATGTACCAGTGAATGCCAGAGGAGGTACCAGGATTACTAAGCTCCGAAGGTTAGAATCTAGGGGGCAGATTTACAACTTCTGGCGCATTTCTGCTAATCAGCAGGGATGCGCCAGAACAGTTGCGAAACGCCAAACCACCCGTCCGCTACCACTGATGCACCGGATTTACAATGCGGCGCACAGTGGCGCACGAATTTGCAGATGCGTGTCGCATCCCCCCGCGGAAAGGCGGCGCATTGCTGGAGTTGCGATGCAAGCGCGATGCAGCTCCAGCAAGTCTCGGGGTGCCCCTATGCCTAACATGCTGCGTCAATCCTTACGCCTGATTCAAGCAGGCGCAGGGTTTTGAGCAGTGCCGTAAAAGTGATTAAGTGAAATATTGAAGATTTCACTAAGCCACTTTTCCGAGGCGTTCATGCGCTGGAATGCCCCCCCCTGTGCAGGAATGCCCACATGTGGCACATGGCTTTACAACGTGTCATGTTGTAAATACCCCGCAGCATGGCGCTGGCTTTGCGCCGCCGCTGCGTCAAAAAAGTGGCGCAACAGTGGAGCAAATGTGGCATACGGGGCTTGTAAATCTGCCTCTAGGTATATTACTGCAGATAAAAACTCCAAAAGGGATGAACAGTGGAGAGGAACTTGCAATACATTTAGGCGACTGAATGTGGATTTCGTTTGAAATATAAGATTATTAATTGTACAATTCTTTTTATGAAAGCCATCATATGGCAGAAGAACAAATTAGTGATCATAAATGAACTGTATATGAATCTGTTGGAGCCAACACAATTGAGTCAACATGACATACAAGGGACATAGGTAGTGCGGTATGCCGATACACAGCAGAATTGTGAACTATTAAGTTAAAATGATTGGTAATACTAAATGTATAGAGGTGTAATGTGCTGAGATAACAAGGGGGAAAAAGAAATGTATTGAATGTGGTAGGCTGATACACGGCAGATATATATAACTATTTTGTTGAAACCACAGAACATAATTTGAAATTCAAGGTTTTCTATAGGTATCGTGACAATGGGTCCATTGGAGGATTGTATCGCAAACCTATGATAATACTGTTCCAATATGGCAGACACTATTACTAAGTTCTGTAGTCCATTTTTGATTTCAATGTAAGTCATGTGACAACCTTTACTCGTACAAAAATATCAGTTTTTGGCGAGCGTTGTATATATCGACAAAGACACAAGCCGAAATGCATCTAATAAACTGATTGCAACTGCACCTGTGAGTGCGTTTTTTCTCAAAGGAAGAAGATAAAAAGGAGCGGCTATAGTGCATGGGAACACACCATGATAACAGCACCCATCCGAGAGTGCTCCTCAGAAGGTGAACTGGAGCGCGAATATATACATATACATATATATATATATATATATATACACACATATATATATATATATATATATATATATATATATATATATATATATATATATATATATATATATATATATATATATATATATATATATATATATATATATATTCACTGAAAAAGTTATAGTTAGCTGGAAATTTTACTGACATAAAACCATTGAAATTTCAACGTTATAGTTAGTTGAACTCACTATAACAAGCGCGCCTGTAATGCACTGCTGATGACGTCACATATTACATCACTCATTACATCGTCAGTGACATCACTCATGACATCACTGATGACACCAGCCAGTGAATGTGTGTCTTTCTGAAAAATTAATATGTTTTATATATGTATTTGTAAAGGTTGATGGAAGAATAAATGGTTAAATAAGTGTTCTCGATTGAACAAAGCCTGCACTTTTAATCACTTCACTGCACTCCTCCACAGCGAGGACTAATCAGTCTCACTTATGCTGTGTTCCGTTATTTAATTATTTTAGCCACCTTCTCAACGGCACCCGCTGTCACTTAACTAACACGGAGATTCATTGTAACGATTCCAGAACGCTCGCTGTGGTTTTACCAGATCACAGCATGTGCCCGTTAGTGCAGATATGCCACCTGCAAACGGATCACTACAAAATCATGCATGCTTACGCCAGCGCATGTCTTGTCCTAAAAGATTACTGCGCTTTGGCAAATTGTTTAACTGCCTTATTAAGTGTATTTTATTGAATACATATTTTAGCGAGTAGCTTTTAAATATTGAAATATATGTATCAGTGTTTCACTTTGTGTATAAGTAGCTGCATGGGTTGGTGACTGACTCACTGTTTGTATGTGTTTTGAAGACAGTATATGTGCAGGACTGTATGGGTGGATGAGTGTGTATATGTGTGTGTTAGTGAGCAAATTATTATTATTATTATTAAAAGGTTCTTTTATAGCGCATGGCCACTCGGGAGCATCCCAGCGCTTAAAACTGACCAGACAGGGATGAATTAAAAAAGGAGATCTGAATTATCTAGTTTTTGGAAACAGAAGAGTTTTTAACTTTTTCCGAAAGACAAGAAGGTTAGGCTCCTGACGAAGAGGTGGAGGAAGAGCATTCCACAACCCAGCCGCATTGTGCGAGAACAGACGACCTCCTGTGCGGGCTCTGCTGATCCTGGGAGCTATCAGCAGGTTTTGTTGGTTCGAGCGGAGATTCCTGGTGGGTTTGTATGGTCTGATCATGTCATCTAGAATGGGGGGGCCACTCCCATAGAGTGTTTTATGGACCGTGCAGAGTGTCTTAAAATGGATTCGCTCCTTTATGGGGAGCCAGTGCAAGGTGCAGAGTGCGGGCTTGGCTGATGTACGATGGTTGGTGCCCGTAAGTAACCGTGCTGCGGAATTCTGGACAACCTGAAGTTGCCGGATAACCGCCACAGGGGCTCCAAGATAGATAGCATTTCCATAGTCCAGCCTAGACAGAATAAGGGACTGGACTATGGTTTTCTTTGCTGCTTCGGGTAGCTGAGGGAGGATTTTCCGAATTGTTTTCAGCAGTCCGAAGCAGGTGGCCACTGTCCTCCTTGCCTGGGTCTTGAATGACAACTCTGCATCCAACCAAAACCCGAGACTCTTTATCTCGGTCTTTGGGGTAGGTCCTGGACCCATACAAGGGGGCCAATGTATCATGTTATTGAATATGGCTCGTTTTCCTAATAGCATCAGCTCTGTTTTTCCTCCATTCAATTTCAGGTGGGACAAGTCCATCCAGTTTGCTACTGCCTCCAGGCAACGGCAAAGCCTGGAGGGGGCGGATTCCACCTGATTAAGAGAGACAACTAGCTGGGTGTCGTCAGCATAGCTTACCAGTTGGATCCCAAAGGGAGCTACTACTTCCGCCAGGGGCGCCATATATACATTAAACAGTGTGGGGCTAAGGGAGGAACCCTGTGGCACCCCACACTGTAATGGCATTAGTGGAGAGCAGCTATTTTCTGAGAAGACCTTAAAAGATCTGTCACCAAGAAAGGATTCCAGCCACATGAGTGCCCTGTCTTTGACGCCCAGCTTTCTGAGACGAGACAGGAGGACCCGGTGGTTCACCGTGTCGAAGGCGGCACTGAGGTCCAGGAGGATAATGGCCGCGCTGCCACCTGCGTCCAGAATCCTCCTGGAATCCTCTACCACCCTCAACAGTGCCGTCTCCGTTCCCTGCCCTCTCCGAAACCCAGATTGGGTTGGATGGAGTAGGTTATGGGTCTCCAAAAAGGATGCTAATTGTTTATTTACCCATTTCTCGGCAAGTTTACTGATGCCCGGGAGCAAGGAAATGGGACGGTAGTTGGAAAAGTCCTGGGGGTCGAGATGAGGCTTTTTTAACAGGGCCCTAACCATGGCCAATTTCCAGTCTTGGGGTACCCTTCCTGATTCAAGTGAGGTGTTGACTAGATGGATGATGTGTGTACTGATATTAGGCAGGGCCAGCTTTAGAATATTCATAGGGGCTGGGTCTAACGGGGATCCGCTTTTTACAGAGTTGAAAAGTGAGGGTAAAGGCTCAGTGCTAAGGGGGGAGAAGAAAGAGAGGCAAGGCAGAGTGGAATCAGTTTCATCTGGCAGAGGGAGGATTGGTTCTTCCAAAGATAGAGGGGGGAGGGACAGGAGGATCTTCTGAATTTTTTCAGCAAAAAAATTTGCCAGGTTGTTGCAGTGAGCATCAGCCTCCTCCGTGCTAAGTGGTGGTGATGGCGGGTCGGGGGCTTTTAACAGAGAGTTAGCTATCTTGAACATCTCTCTTGGGGCATTGGCAGAGATCTCTATTTTTTCTGCGAAAAAGGTGGATTTGGCCACGTTAAGGGCGGATTTATATTTTTTTAGAGAGAGTCTATATTTGTTTTTTCTCCCTTCCTCGAAATGTTTTCGCCACTGTCTCTCCAACCGTTTACATTCTTGTTTTAGTGACCTTAGCTCAGAAGTAAACCAAGGTTGTTTAGTGGAACCTTTCTTTTTTGAGATGTTTATTTTTGGAAGCACCTTATCCAATGATGATTCAATCCATTGGTTAAATTCCACATTAGCCCTGCCAATGTCCTGATTGGCCTGGGGTTCGCTCATGTTCAGTGCCTCTATCCATTCATTCATGTCTAATTTTGTCCACCGCCTACTCAGAGTTTTACTGGGCAGTTTTGCTGGACCGGGTGTGGGTGTATTCCAGGTGAAGGGGATGAGCATATGATCTGTCCAAGAAATAGGGTATGGCTCGGCTGATGTTAAATCCACGATGTTTGAAAATACAGGGTCTAAAAGGTTCCCTTTAGAGTGGGTGGAATGGGAGACTATCAGATTCAGTTCACATGCCGCAAGATCCTTAGTTAATTCAGTGGCAATAGTATCTGAGGGATTATTGAAATGAAGATTCAGGTCTCCCAGTACTATGAAATTGGAGACCTTACTAGCCAACTCTATAGTTGATTCGATGATTCCTTCCTGAAATTGTCCAATAGCGCCAGGTGGACGATAAATTAAGAGTCCAGAAAATGACACTTCTGGGGATACAGTGATGGCAAATTGTGCACTTTCACAATCAGGGATGGAGCTGTTGATCATACGACAGGTTAGATACTCCCTACATACTATGGCTATCCCTCCTCCAACTTTAAGTTGTCTGTCCCTGCGTTGTATCAAATATCCCGGAGGAAGAGCCTGGACAATATCTGGGCCAGACGTGGATCCCAACCACGTTTCAGTTAAAAAGAGAATGTCAAGTCCAAGATCTTGGATTAGCAAGGAAATTTCAATGGCATGTTTAGGTAATGAGCGGCAGTTGACCAAAGCCATTTTCAAGATACCTTCTGTTTTAATTGTGTTAATATCCGCTTCCGTGGTTCTAAATGGGCAGTGTTGACAGAAAGGACGGCATGCCGCTGGATTTATAGAATGAATGCAAGGGGGCGGCAAGATACTCTTAAGTGCAAGGAGAGTCAGGCGGGAGTAAGTCTGTAAAGAGCTAGAAGAGTGCTCAGAGATACTGGCCCCTGGGCCCGTCCGAGCGCGAACGGGCGCAAACGGGCTTACCTCTGGCGCACCTCCGGCGCAGGTCCGGCGCGTCCGCTGCCCGCGTCCGCTGCGCGGAGGCATGACTGACCGTTTAAATAGAGTGAGTAGAGCGCTCGTTCAATAGCGCCCAACCTAAGATGGCCGCCAATACCAACAACCCGGGACCCGGTGACTTAGCCTCGAGGACGGCCAAGCTGCGCCTGGGAAGCGGGGAAAAATGATTTAAAAGTGCTGGCGTGTCCTAATGAGAATTATCGACCCCTAAGGTTTGCAAAATATGGCTCAAGGGGGGGGGCGGACACAAGGGGAAATTCAATACACAATTGCAGGATTATGTTTTAAAGGTTTTAAAATAGCGTTTCCAATAAAAACGACCGCTCAGGAGCAGCCTTAAGCGTCTGTATGGGCAATCTCCCGATTTGGTGGAGAGCCCTTCCTTAAATAGAGCGAGTAGAGCGCTCGTTCAATAGCGCCCAACCTAAGATGGCCGCCAATACCAACAACCCAGGACCCGGTGACTTAGCCTCGAGGATGGCCAAGCTGCGCCTGGGAAGCGGGGAAAAATGATTTAAAAGTGCTGGCGTGTCCTAATGAGAATTATCGACCCCTAAGGTTTGCAAAATATGGCTCAAGGGGGGGGGGGCGGACACAAGGGGAAATTCAATACACAATTGCAGGATTATGTTTTAAAGGTTTTAAAATAGCGTTTCCAATAAAAACGACCGCTCAGGAGCAGCCTTAAGCGTCTGTATGGGCAATCTCCCGATTTGGTGGAGAGCCCTTCCTTAAATAGAGCGAGTAGAGCGCTCGTTCAATAGCGCCCAACCTAAGATGGCCACCAATACCAACAACCCGGGACCCGGTGACTTAGCCTCGAGGACGGCCAAGCTGCGCCTGGGAAGCGGGGAAAAATGATTTAAAAGTGCTGGCGTGTCCTAATGAGAATTATCGACCCCTAAGGTTTGCAAAATATGGCTCAAGGGGGGGGGGCGGACACAAGGGGAAATTCAATACACAATTGCAGGATTATGTTTTAAAGGTTTTAAAATAGCGTTTCCAATAAAAACGACCGCTCAGGAGCAGCCTTAAGCGTCTGTATGGGCAATCTCCCGATTTGGTGGAGAGCCCTTCCTTAAATAGAGCGAGTAGAGCGCTCGTTCAATAGCGCCCAACCTAAGATGGCCGCCAATACCAACAACCCAGGACCCGGTGACTTAGCCTCGAGGATGGCCAAGCTGCGCCTGGGAAGCGGGGAAAAATGATTTAAAAGTGCTGGCGTGTCCTAATGAGAATTATCGACCCCTAAGGTTTGCAAAATATGGCTCAAGGGGGGGGGGCGGACACAAGGGGAAATTCAATACACAATTGCAGGATTATGTTTTAAAGGTTTTAAAATAGCGTTTCCAATAAAAACGACCGCTCAGGAGCAGCCTTAAGCGTCTGTATGGGCAATCTCCCGATTTGGTGGAGAGCCCTTCCTTAAATAGAGCGAGTAGAGCGCTCGTTCAATAGCGCCCAACCTAAGATGGCCGCCAATACCAACAACCCGGGACCCGGTGACTTAGCCTCGAGGACGGCCAAGCTGCGCCTGGGAAGCGGGGAAAAATGATTTAAAAGTGCTGGCGTGTCCTAATGAGAATTATCGACCCCTAAGGTTTGCAAAATATGGCTCAAGGGGGGGGGGCGGACACAAGGGGAAATTCAATACACAATTGCAGGATTATGTTTTAAAGGTTTTAAAATAGCGTTTCCAATAAAAACGACCGCTCAGGAGCAGCCTTAAGCGTCTGTATGGGCAATCTCTCGATTTGGTGGAGAGCCCTTCCTTAAATAGAGCGAGTAGAGCGCTCGTTCAATAGCGCCCAACCTAAGATGGCCGCCAATACCAACAACCCGGGACCCGGTGACTTAGCCTCGAGGACGGCCAAGCTGCGCCTGGGAAGCGGGGAAAAATGATTTAAAAGTGCTGGCGTGTCCTAATGAGAATTATCGACCCCTAAGGTTTGCAAAATATGGCTCAAGGGGGGGGGCGGACACAAGGGGAAATTCAATACACAATTGCAGGATTATGTTTTAAAATGACTGTCTCACTATTGTCTTTATTAGTAACGACATATATTTTAATCTAGTGTATGTGAGTTTTGATGTATATAAGTGAGTATATGTGAGAGTAAGAGATTGTAAGAGTTCCTGTTTAAATAAGTATGTGTTTCTATAAGCGATTGTTTAAGAGAGTTAGTATGTGTAAGTTTCCTTAGAAGTAAGGAGGTAGTGTGTGTATAGTTGTATATGCAAATACATGGATGTTCAATAGTTTATTTGCATGTATGAGTATGTGTGTGAGTAACTTTTGGATGACTGTCAGTGTATAACAGGATATATAGATGCATCACTACATATGATGAGTGAGTATATGTATGAGTGACTATATAGAACTGTTGGTGAATGAGTGGATGTGTATATAGATGGTGGAATTACTGAATTGGTTGTTGTAACTGGTATGGGTAGCTCCATTTTTTTGAAAATGTTAGTTTCTATTTTTGAATATGTGTTTCAAGGGTTATATTACACTAAAAGGAGGTCTGTACATATATAAAACATATTAATTTTTCAGAAAGACACACATTCACTGGCTGGTGTCATGAGTGATGTCATGAGTGATGTCACTGACGATGTCATGAGTGATGTAATATATGACGTCATCAGCAGTGCATTGCAGGCGCGCTTGTTATAGTGAGTCCAACTAACTATAACGTTGGAATTTCAATGGTTTTATGTCAGTAAAATTTCCAGCTAACTATAACTGGTGTGAAACCTATGGTTTTTTCAGTGAATTTAATAGGTTTTTTAAATACTAATTCCTAACTATAACTGGTGTGAAACCTATGGTTTTTTCAGTGAATTTCATAGGTTTTTTAAATGCTAATTCCTAACTATAACTGGTGTGAAACCTATGGTTTTTCAGTGAATTTCATAGGTTTTTTAAATGCTAATTCCTAACTATATATAGGGCCTCAAACCTATGGAATGTAATATTTTTTATTATGAATCCTATATTGTATATTTATATAATACTATTTTTTTTAAAATTTATTTATTAATTTTTTTGCCTTGGAGCGCTACCGGTGCGCGCCCTGGTGAGCGCACCGGAAAGTGAAGTTTTCCGGTACGCCCCGGGGCGCGCACCGTGAGCGTCCCGTTAGCGCTATTGCCGCAAACGAAAACATCATCGTGACGTATCGCGTAGCCGCGTCCGCGTGATACGCACCGCGTAAGCGCACCCGGAAGCACTCGAGCGAATACGATCGCGCAATGTAGGCTTCCGACGAGCTTATGCCGGGGGCGCGTAGCGTAAGCGCGTCGGGTCATGTGACCTGAAAAAAACACTTTTTATTGGTGCAGAACAGTTTTGGTTTCCAAATGATGAAAGCCCGGGTCATGTGACCTGAAAATAACACTTTTCATTGTTTCATGACAGTTTTTTTTTCCAAATGATGAAAGCCCCCACCTTTTTTCCTTATTCTGACTTTGTCCTTGACTGAGGAAGACCTGTTTGGAGATCTTTGAGTAATATTGTGTACTTTAAAATGGCTACAGTAGCAGCAGCAGCTGGAGCATCTGCACCACCACCACCACCACCACCACCACCACCAAGAGGACCACCACAACACCACAGTGGTGGAGATGAAGAAGAGGAGGGTAGGAGGAGCTGGCTGCCAGAAGATAACATCCCATATAGGCCAGAGCAGCACATTGTATGGGAGTTTTTTTCCATCCCAGAGGGCAAGAAGAAAGTGAATGCGCCAAAGGTGACTTGCCAAATCTGTGGCATTGAACTTTCAAGGGGAAACCCTAATAAAAAATACTCATTTGGCAATAACACCATGATTCGGCACATGCAGCGCAAGCATCCCAGCAACTATGCTGCGGCAGAGGTGAGCGAACTGGCCAGCAACCCCCCCAATCTTCACCCAGCACCTCCAAACGAAAGCAACCCACTTCATCGGGACCAGAGACAAGGGAGATGATCCCAAACATTCAACCAAAGTTTGGGCAATACAAGATTACTTGTATTTTTTGTGGGAAGACCATCACCTATGGTGAGCAAAGCATAACACTCATCAACCGTGCTGGTGACAACCACAAATGCCCCAAAAATCCATAATTTTTTCATGATTTTTTTTGCTCCATTTGAGCCGTTTTCAATTCCCTGTTTTTTGTTTCTCCCCGTAAAAATAACAAAAAATTTATAAAATAGTTCATAAAAGCCAAAAAAAGTACAAAATGTTCAAAAAAACATTAAAAAAAATATAAAACAACAAAAAGAAGAAAAAAAACAATTCTTTTTAGAACTACCTCCAATTTATAAAAAACGGTTACATTTTTTAAAAACTCTATCATTCTTTTTTTCCCCATGGTCCGCTCCCCGGTCCGCTCCCCGGTGCGCGTACCGGGCGCTCCCCCCGCGCAAATCAAAAAATAAATAATTCTTTTTTTTTGTCCCGCGGGGCCCTTTTATAGCCCCCACAACAAACCTAGGGGGTCAGTGGGGGTCTACTCTGCCCCCTTATGGTCATTTCCCCCTTTGTTTTTCCCACCTCTTGTGTCTCGATCCTACCGAGACACAAGATGGCGGCTGCTCCGGACTGTTTGGAATGTTTACAGTCACCCGAGAGCCAATCAGCTTTCCATGCGCGAACTCACGTAGCGCGCTGGTACGCGTCCCGGTGCGCGTACCGGGGCGCGCTTATAGATATATATATTTTTTTGAACCTAAATTACTCAAAATCCACTGGAGCACATATCTTGAGACATAGCAAAGGCACATCGGGCTACCAGTCCCTACAATTTTGCCAAGTTTGGTGGAAATCCATTCAGCCGTTCGGGCTAAAAGTGAGGTCGACCGCGCTATGGAAATTAACATGAGGAAAACACATTTTGGGACCCCCTTTTATCTCGGCCCCCGCTTGACGAATCCCCCCCAAACTTTCAGGGAAGGACCGGAGCGCCGCGAGGCAAATTTGAGGAAATTTTCAGGCAAAGTTATTCCCAATAGAATGTTGCGATTTCCCTATTTAAAATAATCCTAACATTAACTACCTACTGGCGACCGCCAGTAGGTAATATATATATATATATATATATATATATATATATATATATATATATATATATATATATATATATATATATATATATATATATATATATATATATATCTATACTACTATTATAAAGCAAGAACTTTGAACCTTTGAGGCGGGTAAATTTGGGAACCACAGTGCCAATCCACACACCCGATACATCATTGTGATCACCAGGGTGGGCAGATGGACATAGGCTATATAAACTATAAAAATATGCGTTATTTAAAAAATGTACCTTAAAAAAAAAAAGTAGTCCCTTCGAAGTAGCGCCGGCCGCGACCTGCGTGCTGACGTCAGGAGCGCGGGGAGGAGCGGCGTCCAGGACCGTGAGGAGGAGCGGCGTACATGGCGCGGGGGAGGAGCAGTGACCAGCGGCGGACAGGCGGTGAGGACCAGTGGACAGGCGGGAGGAGTTGTGACAAGCGGCAAGGAGCGGCGGAGCGGTGAACTGAGGAGCGCGGAAGAGGAGCGGCGGCTGAGGTAAGGCTCCGGGGGACCCACGGACAATGTCGGGGCAGGCGGGGGTCGGAGCAGGGGGGGTCGGGGCTGGCGGGGGACGGGGCAGGCGGGGGCCCGGGCTGCTGGACAATGTCGGGGCGGGCGGGGTCCCGGGCTGATGGACAATGTCGGGGCGGGCGGGGGTCGGGGAAACCTGATTGCTCCCGGACAAGGTCGGGAAGGGCTGCTAGTATATATAATACACACACACACATATATATATATATATATATATACACACACACATATATATATATATATATATATATATATATATATATATATATATATATATATATATATATATATATATATATATATATATATAAATCAAAGTTTCAACATTCCCTGCGCCCCCATCTCTTACCCCAAACTGGTTACACAGCTCCGCGAGATGAGGTTTTGCTGGCAGCCCGTGTTAATCATGGCTCTCACTTCCTGACCGTGGCACTGGAGAGGAAATAAAAAAGAGATATTAAGAAAATTAAGCAATTAAATCGTCGTCTTTATCAACAGCCTCTTGTTTTCTGTAGAGCATGGGTATCCATGCTCAGTGCGTATTACAGATTAAGGCAGGGAAAATAAATGAGATAATTTTTTAGCGATTTGCTAAATCAGAGACAAAAGTATTTCACACTCAAAGCTTCCAGTAAAGAATTTGAACGTGACACCAACCTAGAACAAAAAGTGACCAGCCACCAGAACCGGTTCTCTTGGCTTTGCTATTCAGAGGCGTGCCTCACCCGACTTCAGCACTCTTTTTGTGTTACACAGTTTCAGTCCCTTCCTTAGGTTTTGAGGTGCTGAAGCTAGCAAATGGGCATTATTTAGACATAGGCAGTTTGGCCTTGAAAACCGGCAAGCCTGTGTGACTGTGCTACCTAATTCACACGCCCTGTGTTGTTGCTGATTTTTTTCTCTCGAAATGGCTTCCTATTATATACATGGCAGGAGCTGCTTCAGTAGCAACTATAATAAGGGTCACTGGAATTGTGCAGCACAGAGGCTCACTTTCTGTGACAGAGTTGACTAAATTATGCAACAGAAAAGGCAAAAAATTGCAACAGAAAAGGCAACAAAAATACGGTTGATGAAGAGAAAAGAGAAGCAATTTTCTAAATAGTCAATACATTTTGAAAGACTTTAGATTTCAGGCAATAAAGAGAGTTCGTCTGAGTTAAAGGGTTTTATTTTCAAATCTTTTAGTTTTTCATCTACTTATTCATTAAGCATTACTCTTTTACTCTTTAGATTTCAGCATTAAAGTTAATATAATCCATCAATCATTATTTGATTATGTAATAGAACAAGATTCTTTGTTAAAATAACAGTCAGTATTGTGATAATCCAACAAGGGAGTTTTATAAAGGAAACTCCATATTCTAACAAAATTGGTATAGTGACAGAAAAGGTGTCACTTCGGATACCCAATGAAGAGTTCGGAAGAGATAGATCAATGCACAAGCAAAAACCTTTGCAAATCAGACTAGAAAGTATTCACAGTCATTAATCAGCAGATATCTAGAATTTAACTAAATAACTTCTCATGTGGAGAAGTCAAGAATATCAGAGATTAATATGTAGTCAGAATGTCGTAGAAAGGAATCTACCTCACTCCAGAAACATACACTAATATAAACACACACATTTTATGTTACAATATTATTTCCTTTTGTCTTCTTCATCCACCAATAGAATATCAGCAGCCTCTTGGGTACAAGTTTACTCCCCATCCCCTCACCAGAGCATAATAAACTGTCAGACATTTTTCTACAAAAAGTTACGTTATTTTCTTGTATACCAAACACTCTTCCCATGAATCATTATTCCTGTTGGTTCATCTCCTTCAGTTGTCTAATACAGAACAAGTGTCTACTCACTAACTAAAAGTAGGCTTTTGAAGTTGCACATCTGCAGTAAAGAGATCAAAACATCTTGCACAAACAACTATTTAATTTGATAAACAGGCCTTTTCATGAAAATGCATAATTTTTCCATTTAACATGGCATTGATAGTTGGGCTAATTCAATTCAGCACTTTATTTACGTGCAGGACTATAACAATTAGATATGGTTGCCTATTAAAAATTTTGCATTTGGCATATGTTTTATTTAAACAGAAGCATGCACTCCTAATTAATGTGTTTTGAATAGCAAATGAAATTAGTGGCTTCAGTTTCTCCCCTCTGATGGTTGACAAAACATCACAAGGTATTCACAAATGAATCTTTGGAGTGCACTCTCATTTTCAGTTGGGTCAAGCTTGTTATTTCTGAGGGTTTCAATTTCCTTCAACCTCTTATACTCCCTATTCTTTTTTTTCTATTTCTAACTCTTTTCTAAATTGTCTCTTGTTACTTTATTCTTCTTTTAGTAAAATACCACCTAAAACCATGATATAAAGTGAAGATGGTTATCAAACAGTCCTCCACCCACTGTTGCAAACCAATTGCCAAGGGTAGAAACTCCTTTCCCTAAGCTCCCTAATAGACTTGTGGTTTCTGACGGTTCTAATTAAGGTTTCAACTTAGAAATGTCCTTTGCAAATTCTTCTATCTTTCTACGCTCATCAGTTATTTTCGAGCAGTAATAATGAGCCTTCAGAATTTTGCATATTCTGCCTTTCTAGACCAACAAGATATCTAAAGCTAATTGATTCTGCAAAATCATTAATCTGATAGGCACTAATGGAGTGTTAACTGCTAGATAGGCACCAGATGCACCAGCAGCTAATTTATCTACTACTTTAGATAGCATTCTAATTTTCTCATCATTTAAGACTACTCTTACAGGAGGTATTATTGCTCCCACTAATTGTGCCCATCATTTGGACTACATGAGTGTCTATGGGGAGGGGTTGGTCATTGTTAAAGTGCCTATGCTATTAACATGATACATCTTAGGAAATAGCAAAGCTAAATAGCAAACCCCCTCCCAATCAGCTGGCAACTGAAAATAAACATCTTGTCCACACACAAAACAAAGTCCAAGAATAACTGCTTCTTCCCCTGTTAATATTTGTATAAGCCCCAGTGAAAACTTCAAAAGGGTGTTCATAATTACTTATACCAGTATGTCTTTTTATAACTTGATTTATTTGTTTGTAGGAACATAATTTACATTCTTGTCTTCTATTTAATTTCAATTTTGGATAAACCATTTTCTTTTAATATTCATCTTCTTTCTTCTAGACATTTCTCAAAATGCCTTCATCTTTATTTTTGCTACAGAAGGCTGGGGCTCTTCTTTCCTCGAATGTTAATATGGATGGCTTTTCTAATGGTCTCATTAGACAGGTCAGGTTCTTTTTGCATCCCTTAACAGTATCTATGACCGTGGGTGATCCAAAGAAGTACCATGCAATTTCCATATCCTTTCCTTTTGGATGAGGGTTAATTATTTTCTGAAGGGGAACTTTAGAAAGAATCATGTCATAATTGGAAAAATAATATTCAAAACGTTCCTGTCTCCAAAATAAACTGAGCAAAATACCCCATGAAATTGCATATGACAATGGGACTTGGTGGTATGTTTCCTCCTCTGCAGCTGAAGAAGGTAAATGTGTACAAACGTAACAATCCTTAGTATCTAAAGCCTGTGTATATTCTTAAACTAATCTAGAATAAACGCTAGTTTAAAACTCTTCCTTTTAATAATATATAAAGGAAGGCTCACGTTTTGTCTCATCTATTGTGTGTGCAGGTGTAGACCTAAGTGTTTCAAATTTTTGCTAAAAATTCATGCAAACTTAAAGGAGCATAAGTAGTTAATATAACACCTATTAGTGTGACAACAATTACTATTCAACACTTAGCTTTAGTAAGGATACATGTTTGTCTACAATCACACCTTCAGTAGAATATTAGCAGCAGGCAGGTTCATATTCTGCATTGGCTTCCACTTGCGCAAATGTGCAAAGCTTCTTTAATTATCGTTTGCAGACATTCCACTTAGTTTACATATAGACAGCTTCATAAGACATCCTTAGCCCTACTCTATTTTCTTCTAAATGAACTATCCCTACTCTTCTACTGCAATCTTGGCCCAAGGGAAATCTTAATTCTTTCATTTATTTTTATTGATTGTTCATGGTCAGTTTCATTTATTTCAAGCTCCTATTTTGTATATTTAAGCACAGTTTGTCAGGTGTCTTCTCCAGTGATTTGGTTGTTGTACTCACTAAATAGTGCTTGTCAAGTTCTTCGATTGTAATGTTTGTTTCAGAAATCTTTATTTAATCAATGCTGTTCCTCAGTGTGGCATACCATGGATGTTCAAATATCTCTGATCTCAGTTCATTAGGATTTTGTCCTGATGCATTTGGCACATTTTCAGCATTGTAGGTTTATTCAGGTGCAGACTATCTTCGACAAAGCAATCTTGCTGTCTTGGATCTCCTTGATGTCTGTAGATCTTCTGTTTCACTTATACTACTAGACTCCGTTTCTTCAAAACCCACTTATCTCTAACCTGTCAAAATCATTACATTTGTGGATGCATTTGAATAATTCTGTAATGTTTAATCTCATCCCTGATGACCTCATTGTCACAATAGCTTCATCATCTAGCTGTGCCCAGAAGCTTTTTTGTAAAGGTACACTCTTAGAAAGATTCACTTCTAGGAGAAGTGTGGCTCAGGGGTTAGAGGCGGCAAACCCGGAAGCTGAGATCGGCCCCAGACCAGGGTTCAATTCTCCGCCCCAACGGGGGTTGGGCTCAATAATTCCACAGACTCGATAATTCTCCCTCCGGTGCCTACTCGACTCACGGGTTCACACTCTGCGACTCTGGGCAATAGCTTGCTTAATCTCCACAACGGCCCCTCGCGGCGGGATGCCTGGCTTTCACCTTGTGGATACCCTGCCGGGGTATCTCACAGGGGAATACCAGGACGGGTTCCCTAAGCAAGCGCATAGATGCCTGCGATGTGGGCGATTTGCGCTATATAAATACATGTACATTTACATTTACATATTTTCTTGCCAAAAACCCTTGTGGGGAAATCCCATCATCAAATGATACTGTTTCTCCCTGTGCAATTGGTGTCATGAAAACAATTCTCCTTCCTTCTCTCTATGATTGAGTATTTGTGTTGGTGTCTAGGCAACAATTTGTAAATTCTGTGATATCGAGATAGACCCTTTCCGCAGCTGCTACTCCCACATCACCTTAAACAACAGTATATGAAACACAATTTGTTGGTGCAGTAGCAACCAGTACTGCCAATGTCTGTGCTGTAATGGAAAACATCCATTACAATGCAGTCATTACATCGCACTGCTTTTACAACGCAACTGACTTTACAACGCATATCATTAGAACGCATGCCAATACAACACATTATAAGGTAAGTAATGGAGATTTTATTAGTTTTAGGGTGGGTATGGGTTTTGGTGTAGATGGGAATAGTAATTTTTACCCCTATACTCTCCAACACTTTCCTACTGTTGCACTCATTGGAGTTGGAATAGTAATTTTTACCCATACACTATCGAACACTTACCCTACTGTTGCCCTAAAAGTATTATGTGTAGGAATGGTATGCGTTGTAATGGAATGCGTTGTAATGGTAATTTAAAAAAATGCTTTTTTATGGCATGCTTTGTAAAATCATGTGATGTAATGGTATTTGCGATGTAAAAACTAGAGGTGGGCGGCAATTTCCATTCCACCAACGGAATGTGCGCAAAGAAGGCAGAAAAACTGGGCAAATTTCCGCACATTCGCGGGCGGAATGGAAGTTGGCCGCCCGCCCGCCTCCCGCCCGCCGTATTAAATTATATTTAAAGGCTAAAATACAACTTAAATAAAACTTACCTTATTGTGCCGCAAACTTCCCCATCGCGGCTCATCTTGGAACTGCGCATGCACAGGACCATGCGCATGCGCATGCGCAGTCCTGGCGAGCAATGCGCATGCTCAGGCTCCCGCTCATGCGCAGTTTCCAAGATGAAGCCGCAATGGGGAAGTTTGCGGCGCAATAAGGTAAGTTTTATTTAAGTTGGGAGGCGGGCAGGAAGCGGGCAGCGGGAGGGCCGGCTCGCATAACGGAAATATCGTGGAGAGGCACGGAGATTGGTTCAATTTCCGTGCCTCTCCGCGATAGTCCCTTCCGTGACTTCCGCCCACCCCTAGTAAAAACTGCATTGTAAAAGCATGCGTTGTAAATGTTTGCGTTGTAACATCATATATGCTGCTCTAATAACTTTTGACTCTGGGAAAGGAGCAGTCATAGTTGAAGCAGTAGCCCTTGAGCAATTACAGAAGGGGCTGCTTCAGTAGTTGCACGATCAATTGGACATGCTGGAAGTGGTCTCTCAATTTGAATTGTGCTTGGACACTAGTGGTTGTAATACCATCTGTATTTGCTGTAGGAGCCAAATAATTAGGTGAATGAGAGGACAACACAGCATCTAAAATGTTATCCTTCAATCACTATCAGTATCTGTTTTGTTTGCAGCTGCCTCCTCATCATTTCCCTGTTTACGATTCTTTTTAGTCTTTTTTGTGGCTAACTCTGAGTGCATTCTAGCTCCCTCAGCTGAACATTTCCTCCATCTTTGCTGCCCTTCACCTCACCCCATTGAGCATCTGCTTAATTTTGCACAGCTCTCCTTGCTCTATTCTGGTATTTTCTTCCTGCTTAGCATGAGCTGCCCTTTCTCAAGCATTCAATGCTTCGTACTGTGTGTGTCTAGGAGGTGGCTTCATTTCATATAACATTTCTCGTAGGTTTTCAATATTCTTCAAATCATAAGTACCATATTGTGGAAATTGAAATGGTCCTTCATTTTCTGTGATCTTGCACCATTGACAAAGCCACAAACATGTATGGAGCCTACATGTGTTGCAATATAATAAGCTGGTATGACTTCCAGTGGAGCCTCCTAACCCTCCTGAACTGGGGCTCTCACATCTCCCCTCATCAAATCTCTAAGAGCTTTAAAACATTTCATGATTGCAAATATTCAAAAACAAATAAACAGTAATCAATTTTGAAAACCTCAATGTTTTGTTCAGTTCACAGTTCCGTATAGCTCAGTACTTTTCTTCAATTCTGTTACAATTTCATAAACCTTCCACTACTTGACAATTTTTTCAATTAACATCAGTGCAGCACTTCACACCAGTGGACCTATTCCAGTGCAGTACTCTATGATGCTCTATGATGCAACTCTCCACTTCTTGCAGCAGTTCACCCTCTTTTACAATGTTCTCATGTACAAATTCTACAAATCTAAGCAAGCGCAATAAACAAGTAACTTTTGTCTGATCCGCTAAATAAATTCAAAGTTGCTAATTCATGCAGGAAAATTGCAAAAAAGGTTTTAACACCCACAACTCCCTTACATACACATACACATGAATCAAATCTCGACCAGCTAGAAATTACCCTGATTGACGTAGTTTCCTCTTTGCCCACTAGGTTTCACTATCACCAATCAATATTAGTACAATCACACGTGGTGAAAAGAGGAGCAATTGTTTTGCACTCTAATGTGGATTTAAAGTGAAATGGACAAAGCAAAGTCGAAAATGCTGTATTCAACCAAACAAAATACTTATCAATAAAAAGATAATGTTAAAAAATATATATATATTAGTACAATCACAACAAATCCCTATCTCAATTGTGCAGTCAAAGGTACCTCACGGATCTTCACTACAAACCAGACAAATAACACCTCTCTTTTTTTCCCTATATATTCTGGGATCTTAGACTACTTCAAATCTGATAACAACTTCAACTGCTCAACATCTAAGCATAAACACTACTATTTCACAAAACATGTTCCCTCAGCACAAAAATGTAATCTCAAATAGACAACTGCTACTCATAACTCTATTGATACTCACACCTCCACCACTGCAACCATCTTTGAAACCGCAACTCCTTTAGTCTTCAAATTTCAGCTTTGGGGTTAAAGGACTTGGGCAATTCTATAGTGGGGGAACTTATTTCAGGTCATCTCTCTTGTGACACTTACCGTACTCGCTCTACTACTTGATGGAGCATTGTTTTCTATATCTCACTCTTCAAGTGTAATCATTAAATAACACCCACCTCTGGTTGTATGGACCTTTGTTGGTTGATGAAGAGAAATGAGGAGCAACCATCTCTATAGGCAATAATTCATTAAAGACTTTGAATTTCGGTCAATAAAGAGAGTTAGTGTGAGTTAAAGGGCTTAATTTTCAAATATTTTAGTTTTTCATCTATTTATTCATTAAGTATTACTCTTTAGATTTCAGCATTAAAGTTAATGTAATCCATCAATCGATATTTGATTATAAAATAGAACAAGATATTTGTTACAATCACAGTCAGTATAGTAATAATACAACAAGTGTGTTCTATGTGGGAAACTCCCTATTCCAATAACTAGGTATAATGAGAGAAAAGGTGTTATTTCAGAAACGCAATGAAGAGTTCTGATGAGAGAGATCAATGCACAAGCAAAAACCTTTGCAAATCAGACGGGAAATTATTCACAGTCATTATTCGGCAGACATCTAGAAATATGCTAAATGGGGAAGCCAAGAATATCAGAGACAAGTGTTTAGTCAGGATGTCAGTGAAAGGAGTCCGCCCTACTCTAGGAACATGCACTAATATAAACACATATAATCTATGTTACGATATTATTTCCTTTCGTCTTCTTCATCCACCAAAAGAATATTAGCAGACTCCTGGGAACAAGTTCACTCCCCATCCTCTCACTACAGCATAATAAACTGTCAGACATTTGTCCTTGAAAAGTTACAACGTTATTTTTTTGCAATCCAAAAACTTGGTGAGAACCTTACTATCAGTTGTCTAATACAAAACATTTGTCTGGTCACTAACTACCAGTAGGCTTCTGAAGATGCAACATCTACAGTAAAGAGAAGAAAAACATCATACACAAATAACTATTCAATGTGTAAAACAATCCTTTCTGTGATAATGCATATTTTTTTCATTTAACATGGCATCAACAGTTAGGCTAACTTAATTCAGAACTTTATTTACATGCTGGAATATAACATTTATATATGGCTACCTACTACAAATTTTGCACACAGCAAATGTGTTATTTAGATGTAACTAGCTGCGAATTATTAATAGAAGTGTTTCTAATAGCAGATAACATTTGTGGCAACAAGTCACACCTTTTTTAGTAACGTGTGATCTACTTGATCTACAACTATTTTTGTGTTGTTGATGAATTATATAGAAAATCTGTAATTATTCAGTGAATACAGTGGCTATAAAATCATATAATTCCACTCATCCTGAACACAACCTATGATGCATGGCAATCCTGTTATGGTCTATATTACTCCCCAAGATTTAAACCAAAAACATTTTCATGAATAAAATAACTTATTTTTGGGGACTGAGAGTTAGTGTACTGGCTTCGCTAAAAAAAACTATTCTCGTCGTCTTGTCTACATCCTGACAGCACACCTGACGCTGGTGGAAATTGTGTCATGTTGAACCAACGCGTAGACCATGGAGTTCAGGATTTTAAAAAAACAAACAAATGTAATGCCCCTGACATGCTTGGAGAAAACTCACAATGAGCAGAGGATGATGATTGTAAATAGTAAAGCATAATAGCGGCCACCAAGGGGTTACCCGCACTTTACCGAGACTCCAGGGAAAGGCAAGTTTAACCCCTTCCAGGCTCATGACGAGCTGGGCTCGTCATGGTGTAGCCTCCTCGCACGCCGATGACGAGCCCAGCTCGTCATGTAACATGGGTTTTTTTAAATCTCAGCATAGCTCCAGAATACCACTAGCATGCATGTGGTTAAGGAAAGAAATGCTTAGGGCCAATAATAGAACAACATCAACATGGATTGGCTATTAAATTGTTGAGGAGTGTTATTCCAGGACTTTAGACAAAGACAGAAGGCTAGTCCTTCAAATTGCACTTTTCCAATAGTAGGAACCAGCAGCAAGAAGCCAGAGGAAGGCCAGAGATTGCCAAAAGCAGAGTACTAGCAGAAAGTAGGGTGCTGCACCAGGCCACAGGAGGGGTGGACCATCAACTACACTGTGCAAAGGGGGTCGTTATTGTGTGGCTAACTGTATTGTGGGAATTACAGTGCCTTTTAGGTCTTGAATCATATCTGGAACAATCCTTTTAATTAAGTTCTTTAAGTGAGTTTTCATTTCTCACACGTTAGTTTGTGATTTTAGGCAATAACTTTAACATGGGTTCTTTTCCTTGTAATAATATAAACAAATCCTACAACAGATGTACTTTCGGGTCACTAGTCTTCTGCCACACCTTGGTGGAACACCTTTTCCTCAGTGTTTTCAGGGCACAGAGCATGGGATTCTCTCAAGTCCTGTATTAGACCCATTCTCATGGCATCCCCTTTCCAAGTCTGTAACAATGCCCAGTGGACTGTGAGATTAATGTAAGCCATCAGTTTAACCATATTCCCAGTGCTCCTGCCATAAGTGTCTACAGATAATGGTATCTACCTTTGTCCAGTCGCATTGAGTATAGACACAGCTTTTGGTCATGTCTGTAGGGCCCACAGAAGATGATTTTGGGAAGCAGTTTTTGCATTCTACTTTACAAGAACACACTGAGGGAAATTCCGAGAGAAATGTAGTTTATTTGACCCCTTTATAATTTCCTCCTTGACCAACTGCGCACAAGTTTCCAAAATTAAATATAGGACGACATTTTTTGTAGTCAGATCATTTTGTACAAATTCATCATAAAAGACAGAATGAAAAGCAATGCAAAACATGTGTTTCTACTCACTGTAGAAAATTGTGTGCATTTTGTACATGTACTAGAGAACATCACTGCAACAGATTTGTTTTACAGCACAACGAGTCCGTTTTGCAGAGTGAATATCTTCATTTCTTTAGATTTCTGCAGAGGAGGCCTTAGGCATGTGCAAGCTGTGCACCTGCACAGAGCCGCCAATCCCCAGGGGCTGCCACGCCATTATATATCCTTAATATAAAAATCCTCTGAGGATGGATACATATTTGCGTGGCAGCCCCTGGCAGGGATTTGGCGGCCTCTGACTCTGTTCCACTTCCAAGCACCCTGACCCCCCCTCTTCACTGGCCTCCGCGCCTGCGTTCCTCCGGGTGCCCCCTACCTACGCTCCCTGCCCAGGGCCGCCATAAGCCTAGAGCCGCCCCTGATTTCTGAATCATCCAGATTGCTGGATCTGTATTCAAAGTCTGATTTTCGAATAGAACTGTTATATATCTTTTCATTTTTTTGAGGTGGGGTTGATTTTTTGAGGATAAATCGGAAGCTGCTAGTAGGATTTTCACCAAATTGCAAAAAGCACACTGAAGGATTGTGTTTTCAGATAAGTTGATGTGGTTATTTCTAGTGGTTTTGGGCAATCATGGACAAAACACAAGATATGAGGCTCCTTGAGGGCTCCTCCAACCGATTAATTCAAAATATTTTTTAGGGTCAAACATACTTTTTGTGCAGTTTTTGTCAAATGAAGCACAATTTTATGGATTTTTTTTTATTATTTGCTAATAACTGGTGGTGGTCGATGAATCTGCTGGAAATTGTCCATTTGCCTGATATGCCGTGTTTATTTTTTCATCATTTCATGCAAGGTGGTCAAGTTGGTCACAAAATTATTTGGTGTGAGGTAAAGGTGATTCCTGTCAATGATTGAAAGTCTGCGGTATGTCTATGTCAACATGATGGAGATGTATGGAACACTTTCAATCTCTTTTTTTATTTGAAAAAAGAAAATCCTAAAGAAGCAATGCCCCACTTGCCATGGTATTTTTCGCCCTTGGCACAAAGCTCATTGAAATGTTTTTACTTTCAGGCACAGCCACATTTCGGATGGCAGTAAGCAAAAGTAAACACTTTCCATTTGTTTGCTTGCTCTACGGTGGAACAAACATCCAATGGTCCTTACTCTGTCGGGCTGTCAGAAGTGTATGTCAGCAGCTGAGACAGAGTAGTCTCCACCACTGACATACTGAAGGTCCAATTGGCTCTAAACATTCAGTTTGGCAGAAAGGGTTCTCCATCGCCATTGCCCTTTCTGCCACACACAAAATAAAGCCCTAATTCCATAGGAATTTTTCGCTTAATAGAATTACATCAACCTTTGCAACCAGCTCCATTTCATGGTTTTCCTGTAAACCCATTCAGTAGTTTATGGGATATTTTTGTTAGAGAAAGGAGCAGGACTTCATAAGTTGATGACTTATTTGTGATTTTTTTCAGAAATCTGCATCTATCTGTGAAGCATTTGAAAATATTAGAGTCTGATTGGATGAGGGAGAATTCGTTTGCATTTTGATATCAGAGTCATCGGATTGTTTGGCAACTTTCTGTGCCACTTTTGCCTATATTATTCAAGTGTAAGTTACTTATGTAAATGAGTGGGGAAAATACATTGCAGTATGTTTAATAGTACTAACAAATTCAAGAATATGTGGGTATTGAATTTATCTGACTTGATTTGAAGTGAGTTAAAGACACTTTTATAGTTAGCGATGCCAAGTATGGGGGGGAATTGTTTTGTTGTTACATGTTAGAATGTAGTTTTATCAAAAAAGAAATATAAAGGAAGATAAGAGACGGGGTCAACAAAAGACGTGGGGGGAAATACAGCGGATACTAGCGATCCACATTTATTTAATACAAACATTTATGCTTTTATAGTTTTGGCACTTTCCGACTCTACGCCGCCTGGCCTCCGGGCTGTGGGGTACCTGGCTGTGTATTATCCTGTATGATCATTTTGGCTATTTCTCATCTATAAGTGCCTGTGGGTAGACTTACCCGATTGTATTCTCTATACTTTCCGCAATAAAAATACTTTAAAAAAAAAAAGACACTTTTATAGTTCACTCTACCTATTCACCTCACTTGTATTGGATATCCCTGATCTCCCCTGATAGTCACTTAACAATGCCCACATGCCTTATCCAACTTATGGAGTATATGTGTGTAGAGTAAGCATAATCTTTGTAGAGTATTCATCATTTCTGTACACAAATCACACATAAATGCTACTTATTCTCATGCTTGAGTAATGTATCATGCTTTAAGAACCCATGTCATGTTATGCATCCCACAATTGGGGAATAGTGGTCCCCTCTTAACCAAGCCCCAGTGCCACTGCTCCCACTGCCTTCATGATAACAATGCTGCTGTAAAGTAAGCATACAGGCATTCTTTTTATTTCAAATACTTTTACTTGCACTCATACTAAGTCTGTTTAAAATGTATAAGAATGGAGACGTTCTAACCTTTTCCAGTAACTGCTTTGTACTCCTTCTCCTTTATGTCCCCACTGAAGTTTTAGAGTCCCTTATGAATGCACCTAACATAAATGTAACAATACACACCTCAATAACGGTATACAACGTTTACAACGCGCGCGTTACAACGAAGTACCATTACCACGCGGTTATAACAACGAAAGTTGTTACAACGAATTGCGCTGGGTGGCGCTCAAGGATAATAAATCATTTAATTTACTATCCCAACACCTTCCCTACTATCCACGGGGACTGGTGTTGGAATAGTAAATTATATTTTTTAAATTTGCGCCCCCCCCCCCCCCAACGCAAGTCGTTGTAACGACTTGCGTTGTTACAACCGCGTTGTAATGGTACGCATTGTAACAGTGTGCGTGGTAGTGACATACATCCCTCAATAACTAGCAGAGGTTCTCCATGTGGCAATCTGACATTGGACTTAATGGACTTTTGGAGGGTCACAAGCTTTAAAAAAGTGATGTATCTTTAGGCAAAGAAAGTGTTATGGCTACATAATGGGACGCAGATTGTGTATGGCAAATTGTTTGCCGGAAGTTGTGTTTTCCTCTTGGAAAGAAGTAGTGTTTCTTCTAGGAAACAAAGATGTTGTGGTATAAGGAAATTGTCACAGTAAGTCCACAAGATACGGGGTCATTTGGTGAGAGCAAGGCAGACATTTTTTTAAATATTATTGGTGATTTCAGCTTTTTATAGATTAAAATAGAAATGTGGTCTTAGAGTGATGCTCTTTACATTGAAAGGACACTGTTTGGGGGTACTGAGGACCGTGTTGTCTCTGATATTTTCTGTCACAATATAATTTGAGACCCCTTCATTTTTACGTTTCTTGTCACCTTAACTCTGAACCTTAATACCCACACTATGCAGATAGCTGAATTGCAAGTGTAAGCTTAGTTACTGTGAATTCCTAATATCTTACCTGCAGGCTTCCTCTTGAATACTCCACCCAGCACTATTTCACTCCAATCACTCAGTCTGAGAGCTTATTAGTTACTTGTTTATCAATTGCTACTTGTTACTTACTTGTTACTTACTCGCTACTTGTTAGCTTTTGACTGACTAGCTCGATTGCTCCTCCTGCCAATGCCCTTCTTACAAATGCTGATGGCTTAACTCCACCTACTCACTCACTCTACAATTATGCAATGTCTTACCTGCTATCTTTAGTGACCCTCAAGCCATTGGATACACTCCCTACTCCCCCACCAATTTTGCTTAAACTTATGTACCTCGACCTCGAACGCCAACACTGAAGGTAGTCTCGAATAACAGCTACGAATTAATTGCTTACATTTGGCTTAATTGAATGTGCACTCCTGGTCTCTGACCTTGGTCAGTATCTCCCTCACTTTCCACCCAACTCTCCTCCTTTAGCCTTACTCTCCAATCTCAACCACACCATACAATCCTTTAGTCCCACTTTTTTGGGAGTCATCCTTTTACATACTCTGACTGCAGAGGATGTTGATAATGAACGTAATATGTTGGGGTTCCATCCCTATGACACCATTAGTGTTATAGGTCTTCTTCCCTTCCTGCAGGGGCTCCGGCTCCAGGCCTTTGCTGGTTTGGAATTGAAGAGAGAAAATTTACTACACACCATACTCATGGTGTTTGTACTAAAGGTGCTGGCACTACCAGTTTGCAGTACTCTGGTGAGAAGAACAAGCAAGTTTCTACCCACCAATTGCGACAGTCATCTAGTTGTGCAAGGTCCATCATGCCATAATTCCTCCACCCCTTCATGATCTCACCCAAATAACAGGGTTCGATACCCTGTATTTCTGCAAAACCATGCTGCTATTGTACCTGTAAAAACAAATGTTACTTCCTCTTCTTTTTGGAAACTAGGTCACAAGTCTTTATGCAGCTAGTCAGCATGGACACCTGGGGCCATATTACAGAAAGTATCCTGGGCCACAACGGGCATGTGTGCCCACTGTGTGCACACCCGGAGCACTTTGATAATACAGAAGGGGCTGCAGAAGTTTGTGTGGCCCCCATCTGTAATACATCGCTATCATTAGAGCGTGTTCCCACAATTGCATGGGGGCGTGGCCCTATGCAAAGGAGAGAATCACGTTGCTTCTGTGCCTGCGCCATTTTATGGACTCAGGCACAGAGGCAAAAATGTCTTTAGGAGGCGCACTGAAAGTGCACCACAAAATGGTGGCTCTTGAATGTGCAGACGTATGCCATCTGCATTGTGAAGCACTGAGGGGTTTTAAAGCAGCTGCTCTGTATTTCACTTAAATGCACTTCCCAGGGGGTGGGGGGTAGCATGACTTCACAGCTGACTTGGGGGCAGTACATTCACAAAAAAATAGCGCATTTTCCCTGCTAGTGCCTGGCACACCAATTTAAAGATTCATTGTGGCGTAAACAGGGAAAGTGCACCCTTAGGGGCCCTGGAAGTATTATAAATTCATACCAAATCGCCTCATTCTTGAAGAGTTACATACTATTAGACCTGGCATTCTTGGCCCGGTTCTCCCCTTTTTGTCTTTAACCATCCTGTGTTGCTGACTTCATTTTTGCTGACTTTAGGACTCTGCGCATTTTACCACTGCTAACCGGTGCTAAGGTGCTGGTGGTCTCTCCCTAGAACATGGTGAAACTGACTCACACCCAATTTGCACATCTAATATACTTGCAAGTCCCCAGTATGATGGTAGTACATGTACCCAGGGCCTGTAAATTAAATCCTACTAGTAGGCCTGCTGTTCTGATTGTGCCACCCACTTAAGTAGTTCTTTAAGCATGTCTCAGGTCTGCCATTGTAGCCTGCATGTGCAGTTTTTAAACTGCCATTTCGACATGGCAAAATAAACCTATTGCCAGGCCCAAATGTTCCTTTTTTCATATAAGTCACCCCCAGGGTAAGTCCTGAACAGCCCAGAGGGAAGGGTGAAGTGTATTTAAAAAGTAGGACAAGAACATTTAGGATTGACATGCCCACATCAAGAAAACGTATAAACAGTTTGTCACTACTGCAAGGCCTACCTCTCCCATTGGATAACATTGGAGATACCTTAGTACATTTCATAAGCTGTAACTTCCATTTGGGAGCAGGTAGACAGCCAAGTTTGGTGTCCAATTATTTGTGATTATAAGCCGCTTTAATGGTAAAATCAGATTTGTATTCACAATTCTGAAAATTACATTTGTAGAAAGTTTACATTGTCTTGTCCTATTTACTGCATGCAGCCAGCTCCTGACTCACATTACTAGGTGTAGCTGACAGTTGGTCTTTGGGTGTTGCAATCAGACAAAGGGAAGCTTGGTGTTCGAAGTATGGGCCACTCTGATTGTAATGAGGGAAGGAGCTGTCACCTACCACACTTGCACATCACAAAGATTCTACCTGAGCACTCTCAGAAAGAGTTTTCCACGAGCTGTTGTGATCCCAGACAAGCTGGGGCCAGGACAGGAAGGGGGAGATGCCTGACACATAAGGGGGTGAAAACCTTTAGAAGCTTCCTCCACTTAAAAGTGGGTACCAAGTATAAACATTGGACCCTTAGATTCAACTCTTCAGTACACTTCTAGACTTGTAGACTCTGCCGAGAAAAAGGACTGCTGTACTGCTGAAAGGACTGCCACTCTGCTGGACTGCTGCTCTGAATGACTGCTGTCCTGCTGTGCTGATCTGCTGCCCTGCTGCCCTCTTGTCTGGGTGAGAAGGGCTGGGCCAGCATCTTTAAACCAACAACCCAGATACTCCAAGGTCTAGTTGTCGGGCATCCTCATCAGAAGCCTTAGGGACATAACAGGCTTCCATCAATCTTGATCCCACCATCTGGTCTCGGCCATCTGTGAGTACTACCATGCCAAGTGGTGCCACCCCAGTCCGGGACCTTTGGAAGTGAGTCTGAAGTTGCTCCGTCAGCCCATCTGTGGACCCAGCAGAACTGACGCATCTCCTCTGCTATGACACACAACACCAAGCAGAACTGATGCATTGCCTCTGCTTGGTGGACTTACCAAGCGCAGGGACTCTGCATCGCCCTGCGGGCAAGCAGCATCATCGTTCCGCCACTGTGTGACCCCTCGACACAGGCCCTCACATGGCGTTGTTGTTTTTTCTAAAGAACATCTGCATATAAAAAAACCTTCAAAGAGAACTACCGGTGTTGACATCATTCACTACACTTCGCTCCTGCCCTGAGTGGTCGCTCCCTTGTCTCCCCACCGAGACTCGGTATTGTAGCACTGCGCTGCCTGCATTCGACTGTGCCTATATTGTCCATCAGATCTTAATTGTTTTACTCTGTAGTGCGTGTGTAATTGTTTAACTTTGCAGCGCTTCATAATTGTTTAACTTTGCAGCGCTTCATAATTGATTAACTTTGTAGCGCGTGTGGAATTGTTTAAACTCTGTAGCGCTTGCATGATTGTTTTTGACCTGTGTAGTGCTCGCACCATTTCTGATCCGATTTAATATTACCAGCGCGACTTCCCTCGGCGCCTTGCTCTACTCCCCCCCCTCCATTTTGTCCCTGTTGTTGTTGTGCCTCCGTGTGCGCTGACCTGAGCCCGCCCCGCCTCCCAGCTAAGACGCCCTCGCCCCTCCCCCCCCACCATCCATTTATGGCCAATGCCCCCACGTGCAGCGTCCACGCGCTACGGCCGCGCCGAAGGTGCGCCAAAGGTAAGCCCGTCTACGCCCGTCCGCGCCTGGACCGCGCCCAGCGCCAGACCCCCTGCCCCTCGCGCACCCCAGCCCTCCCGCATCACCTACGACGCCGCCACCCTCCTAGCCCTTAACCCCGGTCGCGCCCCCAACTGCGTCCAAGCCGCTCCTGGCCACACCCATGGACAATTCTCCTGCTACTCCTGCAAATTCATCGGTACCGTCACCATCTCCGCTACGACCACAATACAGACCCCTGACCCCAACCACCTACAATGCATCCTTCTCAACACCAGATCAGTCCACAGACACGCCATTGAACTATGGAATCTACTAGACACCATCTCTCCGGACGTCGCCTTCCTAACAGAAACTTGGATGAACGCCTCTTCCGCCCCAGACATCACCATTGCCATCCCAGAAGATTATAAGATCATACGCAAGGACCGTACCGGCACAGGAGGAGGAATCGCTATCGTCCATAAGAAGTCAATCCGCATCTCAACCAGCTCTGACGCCAATCTCACCAACTCAGAACACCTTCACTTCCAGATCCACATCGACCCCAAGACCACACTCAGAGGCACCCTCCTCTACAGACCACCAGGACCCCGCGCAAAATTCAGCGAAGACATCACGGACTTCATCACTCCACACGCGCTCCCCTCCAAAGACTACATCCTTCTGGGAGACCTCAATTTTCACCTTGAAAAGATCAACGACCGCAACACCACCACCCTCTTGGACAATCTCGCCAACCTCGGACTTAACCAACTGGTCACATCCCCCACCCACATCGCAGGTCACACACTCGACCCCATCTTCACCTCCAGCAATCATGTCTCCTTCAGCCACACCACGGAACTCCTCTGGACTGACCACAGCTGCGTTCACTTCACCTACAACAAACCAAAACCCACCAACCACCTCCAACCAACTCTGCAAAGAAACTGGAACAAAATCACCACGGACCAGATCTCCACATCACTCCTTCTCAGCACCCCAGCCCACTCTTCTAACGCAAACGAAGCCGCCGCCAACCTCACCCTATGGTTATCCAACACCGCCGACACCTTAGCACCACTGAAGAAACGTCAAAACAAACCTGCCAACAAAAAGGCCTCATGGTTTAACGATGACCTTAAGAAGTCCAAGAAACTCTGCCGCTCCCTCGAAAAGGCCTGGAAAAAAGACCCAACTACCAGCACCAAGGACGCCTTCAAAAACGCCACCCGCACTCACCACCAACTAATCCGAAAGGCCAAGAAAACAGCATTCAAAGATCGACTCGACAACAACGCCCACAACAGCAAGGAACTTTTCAACATCGTCAAGGAATTTGCCAATCCCCCGGCCAACTCCAACGACATCACCCCCTCTCAAGCCCTCTGCGACTCCCTAGCCTCTTTCTTCTACAACAAGATTGCAGACATCCACAACAGCTTCGACAACCATCCCGGAGACCAACCCACCCAACCATCTGCTGAACATTCTCTCCCCGTGAACACCCTTAACGACTGGAACCCAATCTCCACTGAGGACACAATCCGCCTGATGAATTCCATCCACTCAGGATCCCCCACAGACCCATGTCCTCACCACATCTTCAACAAAGCAGACTCCATCATAGCACCGCACCTCCGAGACGTCATCAACAGCTCCCTCAACTCCGCCACCTTCCCGGAAGACTGGAAACACGCTGAACTCACCGCCCTCCTGAAGAAACCCACAGCGGACCCCACCGAACTCAAAAATTACCGCCCCATCTCGCTCCTCCCATTCCCGGCCAAAGTCATCGAAAAAGCTGTCAACAACCAGCTCGCCGCCTTCCTCGAAGCCAACAAATCCCTCGACTCCTCACAATCTGGCTTCCGAGCAAAACACAGCACTGAGACCGCCCTCATCGCAGCAACAGACGACATTCGAACTTTACTGGACAATGGAGACACAGTCGCCCTCATCCTCCTCGACCTCTCAGCAGCATTTGACACGGTCTGCCACAACACCCTGTTACAACGCCTCAATAACATCGGAATCCAAGGAAAAGCACTCGAATGGATCACCTCATTCCTCACAGGAAGAACTCAGAAAGTCCGCCTCCCACCATTCAAGTCCGAAGCCACCGAAGTCATCTGTGGAGTACCTCAAGGTTCTTCACTCAGCCCCACCCTCTTCAACGTATACATGAGCCCCCTCGCGACCATCGCACGCCAACACAACCTCAACATCATCTCTTACGCGGATGACACTCAACTCATCCTCTCTCTCACCAACGACCCCAGCACAGCCAAAACTAACCTACACGAAGGAATGAAAGAAGTTGCCGAATGGATGAAACAAAGCCGTCTGAAACTGAACTCAGACAAAACAGAAGTCCTCATCTTAGGTACTTCCCCCTCTGCATGGGACGACTCATGGTGGCCGGAAGCCCTCGGAAAGGCACCCATCCCGACAGACCACGCACGAAACCTGGGCATCATCCTGGACTCCTCACTCTCAATGAAAAAACAAGTCAGCGCCGTATCATCTTCCTGCTTCAACATTCTTCGCATGCTTAGAAAAACATTTCACTGGATCCCCACCGAAACAAGGAAAACGGTCACCCATGCTCTGGTCACCAGCCGACTGGACTACGGAAACACCCTCTACGCAGGTACTACCGCTAAACTCCAGAAGAAACTCCAACGTATCCAAAACGCCTCAGCCAGGATCATATTAGACATCCCTCGCAACGAACACATCTCCGGTCACCTTAAAGACCTCCACTGGCTACCCGTCAATAAGAGGATCACTTTCCGACTGCTAACCCACGCACACAAATCACTTTACGACATCGGACCAGAATGCCTCAACTCACGACTGTCCTTCTACACCCCGTCCCGCCAACTACGTTCCTCCAGCCAAGCCCTCGCCACTGTACCTCGCATCAACAAGACCACCATGGGAGGCAGATCCTTCTCATACCTGGCCGC
Source organism: Lissotriton vulgaris (assembly GCF_964263255.1). Lineage (NCBI taxonomy): Eukaryota > Metazoa > Chordata > Amphibia > Caudata > Salamandridae > Lissotriton > Lissotriton vulgaris. The sequence goes on along the minus strand of NC_141686.1, from coordinate 66,313,239 downwards.
TAAGACTTGGAACTCACTCCCCGCTTACCTTCGCCTCACCCAGAACCACCTAGCATTCAGAAAGCAACTTAAAACGTGGATATTTGACAAATAATCCTCCCCTCCTCTTTAAGCGCCTTGGGACCCTCTGGGTATGTAGTGCGCTATATAAATTCTCTGACTTGACTTGACTTGACTTGTATTAACTGTTGATATTTATTTGTGTGCCCAGGTTTCTGTTTGTTCATACTGAGGGATGGGCTTTTAGCTCCTCACTCATTCAGTGGTTTTGGGTCTTCCGCTGTCCTGGAGGCACCTCACATTTACTAATTGCCAAAACCTAGTTATCGATACCAGCTACCTGCCTGACCGCCACTTTACCTGCTACCCCAAACCCTTCACCGTAGCTACAGGCCCTCACATTGCAAGCCACAATGATGATGCAGGACCCTGCACCACAAGCCCCACAGCTTTTTCAAAACTGGCCGGTGCATGGCACATCCTCAATGCAGGACTACGCATCGCAAGCCCTCCGCCGATGGCCTCTTCACCGACGATGCAGGGCCTCACATCGCCGCCTTGCAGCTCCTCAGAACTGATGCTGCGCGGCGCATCTCTGACAAAGGGACTCCGCAACTCTGTGCAACCAGGATTTAAGCTGATCTGGTTCCGAGGGCCTAATTGAGTCCCTGTAGCTAGCCCACGCTCCATGCGGTCAGCCTGAACTTGTCACTTTATCCCAGTCTAGCTTGATCAGATATCCACAGTTGGCGCTTTGTACTTTTTGGCACTATTTTCACTTAATTCTTCAAAATTGAATATCTTCGCTTCTACTGATTGAATTTTTGTTTTTTTGGTTATAATTTATTAAAGTTTACTTTAGTTTTATAATTTGGTGTGTGATTTTCCTTGCATTGTGTTTTTACTTTATTACTGTTTGAAGTGTTGCATAAATACATTACACTTTGCCTCTAAATTAAGCTTGTCTGCTCTTTGCCAAGCTACCAGACCGTTGAGCACAGGTTAATTTGGGTTTTCTAGTGACTTCACCCTGACAAGGATTGTGGTTGTTGCTTGATTAGTGTTTCACCTCTCTCAACCAGTAATCACGTTATTTACACATACTAACATATCACCCGTGCTTTTTGCAGAAGTTACATATTTCCGGCTCAAGTTCAGCAACCTTATGCCCCAGTGGGTGGGTGTGTGCTGTGTCAAATGTCAAAATAAAAGAAAGAAAAAAGTTGCTCAGTTTTAATGCCACTTTTTTAAAAGTTGTTGCAACATAACCAATCTGAGGTTCACATAGTGATCGTTCACTTAATTACATTGGGGACAGTGCAGGGGTTAGTGGCCCCACTAATATTACAAATATTGTCTGAACACCAGGGGCCTGGTGTCTTTCACGTAAATACTCCACCTTCTAAAAGCAGGTGGAGTTTCTGGGTGAAATCTCCAGGGAATGGGGAGGAATGAGTAGGAATGGTTAAAATCTCTAAATTCGCAGTAATTCCTCAGGGGACATTTAGGGTCCCACACCTAATAGCTGCTACTTCTGCTCTTCCGCAATTACCGATATCTCTGATGTCGGTAACTCATACCTCACAGAGTTATTTGTTACAAATGTGGGAACATCCGAATTAGGCCCTGATGAGGGTGGGATGGCATTAAAGGACCATCCATAATCTGTGAGTGTGGCATCTCCCTGAACAGCAGCTCACATGGACCAAACCCATGGAGGCCCATTTGCAAGTGATTTTATAGGTGTCGTGTAGTAAATTCACACCAGTACTATGCAAAATCCCATGGAATGGGGAATTACAATGTTTTTCAAGTTGTAAAAATACGGAATCCCCAATTCCACTGGGTTTTCACGCTTAGTTTAACCATCTGCTTTGAGCAAGTGATAAATGTATGAGGTGACCATTACGCTAGGTGGAGGCTGAGCGAGGGGAGTGGGTTAAGTAGGGAAGGGGAAGAGAAGGTTTAATCTGGCAGGCGGGAGTATGCTATTCTCTCTCATGTGAAAAAAAATAGGAGAAAAAAGAAAATATATATATACACATACATACATACATGGCTGCTGTAGCCAAAGCCCCAATCGATTTTTCTATACAAAATGTCCTAATCCTTGGCGGAGCAAAAGTCCCTGCACTGATTGTGGGCCTCCTGAGTAGAATCGAGGCCTAAGAGGTGCAAGTATTTTAGGCTAGTTCTCTAGTGCAGTTGCAGGGGCTTCATCTACCAGTGAGATGCCACAGAGTACAACAGCTTTGTTTTAAGAAGTAGAGAATGTGCGCTGCTGGAGTGGATGTATCCTTAAATATACAAACAAGATGGCGTCTGAATTTTGATAACCCCGAGTGTGAGGTCATGGGCCTCACAGTTAAGTCTCAAACGGTGGGAATCTGAGGGGCAGGGTATGCTTCTGCCTAGTGCTGCAGATTTAAGGCATTTTTGATCAGACCAAAGTAGATTAATGTGTTTTCATGCCAATATATAAATATTTTGGTTTTAAACAGCTGGACATGTTGGATTCTTGAGGCGTCTGGGCGGAAATTGTCCCTATCCCGCCGCTGCTATGTTTATTTTATGGATAACCTGACTGGAGGGGGCAGAGAGAGAGGAAAGACACAGAGAGAAACTGTAAGAGAGCGAGAGAGAGAGATAGATGTGATGGAGGCATGTTTGAACTAGGTGACCCGGAAGGGCTGCAAGGCCTTTTCCACTGAACTCATCAGCAAGCACCGTAGCATCGCGTGCGAGGGCGAGGAATGCCTCTCAGTGCTCCATGGCCGGGCAGCGCCACAACAAGGAGGGAGGGATATGCACAAACGGAGAAAAACAGAAAAGTGAAGGACAGAAGGTTTCATTTAATCTCAGGGATTGGTACTTACACTGGACCCATTCAATTTTTTTATTGCATAGTTAATTAAAACCATTGCATACTAAGAAAACATTTCAAGTATATTAAAAGAGCAAAAACAGCCCTAACATCTCTAAAATCCATTAGTATTTTTGAAAGGCAAAGGTGCAACTGTCTCAAGAAAGCTTATAGACCAGCCATCGTCAAGCCGCACTGACTCATTTTCACCCTGCTTGCATATCGGTAAAACAGGCCGTTAGTCAATTTGCGAGTTAAAGGGCAATTCCTTGTGCTACCAAAAACTTGCGATTGCCTTATGCAACCTTAATACTTGGATCATTGGGGGTAAGAATCTGGCAAAGTTTGTGGCAGAAATGCAGATTAGGACCCATTCAAGTCCACTAGGCTACTTCAGACAGGGATCAGCCATATACATTTCCGACTTGGTCCGTTCAGTCTACCTGTCAGCCCAGGACCGCTCTATAAAGCAACAGAAACAACACCAGAGTGGTTTTGGTCTTGTCGGGCCTCTTCTGTAAGGTGCAGTTTGAGTCCGATGACATATGAAGCTATAGGACCTATCTCTGTACGTACTGCACTAGGACCAGGGGTGATGTGCATATGGTTGGAAAGTTAGCACTATTGTTTAACTCCTTCCCTGCTGGGTCAATTCCCCCACAGTGCGGGGGGGGGGCGATGGGGGTGAGCGCCGCGCTGCAGTGCTCGTGACGAGACCAGCTAGTCATGAGCCACGACCCCGCCCACTGATTAATTCGTGCGGGCAATCAATTGCGCATGGGCGGAGCAGAGCCGTATGACGAGACCAGCTCGTCATGACCACAGCTCCACTGTGACTCATGACGAGCCGGTCTCGTCATGAGCACCTGAAGAGGTTAAACATCTGAGTTACAGGAGGGACTCTCTGAAAATAAACTAGTGAGAGGTCAGGTTTACCTTCTGCCTCATATCCATGTGAAAGTTGTCCACAGTTATTAGATACTGGCTTGGCTAAGGTAAGGAACCCATCTCAGACTTACTGAAATCCATCCATCTCCTTATGGCTCTCTGGGATGCCAGTGGATGCCCCCTCTCTTCCTGTAAAGGCAGCACTTAATCAGCTGCTAGGCATTCTGGGATCGGATTAAACAGCCCATGCCTTGTCTGCAAGATGGTTGTTCATGGTGGCCCCACATCTTGGCCGTTTGAAGTCTGCTGCCCTCACGGACCACTACAGTCCCAGGATATCTCCAGGCTCCAAGCCACTCACTAAATCCACATCTGGGTCAGCACCCATTCGACAGTCTGTAAACAAGCGGACCACATCCAGTAGTGGATGAAAGAGAGTGAGTGCTTGCTGTTTGCCTCAATGCAAAAGAGAGTTACAGCCAGAGGCAGCCCAGTTCCTAAGAAAAATATATGAACATATGTGGAATTGTTTTAAATGATTCCCAATTTAATAAGTGAATAATGACATAGGGGACAAAAAGTGCACTGGCCTGTTTACTTAGTTTCGGTACTATTGAATGTTTAGACAGCAAGCTCATTGTAAGTTGTAGGGTCATGGGTGTTAAGGCAATGCACATGCCATGGGTAGGGGAAGAGACATCAAGCCTCCTTTAATTATTGATGACATCACATGGTTGACTACTTCTTCTCAAAGCCTTAACTGCTCAACAGACTTCTATTTGGTGCTATGGAGCCATTGGATGGGCAGTCAGTGCAGTCTATGTCAATTAGGATGTGGCCTAACGGCTAGGGCGGTCCACCTCAAATCTGGGGAACCGGGTTCGAGTCTCGGCAACATCCTGTGATTCTGGGCAAATCACTTAATCTCCCTGAGCCTAACAACAATGAATGTAAAGCGCTCTGATACCTTCGGTTCAAGTTTGCGCTATATAAAACTCTGGAAAAAAATTATAATTAAGTGTCTCTCCGAGCCCTATATATTTTCTACTCCTGTCATTGCTTTGATGACCTTCTAAGACCAGGGATACAAAAGCAGTGTAAGGGGTACCAAAGGTCAAGTAACATAAATGGCCACCCTATTGACTAATATGCAAGAAAAAGAGTGCCAGGGCCCTTGTGAGGTGGCCGCTGCATCCTGCACCACCCTTTGCCCCTGCCAGTGCTGCCAAAGACAGTACCAACACCACTACTACTCATCACATTCCTACAACTGTAACAATTCAGATTATTGTAGGCCAACTAAAGCTATAAGAATAGTTAGATGGGAGGTATTAGTTATTCTGTCAACTGTCAACTATTTCAAAACTAGACAAACAGCACCATCATATGGTGGTCTGTAATAAGTGATGGTCCTGATAATTAAGTGCTGGTGCTGAGCACCAGAAACCACCAGCTCAAATTAAGCCCTGGCCCATTTTTCCGGTCTGCCTCTCTGTGCCTTATTACCAGATGCATTTTCCCTCAGCTCAGTTTTGTATTACAGTCTTAATAGGAGAGAGTCTGTAAAGGAGGACTGAGTGAATCAGGCCGGCGGCTTCCCTGTGAAACACATATATGGGAGCGTCCACTGCTAAGCCCTGCCTGAGCCTCTTCTGAATTCTCATGGCAATAAAGTAGTGACACTGTCAGTGGCAGCAGTGCTGCTGGCTCATGTTGCTGGTCGCCATTGTGCTCCTGCCTGCAAGCCTCCCCCTTAGCCACAATGATTCCACCTTGCTTTGCTGTGGTTCTTTATGCTTTTCTTGAAGGTTCAGCCAGAGAGACAAATGCTGAGGTTAACATCCCCAAACTCCAAATTTACAAAACGTTTGACAATTTATAAAAGAATAAGCACAGGCAATTGTCAAAATATGTTTGCTACAGATTTTCTAATGGGATTTCAGGGTGATGTCTGATTGTGAGCTCTCTTGGTGTGGGTATCAGTAGTGGTCAGCATGCTCATCTCTAACTTGATATGTTTCGGATGGTCCCAAGCCCTGTGCACCGTACAGAACACGTGTTGGAACAAATAACCCATCTGGTATATTTCTAATCAAATTATTGTATCGCTATTGCTTGGTCCCTGAAAATAGCTACTCTAATTCTGTTTTATGATGCCAGTAAGAGTGTTAAAAGCCTGTGGCCCTTGAAACAAACAAAACAGTTAAAAGGCTGTAGCCAAAGCTGGGATTTCCTAAGCAGTTTAATGAAGGCAGATATTTGGAAATGTGTTTTCCATTGTTGCCTTGGCTCTCAATTTCAAGTCTTGCACTTCTGATCTATTAATTAACTCATGTATTGTGTTAATACTGCTCCAGTAGGAATAAAACAACCAGATCATGAAATATTACACCTCATTCATTCTGGCAGAAAACAACAGAGCTTGTTTGCAAGTCACTAAAGCAGTGTCCTGATACACTCACTGTTAGAACCGGGATTTCTGGTTGGCTAAGGCTTACGCCAAAGCCAGGCAGAAACCACCATTCTAGTCAGGGCAAGGGAGTCACATTCAAGATAACCCCTGCTCACCCCCTTGGTAGCTTGGCACGAGCAGACAGGCTTATCCCGGAGGCAATGTGTAAAGCATTTGCGCATGCACACAACAGCAACAACACCCTAGGCACACCACAAAAGGAACTCTACACAAGGTTATATAAAATGACTTTTGTATTGTCAAAACACATCAGATAGTAATCACACATGATACATTGTGCCAACTGTCACGGGCAATATTCACACGGGATTATTAACACCAGGACAGGGCCACATGGGCCACTGTCAGAATCAACACTTAGCAGAAATAGCACTTCTAGAATTTAGAATAAGTGTAGCACAAAATAACAATTATAGGTCACAACCACTGGTAACAGGTAGGTACACACTACGCAATACTAGTAACCATAGGCCTAGATCACGCATGGACACATAACCTCTCTAGTATAACATACTAGGCAAAGCAAACTTCTAAGCATGAGCACCTTTAGAAGTATAACACAAGCATAAAGGCAAAGAACATTGTGCAGCAATCACATTTAGGCCTAAACAGTATAACTACAGTAGGCAATCTCTCACTAGTCTAATCACATTAGACTCTCCCCCTAAGCATAACTCACATTTAGGGGCGTGACTCACAGTGAAGAAAACTCTCACTAACATAAACCTACACAGGTAAAATAACCTCATAATCATAGTAACATCACATTGCGCAAAAATCACATTAGGCAATTACCATTATAAACATAGTAAAATCACATTACGCAGAAAACACAAACCAGCCCCGTGGTCAACTGGCAATCTCAAGAAGGGCTCAAATGCCCTATGTCCAGAGTGTCTGGGCGCGCTGCCATCGCAGCGTCAGTCAGGGTGCGCCACCGGCGCAAACCTAAATGTTGCAGCTGCCCACTACTTGCTGGGCAGCTGAGAACAGTAACAGGGCCTAAACGTTGCAGCTGGCACTAAGTGCTGCACAGCTGTAGAAGGCCTGGCACCTCTGTGCCATCTCTGTCCCTCGCAGGGACTCTCTCTTTCACATTGCGCCTAAACGGTGCAGCTGCCCACTACTTGCTGGGCAGCTGAGGACAAAACTGTGCAAAGAGTTGGAGCCACTTAGGCTCTGACAATTAATGGGCCAAACGTTGGAGCCACCAAGGCTCTGAAAATAACAGGTCCCCTCAAACTCTGGGGACAAGACACCGGCCCTCAAAATCAATGACCACAGCGGAGGAGCCCCGCTGGCTCTAGAATAATTGCTGCGGGGCGCTGAAGCAACGGAGGCTCTGGCAAGACTCTGTCTGTCCCTATGGGGCACCGTGGTATTGTTAAAAAAAAAACATGCCCATGCAGTTGGAGCCCCACATGGGCTCTGGGGATCAGCTATACCCCTTGGAAGAACTGAGGGGGAAACATGGGTCCCTCTGGGCCCGCTAGTAAATACTTGCGCCCATCTGGGGTGCCCGCAGGCCCCTGAACAAAACATGCCCATGAAGTTGGAGCCACCTAGGCTCTATGGGCATCTGGCCATCAGTGGAGCGGCCCGCTGCCATCCGAGGCCGCTCTGAAGAAGGGGCACCACCATTCTGTGCCTCGCATGGGCACGGACACCCCCAAGAGCCCCTACTCACCGGGACTCCTCTGTCTGCGTCTCAATGCGGCACCGCTCCTTCTCTTCTCGGCGGTGGCGGGACTCTCACACTCACGAGAGCCTCGCTGGGGGAGCCGGCATAATCTTCGGCACAGCGCTGGGCTTCCCCTTTCTCCTGGGAGCCACACGCTACCGCCGCACATGCTTCACCCAGGCCCCCCTCCTGGGGGCCGCGGGGCTTTTCCACCGGCATCTACTCACCTGGGCAGCTTCCCCTTCTCGGCGGCGGTGGGCGGGACTGCCGGCCGGGCCGTGCTGTGATTGGCCGGCCGGCCAACTACTTCTGGGTCGTCGCAGGCAGTGCGGCGCCCCGGCGGGGGCTTCGCACACTCCGGAGCTGCGGCGGTGAATTCTCTCCGTGATATGGGGTGGGCTCCCGTAAATTAAATAAATAACACAGTAAAAGGGCAATAAGTGGCAGGCTCAGCGGGGTGGGCACCCGCGTCGCGAATTACCTCCAGAAGGGGGATCCTCATTCCTGCAGCTTCTGAGTAAAGCACTCCCAAGCGCTGGGGGAAAATAAAGCGCTCCAAAGCGCTAGAGGCAAAAATAAAGTCTTCTAGTCCCCCAGGCAAGACAGAGGGGTCACAGGAATTCCTCCAGCAGTTCAAAGCATCCAGGGGCTGGGCAGGGCCCGGAGAGGCAAGCCTTACCCTGGGCCCAAGCACCAGCTTGCCCCTGGTAGATTCCAGTCAGAAACAAGAACATTTTCAGAGTCTCACAGCACCATTTTTATACCCAAAATCCTTTGTCTAGCAGGGTGCAGGCAGTGTGAGAACCAGCTACAACTGGTTATGGGGAACTCCTTTCACTGGCCAGGCTAGGGACATCAGACGCACCACAGGGGGTGGAGCCAGCATTGTGGAGGGAAAACCCAGCCCTATTCAGGTCCCAGGTCCCAGGTGTACCCCTTCCTCACATCAGCATGCTAATCACTCCATTCACCACCGGGGCAGACCCCTCCAGACTCTTGGAGCCAGGCTACCCAGTCAGCTCCCGCCAATCACACGCCAGACACAAATTACACAAACATACCAACTTCTAGAAGTGGCACTTCTACACTAGACACAATTATGCCACATACATCATTGCGCAGCATTCAATCTCACGAGTTCGCACATACCAAACTCGGCCCTGCACTCCCCACACCATCGTCACACATATTCCCCATGCATTCCTATGGGAGGGTAGGTCCCTCTCACCACACACACAGAGAGCGCACGCACTTTACACTGGACCACAGTGAAAAGTGAGCAGAGACCTAAAATCACTAACATCAGGTTACAGAAACAGGCTATGCAAAAGCAAAATGTTTTGTGGTGAACCTGCCAAAAAGGGCCCGGTCCAACACTGACCAATAGCCTAACAAGACCACCATTTAAATTAGATATTCCACACGTCATCACTACGTCAAAGCCATTAGAATAGAAGTTTCAAAAGTGGGACCTGATGGGGTTAGATCCATGCCAGATTTTAAGAATACCGACATAAAATAGATGAATTAGAAATAATTTACAAATGTATTGGTCAAGTTTGAAATTTGGTAAATACCCAGAATTTTGGATCTAATTTGTACATCTCTGTGTTAGACGTTTACAGCATGTTCTTGAAAATAACATCCTTCCTCTATCAATGAAATATAAAATAGAACTATATCTAAGATGTTAAAAGCTAAAGAACAGTTATACACTGTATAGTGTATAAATAGGCATACTCGATCATAAGAGAGATGCTCAAATAACTAATGGCCTTATTTATGGAATGGCGGATTGGTGTCTCTTCCGCCAGGTCAATGGAGGGATGTACTACGTTGTCCGGATGGTCTTCAGCCAAACAAATTTAGAGATCTCCGACAGGCAAGACGCGAGTGCCATTGCAGCAGCTCCACTGAAGACACTGAAACTATGCTGTAAACATTTTTCTCCTTCACAAACAAACTCACAGGTAGTCGGATATATTTATTTGTTGTTTTTCAGGAACAAAATCCTGCTTTATGAGTTTGTTATAAAAAAAAGTAATAAATAAATGACTCTGACACTGAGATTTCTCTCCCATCGTTTGGGGGTAGATTTATTTATTTTCCTGTTCTGGACCAGTAGGCTGTCTTTGACAATCCTGAACAGGAAAAAACTGAATTTCAGAACATAGTATGAGGTACTTTGATGGCCCAGGGAATTGGTGAAAGATTTCCATCAGCAGAGCAAGTGTAGGCTACGCCACTGGAAACATGGCCGCTCCTCTGACTCTGAAGTGAGAGGGGCACCATGAATGGGCAGATGGGCTATCTGCCATGCTTCTGACAGTCTATCCTGTTTGCTCAACTCAAACTGACGGGCCTACATGATGTACCCGCTCTGAAAACCTATATCCAGGTGCACTCTAAAATGGCCTCCTGGGTTGCAGGGGCAATTAATATATATAGTGCAACATTATAGTGCAACACACAGCACAACAGCCTTCCTAGATAGAACGTATTCTATCAACGTGACAGCTCCACCCAAGACCATCATTTTCAGTGACTGAGCATTGCTATTTTAATGCAGTTAGGCTGCTCTGCGTTTCCTGTCTCGCCTGAAGCCCTCCTACCAGCACTCTCATTGGCTGCCTTCCAACACAGCCTATGTGCTTTTCATGACGTGTTTCAAACTAACACAATGTGGCTGCAGAGTAATCTGTATTTTTAACCGAAACTATGGGACGCTGTTCCCCAAACCTGAATGGACTCTGATTCCTTGGATTCTAAGCACTCTGTGAACGCTTTCTATCTTTCTTTCTTTCTTTCTTGATTTCTTCTGCCTTTGTGCTGTCTGTTTTCTGCTTCAATTTTTTTCTCTTTTTGTTGTTGTTCTAATGCCAAGGTGCCCTGATAAATGCGTGCCTAAAACTACAATAATAATCATCATCATCATTCATTTGCACACGTGGGCTCTCACCGAAGCACAATTGCACCTGTGCAGCCAATCAGACTGCTACTATTGTGGGCTGTGACTACAGTTATTTGTTCGCGCCCCGTGACTTTTGCAGCTGCTTGTTTCCAGCAGCGGTGCAATGCTTGTGACTTGTTCCTTACGGTTCCAGCATGTTGTCTCTCCACTCAACCCTGCCTGGTGTGTTTTAATAGTTTGGGGTTCTCGTCTGAGGTCTGCTTCAGCAGGGGCCTTGGTTTGCACTGATGGTGGTCTCTTTTTGCACTCTCCAGGTTTGTTTAAGTCCAGCTGGACAGAGGAGCTCTCTAGAAGCCTATTGTTATGAAATCTTTAACATATACATAGAGTGAGATTTAGCAGGCCCAAATGAGTATTTCTCACTCACCTCATGCTTTTGTCTGTTTAGTAGATCATTCCACCTTCTAGGGAATGCTTGCCTTACAATCCATGAGGGACTATATTAAATCTAAAGAGGACACTGAATCATTAACAGCAATTACATTCTTCATCTGAAAGATGCATTGTATACAGAAAGGAATCTCTCTTTTCTTTTCATTGCAACAGGCTTTTTTTAAAACTTTAGTCAGTACTCAAAGTGCAAGCCAGACTTCTTGACTTTGTCAATGCTTGTTGAGGCAGCTGGGCAGTAAGGGTAAGATGTAAGTGTAGACAGGGGCTATGCATGCTATTAATATCTGGATGAGAGGAGTAAAAAAGTACAATAAAATAACTATAGCGTATAGGACGAGGAAGGGTGCACCTGTATAGCTCGACCATAGCGGATTATTTAGGGCGAGGCTGCCAATAACCTAATTTCTAGAACAATATCTGCCTATGTGCTATATTGTTTAATGTTCGTAAAACAGATTAAATCCATTTAGTGGTTGAACCCCCATTAGAATATGCTTCCTGATTGGACATGCTGCACAATTTGTGAACATGAAAGTTATACCTCCTAATTGATAATTTATTGGCTATTCTTTGTGATCTTTGACAACCTAGAGGATCATATCCATTACTCTTACCAGGAAAGTGTTGACCTAGTTGACATACCCAACATTATGTAAATGGTTTTATGCTGATAATCCACTAAAATCCTGTGCAAAGGATAGAATAACAGACAAATGGTATATGCTCCTCTTATTACTGTATACGGCCAAGTCACAGGTTTTCTATTCTATGTGGGATGACACAAAGCAGTGGGATCTTTGAGGAACAAGACTCAGGAGAAAAATATCCCATTTATGGGTAAGATCTATCACTTGTTTCTTAAAAGAAATGATATCTATATAACCAATGGACATACCAACAGTTCTTACAGGGTCGTCGTGTACGTATGAGTGAGGAGTTTGAAGAGTGCACATTTGTGAATGGGGAGACAGTTAAGGTCTTTGGTGTGCATGGTAATGTGAGTGTGGGAAGATATCCTTAAACTGACTGCTTCGTTTTTTATGCTCCGAAATCGTTGCTATATGCCAGTTTGATAGTGATGACGGACTGGGAGACGTTTCTGTGAGTGTTGACTGGGAGCCATTTGAAGGTTTTCTTGAGGATTTTGAGGGCGTGGAAGCAAGGGGTGGCAAACGGGTTGACATGACTAGTCAACCACTATTCCCAGGTTCTTGGCTGTGGTTGTCGGGCAGGATGTGGATCTGACATCTACTGGCCACCAGATGGAGTTCCACAGCAAGGTGCCTTTGCTGAAGGGTATTGCTTCAGTTTTGTCTATGTTGAGTTTAAAACAGTTCAATCAATCAATCAGGTGTTTGTTAAGCGCGACTACTCACCCGTAAGGGTCTCAAGACGCTGGGGGGTGGCGGGGTGAAGGTTCCAGTCCATCAAGGAGGGGGTCTGTCGAAGAGCCAGGTATTGAGGTTTCTCGCGAAGATGGGGAGAGATATTGTCTGTCTGAGGTGGAGCCCAAGGGTGTTCCAGGCTTCGGCAGCGAGGAAGGAGAAGGAGCGGCATCCTGATCTGGTCTTTCTGGTGCGGGGGACCACGGTGTAGGAGAGCTGGGCTGATCGCAGGGTCCTTTGGGATGCATGGAATTTGAGTCTGCTGTTAAGGTATGCTTGTCCGTTGTCGTGGAGGGCCTTGTGTGTGTGGGTGAGAATCTTGAAGGGGATTGTAGCCTTGATGGGGAGCCAGTGGAGTGTGCGCAGGTGCTGGGAGATGTGGCAGTGTCTTGGCAGGTTGAGGACCAGTCTTGTGGTGGCATTCTGGATGTTTTGTAGCTTGTGGGTGAGGTTTTTGTTTATTCCAGCATAGAGTACATTGCAGTAGTCGGGTCTGCTGGTGATGAGGGCGTGAGTGATGGTCTTTCTGTGCTCAAGGGGGATCCATTTGAAGGTCTTATGTAGGAGGCAGAGGGTGTGGAAGCAGGAGGATGCGACGGACTTGATCTGGCGTTTCATTTTGAGCTCAGCGTCCAGGATGATTCCAAGGTTGCATGCGTGCGTGGTCCGTGGGGGTCGGTGGGTTTTTGAGGGTGGGGGCCAACAGGTGTCATTCCAGGCGTCGGGGTTAGGGCCCATGATGAGTACTTCTATTTTGTCGGTGTTGAGTTGTAGGCAGCTGCTTTTCATCCATTTGGCGACAGCTTCCATGCCTTCTTGAAAGTTGTGTCTGGCGGTGTTGGGTTCATTGGGAAGGAGAGGATGAGTTGGGTGTCATCTGCGTATGACACAATGTTGAGCCCGTAGGTTCTGGCGATAAGGGCGAGCTGAGCCATGTAGACGTTGAAGAGCATGTGGCTGAGGAGGACCCCTGGGGGACTCCGCAGGTGGTTGGTGTAGGATGTAGGATCCGATAGGAAAGGGGGGAGTCTGACCTGTTGAGTCCTGCTGGAGTGGAAGGAGTGGATCCAGTCGAGGGCCTTGTCCTGGATCCCTGTGTCGTGGAGTTGCATATTAGGGTGCGTTTCTCCTCTATCCAGTAAGGAGCAAATGTCGTCTATTACGGCGAGGAGGGCGATTTCTGTGCTATGTTTTTTTCTGAAACCGGATTGGGAGGAGGGGCGAATGTTGTGCTCTTCGATGAAGGTGACGAGTTGGTTGTTGATGGCTTTATCAATGACTTTCACTGGGAACAGGAGCAGGGAGATGAGTCTGTAGTTCTTGAGGACGGTGGGGTCCGTCGAGGGCTTCTTCTGGAGGGGGTTCATCTCGGCGTGCTTCCAGTCATCAGGGAGCGGTTAATGGTGTGGCGGAGCATGGGTGCGATGGTGTTGATGGCTTTGTTGAAGATGTGGTGGGGGAAGGGGTCTGTGGGGGCCCTGGAGTGGATTGACTTCATAGTCTTCAGTGTGTCTTCGGTGGTGAGGGCTGTCCAGTTGTCAATCGTTGGCTTCATGGTGTCGGTGTGGCTGGTGAGGGTTCAGTGTGACGGTTATCTTAGTTGAAGTTGTCAAAAATGTTATTGATTTTGAGGTGGAAGAATGGGCTGAGTTTGTTGCAGAGGTCTTGTGAGGGAGGGATGTCAGTAGACTCACTGGTGGGTTGGGCGAACTCCTTGATGATGCTGAAGAGTTCTTTGCTGTTGTGCATGAGTGTGAGATTCTGTCTTCAATTGCTTTTTTTTCGTTTTTCTGATGAGTTGGTGGTGGTCGTTGGTGGCGGCACTGAGGTTGTTGTGGGCCTCTGTGGATTTGGAGTTCCTCTAGCCCTTTTCGAGGCGGCAGCACATGTGTCTGGACTCTCGAAGTTTGGTCTAGCTTTCTTGGCGTGAGTGTGTGTTTTTTTTGAGGGGGCCAATGGTGTTGGCTCTGTCGGAGATCCGTCTGTGCAGATTTCAGGCTGCATTGTTGGGGTCATCTTCTGCGATGGTTGGGTTGGAGTTGCTGAGTAAGGAGGTGAGCTGGCCGTCAGTGATTTTGGTCCAGTTTCTTCATGGGAGCAGGTGCTGGAGTCTGTGGATGGTAGGTGTTCTGAAGCTGAAGTGGACGCATCGGTGGTCTGTCCATGGGAGTTCAGTGGTGTGGCTGAAAGTGATGGAGTTTCCTGTTGTGAAGAGTCAAGGGTGTGTCCTGCTGATTGCGTGGGTTCGGTCATAATCTGGCAGAGTGCAATGTTGTGGAGGTTGTCCACGAGGGATGTGGTGTTGGGGTCCAGTTGGTTGTCGAGGTGGAAGTTGAGGTCTCCCAGCAGGGTGCAGTTGGTGGATGCGATGGCATGCGGGTGGATTGTCCGTGATGTAGTTGACAAATGGTGCACAGGATCGGTAGATGAGGATTCCCCAGAGGGTAGTTGTAGGGCTGGCCAGTATCTTGAAGTGAAGATGTTCCTTTAGGTCTGTGGGCTCGTCGGAGAATGTGCTCAGGTGGACGGTGAATTTGTGGACGAGGGCGATTCCTGCTCCCGGACGGGAGGGGCGTTCCGTCCTAGAGATCTTGTATCTGTGGGGAATGGCATGGCGATATCCGGTCCCGAGGTGGTGTTAGTCCAGGTTTCGAGGAAGAATGGTACGTCCAGGGTGGTACTGTCAAGGAGGTCCCAGATATCTGTGGCATGTTTGTGGAGTGATCTGACGTTGAGGAGGATGCATTACAGGGTCTTCGGTTTGGGTGTGTTCTTGCAGGCGGGTTGTGCTGGGTCAGTGTTCCTGGTGGTGCTGCAGGTGTGCCGGCAGCGGTGACAGCTGAAGGGTGCGTGGGTGTCGGCTGGTGATGCTAGTTTGCAGTTGTTGTGGCGGTGCAGAGGTCCAGGGTTCCTGCTGCTGCTCCCGATCGGGTCGCGGACGGGCGCAGACGGGCATGCCTTTGGTGCGCCTATGGCGTGCCCGATGAGCGCGGCCGCACAGCGGCTGCGCAGCCGCCTCCATTAAGTAGGGGTCGGGGAGGGCTGGACAGATGGGAGGCGGGAGCGGGGAGGGGAACTGGATTAGGCAAGTCGGGCTGGGCGAATGGGCCACGAGGGCAGGAGCAACGGGAAAAACGGTCTAAAAACGGGAAAGGAGTGAAATAAAAGGGGAAAAAAGCTGAAAAGTGGATGAAGAGATAGAGGGAGAGTGAAGGGAGGACTTGAAATGAGGGTACAAAAAATGAGTAAAAACGGAGAGGAAAAGCGGAGCGAGAGAAGGAGACAGAGGTCCACTGGACCACCAGGGAAAAGAGTGGATTAAAAGCGAAATAAAGCGGAACAGTGCAAGAAAAGTGGATGAAAGGAATAGAGGAAGAGTGAAAGGGAGAGCTTGAAATGAGGTTAAAAAACGAGTGAAAACGGAGAGGAAAAGTGGAGCGAGAGAAGGAGACAGAGGTCCACTGGACCACCAGGGATGAGGTGCAGGTATAACCTGCAAGTGGAGGAGGGCCTGGAACACTAACCCTTGAGAGTGCAGGGGCTTAGGAGGGCCTCACTTGATCGTGGAGCTGGGGGGTGAGAGAGCAATTTCACTGACAATGAGTTGGTCTTCCTCAATCTGTTGACTTTGGACATGCAGGAGGGGATTTTAGTTCGGGTGCATGGTGTTCCATTGGATAGGATGAGGATGTCGCTAGCGCATGAGATGATGTTGATTAAGTGACTTCGGATTATATTTTCGAGTGAGACGTTTTAGGCATTGAAAATTTTGGGGCTGAGGAAGGATCATTGAGGTAATCCACAGATACGGTTGGCACCCTGATTGTGTGTGGTCTGTGAGGAACAAGCTGATCCATTGCAGTGTAGGTCCTTGTATTCCTACTTCGTAGAGGCATTGAATGGGAGATGGTGTGGAGGTGGCAGATAGATCAAGCAGGATGACTTGCAGTTGTGGTGGAGGTTGGATGTTCTCTTTTAAAATAATAGTGAGTTCTCCTCTGGGTCTGTCAGATCTGTCCTACGATCGTATATGATGGGGGATTGCCATGGCGATGTAGTGGGCCGACGTCAGGGTCAGCTAGGTTTTGTCCAGGAAGAGCAGGTCCGGCAAGAGGTTTTGAATGAGGTCCCAGACTTTGGTGGACTGCCTGGCACGGGAGCGGATGTTGAGGGGGAGACAGGACAGGGAAGGATGTGAGTTAGGTTGGAGGTGGTGTGGGATGAGGGTTTGTGTGTGTCGGGGGTGAGGAGGTAGTGAGGTATGGAGGAGTGCAGGAGGGGGGTGAAGGAGGAATGTCAGGTGACACAGGAGAATGCACCTTTGGTGTTTGCAGGTAAGGCCCGACAGTAGAGCTAGGAGATGGGCCCAGATTCAGGGTTGGGGGGATTTTGGAGGGGTTTTACTCAAAATTTATTGAATTTACTCACAGGACTGCTGTGGCAATTCTCCCATTTCCTGAACCATCTCGAGATGGTTCAGGAAATTATTATCCCACTTTGTTGGAAATTAATTGTGCGATCCAGGGCGTCATTTTCTCTACATATCTGTGGATATATTCATAAGCGTGCTGTGGCCCCCTGTAACCCTGAATGACCACCAGTAGTATACGTCTTCCTCCGGGACTGTTCCTATCTGTTGATTAGGAGCACTTACAGATCTTCCTAAGTCCTGAATTCCTTTCAACTATCCTGGGCCGATACTTCCTGAGCTTCCTTTGAGAAGTAGGGCTCACTGATTCCGTGTGCTCTATCTAGCTCCTTCGTCCTGATGATGACTTCCAAATGATCTGAGGTCGAAACGCCATCTACTGTGAGACGACCTAGACTTCCACCTTGCCCCCTCCAGACAAATAAATCCAGGAGTCGATCGTCATACTTCTTATTTTTTACATGAGTACTTGTGCATAAGTTTGAGGACATCGTATCAAATGATTATTCTTGGTTGTACTGAATTATGAATAAATGGTATTCACTAACTTATGGTTGTTTCTTGTAAATGTATCATAGTTTCGTGTAGGCCAAAAAAGCAATATCTTTTTTTTAACAAGGTAACATTGTGGAGATCTACAGAATCCACATTATTTGTGCAAGTATTTAATTGAAATGAGTCTGCCGTGAACCATTGTTCTTTGTTAAATGAGCCATAAGCAAGGCCTCGACGAACCAGGACGCGTGCGGGAATAGTTTACTCCTCCATGGCTATACTTTTATTCCCGCCACTGCCGTCAGAACAGACAGACAACTCTGTTAAGTGTAAGCCACGAGCGTCCCCCACACTGACCGCCTCTGTGCATCTCATGCGGGTACTTACAAACAAGTGAAATGAATTCAAAGGCACGGCTCGTGGCAGGCGCAAGTGAGCCTCTCATTCTACCGCATGTCTGCAGAAGCACGCCTGCGCAGTAGCCCATCCCTCCTGCACCGCGACAGCTGGAGGCAGGAATAAGCAGAGGCTGCGCCAGCCTGCAGGTGGCCCCAGCGGGGAGGGAAACACAGCATCTGCAGCCTTGGAACCTACCAAGCGGATGGGTGGGGACGGGGAATGTGGGCTCTACCAAGTCCCTTCAGCGCACCCCCGCACTCTTGTAGGCAAACACCCAGAGAAGTCAAGATGGTTCCCATATCATGCGAAAATCCGAGTGAGAAAGAAGCAAATGCCTCGCACACTCAGTGCGTAAAGCCTTCTACACGCTGGGTAGCATTCCGAAGCAACTCAAGCATGTTTGTCATACTGGACATTCATATGTGACATTCACGTAAATCGATTAACTTTTTTCTTGCACTGAAAATAATTGTTATTTATTGTTTGTTGATGGAAAGTTTTATTAGAATATTTGATAAGGTTCTTAATACTCTTTATCTTCTTTCTTCCTTTTTCTGTTTCCCTTTCTTTGTTTTCCTTTTCTCTCTTCATTCTCCCTTCTCCTCTTTTCTTTCATTCCCTCTCTAATCTTTCAAAAATTTAAAGTAAAAATGCTAATTTATTATGGTACACTTTTGCTTATTTTTGCTCTTAACATTTATATTATATTTGTTCTTGATAATGTATAATATATCAAGCTTTCATCCTTTGTTTCTCATGTATATTTTTTATTATCCTCTGTACCTGTTTTTATGATTATTATTATAATTCTGTACCCTGCTCTTTTGCATGTTTCTATAAAGCTTACTAAACAAAAAAAAAAATGTTTATTCGTATGGCACCCCTTTCTCCACTCACCTTCTGGACCATTTACTTCTGGTAGATTTGTGTGTATCTTAGCTCTCCAGATATGAGAGGAAAGTGCATCCTCAAACCTTGTCAATACATTAAAACAAGCATTTACAATGCAACGGTCTCGCCTTTGCAAAAGTTAGAGCTATTGGCATTGTTAACCCCTTGCGCGCTGCCGTCAGCCGACAGCCGACGCAGCCCCGCCCATTTTGCGGAAGTGCCGCACTGCCGCGAAATCGCGGCCGCGGCAAAGGGGTTAATGACAACATTTTTATTTATATGTTAGTTTTGAAAACAGATAAATAAATGGTGTTGTCATTTACAATGCCAATAGCTTAATCTCTCGCAAAGGCAAGACCTATTGCACCACACAGAGCCCACACACACAGAGCCACACACACACAGAGCCCCACACACACAGAGCCCCACACACACAGAGCCCCACACGCACAGAGCACCACACACACAGAGCACCACACACAGAGCACCACACACAGAGCCCCACACACACAGAGCCCCACACACACAGAGCCACACACACACAGAGCCACACACACACAGAGCCCACCACACACAGAGCCCACCACACACAGAGCCCACCACACACAGAGCACCACACACACACAAAGAGCTGAGTGGCCCGGGGCCGCCGCTGTTGTTGGGTTGGACGCCAGGCTGACGGGCTTCCTGCTCCCCACAGGCCCCTCTCGGCACGGCGCCCCTGTAATCACCGGTGTCCAGCCTCATGACCTGGGGCAGCCGGTAGGAGCTGATGAGTTGGTCTAGGGGCAGAGGGGCCGAACTCCAGCGCACCTCTTTGGGGGGGCACGGTGGGGTTAGGCGGCGGGCTCCACGCTCCTGGGCTGCGGTCGGCAGAGAGGTGGCCGGAGTGCAGGGGCAGGAGTGAGACATCGAGAGAGCCCAGAGCCTGCCGAGCGGTGGTGATAAAGTGCCGGCCCGCGCTGCCCCGAGCCTCCTCTGGGACTCGGACTGCGCCGGCGGCTTCCATGGCTACAGTCTCACGTAACTAGCATATCACTTATATAATGGTAGTCTTATGCAGGCCGTCTACAAGCTAACTGTCATAACTGGGGCACAGGTTAGCAAGAAGCACAGTACTGACCTCCCGGTGTGGGTACGGTATATAAGGGAAACACGAGAGCCACAAAGACTGCTGTGTACCGCACACCACCAGGCAGTGTGGATGACCAGCAATCACCACCCCTCAGCCACACTCCAAACAGGAGGCGGGGAATCCTGACACGCTCACCTGTTGCTCGCACTCCGGACAAGATTTTGTGGCCATGTTCACTTCCTAACCTCAACACAAACACAAACCATAGTCTCTAATCTCCACCTTTGCATGCGCATAGCGGCCTGCCCCTTCTCGGCAGCACTTCCCCTGGCTCCACCCCTCTGTGCATGCGCGGTACGACTGCGCTTCCTGCGAACCAGACACTCCGCCCCATGCCAACAGCGCACTGCATCGCATCTTTTCTTTACGTAGCATAGGTATGGTGAACCGCACGATAAACGGACTTGTGTGACTATTGCACTCAAAGAAGACAAAGCTAATTCTGGTCATATCCAGACGATGACGCCCAGAGTAGCTTCGTCGTAGAGGTGCAAAGTGGGTTGTCTGGACAGAAAACACAGCAAATGGAATGACAAGGCATGCTGGAGCACCGCCCCCTCATTGAAAGTATGAAAATAGCGGTCTCGACGCCCGGGTGCTTATTTTTAAACAGCGTTTGTAAGAAGATGGCGGTTACAATTTCTCACACTATAGTTCAAATTCAGAATTTCCTAGCATTATTTCTTTTAATTTGAGCTGTAAAGGTTTGCAGAACGCATAGCTGCTAAGTTAGAAGTTTTCGCATGTGTGACATTTCCATGTTTACAGAGTGGGTACAGAGGGGGGAGGGGAGGCCCTGCAACGCGGACGCATCCCTGCTACCCCGAACGCTGCGAGGGAAGTTACATGGGGGGGGGGGAGTAGCAGGGTTTCGATTATGCAGTTACCGGCGGCCAAAGCTGGGGGGAGGGAGGCTTTTCCTGGCGTCACGTCTGTGGCCTCGTCAGGCATGACACGAGTTTTCTTTAAGCGCCGTCCTTTTCAGACTGGGGGGCGTGTTTTTGACTGTTTGTAAAGAATGTAAGAAAGAAAGTAAAAAACACGCCCCCCAATCCGAACAATACGGGGCTTAGATCAAAAA
This sequence comes from Lissotriton vulgaris, assembly GCF_964263255.1. NCBI lineage: Eukaryota > Metazoa > Chordata > Amphibia > Caudata > Salamandridae > Lissotriton > Lissotriton vulgaris. The sequence goes on along the minus strand of NC_141686.1, from coordinate 66,292,155 downwards.
AAGAACGTCACTGGGACCTCTTCTCCAATGGCTGGCCACCGTTTAGGAGGCTAGCCAATGGAGAAGAGATGCAGGGCTTAACCTCGCTACTCCAAGTCATTAAATCTCGCCAGTGAGACTACGCATGTGCTCAGCCTATGCTAGCCTAGACCTTAAAATGACTCTTCTATGACGTTAGTGTATGAAGGACACATTTTTACACACTAAGGTGGTTAAATGCCCCAATCAAGATGGGGGCCAATAATGTCATTTTGGCACAAACTCCCTATTGCGTAAAAAACAGAATTACAATGCATGTGAAAACGCTGGCGTTGCTCCGGCAATTTGCGGCATGTGAAACCTCGCACTAATACCATACACAAACCCTATGTATGACATGGAATGGGAAATAACATACACAATTGTCTCATTATTCCCCCTTCCATGTAAGGTTTCGAACTCGCACAGCTCATGGGTAAACCCCAGAAAGATTACTAGCAGGTTATGCCTGCCAGGGAAACGCCGAAGTGCTTCATGCTGGGCGGCATAAATTGCAGACAGCCTGTGGACCTGGATAGCTAGGACAGTACGACAGCGCCCAGGACAGCAGCCGGGTTGTCTTAACAGCATTATTGGCCCCCGGGCAAAGCAGTGCACTGGGCTCTGTCTACACAACCACTCACAGGAATAAAAATGTAAATTATCAATAAAATAAACATACATTAAATTCTGGCCTGTGCATAGATTAGCATGGGCCCACTATGCTTGTGAAGCCTCTGGGCAGCTACCCAGTGTGCACATGCATTATGACAGCACTGGGACATCTTAGCCCTGGCCAACACTAAAGACCACATCTCTTTGAGGCCCCTTGTGTGGACAGCTCGGTGCCTTTTATGCTTGCAGCCCTCATTGTGAGGCCTGGGGTTTTTGGGTGCTCCCGGGCGAAAAAAAATACCTTCACATACTGAGTGCGGGGAGTTGGAATGGCAGATACTGCAGTAATGCCAGCTAGGGGTGGGTGGATCTCACAGACTTGCACTACCCGGAATTCAGCGGAATTGTATTAAAACTTCATAGAATTCCACGGAGTTCCACGAGCGGGCCAAGTTTCTTCACTCGCCCCACCTCTTACTATAAAAATTTGACCAGTTCTTCCTTGCCTAATAACCCACTGCCTTGCCATAGGTCAGTCACCCCTCTAGCTTGGTGCACTATACCAGTGGTGAGGGTATAGGTGTATGAGCCCTGTACCCCTACAGTGTCTAAGTCCATTCTTAGACATTGTAAGTGCAGTGCTGCCATTAAGAGTATATGGTGCTGGGAGCTTGTCATTACGAACTCCACAGCACCATAATGGCTACACTGAAAACGAAGAAGTTTGGAATCAAACTTCTCAGCACATTAAACCCACACTGATGCCAGTGTGGGATTTAATGAAAAATGCACACAAGGGGCATCTTAGAGATGCCCCCTGAAAACTATCCCACCACTAGTGTCCAGGCTGAGTGGCTGCTTGCAGTAGCCACCGCCAGGAATATTTCTGGACCCCTAGGTCGAGAACCTGCTGCTCTCTGGACGAGTTGCCAAGCATCCTCCCCCAGGATGGGCAGGGTTCACGAAGGGGAAGCTTCAAAGGCTTGCTACCTTTGTGAGCTATCCCAGGCCAATTGCTGCTTTCAGCAACCGCACCCAACTGGTTCTGACCCCCACTTTGGGCGGGAGAACCGGCGGAAAAATCATGTGAGGCAGAGAGGTGTGCCCACCTCTGCCAACTCCACCCATCAGGTGGGGGAGGCTAGGTGAAGCACAACTCTCAGTCCACCATCCTGAAGATGGGGGGACTCAGCCAACCAGGGACAGGCACATGTCCCCCTCCCACTGGAGGGAGGCATAATAGGGGGTGTACCCACCCCAGGGAAGGGACCCATTGGTCTCGGCCTTTTACCTACCCGTAACACCCCTAATTCTATTATTTAGGGGCACCCCTGAACCTTGCTTCCTCAGATCCAGACAAGAAACAAGAAAAGAAGAAGAAGGACCGAACAGCCGTGCAGCAGCTAACAAGAGGAAGGCGTCCACTGACTTGGCCCCAGCCCTATCGGCCTGTCTCCCCCTCTAACCTGCTCCTGCGATATCCCGGTGTGTCCTGCAGCCAGCAACCTCAAAAACCTCGGAGGACCTGCCTGCCTTCACTTCTAAAGGCTGCTTCTCCAGTAAACACCAGATTTGTTCAACTGCAACCTCTGGCAGCAGCCGGAAACAGCGAATCCACCCCACTCTGCACCTGCCGTCCACGACCTGAGCTCGAGAGGGCAAACACCACAAGGAGGTCACCCCGGTGATCCTGAACTGAGATCTGGTGACCCCTGACCTGCCTCAAGTTTCCAGCCGACGCCTACAGTCTAAATCCAGAAGGCCGCCCTAACAGCGACAGGGAGCTTGTAAGAAGATCCAACTCCAAAAGGCACCCCTGCACCCGATGCCCCATGGCCTTGTGTGCCCAAATCAACGGTGCCTAACCAACCCCTAACTTCCTAACTTACCTCTCGAAGTGGTGGTGGCACCTAGAAGTCCTTTGTCTCCCTGCCTGCAGTGCTTTGCAAACCGGAGGTTCTATTGGATAACATTGGGCCTCAGCACTCTGCTGCACCCGGCCGCCCTATTGCCGCTGAGGGTGTAACAAGCATTGCAGTTTTAAAGCCCAAATAGCCTTAAAAATAGACTGGGTGGCTTGAAGTGTACAAAATAAACATAATAACAGACTGTGGTGGCAGAATAAACAAACGGTGGTTTACATGATGGTACCAAGTAAAAATAAGTTATACAAAATTTAATGTACTGCATTTATAAGAAAAGCCAAGCTATTTCACGAAAATTAGAAATTTGGAAATCCTGTCAAGTGCCTTGATATTACCAAAGATGATCTAATGCAAATAAACTTAGAACATGCAGCAGAAATTTTCCGACATAATAAATATAGCAAGCAGAGAATTTTAAATCTTGAATATAGATTGTAAGCCAAAGGCTTAAATATCATGCTGGACAGCCATATTATTGCCGCAAAGACCCCCGATAAAGTGTCGGTGCTGAAATGAAACAACATTCACTTGGAAACCATTATATTGCACAAGTCCCCGCATAACTGTTAATGGTACATCAAATAGGAAACCGTTAGCTTGACTTAATAATTCATGAACAGTGCTGGCTATAGCAATGTTTTAAATAAAGTGCAAGTGCATATATTAAAAAAACACTTAGATTGAATAGTGCTATACATCAACATCGGTCCAAGTAAAGTGCAAGTGCCCATGGCAGAGAACATTGTACTCTAAAAAACCACCTTGGGTATTGGTAGAAAAATACTACGTTGATACTAAATTGTGCCACGATAGTCTTTAAAGTGCAAAAAGTGCCATGTGATATAATTAATGTTGAAAAGCATAAAAAATAAAGCTAACTAGCAGCAAAACAGAGGCTCAATGAATGGGAACCATAGAATAGTAGGTATTAAGGGAAAAAACAGCAATGGACATAGGACTCAATGTATAGTGATTGAATGGGGAATGAAAGCCAATAAGTGGCAGCATATACTTTACAATTCCCCTATAAAACATAATCAAAATAATACCATAGACAAAAGGGCACAGTAATTACAGGAAATTATGCATATCCTCAATAATATTCAATTCATTAGGAACTCTGGTATCCAAGGAAAGAATGAAATGAGTTTCTCTTTGTCTAAGTAGTTTGTCACGATTCCCGCCCCATCTGGGGTTAGGGAATGAACCTAGAACAGTATACTCCAAGTCTCTAAGCTTGTTGTCATGTATAGACTTAAAGTGTCTGGCCACCGGATAATTACTGTCGGAATTAACGATGGCCCTTACGTGCTGCAGAATACGTTTGTTTACCGGAAGCTTTGTGCTTCCGATATACTCCAGATCGCAAGTGCATCTGAGTTTGTAAATTACATACTCTGACCTGCAGGTCAGATATACATGAATTGCGATCTGTTTCTCGCTGAAGGCAGTTTTGTAATGAGTGCCATTCTTTGCAAACGTGCAAGCACGACAAGATGTGCATTTAAAGAAACCCATTTTGGATAACCAGGTTTTTTTCGGTGGAACCACTGGCATGGATCTGTCAAGGGCATCCCTCATATAGGGCGCCCGTCTAAAAGTGATTGCAGGCTGGCTGGGCATAATGGGATCTAAGATGTTGTCTGTCATAACAATGGGCCATTCAGAGCAAATAATGCGTTGGATGGCTTTTTCCTGGGTACAAAAGGTGGTGATACCTTGTGGAACGATGTTATGCGGCTGGTCCGGCCACGTGGATGTCCTGACGTTGGTAAGGCGTTCCCTGGCGTTTGTACTTCAAGCGCCGTCGGGGACCGAGGGGGCCTTGGACTTCAGAAAGACTGGGCAGCACTGACAAGGGTGCCGGCATGCCTCTCACCCTGATGGATTGACATTTTAATTGAGGCAGATAGCGGGCAGCCACTTGGCGAGAGAACTATTGAAGTCTTTTTCTGGCAATATTGGGACTACAGTAACCATCATGCCTGTGATGACGCCCATTAGGGCGGGACTTTACACTCTATTAAAACCATGTTCTGCTAAGCCTGCATCCTGCCTCATTTCCTGCCAGTGATCAAGAGTTGTAATAGCTCGAAACGCGTATGGCTCCTTGATTGCATGTGGCATGCTGTTGGTGTTGCTGCCTGAGGTACAGTGTGCGGATACCCTTTGGTGCGTGACATCCCTTAAAGGCAACCTTGTGGAACGAGAATATATATATATATATATATATATATATATATATATATATATATATATATTAAAAAAACGCGCCACCTGACTAAGGGAGCAGGATTCCAGAAGGACCCTTCTTCGGAGCAAACTGATATATATATATATATATATATATATATATATATATATATATATATATATATATATTTATATAATCACACACACACATATATATATATATATACACAAACAAAAACACATATGTATTTACGCACATATAAATATATTTAAAAAATACACATATATACATAACAATATATCTGCATACAAAACAAGCATTGGAAATGCAATAGGTCTCGCATTAGAAAAGTGGGAGCTATTGGTATTGTAATTTTTTTTTGTGTAGTTTTTCCAAATAGCTACATTGATAGATTAGTCATTTACAATGCCAATAGTTTTAATTTTTTTGAATGTGACACCTATAGCATTTGGAATGCCACATGATTTGTATTGACGTGACTTTGATGGCAGCTTATGTTGTTATGCCACATTTCTAGAGAGCAGGAGAGTGCAGCAGGGGATAGAAGCACAGCCCTGCAAGCTGAGCGTCCTCCCATCGCACACCCATCTGTGGCTTGAGTGGTGTGAGGGTGAGGGGTGTGAGAGTGAGGAATGCGAGTGTGAGGGGTGTGAGCATGAGTGTTGTGAGTGTGAGGGAGTGTGAGTGTGAGGGGGTGTGAGTGTGTGTGATGGTGAAGTTGAGTGAGTGTTTGTGAGGCTGAGTGTATGTGACGGTGTGTGTTGGTGAGGGCGTGTGAGGGTGAGTGAGGGTGTTTGATGTTTAGTGAGGGTGTGTGACGGTGTGAGGCTGAGGGTGTGTGAGGGTGAGTTAGGGAGTGTGATTGTGTGTGAGTGGGTGAGTCTGAGAGTTAGGTGTTGTGATGTTGATTGAATGTGAATGAGGCTGAGGGGATGATGGTAAGGGTGTGTGAGTGTGAGGCGTGTTTATTGTGACAAGTTGCAAGGCTGAGCGTGGGTGAGTGTGTGGGAGGGTGTTTGATGGTGAGTGTGCGAGGTGTAGTGAGTGTGAGAGTGTTGTGACGGGTGTCAGGGGAGGGTGTGTGTGTGAATGTCATGTGTTTGAGGGTGAAGGTGTGTGTGTGAGAGTGTGAGGGTGAGTGATGGGGTGTGAGGCTTCGGGTGTGTGACGGTGCGTGAGTGTGAGTGTGTGTGAGGGTGAGTGAGGGTGTGAGAGGTGTTGTTACGCAGAGGGTGTGTGACGGTGTGTGAGGGTGAGGGTGTGTGAGGGTGAGTGTGAGTCATTGTGAGTGAGTGTGAGTGAGTGTGAGTGAGGGGGTGTGAGGGTGTTGTTGTGAGGGTGAGGGGAGTGAGCGTGTGTGAGTGTGATGGGGTGTGAGGGTGATGGGGTGTGAGGGTGAGGGGGTGTGAGTGTGTGTGAGGGTGAGGATGAGTGAGGTTGTTTGTGGCTGAGAGTGTGTGAGGTGTAGTGAGTGTGAGAGTGTTGTGATGGGTTTTAGGGGAGCGTGTGTGTGTAAGGTGTTTGAGGGTGAGGGGGTGTGTGTGTGAGTGTGAGGGTGAGTGAGGGGGTGTGAGGTTTTGGGTGTGTGACGGTGTATGAGTGTGAGTGTGTGTGAGGGTGAGTGAGGGTGAGAGGTGTTGTTAGGCAGAAGGTGTGTGATGGTGTGTGAGGGTGTGTGAGGCTGAGTGTGAGTGATTGTGAGTGATTGTGAGTGATTGTGAGTGATTGTGAGTGAGTGTGAGTGAGCGTGAGTGAGGGAGTGTGAGGGTTTTTGAGGGTGAGTGTGTGAGGTGTAGTGAGTGTGAGAGTGTTGTGAGGGGTGTGATGTTGTGATGGGAGTGAGGGTGTGTGAGGGTGATGGGGTGTGAGGGGAGGGGGTGTGAGTGTGTGTGAGGGTGAGGGTGAGCGAGGGAGTGTGAGTGTGTGTGAGTTGTTGAGGGTGAGAGTTAGGGTGTGTGAGGGTGATGGTGTGAGGGTGATTGAGGGTGTGTGAGGGTGAGGGGATGAGGGTAAGGCTGTGTGAGGCTGAGGGGTGTTGATGGTGAGAGAGTGTGAGGGGTGTGAGTGGGTGCGGCTGTCCGGTGTAGTGAGTGTGAGCTTGTTGTGAGGGGTGTTATTTTTTTAGGGGAGTGAGGGTGTGTGAGTGTGTGTGAGTGTGAGGGGGTGTGAGTGTGTGTGAGTGAGTGTGAGTGAGTGGGTGTGAGGCTGAAGGTGTGTGATGGTGTGTGAGGGTGATGTTGTGTCAGGGTGATTGAGGGTGTGTGAAGGAGTGTGAGAGTTTTGGTGTGTGAGGGTGATGTTATGAGTGCGTGTATGTTAATATTAATTATTTAATATGTGTCGTGTAAAAAAAAACGTGATAGATCTTCCCTTTGTAATTGTCCTGCCTTATGTGTATTTTTGTATGTAATAGAACTGTGTATGTTTTTTAATTACTGTGTGGTGTTATGTGTGTTTTAGGTGTCTGTGGAGTCCCGTATTAATTTTATTATTTTAAAAATGGCCGACGCAATGCGTCACCTTGACGTTCCCTACGTTAGCGTTCTAGTTTATTTTTGTGTTGTGAGTGTTTACGTTTCCTTGACGTTTATTTCTAGCTAATCGGAGCGCGACGTTTTTGACGTTGCGTTACGATTTGCTTACGCCAACGGTGGAATTTCCCCGAAGATCGAGAATGTTGGTGCGCGGAAGGCGTGTTCTTGTTCCTGTGCTGTTGCTGCGTCGTTTGACAGGTAAGAATGTATTCCAAAGTGTTTTTTTATGTAATGTAATGTAGTATCTATACTATCTTTAAGTTAACGACTGAATAGGAGTGTGTTTTTATAACTGTTGACAATTTTTTTTCCGATCGTAATATTTGTAAATGTTTGTAATGTAATGTAAATTAAAGTCTTGTTTTCAATTGTCGATATGTAATGCATATGTTTTCTAAAACTGTACTGTAATGTATTTTTTGCTGGTGTTTGTTATTTGACGTACAAGAGCTGTTATTTGAACTTTGAAGTGCTATTTAGTTTATAATATATTTATGTATGTTGTGTTTGCATTGTTTTTTTCCTGTGATGCTGAAGTAGCCGGATTATATGTTATTGAGGTACTCGATGTATTAAAGGAAACTTTGTGTATTTGCTGAATTTATTTTCCCTAGCAATGTATTAAGAGGATGTACAGTGATGTAATGTGTGTATTTTATGCGTTTTGTGAAAGAATTGTTTTATTTTCCAATCCCTGTTTGCATATTTGTGTATTAATAGCTGCACCCTCCTTGCGTTGCTTTAAGTTTGCATTTTGGACTAGCTGCAAGTGTGTAATCCTCTTTTTACGTATAATTCAAATAGTTGCTTAACGATATTTATGTGTACAGTTGGAGGCTGGAGTTGTATTTGGAGTGTAGAGTTGTAGAGTTGTATTTTAGTTATAGGGTGTAGTTGGAGGCTGGACTTTGACGGTGTGAGTGTGAGGGTGAGTGCATGTGAGCCTTTTGGAGTTTGCCACAGTATGTGTAAATTTGTAGTACTGTATGCAGTCTATTTTCTTCCCCAAACGTGGTTTGTGTTTTGTAGCTTAGTATGTGTTAGATCAGAATGTGTATGTGAACTATCTTTGATGTATGCAACAGTGAGAATAAGGGTGTTGCTTTTAATTTATGGGCATAAGGGTAGACGTCTTAGGATGTTTTTGTATTTTCGGTACTTCCCTAATTGTTTGTGAACAGCTGTGTGGGCAAGGGGCGTTGGCTGTTGTGTTGTTGAGTAGTGCTCTTTTGATGTTGTTTGATGCTGTTTTGGTGTACGGTGTTCCTGTGGTTGTGCACTTAGCACCACCAAAACACTTCGTGCAACAGCAGCATCAGTCAGAGCAACACCAGAGTCTTGTGCTTTTGTGATGATGCATTTTGTTTGTGTTTTTGATTATTTCTGGCATTGTTTACTTGTTTATTTTCCCTTACTTTAGTAAGTGCTTTCTGTTGTGAATTTGTTTCCTTTAGCTCACTTTGTCCACTTAAAAATTGTTGTATTTTTTGCTGTGTATTCATATGTTTGTCTATTTTGTGTGCATTTATGATCTTTGTGAAAGAACTGTTTTATTTTACAATCCCTTTCTTTATTTTTGTGTATTAATTGCTGCACTGTCCTTGCGTTGCATTAAGTTTTAATGTTTTAATAGCTACAAGTGTGTAATCTGAATTTTACGTATTAAAATAAATGTTGCCTTACGTTATTTATGTGTGGATTTGGAGAGTAGAGTTGTAGTTGGAGTGTAGAGTTGTAGGGTGGTATTGTAGGTATAGGGTGTAGTTGGAGGGTGGACTTGGACTGTGTGAGTGTGAGGGTGAGTGGATGTGAGTCTTTGGGTGTTTGAGGGTGCGTGATGGTGTGTGAGAGTGATTGAGGGTGACTGTTTTAGTATGAGTGAGGGTGTGAGTGTTGTGAGTGTGTGTGTGAGGATGAGGGGGTGAGTGTAAATGTTGACTAACGTTATTTTTGTGCGGAGTTTGAGGGTGGAGTTGTAGTTGGAGTGTAGAGTTGTAGTGTGGTATTGTACTTTTATGGTGTAGTTGTAGTGTTGTCTTTGACGGTGTGAGTGTGAGGGTGAGTGGATGTGAGGGTCAGGGGGTGTGAGTGTGTGTGATGGTGTGTGAGGGTGAGTGAGGGTGACAATGTGAGTATGAGTGAGGGTTTGAGGGTTGTGAGGGTGGACTTGGACGGTGTGAGGGTGATTGGATGTGATTTTTAGGGGGTGTGAGGGTGTGTGATGTTGGGTGAGGGTGAGTGAGGGTGACGGTGTGAGTATGAGTGTGGGTGTGAGGGTGATGGTGTGAGGGTGTGTGAAGGTGAGGGTAATGGGATGTGATAGTGTGTGATGATATGTGTGGGTGAGTGAAGGTGATAGTTTGAGCGTGAGTGAGGCTGAGTGTTGTAAATGTTTGTAATGTAATGTAAATTAAAGTCTTGTTTTCAATTGCCTATATGTAATGCATATGTTTTCTAAAACTGTAATGTAATGTATTTTTTGCTGGGGTTTGTTATTTGACGTACAAGAGCTGTTATTTGAACTTTGAAGTGCTATTTAGTTTATAATATATTTATGTATGCTGTGTTTGCATTGTTTTTGTTCCTGTGATGCTGAAGTAGCCGGATTATATGTTATTGAGGTACTCGATGTATTAAAGGAAACTTTGTGTATTTGCTGAATTTATTTTCCCTAGCAATGTCTTAAGAGGATGTACAGTGATGTAATGTGTGTATTTTATTCGTTTTGTGAAAGAATTGTTTTATTTTCCAATCCCTGTTTGCATATCTGTGTATTAATAGCTGCACCCTCCTTGCGTTGCTTTAAGTTTGCATTTTGGACTAGCTGCAAGTGTGTAATCCTCTTTTTACGTATAATTCAAATAGTTGCTTAACGATATTTATGTGTACAGTTGGAGGCTGGAGTTGTATTTGGAGTGTAGAGTAGTAGAGTTGTATTGTAGTTATAGGGTGTAGTTGGAGGCTGGACTTTGACGGTGTGAGTGTGAGGGTGAGTGCAAGCTGCAGATTGGGTGCAAGCTGCAGAGTGGGTGCAAGCTGCAGAGGTGATAGATGCAGAGTGGGTGATAGATGCCTAGTGGGTGAGGAGGTACGCCTGGTGTATAGGGATGTCTGTTACTATGCATACGAATCCGAGATTGTGTGCCCGATTTGTGTCCCAAGTGTAATTAGAAGCTGTGGCCACTGTCTAGCAGGTTGGTAGTGTTAAGTAAGCCTAAACTGTGTTAGCAATCCATAAGTTCTGCGTGTAATGTAGTATGTGTTGTTAGTTGTGGGTGCATAAAAATGCAACTGAAGGAGACGTAATGGAGGGTGTGTGTGAAAGTCCCCTTGATCCGTGAATGTGTGTATGTAAATTTTGTTGTGGTGTGGCGAAGTGGTCTGAACGTAGTGTGTGTAGTAAGAAAGGATCCGTTGCTAAAGGAGCAACATTTCTAGCGAGTCTGGATGTATACTGATCATCAGTAAAGTATTTTCTGTGAGTTGTGTTATCTGATCAGCAGTCAAGTATTGTCTGTGAGTTGTGTTTTCCTGTGTGTATGTGTGCAAGCTGCAGAGTGGTTGCAAGCTGCCGTGAAAGTGTTTTTTAAAAGTTATTTGTGGTGTGGCGAAGTGGTGTGAACGGAGTGTGTGTTGTACGAAAGGATCCGTTGCTAAACGAGCAACATTTCTAGCGAGTCTGATAATGAACAATAAATTACAATGCCAATAGCCTGCGTTCAAATGCTGGTGAGCCCACCCAAATCAAAAAACAATGGCAGCCCTCTATGTGTTTCGTGTGGCTTGATGGGGTGGGTGGCTGAGGGTGCTTTCAATGCGGCTTCCTTTTGCAGGCTCAGTTTGAAGGCCTGGTCTTAAGTATGCAGGCTCGGCACTCGATACAAACTAAGTATCAGCAGAAAGGAACGGGCTGGAACTTGGGAATGTGTGTATGAAAACTTTGTTGTGGTGTGGCGAAGTGGTCTGAACGGAGTGTGTGTTGTAATAAAGGATCCGTTGGTAAACGAGCAACATTAGTAGCGAGTCTGGATGTATAGTGATCAGCAGTAAAGTATTGTGTGTGAGTTGTGTTTTCCTGTGTGTATGTGTGCAAGCTTCAGAGTGGTTGCAAGCTGCAGAGTGGGTGCAAGCTGCACAGTGGTTGGAAGCTGCAGAGTGGGTGCAAGCTGCAGAGTGGGTGCAAGCTGAAGAGTGGGTGCAAGCTGAAGAGTGGGTGCAAGCTGAAGAGGTGATAGATGCAGAGTGGGTGATAGATGCCGAGTGGGTGAGGAGGTACGCCTGGTATATAGGGATGTCTGTTACTATGCATATGAATCAGAGATTGTGTGCCAGATTTGTGTCCAAAGTGTAATTAGAAGCTGTGGCCACTGTCTAGCAGGTTGGTAGTGTTAAGTAAGCATAAGCTGTGTTAGCAATCCATAAGTTGTGCGTGTAATGTAGAATGTGTTGTGTGTTGTGTGTGCGTATAAATGTAACCCAAGGAGACGTAATAGAGGGTGTGTGTGAAAGTGCCCTTGATCCGGGTATGTGTGTATGAAAATGTTGTTGTGGTGTGGCGAAGTGGTGTGAACGGAGTGTGTGTTGTACGAAAGGATCCGTTGCTAACCGAGCACCATTTCTAGCGAGTCTGATAATGAACAATAAATTACTATGCCAATAGCCAGCGTTCAAATGCTGTTGAGCCCACCCAAATCAAAAACAATGGCAGCCCTCTATCTGTTTCGTGTGGGTTGATGGGGTGGGTGGCTGAGGGGGCTTTCAATGCGGCTTACCTTTGCTGGCTCAGTTTGAAGCCCTGGTTGTAAGTATGAAGGCTCGGCACTCGATACAAAGTAAGTATCAGCAGAAAGGAACGGGCTGCAACTTGCAACCAGCATTTGAACGCTGCCGTTCACTCCCACACATGTACATGTTTTAGTACTCAATGCGAAGCTGTGAAATGCGTGTTTAAAACGAGACACGTTCGTGATACTGCAGGGAGAGAGAGGGGAGGTGCTGGCGGATGGGGAGGGGGAGGAGAAATGAGAGGCTGGCTGTGTCCAGGGAGAGAGAGGGGAGGTGCTGGCGTCTGGTGAGGGGGAGAAGAATTGCGAGCGTGGCTGTGTCCGGGGAGAGAGAGGGGGAGGGGGAGGAGAATTGCGAGCCTGGCTGTGTCCGGGGAGAGAGAGGGGAGGTTCTGGCGGCTGGGGAACAGATGTCGAAGGCTGGCGAATTTTGTTTTAAAAATAGTGTGTTTCAGTGTGTGAGTTGTGCATGGTTAAGGGAGACGAGACAGAGGAGCTGGTGGCTGGGGAGGGGGATGAGAAATGGCAGCCTGTCTATGGAGGAATGCGACCCTGTCTGTGTGCGGGGAGAGAGTGGGGAGGTGCTGGCGGCTGGGGGTGGGTGCGAGAGAGAGGGGAGGTGCTGGCGGATGGGGTTGGGGATTGCCGTGGGAGGGAGCCTTGTCGCTTTCATGTGCACGCGCTTTTAATGTCAATGCGCATGCGCATTGAGCTTGAATTTCACGGGCACTGCAAGGAATCCCCACGATTCCTTGCAAGTGCCCGTGAAATTCAAGCTCAATGCGCATGCACATTGACATTAAAAGCGCGTGCACATCAAAAACAATGGCAGCCCTCTATCTGTTTCGTGTGGGTTGATGGGGTGGCTGGCTGAGGGGTCTTTCAATGCGGCTTCCCTTTGCTGGCTCAGTTTGAAGTCCTGGTTTTAAGTATGAAGGCTCGGCACTCGATACAAAGTAAGTATCAGCAGAAAGGAACGGGCTGCAACTTGCAACCAGCATTTGAACGCTGCCGTTCACTCCCACACATGTACATGTTTTAGTACTCAATGCGAAGCTGTGAAATGCGTGTTTAAAACGAGACACGTTCGTGATACTGCAGGGAGAGAGAGGGGAGGTGCTGGCGGATGGGGAGGGGGAGGAGAAATTAGAGGCTGGCTGTGTCCAGGGAGAGAGAGGGGAGGTGCTGGCGTCTGGTGAGGGGGAGGAGAATTGCGAGCGTGGCTGTGTCCGGGGAGAGAGAGGGGGAGGGGGAGGAGAATTGCGAGCCTGGCTGTGTCCGGGGAGAGAGAGGGGAGGTTCTGGCGGCTGGGGAACAGATGTCGAAGGCTGGCGAATTTTGTTTTAAAAATAGTGTGTTTCAGTGTGTGAGTTGTGCATGGTTAAGGGAGACGAGACAGAGGAGCTGGTGGCTGGGGAGGGGGATGAGAAATGGCAGCCCGTCTGTGGAGGAATGCGACCCTGTCTGTGTGCGGGGAGAGAGAGGGGAGGTGCTGGCAGGTGGGGGTGGGTGCGAGAGAGAGGGGAGGTGCTGGCGGATGGGGTTGGGGATTGCCGTGGGAGGGAGCCTTGAGGGGGAGGAGAATTGCGAGCCTGGCTGTGTCCGGGTAGAGAGAGGGGGAGGGGGAGGAGAATTGCGATCCTGGCTGTGTCCAGGGAGAGAGAGGGGAGGTTCTGGCGGCTGGGGGCTGGGGAACAGATGTCGAAGGCTGGCGAATTTTGTTTTAAAAATAGTGTGTTTCAGTGTGTGAGTTGTGCATGGTTAAGGGAGACGAGACAGAGGAGCTGGTGGCTGGGGAGGGGGAAGAGAAATGGCAGCCTGTCTGTGGAGGAATGCGACCCTGTCTGTGTGCGGGGAGAGAGAGGGGAGGTGCTGGCGGCTGGGGGTGGGTGCGAGAGAGAGGGGAGGTGCTGGCGGATGGGGTTGGGGATTGCCGTGGGAGGGAGCCTTGTCGCTTTCATGTGCACGCGCTTTTAATGTCAATGCGCATGCACATTGAGCTTGAATTTCACGGGCACTGCAAGGAATCGCCACGATTCCTTGCAAGTTGGTTAAAGTCTGTTTAAGCCCCCATAGTCTCGCAAGCTCAATGCGCATGCGCATTGACAGGCGATACCTAAAAATGGTGTTTGTACCTACCTGTACATTTTGGACTGAACATATGCCTGTACCATGCATCCCGTTATCACGAAAATGCAAGCATTTTACAGAAAAATATAAACCATTTGTATATATTTAGAAGGGGTTTATACTTACGTATAAATTATTTATATTTACTGTTGAAACCTTTACCATGCATATGCCTTTGCCATTTATACTTTTACAATGAAATGTGTTGTAAAGGAATGTGGGGTAAAGGCATAGTAGTTATAAATAAAACGCTTGGTAAAGGTATTGCGTGCTAATGGCATTCTCGCTCTACGATCACATTGTAACTGCATATGTTATAATAGAATGAGTGGGTCCATCATACATCCACTGAATCTTTAATGTGTGTAAACTATGCATGTACTCTGTAAAGTACGCACAGGCTTGAAACACAAATCGTGTGTACTTTCACATTTAACCCTGTGAAAAGTTTTGTGTTACTACACTATCAAAAAAGGGCTACAGAATTTGGCAACATGTAATAAGTTGTAGATCACCCATGACTGATGTGAGTTAAAAGCTGAAATCCGGGTTCAAAAGACAAATTACAGCTGAAAAAAAGTAGAGATCCCCTAGTGAACTGTTCTGTCGATAGACAAAATAAAATGTGACAGAAGTAATATTAACAGCAAAGAAAATGTCCGTGCTACACTTTATCAACTTCTGAAGGAATAATGGCTGAGGCAAACCCCCTCACACACATGATTTAACAATGTGACCAACTGGTCGCACATGGTTCTTTGCATCATGAGCGATGACTCAGCGAGCTAGGATAACTGCTTTGGAGGGTTTTGCTATGTCTGAAGCATTTAATTTGAACTTGTGATCCTCCCCCAACACCCCCTTCCATAAATAGCTGAGTTGAAGGCAATTCATGTATTTATATTTTGTATTTGTATCGGTCATTTATAGAGCACACTGTGACCCGAATTGTATCCTGGCGCTAAAAACTCATCAATGAGAGCATAAATAGTCAAAAGAAGGTATAGCAGCCGAAGTCCAGAATGTCCTCCCAGTGATTAGTGAGGGAAGAGGCAAGTTTTCAGGGCCTTCCTAAACTTAAGCAGGTCAGTTTGGGATCTTGCTTGGGACGGTAACTTGTTCCATAGCTGCGTTGCTTTAACAGTGAAGGCGCTTCCTCCTTGCTGCACTTGTTGAATCTCTGTTCTTGGACAATTGAGTATGGATGAACAAAGTGACCTTCCAGGGGTGCATTTCCTCAATCTAGCCTGCAGTGGCTTTGGTCCTTTGTTATGCAGTGCCTTAAAAACAATACAGAGTAATTTGAAAATGGTCATTGGTAGCCAGTGGAGATCTCTGAGGGCACCAGAGGCAGAGGGATTCCGAGGTCTGTTTAGTGTTAATTTGGCTGTGACTACCTGGATGCGTTCCAATTTCTTTAACAAGTAGTTAGGGGCTCCCAGAAGGAGGGCATTGCAATAGTCCAACCTACTGAGTATTACGCATCTAGAAATATGGGATCTTGCTTGGACAGGTAACATTGGGTACAATTTCCTAAGACCTCGGACAAAGGCAAAATAGATCCCAGCTACTCCATTCATGTGCTTCTCAAGTGAGAGGTCCTCATCCAGCAATACTTCCAGATTCCGGACCATCGGTGAGGTACCAGAAGGGGTCTCTGTAGGCAAAGACCAGAAATTGGAGGGTACAATTCCTGGGATTTTACTGGGGTACAGCAGAAGAGCTCTGTTTTACCTCCATTTACCTTGAGGTAGTTTATACTCATCCAATTAGATATGTCTAATATACAAGTCTGAAAATTACTGATCAAATCCATCTGATTATTGTTGAGTGCAAGAATCAGTTGAGTGCCATCTGCATAATTGATAACCTTGATCTTGTAGAATTTGATAAGAGGGATTAGTGGCTTGATGTAGACAATAAACAGAATTGGACTAAGGAAGGATCCCTGAGGAACACCATTTTAAATTGTTCTGAATTTAGAGCAGAATGGGGACATGGCTACAGCCTGACAATGATCAATGTAAATATGACTTTATCCACTTGGACACTGGATCGGCAACACCAACTGAGAATAGTCTAGACAGTAGAGGGCTGTGGTTCAGTGCGCCAAAAGCTGCAGACAGGTCAAGGAGGACCAGCACCACCAAGTGCCTGCTGTCTGTCATCCTACGCATTTTGTCAGTAGCACAAAGCAATGCGGTATCAGTTCCATGGTCGGGTCGAAAGCCAAATTTCTCATCCTCTAACCATGAGTGGTCCTCTAAGAATTAGGACAGAATTTTGCTAACGTGTCATTCTAATATTTTTATTGGGAAAGGGAGGAGGGAGATTGGTCTATAGTTGGCCAGGATTGTAGGATCCGCTGAAGCTTTCTTTAATAGAGGCTTAACCCCTTCCACGCTGATGATGAGGTCAGCTCGTTATGAGGCTTACCTGCCGTGCGCTCATGACGAGCTGAGCTCGTCATGTAACGCGGTATTTACAAAACTGCAGAGCACAGCGGGAAAAGCCGCTGCAGCAATGCGGTTAACTAAAGCTCTTTTCAACATTTTGGCACCACACTGGTTTCCAGAGATTGATTACAAAGTTGTAACAGAGAGGACTACAATTCCTCTGTTCATATTTTCCATTGTTTTGGAAGAAAGGGGTCAAGAGGGGATCCAGACTTAATTGATCTAAACAGTGAGTTGAATACACCTATACAGATAGGGTCAAAACTGTTTTGATTTACTGTAAGGGAGGCGGATGAAGGTAATATATCATTGCCAATAAATGGAGGCTCATTGATATCACTGTTACAGAAGGTGGATTGTTGGGGTACGCCATTTGTGTTAGTGTTTAACATTTCTAGTTCATGAGAATTTTCAATTTCTTCTAAAACCAACTTGATTTTATTTTTTAAAAGACTGATAAATCATCACATAATTGCTGTGATGATACGGGGAGTGTTTGTGAGATCGCAAAGTATTTGAAAGATCTTTTTGGCTTTATTATAGGCAGCCAAAATTAACCCACAATAGTAGTCAGCTTTTACTTTCCTGGCTTCATTTTTGTAGTCATTTAAGGATATCTTTAAATGGATCTTGTCTTCATTTAGGTAATGCCGCCGCCATTTCCTTTCAAGTTGCCTACAAATTAGTTTTGCCTCCTTTTAGCTTGTATTGTACCAAGGGGCGGACACGCCTTTATGAGGTTTTTGGGTCATAAAGGGAGTCTGTTTATCTACTAATTTTAAAATCTTAGATTCAAACATTCGGCAGTACTTTTCTGTAGAGTCTAGGGGGTTAAAAATGTTTGAAAGATTAAACACAGGTCCCCTGACCGAACATAGAAAGTTTGTGCCAGACTCTAAATTTACATCTAGACAAGGTGATATTCTTGAGAGACCCCACCTTGCCCACATGTAAGTGAAAAGTAATAAGTGAGTGATCTGTCCAGCACAGAGGAGTGATTTCCCTGAATGATATTAGGCCTTCTAGGAAGAATATCAGATTGAGGGTATGACCACCAATATGTCTGGGGCCTCGAACCAGGTACTGCAGACCAATGTCACCACAAGAGCTCATCAGTTCCTTATATGCAGAGAGTAAGTCTCATTTTGCCCAGAGGTTAAAGTCTCCTAACAAAAAATGGTTGCATGTGTCAGGGTCATGTTAGTCATAGTTTCCAAGAAAGTGGATAGGGAAGAGCTTGGAGCATTTGGCGGCCTATAACATGTCATATGGTTATTACGTTTCTATAGATTGTGTTAAGTTAGCATGTGCTTATTAAATGTTTAAACGCCATACTTTCTTTCTGCTTCGGTTTGCACACGACACCTAGTTGTTATTACAGCTTTTAGCCTAGACGAAGATGTGATTTATTTGAGAATAATATGTTATTGCACTGGTATCAGTCGTGCCTGGAACACTTGGTACAACTGTCTGCACACTGAGAACTGCACACTCTCCGAATAACCTAACACAAGGTTGCTGCAGGCCTGATCCTCGCACCACGTTAGTCATAATACAAATAATGTTTGTGCCAACATTTGGCTCTACGTGAGTTTAAGATACAATTACAGGGAAAGAATCAACACACTTGATGCTTCACATGCTGAGAGCTGGTAGCGGTTGATGTGATCTCCTCCTTCTGAGAATTAGAGGTATGGGTCCGCCCTGCTAAGAGCCCAGACGAGACCTTCTTAGATATAATATAATATGCTAATTAGGGTGCGCGAAATATAGATGATACAGAATTCTATAGATTTTGCATCATAACATGTTATCACCTTTTGCTTACTATGGATTAGTGACTATGCTGCTGACTCTGATTTTTATAATATGTATGTTGATATTATGCAAGATACTGCGTTTGAGAATGCTGCATTGAAAAATAAACATTTCAAACTTGCACGTGTTTTCATTGCCTCCCAGTTTCGGTTTGGAATGATAATATAACGAAAGAGTGTTCATGTGTTCCACGATACCTGAGGTACTCTAAGTTCATGTTCTGGATTGTCTAAGACATTGGGAAGTATTTACTGCCGATGCGATACTGTAGCTAGCTTGGTAAGGGGATTTCTGAAACAAAGGTTAGTTGTGGGTCACCCTAACTCACCTAGGTTCTAGGTCTCTGTGCACAGTTCTGTGAGAGAACGGAAACCCTGCGACATGGTGCCCATACGTTGGTTGGCCTTATAACATGACACTCGAGTAGTATATCATTCAAACCTTAACGCCTACATTCCCGTTTCCGGAAAACGGCAGTGTCGGAAAAACCTACCTATTTTTGAAATAGGTCCTTTTCAAGCTTGAATCTATCTAAAACGGTTTCTTTGAATTACTACCCAGTTGTGCTACAAAGTATAATTTGTTTTTTCTAGTTCCTGTGCTAACATGGCTCAAGCCGTGGACATCCCGCAGCATAGTCGCATTGCGGTGCGTGACCATTTGCGGATGTATGATGTTCCTTTGGAAGGCTTGGCTGTGGTTCTGGTGGTGAGCGCGGAACATGCTTACCCGTACGAACTGTTTTATTCGTGGGTGACATTTCCAGCGGTGGACGCTAATTCTGGTGTGTTCCACTCATACACTGCTTCGGATGTACCGGCTGCGTACGTTCCGTACAGAGCACTGGAAGTTCCTATTGACGCTTGGCAGCATGGAGTTTGGTTTGGTGGCGCCCTACCGCACGCTTTAACCGCTCCGAGGTTAGGCCCATTGTCCATTCCGGGCACTCCTTGGCCCGCTTTGGCTGGCTTTACTCCTCACCCCCGACGTGCCACTTGTAACGTGGGAGAACTGCGGCGGCTTCATGAAGTCGCGGTGGAAGTGATTAGAGCGCTTGTTCATTACACTAGCCGTAATGTTCAGGACGCGGCCCCTAGAGGCGCACAGCTTCGAGCAGAACATGCTGGTCTGAAAATCAACCCGGTCATGGTTAATTCCGTGATGGGTAAGAAGCCCCAGGAAAAGGACGATTTTCCGTTCTGGCTTGCTGAGAAATTCGGCCAGCTGGAAGCTGTGTTTCCCAATACGAGTCCGGGTGATAAACACCGGATTCTCACACTGAGTTTGCCGAAAGATCTGGCTCCTGACCTTGCTGACTGTGAGACCTGGGGAAAAACTTTTGCAGCGGTCTATTCGAGGTGCTATGGCTCCCCGTCTGTGACCAATCTAGGTGGGGTTCTTAAGCGTGTTCAAGACGAACACGGACCGGAGGCGGCTGTTGAATTGGGCATGCGCCTGTGTGGCTCCTTTGATGTGGTTTGCGATCTGATCCTTGCGAATGTCAAGGGGGATGCAGTGAACTTTCAAGTTGCTAACGCATTAGCGTTGGTTCCCGAGGCCGACCGACCCCGACAGTTGGCAAAGATTATTGTGACTGCTTACAAAATGGTGGGTCGCAATGCGAAGGGGGTTAAATCTTTTCATGAAAAGGAGAAGAAACAGCCCCAGGGTCAGACATCGGAAACTAGTGGTCAACAAAAGTCCAAAAAGAAAAATTGGCCTAAAAAACAGAATCAGGGTAAGCAACAACAACAACAAACACAGGTTTCTGCTCCTGCGTCTCCGTTGCCTGCGCAGTCTGATCGATTTTATGATTTGCGCGACCGCGCGATGATTAAATCGCCTGAAAGATTTCAGGTTTCTGACCAACGCTCTCCTCGTTCCTTTCAGGACTCATCGGCTCCGTCAACCGGTGGTGGAGGGGACGGCAGCGGCCGGGGTGGCCAGCAAGGACGTGGTCAGCCCCGCCCGCGTGCCAGTGGAGATCAGCAGGAGGGCTCTACGCCCAAGAGACCACAGTTTACCACGAAGAAAGTCGCTGCACTGACCGCGCATCGTTATGCCGAAGATAGTGAGAACGCGGCTTCGGAATCTGACGTGGGCTCTGACCTTGCTAGACAGCGCAGCAGAGATTACCATAGTGAGAGAGGCCCTCCGTCCACTGTTGAAGGTGACAGCGACTGATTCTTATGTTGTGATTGAAACAGCTGATACGCATGTTGCTCCCCCTGAACGACTTTTTGAAATTGTCCTGTTAATTGAAGGTGACATGCAGCGAACTGTAAAAGGGGTATTTTGGGAAAATCTCTCGTCTACGTATGACATTTTGCTTTCGGAGGCTGACTGGCCCCCACCTTTTGTTCTCGCAGCTCCGCGAGGGGAGGAGGTAATCCTACCCAGCTTCGCGCACACAGTGCCGAGGGTGGAGGCGCTGCATTTTGCAGAAGAGTGGGCTCTGGCGCTTGCGCCGGCTGTGTACCGCAATCAATGTGGCTGGGATAAATTGTCACCAAGCCATGAGATTCCTTTACGGTCACAGCCACAGCCTCAACCTCAATATCCCATACGGCGTGAAGCGAAGGCTTCAGTCGCAGCTATCCTTGAACAATTGGAATATCAAGGTGTAATTGAAACGTGTGTGTCACCGATGAATAACCCCCTTTTTACTGTGAACAAGCCGGACGGCTCATATCGTTTGGTTTTGGATTATAGGCATTTGAACTCGCATTGCCGTAACTGTGCAGTACAGAATACGCACGGCTCTGCGTTAGTGAATAGTCTTGAGCGTAAACGGTTCAAAACCACGCTTGACATTTCCAATGGTTTTTATGCCCATAGATTAGACGGTCTAAGTTCCCAATGGACCAGTTTTACATGCGCCGGTGTGCAAAAAATGTTTAAACGACTCCCAATGGGCTACAAGAACAGTCCTGGAGTTTTTTCCGCACGCATTGTCTCTCTTTTGGAGAGCTTCGACCCAGTTGCTTGTTCGTATGTGGATGACATTTATCTCACAGACGACGATCTTTGGGAGCATCTGTGTCGAGTAAATAGCATAATTTGTAACTTTGCTGATATGGGTTACAAGTTTAACTTTGCAAAATCGCACATTGCAGAGTACACGGTGTTGTTTCTAGGTTACGAGCTTAACCATGAAGGGAAGGGTTTAGCACCCCATTTCCTGGAGAAATGCGCACATTTGTGCTCTCCGACAACACTGAAAAAATTACAATCTCTTCTGAGCTTTCTGAATTTCGGGAGGACATACATTCCGGAATATGCCCAGCGTATCAAGCCTTTGTATGCTTTGATACAACCATCTTTTTCCAAATCATGCTGGCTGCCTGAGCATTCGGCCATTCTGCAGTCTTTGCAGGCTGATTTGCTCGCTTCTGAATACTTACAGACTCGTGATAACCAGACCAACCTGGTGATAAGAATTATCCCTGGGGCGGTGGGTTTCACGTACCTGACTTTTAATGAGGGTGATACAGTACCTATTGCTTACAAGTCACACTTGTAAACTTCGGCTGAATTGCGTTTTTCCACTGTGGAGAAAGTTTTAACGGCTGTGCAGATGGCAATTCTTAAGGAACGTGCCCTATCACAAGGAAAGCGCATGTTGGTTGTTACCCCGTGTCCTGCCTTAGAGGCGGTTACGAAAGCCAGTGTACCTAATTCCAAAGCTTTGCACCCTCGGTGGATTCAATGGGCTGCGTCCTTGACGTCCCAGGATGTCACGTTTATTTTTGACGCCACTTTACGGTCACAGGAGTATTTACAGTATGAATTTGTTCATCCTGCTCCATTAGCAATGCGGCCGTTGGAGGATTTCCATTGCATCATTTACACTGATGGTTCGGCGCAGGTTGCGCATGGCTCTAAACATGCCTACGTTTCCGCTTGCGCCATTGTGGTCGGTGCCATGGTGAACGATGAGTTCAAGCCCAGTGTAGTGCACACGCAGACGCTTGGAGACTGCACCGCACAATTAGCAGAACTTCGTGCTCTGATGCTTGCATTAGAGTACGCAGATCCTAGTGTGACGACTTTGATCGTAAGCGATTCTTACTACTGTGTCCAGTCTTACAATGAAAACTTGTTCTTTTGGATTCAGAATGATTTTCGTGACTCCAAAGGTAGCACAATAAAACATAAAACGATCTGGGTCCGAGTGGCGGAACTTAAAGAGAAGCTGCCACTCGTGTTTGTAATTCATACTCTCGGTCATCAGCGCGTGGGGGTCCACGCTGTTGGCAACTCGCTTGCTGATGAAGCAGCGAAGTCAGCGGTATCAAAATACTTAGTTGCAGCGGTCACGAGGTCCAAGAGCAAAATAGATGATGACATCTTGGCAGCTATTGCTGCAACGGAGAAGGGAATTAAATATCCTGCTGGATTCCCTTCTAAATACACATACCACTTAAGTCCCGATAAGGTTCCTTATGTGAAAATCCCTGAAGTTGGTGAGCGTCTAGTTCCGAACTCGGATCGCAGAGCTGCTTTGATTACAGCGGCACATGAAGGTGTGGCGTCTGCGCATGCGGGCGTCTCGGCCACTGTAACTCAGCTACAACAGAGATTCTGGTGGCGGGGACTGTACAAACAGACGCGTGAATATGTTCTTCAATGTGACATTTGCCAGCAGATTAAGCCTTCGACTGCTGCGCGTCCGCCTCAGACACAGTTGTACATCTCAAATAAACCACTTGGATGTGTTTATCTGGATCACTGCGGTCCTTTTTCTTCTGATACTGCGTATAAGTACATCCTAGTCGCAGTTGATTCATGCACACGCTTTGTGTGGGTATGGCCGCATCGGAGCGCTGATTCACGTACTGTCATTAAGGATTTGCGAGTCTTTGTGGGAATTTTTGCCTGTGGTACCTTCCATTCGGATCAGGGTCCGGCATTTGCCTCTAAGGCGTATAAGGATGCTATGGTTTCGATGGGGGTCCAAGTCAAATTTTCGAGTCCCTACAGACCTGAGGGTAATAGTGTAGTTGAACAAATGAACCGCGACTTAAAGCAATCTTTGACAGCTCGAGTTATAGGCACTGGCAGAAACTGGTTAGCCCACCTCATAGGCGTGCAGCGTGCGCTTAATAATCTCCCTAGAAGGTCTCTGGGTGGGCGGACCCCATACGAAATGCTCTTTGGAATCAAGATGTATGTACCTGACCTTGATGGGCTGGACTACAGGGCCCAGGCCAGGGCCTTTGACGTAGATGAACATTGCAATGTTTTACAGAATCTACAAAAGACCAGAGACAGTCTTGCAAAGGAACATTTGCCCTCCACATCGGATGATGCGCTGCAGATCCCGGTAGTTGGCTGGCTACCCCAAGTTGGAGAACTGGTTCGAGAGAAGATCGATAACAAGAAAGAGTTTGGTCCCTCATATCGAGCACCGGTTCGAGTTCTTGGAGTGAAGGGCACAAGAACAGTCATTTTACCACCACTTCCGGGTCGTAAGGAAAACAGATTTATTTCTATTGACAATGTCAAGACACACAGGGTGGCCGATTCTTCATAGCATGACACCGGCTGTATCCTGTCCTTCCATGGTGAGGCACTCTGTACTGGCTATTACATCTGGTGCAGAATAGGAGGTGTCCCTCGAGATGCCTGCCATATCCAGTCCTTTATTAAATACTATTCCTGATACTAACATTGATGAGCTAAACTACACTTATCCTGCTGATTTATCGATGCCAGATTTACAGACCCGTTTGGCAGGCCAGTCCAGATTCTCTTTTGACTCTGTTTCGGAAACTTCGAAGAAACCCACAAACATTGCAAGATATGCCACGTTGTTTAAAAAACTTTTTTTAATTCCGCCTTGGACATACATTTGGTTGATCCTATTTTCATTCTATCTTTTTATGTCAATTGGTTTTGTGTTTTATTTTTTCCGCCTGATTGATGGTCACTACGTTAAAGAAAGAACAGGAATTCGGTACCTTAATGGAACATTGGCCCCTCTTTCCTCTTCACATTCTACGCACAGACTGAAACGAAACTTAAATACAGTTAACATTACTGCTTGGCCTGTCCTTGACGGGATTGTGTGGGATGCGGTTAGGTTTCAGATACATGGGCCTACTGAAGTTATTAATGTTCCAAATGAGCTTAGAGTAAACATGGGAGATGTGATTAAACAAAATATACGTTCTGATGATTGGGATATTCAGGCCGTAGAAGCATTATTCTCGGATTTGAAGTATTATGCTGCCTTCGATGCTGAGGATCTGTATACAGATTCTATTAATTATGGTGATTTGTTTTGTTTTCAACACTATGGTAATCATTTTTTACATAAGACAAATTCCAGGAGGGTTGCTGTAAATTATACACAATGGGAACATTGCCCTGCTCCATTCAGTGGCAGTTCCAATACATTTCTGAAAAAATATACCTATTTTACAGACTTTGATCAGTCTAATCCCGAGTCATTTTATTTTAAAATGACACAAAAGCCCATTTCCAAAGTTAGACTTACCGATACAAAATTGCTGTATTCGATGTCCTTTTTAGACAGGTTGGCTGTAGATGGCTACGAGTTCTGGAAAGGAACAATTGACCTTAAATCGGTTTGGGGTACCAAAGATTGGCAGGTACAAGTCACTGAGGCTTTGCACCGTGCGTGTCTCATCCCGAATCACATGTTGTTTTTAAATTCGACCATTTTCCAGACAACATGCTTTGGATTGTCTACTGCTAAAAAATTAAATACACCGACCATCCCAGATTTAGATGAATATACAGGTTGGGGTAATTTCACTGATTCCTCCATTCAGGAGTTGCAGACTCTTTTACACAATTCGTCCTTTAACATTTCCAGTTTGGATTCCAAGGGTTGGCTGGTATGGCAAAAGAGTGCTGATTCTTGCCAACGCCGTTTTATGGGTTTGGCTGAGGGGTTCACAAAACTCAGGCCCGATCCACGTTTTGAAGAAGACTATACTGTCACGACTTATTCTGTGGGGAAGCTGTGTCAGAATTGGTTACAACATTCCACTTTAGCTGCAGTTAAACTACATCTGTCTCAATTAAATGATAATGTGGATTTGAACGATTTTATAAAAGGCCCGGCAAAAGGTAGATCTAAACGATGGCTGTATGCGATTTACAATGAAATTTGGAAAGTTACCCAGGTTGAGGCTGCTAAACGCCTGAGAGCTATTGATCAAGCCAATTTAGAGAAAGTGCTTGCAGTTGTTGATAACAGCATTAACACGCTGTCTTCCCGAATTTACACGTTAAATAATATTGTGTCTTCTGTTGTTGACATTGTACATGATGAAGTGTCCGTGTTATATCATGGTCAAAATCAATTGCGTTCTGTGATGCAGTTTGCTTGGACACTACAGACTCTTAAGTCTGGTCGAGTGCCATGGACTTTTATGAACGTCTCATCATTATTTGCCCCATTTAATCTGACTGAAAAACAGCGCATGTTGTCAATGAGAGATGCAACGTTCTCTATGTTACATATTGAAAAATTAGAATCCCTGCCATTTTCGGTGGCTGAAGTGACTGCAGCAACATGGCTTATTCATGGTGTTATAACATTACCTTTTGCTTTGTATAAATTTACAAATTGTATGAAATATATAGCCATTGGGCGATACGAACCATTGGGCAGCGCTTTCCTCCATGAGACATGGTCTTTACCATACACTTACAGATGCCTTAAGGAGGGAAATGAGGTGAATCTGAATGGTGAAGAATGTACACAGTCGCCTGACCGCTCACTAATTTGCAGACACATCCAGTTGCATGGTTCTTGTAATCAGGACAAACCTAATTTGGCCTGTGTTTTGAAAGGTACACCAGTTCCTGCAATAGTTCCCACGTTCACGTTGTTGTCCAACGGTAGTTATTTACTTTTGAATAACGAGTTTTGTTGTGGGTTAGAGGCCGGTATCGCATATGTGGTTACCGTGTCAGAAAGGGTGGTTTGCTGCAAGAATGTGTTGTATCCACCCACGCATGGGAATTCAGAAGTTTTAATTTGGCCAAGAATACCAACCTTGAAAGCTGAGTTCAATGGTTTAGGCCGTATAAGAGCCCTTTTGTCTCAAAAACAGGTGGCCCTGAGCTCTGCCCGCGAAACTTATGTCCTTCACATAGCAAACACGCGCACAGAAGTACAAGCACTTTTAAGTACTGATTTGCCGTTTCATTTTTGCGAGCTGGTTCATCGAATCTTCAATGCCTCCTCCACGACGAGCCTGGCTCATTTTTTTAAAATGGTTAGCAGTGGTCTCGTGACTACATTTGAAAAAGTATTTGGTATTATCCCTGCGTTCTTTCATTCTATATTCGCTAGCCTGTTTGGCGGATTTCCTGTTTTGCTGGCTTTGGCTGCAGGCGTTCTGGTGCTATTTTATTTTATAAAACATGGATGCCCATCCTGCGCAAGTAAACGCACAGCCCCTACTGATGCAGTTTCGCAACCGGATGCTTGATTATTATGGATCCCTGCCGCTTGCGACCTTAAGCACGGCTTTTGGATTATCCTTCAGATTTTCCTATTTCACCTGTGTCCAGCCTGTGTTTCATTGCCTGAGCTGTGATTTCGACTGGGCCATTGATTTGTGTCTCTGTTTACCGACTTCTCCTGACGTCAACTTTGATCAGCTGATGTACCCCGTAGTGGCTCACGAGTTGGTCTGTTCTGGCGAAAGGGTTATGGCTGTGGCAGCGATGCATGGACTAATGGGTCAGTGGGACATATTCGCAGCGGCGCATGACTTTCTGGCACAGAGCGTTCTCGAGAACCCACCGAGTTGTCCTCTGATGTTGCTAGAGGATTCGGTGTTGGAGGAGCACGTATGTTCTTTCCCATTGCTTAATTGGATGGCTGAACTGTTTTCGGATGATGGCAGTGATTTCATGTTGGAAGCTGTTGCTACCTATTTTGCATATTCATTCAACGAGGAATGACTCTGAATACTTCCATCATTATGGCACGTGACTTTTTAGTAATTCTGAATGGTGCCACTTTCAATACGAACATTCGATTTTTTCATATGTTCTAGGCCTGTTAATTATAGTTAGGCCTCAAGTTCGACTTTTTATATTTTGTGTGGCCACTATAGGCATTCATACATATTTTTTGTATTTTTAAATTTTACATACATTTACATACATTTAGCTTGGCTCAATATCATTGAACTCTGCTTTCATGTCTTGCCTCTCATAGAGTATTGGCTTATATTTTTGTCTTTTGACCGTCCTCGGATCATTGGGGGGGTGTCATATGGTTATTACGTTTCTATAGATTGTGTTAAGTTAGCATGTGCTTATTAAATGTTTAAACGCCATACTTTCTTTCTGCTTCGGTTTGCACACGACACCTAGTTGTTATTACAGCTTTTAGCCTAGACGAAAGATGTGATTTATTTGAGAATAATATGTTATTGCACTGGTATCAGTCGTGCCTGGAACACTTGGTACAACTGTCTGCACACTGAGAACTGCACACTCTCCGAATAACCTAACACAAGGTTGCTGCAGGCCTGATCCTCGCACCACGTTAGTCATAACACAAATAATGTTTGTGCCAACATTTGGCTCTACGTGAGTTTAAGATACAATTACAGGGAAAGAATCAACACACTTGATGCTTCGCATGCTGAGAGCTGGTAGCGGTTGATGTGATCTCCTCCTACTGAGAATTAGAGGTATGGGTCCGCCCTGCTAAGAGCCCAGACGAGACCTTCTTAGATATAATATAAAATGCTAATTAGGGTGCGCGAAATATAGATGATACAGAATTCTATAGATTTTGCATCATAACATGTTATCACCTTTTGCTTACTATGGATTAGTGACTATGCTGCTGACTCTGATTTTTATAATATGTATGTTGATATTATGCAAGATACTGCGTTTGAGAATGCTGCATTGAAAAATAAACATTTCAAACTTGCACGTGTTTTCATTGCCTCCCAGTTTCGGTTTGGAATGATAATATAACGAAAGAGTGTTCATGTGTTCCACGATACCTGAGGTACTCTAAGTTCATGTTCTGGATTGTCTAAGACATTGGGAAGTATTTACTGCCGATGCGATACTGTAGCTAGCTTGGTAAGGGGATTTCTGAAACAAAGGTGAGTTGTGGGTCACCCTAACTCACCTAGGTTCTAGGTCTCTGTGCACAGTTCTGTGAGAGAACGGAAACCCTGCGACAAACATAGGACCCCAAAAGCCATGTTCGCCTTTTGCCTTTTCAACTGGAACCCTAACACTTCAATTTCAATTACTTCATCTAGGGGGAAAGCAGAGAAATTCCATTTATCCCTGTAGAGAATACCTGTTCCACCCCCTTTGCTAATGGCTCGAGGTTTATGGAAACTTTTAAATCCATTTGGGCAGGCTTTGTCAAAATTGATAGCAAGATCTGTTGTGGTCCATGTCTCCGTGATAAACAAAATGTCAAACCGCCAGGAGTCAATCATTAAATGAATCACCTCTGCATGTTTTGGCATGGATGTAGCATTCAACAGACCACATTTCAAGAAACTCATAGACTCTCCTTCAACAGCAATGCTTATTGAGTTGATTTTAGCAACCATGAACCAGAGGGATTTTCAGAAGGGATTCTCAAACTTTCAGCTGCTCCCTGTGCCAATTTTGTTTTGGGCTGACCACAGCATAATTAAGAACATCATCTAAATACAAAATCTCAAACTTTCAGCTGCTCCCTGTGCCAATTTAGTTTTGGGCTGACCACAACATAATTAAGAACATCATCTAAATACAAAATCTCAAACTTTCAGCTGCTCCCTGTGCCAATTTAGTTTTGGGCTGACCACAACATAATTAAGAACATCATCTAAATACAAAATCTCAAACTTTCAGCTGCTCCCTGTGCCAATTTAGTTTTGGGCTGACCACAACATAATTAAGAACATCATCTAAATACAAAAGCAATGGAAAGAGAAAAAATTCTAAATAGCTCATCATCATTTACATGGGAAGCAAATGTGTACCGTCTAGTCACTTTTTCATCCTTGTGAGAAATAAAATATATTTCATTGGAGTAAATTATTGTGAGTGCACTGTTTACATCAAACTGTGAATTACCCTCATTTTCAGGTGATTTTGACCTTGTCTACGCCACTTGTGAAAATTCAGGCAGCTGACTTTTGTACTGACCCCCTCCACGGGGTAAAGAAAAAGTAAATAAAAATACATATTGTTAGAAGCTGGTTTTCTGTAGGCCTGGGCAGTGAACTCCACTCTGATCACGGAGTTTGCAGAGTTTTCTGCACTCTGCACTCCGCGGAGCTCGTGGAGTGCAGAAATCGCCGCTCTGCGTAGTACTGCAGAGTTTTTTCCCCGCTCACAAACGGTAAGTTCACGAGCTGCCGCTCGGGTAGACTTTCTACCCAAGCGGCAGGAAGACCATTGTGAATGGCAGTTCGCACTGCACTCTGCAACTTGTGGAGTTTTTTTGGCACTTCGCAGAGTTCTGCGTAGCAAAACTTAACGAACTACGCCCAGGCCTGGTTTTCTGGATGGCAGAGATATGCACCCTGTTCAAGCAGGAACCACAGTCCTAGTCAGGGAAAGTCAGATACACACACTAAATTATTAACCAGTGCTTACCTTCTGGTAGTTTGGCACAGAGCAATCAAGTTTAACTAAAGAGGCAATTTAATGTCCTTTCTTCCATCATTTTTGTAAAGCGCTCTTCTGGATATTTTTTGCGCTATATAAAACTTTATAAATAAATAAATAAATGAGTATTGTATTTGTGCAAGACTTTAAACAGTAACATAGTGAAAACACCACAAAAGACTCCACAACAAGTTAGAAAAATAGCTCCTATTTTAATAAATAACACAAGATCAAAACTATAAAAATCCAATACGAAGATGTCCAGATATTAATTCTTAAATATTAAAAGTGAAAAGCACCTAAGGGGATATCTGGTCATGCTGCAGCGTGGCAAAGTCATGAGTTCAGGCTGACTGCGATGGAGCGTGGGCCGGATACAGGAGCAACGCAAGGCACGCTGAACAAAAATACCTTGATCCTGGTCACAACAGTAAGTCACGAGGTTCAGACGAGCAATGCGTTGGTGTCTATCTCGTAGTCAAGGTGTTGCATCAATTTTCTCCATGCAACAATGGCAGTGCACCAGTTCTGAAGATGAAGCGTCGGTTCCGAGATGCGCTGGCTCTGAAATCAATGCGCCGGTTTTCCAGGCAGTGGAGGGGATGTGTCAATTGTCTCTCACTGCAACAGCAGCGATGCAGTGGTTCCGATGGCAATGAGCTGGTTTTAAGTGCGATGTGACCATCCTATTCCTGCAATAGTATTGATGCATTGGTTCTGCTTCATACAGCAGAAGATGTGCTGGTTCCACTAGAGCAAGCACTTGAACCCACTCTTACTGTACCAGGCACAGGAGCTGGGGCTAAGACTATGATATTCCAAGTCTTAAAACACAAGGCAAGCCAGCATGCCCTTGGAGATCACTCTGGGTTCAAGTTAAAGGGTCCAGTTAAAGGGTCAGCAGGGCAGAGGGCAGCATAGCAGAAAAGCAGTTCTTTCAGAGCAGAAGTCCAACAGAGTGGCAGTCCTTGTAACAGCACAGGAGTCCTTCCACCTGGTGGAGGTTCTTCACAGATCCAGTAGTGTCTGATTTGGTGGGATCAGAGACCAAGTACTTATACCCAACTGTGCTTTTGAAGTGAAAGAGACTTCAAAGAGGGGTTTTAAAGGTGGCTCCTGGCTCACTACAAGGGAGTATGTAGCCCTTTGTGTGGGGACATGACCCTGCCTATTCAGGTGCAAGTGTAAGCTCCTTCCTCCCATCATGCCCAGGATGACCCATTAGGATGTGGATGGCCACTCAGACCAAAATACCTTCCATTGTGTGTTGCCGTCTAGAGGGAATGCACAAAGTCCAGCTGTCACCCATTCCAGACGAGTATTGGAGACAGGCTGCAGGACACAGAGCTAAGAACAGAGAAATACAATCTTTCTTAAAGGTGCATTTCTAAAATACTGGTGAGAAATTTTGCTTCGCCAGCTTTGAGGAGTTTTCATTACGATTCCAATGATGTGAAATATAACAGAGCTACTCCTTTTCTATCAGGAAATACAGTGTATAAGTGTAATAAGGATTTCCTAATGTCTCACAGTAGTGAAAAATTAATTTGAGTGTTTTCACCACCAGGACATGCAAAACTTAAAAATACACGTCCTACCTTTTAATCACACAGCACCCTGTCCTATCGGCTTCATAGGGCCTACCTTAGGGATGACATATGTAATAATAGGGGCGTTTAAGGCTTGGCAATGGGGTTTTAAATGACAAGTCAACATGGCAGTAAAACTGCACACACAGGCTCTGCAGTGGCAGGCCTGAGGCATGTTTAAAGTGTATCTTGTGTGGGTGGCACAATCAGTGTTGTAGACCCACTAGTAGCATTAAATGTTCAGGCCCCGGGCACAGCTAGTGCACTCTACTAGGGACTTATAGATACATTAAATAGGCCAACTATGAATAAGGCAATCAAACCATGTTTTAGGGGTGAAGCACATGCACTTTAGCACTGGTTGGCAGTGTTAAAGTACCTCACAGTCCTAAGGCAAACACAAATAAATTAGAAAAAGATGAGGCAAAAAGGCAAAAGGTTTGGGGAAAGACCACCCTAAGGCTGTCAGGTTTAGCACATATGCTGCCTGGAGGGGTGCCCAGCCAACCCTCCCTTGCAAGGCTTCAAATATTACACATTTGGACTGAGCACTCAAACCCTGCCATGGGTCAGTCACTGCAATTGGGAGCAAGAATATTTGCACGATAACCAACATTTCCCACATAACCAAACATAGTTGGCCCACATATTTTGTGGACCCTTCCCAATCCTTGGCTCTCCCAGTCATATTCAAACTCTTGGCTTCATGTGCCAACCATCTGATCATGGCCTTCCCCAAAGCACCTTCTCCTATTAAAGTGTAGACAGTTCTAGAGTTTTACTAGAGTTGGATCCCTCTATCAATTTGATTGTCTCCTGTTATCTCACAACAAAATCATCAAACGCCTCCTTTCGTGTTCAGACATCCTAATCACCACAGAGTCTCTGATCTCTCCCAACCCCCAAACTGAAACTAACTTCAAGGGCAACAATTCCATTCTGGTTAGGATCAATCTGTAGCAAGACTCATCTTCATCTCTGACTTAAAATGAACATGCTGCCTATCCTGTATGCTCTTAGCATTCACAGAAAGATGCCAATGTAAAGTTCTGGCCTCATCTTCATGCATAGGAGGGACGGCCCACACATGGTATTCCTCCCTCCTTCAGAACCACATGTACTAAGTAAAACTAGGCCCATTCCTGTCAGGTGAGTTGTTCCCTAGGGATCATCTATGTCTCCCATCCTATTCTACACTTTCATGCCCCCCTTGACTGTGATCCTGGACTCCTACAAGATTTGATACCATATGCATGCAGACAATACCCAACTCATCTTGAAGCCTGTTAACAATTCAAGGTATTCCCTCATACTTTCTCAATGCCTTTCACACAATCACTGCTGGATGCAAAATATATGTTTCCGTCAAAATGGGGAAAAATCTTAAATTTTGCTCTTTGGTTCAGCCAGCCCCCCACGACTAACTTTGGGCAGTGAACTCTGCTCCACTCATGGAGTTTGTGGAGTTTTCCGCACTCCGCGTTACGCGGAGCTCGCGAGGGTTCCGGAAAACTCCGCTCCTTGGAGCAGAGTTTTTTCCTCGCTCGCCTTCGTCAACCTCAAGTTGGCGAGCGCGAGCGAGGAAAATCAACCACCCGTCAAGATTTTTCCTTGTTCGCAATCGTCAACATCAAGTTGGTCAACGCGAACATGGAAAATTAACCTCCCGGCAAGATTTCTCAACGCGGGGGTCAGGTTTCCCACTGCGAGTGGTCGCGAACGATTGTTACTGCTCGCGTTGAGAAACTGCTTGTTCGCGTTGAGAAAGCTGCCGCTCAAGTACAAATCTACTTGAGCGGCAGAAAATGGAAAGCAAGGACCGCTTGCGCTGTGCAAGGTGCTGTTCGCAATGATTGCACAGTGCGGACAAGCATCCGGCACTGTGCAATCACCGCAAACTGCATTTTTCTATCGTACTCCACCGTTTGCGGGGCTCCGCGTAGTGCGGCGGAGATTATTTTGCACTTTGCAGAGTTCTGCGTAGTACAACTCCACAAACTCCGCCAAGGCTTACCCAAGAAACTTCACCTACCCTGCGGAAGTGGCGCTCATGAAACAAGCATGCAACCTGGAATTTATCTTTGAGAGCGATTTTTTTTTTGCTCCACAGGTAAATGCCAACTGCAGAAATTCTTTTTTTTATCTCCGTTAACTGAAGGGCCTGCTGTATTGCTTCCAGACATTTACCTTGATAATTGCAATGGTCATGCCCCCTTTCGATTACTATACTGGCCTCCTCACTTGCTTACCCATCACCTGTCATTCCAGTGAGTCCAGATTTTCGTGGCCCTACTGCCCTACAACCTCAATAAACATGAACATGTTCCACTGCTCTTAAATTTCTCCATTGGCTTCCATTACAGGAAAGAACCAAATTTATAACTCTATGCCTCATCCACAAGGCTTTAAATAATATTGCTCCATACTACATCGCTAGCCTCTTCCTTCCGTTGAAGCTGGCTCAGTCTCTCAGATCCTCTGATAAAAGGCTACTGTCACCTCATCACTTCTGCTATAAAAGATATTTCAGTCAAACTCTCCTTCACCAAGGTAGTGGCCTATTGACTGCTCTAGCTACTCACCATGGATTCGAACAGGATCACTGCAAATTCAGGAAATCCTTAAAGACCTTCCTCGTTTCCCTTCCTTTAAGATAGCTTCACTGTTTGCGTCATTTTCTCAATCTTCACCAAACCTACCAGTCAGACGCCTATGCCTAATACTGGTGCTCTCACTTCTGGGGTTCTGTACATCCAAGGATTTACCATTCTTATTTCCTTAACTTCTTTCCGTGTGCTTTGATACCCCATGTTAGGAATGGCAATTTACGGTTGGCTAAGGCTTGCGCCAAAGCCAGGCAGAAACCACCACTATAGTCAGGGCAAGGGAGTTACACGCCAAAGATAACCCCTGCTCACCCTCTAGGTAACGTGACACGAGCAGTAAGGCTTATCCCGGAGGCAATATAGGTTAAGTATTTGTGCACGCACCCAGCAACAACACCCCAGGCCCACCACAAAGGAAACTCCACACAAGGTTACATATAAAAATAGCCTTTGTATTGTACCAAACACATTAGAAAATAAACACACACTTTACAATGTGCCAACAGGCACAGGCAGAATTTACAGGGGATTATGTACATAGGACAGGGCCACCTGGACCACTGTCAGGAATAAGCACTTGGTAGAACTAGCACTTTGTAGATTTAGGATACTTGTAGGAATAACACTTAGCACATAGCACATATAATAACTGTAGCACAAAATAGAAAATGTAGCACGCAACAAGTAATCACTGGTAAGAGGTAAGTACCGCCTACGCAACCCTAACCACCTTAGGAAAATATCACGCAGGGAACCATGAACTCACTAGTATAACTATACTAGGAAAAACAACCACCTAATCATAAACATACATTTAGGGGTATAGGCCAGAAACTTGGCACATGATGCAGAAAAACACAATCAGAGGTATATAATCACATATTGCGCAAAGATCACATGGGGACAGAAACATGTAACCACGCAAGGGCACTACACAAGAACTGTCTCCCAGGCCAACTGGCCTCTCAGGGGCTGAAACGCCTTGTGTCTACAATGTATGGGCAGGCTTCGCAGGCAGCCAATGAAGATTCACCAGGGCCTAAACGTAGCAGCTGCCCACTAAGTGCGGGGCAGCTGGAGCAGGGAGCCTGACACCAGCGTGCCTCCTAGCTCTCCTGTGGGGCTCTGAACAACAATGGGGCCCGAGGACACGTGGGAGCCTTGTGGGCTCAAGAAACAAATGCCACCTCACTGGGGGGAGCGACCAACCGAGGCCGCTCTACACTCCAAAAATGCCCCTTTATCGTTGGAGTCCCTCTCGGGGGACTCAAAATCAATAAATGCCCTTGAAGTCTTGTGCGCTCGAGAACTCAATTGCCCCCTTCGTTTGAGCCACGGGGCTCTAATGAATAAAATTCCCCGGTCGTTGGTGGGGCCTCGGGGCTCTAAACAAATGTGCCCGGGAGCCTCGTGGGGAGCCTCGCAGGCTCTAAATAAGAAAATGCCCCCTAGACATTGGAGTCCCCCTCTGGGGACTCGGAAGGATAATTGCCCCTCGAGCCTTTTGCAGTTCTGAAGAAATGCCCCACTACGTAGGGGAGTGACCCCCTGCCATCCGGGGCCGCTCCTCTCCTGAATCGGTGGAGCCTCGTGGGCTTGGGATGCAACAATGCCCCCAGAAGCCTTTCGGCCTCGAAATAAAATATGCCCCGGCCTGAGACGCCCGCACTCACTGGGTCTGCAGGGCTCCTCTTCGGGACGGCTTCTCGGCGATGTCTCCTGGCTGCCGGGATGGCTTCTCTCCTGTCCCAGTGGCTGCGGGGGGGGGGGGGACTTCCTGCTCCCTCTCGCGCTGTACTCCGTGGCTCTCCCTCACTCTCCTTCTAGGGTTCCTCCTGCTTTGAGAGGTACCCTTAGAACAACATTCTCCCAATCTAGGGTTTAACCCCTCAGGCTGCACCGGGGCCAGAGGTGGGCTCTCCCACCCTCTGCACCCCCTTCCAGTGATCTGCACCCTCCCAACTGGAGTGGTACCCCTGGAAGATGAACCAGTCAGGACGCTGGATATAGATGTCCTACCCTTCAGGTCAGGCGGATACTGGACCTGACCTTCCAACCTCTGGTCTAAAACCTTTGGTGGAATACTTGCCTGGCACTCCAGGACTTCTGGGGACTTACACACCATCCCCCTGAGGCTAACAAATGACTCATATGTTGTGTGACTGTCTGTGTGGTGCAGATCTCCCGTCCCCTGTCCATCTGACAGTGAGTGAAGACCCCCAGAACAGAAGTGGTGTCACCCGGGTCCCCCCAAGAGAATCTAGCCCAACTGGCTAGTCCCTGGTCCACTGGTTCTTCCACTAGGGAACTCATCCCCCAATCACTCCTCACTTCGGACTCCTGTGCCCTTGTTGCTGGGTGTGTGCGCAAATACTTAACCTACATTGCCTCTGGGATAAGCCTTACTGCTCGTGTCATGTTACCTAGAGGGTGAGCAGGGGTTATCTTTGGCGTTTAACTCCCTTGCCCTGACTAGAGTGGTGGTTTCTGCCTAGGTTTGGCGCAAGCCTCAGCCAACTGGAAATCGCCATTTCTAACATTGGTGGCAGCGGTGGGATGGGGGGGTGGAATTTCCTGCTCCCTCTCGCACTGTACTCCAGGGCTCTCCCTCACTCTGGGGAGCCCCGGGGAAGATACGCCAGCTTCTTCTCGTGCCGTGGCTGCGGGGGCGGGACTTCCGGCCTCTTCCTGTCCAAGTACTTCCGGGTCGTCGCAGGCAGCGCGGCGGCCCGGCGGGGGGGGGGGGTGAAGAACACCTCGCACTGCAGTAATCCGGGGTAAGCACCCGGCAATAGTTAAATATAAAGTCCCTGGCGGGGTGGGCACCTGCCAGGGGGGGGTGGGGGGGAGGCAACAAGGACTCGGCAAGATCGCAGGGTGGCACCCGCGGGGGTTAAGAAAGTACAGCAATAAGTGGGGTGGCACCCGCAGGGTTAAGAAAGTATTTCAATAAGCAGAGTGGCACCCGCGGGGGTTAAAAAGGATGACAAACAAACGGGGTGACACTGTGCCACAAATTAGCAAAGGGGGGGATCCCCACGCCGGGGAATCCCTTGAGGATAGGGCTTGCAGCACCAGCGGCGCCACATGTTATTCGTTGGGGGGGGCAGCCCTCCCTAGGCGCTGGCAGGCCACAAAAGCCCCAAAGGTGCAGGTACAAGATCCAAGAGGTAAGGCAGGAGAGGGGGGCAAGGGCTAGGCCCAGGGGCCAGCTCACAGGGTCCTCCTAGGCAGGGAGCAAGTCCCAGTGGTGGTTCCTACTGGCACCCAGCAGCAGCAGCAGGCCCCCCTCAAGTTAGGATCAGGAATAGAAGAACATTTTGCAAGGGGTTACAGCCCCTTCTTATACACACAAATCCTTTGTCTAGGCTGCAGGACAGGGACATCAGACACTCTACAGGAGGTGGAGCCAGCATTGTGCAAGTTAAGTACCGCCCTGGAGCACCTTGTTGTGCTCAGCCCCTCTCACTATTCACTTGCCAAACTAGGGTTATCAGTTGCACCACAGGGGGCGGAGCCAGCATTGTGTGGGAAAAGCCCAGCCCTATTCAGGTCCCAGGTGCACTCCTCCCTCACATCAATCATGCAGATCTCTCACTCACCACCGGGGCAGACCCATCCTGACTCCTGGAGCCAGGCTCACCAGCCAGCTCCAGCCAATCACAAGCCAGACAGCCAATTCACATAATTTGCACAGACAGGCCAACCTCTAGAAGTGGCACTTCCACACTAGACACATTTATGCCGCAGACATCATCGCGCAGCAGTTAATCACACGAGTCCGCACATACCAAACTCGCACCTGCACTCCCCAAGCATCAGGAACTAACAGGGACACATACATTCCCCATGCATTCCTATGGGAGGGCAGGCCAACCTCACTACATGCACGCACTTTACCCTGGGACACAGTGGTAAAGTGCGCAGAAGCAAAAGCCCCAAAGGTGCAGGGACAAGATCCAAGAGGTAAGGCAGGAGAGGGGGGCAAGGGCTGGGCCCAAGTGCCAGCTCACAGGGTCTTCATAGGCAGGGAGGCAGTCTCAGTGGTGGTTCCTCCTGGCGCCCAGAAGCAGCAGCAGGCACCCCTCAAGTTAGGATCAGCAAGAGAAGAACATTTTGCAAGGGGTCACAGCCCCTTCTTATACACACACATCCTTTGTCTAGGCTGCAGGGCAGGGACATCAGACACTCTACAGGAGGCGGAGCCAGCATTGTGCAAGTTAAGTACTGCCCTGGAGCACCTTGTTGTGCTCAGCCCCTCTCACTATTCACTGGCCAGGCTAGGGTCATCAGTCACACCACAGGGGGCGGAGCCAGCATTATGCGGGGAAAGCCCAGTCCTGTTCAGGTCCAAGGTGCACTCCTCCCTCACATCGATCATGCAGATCTCTCCACTCACCACCGGGGCAGACCCATCCTGACTCCTGGAGTCAGGCTCACCAGCCAGCTCCAGCCAATCACAAGCCAGACAGCCAATGCACATAATTTACACAGACAGGCCAACCTCTAGAAGTGCCACTTCCACACTAAACACATTTATGCCGCACACATCACCGCGCAGCATTTAATCACAGGAGTCCGCACATACCAAACTCGCACCTGCACTCCCCAAGCATCAGGAACTACCAGGGACACATACATTCCCCATGCATTCCTATGGGAGGGCAGGCCAACCTCATTACACGCACGCACTTCACCCTGGGACACAGTGGTAAAGTGCGCAGAAGCAAAAAAAATCACCAAAACCAGGTTGCCATAAAAAGCAAAAAGTTTAAGGGTGAACCTGCCAGAAGGGGCAAGTCCAACACCCCAGTTGGTACAAAGCAGCACGCTATACAACTCCCAAAAAATAATAGTGATCTGTTTGTCAACTGTTCAGTCTTTACATTTATCTCTAGTGTAGTAGGTTGGATGCTTCTTGTGGGACATCTAGGAAGACATTTTTCTCATGCACTCTCTGAACTTCAATTTATTAGAGTCCGGGTTTGAGGCCATGGAGATGATCAACTGAGTGTCATGAGCATATGAGATGACATAAAATCCACAGTACCCGATTACTTGAGCCAAAGGTGCTATAGAAAGAGTTGAATGTGGCAGTGGAAATATTTGTCCCTTATTATACCTCCCACAGGCCTACCATGCAGAAAAGCACCACAAAATATGGACAGAAGGAGCCTGTAGCAAGACCTGATCTTTTCACCTACAAATCATTGCTGTCAGGTGTGTCAGTCCAATACTTCAATGGAAGCAAACCAGGACTTCAACATACAAAACGCTGACGTACAAAATCACAGGTCTGTGAACTGTATTCATAATGATATGAGGTGAAGTGGCTATCCTAGTCTCAGCAAGAAAAAGCTCAATTTCTCCTAAGCACCAACCTCGGGCACAGAGTACTACTGCCTGGGGATAACCCCAGAGCATGTGAAGCACCATAGACATTTCTTGCCTTACACCACTATCTCATGTAATGATGTACGGTAGTGGTTCAAGAAGCTGGTACGCTGTGTCATTTTAATTCAATTTCTTTAGCTGGACCAAGCTCACCCCGCAGGGGGGTAGCTTCCATTGGTGCAGCAGGTGCAGTGACATCAGGGCTCCAAGGCCCTTTATAATTCTAACAGAAGCCAGGGTGCCCATATCCTTCCTTCCACTTAGGCCCATGACACACTGGCTACGCTATTGCATTCCAAACCTGTAACCCACCCACTGTTGTGCACATAGAAACCCTTACATCTACAGCAGTTTAGTTGCTTATATTGGCATTTTCGCCTCTAGGTTAGGAGGACTGGGAATGTAAATCTGTGCTCCACTGTTCATTTATAACAAGAGTGATGGTGAATGGTGTCTGTGATGCAGACACTGAACATTTGGGTCTCTTACACATTGAGAACTCTTCTACTGCACTGGTGCATCTGGCATATATTACAGCTCACTTTCCTGTCTAATGGTCTGTCATCTGATCCTGCATTGTTTGCCATTTTGTCAAGGGTAAATTTTGCACCACGGTATATATGTCTGGCATACAACACAAACAGTGCGCATATAACTCATTATGTGTGTGTGACAATCATCTGAGTGAATTCATTCACATGCAAAATTCAACTTTTTATCTCTACATAATTTACAGAGATAGTGGTTGAGGTGCAATTTATTGCAGTTCATCCCATTAGTGGATACATGGTCAGAGAGTCAAACAACACTTGGCGCACACATCCGGGAGACCAGCCACCATATACTTCCATGCCGGACAAAACTCCACAATTATAACAACTGCTTATGTGATTCAGCACCCCATTGCTTCCATATGCAGACAAGAATTGTTATCATTCGATATTTGTAAAAAATTTCAAAAACGATGTAGCCTTGAAGAAGATTCTTAGAGGGACGAAACGTGTTGGCTACAGTGAAAAGAAGTTTTACAAAGCGATCTGAATAAAGAAAGATTTTTTAAAAACAAACTTGATGAGTCCTGTAAATGTGTGATGACATTTCTTTACATTTTTGTTGATTTCACTACAATTACAAACGTTGTATGATAACATTGTTTGTCTATGTATGATAGCAAAGGGGTGCTGAATCAAATTAGCTGTTGTAGTAACTTTTTATCTCTGTTTCAGCAAAGACGAGAAAATGTTTTTGTTAATCAGATGGTCCTTTGTTTCCGCCAATCATATACATCTGGGTGATCTATTTGAATGTTTGCAACTTACACACGTTTCTCAAGGACGTGTTTATGAATGAGCAAAAATTAGAAAATTACTTCTAAGCTTTTGCATAAAGTACACACTGGGAGAGTAAAACAAATTTCCATGAACTTTTGGGAATTAGCATTCCCCTCTGTTTAAATTAAAAGAGGTTTTTGTCTTCTAAGTGACTCGTCATGATCAGAGCAATACACCATACTCAAGTGAATAGGATGGAATGGGATCTGATGAAGAACATTATAATTGATGAGAAATGGTTTGTACATAAACCCATCAAATAAAAGCAAGGAAGTGTATAAATATTTTTTTTCAGGAGTTGTGAAATGGTTATAGGAATCGACTATTAAAGGTGCAGATAAGAGCATGCTAGGTACGTTTTCAGGCAGTCCTATATAAACCAGGTCTTGGTCCAAATGTGCTTTCATATGAAATCCTTTGCCCTCTAGCTATTCATTATAGGGAAGAACTATGCGCTATGCTGCTTGGATCAACTGGGTGGCTAATTGCACATCAATGTGTTTTTATGTACTTCACAGCCTATTTTTAACATTGTGAAATTGCTCATATTCACAAATTATGTGAGAAGTGTTGTGATCCAACACTCTGCTGCAGACCCAATATTTTCTTCATATATGTTTGCAAATGAGATCTAAAAATTGATTTTGTAAAATTAGACTGTGGAGCAATGTTGCCAACAGATTAGGATCCCAGGAGATGCATCTGGAATCTGGGTTTAAATCCCACTGTCCCCGCGCAAAATACTGTGATTTTTTTTAGGAAAT
The DNA here is from genome assembly GCF_964263255.1 of Lissotriton vulgaris. Taxonomy (NCBI): domain Eukaryota; kingdom Metazoa; phylum Chordata; class Amphibia; order Caudata; family Salamandridae; genus Lissotriton; species Lissotriton vulgaris. The sequence goes on along the minus strand of NC_141686.1, from coordinate 66,250,342 downwards.
GTAGCACATTGTTAACTAAAGTATAAATTTGATGCGTGGGACGTTATTGATAGGCAACTTACAGATGTCTTAATTTATACACGTAAAATACGAAATTTTAATTTACTATATGTTAGTTATTCACTTATATTTCCTTGAAAAATGTCATAGTTGGCTATCCTGTTTTAGGTTTAAAATTATAATAACTGATAAAACCCCACTGAAAGGTAAATAGCATTAATTAATTAGCCTAAACATATAAAAATTGATAAACATCTGCCCAACCAAAAAACTAAAATGCCATTCAAAGAAAGCGAGAGAGTGAATCATTTTTATTTCTTCCTGAAATGCCCGCAAAATGTAACTTTGTTCTACAACGGAGCAGCAAGAAAGACTAGTCTAAGATTATTGTGCCAAAATTTTGTTGTTTATGGATGTCACTACAATATTGTTTCTTTTTCCTTTTGTTTCCTTCAGTTTTGCGTGCTTAGATTAAGGGTACATGGCTTATAAGCATGTTTGATCTAATTATTCTATATACTGTAGAGAATCTGGAAATATTAAAATCATATTTGATCTTTTGGCAGTGTTTAATTATTTCATGGATTTTTAAATGGTTGGCTCATAACAATCTTGGCCAGTATTTACTATCACATGTGCCCACAGACACAAAAACCCTTGTGACATCAGCCCCTTTTTTTTTAAACAAGTCAGCATTGATGGCAGGTCAGCTACCAGACACCTCAGAGCATACATATTCAATGTAAGGTGTAGTAACGAATAGTTTCTTACCTGTTGGTGTAGTTTTGCAGCTTGGAGATCTTTCTGGATTCACTATGCTGTGCATATTCCGCAATCTGGTGGTTGGGTCCGGAATCGTAGTCTTTTTTCTCTTTTTTTTTTTTTTTTGTAGCCCAGGTGGGCGTCGACGTCCCACCATTTGGTGTACCTTCGGTGACGTCGGCATGCTTCCGGCAGAAGCTACCACCCTTGGGCGCCATCTTGGGATTCTTTTTTCTGTCTCTTTTTTCTTTTCTGTGTTTGTAGTGAATCCATGGCTATGTTTGTTAATGCTTTTTTTTTTTTTTGTAATTCTTTTCACGTATCTTGTAAGATTCAACTTTCTTTCTTTTCTATGTGTTTCCACCTTCTTTTCCAGCCTCATCTTTCTGGCGGAGGCGGGTGGGTTCGCTAGTGAATCCAGAAAGATTTTCAAGCTGCAAAACTACACCGACAGGTAAGAAACTATTCGTTTTGCAGCATGAATCTTTCTGGATTCACTATGCTGTGCATAGATTTTGTAGCGGTTTCTGTTACTTTTGTGGCGTTTGGGTGGAAGATGAGCGTTGGTTGTTGAAAATATGTTGAAGCACTTTTTGTCCTACTTGTGCTTCCTTGTTCATTTGAACATCCACGCAATAGTGCTTAGTGAACGTGTGCACTGGAGCCCATGTTGCCGCCAGGCATATGTCCTGAATTGGTGTGTTGGCGAGAAAGGCAATTGTTGCTCCTTTCTTCCTGGTTGAGTGGGCCTGTGCCCCTCCTGTTAGCTCCTGGCCCGCTTGCTTGTGGCAGAACTGAATAGTTTGTGCAATCCATCGAGCTATGGTGTTTTTCATCACTGGTTTACCCATGTAACTGTTTGCAAAGGATACGAAGAACTGTTTTGTCTTCATGTGTCCTTTCGCTCTTTCCATGTAGTGCATCACTGCCCTTCTTGTGTCTAGAGTGTGGAGTGCTCTCTCAGCGCTTGTAGTGGTGGGGTTTTGGAAGAAGCTCGGGATCTGCATACTTTGATTCATGTGAAATCTCGACACCACCTTCGGCATGAAGTGTGGGTCCGTTCTCATTACGACCCTGTCACTGTGTATCTGAATGTAGGGTTCCTGTAGTGTTAGAGCCTGCAGTTCGCTCACTCTCCGTAGTGATGTGATTGCTACCAGAAAGGCAGTTTTCATAGTCAGCATTTGCATTGATGCTTTGTGCATTGGTTCGAAAGGTGCTTTCATGAGTTCTGTCAGTACTACATTCAGGTTCCAAGCTGGTGGTGGCATTCTTTTTGGTGGCGCTATTCTTTTAGCCCCTTCCAATAATCTTTTCACGACCTGAGATGTGAAGAAACTTCTCCCTGTTTCTCCTCTTGTGTATGCCACAATCGCTGCCAGGTGTACCCTTAGCGAAGACGAGCTTAATTTTGCCTTTATTAGGTGCGTGAGGTACCTCAGCACCGTAGATTCCCTTGTCATTTTTCTGTGTAGTTTTTTCTTTCGACACCATTGAGTGAATCTTTGCCATTTTGCCCCATAGCATTTGCGTGTGCTGGGCCTTCTTGCCTCTCGCAGCACTCTCAGGGTGCTCTCTGGTAGTTTTAGATGTGCGAACTCTAAGTCCTCAGGAGCCAAGCTGAGAGGTTGAGACTCTCCGGCTCTGGGTGTAGCACTTCCCCGTTTTCCATGGACAGTAGGTCTCTTCTTTTTGGGAACTTGTGGGGAGGGCCCTGCGCCATCTCCATTATCTGAGAGTACCAGGTCTGCCTGGCCCATTGTGGTGCCACCAGGATCAGGGTCATGTTGCTTGTCATGCATTTGTTCAGAACCCTGGGGATCAGCGGTATCGGGGGAAAAGCGTAGGCAAATGTCTTTCCCAGCTTATCCATAAGGCATTCCCCTGTGATTGTGCTTCTGGTTGCCTAGATGCAAAGTATTGGCATTTTGCATTCCGGCGTGTTGCAAATAGGTCTATTGTCGGAGTGCCCCACCTCCTGAATAGTTTCTCTGTCTCCTGCATATTGAGTTCCCACTCGTGGGATGCTGAAGTCTGCCTGCTGAGCCAGTCCGGTTCTACATTGTCCTTCCCTGGCAGGTGTATGGCTAGCAGGTCTATTTTGAGTGGTATTGCCCACCTCCAGATTTCCTGTTCCAAGTTCGGCAGGGGAAATTATGGAGTTCCCCCTTGTTTGTTTATGTAAAACATCGTTGTGGTGTTGTCTGTTTGTATCAGCACCTTCTGGCTGTACAGGTGCCAGCAACACTGTTTTCAGCTCTAGGTAATTGATGTGCCTGACCGCATCTGTAGGGCTCCACAGGCCTCTCACTCTGAGCTTGTTCATATGTACGCCCCACCCCTTCTGGGATGCATCTGTCGTAATGGTCACTGTTGGGTCCGGTGGTGTTGAAGGTTTCCCTACTGTTATCCGTTCCTTGGTCCACCACCTTATTTCTTCCTGCACCCTGTGCGTCACAACCACTAGATCCTCCCAACTTCCTGTAGCTTGTGACCATTGTTGTTGTAGCCACTCTTGGAGTGGTCTCATCTGTATCCGTATATTGGGGACCAGGTGTATGCACGACGCCATCATCCCTAAGATCTTGCTCACTGTCCTCACTGTCAGAGCTCGCCCCTTCAGGTAGTGACGTTTCTCCCTCAGTAGGCTGAGTGTCCTCTTTTCGCTGGGTGACACTCTGCATTAGACGGTGTCGATTTGAGCACCCAAGAAGATCTTCACCTGCATTGAGCATTTTCCCCAGTGTATGGAGAAACCCAGGCCAGTTAGCGTTCTCGTGACTTGCTGTGCGTGATCCTTGATTGTCCTGTACGAGCTTGCCTTTACGAGCCAGTCGTCTAGGTAGGGGTACACGTGTATTCCCTCCCTTCGCAGATGCGCGGCTACTGCCGCGAGGCATTTGGTGAACACCCTTGGTCCGGATTTTAGACCGAAGGCCAGGGTTGTAAACTGGTTGTTCACTGCAAACCTTAGCATGTGCTTGTGCTGCCTGTTCATTGGGATGTGCAGGTACGTGTCCTTGAGGTCTATGGTGGACAAGAAGTCCCCGGCCTTTATCTGTGGGATGACTTCTTGCAGGGACGTCATCTTGAATTTTTGGGTCTTTACGAATTTGTTTAGGAACCGTAAGTCTAGGATGGGTCTTAGGCTTTCGTCCACTTTCGGTACCAGGAAGTAGTTTGAGTACACTCCTTTGTTCCGTTCTTTGAATGGGACTGTTTCAATGGCCTCTTTGAGGAGTAGTTCTTGAGCTTCCTTTTGGAGCAGTTGTAGTGCTGTTCCCGAGTGTTCTCTTCTCTTTGGCTTTCTGTTTGGTGGATTCTTTAGCAGCTCTATGCAGTATCCGAACTGCATGATGTTCAGTATCCACTTGTCTGTGGTGATTTTTCTCCACTCCTGGAGAAAAAATCTTAGCCTGCCTCCTACAGGAGTTATATGATCTTTTGTGTCCTGTGCGTGTATCCCTCTCCTCTTTGTTTCTCCGTGCTCTTCCCCTGGAGGGTTTGGGTGGTTGAGCACCTTTTCTCGTGAGCAGTCACTTAGAGGGGGTTGTTCGCCGCCTCTTCTTCTTTGTCCTCGTCCATTTCCTCTTGAACGAAAGGACTGGCCCCTGTTCTGGTAGTTCCAGTTTTGTCTCTGTTGGCCCTGGTGACCTTGGTTGTCACTCTGTTGTCCCTGGTGGAACGTCTGGTGAGAATCTCCTCGCTGGCTTCCACCTCTGCTGTTTGGCCTCCGCGTAGGAGTGCCCCTTCTCATCCCCCTGAATTGCAGGGCCCCCATGGACCTTGCCGTCTCATTGTCCTTCTTCAGTTGTGTGAGCTTCTCATCAACTGGGGCTCCGAACAGCGTTTCACCATTGAAGGGTGTGTTCAGGATGTTGTTCTGAACCTCAGCTTTGAAGCCTGAGATCCTGAGCCAGGCTTGCCTTCTCTCCGTGATGCCTATAGCCATCAGTCTGCTGGATGTTTCAGCCCCATCCAAGGCTGTCTTCAGGCACGAGTTAGCAATGCTTTTCCCCTCTTCCACAAGGTGTGATGCCCTCTCACGGTATTGCTCCGGGAGGTGCTTGAGCAGTTGCCCCATCTCATCCCAATGTTGGCATTGATGTCTGTTTAGGAGGGCGTTCGAGTTCGCCATCCGCCAGTGCGTTGCAGCGTTTCTCTCTATTTTCCTACCCGTTAGGTCCATCCTCTTGCTTTCCTTGTCAGGTGGAGGGCCAGATGTTGTTGGGACGTTGGCCCTTCTTCTGGCCGTTGCAGCGATAATAAAGTCAGCTGTGACGGACCCCTTGATATAAGCTGGGTCCTGTGAGGAGAATTTGTATTTCTTTTCTGTCCTCGGCGTTACTGATCTACATGTAGCCGGGTCCTTGAAGGCTTCTTTCCCCTGATCCGTGATGCTTTTCAGCAAGGGAAGGAATTGGCTTCTTGTCTGTGTGGGGAGCAATGTTTCCAGCAGGAAATCTGCTTTTGGCTTTTCCTCCTCTAGTTTCACCCCATAAGCTGCTGCTGCCTTCCTCATGACCTCGTTGTATACCCCGATGTCGTCCGGTGGCGAAGGCCTCGACGGATATGTCTCCACCGCCTCCTCCGGGTTTTCGGCCTCAATGTCCTGCCATTCCTGGTCCTGGGCCGTTGAGGAACCCGAGCCATAGCTTGACTGCTGGTCCCCGTAATCCTCTTCATTATAATAGAGGTCCTCTTCCTCTTCGTGCTCCGAGAGCTCTGGAGTTTTCGGCGGATCTTCGACGTCGAACTCCTCCTGTTGTACCACCTCCGCGACGGACGTTGCCGGCCTCGAGGGGATCTTGTAACTTTTCATTTTGTCGTCGAAGTCTTTCTTTCTCTGGAGGATGTTCTCCATCTCGGCCTCGAGCCATCTTTTCTTTCTCAGCATCTCTGCGGCCTGGTCGTCGCCGAGCGTTTTGGCTGCTCTTTTCGGCGGTGTCGTCGACGTCGAAGCTTTCTTCAGCTCCTTTTCCTTCGAAGTCGAAGACCCTTTTTCGGGGGCTTGCTTCGACGACCTCTGCTTTTCGCCGGTCTACTGCCTCCGGGAGTCCTTGTCGAAGGATCCGCTGGGCTCTTTTTCAGAGGATGCAGCTTCGGCCGTCAAACTTTTCGGCGCCGGTGCTCCTTTCGAGGCTTTGGACGCTGCCTTTCGAGGGTCCGCCTCTGGTTTTGTGGAATTTTAGTTTACGAGCTGAACATCATCTGCGCCAGCTTGTCACCCACGTACAACGTGCACGACAGCCATTTTAGGTATCATGGTCTCCCTGTCCACGATCGATCGCCAGTGCGCTCCTCTGACCCTGCAAGCATCCTCCGCGCACCCTGGCTCCCCCTCCCTCCCTCACATGAGCATAACCCTTCTCCTCCTGCATGACCCTGTCCTTGGGAGTCAAGCCCGCGCCTGACCAGCACCTCCTCTCCTTCCATGAATACCCCTCTGTTGATAAGCCATCCCTCCGCGCTCGATTGTCCACGCGGCATGAATACCACTCCTTTGATGACCCCTTCCCCCGTGTCCGACTGTCCACACAGGTCCGAGGCCATCGCCTAAGCCGGGAGATATCATTTACTGCCCCTTATTGTATGGAGTCGCTCCTCTTCAAAGGACACACTGTTGATCCTGGCCTCCCCACCCCATGGGAGGCAATCAGGCGCACACATCCTAAGAATCGGCGGAACACTCAGCCGTGTGATAGCCCCCTCCTGTTATCAGCAGGGTGAGGACCTCTATTGTGGATGTATGTGGGGGTGGGCTTGACGCGAGGATTATGGGGACGTCATTTCATAAGTTTAAAGAGTCTTTTATGCAATAAAGAATGCTCACATGTCATAAACCAGGGTATAAGAGGCCAGGCCTCAGAGAAGCTGTTAGAGCACCTCGAGACGATACCTTGTTGTCAGATCTGATGTGTTCTGCTCCGTCGGAATAAAACTTCTGTTTCCTGCCTTCTGGTCTCCGGCGCCTGCCTCATTGCTTGGTAATTTGAATGGTACAAAGGCGGTTAGCGCCGGGCAAATCTTGAAAAAGGTCATAGCCCTACCCTTTTTCCACAATTGGCGTCCCAAAGCGTGGGGCCCATCAGCGACACGTGGATCCAGTGGGAGAGGTCCCGACGACAGAGTGAACGACTGCAACGATCGGGAGAGCTCGTGTCCGATAGACCCTCGTCTGACAGCCGATCATCCGACCTTCACTAGTTCCGAACCGACCTCTCTCGAGTGATCTACGGTCCTGACTGGGAACCATCAGGAGTGCCACGAACATCACGAAGAAGAGAGGACGATCGGGCGCTGGATTCGGAAGACAGGAAACCGTCCATGCGGTCCGGGTAAGGTCGTGTAAACACGACAAATTGAGAAATGATTGTTTGATTTGGATAATACTAGTATTACGCTTTGTTGATCCCTCTGGAGATTCACCGTCTGCAAACGGAGAAACAACAGGCTCTCTCTTTGCAAACAGTGAAGGATAGGTAACGCAGACTTTTGTCCCCATTGTAATCCGTCGCGCCTATCTTCCTCCCCCACTGTTTTCCCGAACTGTCGTTCGTGGATTGTTGTCTGGAGATTCTCTGTCTGCAAACAGGGAAGAACAAGGTCTCTCTTTGCAGGTAGAGAAAGAGTGGGTAACGCAAAACTTTAACACGTCGTACCCACTTATTCTCCCCATTGATTGTTTGATTGACCGCACATTAAGTGTTCGGTATTGGTTCTTTTGAGGTATTCACGGCCTACAAACAACGTAGAATAGAAATATTCTGTCTAGTCTTTGTCCGCCGTGATAAGATAGGTAGTGCAGACCTTTGTCCCCGTTGTAACCCGTCATGCCTATCTTCTCCCCACTGATTGGTAGCCTGTACAGCCCGGACCGCTTATTAGAGATGAACCATCCAGCTCCACTGGAGGGCACCCCTAATAAGGACATGTTCACTAAGCATGGACTAGTCGCTATAGCTTATACTAAGCTATGGCATAAATATACAAAGAAGAACCCCGAAAGTCAGTGGCCACTGATAGGTTCCTTTGATGAAAATAAAATAAAAACATTAGAAATAGCGCTCCAGAAAAATAAGACCACGCCCACTATGCTCGATAGTATTGGCATGTGGCGCAAAGAAACGGAACAACGACAGAAAAGAGAAGAAGCAAAAATAGGGAAAGAATTACGAAAGGCAGCCCACCTAGCCGCTAAGCAACTAGAAGAAGAAATAAAAGAAAGAAAAGAAGCTGCACAAAACCAAGAATCAGGGTCGACAGGTCAATGTCCTGTTAGGACCCCCTCTGCGCTCTACCCTGAATTGCCCTCCAAACAGCGGGCGAACGATGAGTTACTGCTAGGTTCCCCAATCATCTACATGCCCCCTCCATATGCTCCCTGCCAACAACAGGCCCTGAGTACGAGCGAGAACGGCCTTAGCGCTAGCGCACCAGCCCTCACGGCCTCCGCACCAGCCACCTTAGCAGCACCAACAGATGCCCCCGAGGCTAGCGAGCACCCACCAGCCAGATCAAACAGATTGAGCAAAGATGAACGGGATGGGATTGACAAAATAGCAAAGACACTAGTGGAACGAAGGGAGAGCGAAGAGTACACAATGAACACGTATAACTCGCATGCCGACAGCCACAGACGGCATTTCATTTTACGATTCAGCTACCACACCCTGAACGCATATGAAGATAGGTATCAAAGTAAGGGCCCCGCTAAACTGACCACACTGTATAGGAAGATTGATGTCGGAGATGGGACTGAATGTGAGGCGACGGAGCTCTTCAAGCAGACGCTTGAGGTCTTCCGCCACCTCACGGAACAAAAACCAGAAACCAAGGTTACAGTCCCTGAAACGACCTCAGTAGAAGTAGCCAACACTATGATGCCCATCAGAGAAGCGGCTCCATACTGGATTCCGCCACACGGTCTGGGAACAAACGATGATATTAATCACGCAGATGCAAAAGGGAGGGTTGTGTACAATTGGGTTTACCAACCATGGGACCGACAAGATATCCTAACCTTTAGACAAACTCTGCCCGATTTAAGAAAGAACCCGACAGCGTTCTACACCGAGATGAACACAGCTCTGGGTTCAACGATAATGACTTTAGCGGACATTGACTTGTTTTTCGGGTTATGCCTGCCTGCTGACGTGTGGAAGCAAATCCGGAAGGCTGACCACACAGATCTGTTCGGGCACACCTGGGAGCAACTCAGTGAACTAGATAGACAGCGAGAGCCTGGAAGGAAACCAGTAAAAGACATACTAGAACTCCCAGACAAATTAGTTCAGAAGTTAAAGACACTGATCCCAGAGAAAAAGGTAGATTGGTCGATAGTCACGGCCTGTCGTCAGAAACCCCAGGAAGATGTATCAGAGTACTTCTCCCGATTCGAGACAGTGTTCTCCGACTACAGTGGCCAAGACATGACCACCGCAACCGGACAACACCTGTTTGTACAAAACTATGTGAAGGGCCTGTCACAGGAGGTCTCCCAAAAACTACAGACGAGCGAGAGTAGTTGGGGGGCCTCCAAACCCGCAGCTATCCTTCAGATGGCTCAGTATTACGAGCACCAGAAGAATGAGAATGAAAGGGCGTCCGAGAAAAAGAAGAAAGATTTGAAAGAAAGGGTGATGATAGCCCAGATACAAGGTATAGCGGTAGGACGGGAACCCCAAAGGGGGAACTACCAATCGACCACCCCCAGAAATCCACCTCCTAAAGATCACACCCCAACACCCCACACTGGACGTAGAGACATTAGCGATGACCAATGCGCCTTCTGCAAAGGATTCGGCCATTGGAAATCCCAGTGTCCGGTTCTGCTAGAGATGAACAGAAATAGGGACCCCAGGGATGTGGCGGGTGGTCCGACAAATAGAGGACAAGGACGAGGGCACACAAACGACACCAACAATGACAGATCAGGGAGATTGAACACATTTGACCGCCCCCGACAGAACCAATATCAACTATCCGACGGTGAGAATGCCCCCGATTTTGCATAGGACTGCCAGGGGCAAGGGAGGGATCCAGTCGAGCTCTGTGTTGACCAGCAAGGTCCTTATGTCACCGCTAAGGTCCTGGGTACAGAGTCTCCATTTTTGGTAGACACTGGGGCGACACGTAGTGTGTTATCGAAACGACTGATTCCAAGGGCACCCTTGTCTGGCTCACACATTACATCGATAGGTTTCGATGGGACGCCCTCCACTAACCCCCTGTCCGTGCCTATCACCTTTCACCTAGAAAGCAACACCACTGACACAACATTTCTGCTCTCCTCCAACTCCCCTGACGCCATTATGGGCATTGACTTACTGAAACATTTTCGAGCTACCATTAGGTGTTCCCCAGATGGAATCCGAGTCATCCTGTACGACAACCCAGACATACCCAAATCTTGCCCTGCACGACACATGTGCTCCATAACTGATGCTGACCTGTCCTTGCTTGATACCCTGCCTCCGTACCTATGGGCCAAAAATGACTCCGATGTGGGACAAATGATGATTGACCCTATTCATATAACTGTAAGACAGGACGCTATGCTCCCGAAACTCCCACAATATCGGATATCGCCCGAGGGCGAGAAGGCACTGGTAGCGATCATTCAGTCTCTGGTGGATGCAGGAGTGGTCGAAGAAGTGGTTAGCAATGGCTGCAACAGCCCTATCCTACCCATTGTCAAGAAGCAAGGCGAGGGAGATGAGAAAGCGTACCGCTTCATCATCGACCTGCGAGAAATTAACAAAGTGGTTGTACCCCAATACCCCGTAGTCTCAGATATCACCACCATTCTGACCCTCATCCCGTCCACTGCCACCACCTTCACTGTTATCGACCTCAAGAATGCGTTTTTCTCTATCCCCATCCATCCGGACAGCCGTTATCTCTTCGGCTTCACCCTGAAATCCCGCTCGTACCGATTTTGTAGAGCCCCCCAGGGGTACACTGAAAGTCCCAGTATTTACAGCCAGGCCCTCAAGAGACAGTCCAGCTACCGGATGGAGTGGTGTTGATCCAATATGTCGATGATATCCTTTTGGCGGCCGACACCACCCCACTTGCAATCACAGCCACTGTTCAACTCCTACACTTTCTTGCAGAAAATGGCCACAAAGTTTCCAAAAAGAAATTGCAGTTCTGCCAGCCACAAGTGACATACCTAGGCCATCTCCTGTCTAAAGAAGGGAGGAAACTCACACCCGACCGAATCCAAACCATCCTAGACACCCCCGTCCCAAAAACACAAAAGCAAGTCCGCTCTTTGGTTGGCCTAACCTCTTTTTGCAGACAATGGTTACCCAATTTCAGCCTCATTGTAAAACCCCTACTTGCCCTGTTGGCCAAAGATGCCCCCTTCCCGCTCCCTTGGACCCCTGAGTGTCAAGCATCCTTTAAGGAATTACGAGATGCCCTCTGTTCAGCGCCCGTCCTGGGAACCCCGGATTACTCCAAACCCTTCTCCCTCTTCACCCACGAAAGGGAGGGGTGTGCATTGTCTGTCCTGACTCAGTCTATAGGTCCAAAGCAGCGCCCTTGTGCCTACTTCTCCGCCACTCTTGATCCTGTAGCCAGAGCTTTGCCTGCCTGCCTTCGAGCGGTAGCTGCCGCTGCCGTCTCTATCCGCCAGAGCGAAGGAATCGTACTTTCAAACTCTCTCACCGTGTTAGTACCCCATGCTGTCGACACCCTTCTGAACCAAACCAAGACTCAACATTTGACTAGCGCACGACTGACAGGGTACGAACTGACGCTACTTGCACCCCACATCACACTAAAGAGATGCACGACTTTGAATCCGGCCACATTGTTGCCCCTGCCTGAAAATGACCCCGACGTTCCTCCCATACACGACTGTGTGACCCTCACGGACGAACAAACTAGGAGTAGAGTTGACCTCCGAGATACTGCTTTCACTGACCCCGATGGAGAGCTATGGGTAGACGGCTCATGCATCAAACTCCCAGATGGCACCACTTCAGCTGCCTATGCAGTAACGACAGCCCGAACAGTAGTTGAGACAGCCTGCATCACACAACGATCTGCCCAGGCAGCAGAGCTGATAGCCCTCACACGAGCATGCATCATAGCCACGGGGACCACCGCGAACATATATACAGACAGCCAGTATGCCTTCGGGGTGGTTCACCATTTTGGGCTCCTGTGGAGGGAGAGGGGATTCCTGACGTCCCACGGCACCCCTATCCTTCACGGAGATCTGGTTTCTGCCCTGATTGAAGCGGTTCTCCTCCCCAAACGACTAGCAGTGATCAAATGCCAGGCACACAAGAAGGTGACAGACTTAGTCGGACAAGGGAATGCACTGGCCGACATCACTGCACGAACCACAGCTGAGAATAGGACGGTGGCACGCATGTATGTGACCAGGTCACAAGCAGAGAAATGGACTGACGCAAGGGAAATGATCAGAGACATCCAGTCGGCCAGCACCCCTCGCGAACTGACTAAGTGGGCCGGGGTGGGTTTGAAGGATGATGAGGGCTGCTGGCGAACAAAAGATGCAAACAAATGGTTGCTGCCTGACTCATACCTGATCCCCATACTGACAATGGCTCATTCCCCCGCACACATAGGATCTGCACCCATGATCGAACTCATTTCCAAAGTCTGGCACAACGACAAAATCCCCGACTCAGCCAGACGCCTAGTCCAGCAGTGCCTTATCTATCTGCAGCACAACCCCGGGAAAGGAACTGTGGTACCCCGGGGAGGGTTTGGGACCCCCAATCACCCCTTTGAGGTCCTTCAGATGGACTACATCCAGCTAGAGAGGTGCCAAGGCTTGAAGTATGTACTAGTCATCGTATGTGCCTTCAGCAAATGGGTAGAGGCCTATCCAACCCGTGACAACACTGCCATGACTACTGCCAAAGTACTACTGAAAGAATTCTTTCCTCGCTATGGCCTTTGTCGAATTTTATGGAGCGACAATGGCCCCCACTTCATAGCTGAGGTTATCCAACTAATCCTAAAGGGATTGGGGGTGAAACAGAGATTTCACGCAGTCTTCCACCCCCAATCCGCCGGCCTGGTGGAACGCCATAATGCCACACTGAAGTTGAAATTGTCAAAAATAGTGGCAACCACCGGACTTAAATGGCCAGACGCTCTCCCATTGGCCTTGCTATCGATGCGCTCTACTCCCACCAAACACCATTTGACCCCCTACGAGGTTGTATTCGGGCGACCGATGAACCTCTGGACTGCTCCCAAACCAACCTCCATTCATGACGTCCCGGACGTCCTACTGTCTGATTATTTGTGCAAATTAACTAAAACGTTGTCTGTCATTCATCAACAGGTGCAGCAGGCCATCCCCGATGTTTCCAGGGGCCCAGGCCACGACATCCAACCGGGGGACTTCGTTCTAGTCCGCAACTTCCAACGGACCAAGAGCCTGGAACCCCGGTGGACGGGCCCCTGGCAAGTGCTGATTACCACACGGACGGCGCTTCGAGTGGAGGGGAAGAGGCACTGGCTGCACGCACACCACTGCCGGAAGGTCTCTGCGAACCTGGCCACGACAGAAAACGTCAACACCCAAGAAGAGCTCCTGAACAAAGACCGACCGACATTGAACTGTTATCCCGATACTGGGGCACTTGAACTTGCAAAATTCTCTGACCCCACTGTGCCAACCAGAGAAGGGTATTTCCTGCGTCGAAAGGAGGGAGCTTCGGCTAAGTAGGCCACGGACTAAGTTGAATCTCAGAACGGTGACCTAAACACAACCAAGGGTTACCGGGAGAGAAGCTAAACGAAGTCTGTGGTTCTGCCCGCTACCGAGCCCCTTGAAGATGATGGAAGCGCCAGATAAGAAGATGATGGAAGCGCCAGATAAGAAGATGATGGAAGCAACAGGAAATACCCACTATAGAAATCCAAAGACTGACAATTTGCACAAATCAAAGACAATCGCCCTCTTTATTGTCTTCCTCTTCTGCCTCCTCCTCATGACCTCCTTCTGGCTTCTGGAGGAAAGCACACCGGCTCATGAGGCATTGCTGCCCACTGCACAACCGACCCCCATGAAAGAGCATCACCTAATCTCCCTGTCGCCTCAGCTCCGAGAAAGGCGCAGGGAATTTTGGAACAATTCCTTCGTGCAACTGTTGCACCAACACAACCTTGCTGCAAATCCTACGAACTGCTGGATCTGCGGGTTGCTCCCGCATGCCACTGGACACTCCATCCCCTTCATCCCTTCTCCTTTCTCAGTTCACGGCTCCTGCCTCGCCTGGTTGATCCTCATGCAAGAGAGCCACAAGGACAACGCCACTTCCAGCCAGACAGTGTCGCACTTCTACTCTGGGTTCTGGCTGAACAAAACCGGAAAGACCTCTGCTCCCCTGTGTCCTGCGCTCACAGGCGCCACCTTCCTTAAAGACATTCCAGCCAAAGAACGTGTCGAAGTACAGGTACTCCACAACCCAGCTAGATCCACCTTCTCTCATCTGCGAAAACAAACTACCGCCACTCTGACTGTGGCTCTGTCTGTTATCAATGTCACAGGTCTTGTGTGTCTCGAAGGCCAGGGAACACAGCTGGTGGGTCACAGTTCCTGCCGAATCATCAGAACATTGGACTCAGTTGACCCCCCTTCCTTTGTTGCTTCTCCAAATATGTACTTTGTGTGTGGCACCAAAGCTTACACCTGGCTCCCGAAAGGTTGGAAGGGTATCTGCTACATTGCCTTCATTCTCCCCCCCACGTATGTAGCCCCTGCTAACCATCACCGGCAGAGGCGTGCAGATGACATTGGACAAGCCGACTCCACTGGAGCTCAGTTCTTGGATGCAGCAAAGGGACTCGTTCCCCTGTGGGGCCCAATGGCAAACAGCCGCGCTATCCGACACCTGACCCAGGCAGTAGAAACAACGATCAACATCACGGCTGGCATCCTCGCTAACAACACGGCTGAGCTTCAGGCGGTCCGCCTTGTGGCCCTTCAAAACCGCCTTGTTCTGGATGTGGTCCTGGCCGATCGAGGAGGAGCATGCCGCATCATCGGATCTAGCTGCTGCACCTACGTGCCAGATAACTCGCCTTCAGTCTACAAGGCAATTAAACACCTCCACAGACTTTCCTCAGAGGTTCACCAAGAACAAGAAGGATGGTCGCTTGGGAGCTGGTTTTGGGACACTTTGAAGGACTGGGGTTGGAGGTTGCTTTCCTTCATACTGATACCTGTTGTGATATTATGTGGGTGTTGTTTAGGTATCCAATGTCTGCCATCTTTGTGCAGCTTTGTTTCTAACTGTATGTGCCCAAAGACTTTGGACTTCCGAAATGAGCACATGAGCCCCCTCTATGAAGTAGAAATACGTGACCTTATGGGGATAAATCCGAACTGACAAGTTGGCGAGACATGTTAAAAGGGAGGACTGTGGAATTTTAGTTTACGAGCTGAACATCATCTGCGCCAGCTTGTCACCCACGTACAACGTGCACGACAGCCATTTTAGGTATCATGGTCTCCCTGTCCACGATCGATCGCCAGTGCGCTCCTCTGACCCTGCAAGCATCCTCCGCGCACCCTGGCTCCCCCTCCCTCCCTCACATGAGCATGACCCTTCTCCTCCTGCATGACCCTGTCCTTGGGAGTCATGCCCGCGCCTGACCAGCACCTCCTCTCCTTCCATGAATACCCCTCTGTTGATAAGCCATCCCTCCGCGCTCGATTGTCCACGCGGCATGAATACTACTCCTTTGATGACCCCTTCCCCCGTGTCCGACTGTCCACACAGGTCCGAGGCCATCGCCTAAGCCGGGAGATATCATTTACTGCCCCTTATTGTATGGAGTCACTCCTCTTCAAAGGACACACTGTTGATCCTGGCCTCCCCACCCCATGGGAGGCAATCAGGCGCACACATCCTAAGAATCGGCGGAACACTCGGCCGTGTGATAGCCCCCTCCTGTTATCAGCAGGGTGAGGACCTCTATTGTGGATGTATGTGGGGGTGGGCTTGACGCGAGGATTATGGGGACGTCATTTCATAAGTTTAAAGAGTCTTTTATGCAATAAAGAATGCTCACATGTCATAAACCAGGGTATAAGAGGCCAGGCCTCAGAGAAGCTGTTAGAGCACCTCGAGACGATACCTTGTTGTCAGATCTGATGTGTTCTGCTCCGTCGGAATAAAACTTCTGTTTCCTGCCTTCTGGTCTCCGGCGCCTGCCTCATTGCTTGGTAATTTGAATGGTACAAAGGCGGTTAGCGCCGGGCAAATCTTGAAAAAGGTCATAGCCCTACCCTTTTTCCACAGTTTTCGAGGCCCTGAGGGGGTTTTCGGGGTCGATGACTCTCCTACCTTATCAGGCGTTTTCTTATCGGTCTCTGCGACCGTGAAGTCCTCTGGACCTTCGGCGATGTTGTCCTCGTCGTCGGTGGAGGCCCAGTTCGTAAAGCGTCGGGGCCTGGCCCTTGCTCTGCATCGTGCGATGAGCTATCCTCTGCTTCTCTCGAACTCGAAGTGTCTTCGGCTTGAAGACGGAGCAGGCGTTGCAGTCTCTGCTCTCGTGGTCGACAGGCAGGCAGAGGTTGCAGACCGGGTGTTGATCCTTCTGCGCGAACTTGTGGTGGCAGTTTTTGCAGAATTTAAACAGAGTCTTGTACATCCCTGCGCTCAGGGGGCCCCCTGTATGCGCATTCCTCCAAGGACGTGGAAGATCTCGAAGTTCTTCTCTTTCTTCGTCGTCTCCTCCCTGATGGTCTTCTTCTCCTCAACTTTTTCGGTCTTTACCGTCGAATAGTAGTTGTATTTTCTCCTTTTTTTTCCTCTAAAACTTCTGGAGCTTCACGCGATGATCCAGACCCAACGGCGGAAAAAAGAATCTGAAGATGGCACCCAAGGGTGGTAGCTTCCGCCGGAAGCATGCCGACGTCACCGAAGGTACACCAAATGGTGGGACGTCGACGCCTACCTGGGCTACAAAAAAAAAAAAGAGAAAAAAGACTACGATTCCGGACCCAACCACCAGATTGCGGAATATGCACAGAATAGTGAATCCAGAAAGATTCACGCTGCAAAACAGGTTCTTGTGAAAGGAGTGCTGCCACAACGCACATGGGATAGTGATGAAAAAATGACAGAAGACTGTCCACATGCCAACGAAAATCATAGTAGTAATGTGCCCAATTGGTATGTGTGATACCTTCAGCTAATCCTGGCTTGTTTCCCAAATGCACTTTACTGCTAAGGGGTTTGGCAGATAGTTACAATGTTAACAGCAACATTCCAAGTCCCAGAACACAATGTGATGTGTGTTAAAAGGTTGGGACTGACGTAAAATGAGAATTTGCAATGGGACCACTTGTTAGCTAGGATGTCCACAAAACAGGAACACCACCTTAATGTAGTTAGGCAAGGTGTGCAGAAGAAATGGCAAGAATGCTTAAAGCATCATGTTTGAGTTGTCTTAGAATGCAGGGCTAAAACATAAGCTGTCAACATTCAGATTCTAAAGGTTTCACTAGGTACTAAGTTGTTGGCAGGGCTGTCAACCTCTAAAATATCATAATATTCAGTAAGGCAGGTGAAGGACCACCAAGTGTGCCATCAATTTCGTTACTAAAACATTTGAATGTAGTAGATTTACTTTGTTTAAATCCATTAATAGTCCTGTAACCCAGACATCCCTAGCAGAGCACACTTAATTAATTTTAATCCATTCATGTGAACTGGAAATCCCTGACAGAGTGAGTGTCATAGGTAGATGTGAGAGAGCATAATGAGATGTGAGTGTGACAGTGCAATACATAGATTTTCTATGCTTATAACAGTCTAACGTAAGTTTATTGGACACACTGCAGACGGGAAGACATTGCATACCCTGCATTAGTTCTCCTTAAATATGTGCTTTATAACAATCTCTGCAAAAAAAACACATGTTTTGTAAACACTGGAAAAACACCGTTTTTGTTAATTTTGGGGGTTAGGCAGTTGAATAAACACTGATTTAAAAAGGGTTCAGAAACACTGAGAAAACACCATGGAAATCTAAAAACATTAACACTGAAAATAGTAAAGCCTAAACATAATATACATGCAGATTGATAGGATATTCTTGTTCATTGTACTTTGGTGACTCATGCCTACTTTTTTAACTATGTGTTTCTTAGTGTACATAAGATTTGAAAAATGTAAAATGTGTTTTTTGTTTTTACGTTAACTCTTTTCCGAGTTAACATCACATAAATAGAAGACCTTTTTATACCTGTCCTGAAAAGAAAGCAGTGCTTAGTGGGTTATTTCTCTACTTCATGTGCAACACACACCATAACCATTTAGGTGTATATTAGTACCATAAAAGTAACTGCTTTGCAGGATTTAACATAGTTTGCATGTCTTAAGCAGCTTCCTTGACACTTCCATGAAAAGATCTGCCTTTGTGCACTCTGTAATAATTAGATGTTTGCAATGCATGCGTATTACAAGGTTTTCAATCAAATCAATCAATCAAAGACATTTCTAGAGCGCGCTACCTACCCGTAGGGTCTCGAGGCGCTTTGGGGGGTGCCGCTACTGCTCGAACAGCCAGGTCTTGAGCTTCTTCCTGAAGGAGAGGTGGTCTTGGGTCAGGCGCAGGTCGGCCGGGAGGGAGTTCCAGGTCTTGGCGGCCAGGTAGGAGAAGGACCTTCCTCCTGTGGTGGCTCTGCGGATGCGTGGGACGGCGGCGAGGGCGTGGTTGGCGGATCGGAGGTGGCGTTTGGGAGCGTAGAAGTTGATTCGGTTGTTGAGGTAGCTCGGGCCTTGGTCGTGGAGAGCTTTGTGTGCGTGGGTAAGGAGGCGGAAGGTGATTCTCTTGTTGACCGGGAGCCAGTGCAGGTCTCTTAGGTGTCCGGAGATGTGGCTGTGTCGTGGGATGTCGAGGATGAGTCTGGCTGAGGCGTTCTGGATGCGCTGGAGCCTCTTCTGGATCTTGGCGGTGGTTCCGGCATAGAGTGCGTTGCCGTAGTCCAGTCGGCTGGTGACGAGGGCCTGGGTGACGGTCTTCCTGGTCTCTGTGGGGATCCACCAGAAGATCTTCCGCAGCATGCGCAGGATGTTGAAGCATGACGAGGAGACGGCGTTGACTTGCCTGGTCATGGAGAGGGAGGAGTCCAAGATGAAACCCAGGTTGCGTGCATTGTCCGTTGGTTTGGGTGCGGTGCCCAGGGCGGGGGGCCACCAAGAGTCGTCCCAGGCGGAGGGCGAGGAGCCCAGGATGAGGACCTCCGTCTTATCTGAGTTCAGTTTCAGGCGGCTCGTCGTCATCCACTCGGCTACCTCTCTCATCCCTTCGTGCAGGTTGGCTCTGGCGGTGGCGGGGTCGTTGGTCAGGGAGAGGATCAGCTGGGTGTCGTCGGCGTAAGAGATTATGTTGAGGTTGTGTTGGCGTGCGATGGCCGCGAGGGGGCTCATGTAGACGTTGAAGAGAGTCGGGCTCAGTGAGGATCCTTGAGGGACGCCGCAGATGACTTTGGTGGCCTCTGACTTGTACGGAGGTAGGCGGACTCTTTGTGTTCTTCCGTCGAGAAAGGAGACGATCCATTCCAGCGCCTTCTCCTGGATTCCGACGTTGCTGAGGCGCTGCACTAGGGTGCGGTGGCAGACCGTGTCGAAAGCCGCGGAGAGGTCTAGGAGGATGAGGGCCGCTGTTTCCCCGTTGTCCATCAGGGCTCGGATGTCGTCGGTGGCGGCGATGAGGGCGGTCTCGGTGCTGTGGTTGGCACGGAAGCCGGACTGTGATGGGTCGAGGGATCCATTCGTCTCGAGGAAGGCGGCCAGCTGTTTGTTGACGGTCTTCTCGATGACTTTGGCTGGAAACGGGAGGAGCGAGATGGGGCGGTAATTCTTGAGTTCGGTGGGATCTGCTGTAGGTTTCTTCAGTAGAGCGCTGAGTTCGGCGTGCTTCCAGCTCTCGGGGAAGGTGGCGGTGTCGAATGAGGTGTTGATGATGTCCCGCAGGTGGGGTGCGATGACAACGTCGGCTTTGTTGAAGACGTGGTGAGGGCAGGGGTCGGTAGGAGATCCGGAGTGGACGGAGTTCATCGTGTGGACGGTGTCTTCGGTGTTGACCGGGGTCCAGGCGCGGAGGGTGGTGGTGGGTGGAGGTCCTGCGGTCATGGCGTGCGTCGGTTGGGTGCTGAAGCTGTCGTGTATGTCCGCGATCTTGTTGTGGAAGTAGGAAGCGAGGGAGTTGCGGAGGTCTTGCGAAGGGGTGATGTCGTTGTTTCCGGCGTTGGGGTTGGAGAGCTCTTTCACGATGTTGAAGAGTTCCTTGCAGTTGTGTGCGTTGTTGTCTAGTCGGTTTTTGAAAGCTGTTTTCTTGGCGATGCGGATCAGTTGGTGGTGTTTCCGGGTGGCGAGCTTGAGGGTGGTCCTGTTGTCCGGCATGGGTTCCCTTCTCCAGGCTTTCTCGAGGGCTCGGCAGTCCTTCTTGGAGCTCTTGAGTTCGTCGGTGAACCATGGGGCTCTCTTACTGCCGGGTCTGCTGGGCGGGGTCCTCAGTGGGGCGAGTTCGTCTGCGCAGTTGCTAATCCACTTCGTGAGGTTGTCGGCGGCCTGGCTGGGGTTCGCTGAGCTGGCCGGAGGGTGCTGGCTCAGGGAGGCGGCGAGCTGGACGGCTGTGATCTTGTTCCAGCTTCTTCGGGCAACCTGTTGCTGGTGGTGGTGGGTCGTCGTTCTTCTGAAGGTGAAGTGGATGCATCTGTGGTCTGTCCAGTGGAGTTCTGTGGCGTGGCTGAAGGTGATGTCTCTGCTGGATGAGAAGATGGCGTCGAGTGTGTGTCCGGCGAGGTGGGTGGGGGTGGACACCAGCTGCTTGAGTCCGAGGTTGGCGAGGATGTCGAGCAGGGTGCTGGTGTTGCAGTCGTTGTTGTTCTCCAGGTGGAAATTGAAGTCCCCCAGGAGGATGTAGTCAGCGGAGGGGAGGGCGTGCGGGCTGACGAAGTCGGCGATGTCCTCGCTGAATTGAGTGCGTGGTCCCGGAGGTCGGTAGATCAGGGTGCCTCTGAGGGTGGTCTTCGGGTCGGTGTGGATCTGGAAGTGCAGGTGTTCGGCGGAGGGTGGGGTGTTGTCGGTGCTGGTCGTGATGCGGATGGTGTTCTTGTGGATGATGGCGATGCCTCCTCCCACCTGGTTGGTGTTGCGGTCCTTCCGGGTGATCTTGTAACCTTCAGGGATTGCGATGGCGATGTCGGGCGCTGAGGAGGCGTTCATCCAGGTCTCTGTGATGAAGGCAACGTCAGGGGCTGTGGTGTCGAGGAGGTTCCAGAGTTCGATGGCGTGTCTGTGGACGGAGCGGGTGTTGAGCAGGATGCACTTGAGGTGGTTGCTGCTGGTGCTCGGCTTGGCGGGTGCTGGTGTCGGGCAGGTCCTGATGCAGGTGAACTTGCAGGTGTTGCAGCTGAAGGGTCCGTGGATGCGTCATGGGGTGGCTCTGCAGCATCCCGGGACTCGGCCGGTGTTGAGTGCGATGAGGGTGGCGGCGGTGTACGTCAGGCGGGTCGGTCGGGGTCCTCGTGGGCCAGGGGTCCTGGCACTGGGCGCGGTCCAGGCGCGGACGGGCGTAGACGGGCTTACCTTTGGCGCGCCTTCGGCGCACAATCGGCGCGCCCGCTGCGCGTGACCGCTGCGCGTTCGCACGGTCGCCATTTAAGGCGAAGTGCGCGGGTGGGCGGAGCAGCTGGGAGGCGGGAGCGGGGAGGGAACAGAAAGAAAAAAGGGGCGGGGTCAGCGGTGGTGGCGGGAGCGGGGAGCGGGGAGGGAAGGTGGAGGGCGGCGAGGTAGGCGGGCAAACAGGAAGGAAAGCACTACCACGGGCAAGAAAAAAAGATTAAAAACCAGGCACAGAAGGGAAAAGAAACAGCGTTAACACGGGCAGAAACTGACAGGAAAAACAGGCACAAGTGTCGAACAAAACAAGAAAAAATCCAAAACAAACAACAGCCGAGAGAACCGGCAGCGAGGCAGGCAGCGAGGCAGAGGGCAAGGCGATGGGGCACACGCAGCAGCTGGTGGCCGTGCGGCGCGGGGGTGTCCCACAAGGTTTTCCTCAGTATCGGAGAATAAAATGTGGATTTTGGTGTCTACCATACAAAAATCCACAAGTTCCTTTAATTACTGGGCATTTATAATATGTTAGATACAGCAGGATTGACCTGCCACAATTTGGGAGTGATGGGGGAGGGGGGGCTTTATTGCACCTGATAACTACTGGGCATGACGAACATTTTACCCACTTATAATAGAGATCAGTGCATGATTGCAGTTTAATGGGCAACACGTGATGAGGGCCATTGAGAAATCCCCCCATTATTTTTTGGCTAAGGAATGAACCATAGTGAAATGGAAAGGAAACAAAGTGACTCACTCCATTAGCCATTTCGAATTTCTGACAGTTCTAATGACAAGGGGTAATACAAAAATAAAACAGGCTGTATGTTTGAATCGTAAACCTCGCCTAAGAGTGAGGATGTGAAGAAATACGTTACTTACCTGTAACTGTGGTTCTCAAGTATTGGTATCTTTCATAGATTCACATGTTTGAATCATTCCCCGCCGTCAAATTGGGAGCCCCACGGTACATTAAGTAATGACTTTAACATTGAAGTTAATAGAGAAAAAATATTCACTTTAATATCTCGACCTAGTCATTAGAAATGGTACAAAGTCCAGCCAATTTCTCATTCAAGCATGTGAATCTATGAAAGATCCAATGCTGGAGAACTAGTTTTGCACACTGAGATAGGCGGTAGTCAATAATGGCAGTTGTATGATTATTGGAACAGTCTAGTTTCCAAGTGTTTTCCAAAGAGAAGATGGCTTGGTGTTGCTTTTAGTCTTGGAATAGTTCATTTTAGCACTGTAGACCCTATACCCGCAGCGCCTTTGCCAATGTTTTTGCCTTTGGTTGGCAAATAATCATGCCTTTGCTAATCAAAGATTCTTCTGTCAATTTCTGCTTGTGTTATGGCTCTTTTGTCCAAATCAATGTGTGCCTGCTGTAATATATCATACTTTTTAAACCTGTTTATCCATACCTGCCAACTTCAAGAACAATTGCACCATGTGAGGAGGGGGCTGGCCTTGAAGGGGGCAGGCCTTTGTGCCAAGAAGTACCTATGAGGCACTTTTGATCCACACCACAGACAGACGGACACTACAGGCACACGGACAGCGGGACAGCCCATGCTAGGTCAGGGTCTGAACTCCGCATGCTCCCGGCAGCCTCCGTGCCTCTAATGAGCACAAGGTACTCTGGAGCTGTATGCCGACCTCGGGGCTCGGACCAGCCCGTCCTGCCTCCGACAGCTCCCGCTCCCCTCAGACTGCCTTGGGTTTCTCGGGCCTGCTTTGGGTTAGCCGTCCCCCGGTCCCCGCCGGCAGACGCCCGCCTGCTGGGCCCGCGCTCGGCCTGTTGATGATGGAACCCAACCCTGGCCCCAACAGCGGCCCTGGCTGGTGGAGGACGGCCCCGATATGAACACAGACAGACGGACCTCGGACACTGCAGACACACAGGCTGACATTGCAGCACGCACACAGAAAGAAGGACCTCAGACACTGCAGGCACACAGATAGATGGAGACTGCAGGCACACAGATAGACGGACACTGCAGCCACACAGACAGACGGACCTCGGACACTGCAGATACACAGACAGGCTGACACTGCACGCACACAGAGAGACGGGCACTGCAGGCACACACACAGACAGACCGACCTCGGACACTGCAGGCAGGCAGACAGCCGATCACCGCAGGCACGCAGACAGACAGACATTGCAATCAAACAGACGGACACTGCAAGCACACAGACATCGGGACACTACAGGCACACAGACAGACGGACACTACAGGCACACAGACAGACGGACACTGCAGGCACACAGACAGACGGACACTACTGGCACTCAGACAGCCAGACACTGCTGGCACACACACAGACAGACAGCCGGACACTGCAGGCACATGGACAGCGGGAGAGCCCTGCTAGGCTGGGGCCTGAACTCTGCCTGCTCCTGGCAGCCTCCGCGCCTCTAATGAGCACAAGGTGCTCTGGAGCTGTAAGCCGACCCCGGGGCTCGGACCAGCCTGTCCTGCCTCTGACACCCCCGATCCCCTCGGACCGCCTCTGGTTTCTCTGGCCTGCTTTGGGTTAGCCGCCCCCCGGCAGACGCCTGCCTGCTGGGCCCTCGCTCGGCCTGTTGATGATGGACCCAACCCTGGCCCCAAGAGCGGCCCTGGCTGGCGGAGGATGCCCCCGATATGAACACAGACAGAAGGACCTCGGACACTGCAGACACACAGACAGGCTGACATTGCTGCACGCACACAGAAAGACGGACCTCGGACACTGCAGGCACACAGACAGACGGAGACTGCAGGCACACAGATAGACGGACAGTGTAGGCACACACACAGACAGACGGACCTCGGACACTGCAGGCAGGCAGACAGCCGATCACCACAGGCACACAGACAGATGGACATTGCAATCAGACAGACGGATACTGCAGGCACAAAGACAGAGGGACACTACAGGCACACAGACAGACGGACACTACAGGCACACAGACAGACGGACACTACAGGCACACAGACAGACGGACACTACAGGCACACAGACAGCTGGACAGACTGGACAGACAGTGTAGGCACACAGACAGACGGACCTCGGACACTGCAGGCAGGCAGACAGCCGATCACCACAGGCACACAGACAGATGGACATTGCAATCAGACAGACGGATACTGCAGGCACAAAGACAGCGGGACACTAAAGGCACACAGACAGACGGACACTACAGGCACACAGACAGACGGACACTACAGGCACACAGACAGACGGACACTACAGGCACACAGACAGCTGGACACTACAGGCACACAGACAGCCGGACACTGCAGGCACACACACAGACAGACAGACGGACACTACAGGCACACAAACAGCCGGACACCGCAGGCACACGGACAGCGGGACAGCCCATGCTAGGCCGGGGTCTGAACTCTGCCTGCTCCCGGCAGCCTCTGCGCCTCTAATGAGCACAAGGTGCTCCGGAGCTGTAAGCCGACCCCGGGGCTCGGACCAGTCCGTCCTGCCTCTGACAGCCCCCGCTCCCCTCGGACCGCCTCAGGTTTCTCGGGTCTGCTTTGGGTTAGCCGCCCCCTAGTCCGAGCTGGCAGACGCCCGCCTGCTGGGCCCGCGCTCGGCCTGTTGATGATGGAACCCAACCCTGGCCCCAAGAGCGGCCCTGGCTGGCGGAGGACACCCCCGATATGAAAGGGCCAGTGATGGAGCCCCCAGAGAGGAGAAATTAATCGTCTGAGGCCCCTCCAGCAGCCCCCGCTCTGCCACTGGCAGCTCTTCCCAACCAAGAGCTGGATGAGGACCGCAGCCATGTCTGAGTGAGTGGCCAACAGCAACAGCCAAGCAAGAAGAGGGCAAGAAAATGTAAACGAGTGGGTACTACTGGGCAGCGGTGAGAGAAGTGCTCCGGACCGTGATCAGCAGTAGGGCGCTCGCGAACTACAAAAAGGGAGTGGAGCGCACGCACGCGCCACTGCGTGCATATGTTTTGAATTATTGTTGCTGTCAAGCCGCAATAATTCAAAACATATGGCCTCTGGTGCACGTAACAGACACCAATAAGCCATGGGCGGAGCTACGCGACCACCCATGGCCTATTGCGTGTTCTGTTTAAAAAGCACACACACGCGAAGGCCAATGGGAATGGACCTAGGAAATAACACGCACGAGCTGCGTTGAATTCCTAAGTCCATTTTCTAGACACCCTGAATAGGCTTGCGCTGCGCGACACTGCATGCGCAGTGTACGCTAGGCCTGAGACCCAAAAAGCTTGCTAAGGCTGGTGCCAATGTCCTGGGTTGTTTTCATGCCCCTTAATTGACATCAGTAGTTCAAAGCCTCGGAAAACGAGCTGGAAACCAACTATTTACAGTGGTTTTCAGCTTATTTTCCTTGTCACCGTGTGATAATGGCTCCTCACCAGGAAACCGTGTGATGGGAGCAGATATTGTGTGTCACATGGTGGCACTGTGTGAGTTGGCAGGTATGTGTATCCTGGTTTCCACTGGGATGCAGTGGAGTGCGTTCGTTGCAGTTTTGATGTGGTTACTTTTATCCTAGATTAGGTCTATCCTATGTACCTCGCTTTGTATCCACTGTCAAGATCTAAACACTGTGCTATGGAGCAAATCTCACTACATTCTCATCTGAGCTGTAAATAGTAACCCTAAGCACAGGCAGAGACGGCCTCATTCTCATTCATACATTTAAAAGGACAATTCCTGTAAGTAGTCCAGCACCTCTCTGTGACTTCCATGCCCAGAATTGGCCTTAGCCAGGGCAGCAAGATATTTGGCACCCTCCCTGCTGCTGGTGACTAAAATGTGACTTCCATGCCCAGAATTGGCCTTTGCCAGAACAGCAAAACATTTGGCACCCTCCATGCTGCTGGTGACTAAAATGAGGCAGCAGTGAGCCACTTTTGTGTTCAGAGGTCAGTCCTTGGCTGATTACATTAGAGTTGTGACTGGCTGTGGAACACATATCTCTCTACACCTCACCTGAATCACTCACAGATTGGCTCCACAGGCTGGGGCCAAGCTGTTTGCTGGCAAGGTAGTAGTGTGTGGCAGCAGGGGGTAAGAGAGAAATGGGAGGGCAAGAACGTGGGCTGACAGTTTTAAAAAACGCATCTGTAACATGTTCAACAAGCATTGGCAAAACCAATAGGTCTGGCCTATGCAAGAGCTATTAATTGGCTTTGCAAAAATGTTTTAGCCATGTTGTACACCAGCGTGGGTGCCGTTCAAGAATGCCTTAAAATTAGTGGGGTAAAGGACAGTGAAGTTTAGTGTTGTAAAGTGGAGTAGAGTGGAGTGTTATGGAGTGGTTTAGAGTGGTGTAGAGAGTCGTGAAGTGATGTGGAGTGGCATAGATTGGTGTAGAGTACAGCTGAGTTTCATGGAGTGAAGTTGAGTGTCATGGAGTGGAATAGAATGGAGTGGTGAAGTGTTGTGGAGTGTCGTGGACAGAGTAGAGTTCCATAGAGTGGTGGGGGTAGAGTGGAGTTGAGTAGAGTTGAGCGGTGCAGAGTGCTAGATTGGAGTAGAGTGTTGTAAAGTGGAGTGAATTAGAGTGACAGGAAGTGGTGTAGAACAGATTGGAATGTCATAGAGCGGAGTAGATCGTTATACAGTGGAGTGGCATAAAGTAGAGTAGTGTAGTAGAGTGGAATGACAGATTGGAGTAGAGTGTTTCAGAGTGGAGTGTTTTAAAGTTGAGTGGCATACAGTGGAGGAGAGACAAGCAGTGGAGTAGTGTGTTGTAGAATGGAGTGGCATAGAGGGCATTGCATTGAACGTCGTAGAATGGAGTAGTGTGTAAAGTTGCATAGAGTGGGATAGAGTGTTGTAAAGTGGAGTGTCATAGAGTGGAGTAGAGTGTCATAGAGTGGAGCAGAGTATAATTGAGAAGAGCACCATAGAGTGGGCTATCGTAGATTGGAGTGTCGTGCAGTGGAGTGTTGTAGACTGGACTAGAGTGAAGTGGCATAAAGTACAGTGGTGCAGAGTAAATTGGCGTAGAGTACATTCTTTTTGAGTAAAGTGGTGTAGAGTCCATTGGCATAGAGTGCAGTGTCATAGAATGAAGTGTTGTAGGGAAGAATGCAGAGGTGTGGAGTGCAGTGGTGTTGAGTGCAGTCGCATGGAGTGCAGTGGTGCAGAATAGATTAGAGGGATACAGACATGAGTGCAGTGGTATAAAGTGCAGTGGCATAGAGTGCAGTGGTGCATAGTAGAGTGGCGTTGAGTTCAGTGGTAGAGAGTGCAACATAGAGTACAGTTGTGCAGTGGTGCTTAGTAGAGTGAGGTAGAGTGCACTGGCATAGAGTAGAGTGGTGAACAATAGATTAGAGTTGCATAGAGTACAGTAGAGTGGAGCAGTGTAGAGTGGTGCAGTGGCATAGAGTGTAGTGACACAGAGCAGAGTGATGTAGAGTTCAGTGGTAGAGAGTTCAGTGTTTCAGAGTAGACTGTTATAATGTGCAGTGTTGTAGAGTAGCGGCATAATATGCTTCAGTGTAGAGCAGAGTGGCATAAAGTGCATTTGTGTAGAGTGGTGCAGAACAAAATGACATAAAGTGCAATGGTGTAAAGTAGAGTGGCATAAAGTAGAGAGCTGCAGAGTAGAGCATAGTGGTGCAGAGTAGATTGGTATAGAGTGCCTTGGTGTACAGTGTATTAGTTTTGAGTAAAGTGGTGTGGAGTTCATTTGCTCAGAGTGCAGTGACATGGAGTGTAGCAGCGTATGGTGCAGTGGCGTAGAATAGATTGGTGTAGAATGCAGTGGGCTAGAGTTGAGTGGCACCGGGTAGATTTCAGTGGCGTAGTGTGGAGTGGCATAGAGTAGAATAGCACAGAGAGGAATAGAGTGGCGTAGAATAGATTGTTACAGAGCAGACTTAAGTGGCATAGAGTAGAGTGCAGTTGTGCAGAGTAGATTAGTGTGGCTTAGAGTGGATTGGCGAAAAGTGCAGTGATACATAGTACAATAGTGTTGGGTAGAGTGCCTTGGCATAAGGTAGAGTGGTGTAGAGTAGACAGGTGTTGAGTGAAGTGATGTTGAGTGAAGTGATGTAGAGTGGAGTGGTGCAGAGTACAGTGCAGTGAGGCAGTGTGGAATGCAGGGGCGTAGCTACGGTGGGTGATTGGGGTGTTAACCCCCACCCCCAATAAATATATTTTCAGATGAATAGTTGGGTACTTGTGCTTTCAGTCGGGTATGGTGAGGTGCCTCTCGGATTTCATCTGGAATTTTCGCATACATACACTGACAAAACACACAAGCGCTCTTTTTCATCTCTGTTTCGAGAGTCCTAAACATTTTTTATTTTACAAAATATTGTGATTCTCTCATTTTGTACTCCTATTAATCCGTACTCCTCTCCCTTTCAACACCTCTTAAGCTTCACTCATGTGCTTTGCTTGTCATAAAATCTATTTCAACATTATATGCTGGAGTGATGATCTGGAAGTCTGATGCTCACACCCCTCAATCTTACTGGACAAGCTACGCCCCTGGTGTAGTGGAGTAGTGTGGAGTGGTGCAGAGTAGAGAGGGGTGGGGTAAACTGGGGTATGCATGGTTTGGTAGCGCACTGCCATTACAGACAACACATCTTCAATTGAAATGACCATTACATTTGCAAAAACATAAAGTTTTACTGGAAAAAGTAAACAGCGCACAAAAGATAATGTATGGCAATGTCATCACATAGTATATTGATTTGTTTGGATCGTATTAAAATACTTGTTTCCACCACACTTCAGAATTCCCCCAAAATGTGCTTCATTTGTGCTTTCCATATTCTGAAATATCTGCACAGTTTATGTACACACATTTACATATTGTTTTGTACCAGAAAAAAGTAACATTGTACAGCACACCCGAGTAGCCAGCATGATTGTCACATAAATCCTCTCATTTTTAAGTCAGAGAAATAAAAATAAGCATTAAGTTCACTGGAAGACAGAGCCTGACATTTGACCTCTGTCTTTGAATGCACAGCAAATGTAACAAGATAAGAACAAGATTAAAAGCCTGTTTTCAGAAATACAGTACTGGTGGAAGAATACAATAAAAGGGGTTTGGGGAAGGGAAGGGACGATTCAAGCTGGACAGCCTAAGACAAATTTAGCCAGTAAACAGAAAGCAACCAAATGTGACTCATAAACCACAAAGCCAATGGTAAGCAAAGGGCAGAATGCATCCCCGGGAAGCTTTCTGAATTTTCCCAAGATGTGCTTTGACCTAAAAAAAACAAGCATTTGCAATGTAATAGGTCTTGCATTTGTGAAAGCTAAAATTCTTGGTTTTGAAAATGACAGTTTTTTACTTTTGTTTTTGTATGCATCAGAGTGCTGATATTTGCATAGCACTATGGCCATTCGTTTGACCTTGCGGCGCTGGAGAACCAGATAATTGGAAATAAGTTATGACGTAGGGCAGATAAAAGTAATATGCTGGCTGCAAAAAAAAGTAACCACAATGGATTTATATGCTCCTGAAGTCACAACATTTTAAACAGGACTATGTATTTCACAAACATGACACATAATCCACAACCTACTGCATAATCACAAATGACAACAAACACAACGTAGCTCAAACGAAAGCAAAACAAAAAGAAGCATGACACGTGGGGCTGGGCATTGGCATGTTCTCTCCAAAGTTAAATCTGTCACAGTACAGTTGCTGATTGTTGAAACAAATAGTAAACTGGTACTAATGAGGTTAATCTTTTCCCCAGTCAGTAGTTATTGTCAAAGATATTATTCTTTGTAAAACGCTCTTACCTGACGCCGAGTCCTTTTATGTGCAATAAAAAAAACCTTCAAAATAAACATAGTTGCACAGATAGACACACACAAACGTGCAAGCACAGGTACAAAGAAACACGCATACACAGACTCAAATGTACACACAGCCATGTACACATTTGGAAACACAGCCACCTGCAGCCATATACATGAATAGATGCAACCATATAGGCATACATACACACACATTCATGCACACATATGCATGTAAAAGACACACAGGTCCTATGCTCTCCATGCCACTGGAGTCAAACTAGCCAGGCTGATGAGGGGTGAAACCCCGAAACTGGTCCTAGGATGCTCGTTTCCAGTCCAGGGAGAACCTGGCTTGGCAGTTCGGGCTGAACTGTTCCCATGGGGATCAGGGTCAAGATTGATTTGCATATGGCGGGGTCTAAACTGTAATGGCATGCGGAGTAAAATAATGATGGATTTAGACCCAGATTTCTGTACTGGGGTGAATGTATGACATTGTTCAGCATTCTATTCATCAATTGTTCTTTTTGCGTTTGTCACCCGAGTGGGAGGGGTATGCCCAGACGTGGTTCCCATGCTTTCAATGCCACTGGAGTCAAGCTAGCCTGGCTGATAAGAGGTGAAACCCCGAAACCTGTCGTAGAATGCTTGCTTTCACTCCAGGGAGAGCCTAGTTTGGCAGTTCTTGCTGGGCTGAACTGCACCAATGGGAAACAGGGCCAAGACTGATTTACATATGGCTGGGTCAAAACTGGAATAAAGCGATACAAAAGCTGGAATGGCATGGGGAATACAAAAGATGGAATTAGGCCCAGATCTCACATACATATACAGCATTACCAAGAGGAGATACGTTTACATACTCACATGCTTATGCACATATACAAGCACAAACGCAGGCACTCCTACATACCTATGCATACGTGCACACTGAGACAAACATGCAGGCATGTAAATGTGCAGGAATTTATATAGCGCAAATCACCGAGCAGTTTCTAAGCGCTTGCTTAGGGAACCCGTCCTGGTATTCCCCTGTGAGATAACCCCGGCAGGGTATCCGCGAGGAGAAAGCCAGGCATCCCGCCGCGAGGGGCCGTTGTGGAGATTAAGCAAGCTATTGCCCAGAGTCACAGAGTGTGAACCCGTGAATCGAGTAGGCACCTGAGCGAGAATTGTCAAGTCCATGGACATTTTTTTTTTTAGGACTCAAGACCCCGCGGAGCCGGGAATTGAACCCTGGTCCCGGGCTGACCTCTGCTTGCAGGTCTGCCTCCTCTAACCAGTGAGCCACACTTCTCCATGCGCACAGATACCCACACGCATAATGTGTGGTTTTTGTCTCAACCCTGTGAGGTGGCTTCAATTAAATATTAATTTTACACCTTTGGAAAATGCAAGCATTTGAAATGCTCTGACACGAGCAGCGCGCAGGTCGAAGCAGCCTCGACCTGGGAGTGGTGTGGGAGATGGGTGCAAGTAAGGATGGGGGAGTAGGAAAGGCGGCTTGCTAGAACATGCACTCTCATGGAGCGTGACAACAATAAATATGTAAATTAGTTAATAAGAGTTTGCAGTGATGCAACATGTCAATTTTTTCCATGGCCTCATGTATTTTGTATGAGCACTAAACTCACATAAGACAGCAGGCGCTAGACAATTGTGTGGTTGGTTAAAGCAGGGGCAGGGGGAGGAGGGCGAAGATGGCAGCCAGGCTAAAGTTGACTTGGATTTTTAGGGAGAAGACCGCGGGTGCTAAAGAGCTCTAGGTCTGTCCTATTTCCTGATCACAGCTGTGAAGGTTCAGAAGACCTACCTTTCAGTTTCTAATGGGAGGTTTGAAGTGTCCTGTCGGTCTGTGATGGTACAGTAAAAAAAAAATACAGTGCGAACTGCACTCTCCGCGTGAGCAGCCTGAAGTTTCCCGGGAGCAGCGCGCGCCCTGCAGGGATGGCTTGGGAGAACAGCCAGCGCCAAGAGCCGCCTGTGGCAGCCTCAACGTGCGTCTGCGACCTCGATGTCCTTGCGCAACCATTGTTGCTGTCACCACCTCGTGCTGCTACCTTACACTCCTACTGCTGCTTGGGTAAAGTGGCAGCTAAGGTGCAAGTTGGGCGAGCCCTGCATTTTTACAATATCACGCGCGGCTGCCGTTGGTAACACAAAAAAGTCGGATGAGCCATGCTTTGTGAAAATATCATGCGCGGCCACCATTGGCAATAAAAGTGAATCGCGGTAGCCATTGTTAAAGTGAAAGCACGCATGGTGCACTGCAAATACAATTAAGAAGCGCCGCCATTTCCAAAGTTGCATCCCTCGAGTGTTGTGTACATTTATTAAGCAAATAGTTCTCACGAATGGCACCAGGAGAGAGGTAGGTACTAAGGAGGGACTACTAAGCCTATTGACAAATTAAAAGCCATCATTTACTAAGGAGTAAAAGAGGAGCCAATTGTAAAGATGGGTGGACCATGGGTGGAGCCTAAAGCCCACGTACTGAATACAGAATGTCTTAAAGAGGCAGTGCTGCCTAGAAGAGACCTAATCAATGAAAACACTTTAATGTAAATCATTAGAGCCACATGATAGGGACTCTGATGTCTGCACGTCAATGAAGGCAGCTCCTTACTCCCCTCTGAAGATTGGTGTCCTGGGATTCGGCCCGGCTCGCCCATGTCAAAAGCCAGAGCCTGTCCACCATACCCATTGTGTTTCTTTGACATTAAAAAAACTCAAAATTCAGCAGAAAATAACCAGAGATGACTGTGACTGTGCAAGTGCTAGAGCTTCAAGTCCAAACAATGGTGGTAGAGCTTTTTGCTCAAGTTTTCTTGGCTGATAGACATCTCATGGGGCATCCATCTTCACTTCTCAGGTACTAGTCCTCTTGGACTCGCGCTGGGACACTGCTCGGAGTAGCTGTGTTCATTATAAGAGTATATAACATAACACAACAAATTGAGGAGGTGAGTAGGATGTAGGGATTCTACAGTAGGACACAAAACTGGGGGCACTACAGTGGATAGTCAAAACTAACAGACTTCCTAAAAGGCTTAAGGATGACGAAGAGATCACTGAGATTGAGTCCCGACTCCTGCAGCTCGTAACAAGGTCTAATACCGGAGATGATCCCCCCTATTGCATAGTCTACAACTTCTTAGACAGGAATATCTCGCTTTGGCCAGGAAAGATGCATAGCATGCCACACAAGCATTACACAGGAGACTGTATGACACAGGGGATAAGACGGGCAGGTTGCTTGCCTGGCTCAGTAAAAAAGAACTAGATAGCAGGTGGGTGACACAGATACAGGAGGAGGACGGACGGATCCGCGTTACCCCAGTTGCAATAGCTAACGCTTTTGCAGACTATACGAGGTCTTTTATACACAGCGCGCCTTAGCTGAAACTGCGCACATACAGGAGTATCTGTGGACGATACAGCTCCCCAGATTAGAGGAAGAGGACCTACAATCCGTAGACAGTAAGATTACAAAAGAGGATCATGATGGTCATTGGCCAGTTGAAAACTGGGAAGGCTCCCAGGCCGAACGGGCTCCCCCGGAATTCTTTAAGCAACATGCAGCGCTCTTTTGCCCACACCTCCTCCAGCTCTATTTGGAGACGCACGAGGTGGGGAGCCTCCCCAGGGACTGCAGGCTGCCACGATAGCAGTAATCCCTAAGAAAGACCGACTCCCAGACCATTGTAGCTCATATCGTCCTATCTCATTGATTATTATAGAGACCAAGATACTCGCCAGGGTGTTAGCGAACAGGCTCACAGGAGTTATCTCCGGTCTTATCCACAGAGACCAGTTGGGCTTCATGCCCAAAAGGTCGACAAGGCTTAATTTGAGAAGGGTGCATAACTGGCTAGAAGTGGCGAGTAAGAGGGATGATCCACATTTCATTTTGTCTCTTGATGCCGAGAAGGCATTTGATATGGTACACTGGCCCTTTCTCATTACCGTACTGTAGAAATTTGGCTTCGGACCGGTGTTCCGGCAGTGGATCACCGTCCTATACGACAGACCTGTGGCAAGGGTCAGAGTCAATGGGGTGTTATCAAGGAAATTTCCTATATGCAGGGGCACGCGCCAGGGCTGTCCTTTATCCCCCCTGCTCTTTGCCCTGGTACTTGAACCACTCGCTTGTTTGATCCAAACACACCCAGACATGACAGGCTTTCAGTTGGATGGGGTGATAGAGTCTGACAAATGCATATTCTTATACGCAGACAATATATTGTTGTATGTGACAAACCCGGATACCACACTCCCAAGTATTATGGGGAGTTGTGAACTCTACGGCGCACAGGCGGATTATAAGATTTACTGGGAAAAATCCTGCCTATACCAGACGGGTGGGGGTGACGGATACGCCATGGGCCCAAGCCAGCTTCAGATGACTTGAGAGAGCATTAAGTATCTAGGTATCTATGCAACAACGAACGTGAAGCTAGCACTGGATTACAATCTGTACAGGGTGCTACGAGATTTTCGTGAGGACGTGGGGAGATGGAAGTCCCTTTTGCTTACCTTACTGGGCAGGGCGGCCTTATACAAAATGATAGTGCTCCCCAAATTCCTTTATGCACTACAAAACACCAGTTGATACCAGTGGAGGTGTTCAATAGAATTGACAACGTACTACGGACATTCCTCTGGGATGGACGACCGCTGAGGGTAGCATTGGCGACGTTGCAACGCAATCAATACAATGGGGGCATCTCCTTGCTGGACCTTCGGGCGTATTATTGGGCAGTTCAATTAATAGTAGTGAATGAATTGGAGCATACACAGAGGGATCACCCCACATACGCTTTGAATCTTGCACAATTCATTAACCGCCCGTACATGCACTATATATATGGGGGAGGGGACTACACAGCTCCTCACAGTGACACGGATGGTCCTGGCAGCATGGAAACAAGCTGAAAGACAGATAAAGAGGGGTCACTAGGCAAACCCCGCTATGGGTGGGAAGTCGCCTGCCAGAAATTAGGAAGCTGCGGGGATTCAGGAAATGGGACCTTTTGGGCATTTCACAACTTAAAGATATACTGCACCGCAAAGAGTTAGTCACTTTGCATGTCTACAGATGGAATATGATAAAAACTCGACCCAATACTACAAATATTTACAGTTGAAACATACCTGGCAGGCGCAGGGCTTAGATACTGATAATATCCCCGAATACGCACCCTTAGAGGGACGACTCTTGAAGGAAGAGATAGCGGAAAAAGCGTTCTCCTGGACCTATAGAACTATCATAAAGATCAAGCCAGATACATTACAGAAACTGCCATTGCAGCGTTGTGATTGGCTTTGGGGAGGGAAGGGAGGCTGCCTGTTTCATGTTCCTGAGGAGGGAGGAAAGCAGGAGCAGATCCAGCAGTGAAGAAGCGGAACCCGTTAAGGTAAGTTAAAAAATGTTTTGTATTATTTAACCCCCCCAGCGCGTCCCCTTGCCCTTTCCCTTGTGATCACTCCCCCGTACTCCCCACCCACATCCCCCCGCCGCCGCGGCTGCTTCTTACAGTCATATCATAATTTTCTGTAGGCTACTGAAATCTGTGATGCAAAATAAACTATTATTCTTCACTTCACTTCAGGACGTCCCTGTCTGGTAATGCACTGAGAGTCTAGAATGGTTTCCCTTCTCATCTCAGGAATGCCGCCTCTCACACCTCCTTTCAATGTCTTCTAAAGAAACGGCTTGATATGACTGTATACATCTCTTGGTTTGTTTTTCCACCGTTCTTGCCCTTACAGTACTTACATCCAACTTCTAAAGGTCCGTAATGTCAATGTGCCATGTATCCTGTGCCCCTTTTTCCCCATATTTGCTTATTAATTTGACTGCAAACTTTATGCCTCATCTTCTTCACTGCAGTAGCCCACCAATGGGCTTCCTTTAACTTCTGATGCCTTCATAAATTCTCTATGCTCTGGAGGCTCTGAAGCAAGTCATTCAATTGACTTTATGTATTGAGATGCAATGCGCTGACCTCACAAAGGTGGACAGTGAATTTCCACTTGACATACATCTACCTCTGTTTCTTGCAATGAATCACTCATTTTATCTTCATTGATTTGTTATCCCTGGATATCATGTCCATATTAACTCTTACTTGGTTACTGCCACCGTTTGTCAACTCTGATTGTATATGGTTACTCTCGCTATATCATTGTCTATTAGTTTCCTATTAGTAAGGCACATGCACTATGATTCTCTTTGCTCCTTGCATGTCACTGGCCTGTTTGATTGTTTTGCTTCGTCATTATGCAATATTTTTTTGTCATGTAATAGGTTTTCTGCTGTGGTGAGTTTCCTGCCTCACTTTGTGTCCACATCAACCACTTCTCTATTGAGTATCCATCGGGTTTTACCCAGGCCTCTTCCCCAACCATAATATCAACTGTGGAAAAACACCAGGGGACATTTAAAACCAGTGCCAGGGAAGCTGTGCCATCAGCCCAGCCTGCAGGGTTCCTCAGCTACTGAACTCACGGTTCCCTCATCTTTCCATTTAAAAGTGGGGGACCTACAGGGTTTCTGACTCAGCTGGCAGGGGCAGCACCTACTAAGGAGCTGAGGAGCATTGCCCCACCAACTGTAAGTGCAGCAGGTAAACACAAATAAATTAAATGGCATGTCAATGCCATTTTATTTATTTCACACTGCAACAACTCACACTGTGAACAGCACAAGGGTGGGGACAGGGCTGAATCGTGCAACTGCAGTTTGGCAGCACTGGTCTACAGTGCGCATGTCAGATTGGCTGGCCAGCTTGCAACGGCCAGCCTGACATGCGCACTGTAGACCCAGCAATCTAGCGGCTGTGAAACATCCTGGGGATTGCTGGCACAAATGTGCTTGGTGAGCCTGCTCCCACCAATCCAGGAGTTGCTTTCACAGCATGAGAGCAGCTCCAGGATTGGTTGGATATGCGTTCCACAAGCAGGAAGGAAGTCCTTCCTTTTCCTTCCTGCTCGTGGAAAGCCAAGAGGAATGCTGCAGCGGCCATGCTCCCGAAATTATGGTGAGTGGAGCGCCTTTGTGCCCCACCATTTTTACTGTAGCCGCCACTGTCAGGTGGAAACCTTTGATCTGATAGCCGATCTGCCTGAGGACTGCCAAGTAACATTGGTATTGACAGACACCTATTTTCCATGCTCAGGTCTGTCATGCCAGGCATAGCGACCCAGACAAAGAAAACAAGTGCAGGCCTGACACAAGGGAGGACAACTCCTTGAGCATCAGGCCATTATTATTTTGCTATAAGGAAAAAAAAACACTTCAGGGTTTTGCTTCTTGAAAGCAAAATAAAATGCTGTCTGCTCTGCATTGAGCTGTGACGAAAGTGCATCTGCCAATGAACAGATGCACGTTTGTCACAGAGCACACCTCCTGGCAGGCAAGGAGCCTTAAATCTAGCCTGTGGTCATCTGCCAGCTGACAAAGCCTTGTTAAAGTCATGGGACAATTTCCCTTGTAAGCGACGAAACACGTGTCGGCTGTTTGAAGATCCAAGGAATAAAGGAAAAGAACAAGAATTTACTTTCCTGTGTTTAATTTTGTGCTCACACTCAGCACTTTGATAACTTATGTGACATTATTTTCGTGTGCTGAAGATTTTCTTTTGCATGTTTAGTTGGCTCAGGCCACTAGTTTTGGGGAGATTAGTGGTTCTCCTCACCTTATAGCACCGAGACATAAGATAGGTATCATCATACCAATATTTGTGCTATTCTTCCGAGGGGCGCCCTTTTACGTAAAAACAATACCACTGTCCAGTAGTGTTTTTTATATTGAAAACAATTGATTTCAAAAGCACAGCACAAACACTGCAGGGGAAAACAAAAAAGTGGCAGCATATTGTCTACAAAATACCCACGGTGACCGTGCCTTGTCCAACCCTCCCTCAGTCTCCAAGGTTCTCTGCTAGTTTATGTTTGCTCAAGCATTCCCAAGCGGACCTGGCAACCAAGGGCTGCTGCGCTCCTGCCTTTAGAGCTCTATGGCATGCTATGGCTTTCCCACCTACACATCTGTACCCATGTCATACCTGTGACGTTTATGCTGCTGTTGCAATTTAATTGAAAGCACTGATCCCAAAGTCTTGTATATCTACGAACATTAACACATCTACCATTTTATACTGCAAAGTTGCAACCAAATTGGATGCATATTTTGGTCCAATATTTAAACAATGGTATTATTTGACTTCAAATAAAAGCTACAAAAGGTTTTCTGCATATTTTTGGTCAAATATTTGTTAGATATTATTTAAGTCAAAATAAACTTAACGAAAGGTTTCCGCCTGGCACACCGATCAACAGTTTTGTGGCCCGTGATGGTGCTGCCAGTCTTGGGTGCAGAGAATCGCCTGCGAGATTTGTGTTCCAGATCAGCGAGGCTCTAAGGGATTTAAGGCTTTTTGTTACATCTTGCCTCGCCTGTGCTCCTTGTGGTGATGCTCCACCGTGAGTATGATGCTGCATGGACTGTTGCTGTGCCACCGGCACTGTTAGCCTGATAATAACTAAACCCGGGACCAGGGTCGGAGAATGCTAGCACCATCCCCTAGCCTTCTGCGCAGACATACAAGTAATCTGCAGCTGGACCTGGTGTCTCCAGACCACACATCCGGTTATGTGAAGAAATAAGCGACCGCAAGGGACTTTGGTACATTATTGCGCCCTTTCTCCTCACACATGCGACTATGCGGCCAATGCTGTCAACAAATCACAGGCTGCAAACTAAATGTTCCCTTCTAAGTGAAATAAGTTGACATTTGCTACAATATGGAAAGCACTGCAGTTTAAAACATGGCAGCTGGTCAGTGGAGATGCCACCATATGTCTACAATGCGAACGTAATGGCTACAGTAGACGGTCTGACAGTAAAAAGCATGCTTGTATCACAAACTGAAATGATCACCGTGTTGTCCAGACTCTTGGGCATCATTACTGAAATGGTCTTTTACACACACTCTTTGCAAAATCAATTTCCAATTCCAAAGACTTGATTTCGGTCATTACTGTCCATAAAATCAATTTACCTTGCATGTTATGAAGAGAGCCACTGCCTCCTTCTTTCTGTCTTCGTCTTCGACCACCTCGTCTGCATCCCGCGCCAGTGGTGACTTGGACCTCACGTTATGGTCCACCTGAAGCTTGCTGAGGTTTCCTTCCAGGAGTCGCCGTTGGACCACGCTGTGTGGTTGCTGCGGACAAGGGAAGCATAAGAAGTAGAAAAAATGTCATTGACGTGTGACCCATGGTAATGGCAGAAGCAAGCACACTGCTATATTTGTACATGCATGAATCACATCATGGACCAAAGATCTCGGTTACTGATGGTCAGGTGTTGGGTAACATGGATCTTGTGCAGTCCTTGAAAACCTTAGGGGCACATGGCCTCTCAATTACAACCCATGCAATATTTTAAGTATCTAATATATGTTGGACCTTTTGTCCATGAAGCAATTGTGCATTTTGCAGAGAATGGTTTTGCTGTGTCAGAAACTTCTTGAACGCGAAGTGCTTTACATAGTACAAGTATGGTGCTTGTAGCCTGGTCGCGCACAGTACGGGCATCAGTATGTGAGGGTGAGGTTGCCACTGGACCACATATCTTCTCACAACAAGGAATGAATTGATTCCATAATATATATAGCACTGAAAGTGACTCAAATCGGGTCTCATCATGAGAGCCTCAAACTTCACCCACTAAGACTGCTCCTTTGGCATTAGTGTTTCTTGGGGTTCTCTAGACTCTGGTGGAGCAGAATTAGCAGATTCTCTGCAGAAATAACTACTGGTCGACCCACTAATTCGGCGTATGATTCATCAGGTAATTGCACATCACTTCTTACTTACTTTTTACTACCCTGCCTCCCCGAAATCCCTTCAAGCTCCTACTTAAGGACGGCACTGAAGCATCCTTCAAGGAACTCATGTTAGTTTAAGATGTTGTGTGTTTAAGTGCGTGTGAGAGTAAAGCAGGAAGCGACGGAGAGAGACATGTGTATATAGAGATTTTTTTAAGCCAGTGGATTGTTGGCACTTTTGAGTATGCGAATTTAGGGGCACTCTTTGATCAGAACAAAACTTTTTTTTGTAGATCAGCCTTCAAAATGTCTACAGGACTTTAGGCATAAAAATGTCTCAAAAATGTCCATGCCACTTTAAAATATGCGAGAAGGACGATCTTTGCAATCCAAACGATGCTCCTTCTGTCATGTAGACATTCACAGGTCATAATAGTACACCCCAAATTAGAGAGAATGACCCTCGAATATCAGTAGAAGGTGTTTACACAATTCTTTAGGGTCTAAGACAGAATCTATTTTCTGAATCTATACATAAGTGCACTGTACATCATCCAGCATCAAATGTGCACTCCTCACACCTTTTGAAGTGTCATCATGGACATCTTCATTTTAAAATAGAAGAATTAAGTTTGCCTTATACTTTGTTTGGTAATGTTTGGCAAAACAAATGACCGGAGAAAGGATTCGATGCATGTGTC
This sequence comes from Lissotriton vulgaris, assembly GCF_964263255.1. Taxonomy (NCBI): domain Eukaryota; kingdom Metazoa; phylum Chordata; class Amphibia; order Caudata; family Salamandridae; genus Lissotriton; species Lissotriton vulgaris. The sequence goes on along the minus strand of NC_141686.1, from coordinate 66,209,630 downwards.
TAGAGAATAATATTTACAACATAGTTTATCCTATAGGGTACGCTTGTAACCACTTGACTATGATTTTTTCACACAAAGCAAGTCAAAGACACCTTGCAGAGCTGCGCTGCGCTGCGTGAAAGGGAGAAGGAAGAATGTGCCATATCTATCAAGATGCGGGGCATTCCTGTCCGCTCCCAGTGCTGGTGCACAAAATGCTGCATAGCGCCGACGCAGGCATCATTGTGCCATAGTGTAAGGGTGCCTGCGTTACAGGCAGGACTATTTTTGTGCAGGAAGGGACACCTTCCTGCCCTAAAACAGTCCTTCGAGGCACTTTTCATTTTACAAGTATGCAGCACACTTAGAAAAGTGGAAAGAACAAGGAGAAATAAAGATATTTTCCCTTCGATGCTCCTCTGTCGGGAAAGGCGTACAATTCTGATGGGGGAACATCCTTTACGACGCGGATGTTACCCTGCAGTACCGTTACAACGCGTATTTTAGAACACAAGTCGTAACCACGACTTGCGCTGGAGGGCGCTAAGGACAAGGAATAGTATATTTACTATTCCAACACCTTACCTACTGTGCGTAGGCTGGTGTTGGAATAGTAAATTAAACTATTCCTAAGTCCCCACCCCTACAGCGCAAGTTGTGGTAACGACTTGCGTTGTAAAATACGCGTTGTAACGGTACGCGTGGTAATACCACGCGTCGTAACAACGTACATCCATTCTGATGTATTCCAGGTCTACCAGTGTTGGTAAATCTGGGAATTCTGCAGAATGTATGGGTGGATGTGTGGGAACACCCAAGCTCTACTCCTGTAATGTCTTCCTGGCAAAGTGTAACGCATGGCAGCGACTCGCGCTGCCTTGCATTACACCAAATTTACCAAGCCCCGCAGGGCCACGCAGGGTACCTCTGTGGGCATGATAAATCTCACTTAAGGGTTTGCATAATTCTGCGCCACCTTGCACATCACAAGGGTGACGCGAAACCTTGATAAACCTGGGCCCGGCTGTTTAAAAAAAGAAAACCTAACAACATTACTTTTGCTGAATTTTCCAAGTTCACAACTATGCCATCGAGTGGAACATCAGTAAATGAAGTGAAGCACAACACACTTGGTTATGCCAGGCTGTCAATTGTTTTCATAGGGAAGGAAACATTTACCTGTTTGTGTTTAAAATATTTATAACACTTAAATAAATATAAATAGAACTATTCGTATGTCATCAACAATATCGCACACATATTGGATGTTAAAAGTACAGAGCCTCAAGTATTGTTTTGTATCATGTATTTTATATGTGTGCTTCAAAATGTATTCCGTCATACAATGTTTCTGTGACACTACCCTCTTCTTTTATGCCTGACAATAACACTATCTAATGGGGGCTCTAGGTCTAATAGCCGAGTGCAGTATGCCCTCTTTTATCAACACCACTCCCTTCCAAAATATTCCCCCTTTATAACGGCAAACAGGCATCTGCATTAAAGGAATTCATGAATTGTGTCCATTGCAGTGTCAACATGCCTTCTTTTCCCTTATCTGCCACTGCTCATCATACCCTCCATTTCTGCTGCTCCCCAACAGATCTCTCTTCAAGAGCTCAGGGGCCGCTCTCCCCATTGACTGCCATTTTACTGCCCCTTGGTAGCACAAGGTGTCATTTCTTTCTGTCTGTTCTGGCCTTTCCTTAACTGAAGACCCAACAGGTAGCTCTGAGCGTCTTGTCCTCAACAGCAATTCCTGTGATGCAAATTCCATCTTTTAAAACCGCGGATCCACAACACAATGCAAGATTGAGACCGAATAAGGCAGCTCTCAAACTCCCACAGCTGTTCCAGCTTTATGGGATGGTGACATCCATTTTATGATCAGTGTGGTGCTAAATGAAGGATGCAGGAAGTGGCACAGAGTTTAACTCTAGTCACATAAGACTTTATCCACTGTGTCGGTATATCACGAAGCTATGGTTCCTCTTTCACTTGAGCACTATTAATGGACTAAAGACACATAATGTTTTTTATAAGGTAGATAATGGACTACCTACTTCACCTAAATCCAAACTACTGGTCCTTAGACATTTATCTTCTACTGGAACAAATCCTTGATCCAGCAGCGGACGGAAAATAAATAAATAAAACCTATTCCATCGTCTGTCAACTTACCCCCCTTCCCCGCCCCGCCTGTCCACACGGACCGCTTCTGCCTTGATCTATCAATACAATAGTATTTAATGCCACAACCAAGCGTTTTAAGAGAAAACTAGTCTCATTCCTCCATTTCTTACACTACTCTCTCCGTAACTTTGCACTGCAACTGAAGTGCCAGGTCTCAAGCTCACTTCCTTCTCATCAAAAAAGAAACTGGCAATTTGTAAGGTTGAATAATAACATGCATTTCACTTTCAATCCCAAAGTACATCATCCCAGTCCCATTGTACAGCCTGCCACAGATGAGAAAGGAATTACCGTTAGTCGAAGTCTGACATCCCAACCCCATTTTATGGTAGTAGAACTTCAGCCTTCTATGAGGTCCTATGGTTTAGGCATTGCTCCGTGTAAAATAAGTCATCTGTTTAGCTAAGTTACAGAAGAGGTAGCTTCAAATTATCTGTATAATACCGGAATGAGGTATAACAATTCGCCTATTCTCAATTTACTTACTTCAATTCTTGGCGCAACATAGTGAATTACCCCTATTTTCCACTAAAGGCCTCATAACAAGTACTGCTGTAAACCCAGGTGAATCCTTCTGAGAAATATAAAATAAAATATAATTTTTAAAGTTTTGCAACTTGGAACCGACCTAAGAATACATGCAGTTTTCCTCATTACTCCTCATTCCGAACTGTGAAACGCGAATAAAAATACAAATCCATAAGATATTGCAAAATGTATTATTGGCATTTCCTGGTGCAGTATTACTGTACAACAGTAGATTGTCTTGGAACGTGCCTTGGGTGTGCACTTCATTTCTTTATTTTTTTATTACTGCCTCCTTTTAATAAAATGTCTTCTTGCTTCACCTGCATGACATCAGTCTCCGGATTCTTATCCACTGTGATCCCTCTTTTCACAGTTTATAATGTATGTCTACATTGCATGCACCAAGGAACCAGCCTAGATTTGATCTCTTCTTACCTCTTCAGCAAATCTAGCATCTTTTCTCTCCTCCCTTTTCCATTAGCTCCTTTCTGCACCGATTCTGGGGACTCAAGGAGTAGTCATCGCTTCAGTCTTCAACGCCTACTCTGCCTACAAGACGTCACCAAGTCTTTCATCTTAACTTGCTACATTTGCAGCCAAGACACAGAGATCATCCTGAAACTGGACAAACATCGGCATGTAGGGCCCGATTCACAGAACTAACTTAAGACAAATTCCTAAACTTACTACTTTTGGTGTTCACAGAAGTTAGGATTTTATCTTAACTTCTTAAAACAGAATCCTAACTTAAGTCTGACTTAAGTCTGTCTTAAGACAAAATCCTAACTTCTGTGAATACCAAAAGTAGTAAGTTTAGGATTTTGTCTTAAGTTAGTTCTGTAAATCGGGCCCCTTGGGACCAGGTCATTGCCTACGAGTTCTCGACCAATGGATGCTGGGGAGCCTGAAATACAAGCCCTCCAAAATCAGGAGCTTCATGTGCAACTGTGTTTTGAGGTCACAACGCCAGTAATGCACAAAAGCAGATTGTTTGCAACAGCAAAATCTTTTTTTCACAATGTATCTAAGATCTTTTAGACGGCAACAACTAATGTCTTTCTGACTTATAAAAGGGTTCTGCAATCCATTTCAAATTGTAAATAGTAAAGCACTTGAAAGGAGTATCTCCTACCATCCTGGTAGTATCAGTGGTTTGTGATTATAATTGCTGTTATAAATCTTTGATCACTTACTGATCTCTGATTCGTGGTTGATACTGATTTGCAAGGAAAGCTGTCCACTTGGGGAAGTTTCCCCTTTGTAAATCATGTGTGGCATCTGGAGGAGCATGTAATGGTCCAATGGATCATAGCTTGCTCCCCCAGATGCAATCTCAAACTTCTCTTTTTAAGCGACACATGTCACCTTTATGGATGCAGACTGCTTTTAAAACATGTTTCTTATTTGGGAATTGCAATACAAGAATGGAGGTCTTCTGTTTCTTGAAGGCCTCCATCTGTGAATTCACAGCCAATGACAAGAGGTTGCAAAGTGCAACATGTTAATTGTTATGCATAATTGTAGCCAAAGTTTGAGATTTTCAAGACATTCTTATCAAGAAAATGTAGTTTGATCCATGCACAAAGGACCACCGTGGTCTCCTCTTTCCAGTTTCCAGAAATGTCTGGGTTTAGTAGGGTTCCCTAGTTACTGGCTGACCCAGGGCCCAAATATTGCAACTATTCAGCAAGGCAAGTGAGAAGAAATTGGCATTTACTGCCACTTTGATGACCCATTGGGATTTCCCCCACTCTGCTGACCCATATGTCAAAACGACACCCAAAACAATCCAAATGTCCTCTTCCTTGCTCTTGGGGTAGGTATAGGGATTCTGTAGGCCCCAAGTAGGCAAAAAGAAAGACTATTATGGCTGAAGGGTGGGGGCTTGCCTAATGCCCCGGTGGCTTGCATTCGCAACATATTTTCCCCTAAAGTGTGTATATGTATATATTTCTCTCTATATATAGACAGATATATATATCTATAAATTGAGATATATAAATATATGTATGTGTATATATATATATATATATATATATATATATATATATATATATATATATATATATATATATATACACCCCCTGAGGCGAAATACGTAATAAACAACCCAATCTCCCCCTGCGGGGGAGGCACAAAGGCTGCATATACATTCTGAAGTGGGCCGTTGCCAAGACAAGAACCCTTGTGTTTTTCACTATGCCGAGATCCCTGGTAGCTAGTGGTCTTTCTACCCTTGTGGAGCAAAGTTGGGGCATACCCTCCAATCTGCTCCTGGGGGGCGGAGCAGAACACTGTATAGCACTGACCCTGGCCCAAGGGATTTTTCACCCAAAAAAGATATCCCTGGTTCTCAGTGGCCTTTTTACCCCCAGGTGGAGCAGTCCTCCCTGTTTGCCCCCTAGGGCAAAAAGACTGTATGTCATTTTTTGGGTGGTGGCATGGCCTGATGTGGGCGTGTGCTTGAAATCCCAGTTGCCCAGTGGGTCTCCACCTCCTGCGGGGTGGAGAAAGACTGTACGGTACAGGAGGGGAGAAAACCACTGGCCTTGCTCAAGGGACTGCCCCACCTCTTGTGAAAAGAGATCAGTGCTCAGGTGTGGGAGGGATACAGTTATTCCATTAACACAATGTGCTCTCACCTTGTTTTGCAGTGATTTTAAAACTCTGCATGGTGGCGTTACAGCAAATTAAAACAAGCATTAGAAATGCAGTAGGTCTTGCATTTTTGTGAGTTAGAGCTATTGGCATAGCTCAACAGCTTTTATTAATAAACAAAAAGGGAGGGAGGGTAAAGAACTGGAGCCACTCTTAGACCCCCTGATAAACAGTGCAAAAACAACAGAAGAGTGGGGCCAGAAATAATGACAAACCAGCAGAGAGAGTCACTCTTATATGTAAAAAGAACCCTCACTCACCAACCTAGTTGGTGACATGCTTCATCATTGGGTTCCCACCAAAGAGGCCGAATGCCTCTCTGTTGTGCTTTAACGCCTGATTACAGCAGGGCAGGTTTAGTCAAGGTGATAGTGCAAAGAGAAATCAAGTGATAAATTAAAATCCGAAAGGTTTTTAATAATGGAGTGGAAAGACAAAGTTGAAAGGTGAAATGGATGATAGACCAGATAAATTGACCAGTCACATCACTGCGTGAAAGAAATGTGGTCTACATGTTTCAGCCTCACAAGTGCCAGTAGTGCCAGTAGCGAGGCTTTCTTCAGGACCTAATGCCACAGCGGTATGCACTCGCTACACAGGCGTTAGTTCTTGAAGAAAGCCTTGATATTGGCACTTGTGAGGCTGAAACATGTAGACCACATTTCTTGCACGCAGTGATGCGACTGGTCAATTTATCCAGTTTTGATAGCCTACAAAATAAAAAGGCAGATCAGGATGACCAGGAGGAACCACAGACATATTGGGATGGACAAAGCAAGCAAACAATGAGTGAAAAAGCCTGGGCGTGACCCAAGCACGCAAAGGTGGGAGAATCAGACTCCACCAATAAAAACCCTATATTTCTAAATGGCGCAAAAACAAACAAATGGCAATTAATGGGCATGCCAAAAGCCGATCGAGGAGATAACAACAGGTCTTGCGGATAGCGCATGCGCACTGCCTAGGCTCGACCTAAAGAAGAAATCAAACACTGGAAGCAAGGAATGTTCTTCCTTGGCATCCCAACTTTGTTTTTTATATGGTTTGAATCTCTTTTTTGAAATTTCAACATGCAAGAATATAACAATGCAGGGTTAGCTGTTGCGCCACCGGTGTTGCGTAACTTATGGCTTAACACCTTGGCTGCTAGGCGTTTTCCCGCTGTGTGCTGCAAATTGCTGTTTTACTTTATTTATGACGAGCTCAGCTCGTCATCAGCACAGCTCAACTGTGCATCATGACGAGCTGAGCTCGTCATCAGCATCGAAAGGGTTAAATGGCCAATCAAGGTCAGCGAAAACATAACACAGGGCTTGTAACATAACAGGAAACCCTCAGAAGAAAGAAATAAAAGGGGGAAAAAATGTATAAACCCCACCACGCCCACCCTCCCTCACCACCCCACCTGTGTTACGTGTCCACTAACTAGGCTGTCTGAAACTGTACTTGGCCCCAATCACTTCTCTGTCTGCTGAGTATCGGAGAGGCGCAACAGTCGGGGGTACCGTGGGCAGGTGACTTCCCAGAATTCAGATGCTAAGAGAGATAGGAAGGGTTGCCACAGCTCAACATACCTGGACCCCGCCCCTGCTATTGTCAACGTCAGTTTCTCCATTCCGAGAACATGCCACAGGCAATGTAGCCAGCCTGTGAAGGTTGGTATGTGGGAAGTACGCCAGTGTGTGAGTATATTTTGTGTTTCAGAGCCTAACGCAATTGCCAATCAGGCGGCCTCTACGGGATCGCAGTGGGTAAGTCAGGGGATATGGGAGGTCCATGAGGACATATGCCGGGAAGCGTGGAATTTCTGTATCGAAGTGTTTATCCACTTCATCCAAAACCTGGTTCCAATAAGGTTGGATATATTCGCACTCCCACAATAGGTGTTCCAGGGGGCCTACATGGTCACAGCCCCACCAACATGTCACCCCCTGAGTGGGATCTATTGAATGAAGACGCCACAGGGTATAGTACCAGTAGGTAGCTACTTTTGTGAGGGTCTCTGTTAGCCCCATGTGGTATGCTGAATGGCGAGCCCTATAATATACCCCCTTCCCACTCTTTGTGACTGAGTGTTCTGCCTAGTTCCCTTTACCAGCCCGCCTGGCCGGAATTATAAGTGTGAGCCTGTAGCATTTTGTACAAATCTGAAATTAGCTTTTTTTCTGATGTGCGTGTGATAAGCCATCGCTCATAGGTGGAAAGGCGCCTACTGGCCTCGGGTCGGACCTGAGCTTGGAGTGCCCAATGCCGTACCTTGAGGTAGCAGAGTCTCTCCATTTCAGGCCGCCCATATTCCTGTTTAAATTGATGGAACGGAATAACCCCGTCTGTGTCAAACATGTTGTACAAAAGGCGGCATCCAGAGGGTCTCCATCTTGCGAAAGCAACTGTGTCCATACCCGGGCTAAAGTCGGAATTATCTACCAGCGGGGTGAGCGGAGACGGGAAGGTGGTGAGATCATGCCTGATATTAGTGTGATCCCGCGCTTCTAGGGTGACTCGTGTGATATGAGAGGCATATAAATTGGGGGGACTATGACGCTTGCGGAGGAATGGGACTTCTTGCAGAGGTCTGGCAGCTACTGTCTGATCCTGGAACAGCCAGTGTTTCTCCGACTCTCATCTACTCCACTCAACCAGGTGGCGCAGTTGGGCTGCTTGGAAGTAGAGCCAGAGGACAGGGATCCGGAGCCCACCCCTCTCCGGTGGGAGCGTCGCTAGCGTCTGTTTCAGTCACAGCTTCCGACCGTTCCAGATGAACTGTGCAAGTTCCGATTGTGTCTGCTGTATCCAACCTGGAGGCGGTCAGAGAAGAATAGTTTGGAACAAATAAAGGATCATGGGTAGGATGGTCATTTTGACGCTGCTATTTTGCCAAGCCACGAGAGAGGATAATTCTTCCACTGACCAAGCTCTTTGCGGATCTTCTGTTGCAAGTGTGCGTAGTTGGTGGTAACTATGGTCGGGAGAGAGGAAGCCAAATGAATACCCAGATATGGGATTGTGTCCTCCGCCCATTGGATGAGGTGAAGGCCCTGAAGATATTCACGGGTGGGGCGTGACAGAGAGAGATCCAGGGTTATCAACTTTTCCATTTTCACCTTAAACCCTGCAGCCCATGCGAAGATTTCTAAGTCCACTAGGCAAGCTGCCAACGCGAGACTGGGGTTGGACAATGAGATCAAAACGTCATCAGCATAGAGACTGATCGTATGAATATAGCCACCAAATTTAATCCCGGTGATTGATGGATTAAGCCAAATCCTCTGGGCCAAAGGCTCCATATTGAACTCAAAAAGAAGGGCCGACAGGCACTTGCCTTAGGTCCCGTTGGTGCTGCAGCATTCGGTGCCCCCGCCGCGTCTTTGTCCGGAGCTGGAGACGTCAGGGTGCTGCTGGGCCTTCACTCAAAATAGCAGGGCCACAGTGCCACTGCCATCAGCTAAGCCGCAGCGGGTAACCCCCAGGAGTCTCCAGGCCATCAGGATCCCTGACCATCACCAGGTATGGCCTTCCACAGTGTGCCGTCCAGACTCGGAATTCGGGCTAGATCACAGCCCTCCGCATGGCTCCGGCCACCGTAGGATCAGGTCGCCCAAGATGGCGGCCCTCCGCTCTGCCGTGAGGGAATTCACTCACTGCTAAGCCCGTGGGAGCATCTCCGATTCCGAGATCTCCCAGGGGCTACCGAATCTCTGCTCGTCGTCCTGGGGAGCGGGTCCTGAAGCTCCGAGCCGCTGCAGCCCCCCCCCCCCCCCTGGATCGGGGCACGTCACTCAGCAGCCGCCTCTGGGTGACGGGGACAAGCCATGCAGGGTCGCGGTACAGCGGGCCGTTCACTGTCTTGCCATTTGCCACCAAGATTTCACGCTCCACTGAGACCCTGCCGCTGCTACGTTGATGGGGCACCGCGGAGGGCCTTCCGGTTGCTTTCATCTTGGCCACATCCCCAACTTTGTTTTTTAAAGAAAATACTTCTGTTGAGGCAGCTAACCCCTTACTGATTACCACACTGTAAAAAGTATTGTGGCTGCCGGGAATGCATCTAGGGCCAGACTATAGAGGTTAAGTTGTGAAGAATGGAATAACCATCTGGCTCCATGCATGCCAGCCTCCTGCAGCAACATCTACTAAAGTACAAAATCTAGGATCTATCATGGACTGCACCCTATCACTCATCCGGCAGGTGAACTAAGTCACATTAGAAAGTTTTCCCATCTTCTCCATGTATTGTTCCCTTAGTTCCAGCGGCTACTGGTTAGGTTCAAGGAGCAGGAGTGAATAAAAACAGAATTACTCAACATATTCTTTTGCTGGTAATGGTAAAAATGTTATATATTCAGGTGAATCATTGCAAAAAGTTGATAGGTTCCCATGTTATATGTGACACTTTCAGCCAGTACTAGCCTTTTTATCACAACCGGCTGTGCTGCTTTTTGAGGTCATACGTACAATGTTAAATGTGAAACTACAAGTCACAGATTTCAATAGGCTGGTGGCTCTGACCAGGACTGACCCAAGGGCCCCCAAGTGACACTTGGCCACTGGCCACTTGTCATCAAGCGATATCCAGTCCTGGATGTTTAACCAAAACTGCTGAAGGCTTTAAAAGAGGCTCTTTAGCAGTCTTTTAGCTGCTTTTGGAGGGCAAAGCTGCATAGTACCCGGCTGTTCTCCAGCTTTCAAGTAGGGTGTTTGTAAAACATTGGATTAAACCAAAGAGGAGACATCCATGAATCACAAGGAACTGTTGAGCACCATTGTCTGTCTTTGCATCCATACTATCCCTGACCTGCAGTCTAATTCTACGTCTCTCTGAGCTGCGCCTGTCTCTCATTACCTCCAGTTCCCTCCCTCCCTATCTTCGTCTTTATTGTATTCTTCCCAACCCTACTCCAAGTCCTTGGGCACCTCTTTGTCCCTACCCTGTTGTATGTCCATGTACCTTTTCCCTGCCTTCAACTTTCACTTTGTGCCCTGCACTAAATTGGTGTCTATCCCTTGCCTATTCCTTGTCCCTCTAAGCTCTCTCTCCTACACATTAGATTGTTAAGATCAGATAGAGAGTGGTGAGTGAAGGGCATGAAGAAATGCGGGATTGAGCAGGCATGTAGCCTATGGTGCAGCAGGTTGACTACCTCATAAGCGAAAGCACCCAACTCACCAGGTTGATGTTGCCGTCTTCCATTGTATTAGCAGAGGTGGTATGTCTGCTAGTTAGACAAATGTGAGTGAATCAAGCAGTGTAGGAATAGAAAAGGTAGCTGGACTAAGCTCAGCATATCACTACTATAAGCAACATCGACAAGGATGATAGACGCTACGGAAGCATCCATATTCAGCCGAGGTGTTCTGGGACTGGAGGCTTGGGAATCAGACCTGCAGTGGCGGGAGGTTGAGGAGTAGCATCACAATGTTTTTCACATAGATGTAAAAAAGTGCATCAAAATGTCTTCCAAAGGTGGAGATACGGGCAACCGTGCCATTAATAGCCACAAAAGCCTTTGGCTGACATGAGGAATCTAGAAGTCAAGGCTTAAAGACTGAGGCTAAGCTGGACTGTGGATGCCTGAATGGGCATTAAAATCAATCTCATCTTTCCACGTTGAGGGTAATGTATCTGTGCAAACCTCTACTGATGGGGTGACACCCAAACACAAAGCATTATCTTTGTTGTTCAGCATTTGCTCACCTGGTGAAGGCCCAGGACAACTATTTGGGGCGACAAGACTGGCTGAAATGCCAACCAGAGACTTAAGCCACAAAAAGAACAAGAACTATAACTTTTCAAACAGTTATATGAAACAATTCCTGTAGTTCTTCACTGCATTTTGTGTCTGAAAGGTTCTGTTGCAGGTTCCATTTCCTTGTGGCTGGCCGCGTTTTCCTGACCTTTGCTCCCTGTTCCCATTACTAACCCTTCAAAGGTGCCCCGTGGGTTCAACAGCACAAGGGAGCGCTTTGTGGGCAAAATCCCCTCACAAATAGCAGCAACGACCTCCTGGTGTCTATTCCTTTCAAGATTATTAATATTTATTAAATATTTAATGCATTTAAAGCATGAATATGAGTCAGTAGAGGACAGAGCGTCGTGTGCGGAAAACGATTCGGCCCGGTCTAATTAGTGGAATAACAAAGGAGCAGACAGCACTGTATTTCCTCTCCTCCAAGGAGGGGGTTTCTTCCGCACCGCCCAGCAGCCACAAAGAGCATGCATTAGTTCAGGCAACCAGCCGGCCAGAGACTCCGTCACAGCCCCCCTCGGGTGACGCACCGCTCCCGCAGCGCACAGAACAACAAAACATGTCGGGACATGGGACAAGACGCACTGACAGGAGCCCGGCGATCAATCCACTGCCGTGTAGATGGCAGGGTATCGATCAACAAGGTGTGATAACCAGTCTTATTTTTGCACGCAGTATTGATTTTCTACAGGGGAAGTCACAAACACCTCTGCTGGTGAGAATGTGTTTATTGCAGTCCAGGCTGTGTTGTTGTTTCTTCCTGGGTTCTTGGAAGCAGCGGAGTACCCGGATGTCAAATGTATACAGAGAGCCGGCGCTGCCAGTCTGGTGCGTCCAATGAGCTTCCTATTCTACCAGTTTATTCTTTTTCTGGTCTCACTTTCGACACTGTAGCTGTCTTTTGTGAAAAGTCTTTAATAAATCAAAGTTAGTAATCTTCTGGTTTGCTATCCCCTTTTTTCTCCATCTTAATTTCCTATTATTTCCCCCTTTCACACCCCCTTTTCCTCTCACTTTGAAAGTGGATAGGGGGGCTGCCAAGCATATATTTTGTGAAACTGTACGTATCATAGCCATTCTGGGCTGCTACCCTGTATCGACAAAGCGCTGACAATTATATGCTATATGTTGTAAGAAGAAAACAATAAAAAATATTAAATAAATAAATAAATAATGCGGAGATTGGTCTTATGGTCAGCACTCTTCAGCCATTGGCTGTCATACGCTTTTCATGGTTTGCCATTGCACGGATGAGCTGTCCGTCAAGGCCATGGCCTATTTGTGTTTAATTTAGATTTAGGTGAGGAGAGCAAGAAGTCATCTTGTGTTTTTTTTTTTAACCTCAAAACAGTATCTTGTTTTCGACCAAAAAAGCAGCAGCATGAAATGATTAGCAGTACAGTCTTTCCATAAACATTTTGTAAGGTGGTCAGATATGAAATGGACATATTTTGTAAATAGAGTTTATGAAACTTGTTAGTACGTTACTTCAAATATATACATGGGAAACAACCATTACAACGCAGTCAGTACAATGCACTACCTTTACAACACGGGTGTTACAACGTGACTGCATTTACATTGAATGCCATTACAACGCAGGCATTACAATGCATGTCACTACAACATATGCCATTACAATGCATACCATTACAACGCATGTCATTACAACGCATTATAAGGTAAGTAATGGAGTTTGTTTTAGTTTTAGGGTGGGCATGGGTTTGGGGTTACATGGGAATAGTATTTTTTACCTCTACACTATCCAACACTTACCCTACTGTTGCACTCACTGAAGTGGGAATAGTAATTTTTACCCCTCCGCTATCCAGCATTTTCTCTACTGTTGCATTCAGTTGAGTGGAAATAGTAATTTTACCCCTACACTATCCAAAACCTACCCTACTCTTACCCTAAAAGTATTATGCGTTGTAATGGTTTGCGTTTTAATGGTATGCATTGTTATGGAATGCGTTGTAAAGGTAGTTTCTAAAAATGCGCTGTAGTGGAATGCGTTGTAAAATCATGCGTTGTAAAGGTAGCTGCGATGTAAAACCCACGGGGTAAAGGCATGCATTGTAATTTTTTGCATTGAAATGTCATATATTTATATAAATGGACCAACATTATTTTTTGTGGTTCTTTGTACATCTAACCAGGCTTTTATGCAAGAGCTTGCTATTTGCAGAGGTAGAAAAAGAAAATATTGAAGTAGGAAAGAACTGATCAGATGTAGAACAACCTGCAATATCATTGTTGTAACAGATCAGAGTGTAGAAACAGATTACAACTTAGAGACCAGAGAGAAAGGGGGATGGGATGGAATGGAGGAAGAAGTGGGGCCTAGCGGGTAGGCTAATGTTCTATTATTAAGAAATGGCGATAAGGTAAGAATTGTCGATTTCAATGGCATTTTTGATTTTTGTAGCTAAAGATCCAGTTTGTTCCCTAAATGTTTTGACAGGCCACGATTAGTATTTTTATTGAAATAGTAGTGTCTGCACTCTTTATAAATGAACCCAGGTCATGTGTGGTATGATATGTTGGTGCAGTATTGTTATGTTATGGGTATTTGTATGGTGCACAACTCACTCAGGAGGGTATCCTCGGATTGAAGCAGGAGCAGTGTGGGCCGAGCCAGGGTCGAGACCAAGTGAACTGCGGAAGAGGCTCCGATGTGCAGGGACAGGTTGTTCCAGGCTTTAGTAGTGAAGTAGGAGAAGGCATGAGTTCTGGTTCTGATTTTGAAAATGCAGGGTTTGCAAATCTGTCTCAACAAATGTGTCTGGTAGGTTTGTGGAATTTTGTGCGATTGTTGAGGTACTTGGGTGGGGACAATGCTGTGTAGGGCTTTGTTTGTGTACCCATGTATACCCTTGTATGTGTATTATGCGTTAAAGAAGTGGCTTTGCCAACGATTACTACTTCTATCTTGTCTGTTTGAGCTTGAGGGTGTTGGTTTTCATCCATCTGGCAACTTCGGTAATGCAAGTGAAGAAAAGGGTGTGAGTGTTTGCTGTCTTGTCACATAAGATGTAATGTTGATTCCGTGGGCAAGGATGAAGCTAGGAATTGGTAGTCAAGTAGGCATTGAACAGAATGGGGCTGTGTGAGGATCCTTGTGGATCTCTGTAGATGAGGTTGACGGCATCCGAAGTGGAAGGGGGCCAGGCTGAATGACTGGGCGTGGCCTGTCCGGAAGGAGCAAAGCCAATGAAGTCCAAGACCTTGGATGCAGGGATTGTGCAGTTGTTGATTGTTTTTCATTGCCATTTGTTAGTAAGAAACCAATAAGAAAGAGATCAGGTTCTGAAATTCTATGAGATGCAATTTTATATCATGGGCCTAGAATGAGGTCACATGAGTTTAGGGACATTTGTTTTTGAATGATATCCTCTACGTTTTTTTTAATCTGAGCCTAAAGAGAGTTAGCGTTGCTACAGTGGAAGAGAATATTGTCCAGATGAGCATTTTCATTTATGCAGCTCCAGCAGGATGATGACTCTGACAACCCTTGTTTGAATATCTTTTCAGGCATCCATTCAGTGCCCAAAATTTGCACTGAGATATCAGAGGGGAGATCGTGTGTTTTAAGCAGTTAGTCCAAATCTTGGTCTATTAGTAGGGAGACACATTTTTTAATCTAAAAAAGAATTCTTACATTTTCTGTAAATATTTTAAAGTATGAAAACACAAAAGACAGCATGCTCAACTTGATCGACACACTCAGTATGGTAGAGCATGCTATCAAATCAGTGCACTCCATAGGCCGCACCCGCAGCCCATCTTTCCGACATCAGCTTTTCAAAACTAACCTCCAGTAACCATACATTAGAATGACAACATTGCCATTCCCAACAGTCTGATCTGTGTCCAACAAACACATTGAGGTCAACCCAAATGACAATAACAAACATTCTGACCCTTCAAATACTTCTCAATAAACAACATACAGCTCAAACTCAAATCTCACTCTGATCTTCCACATCTAAGATCAACAAAGTGTCTTTCAGGCATTTCCGCAAAACCATGGGAATACTCATGCTCCAACTAAAACATGAAAATCCAAGCTGAATTCTTCAGCACCCAGCTACTACAAAGGCCTCACCAACAACAAACTCTCCTTCTGCAGACAGTAAAGAAAATGTGAAAAAAGCCACCAATGACCTCATACTTCTAAAGTCCCTCTGCTTATTATGCAGACAATTCATCACCTCAGCCAAAGCCAAGTATTATACCAACACCATCAATAAAGGCACTAAGGCAGGGAATGGAGGAGGATTGTAGACATAGTATTGCAGTGGTCTCTAAACAAGATCGATGTAATTACTGTCCCTTCACTCTGGCTCAGCAGCGATATGTGGCGAGTGCTGGGAAGAGAATGAAACTGTCCCTTATTAACTGTCGCTCCCTGGGGAAACACAAAATGGAGGTCCATGATCTATTAATAGATGGACAATTGGATGCCCTGTTCTTAACAGAAACGTGGCTTAATGAAGATTCTGCACCAGACATAATAGATGCATTACCACCAGGGTATGATATTAAGAGGATTGATAGACCATTTGGGCGCGGAGGTGGATTAGCTATAATCACTAAAGTAGAAATACGGTGCACTCTGGAGCCAGTGGACATTAAAGAAAGCGAAGCAGGTTTTTTCTCTATCGTAGGTCAAGATAGTCAGATCCTGAAAGGATTTCTGATCTATAGGCCCCCAGGTCCAGGGACCAGATTTATGGAAAGCTTGATAGAACAACTGATACAACCTGCCTTAAAATATGAGAGGCTGCTGCTTTTAGGGGATCTAAATTTTCATTTTAACGATCCCACTAATAAAGAAGCCCGGGAGTTTCGCAATGAGCTTGCAGCTATGCAAATGACGCTTAAATCTGAACTCCCCACCCAAGATCGTGGGCATTTATTGGATCCGATCTTTTCCAACTGGGAACTGTTGAGCATAGATACTCCAGTTCCTGTGGTATGGTCGGACCATTACCTGATCCCCTTTCAGATCGTGGTATGAAAAGGGAAAGCATACAAGACCGATGACATAACTAAACGCAGGAAGTGGGTAGGCTTTTCCAGAGCTAAATTTAATGAACTTATGAAACAGGGTGGACCCCCAGCAGGTCAAGAGATAGGGGCAGCCTGCGAAATACTGGACAATCGCATCCTGCAAGCTCTTGATTACACAGCCCCTTGGACAAATAACAGACCATGGAGGCAATCCAAATCAGCACCTTGGTTTGGGCCCGAGCTTGTCAAGGAAAAGGCGGCTTGTAAACAGCTTGAGAGACGTTGGAGGAAAGGTTATTCGGTGGTAGACAGGCTGGCCTATAAAACTAGGCTTAAGGGCTATCATGCTTCGATTAGGAAGCACCGGACGGCATACTACAAAGTTAGGATAGAGGGTGCGGAGAACTCAATTAAAGAATTGTTCGCGGTATTCAAGGAAGTGAGTTTCCTTTCAAGCAGCGCTGGCCCATTGGATTGCTCGGCGGAATCTTGCGACCTAGTGGCCCAATATTTCGCTGATAAAGTGGGGAAAATCTATTCCTCATTCCCAGTGGAAGTTAGAACAAAGCTTAGGACAGAAGATGCCACCAGCTACTGTGAAGGAACTGAGTTACTAGTATCCTTCAGTACTCCCCAAGAGGACATTCTAATTGACATAGCCTCCAAAATTTAATCAGGCTCCCCTAAGGATCTAGCACCTGCCAAAATACTTAGAGAAAGTATTAACATACTGGAACCTCACATACGCCACCTGCTGGATCTGTCTTTTGGCTCAGGGAGTGTTCCGTCAGTATGGAAAGAGGCAGTGGTAATTCCGCAAAAAAAAAAACCTAACATCAGTGCAGAGCAATTAGACAATCTGCGACCAATCTCCCTCCTCCCTTATTTCTCTAAGATCGCAGAGAAAGTTGTTAATAAACAACTGACAGAGCACATTGAAACCTGTAAACTCTTACATCCCACCCAATCAGGTTTTCGGGCGTCTTACTCGACCGTATCTGCCCTACTCCTGTCCACTGAAACCATACGTAAGTTGGTGGACGAAGGCCATACCACAGCGCTGATCCTGTTAGACCTGAGCGCGGCCTTCGACACTGTAGCACATCACATCTTGCTGCAGTGTCTGAAAAAAGGAGGAGTAAGGGGCAGAGCTTTGGAGTGGCTAGAATCGTTCCTACGGGATCGGAGCTTTCAAGTCACCCAAGGCCCTCATCGGTCTAGGAGTATTATGCTTAATCAGGGAGTGCCCCAAGGGTCTAGCTTGAGCCCCACCCTCTTCAATCTCTATGTATCACCTATAGCAGAGATCACAGAGAGGTTTGGGGTTCAAGTAGTAACCTATGCAGATGACACCCAATTGGTGGTGTCTCTTGCACAGTCAGACGGGGCAGCAGCCAACAACTCCTCAATGTGCCTTCAAGCCGCAGCAGTTTGGATGGCTAATAACTGCTTGAAGTTAAATGGCAGTAAGACAGAGGTGCTGGTGGTGGGACATGCACCATCGGTGTGGACATCTGCATGGTGGCCGCAAGAGCTGGGGCCTTTACCCTCACCTAGTGAACAAGTGAAGAACTTGGGTATCTGGATAGATAGCAAGATCTCCTTCGAGCAGCATACCACTCGGGTGGCCGGCCAATGCTTTGGCATTTTGAGAACTATGCGGAAAACATTGGACCTACTCCCCACGACAGCCATGAAGACCATAGTCCATGCTCTGGTTACCTAGAGATTGGACTATGGGAACGTCCTGTACTTAGGAGCCAACAACAGATGTATCACTAGGCTCCAGCGGATACAGAATATGGCGGCCTGCATGATCCTGAAATTACCCAGGTGAGCATCCTCTAAGAAAGCCCTGGAATCCCTCCACTGGCTTCCGATTAAAGAACAGGTGCTCTATAAGACCCTAGTGTTCAGCCATCGTATCATGCAGGGAAAGGGGCCATCTTACGTGCTGGATCTATTGAATCCGTATATCCCGGGCCGGGACCTGAGATCTTCCGGTAAAGGGCTGGTGAAGGCCCCTAGGTTCAGAAGCGCTCGGATGGGTGGACGCTCCTTCCGAGTACAAGCTGCTCAACATTGGAATAAACTCCCATACGTAATGCGATCAGAAGTCTCGGAACGTATCTTCCGGAAACAACTTAAAACCTACCTCTTCCCTCTGGCTAAAGACTGAGGAGGTTAATAGGGGAGAACAGGGTGAGGATGATCCGTCTGTTGCCTAGGCCAGTCACTCTTAGCGCGGGGACACACTGCTCCCAGTGTAACCATGCGCTTTATAAAATGTATTATTATTATTATTATTATTGCAGAAAGAGAACACTCATCAACACAATCAAGCACGCATCAACCTGCATGCCATCAACTACTTCTTCCATGAAAAAATACAGACTATCCGACAGCCCATCAACAACACCTAACCTGATTCTCCTCCCAAGTGTATTCCACAATAGCCATCCTTCAAATCCTTGTCCCTCAAAGACCTTGGCAATATCCTCAGCTGTTTCTGTGAAGATGATGTATTCTGCTCATCCTTTAAAAAAAGCCCTCTTGTCGGAAGCTTTCTCAACCCTTTTCACCATCCTCAATACCTGCATCACTCAAAGCTTCTTCCAAGATGCTCTCAAAACAGGTCAAATTCTCCTGTTCCTAAAGAAATCCATGCTAGACCCTGTACACATTGTCAATTACCAGCCCATCACCCATCTTCCCTTCATCATCAAGATTATAAAAAATCAGTCTATCCGTAACATCAAGCTCACATGAACATTAGCCAGCTCCCTCACGAATACCGATATGGTTTCGGATCATGCTGTAGCACAGAGCCATTACCTTTCAAATGATAGACAATGCGATCCCGATCACAGATAAAGATGATCCCGGACTACTGATATTACTAGACATCGCAGTTTTCTCTGACACGCTCAACCACCCAACCCTCATTCCCACCTTGAAGCCTTGAAAAGATTACACTGGAAATGTTCTCCAGACGACACCAGTTCACCCAAATAGGCACTGAAGATCCAGATCATCTGCAGAGTTTCTCAGCGCTCGATCTATAGATGGAGCCTCTTAGGACTTTGCTCATAGATAATGCAGGAAACTGGATTATTAGTTGAGAGGGGTGGAAGCCCCACTTGAATAGCAAACACAATCCCTGCTATGGTCAACAACAAAAGTCAAAATCACTAATCTGTGCTTGGCCCTCTGGTATCTGTGCACAAAAGCAACCATGCAAGTATTTATCGAGCACTCAAACGGAAATAAAGGCAAGAATCCCAAATCAATTTAAAAAAATAGAGTAAAATGTAAATAAAAAAATGCACCCCAAAATGACAAAAATCCAATCAGTAGAACCAGAGGTATGAGTTTTTGAAGTTTTAGGTTAAAATAACACCAAAAAGAACAAAGCATCACTTGTGGGTATCTGGTCACGCTGTACTGGTCAAAGTCATAAGTTCAGGCTTCTCGTGATGGAGTGCAGGTCGGATACAGGGCCTTCTAAAAGTCCAAGTTCATGAGTCGAGCTACAGCTGGAGCTTCGCATTGGAGAGGGCTGTGAGGAGATCGTTCATTGCGCAAAGAACTGGACTCTGCTGAAAGTTCGCATTGGCATTTGACACATTGAGTCACTGTTTGGCATGAAGAGCAGGTCATCGTTGGAGCTTCATACTGGTGGATGACACAGAGGTCGTTGCCGATGCAGGCAGTCATCGCCGACGTGAAGAGTAAGTCTCTGCTAGAGATTCGCTTTGAAAGGCATTGTTGCTATTTCCCATCACAAAAAGTCTGCTCACAGTGACAAGGAGCCAAAAACCTCTAAACGTTCCCTTTTAAATTGGTCTTTAGGCAGGAGGAGTACACTCTGATGCCAGCCATGGGGTCAAGGACCTTGGGGACACCTCTTTGGGACTAGGACTCCATGCGGTATTGGCAAGCAGCAGGGCTCAGGCACGCCAAGACTTGTTCAATTGGTGTTGGTCAGCTAGACAGTTACAAGGAGGCATCTGGAAGCTTCTTGTGGCCCTGTAACTTAAACAGATGGTCAGCCAACTAACCCTTTGAGTCATTTCGAGGGAGCCTGGGTTCAAAACAGGTCCTGTCTTCCTTCTTCAGACAGCAAAGCTGTCCATCTGAATTTTAGACAGGGCCAGGAGTGTTCTGATGACAGATTCTGAAGGTGCTATACTTAGACTGAATACCAGCTTGTGGGTGGAGATGCCCCCTTTGTCTAACATTCCCTCTTTCTTGGGTTTAGCTCCAAAGGTTCTAGAGTAACAAGGGCCAGGCAGGCATAGGTATGAGTTGCATTTGTCAGTGGTAGGGAAGTCGAGAAGGGGGTGGGCATACTCATGAGGCAATCCTTTGAAGCCCAGGACGTCCTCTTCAGGAGAGGAACACCCTGTTCTACACCAAAAGCCTTTTTGTCCTTGTGTCTGAAAGGAATACATAACACACCACAGGAGAGTCATTCACAGTCATGTGACTAAGAACTGTCAGAAAGACACATTTGGTTTAGGCTGAAAAATGCCAACTTCCTGAAAGAGGTCTCTAAACACATAATATCAGAAATCTTAAATACCGAATGGTTGTTTATTGGTGACAAAAGAAAATTATGAAAAAGCAAATTCAAATATATTAATTATCGTGCAGTGGATCAAGGTGACAAAACATGCTCAGTGCTCTAATTTAGGTGGTACACCCATGTGATAGTAATGGTCAAAGCGTGTATCCAAAGCAAGAACAGCACAGCCCATTACAAATTGATAAACCGTGCAAATAGGCTCTGTAACAGCAGTCAATGTTTTGATTGTTTTCCCACTGGCCAGGTTCTGGCTTTGTTACGGGCGATGAGGCATACATTGCATTTCCTCCAAACGTCTGTGCCATATAGGCATACATCTTAAATCATGGAGGTCCGTTCTTAGGGTAACAATATGTATCAAATGTGAAGTTGATTTTGATATATTCATTTTGTCTTAGAGCATCTTCCAGCAACTACAACATTGGTATGTGCCCGCATAAGCGTGCTTGGGAGAGGAAGCTCAGGGATCATGGCATAATGTTTCACATATGATTCAAGCAGTATGTAAAACGTCAACTTGATTCTGAAGCTTGGATTTTAATTTAATTTAACTGAGTTTTATATAGCGGAAACTTGACCCGAATCGGGTATCAGAGCGCTTTACATAGCACCTGTTTCGTTACATGAGGACACATATTCATTTTGTTGTTAGGCACGGAGAGATTAAGTGATTTGCCCAGAATCACAAGATGTCAGCGTCATTGCCGAGACTCGAACCTGGCTCCCCAGATCCGAGGTCAACCGCCCTAGCCGTTAGGCCACTGTTCTGCCAAGAGTTTTCTGGCACCAGGCTACGATTAATGAACATGCGACAGACCACTTATTCATGAAAAGGTTAAATAAAGTAGCCCTGTGTGCTATGATTTTAAGGGTGCATTGTTTGCCGTTTAAGTTGTGTAGCTTTGGCTCATGGTGCCTTTTTTCTTCTCCTTCATCATTGTTTTCAAATGGCAGCAGATCTAACACCCAAAAGAAGAACTTAAATCTAGACCTCTATTTATTTATTTACATTTGGTGTAAGGTGGTTGAGACAGGGCAC
The DNA here is from genome assembly GCF_964263255.1 of Lissotriton vulgaris. Lineage (NCBI taxonomy): Eukaryota > Metazoa > Chordata > Amphibia > Caudata > Salamandridae > Lissotriton > Lissotriton vulgaris. The sequence goes on along the minus strand of NC_141686.1, from coordinate 66,187,882 downwards.
ATTATAGTTGAGCCAGGGTTAATGACGGATGAGCCAGGGCTAATGATGGATCCGCATGGACAAATAAAATGCAAGCCTGGGCAAATTATGGTTGAGCATAGCATATGATTCTGTGATCGAAGGCTGAGTCTGCGTGAATGAATGTAGAGCCTAGGCATGTGAGGACTGCAGTTAGGCCTGTGAAAGTTGAACCTGTGGCATATCATGGCTGCTTATCATTGTGATGACTAAGGCATTTCTGGCATAACATAGCTGTCTTCCAGTTAATAATATTTATTTTTACTTTCTTTGGTTATATTTTGCATTTTGATAAACTTACATTTTAGCTGAAAGAGCACTTCCTATGATGTGATTGTTGACAAATTCACACAGAACCACTTTCTGTGATGTCACCAGGGTGAACAGGTATTCGATGTCACACCCTGTGATGTCCTTAGGGTCAAAGGGTATGTGATGTCACTTCTGCTACTCCTGGCATTTTAGTGAATGGTCGCTCATGGGAACATCTCACTCAATTGTGACTCTAACTAATCAGTGAATTATTTTTACATAGCCATAACAGAGAGGTCACTGACGACCTAACCCACTCAAACAAAAAAAGCCGTAATAGTAGCAAGCCTTCAAAATGGTACACCAAATAACTCTTTAAAGAACAGAGAACTCTCAGAAATACAGAACGCAAATGGCGACACAACCCTTCCATGTTGAACTTAAAAACCCTGTGCTGTAAATGTACAAAAAAACATTTTTTCAGGCCAAAGCATCTTTCTTCAGAGCACTACTATACATGGAAACATCATCCCTGGAAGAGATGACACTTCAGAAATGGATGCCTCTTCACTACCCAAACCCAGAGAAAGTCAATCCCTGGATGTAGCTCCTCAGCAGTGACACACACCAGTACAAGACTGGCTTGACCCGGCATACATACTTGATTGCAAGTCAACCATTGTTGAAACTTGTAAGTCTCTGGGCAACAAAATGAGCATGCAATCACACAGCAGTCCTCTAGCAAAGAGCGTCCCAACACCAGATCAGCATGCTCTGAAAAACTAAACTCCTGTATCCAATCCTGTCCGAAAAGTTCAAATCTACAGCACAATCAATAGTGCGCTCAAAAGTGGACTACGGAAATACCCTACTGACCGGCATTGCCAGAATCCAAATAGCCTCCTGAAGGCAGCCTTAAATGCTCCAGTGCCATTAGTGTCCGGCACAAAAGAAGACACTAAATCAAACCCATACCGATCACTCTGAAATGACTACACCTAGTGCTTAAATGCTTTCTCTTACTGGCATCCATTGTACACGAGGAGGTACATGGAGGTTTAGTGATGATCAGTGAGCTACTTAACCCAAGAAGGTGCCATCTCTGGAGGTTCCTGACTAGGATATCCTTCAAAAAATCGCACATGCTAATCCAGTCCACCTAAGAGAGCACCCCAAAGGTCTGTCCCACTATCCCATCCTCCTTAGTAACAAACCCTTTTTAATGACACCTTCAAGAAAGAAGTCAAACTTATGCTCTTCTAAAGGCACATTGGGATATAAATATACACATTTCATAAGAACCTTCACATCAAAATAAACAAGAAGTATGTATCTCTTCCCTTCTGGACTTACTGCTTGTATTCTAATCACAGATACTTCTACCTGGGGTGGATATTAATCCACATACATATTTGACTCATGCCCCCAATGTCTCCAAATTGTCTTGTGCACCAGAGAAAAAAACTGTGGTACATGTACATGTACTGTACTCATACAAAGACATCTAAGAGGCATGTGAATATCACTATTTTGCCTCATAAATGTGTGCTTTGTAAAGCACCCAGCTATTCCGATTGGTCTGGTTTACGCTTTACAAAACTACAAATAGATAAATATACTGACTCTTGACACATTGGCCAAATAAATAAATACATTGACTCCGACACAATGGAGGCATTGTCATAGGGAGACTTGGTTATTCTGGCAAGCATGAATAAATCCTGTGGACAGCAGCGTTGCAGAAGGAATCGAGTTAGGAAGGGCATAGGATTCTCCTATTCCAAGACCTAAACATCAATGGGCAGATTTACTAAAATTTTGCAGTGCAAAATATTTATTTGAAGTTTACCTTCCAATGCAATGTTTTGAGCTAGAAGGTTGCCTGAAAGTAACACAAAGTTTGTGTCAAGGGGCAAGTGGCTCTATGGGTCTTTCCATGCAACCACCCATGGGTTTTGACACAAAACTCTATCTTCTTACAATAGACAGGGGTTTGTTGCAAACAATAATGCCTTCATGAGGCCGACAATAAAAAACAGAAATGTTTTTATTTCTCCAAACCTTTCCAGCTTTCCATGTCTGCTGCACTGTAGAGCACACATCCAAAGTGGGAAAAGTCTTAAAGTGTGTCTATGTATCTTAATATTCTAGGCATGACGCAGACACCTTTACACTATGGTGTCTGCATCATGCCATACTTTCATGGCTGCACTGCGTTGGATGAGATTTAATAAACCTACCCCATAAACTTTGATGGGAAAGAGCTCTATTGTGGGTTGAAAGAGAGTCAACCAATTTAGAGATTACAACCTTGCTACTAGACACCTGCCAGACTAAAGGTCCACTATTGGAATAAAGACTTTAGGGCAGACTCACAAAAGTAATTATGAGTATGGGATGAAGAACTATAGGAGTACTGTTTTACATTCTCTTACATGCCTTTGTGAATTGGTCCTGAAATGTTTACGCATAAGCCACCTTCATGTTCACGCCCAGCTAGTTAGTAGCAGTAGTGTTCACTGGCTGTTACTCCTTTCAGTGTCTGTCTTGAGTGTGGGACTACTCTTGTTTTGTAGCTTGGTAGGAAGGCTCAGTTTGGCCTTTATAATCATCGCTAGTTCCCATGTGAATCTGTTCTGTTTGCTGTCCCACTTTCAGATACTACCCTGTTGCTTGCAGTGGTTTTACAATAGATATCATTTACAGGCTTGGTAAGACTGTTCTACCTTTCAGGTTTTGTGTGGTTCCTGTTTGGGGTGTATCTGTCTTGTGTGTCTGATTTGTTGCCTTCCTTGAATGCAACAAATCCTTCGACCCCTCACAGTCCGGCTTCCGAGCCAAACACAGCACCAAAACCGCCCTCATCGCAGCTACAGACGACATCCGAACGCTACTGGACAACGGAGATACAGCTGCCCTCATCCTACTTGACCTCTCCGCAGCCTTCGACACAGTCTGTCATAGCACCCTCATACAACGCCTCAGCAACGTCGGAATACAAGGAAAAGCTTTGGACTGGATCATCTCATTCCTCGCCGGAAGAACCCAGAGAGTCCGCCTCCCCCCATTCAAATCAGAGGCCACCGAAGTCATCTGCGGCGTACCACAAGGATCATCACTCAGTCCCACCCTCTTCAACGTTTATATGAGTCCCCTCACATCCATCGCGTGACAACACAACCTCAACATCATCTCCTACGCAGACGACACCCAGCTGATCCTCTCCCTCACCAAAGACCCAAACACCGCCAAAACCAATCTACACGAAGGAATGAAAGAAGTAGCCGAATGGATGAAGAACAGCCGTTTAAAACTTAACTCGGACAAAACGGAAGTCCTCATCTTAGGATCATCCCCCTCTGCCTGGGACGACTCATGGTGGCCACCGGCCCTGGGTACAGCACCCATACCTACAGATCACGCACGTAACCTGGGCTTCATCCTGGACTCCTCCCTCTCGATGACCAGACAAGTCAACGCTGTCTCATCATCATGCTTCAACATCCTACGTATGCTCAAAAAAATCTTCAGTTGGATCCCCACCGAAACAAGAAAGACGGTCACCCACGCTCTGGTCACAAGCCGACTGGATTACGGAAATACCCTTTACGCCGGAACCACAGCCAAACTACAGAAAAAACTCCAACGCATCCAAAACGCCTCAGCCAGACTCATACGGGACATCCCCCGTCAAGCTCACATTTCCGGTCACCTGAAAGACCTCCACTGGCTCCCTGTCAACAAGAGAATAACGTTCCGTCTCCTCACCCACGCACACAAGGCCCTCTATGACCTAGGACCCGAATGCCTCAACACACGGCTGTCCTTCTACACCCCCACCCGCCAACTACGATCGTTCAATCAAGCCCTCGCCGCAATTCCGCGCATCCATAGATCCACCATGGGGGGAAGATCCTTCTCCTACTTAGCGGCCAAAACCTGGAATTCTCTCCCCACCCACCTCCGCCTTACACAGAACCACCTCTCCTTCAGAAAGCAGCTAAAAACCTGGCTATTTGATAAGTAAAGCACCCACCCTCCCTCAAGCGCCTTGAGACCCTCAGGGTGAGTAGTGCGCTATACACATTTTTGAACTTGAACTTGAACTTATTAGTACATGACTACCCCGAGTCTGCATTTGGATGCCAGCTGAAGACTTGTCACTGATTAGTATATCCCATTGTGTAATCACAGTGATTAGGAAGAGAGACAAGGTGGTAATGCCTGGATTACTAACTGATTATCTTCATCACATTGAGTCCTAACTTTCATCATATATAATTTGAGTCTTTTTCCTACTTGGGTGCATAAACAATATCTTTGGGACAGAGGTGAAGTAGTTATACCCCTCACTAATAGTTTGTCATTGCAGTTACCTATGTATCTGACGTGAGCCAAATCCATTGGGCTCGACATCTGACATTGCGGTCCGCCTGCTGGATTACGATGCAACGGGTGGAGGCATTGGACTTAGGGACAGTCTGCGGCTCTTTGTCAATGTGTTGGAAAACACCATAATCCCCTAATCACAATCAAGTCAGGCTTGGCTCTGCGTCGGGATTATGATAACAGTTTCCAACAGCCCTTTCATGTCACCCTTTCCAACATAGAAAGGCTGTCAGAAAGTGTTTTTGGAGGCCCCTAGCAAGACCCCCTTCTCCGCTGGCCATCCGCAATGGGGGCTTGGTGGCGCCTATGGTGCCCCCCTAAGCATGCCTGCACCGTGTGGTAGGCACCTGCCACACGCTGCAGGGATGTTTCCAAACATGCATTTTACTATGGAAGCTTGTGCTGCGGGCATTTTCTGCCCGCCACACAAGCTCCCATTGTAAAATGCCTGTTTGCGACTGCCCTATGGGCGTTCGCATCGTAATACTGAGGTCAGAACTGCCGACCGAAGGTCGGGCAGTTTCCAGACCGCTAAGTTGCCCGACAACGTAATCAGGGCCCTAGTGTAAGGACTGTGACAAGGAAGGTAGGACTCAGTGTAATGAATATGACCGGTCAGTAATGCGAATATTATTACTTTGTCCTAACATCTGTGCAGAAATAAGGAAATTTGACATTGGCAGAAATAGATAGATGACTAAAAGGAGAGGTGTGGCAAATTCATGGTCATCGGTATTGAGAAAGATTCGTGGAGATCATAATTATGGGAAATTCAACAGAGGTACAAAAGCAGACTATTCATGATGAGTAGAAATGTGTTAAAGGTATGCCTCCTGAGCTTTCAGCAATGCAAGGTTAGAACCTATAGATTTGTGGAACTTTCATCATAATTAGAGCTTTGACAAATACATGTCTGACAGAATTCTAGAAAAAATAATGTGATCAGAGATTGAAAACATGGTTTAAAATTCATTACCAGCAGAGTTGATGGGGAAGTTCAAATACAGAGTCGTAAGGGAAATTCTAAAACAGATGATGGGACAATTCATCTTGTGACCATCCAGATATTATTCAGAAAAGCTCCATCTTCTTCTAAACAATGTGACAAAAGTTGCTATTAAATATTGAGAAAATCTTCGAGAAATCACAAAATTACTTTTGCCACCTTAAGTTTATCTTCTGTCCCTATTTAAAATCCACCACAAAGATTTTGGTGGGAGAATGTAGAGGCTATTCAGCACACTTCTTGCTTGGTTTGTCTGTAAAACGTATCCTGTTTTGAAGACTTTTTCTGAAATGTGTCATTTTAGAAAAACTTGTAGATCAGATATAATTAATGTTAACCTTTATTTTTAAGCCATTCAGTCAAGTGAAAAGTTGGCAGGTGTGCAAGGAAGTGCTGTTTTCTGGAGTTACAAAAGGGGGTGGTGATGGACGGAGCATCTGAATCAATCAAACACTCACACCGAGTCAAAAGATCTGGGTTTAATCCATCACCGTTCCTTAGCCCACTCTGCCACCCCAGTTCAGACATGGATATATGCAAATCAGTCTGACCCTGTGCCTCATGGGAACAGTCCAGCCCGAACTGCCAAGCCATGTCTTCCCTGGACCGGAAACAAGCTTCCGAGGACCGGTTTCTGGCATTCCAGCCGTCTTCAGCCCGGCTTTCTTGAATCCAGTGGCAAAGTGAGCAAGGGACTCACGTCTGAGCATACCCTGCCACACTTATGGCGGCCAAAAGCGGTACAAAAGGGGGTGGTGATGGACGGAGCATCTGAATCAATCAAACACACACCCAGTCAAAAGATCTGGGTTTATGCTCAGACGTGAGTCCCTTGCTCACTTTGCCACTGGATTCAAGCAAGCCGGGCTGAAGACGGCTGGAATGCCAGAAACCGGTCCTCTGAAGCTTGTTTCCGGTCCAGGGAAGACATGGCTTGGCAGTTTGGGCTGGACTGTTCCCATGAGGCACAGGGTCAGACTGATTTGCATATAGCCATGTCTGAACTGGGGTGGCAGAGTGGGCTAAAGAACGGTGATGGATTAAACCCAGATCTTTTGACTGGGTGTGAGTGTTTGATTGATTCAGATGCTCCGTCCATCACCCCCCCCCTTTTATACCGCTTTTTGGCCGCCATAAGTGTGGCAGGGTATGCTGAGACGTGAGTCCCTTGCTCACTTTGCCACTGGATTCAAGCAAGCCGGGCTGAAGACGTCTGGAATGCCAGAAACCGGTCCTCGGAAGCTTGATTCCGGTCCAGGGAAGACATGGCTTGGCAGTTCGGGCTGGACTGTTCCCATGAGGCACAGGGTCAGACTGATTTGCATATAGCCATGTCTGACCTGGGGTGGCAGAGTGGGCTAAAGAACGGTGATGGATTAAACCCAGATCTTTTGACTGGGTGTGAGTGTTTGATTGATTCAGATGCTCCATCCATCACCACCCCCTTTTGTACCGTTTTCTGGAGTTAAGTGTAATAATTTGGAGTTTAGTATAATGTGTACAAGTGCAAATAGAATGACTTGATTGTATGTGCTGTTTAAGATTCATGTATTGTTTAGGTGAGTCGGAGATGCTGGCTACACTGCCACCTACATAAGCTTCAACACATTATTAGTCAGTGCATTTCAGGCACTTGAATGACGTTGCCCCTCTTTCTCTGCTATTCTCTACTGATCTGCAGAGAAACTTAAATACATGTCATGCATTGCTATATACAGACATACTGCATAATAATAGCTGGTAGTCATGGGTATACCAGATAAAACCAGTAGCAAATGGTCCTGAAAATTCTTTTTTTCCCCCCTGGCATTCCACTACCACCAATCCCCTTGAAGAGCTGTGATTATATGCAGAAGGCACACAATTCTTGATATATATAACAAAAGAAGAAGGGGGGGACCTAGGAGATGTCAAAGGTCCAGTGTCCACGCTCCTTATGTCAACGTTTAAACCAAAAGACAACACTGTTCCTATCGCAGGGTGCAAACAGTCACCCAAGCGTAAGGGTGCAAACAGTCACCCGTGCTATTATAATAGCACGGGTGACTGTTTGCACCCTTACGCTTGGGTGACTGTTTGCACCCTGCGATAGGAACAGTGTCCTCTTTTTGGTTTAAAAATTACACAATGCTTGATACCTCAGTGCTGGCTAGGGATTGGTCCGATTTTGATATTGGCTGCAGACAACGTTTTACTTATTTATCAATTTATAAAGTTTTATATAGCGCGAACATGAACCTAGAGGGTATCAGAGCTCTTTACATGAAGGGGGGGGGGGGGGGGGTAAGAGATAGGTGTGGGATTAAGAATCAGTCACATATACGATTGAGGTATAAACATAGAGGAATAACAAATGAATACGCTTGACCTCCATAGGGAGTCAGCAATGTAGTAGTCAAAATCATCAAATGAATAACAGGCAGGTATGAAATCAATAAACAAAAGATGTTTGAATTACTCTTAGAGAAACCATAAACGGGGAAACAACAGGGCAGCTTAAATGATATGATGAGAGGCAGGAAGTGTTGCTTTCGAGTGGGACTGGAGGACCAATGATTGTGGATTTAGAAATGGAAAATCATGGGCGGATCCCACCCTTTGTAGATCAAACTATGGAGGCCTCAGACAGATTTTCCCAGATTGATAAGATCACAACTTTGTGAGGGTGCTGAGATGCTTCTGAACTTGCTGTTGAATTTGTAATAACACACTTAAAGTGGCTGTGCACCTGATGTAACATGCCAGTTGAGCAGTTGTACATAGTACTACATAATATAAGCCTATGTGCCTTGACTTATTTAGATGTCAAGGTTTGGGTGGTGCAGGCACAAAGCTTATTCTGCCTGCCACCCCTGGTGGATGACCTGGTGAATCAGTGTGGCCAAGGTGTGTTTAGAAAGAGGTTCCAAAAAGCACAAGAAAGAGGGGTCTCTAGTCGGGTGTAGTTCAGGTGGCTTTTTAACACCTTGCGTGCGACCCTGATTTCCTCAGTGTGCTGGACATTCCATAACTGGGTGCGGTCATGACGGAACCATTCCGTCATCAGCACAGCTCAACCGTGACTGATGACGGAATGGTTCCGTCACAAGCATCGAAGGGGTTAAGCCTTCTGTCAACAACTCAGACTCAGTGCAAAGGTTGTTTTATTCTCCTCTCCCTCCCTGCAGGAATGGGGGTAAGACATTTTCTACTTGGTGGGTTATTCTGTTGACCGCCACCTTTTACCCAATATTACCTTAGTCTAGAACCAACCCTGGTGCAGACATGTGAATTGCAGATTATTCATTAACGTATTGTCCAAGTAATTGCAGCATTGTGGGAGAGTCAACCACAACTAACCAGCGATCTGAATGTAGACACGCCTGCACTAAACAGGTTGTTCTCTACCGCCCTGGATTCCATCACTCCAGCCAGAGTAGCGAGAATCCTGAGAAAACCTCAATCTGTCCCATGGTTCTCTGAGACTCTCGTAGGGAAAAAAAGTAGATGAAAAAAAATGGAGTGCCTGTGGAGATTAGATTACAGCCCTTCGGCCAAATTGGCCTATCAGAAATCCCTAAAAGAGCTCCACAAACTGATGAGGGTGGCAAGGAGGGACTCCCTGGTGAAGCATACTGCCAGCGCAAAGAGCTCGGGCAAGAAAATCTTTACGATAGTCAGCTCCTTTACCAAGCCGGCGGAGCTCGAAATAAGATACAGCCATCCCCTTCAATGTGTATGAAGCTATCTGAATTTTTTACAGTAAAATCCTGAAAGTCTATAACACTTTCACAATGGCTGTGGAGACAGATAAAACAGAAGGATTGGGAATCTGGAGTACCGAATTTACCTTCTCAAATTTTCTCCCCATCTCCCAATAGGAATCCCTAGCGGAGATCCTGAGATGTAAGTCGGGGTCCCCAGAGGATCCGTGCCTCCCAAAATTGTGGAAGGATCTGGCTCACCTGTTGAATCCCGCTCTGAATCATATTTGGAACACCTCACTTTCCATGGGCATCTTCCCTAATATATGGAAACAGGCCTTGTTATTGCCCCTTATGAAAAAATCTAATGTGGATCTGGGAGAGCCCGAACTCACTACTGCCAGCTCCAGCTCCAGCTAAGATATTGGAAAAGATGGTACAGCGCCAGCTGGCTAAATCCACTGAGGGGCATGACATTTTATGTGACACGCAGTCTGGTTTTCAGGCTGGCTTTAGTACTGAAACAGCGCTGTTGGAGGTGGCAGAGTCAGTAAGAATGACTGTGGACTCAGGGGCATCAGCAATAGTGGTGCTTATGGACTTGTTCACAGCACTTGATAACGTGGATCACCAAATCTTACTAGATAGACTCAAATCGATGGGGCTGGGAGGAATGGTCCTCACCTGGCTGAAGTCCTATCTTAAAGACAGTACGCAGAGGGTCGCTCTCCAACCCTTTCAGTCGGAACCTAAGCCACTTTGGTGTGGGGTTCCGCAGGGGTCAGCCTTGAGCCTGCTCCTCTTCAACATCTATCTACCCCCCTGTTTTCGATCATAACAAATTGGCAAGTGATGGCAATTGCATATGCAGACGACACCCAGTTGGTGTTCTCCTTCAAGGATCATTCTGCAGATTTCTTCACTAGGTTTAAAGGATGCTTGAAGGATATTTCCTGTTGGATGAACAACAATAAAATTAAGCTTAACGCAGAGAAGACTGTTGTGTTGTTCTTTAGCAAGGCACCTCCTCCGGCAGCGGCACTTTGGTGGCCGGCAGAAATGGGCCTGCCACCTACCCCAGCTATCACAGCAAAAAACGTGCTCATCAAATGGGAAACGGATCTTTTATTCGCAACCCAAGTACAGCATGTTGCAGCTTCATGCTTTGGCAAACTGAGAAGCTTGAGGAAATTTCTACCCCTACTGCATCTTGCTGCACAGCTTTGCACGATTTCCCTGCGCTGGCACACTGAGTGCAACCTAGTGCTAACACAGGCACCCTTGTGCCATGGGTCACCTTCCAAAAAACAATTTGATGGACAGAATGTAGATCAATGTCTTACATTCACCCCAGTACAAGGATCTGGGCCTAAATCCATCGTTTTTTGCACTCCACACCACCCTGGGTTAGATAATGGCTTTATGCAAATCAGCTCTGACCCTGTGCCCCATGGGAACAGTCCAGTCCGAACTACACAGCCATATCTTTCCCAGACCGGAATCAAGCATCCGAGGACCGGACCGGTTTCGAGGTAACACCTCTCATCAGCCCGGCTAGCTTGACTCCAGCTGGACTGTTCCCATGGGGCACAGGGTCAGAGCTGATTTGCATAAAGCCATTATCTAACCCAGGGTGGTGTGGAGTGCAAAAAACGATGGATTTAGGCCCAGATCCTTGCACTGGGGTGAATGTAAGACATTGATCTACATTCTGTCCATCAAATTGTTTTTTGTAATTTTCTCCCTGAGTGTACTGGGGTAGCTCAGACGTGGGTCCCAGAGCCTCCACACCACTGGAGTCAAGCTAGCCGGGCTGATGAGAGGTGTTACCTCGAAACCGGTCCGGTCCTCGGATGCTTGATTCCGGTCTGGGAAAGATATGGCTGTGTAGTTCGGACTGGACTGTTCCCATGGGGCACAGGGTCAGAGCTGATTTGCATAAAGCCATTATCTAACCCAGGGTGGTGTGGAGTGCAAAAAACTATTGATTTAGGCCCAGATCCTTGCACTGGGGTGAATGTAAGACATTGATCTACATTCTGTCCATCAAATTGTTTTTTGTAATTTTCTCCCTGAGTGTACTGGGGTAGCTCAGACGTGGGTCCCAGAGCCTCCACACCACTTGAGTCAAGCTAGCCGGGCTGATGAGAGGTGTTACCTCGAAACCGGTCCGGTCCTCGGATGCTTGATTCCGGTCTGGGAAAGATATGGCTGTGTAGTTCGGACTGGACTGTTCCCATGGGGCACAGGGTCAGAGCTGATTTGCATAAAGCCATTATCTAACCCAGGGTGGTGTGGAGTGCAAAAAACGATGGATTTAGGCCCAGATCCTTGCACTGGGGTGAATGTAAGACATTGATCTACATTCTGTCCATCAAATTGTTTTTTGTAATTTTCTCCATGGGTCACCTTCCGGCACAAAAATATTCCCCCGAGGCTTTTTCTTCTTTCTATATGTGCTCAATAATGCAGCACACGTAGAAAAAGAAAAAGCTAGGAGAAATAAACATATTTCTCCTCGTTACGCCTCACCTGGGAAGGTGTAGCATTTTGACGCATTCCCAGGTCTACTACTAGTGTTAGTAAATCTGGGAATGCGCCCGAACTCATGCTTCACCCACCCGATATAGAATAGCGGGTTTGTCAATACATTTCTCTGCTATGCAAACCCTCAACAATGAAATAAATTATTGGACCCAACGTACAGGCAGAACATTACCTGGACATCAGACTCTTCGATTTTTTTGTCTTTCAAAAGTAAACTCCTGCTTTGGGAGTTTGCCCTTAATAAAGAAAAAACTTTGCCAAGCATGTGAAACAAACATCTCGTGGACTAAGCAAAGTTCTCTACCTCAAGTGCAAGTGCTGCACCATCAACTGCACTCTTAAGAGATTCCGGTCAAGTAGGGTCTTTGACATCTGAAGTACGGTCCTCCACTGGGGAGCGGAGGTCATAATGTCTGCTCACCTGGCGGTCCAGTGGGCTGCCCACCGTTCTTTTACTGACCCCCATTGTGCCTTTCATCATTGGAACATCCCTCTCCAGAGAAGTATTAACTCCTCTGCCCACGTTATTTAACACATCTTTTACATAAGTAAAATACGGACCCACTCGGCACCAACCATTCCTAGGAAGACTAACTGAGAAAGCATCTGCTGCCCAGCCACAGACTCAAATCATCACCAATAATCAACAGGGAAACCACACTGGCTTCAGCACATGCCATAACCATTCAAGCCTTACATTACACTCCCCCCCTCCTCAATCACAGTGCCTGTAGCCATCAACTTCTGATTGAGAATTAAGCATCCTGTGATACCATCCACCATCAAGGTCTAAGTGTCCTCCATGGACTTCTGGCACCAAGGGTTTTTATCCTATTTCTCTGACTACCACCCGCCGAACACCTCTAAATCTTTGTTTACCTTATAGAGTGCCTCAAGGATTCATTCTGTCATTTACCTTTCAGGATCAGACTTCAGAACCTTGGCAAATCATTGTTCAGCCCCATGCATTGATCTCGGATTCGAGGAAATGTTTTATCCTAAAATTATGGCTTTATGAATCATCTACATATGAGTTTATATATTTGGAGAATTTAGACCTTTTTGTCCTGAAGAAGGTTATTTCTTTTCATGTTATACCACTGGAACACGTTGAGGAACATAGTAGACCCATTTCACTCCTGTCCTTATGGGACTGAAATAAGGACTGAAGATTTATTCAGAGTTTAATGATGATGTCTAATGAAAAAGAGTCGTAACTAGACGATTTGGGTTGTTACTGTGATCTTCCATATGATGATGAAATTGATATTTTAATTGTATTGATACGAGTATTGAGATATGTTTAATGATTTGGTAATAAATCATATTTCTTTATCTGTTTTTGTATTTTGTTAATTGTGCACAGAATGCACAGTGCCTTATTTAAACCACAATTGTAGATTATTTTAGAACCCAGGGGAGCGTTTGTGTTTTTTCCACTAAAGGGGTTACTCTCTTTTCGTTGTGAGTAAAAGAAAAAAAAACAGCTGGGCTTTTCCATCTATGCGCCCAGGATCTGGAACAACATCCCCAAAGCCATCAGGACAGCCCAAAATTTGCTCCAGTTTAACAACGATTTGAAAACGCACCTCTTTAAAGATCACTAAAGAACACTACATTATTTGTCCACCACCCAGGTTGCTTCATTTTACTTGTTGACTTTATGCTTGTCTTAGACCATGTACAGCACTTTGCTGCCTTGTGACCAGGTTCACAATATAGAAATATTGTATACCTGCATGAGAGAAGCAAGCCTTAGTGGAGATAGTTTCCATTTAAAAAAGAAATCTTAAACAGAGGTTGGCCATTCTGTTCTTAAATCATTTCCTCCAGCCTTCCCTTGCTGCTACTTGTTATTTCTGCTGCTGCTCCTAGAAGTGGTTTCACCAGGCCCGGCAATTGATAGACCATAGTTTTAAGGGCCTCTCTTCCTTCTTTCATCTCTCTCTGACTGACCCCCTACGATTATCATGTAGAGGTGGCAATTGAACACTAGATAACCTATAATCCGCCAGCTTTGATGTCATTTCACAAGTATCCTGGATCCCCTCACCTGTTTGCAGAGGCGCGAACCGATTGCTACAGTGATTGTGCTAGTGACTTCCAGGGGAATATCTCCTGAGGAGTCTGTAGGGGGTAATTCATCTGAAGAGACTAGTGAGTCAGTCTTGCTAGGAGTAGGAGCCTTGCTAGGGGCTCTGATCACTTCCATACTAGGTAATGTCTGATAAGCCTGCTTCGATTTCTTTGCTGCCCTTCCCTTGGTCTTAGTTTGTGGGCTTTTATTTCCCATGATTGGTTCAACCTCCTCAATCAGTAAATCAATTTCCTCTTGGGTGCAATTATTCGCTTTCTTCATCACTTTGCTATACTTAGATATTTCCTAGGTGGGTTCTGAGGCTTTGTGTTTCCCCATTGGACCTCTTTGGACACAATGTAGCAATGTACTGTTGGTAAAGTGTCATTATTTAGCTTTAAGTAAATAAACTACAGATACAAGGAGGACTCTTTCACAGAGAACACACTAAAAAACTTTGGGTTATAACCTCAAAAATAATAACAAATGAAGGGGCTTTAGGTTGTTCCTAGATAGCAACACAGTTTCAATACAGAATACAAAAGCCCTTTCATGCAGTGAGCCAAAAGAATTTCTAACGAAGAAACAGAAGAGGTAACCAGTATATTACCCAAAGATGATCAATTCTCATGTTTGCACCCGATCCACCCAGAGTTCGCATCCGTCTGGGGTAGTTTTCTCTATGGCTCAACGTTAGAGGTGGAAGTCACACATTGTAAAAAATGTATCTAGTACCTTGCAGCATAAGTATGGTGGTGCTTCCTAACACAGGGGTTAAGGCTTGTAGGTCCCCTCGGTATGGGCATCTGATCCACCACAGACAATGCACCTCCTCCTGAATTAAGCCCAATGGGGGACGAACTGCCACCCCAACCGAGGACTAAAAGACAGGGACAGTCACAAAAGGCTGAGCTAAATGATTTGCCTCTGTACAACAAGGTTGTCCTTAGCAAAATAACAAATGGAGCCTGGTCATAGAGCCAAGGGGAGTGGCCCTGCCCTGGCGCTGACGGAGGAGGATGACACCACCATTGGCTCGGGCTTTAACCCGACTGCAATCCCTGGGAAAGTGGTGATGCTGTTGCAGGCCTCCCATCCTTCGTTGTCGCCTCCAGGAGCAATGTGCAATGGGGATTAGAGTCCCTGGGAAAGGGCTGAACCTGTTGCCAGCCCTCCTCCCCCTTTCGTTGGCGCGTCTAGCCGCAATGTACAATGGGATTAGAGTTCCCAGGAAAGTGCTGGTCCTGTTGCCAGCCACTCCCCCACCCCCATCCTTCGTTGGCGCCTCCAGGCACAATGTGCAATGAGGATTAGAGTCCCTGGGAAAGTGCTGGTCCTGTTGCCAGCCCTCCCCTTCCCCTTTGTTGGCTCCTCTAGCTGCAATGTACAATGGTATTAGAGTCCCTGGGAAAGTGCCGGTCCTGTTGCCAGCACCCTCCCCCCCATCCTTCGTTGGCACCTCCAGGTGCAAGGTGCAATGGGGATTAGAGTCCCTAGGAAAGTGCCGGTCCTGTTTGCAGCCCCCCGCCCCCCTCCCCATCCTTCGTTGGCGCCTCCAGGTGCAAAGTGCAATGGGGATTAGAGTCCCTGGAAAAGTGCTAGTCCTGTTGCCAGACCCTCCTCCCCCTTTTGTTGGCGCCTCTAGCCGCAATGTAGAGTTCCCACGAAAGTGTTAGTCCTGTTGCCAGCCACCCCCCCCATCCTTTGTTGGCCCCTCCAGGTGCAATGTGCAATGGGGATTAGAGTCCCTGGGAAAGTGCTGGTCCTGTTGCCAGCCCCCCTCCCCCTTCGTTGGAGCCTCTAGCCACAATGTACAATGGGGATTAGAGTTCCCAGGAAAGTGCTGGTGCTGTAGCCAGCCCCCCACCCCATCCTTCGTTGCCGCCTCCAGGAGCAATGTGTAAGGAAGATAACAGTCCCTGGGAAAGTGCCGGTTCTATTGCCAGCACCCCTACCCGCTTTTGTCGGTGCCTCCAGGCACAATGTGCAATGGGGATTAGAGTCCCTCAGAAAGTGCCGGTCCTGTTTGCAGCCCCCCGCCCCCCTCCCCATCCTTCGTTGGCGCCTCCAGGTGCAAAGTGCAATGGGGATTAGAGTCCCTGGAAAAGTGCTAGTCCTGTTGCCAGACCCTCCTCCCCCTTTTGTTGGCGCCTCTAGCCGCAATGTAGAGTTCCCACGAAAGTGTTAGTCCTGTTGCCAGCCACCCCCCCCCATCCTTTGTTGGCGCCTCCAGGTGCAATGTGCAATGGGGATTAGAGTCCCTGGGAAAGTGCTGGTCCTGTTGCCAGCCCCCCTCCCCCTTCGTTGGAGCCTCTAGCCACAATGTACAATGGGGATTAGAGTTCCCAGGAAAGTGCTGGTGCTGTAGCCAGCCCCCCACCCCATCCTTCGTCCAGGAGCAATGTGTAAGGAAGATAACAGTCCCTGGGAAAGTGCCGGTTCTGTTGCCAGCACCCCTCCCCGCTTTTGTCGGTGCCTCCAGGCACAATGTGCAATGGGGATTAGAGTCCCTCAGAAAGTGCTGGTGCTGTTGCCAGCCCCCTCATCCCCTTTCGTTTGCGCCTCTAGTCGCAATGCACAATGGGGATTAGAGTTCCCACGAAAGTTCTGGTGCTGTTGACAGTCCCCCCATCCATCCTTCGTTGCGCCTCCAGGCGCATTATGCAATGGGGATTACAATCCCCAGGAACGTGCTGGTGCTGTTGACAGGCCCCCCCATCCTTCGTTGCGCCTCCAGACGCATTATGCAATGGGGATTACAGTCACCAGGAAAGTGCTGGTCCTGTTGCCAGCCTCCCCTCTCCCTTTCGTTGGCGCCTCTAGTCGTAATGTACAATGGGGATTAGAGTTCCCACGAAACTGCTGGTGCAGTTGCCAGAACCCCCTCCCATCCTTCGCTGGCGCCTCCAGCCGCAATGTACAATGGGGATTACAGTCCTCAGGAAAGTGCTGGTCCTGTTGGCAGCCCCCCTCCCCCACTTTTGTTGGTGCCTCCAGGCGCAAGGAGCAGTGGGGATTAGAGTCCCCTGGAAAGTACTGGTCTTGTTGCCAGCTCCCCTACCCCCCATCCGTCATTGGTCCCTCCAGGCGAAAAGTGCAATGGGGTTTAGAGTCCCCGGGAAAGTGCTGGTGGTGTTGTCAGCCCCCCTCCCCCTGTAGTTGGAGCCTCTAGCCGTAATGTAAAATGGAGTTTAGAGTTTCCAAGAAAGTGCTGGTGCTGTTGTCAGCCCCGCCCCCCATCCTTCATTGTCGCCTCCAGCCTCAATGTGCAATGTGGATTAGAGTCCCTGGGAAAGTGCTGGTGGTGTTGCCTGGTCCTCAGGGCCGGCTCTAGGCTCATGGTGGCCCTGGGCAAGGAGCGTAGGTAGGGGGCCCGGAAGAGGTGGTCCGGGCGGGGCGGAGCGCGCAGGCCAGTAAAGAGGGGAGGGGGTCAGGGTGTTTAGTAGTGGAACAGAGCCGGAAGCCGCCAAATCCCTGCCAGGGGCCACCACGCAAATATGTATCCATCCTCAGAGGATTAATATATTAAGGATATATATTGGCGTGGTGGCCCCTGGGGTTTGGTGGCCCTGTGCAGGTGCACAGCTTGCACATGCCTAGAGCCGGCCCTGTGGTCCTGCACAATAATAATTTCCCAATAAAGGTGCTACATAGCTATTCTTTTGTGTGTCAGATTGCACCAATGTTCTTCTCATGCTCTCTTGCTCCAAGGTGTTTAAGGAACTACAAGCTTAGACTTACCAGAAGAGCAGCATTTATCAACCCAGGTGTAAAACTAAGAGCATTTGCAAAGTCAAAATGCTCTCCTGACTCCCAGAATCCTTAGCGGTGGACCTTTGCTCTCCTAAATACTTATGTCGCTCCTTCAATTCCACTGTAATGGTGGTTTTTAAATGGGTCTAAATCTGCTAACAGAGACAGGTTGAGGGTATTCCTGAGCAAGCATACCTATAAATGGTGGCGAACTCCCAAAACTCACAAGTTTGGAGACATGACCATATCTTCTGCAGTTACTTTTCCTCCCTTTAAAGGTTAGAGATTTACTTCTGTGAGTGGCAGCACTACAGCTGGTTTCAAGGTAGAAAATGGGAGTAGGACTCCCAAACTTTTTGGGACTATCTGGAAACAGCGTTCCCTATTCGTTTACTGTGAAACCATGGGGCCTGACTTTTGAAAAAGCTTGAAATCTGTGTCCGACCTCACATGGGTGTACATTTGCTCCTCTTTGAAATTCACATAGCTTTTCGGGTTACCCTTATTGACTTCTCCAGTCACTGCTTTCCAGGAGCAATAAGGTTAAGGTTTGATAAGGTTTTGTGAAAATATACGCATGTACATATTTGCACCTAAAAAATAAAGCAAGTGCCAACACACTTGCAAACCTTGGGCCCAGTGCGATGATCAGGTCTCAAAGCAGTTGCAGTTTTGCATGGCCCTGCCTGTTTTTAGGTTTCGACCTGGTGAGGGCACGAAGTGCCCCTCCCAGTTCGAAAACTTTTGTCTTCAGTATGGATGCCGGCACCGCCTCTGCCTCTCATTGGCTAGCTCCATAAATGGAGGCTAGCCATTGGGAGACAGAGGCTGTCAATCGCGCTTTCTCTTGAAAACACGATTCGGGGGCGTTTCTGGTGCTTTTTTTAAGCCCCGCCCCTTTGTCCCGGGCCGCGCTGCGATTGGCTGCCGGCCCGGGACACCCCCGTGACGTCATTCCCGGGCCGCGCTGTGATTGGCTGCCGGCCCGGGACACCCCCGTGACGTCAGCCAATCACACCTCTTCGCTTCTCCCGCCTCTCTGGCTTTCCCTGTCCCTCTCTCTCATCTCTCCTGATTTCCTTCACGTTTTCTGAAAGAAGAGCATCTGGGAATATTATTTAAAGAACGAGTCCGTTGCAAGCCATGAAAGACTGTTCGTGGATGACTCGACTTAAAATATGGTGTACACTTTCGCTTCAAACATAACAGACCGGAAAACGTATTGATGGTTTTTAATTATTTGTTTTAGTACATCTTGCCCCTGCTCTTTAAATCTTAATATAAGCAATGCATTCCTAAAACATAACATTTTCACCCACCCCCCATAAAACTACGCAAGTTCCTTGATGTGATGCTAATGAAATGCAGTCCTGACTATATAGCACTTTTTTAAGAGTTTGGGATTGTAAACATACGCTCTAAGGACTTTTCCCAGGCCAGTAAATATACAGGAGAACTAGTCCCGAGTGGGATACAGGAGAAACAGTCTCCCTGCTGAATGGAGTCGATCTGGGGACGACTGGGCATTCCCTGTTTCGGTTGAGAAATTAAACACACAATTAGATTCCCTCCCTTTCTTCTGCCGAACAGCAAGTTTCATTGTTTAGGGACCTGAGAAGAGAAGCCTTGTTTGGTTGACGTCACTTTTTTTGGTTCATGAAGCCTTCGCCTTGAAGTGAAGCTGAATAAAAAAAAAACTTGAGTGAGAGAGAGGGGGGAAAATCGCCTTCAATCTGCTTGAAAGGAAACTAACGAGAGACAGGAGAGAGAGAGGAGAGGCAGAGGAGGAGGGAAGAAGACACTCGCACACTCACACGCACGCAGAGCAGCGATTCCTTTCAGTGTAAACCCCGCCGCTTTTTTTCCCTTTATGTTCGTGCGGCCCGAGAGAGCCTGACACATTTACAGCCGCGTTCACTTCGGTGTCCATAGGAGAGGAAGGGGAAGCCTCCCCCAGCAGCTGAGGTGAGCCGCAAAAATGATAACAAGCAATGTTTCAAGAGGCCCTGTTTTGGTGAAGTCTCTTAAACCGTGTACGGATATTTGTGGACTTTAAGCGATGGGGGGTGGGACAGGAGTGGGGAGTCTTAAGAAAAACGCGTGCATCTTCCTGCATCTGTTTCCTTTCTACTCCCCTCCCGCCATCCTGGGCTCTCAGTTTGTGCTGCGTGTGTGTTTTGTTTCCGTCGGTTTTCCGGCCCTTCTCGGCCGCCGTTCGCAGCGTGTCCGATGCGGGTTTGTCGGTTGTGAGTCTGTGTGTGCGTGTGGGGAGCGGTTTGAAAGTTTTTTCGCCCACCCATGGGGAGGGTGGTTGGGTTGGCGGTGGTTTCGCTGCCGTCGTCGGTTGGCTCTTTCCCCACCTCCCTTCTCCCCGTGACTCCCTCCCCCTCCCGGGGGCGCTTTATTTTCCCTGCTTCCTCTCCCGGCAGACCTGTGCTCGCCACCCTCTGTGAATTACCCTTTCCGTGGGCTCCGAGAGCCAACTGCTGTTTCCCGTACTCGCCTTTTTTTAAAAAAAACAAAGCAAACACATTTCTAACGTTTCCCCTTTGGAATGTCAGCGATTTGCAGATAACACACCGTCTCCTGGCAGAGACCCTTCTGCCTGTACACGGTCCAAACTGTTCAGTTTAAGCGCTCCCAGTTCGTTTCCTGCATCAAGCACCGACTATAAAACATTACCTATGAAAATGCTGTTGCCCAGGGGTCTCGTCTCCTGGCTAGAGCTATCTGAGGGTGTGAGTTGTTTTTAATGTGCAAGGTAAGCAAGCCTGAAAGACCTCTGAAAACTCCCTGCCTTCCAACCAGCTACAAGGACACCCCTCCCCCTAGCTCTCTTTCTCTCTCTCTCTCACACACACACACACAGTTCTCGTGATTAATTTAAAAACTGAATTATTATTTGCTTACATGGTAGCCTAGCCTCCGTAGTCTTTTCTGTTAGGAGATGTGTTTTTTTTAAGTGAAGCCTCGCCTCCTCCTCGGGTTTCTTCTGCCGGTTTCCTTCTGGGGTGTTTTTTTTTCTTGTTCCACCTTTTGTGCTGCTTGCTTTAGAAAGAAGAGAAGCAGCTGCGGCCCGCTCTGGTTCTTGAAACCTATCCCATTGTGGATATTGCAATATCCTCCATTTTTTTCTGCCCTCTAAACAACAAGGCTCTCGCCATCTTGGGATGGATTTATTCCCATGGCTTTATAAGGTCGCCCTTGCCCCCTCCCTCATCGTCAGCTCGTCCAACAGAAAGTTTAAGACATATTACACTATGGTTGTGACGTCAGGCAAACTTTAGGCAAAAACTGTTTCTGAACAACCGCTGTATGCCTCTTCTAATTAAAAGTCTAATGTTACTTCAGAGCGTTATGTTATTTTTTTACCTGACCTCTGTTACAGAGTATATACTGTTTGCATTCTCTGTAATACGAACAGATGGGCATCTATTTAGACGGCAGATGTCTCAAAGGCCGTTCGTCCAGTGGCATTTGACAGCAGGTCACGTTCCTTAACGACACTCGTTTTATTGGGCAAAACAATTGACAATTCAGATACATTTTATATCTATGTATATATCTACCGGTGTTATATACTTAATCGATTAAATGCAGCTTTACAAGAGCTCAGTTTATTTATTTTTTGGTGCTTGCAGATTGTATGTCTTATAGCAGTTGATCCATCCAAAGTAACGTTTCGGCCTACACTGTAGAAAGTTCCAACACGTACATGTGGATTTCTTGGATGCGGAGATTATTTGAGACCAATTATGTTTACTTAATTATGTGTACATCTTTGGAATTTGTCAACCCAATCCCATTTGGTACTGTTTTTTTGTTGTTTTTAATCAAGAAGTCTAAGTGCAGCCTTTTGAGGAGTGCCGTTGTCATTTGTAATATTCAAACTTCATATTTATTGCACTACACGACTGACAAGACTGCTAGTGCCAAGCTAACTTATTATTTCATACAAGGTATGTAGGTCTTTTGACACCTTTTAATGCCCTAATTGAAATGAATCTCCTGTCCAAGTTTAATATTTCATCACTTTTTTGTTACTGTTAGCTAAACATGAGAAGTGCAAGTGCAGTCTGATAAATGAATTTAATGGGACTATAAAGTGCAGAGAGCTGCCTGGGACTGCAGTTGTTGCCTAGAGTTTGAACTATTAAAATATTTAAGTTGACTTGTTTTAGTGATTACGAAAATATTTTCTCTTACTAGGGCCTTCATTCATTTGTATGCAATATATTTTTCTGTAGCGCAACATAACGTTTATTCGTATAGTATAATGCATTTCCTACACGTCAATTTAGCTAATCATTATTGAATGCCAACATGTATTTGTAAAGCACATATGTCCAAGAGGGTATCTTGGTGCTGAAATAAGATATGTATTGTTACTCAATTCAGTGGTACTCATTTTATCTACCTTGGAAGGATTGAGTGGATCTGTCAGGGTTCAAACAAAGACGCTGCAGTGCATGCATTGAGCCCCCAGACTTCCAACATTGTTGGAGGTTGATTCTACAAAGCAAATGTCTACAAGGACTGACGCAATGAACACCTTAGTTGTACATGGGTTCTTGTGTAAAGCCTATGATTTCTTTGATATTAAATGCATTACTTCAATTCTGAGTGAAAAGTTTATTCATAATAAAAAAAGCTTGTCAGCTGGTCAACTTTTGTAGTAATAATGCAAGCAAATCACAGAGGAGGGATCTCTTAGAACAGTGCCGTAGAATTACTTATTTGTAGGCATGTTACTTTAGTTGATATGTTTTCATGTATATTATACCTGAAATACTTAGATGAACTGTTCTTGTAGCTTTGGTGAAGTTTTCTATCCTTCCTGTGAAGGACCGAAAAGTGTTTATTGGGTGGACTATTAAAGAGGCTACTAAGTTTAATTGTGCATGGTTGCTAGAGTGTGGAAATGTAGTATGGCCTGTGTTGGAAGCATGAGGTTGTTGTGTAAGGTTTAGAAAGGGGCTCCAGTCAGTTTGTGGTGACCATGTACCTGCTCTGAAGCTTGAAGTGATGCAGACAGGTGCAACATTTAGTCACTCTTGCAGATTCATAGAATCTTACCTTGTCTGGCCTTTGCCCTAGAGTTAAATTTGTTGGAACTGCCAGATCTCCCAAATTTCACACAATTCATGGAGGTTGTGAAGGATCCTTTTACTTGCCAAAAGCAAGTTTAAGAGGTTACAAGTGATTTACACACCATCAGCACCTGAACTTAAATACAGATTTTTGACTTTACATGCGCAATAATTTAGATCTATATTACAATCTTGGTTAGTTCTCCTACGTGAGCAAATATACCACACTTTGGTGAATTCAACCTGAGTGATGGTGAGTGATGCTGATGTGAAACATTCTGTGTGAAAGCACTTGGTGAAACACAATAGGCTGCGATCTACACTTAAGTGTTTAGGTGTGTAATAAATACAAATGTACACAAGCATGTTGATGTTCATTCTGTGACAGTGGTCTACAGTTAGCGTTTTTTTAAATTCTGCTACACACTTTGGCTCTTGGTGGTTTTCTTCAGAAGACAGTAAAAGCTGATTTTGTTGTTTAGTGAGTTAGTGGCAGATATTTTTGGGTTTGTGAAACTGAAAAAGAAAACCACCCAATACCAATCATTTTCTGGCAACGCTCCCAGGATGTGGAACGCTTGCCCTGGAGACCTCCAATGCAACCCCACCTTCTCCTGTTTCAAAAGGGACCTGAAACTACATCTCCTTAACAAATACTTTCCTGACCAACGTCAACTAACCTAGACTTAAATATCCGAGTTGACTCCCCTCTCCCTTGACATTCAAGGATAGTTGGTGACTAAGTTAATCACCTTTTTCTTTTTATTGTTCTCTCCCCTTCCGTTGCACTGTTTATTTATTTATCATGCTGTATTTTTTATCTTTTGGTTTGCTTCCTTACTGCCGGCCTACTATGTAATGTAATGTCCTTCTGTTTTCACAGTGTGTCTGTAAAGGGCTCTGATACCTACAGGTCAAGCTAGCGCTATATAAAACTTTTAAAATAAATAAAATGCTCATAGTGAAGTAACCATTCCCTTGGCTCCAAATCATATTGGCATCAGTTCTTGCGGGTGTTATCCTTCTGTCTATGGGCGCATATTTCTTGATAATTGTAGTGCTCACATTAGGTATAGAGTTTTGAGTGTGTTGAGAGAAATAATAGAGCAGTGAGTGGTTATCTTAGGTTGGGATATGAGAGGGATATCCTGTTAGTTTACATTCTAGTTAAATATTCCGGGAAGTGTTGTGTAAGGTACACGCTTGGCAAAGGAAGGTAGGACTGTAGCGTACTTGAGAATAATTACTATTCTCAGACTTGCAACACAGAGCTTTACTTACAACTTTGTGCCCCGTGTGGAAAAACCTAAGAGCACAATGCTGCTTAAGTATATTACCTTTCAGAACCACAGAGGTCCCAATTTGACATGAGAACTTTGCCACGCTCTATAATAACAGAGTATCACACGCCAATGACAATCAATTCATTGCTTAGTATTGAGAATCAGAAAAAAACAATGTTGTAATTTAAAACCTGATGTTTAGGGTGGAGATGGATAGCTGCTCTCCTCCCAAGCTTTAGATGCTGTGCCTGCATTTTGGCCCCGGGCTTGAGTCACCAAAGATTAACCACCCAGAGAAGGGGGAGAACTGATCGTGAGGCAGCCGGGTGTGCCAAAATGAAGGGAAACACTATGTCAAATTTAATGGAAGCAACAGGAGCACTACCCCGGACACTTGAGCGGCAGCAAGATCGTTAAGGGCTGGGTTGTGCTGTAAGAGAGGCCCTACTGGTTACACTGGGCGCCAAGCTCTTCTGTTTTGAGGTCGGAATACATTAAGGTGGACTCTTGAAGACTATGTGAGACACCAGTTTATGTGGGTTCTTTTGAAACGAAGAAGTTTAACCAACTGGGAGCTGGAAGAGGACTTGGTAGGGGAGAGATGTCTGGGAGTTGTGGGCGATTTTGGGAGAGCCAGGCCTCTGTGCAGCACTGCATAATAGAGTTTATTACATAATGGGTGAACACCAGAGGAAGGCTAAGCAGGGTTGCTTTCTACCGCAGCAGAAGGGTGAGGGAA
The DNA here is from genome assembly GCF_964263255.1 of Lissotriton vulgaris. Classification (NCBI taxonomy): domain Eukaryota; kingdom Metazoa; phylum Chordata; class Amphibia; order Caudata; family Salamandridae; genus Lissotriton; species Lissotriton vulgaris. Next base: position 66,163,045 of record NC_141686.1, on the reverse strand, counting down.
TGGGTCACAGCTCCTAGGCCAGAGGGAAATGCTCATTTTATTGTACTCCATAATTCCCAATAGCTTGACACTGTTGAGAAATTTAACTCTCTTTTGGTGCAGCTTGGAGAAAATGGATTAGTGGATAACGGGACCTGAGAATATATTGTGGTCCATGGATAACGGAGTGCTGCAAGTCGATAGTTGGACTGTTGAAGTGGAGAGAGAGGAGAGAGGTCCAATATCACAAAGAATTTAAAGACTCATTGCAATGCAATGATGGTATTGGATAATAAATTAGAGGCAGCATAGAGTGGGAGGAGGCTTGTCGGCAGCATTTTCCTGGAATTCCTTCCATGGACCCTGCTTTGTCAATCACTTATGCAATGGAGTTCGTTTTCTCTCACCTTCTTAAAGTGGTGACCCGGACGTGGTGCGGAAAGGATACAGCCTCCCTTTTGGAGTTGCGGAATCTGATGTGACCTCTACTTGTATTTTTGTGCTTCATGAAATGGACATGTGGGGCCCAATCATGCACATTGTGGCTTCGCTTCAGGGATTCCTAGTAGTAGATTTAAGACAGTGCTACTCTTCCTGGAAAAAGGTGAATAAACAGTGTAGTCAGCATCAAGTACAGACATAGTGATGAGTGTTCTAGGAATTAGTCATCAAAGCTTTGTGTGGAATCCTATGAGACTTAGCATCACATACTAATAGGACGATGTTTTCAAAGGTGTGGAAGTGTTACATTGATTCCTAGACGAACATAAGACAGCGGAATTACTGAAAACATTTTGCTCATTCTTGGCGCTAACTGCAAGGGCTGGGTATGTAACTGCATTGATTAGTTCTCCCTCAGTCATAGTTGGATAAGATATGGATGTGAGAGTGTTTTTTTTTTTCAATACTGGAAGTCCTTTTTAGGTTTCGACCTGGCGAGGGGCACGAAGTGCCCCTCCCAGTTCGAAAACTTTTGTCTTCAGTATGGATGTCGGCACCGCCTCTGCCTCTCATTGGCTAGCTCCATAAATGGAGGCTAGCCATTGGGAGACAGAGGCTGTCAATCGCGCTTTCTCTTGAAAACGCGATTCGGGGGCGTTTCTGGTGTTTTTTAAGCATCGCCCCTTTGTCCCGGGCCGCGCTGCAATTGGCTGCCGGCCCGGGACACCCCCGTGACGTCATTCCCGGGCCGCGCTGTGATTGGCTGCCGGCCCGGGACACCCCCGTGACGTCAGCCAATCACAGCGCGGCCCGGGACCTCTTCGCTTCTCCCGCCTCTCTGGCTTTCCCTGTCCCTCTCTCTCATCTCTCCTGTCCTGCCTTGCCTGCCCCGTCTCGTGCTCTCGCTCCCATCCTTCCCCACCCGGCTGTCCTCCGCAGCGCCCTCTCTTCGGCCCTTCTAACTTCCCCATAGTGTTTTATCAGCATCTCCGTTCTCAGACACTACCTCACCCAGGTGATACCGCCCTTCTCTCTCCAATGCCACACGGCCTCGCTTCTACTCCCCTATGCCTCGTGCAGACACTTTACCCCTCTCCGGACGCTTCTGGTATTCCACTTTCTGCCTCTCCAGTGCCATTTCCTCCTCCTCTGTCCCCTTTGTGTCTCGGTTTCCACCTCTCTTCACCTCTGCCCCTCGGGCCATCCCACCTTCCTCCCTCTCCTCCCCACATACTGTCCCCGGTCTCCACACCTCATATCCCACCCCAGACTACACCTTCCACCCCTCCTGTCCCTGTCACCCTTTCTTCTGCTCTCCCTTCTTCCCACTCACCCTCCCTCCTTTATACCACTCTCCCTCAGCCCGGCAGGACAGACTGCCAGCGCTGGAGGTGGCCGGCTCTAGGAGTCTCCCTCGTGCACTTCTTCCAGGCTCAGCGAGCCTCTCTGCTTCGAGAAGAGGACCGGCCGAGTTGGCATTTACAGCAGGTCGGAGGGAGCGCCCTGCCCCTCCCCCGCCCCCCCCCCGTGCGCCCACCCATCAGGGAACTTCAGCTGCCGGGCAGTGTATCAGCGCGGTGCGGTGCAGAGGAGGTGCAGCATGCAGCGGCGGGCGCACAGCAGGCAAAGTCAAGGCAAGTACTGGCTGCACGCGCTGCGGGCGGGCGGTGCGGGTGCCTGCGCCTGGGGGGGTGGTGGGTAGCAGGCTGTATGGTCACCCCATATAGCCCCTGGCTCGTGCGGTAGCCCCTCTCCTCCGGGGCCAGGCGGAGAAGAAGCCCCCTCCCTCTGGCATGGGGGAGGCGATGCTGCAGTCCCGCATGGTCCACTGTGCTCGGTGTAGCCTTCACTGCTGCAGAGCGCTCCAATACCTCTCTGGGGGCCGAGTACAAGGGGGTGCGGGGGCGCGAGGACGCAGGCACCGGGGCCGCACCGAAATGTCACATGCGTACCCTGATTTAAGAGGGTCAGGCTTCATTTTTGGTGACTGTATATTTTGTCTGCTCTGTCCTTATTTATTTCTAAGGCCCCACGTTATATAGTCCACAAATACGTTCAGTATCACAATTTGCCCCAAAATGTCCTTCAGAATTGCTTGAAAGGGGTGAGAGCTCGGGCATCACTGCACCCCGAAGAGATGAGCAGTAAAGCGACTTGCTCCGTCGCTTTCCTCCTCTCACCGTCTCGTTGGGACAGATGTGGTGATATATATACTGAACGTGACATGTAATGGAGTAAAAGCAGCACCGCGTGACATCACACGCTGCGGCGTGGCGAGGCTCATCCTGGCCGAGGAAGAGCTGGCATGGGGAATCAAAAGGGGTCAATCCCAGTTTCCTTTTCAAAGCCCAGTTGTCACGCACATAGCAAACCCGAGCTGGCCTGCCCCGTCCCCTGCACAGTCTCGGTTCTTCAGATGCAAAGGGTCCTTACCAATGCGCCCTAGGGATACAAAGTAGATTCTGATAACAGGGCTGTAAGTACAGGCAGGTCTGTCATTCTCTGTCTGTAAGATTTGAACTGACAGTGACTTTAGCCGCATTAGTCCAGTCTCACGTTTATTTTTTTTAAGGCACAGTTTTGTTTTCTTGTTGATCTGTGACACTTTGCCACAGGTCAACTGGTGCGCAGGGTCAACACTGTGATGGGTCAAGAATACCGGTCAAAACGGTTTGTAGAAATATCAGCAAGTTTTTTGCTCAGTGGGTTTTCCCTTTGAGCAAGTCCTTTGTAGAGTGTCTCGTTGAGGTTGGGGAGATGGCCATCTTATATCTCAAAGCCTAAATCTCTGTGGAGGTCTGCCGTTCTTGCGATGCCTGGAGCTGTTCTTTCGAAGCACGGAGCGCCTGCTGCTGTCCGATGGGCCCTCTTCTATTGTTTTTGCAAAGATTTCCAATACTGGTCAAGGTACTGTTTATTATGCCATACCCGGCCACTCGACTGATGCAGACTGTCTAACATTGGACATCACTAGTTAGGTGTGAGTAGAGACAACAAGCGCTGATACTTATTTACATCTTTTCAAGGACCATATGTCCTATAATGCAAAGGAAAACTGCATCTCTTGAGTGTATTTTGAATGTTCGAAGCCCAGGTGTTGTAGGGTGATTTGGGTATACCCCTAGATGTTTAAAAGTAGAGCACATGCTCTGCATAGGCTAATAAAAAGTAGTACTCCTTTCCCTAATGCGGTGCCTTGCAGTAAGCAGTGTATGACATTTAGAACAAAGTTTTAAATACAGTTTGCCAAACTTGCGCCTCTTGTTGGGCTAAGCTGTCGTGAAGCCAGCAGCATGATGTAACTGCAGCTAGCAGACAATGTAAATTTGCGCTGCCCTTTGATAGAAAAAAAATGTGAACTGCAAAGTTGTCTGGTGGATAGGTCAGAAACCAGGCTGTCTTTTCCCCGCATGTGGATTGCAGCATGTATTTGTCCCACAGTGTGTAGATCAAATTGAGGTTTTAGGGACCATCTACAATGTGCTCACCTTCCCCCTTATCCTTGATTGTAAATAGGTCACACCACCCAAAGCTTCCTGCATTTCCACACCCTTGTATTCTCTGTGTAATCACTGATTTTCCTGCAAGAAAATGGTTCCAGCCAAGGTATTCTTCCATTTTTTATGGATCGAGTCTCTGTGTCTTTGCCTATAAGTCTCATTCCTGTTCAGGTTTTGATGGAAAAGCAATTGTTGGCTAAGTATTTTTTAGTGCGTGGTAGATGACAATAACGGGGTGGCTGGCCGTTGCTTTTTCCTCAGAAACCGTGGATTAGCAATGTATATGGTTACTTGCCTTTCCTCAGAGTGAAAGATTTTGTGTGTTTTTGTGTTAGTCCTAGATTTTTCTGTGAAGAGAGGTAGGGAGAACATAGTAATACACTCTTAGTCCCCAAATATATTGTTCAAACAGCAAGAAGTGAGATGTGGGCTGCCCTGCCTCTGGGTGTGTGTGTGTGTGTGGGGCTCTGGGTGGGTGTGTGTGTGTGGGGCTCTGGGTGTGTGTGGGGCTCTGGGTGTGTGTGTGTGTGTGGGGCTCTGGGTGTGTGTGTGTGGGGCTCTGGGTGTGTGTGTGTGGGGCTCTGGGTGGGTGTGTGTGTGTGTGTGTGGCTGTGGGTGTGTGTGGGGGGGCTCTGGGTGTGTGTGTGTGTGGGGGGGGCTCTGGGTGTGTGTGTGTGTGTGTGTCTCTGAGTGTGTGTGTGTCTCTGTGTGTGTGTGTCTCTGTGTGTGTGTGTCTCTGTGTGTGTGTCTCTGTGTGTGTGTGGCTCTGTGTGTGTGTGTGGCTCTGTGTGTGTGGCTCTGTGTGTGTGTGTGGCTCGGGGTGTGTGTGTGTGGTAGTAATTGCTGTCTGCTGAGCTCGTCCGTAGGGTACAATAGGTCTCACATTGCGAGAGATTAAGCTAATGGCAATGTAAATGACAAAACCAACACATAAATACAAAGTTTGTCATTTACAATGCCAATAGCTCTAACTTTTCCAAAGGCGAAACCATTGCATTGTAAATGCTTGTTTTCTTGGTCTGCACCAGATCAACTAATCCAACATAGTTCGGAAAGGACATTCACAATGAGCTGCAGACCCCTGCCTCGCTAATATTAATGAAGCATAATTCTCTATGATAATCCATGTAATGGCTATGGAAAACAAGGATGGACGTCTGTGATGGACAGCAGGCCCCCATGACTGCATTCTCATCATCACAATGCCATCATTCCTGTTCGTTAAGAGGCTGTATGACGGCTGTAATGCCAGAAACCGGTCCTTGGAAGCTTGTTTCCGGTCCAGGGAAGGCATGGCTTGGCAGTTCGGGCTAACTGTTCCCATGAGGCACAGGGTCAGACTGATTTGCATATGGCCATGTCTGAACTGGGGTGGCAGAGTGGACTAAAGAACAGTGATGGACTAAACCCAGATCTGTTGACTGGGTGTGAGTGTTTGATTGGTTCGGATGCTCCGTCCATCACCACCCCCTTTTGTACCTCTTTGTTTAGCCAAAGAGCCAGGTCTTGAGGGCCTTCTTGAAGGTGTTCAGGGAGGGGGCGCGTCTGATGTCTGCCGTTAGCTCGTTCCAGGCTTTGGCTGCAATGTGAGAGAAGGATCTTCCGCCTGCTCTGGCTCTGTGGATCCGCAGGGTTTCAGCCAGTGCGAGGTTGGAAGATTGGAGGTTTCTTTTGTGTACGTGGAAGTTGATTCTGTCGTTGAGGTATTTGGGTCCGTTGTTGTGTAGGCATTTGTAGGCATGAGTGAGGATTTTGAAAGTGACTTTTTTCTCCAAGGAGAGCCAGTGGAGACTTCGTGGGTGTTGGCTGATGTGTTCAGGTTGGGGGATGCTGAGGACGAGTCTGGCGGCGGTGTTCTGTATTGTCTGGAGTTGGCGGAGTATGAACTTGTTGATGCCGGCGTAGAGTGCATATAAGTGCAAATAGCTTTATGAATGGGCTCCTGTTTTGTTAAATGTAATCCCTATCTCTCACTCGCTCCTCAATTAATGACCTCTAGGGGCGGGGCCTCTACTGCTGAAAAACGCATGTATCTTGTACTGCGCTAAGTACCTGGAGGAAATTTATGTTCCTACTACAGGACCGGAAGGTGGCAGCTACCAGGTTGGAGGTGAACCTTCTGCTGGTACACAGTGCACACTTGACCAGGTCTAGGATTGCCTGGCAACGTCTCCCGCTGCGGGGAATCCTCCGTCTGCGGAATAAGGCTTTCAGCGCCAGCCACATACAAATGATGTCCATCCTCCTCCACCACCTTCTTCAAATACTGAATAAATACTATAAGATGGTGATGGAAAGGTGGTCTCCCATGGACTGCAGACCAGAAAATAGGTGTCCACGTCTATGGACTGCAGGGACCTGCAGTGGTTTGCTGGGTCTGGGCTAAAGGGACTTCTTTACACCCTCCACCCAAAATAAAACAAGTCTGCCACCTGGGAATGGGCTGCCAGGAAAACATGGCCCTCCCATTCCCCTAAGCATCAATGTGAATTACTTCTTGCAGTCTCTTTGTCCAGGCACTCCTGCCCTGCAGTAATATCATAGGATGTCTTGTCGGATGGTAAATATTATGCAGTAAGGCCCTGAGCCCTAACTTTACTGTGGTTCACGCATGGCGTCCTGTGTGAAAAATGCAGAGGTGAATTGCACAAACGAGGACATATTTAACAGCATCAAATTAACAAAGAGTTGCATGTCGACAATATCACAGGCTGTGGCATAAAAATGCTGATTTAGTATGATGCTAAGTAATGCTTTGAGGCAGAAAGCAAGGCAGCTGTGTCTTATGTGGAACTAGTGCTCGCAGGACACCCTGTAGTAAAAGCTCATATGCCATGACCTTTGGCAAAGGGTAAGCCACGTAAAATGTGTCACATATCTTCAATGACACGTTAGACATGGGGATATCATGTGATATTCCGCTTGTTCTCTGCTTGCACCAGCTTACCTTTGGCAGTACAAATTCATGCAAAGCCCAGCCATGCTGTTTTAGTTGGTCAGCTTTGCACCAAATCCTAGGGTACTTTGCACTGGCCCCTCTTACCTTCTGCTACTTCTTTGCATAGAACAGTAGAGGCTTGCTTCTGCACAACGCAGAGCATTTTTGATACTGGTAAAGTCAACCTATGATGCAAAGTAGTAACTGACCAATGATTCTCTTTGTGATACTTAGAGTTGCGCACCATAGCTTAGCGGCGCATGTGCCAGTGACAAGCTACAGTCACTTTACAATGTCTCAAGCAAAAGGATGCACACAATATGCCTATTGTGGAATGCGCATAATCGAGAAAAACCCCTTATGCTGCTTTTTTTAGCGATAAACCCATATTTTACAATTTTCTATACCTCGCCTTGTGCTATTTCTTTTCATCCAAGTAGACGAATCAAAATACATAAACAATAACAATATATACTATATACATATATATATATATATATATATATTTTATTTTAAAGTTTTAAAGAGCACGAACCAGACCTGTGGGGTATCAGAGCGCTTTACAGAAGTGAAGGGTGGTATACAAAGGACTTAGGAGGGGAGGATATCAATGGGGTCTAACAGTGCTTAATTTGTGCTGGTGCTTTCCAGTGCTCAGCACCAGTACTTATTTCACCGGGCTGGGTCTATATGATTTTTCTCCTCCGACCCTGGCAGACGGCCCGGTAATTATTAAAAATCACGCTTGTCTTCTGTTGCTTCCTGGTATGTCCTCATAGGAAGGCCCACCCTGTTCCAGGCATATTGAAAGAGCGTGATCATCACGTTAGTGATGTCACGTCAGCAGATCGCGCCTGCCTCGGCTCCCACAAGGAATATTGTTTCATTTCCTTTGGAGAAAGGCCGAGGGCGGGCGTTTTGATGAACTGGGGCAAGGCATGCTGGAAATGTTGAGGACTGCAGGTTAAATGTTTTACAATACCGTCCGTTAAGAGGAAGTGAATTTAAACAAGTGCCCGAGAGCAATACAGGTATGCTTTTCATAGTTTGTATTTACTTGCTTCTTTAACACCTTGGCTGCTTGAGATGATCTTCTGCTGTGCTGGGCCATAATAGAAATAGGTGTGGTCATGACGAGCTCAGCTCGTCATGAGCACAGAAGGGGTTAAAGCAACAAGAGCTGCACAAAAAATAAATACATATCCGGTATTAAGGCTCATTCGCCGTGTAGCTCACTCAGCTATTACTAATTTTACCCGCTGCTGCCCTAGAATTATTACACCCCACTCGAGGGAGACCAACTAAGTCAGTGACGCGGTTGCAGGGCCAAGCGGTCGCCAAGACAGTCTCATTGGACAGCCCCACTCGGGACCTGGAGACAGCCAGGACAGCTCGATCATTGTGGAGGTACCGGATCGATGATGCTGGGTTGCAAACCTCAATTGCCGCCTCCCATGGTGTCTCGCTCCTTGCCTGTTCAAGCTGAGCCTGCTTGCAGCCAACCCTTGCAGACCAGAGCACCACCCACCTGCACCACAGTCCAGGCTCATCTGAGGCCAGGCCGCGGCCCAAGACAGTAAGTTCCACCCGTTGTGAGTCTCTTATGTGTTTGTTTGTAAGATAGTAATGATGGCAATGCCGGCACTCGACCACAACAAACAGCTGCATCCGTTGCCAGCCAGTGTTAAAGTTCTTACTCTAGGAGGGTGACATAGGTGGATGAATCCGATTGACCGCCGTGATTGGTTTCAGGAATAAGTTATGGTTATGTGGTATGACCATGGAGAATGTTGTTACTTTTCTCTGTAACTGACAGCTCTGCCTGGAAAATGGAGCCAGTTCATGTTGTTGTTGGGCCTCTGGCACCTGCCGTCCCCGTGCCCTGTTGGACCGGTCACTCCTTTGATGTCAGAGGCCCGTATCTTGATGCTGTCCTGATTTTGCCGGCAAAGAGGGGTGGCCCCACCACAAAGGGTGGCAATTTGTGTTTTGTTTGTCTGCAGGCCTGCGCACCTAGCAACAGTAGGTACCAGAGGCGTGTGTTGTTGGAACCTCACACCTCCTGTTTGGGCCATGTCCCACGAGGCAGAGAGGCCCTGGATGGAGGGATGCTCTAAGCAGCATCTTTAATTATGAGGTAGGAGCCAGAGGGCCCAGTCCCAGTCACCTAAGGCTGGAAAGAAGGACTCTCCCAACCTGCCCAGCAACACAGATGTCCAGGCAGGTCCATGATGTTTTTGTGCCTCAGTTGAGGCCTCACACATCCCGTTTGGGCCAGGTCACACGTTATTGATATTTTTACCTTATCGTCATTGCTTGATTTTGTTCGTGAAAAAGTCTCACTCATCGTCTTTGAAATGTCACTAATAATTACACTGAAATTATGAAAATGTCACACATAGCAATTTGAAACCTTGGCAGTATGCTTCTATTAAACTTCTGCATTTTGTGCTGAGGGCCTGCACTTCAGATTTAGTGCCTTTTAAAATTCGACCGATGGTTGCCAGAGGCTGTGCCTGAGTCACATAGTTTGATTTTTATAGCAGAATGCTATGAAACTCTCCGTAGATTTATTTTGCTGCCATGCCTTTCTGAAATTAAAAAAAAGAGTGTGTTGCATTCATTTTTATCGCACTGACCAGGAGCTGTCTGTAATTCTGCATTCAAAGTGCTCATGGAAAGGGGAGACCACTCGGTCACCCCGAACGTATGGCTGGGTGCCCCGATCCCCCGGGAAACCTTTGCGGGCGGGGGGCGTGTCCCGGCCGGTATGCCCATAGTGGCGTGGTTGGAGCACGCCCCCGCCGCCTAAAAGGGTTGTCCTAACACCCGCCCGGAAGTCCGTGCACTTCTGGGTGGGATGGGGATGCTGCCCCGCCTTCCCGCTGCAAGATAAAAGGCGCGGGAATCCAGGCAGGCGTCCTCTTGTTCCTGCGCTCTGAAGGCTGCACCACTCGTCGCTCTGAGCCCTCAAGGGAACAAGCTGCACTTTTTTGAACGTGTAATCATTGTTTTTCTGTTTCAGTCGTCAAGGCGTAGATGGAGTTTGAGTCGCAACTGGAATACAGGCAGAGACAAAAGCAGAACGCAAATATGCCTGGTAAGAAGAGTGGGAAGAGCTCCGAGATGGAACGAATGCTGCGCACACTAGTTAACCAAGTGTCGGCGATGGACAGGAAATTCGGTAAAGTAGACCAGCTGGGTCGCGGCCTAGCGGCCCTCCGGAAACAAGTGGAGGCCCAAGCGGGGCCATCAGGGCGACCTAAGAGGATTGTGGGGCCTGCTTTGCCAAACATTACCCCGGGGGGGGTAAGGGGAAAAAGAGGAAGGGGAAAGAGGGTCCTAGTGAGGCCCCAGTCCCGATGGAGGTCCAGCTGGTCCCAGTAGTACCAGCGTCCAGCCCGGTACCTACACCGGATGGAGTATTGCCAATCCCTGTGGTTATCACACCGCTGGATAATGGCCAAATGCCTCCCGAGCTAGCGCTTCAGTTGGCGGCTGTGTTACCCTGGTTGAAGAAGGGAGCGGGGGGATCCGCGGCTGTGGAAGACCCAGCCGAAAAGCTAGGCAGATTGTCGAGCAGCTCAGGCAGTCAAGGGGCGCTGGGGCAGCAAACGTGCCTTCTATTTCTCCACAGGTGGCGACCTTGGCCGCGGTCAAAAACCGGAATAAGTCGACGGACACGACCGGAGGTACAACAGAGACCGGTAAGAGATCGCTCCCAATAATGGGGGAGGGCGCTGTACCCTAAAGGCGGGAATGCTTGGCGCAACATGTCCCTATAGCAACTAAAGAAATGGTGTGGGCTAACAAATATATCAATATGTTTTCATTGTTAACAGATAATCGCGAGTTAGAATATGCCAAGACTCAGAAGGATTTATGGCACCCCAGTGTATGGAGGGCAAAAATGGCGGAATTCAGAGTAGAAGAGTCTATGATGAACTGGATCAGGGCTTTTTCTATTTTTGTAGCGATAATGGGTGAGCGATCACCAGAACTGTTGGGAGACCTTGCTTGCTACCAGAGCAGGATCACGGGCTTCCATGAGAAGTATGGAGGAGAAGAATGGAAAGGGTATGACGTGGCATTTAGAAAAGCGAAAGAGTTTAATGAAACATTGACTTGGGATTGTTTGGATACTGTATCTTGGCATGCGCAGTTCTTGCCGGGCTCAGCGGGTGGATCAGGGTCGAGTGCAAACGGCTCCAGGGCCTTTCAGCAGAAGCATCCACAGCCCTTTCGACCACCCTACGGGGGAGATACTCAGTCTAGATCGGGCGGGAATGGGAATAAGCGAGGGGTATGTTGGGGTTTCAACAAAGGAACGTGTAGCAGGCCGCAGGGAACATGCAGGTTCAGGCATGCCTGCGCAGGTTGTGGTAATACCTCCCACCCCGAGACAAGCTGCCGATCCAGAGGCAATAGTGCAGGAGGGAAAGGGGGTACCAAACAGGATTGACATGGTACCCCGGAGGTCCAAGCAATCGCCCGTGGACATTATGGCTTTGACTCCCTGGCTGAACAAATATCCTGATCATGTGTCCGCTGGGATCCTGCGAGATGGCTTCTCGTATGGCTTCAGGATCCAGGCGGGTGATTTTCAGGGGGGCCCCCTCATGCAGAAACCAACTGTCTGTTAAGCACAACCCGGCGGTGGCCGCCACAAAAATCGCAAAAGAGGTTCGCTTGGGGCGGGTTGCAGGACCGTTCGGTGAACCACCAACGGCCAATTTTGTGTGTTCCCCATTAGGGGTAGTTCCCAAGAAGGAGCCGGGAGAATTCAGGCTCATTCATAATTTATCTGCACCAAGGGGAGCTTCCGTTAATGAGGCGATCGATGCAGACATTTGCAGTGTGAGGTATGCATCATTCGATGACGCAGTGGTAATGTTGAATCGCCTAGGCCCCGGTGCATTGTTAGCAAAATCAGACATTAAATCCGCATTTAGGTTGCTTCCGGGCATCCCCAGGATCAGCACCTGTTGGGTTTTACATTTCAGGGGAAGTACTACATGGATATGTGCATGCCGATGGGTTTTTCAATTTCGTGTGCCTATTTTGAAATGTTTAGCTCATTGCTGGAGTGGGTATTCTCAAAGGCCACAGGGCACCAACACGTGATGCATTATCTCGATGATTTCCTGTTTCTTGGTCCAGCGGGCTCTCAGGACTGTGCACGGGCATTGCGGGAATTCTGCATGCTCATGCGGGGTTTCGGGGTTCCGTTGGCGCCAGGTAAGACAGTGGGTCTGACTACCTCCCTGGAGTTTCTGGGTATCGAACTAGACTCCGTGGAGGGTTGCTTCCGTTTGCCGGCGGAGAAGATCGTCAAATTCAGGGCCTCATTGTTGCAATGTCTCCGGAACGACAAAGTGACACTGCACCAATTACAGCAAACAGTGGGTCAGCTTAACTTTGCATTGAGGGTTATACCGATGGCTCGCCCCTTCTCCCGATCAATTGCCCAGGCCATGGTGGGCCTCGAGGAAGGGCACCATCGTACGAGGCTGTCGGCAGAGGTTCGCCAGGACATGCTCATTTGGCTGGCATTCCTGGCGGATTTCAACAGCGAGTAGTCTGGAGCAAAGCCCCGACCTCGTCAGCAGACTTAGGTTTATGGACCGACTCTGCGGGCAGTGTGGGGTTTGGCGCGATCCTTGGTAACCGATGGTCGGCCCAGAAATGGCCAGCATGGTGGGAAACAAGTGGTCTGACGAGCAACATTGGTTTCCTAGAGTTATTCCCTATCTGGGTAGCGTTGTCGGCCTGGCCGGAAGAGTTCCGAAACCGCTCGGTGATATTTTGGTCTGATAACATGACTGTGGTTGAGTGCATTAACCAGCAGGCAGCACGCTGCAAGTGGATATTGCGAATGCTGAAAGAAATTGTGTTGAAATGCTTGTAGCTAAATGTACAATTCAGGGCAAAACATGTGCCGGGAGTACTGAATAATGCAGCTGATGCGCTCTCTCTTTTCAAAATGCAGGCTTTCAGGGATTGTTTACCCTCAGCGGAGCTAGTGGCAGCGCCATTTCCCGAAGCATTATGGCAAATCGGCGCCCCGGACTACAAAACCTCGTGGCAGCCAGTTTAGTGCCCAGGACAAGGAAAGCTTATGAAGGGGCGTTCCGCTCGTACTGCGCCTTTTTGGGCCCTGCATGGGAGCATAGATGGGGTCAGGAGGGGTCCTTCACCCAATTTTTTAGTGGCGCTTCATGAGGAGGGCCGGTCGGTGGCAACCGCCAGTCGGTATAAGGCCGCCATATCGTTTATGGCTCAGCTCCAGGGGATTAGGGACCCAACGGATTCCTTTGTAGTCAGAAAGGCGCTGCGCGGCTGGCGGCGCCTAGAGGGTCGCAAAAAGGATACCAGGCACCCGATAGGTTTTGACAGATTGTCCTCCTTGTTGTCTAAACTGGAGGAGACATGCTCCTCACCTAGTGAGGTCGTCCTATTCAGGGCAGCATTTGCGTTGGCGTTCTATGGGGCCCTGCGGGTAAGCGAACTAGTGGCTGCCAACAAAAGAGATACCGATGGGGGTCTGCGCAGGGACCACATGCAAGTGAAGGGGGATTTCCTGCTGATTTCCTGCTGATCACGATAGCCAGGTCAAAGACAGACCAGGAGGCATAGGGGAATAGCATTGTGTAGCAGCGCGCTCTGGGTAGTCCCTGTTGTCCAGTAAGGCATGTTGAGGCCTACCTAAAACAAAGGGTGACGACATGGGGGGGGGGGCCTTGCTGCGGCACGCTGATGGCACCCCGGTAACAAAGTTTCAGGTCCAAAGGGTGCTGGCAATCACGATTGCAGCCGCGGGCTTGAACCCGAGTGATTTTGGGACTCATTCATTCAGGATAGGAGCCGCTACAGAAGCAACGGCTGGGGGTCTGCGGGCAGACAATGTCAAACAATTAGGCCGTTGGTCATCGAATTGTTTCAAACGGTACGTGCGGCTGCACATGTTGTAAGTTACTGAAGAAGTGCACTCACGCTTGTTGTCTTTTGTTTGGATTACAGTTTCACGAGCCTGTGACGCAGGGCAGAAATTGGGACCGGCTCAGTATCAGCTAACCACCACTTCAGGAACAAAGAATGGAAGGCGAGTGGTCTGGGTCGTGGGCCACTCATACGTGAGGCGTGCCGCGGACATATTCAAGACAGGTGATGCGATCCACACATCTGAGGAATATGGTTTCAGGGTGTCCTTCCATAGGAAGGGCGGTCTATGTATTGACCGACTGCAAAGTTTTGTGGAAGAATTGTTAGGGTGGCACAGGTCACCGCCATCAGTAGTCATAGTAAACGTTGGGGGCAATGACTTGGTATGGTTGGGCAGACGGGCTTTAATAGAACACATACTTTCAGCAGTTAGTTGGTTAGCAAAGACGATCCCGAGGTGCACAATAGCGTGGTCACACGTGATCCCGAGGAGGGTATGGAGGGGTGGATTGTCCACAACAGCGTTGAACCATTCTGTAAAGAGGGTCAACAATAAAATGGAGAAATTGTTTTGCTCTGCTCATCTTCAAAGCATACCTCATGGGTGCATCTGGGGGGACCACTGTTATTCGGACGATGGGGTACACCTGTCCAGGGTGGGCAATGACTTATTGATAGGGGACATGATAGCTTGGCTAGTGGGATTGAGGAGACATGACCTTTAGGAGGTGTGGGGGGGCCAGATAGTCGGTCAACTATCTGGCCTGTGGCGGTAAGGTCATGATCGGTGAGCAGTGATTTCAAGGTCCCGAGTGGGGGCGCCACCCATTATGGATGGGAGCGCCCGGGGAAAGGCGGCCATTGGCCCCTCCCACGGGGGGGGCGGCACCCATTACGGATGGGTCGCCCAGGGGGGAGACAGCCATAGGCCCCTCCCAGGGGGAGACGGCTATATGCCCCTCCCACGAATTTCCCGGGGGCCGGAAATCCGCTCTGGCGGAAGAGAGTGCGGGGAAAGGGGGGAGTCCACGCTGTCCTTCTTACGGATACCCCGCACGGGAACTCGGACGACCTTAAGATGGCATCGAGTGAAAGGGGGCCCCCATGACAAGGGAAGTTACAGTTGGCTACGAGGGTAAAGCCCTCTGCGCATGCGCCACTCACACGTGAGGGCGGGAATTTGCTGATAGGGATCTGACACCGGTTAAGACCTTGCCGTTGGCCCCTAACGATAGGATGTACAAAATTCATATGCAATGCATTATGTCATGATGTTAGACTCGGTTAGGAAAATCTTTGTATTATGGAAAGCCTGGATACCCGTCTTCATCAAGTGTAATGAAAGTTGAATTTTGTACATGATACATGAAACGTTTTAATTTAAATTTTAAAATTTTGTTTCATATTTTAATAAATACGGCCGGGGGGGTCTTGAGGCCCTGCCTTCCAAAAGTTCAAACTGTGTCTGTCTCCTACCATTGGGATTGGGGGTGGAAGGCGTGGCGGGTATCCCTGACCATATGGAAAGGGGAGACCACTCGGTCACCCCGAACATATGGCTGGGTGCCCCCATCCCCCGGGAAACCTTTGCGGGCGGGGGGCGTGTCCCGGCCGGTAGGACCATAGTGGCGTGGTTAAAGCACGCCCCCGCCGCCTAAAAGGGTTGTCCTAACACTAAACATGGGCGGAAAATCCGTTCCGCTCGCGGATTTTGCGGATTTTCGGTAAAATCGCAATATTTACCGAAAATCCACAAATTCGCACGCAGCGGATTTTTTTTTCTTGGTGATACAATTTTGAGGCGTGCGGCGTTCACTTACCGGTATTCAGCGTTTGCCGAGTTGTTTTTCTCGATATTTTGCAAGTGCTGCGCCATTTTGGATCTTGCTGCGGGATCCCGCGGGAGTTTGGCGACGCATCGCGAGAGTTCGCAATTGCGAATATGTAGGTGCGGCGGGCAGCAACAATCTCGCACTCGCGAAATGACAAAATTTGCAATTCTGCACAAGAAATCCACTAGCAAGCAGCATAGACCTTCTGAAAATCATCATTTTTATCAGAATAACTCCTCAGGTTGACATTTGCCTGCACTTTTTGGGTTTGAGGCCTTTTGACTCTCTTTGGATCACTTTTGGATTAGAAATCAACTGTCATAAGTAAGTTCGTTTGGGGCATTACAGTTGCTGTTCTGCAGAAAGCACTCAGCAGGTGCAAAAGTTCACTCATCATTAGTAACCATTCCCTGTAATACTTCTTGAGGGCCCCCTCCAGAGTTCAGTTGCCTATGTTTGTTTGGGGCATTACAGTTGCTGTTCTGCAGAAAAACGAATTTTGTGAAACATTGAAAGCACTCAGCAGGTGCAAAAGTTCAAACTCATCATTAGTAATAGTAACCATTCCCTGTAGTGCTTCCTGACTGGGGCCCCTCCAGAGTTCAGTTGCTAGTTGCAACAATTGTATGACCCTGCTCTGACCCTCACAGCAGGCTCATAGAATAGCTACAAGTAGGCCACAAAGGTCCTGGAAAAAAAATTGCACTGCAACAGAAAGCAAATTACAGATAAGGAAGCAGGTGCCAGACTGGAATTTTAAAACAGTGACACATTAATAAATCAACCCCAAATTAATTCATGTCAGTTGAAGCAGGGCAGGTGTGCTTGCTTTTCCCCCCCATAATCTACAGTGATGATGAACCAGAGGGTGGCATTGATGTACCAGAGGGTGGCATGGTTGAAACAGAGGGTGGCAGTGGTGAAACAGAGGGTGCTGGGAACCAGCGATGATGAACCAGACGTAGAAACAACATAGTCGCGACCGTTGCGAGCCGACAAGTAAGTTCGCAATTGCGAACTGGTACAAAACCCTCGCGAACTGGCAGAAACCCCTGCGAACACAAAAAAAAAAATCCGCCAATTCGCGAGAATTCACGGATTTTGCGGATTGCGAGTTCGCAAATATGCAAATTCGCGAACGCCAGATTCGCAAAATTCGCCCCTGCTTACCTAACACCCGCCCGGAAGTCCGTGCACTTCAGGGCGGGATGGGGATGCTGCCCCGCCTTCCCGCTGCAAGATAAAAGGCGCGGGAATCCAGGCAGGCGTCCTCTTGTTCCTGCGCTCTGAAGGCTGCACCACTCGTCGCTCTTGAGCCCTGAAGGGAACAAGCTGCACTTTTTTGACCAGCCCCTGTGGCAGAAGTTTGGGAGTAAGCAAAATTCGAATTTGTCATTGAATGCAATAAATAAAGCGTCTTGTTGGAATCATTTCTCTCATCTTCAATGGATGCCAAGAATGTGCATGCAACTGAATACTCGCCTATAGGCCTTTTTTCCTTTGTAGAAATGTAATGAACTTTATGCAATAAAAGCGGTCCCTGTTATAGGACCTTTTTTCCTTTGTAGCAATGTTATAGTTCATTGGATATATCTAGCGGTAATTTGAGATTAAGCATAGGTTTTTCCCCCTTTGTAGGTAACTAACTGTCGTATTTATTTAGTCTTCGGTCGGGCAGTAAGGTCATGATCGTGAGCAGTGATTTCAAGGTCCCTAGTGGGGGCGCCACCCATTATGGATGGGAGCGCCCGGGGGGAGGCGGCCATTGGCCCCTCCCACGGGGGGGGGCGGCACCCATTACGGATGGGTCGCCCAGGGGGAGGCGGCTATAGGCCCCTCCCAGGGGGAGACGGCTATATGCCCCTCCCACGAATTTCCCGGGGGCCGGAAATCCGCTCCGGCGGAAGAGAGTGCGGGGAAAGGGGGGAGTCCACGCTGTCCTTCTTACGGATACCCCGCACGGGAACTCGGACGACCTTAAGATGGCATCGAGTGAAAGGGGGCCCCCATGACAAGGGAAGTTACAGTTGGCTACGAGGGTAAAGCCCTCTGCGCATGCGCCACTCACACGTGAGGGCGGGAATTTGCTGATAGGGATCTGACACCGGTTAAGACCTTGCCGTTGGCCCCTAACGATAGGATGTACAAAATTCATATGCAATGCATTATGTCATGATGTTAGACTCGGTTAGGAAAATCTTTGTATTAGAGATTTGTTAAGGTTAGCCTGGATACCTGTCTTCATAAAGTGTAATGAAAGTTGAATTTTGTACATGATACATGAAACGTTTTAATTTAAATTTTAAAATGTTGTTTCATATTTTAATAAATACGGCCGGGGGGGGGGTCGTGAGGCCCCCCTGCCTTCCAAAAGTTCAAACTGTGTCTGTCTCCTACCATTGGGATTGGTGGTGGAAGGGGTGGCGGGCATCCCTGACCATATGGCCCACCACTAACCTTGGTGTGAACGTGCTGCTCTGCACTTAGAAACTGCCAGCACTAATTGCGTATTATAGAAAACAAGGGTCCTAAGGAATTACAATATTAACAAGAAATAACAATATAGACCACAATCAGTACTATATTTTTCTTTCGACGCCCAGCCGGGCGAGGAGTAGTTTATTCAGGAATAATATAGAATTTCAATGACCTGGAGAGGGTCAATTATGAACAACAAGATAGGGTACAATCCTGTACCTATCCCAAGGAGGTAGAAAAACCAAGAGAGGTAGATGGAAAGAAGGAGGTTTTGCAGGCAAGAGAAAGGTAGGTTGGAGCCAAAGGGTGGCCTGCGATTGCAATGAACAATACCGCAAAACACACTCAACAGTGTCAACAATTTAAATATATACACTAAGTTACATGTTACACTGTTTTAAAGCGTCAACGTTTCGATCCCAAAAGGCTCTTAATAAAACGGGATCATCATCAGGACAATTTAAGATCACTGCCTGTTTACAAATGCGAACGCCTGTAAAGAAAGGAGGGAAAATTGGAAAAAACAGGGTAAGGCATTCGCCTGAAATGATGAGATTTAAAAACATTCAACAGGGTCCATGTAAAAGTTTGAGACCATTCACTATTATAGCTCACTGTGGGTGAAGTGAAGGTGAATTGTGGTGTTCATATCGTGTTTGCTTACACATTCTTGAAAAACCAGTGATAAAACGGCGCAGTGACTTGGTGATAGGTATGTCATTCATTTGTGCATTTGTTCTATAGTGCTGTACCGGATTGGGTAGTGACATCATGGTTACGCACAATTTTGTGGTGCGTGTGAAAATGTTACTTCCGTGATTCCGATCAATTCAATTAGTAGCAACATGGTTGGATTACGATAGAGTGCAGTGATAGTGAGAGTTGGTGAGGGGAGAGGACTGTCTATGTACAGTCATCGAGACGTTAATTCCCAAGGTTCAGGAAAATACCTTCACAGATCCTAAGTCAAGGACGTGATGGCCTGATGGGGAACGGTTGAGTTCAGTTCTCTTTCCGGCTCTCGGAGCTGAGGGCTGTATGGTAAAAGATTATTACCATTAGCAGAACATTTATCAGGCATGGGCGCCGAGATCGACGGGTGGGAGTTGAAGCTTACCTGGCTACAATTTGGGCAGCCGTGGTAGGGGAGTAAAACGCAAGGGTTTCTTCCCGTTGTGTGGAGTAGGTTGCCTCCTTTATTTAGACCGCAGGCTAGGTGCTGTGTGACAAAATTAATCATAATTAAAATCAAGGTCGGCAATGCCATACGGGGCGGCGAGATCGACGGGCGAGAGTTGAGGCTTACCTGGCTACAATTTGAGCAGCCGTGGTAGGGGAGTAAAAACTCATGGGTTTCTTCCCGTTGTGTGGAGAAGGTTGCCTCCTTTACTTTATTTGGTCCGCAGGCTAGATGCTGTATAACAAAAATAATCATAATTGAAATTACGATCGGTAGTGCCATATGGGGCGGGGATGGAATCCGAGCAAAATCGGGGAGTTCGCTTACCTTACTTCTCAGTGGAAGCGGCGGTGGGTGGGGGAGAAACACAATGGTCTTCTCCGCCTTCGTTGGCAGCGCGAGTCCGCTGTGCGTGGAAGCCTCGTGTGGGGCTAAAGATAAAGGAGGGACTAGGTACGACTTCCTGGTACCTGGCGGCCATATTGGAGTGGTGAAATTGGCCGGAATGCAACTGGAATGTTGCGGTGGCCATGTTGTGGTGGGCATGGATGGTGATTAGAAATGAGGTGAATTATTAGTGCAAATTTGGTCAACTGTGAGAAGTGAAGGCCATCTGTGCTCCTCATTCATACACATTAGATTAGACAGCAGATTAAAACCACAATATATGATTTACAGTATTCAGTTTTCACCGTTACAGTCTTTCAAAGTTATTTCCAGATTATAAGGACGTGAGTCACATCCAATTGTCATTAGTGTCCACCAAGGGACTGTTCACAGTAGCGATGTCCAATCCTCTGTCCG
Organism: Lissotriton vulgaris; assembly: GCF_964263255.1. Taxonomy (NCBI): domain Eukaryota; kingdom Metazoa; phylum Chordata; class Amphibia; order Caudata; family Salamandridae; genus Lissotriton; species Lissotriton vulgaris. The sequence continues at coordinate 66,142,951 of NC_141686.1, read as the reverse complement.
GTTTAGTCCATTACGAATAGAGTCCAGCAATATTATACACTTCAGCTCTTCTTTGTTTAGGAGACTGGACATGCTTCCCCCTCTCTGGGGAAGTTTCAATGCCTTTAGTATAGTCCATCGAATGTTGTCCTCATCATGATTGGTCTCCAGGAAGTGTTCCACTAGTGGGGCATTTGGCGTCCGACATCTAATGCGGCTCCTATGTTGGCAGATACGGGTCTTGATTTTTTGTGACGTTTGCCCAACATAGTTTTTGTTGCACGGACATTGGATAAGATAAATCACATTGCTTGTATTGCAGTTTGTGAGTGTATTACATTTAAAGGTGACATTATTAAATACAAAGCTTTTTCCTTCTAGTGTTAAATTACAAACTGTACAGCCACCACATTTGACATGTCCGACTATGGGGGACAGACCCCATGCTGACTCGAGAGTGGAAGAATGGGTAGGACTGGGAAGTGCTGCACGAACCAGATAGTCCTTTAAATTCTTGCTTTTTTTTAATGCAAAAAGGGGACGTTCGATGTCTAGAATCCCTGCATTAATTACTGGCCAATGTCTTAGGATCATTTTCCTCAAATTATTGGAAATGGGGGAGAATATTGTCACACAAGCTATTCTGTCCATATTTTTCTTTGGGTTAGGGACAAGGAGCGTCTCACGTGGACGGTACCAGGCCCTTTTAAGGGCGTTTTTTACAATTCTCCTCGGATAACCCCTGTCTTTTAGTTTATTAGCCAAGGTGGTGCTTTCTCGAAAATAATCCTCCCTATGGGAACAGTTTCGCCTAATTCGTAAGAATTGGGAAAATGGTAAAGAATCCCTCAGTGCCCTCGGGTGATTACTGGAGTATTCTAACAGGGTGTTTCTCTCAGTGGGCTTCCTGTAAAGCTTTGTTAGCAACTCGCCTTCCTGATGAAAAATTGTCAGATCCAAGAAATTTATGGAATTCTTGTCAGATGTTGAGGTGAATTGGAGTCCCAGACAGTTATTATTCATCCAGTGTAAGAAGTGGCGCAGTACATTGATGTCTAATCTCCATATCATGAAGATGTCATCAATGTATCTGCGCCACATGATGACACCAGAGAAGAAGGGATTGGAGGGTTGTAGAATTACCTGTCTTTCTATTTCGTCCATGAACAGTATGGCCAGGTTTGGGGCAAAAATAGCGCCCATGGAGGTCCCCTTGATTTGTTGGTAGAAGTGCCCTTGAAATGTGAAAAAATTCCTAGTCAAGCAGAGTTCTAATAACTTGCAGATAAAGGATGTTGGAATGGCATGTGGGCGAGGGCGGCTGTCTAGAGTTCTCTGTATAACAAGTAAAGCCGCTGTTTGTGGAATATTTGTATACAAAGACTCCACGTCCATGGTGCACAGGGTATCGGTTAGGGCATTGAAGGGATGGTGCTCGATCAGGTTGATCATGGACATGGAGTCACGTACATAGCATAGTGTAGGGGGGACAAATTCTTTTATAAAGAAATCAACAAATGCCCCTAGGGGTTCCAATATTGAACCACATGCTGAGACATTTGGACGGCCTGGAGGGGTGCTGAGATTTTTATGAATCTTCGGTAAAGTATATATTACCGGGGTTCTTGGACTTTTCACGTTTAAGTAGTTGAATTCTTTTTTGGTCAAAAAACCTTCTGAAATTGCCTCGGTTGTTATTTTGTGTATCAGTTCCTGAATGGCCTTGGTTGGATTAGATGCGAGCCTAAGGTAATGGTCTGTGTTGTCTAACTGTCTTTGAATTTCAGCTGTATAAGAATCAAGCTCCTGTATGACAATGCCTCCCCCTTTATCTGCACTTTTGATCACGATTGAGTCATTATTTTTTAAGGAATAAATGGCCTCTTTTTCTTTTAGTGTAATATTGTAAGGTATGAACTTCTTTTGTTGTTTCATATTTGAGAGATCTTTAAGCACTAGTTTCTCAAATGTCGTAACCTCTGGCGGTATTAGACTCGCAGATGATAAAAAGGTTGATGGAGGGCGGAAGGGAGTATGGGTATTTATTTCCGGGGAAGGGTGAATTTGGAAAAATGCCTTTAAGCGTACTGGTCTGAAAAATCTTAAGAGTTCGGTGTGTAGCTCCATGAAGTTAGGTGCCACAGTAGGAACAAAGGTGAGGCCTTTTTTCATAAGGGAGAATTCATCTTGGGCCAGCAAGTGGGTAGAAAGATTAAAAATGGGGATGGTATCTTTTGCGGAAGCAGTTTGTGTTACCATTGGTAATAGTTGTTCCTGGTCCTCCGTTCCCCTGGAGGGTTGACCCATCTCTGGGGCTTTTTGACACGCCCTCGTTGTGGCGGCTCTTGCTGGCCTCTCGGTAAAAAAGTATTCGAATTTTGATGTGCTCCACCTCGTCTTGATGTACTGGATCCCTCGCCGGCGTCTGAATTGTCAGACGACTCAGCAGAGGTGTCAGAGAAGCCCACCAAGTTCTGTCTCCTGTTAAATCTCCCCCACGGTCTGTTCTGTCGGGGGTTGTTGTATGCCTTAGTCGTGTAGAAGTCCTTTTGTAGGTAAGGATAAGTTGTCTCAATGTTATAGGACTTTATATCCTTTTTAACTTTATTTGATTTTTTATTTTGCTCAATTCTATAGAACTCTGCAACGGTTTTATCTACCTGTTCTATGAGTTTTTTGCTGTCAGCAGTATTGTCAGAATCCTCAAGCTGTTTTAGAATTTCAGCAATTTCTATCTCTAGTGATTTTAAAGTTTCAGAAGCTGTGTCAATGCCTAATGCCAACCAATGGCGGGAACAGGTTGTCCCTATGTAACTGAAGCCTGATATGTATTTTGGATTGTCCGTGAAAATTCCGGGTATATTACGAACTTGGAGGCCCAGGGGGATTACCTCGGCTTTAAGGTAGTCGGTTAACATCAATATCATTAACTGTAAGCGGACTTGTTTTTTCCTCAGTTTTTCTAATTGATCTGGAATTGAAGTGTTAACTTGGTTAGAGATGTCTGCATTGTCTGAAAGCAGCGAGGGTCCTGAACATAAATGTTTAAGATAATCATCTGTGTACAATGGGGCCAGATGTGACATAGTTACCCTGTTATAAAAAGGAAGAAAGAGGGGAGGGGAATTCCCCATGTGGGATAAGTATACGAGCAGTGGGGTATAGAAGTACTAGATACTAGGGAACCCAAACCCATTAGTTTGGACGGGATGTGAGACCTTGCAAACCAGCGTTTGCGCTCAAATCATTTTGGAACACAAGGAAACCCGAAAGAGGGCCTTCGGACCATGGGTTCAATTGCTTATTATAGAAAACAAGGGTCCTAAGGAATTACAATATTAACAAGAAATAACAATATAGACCACAATCAGTACTATATTTTTCTTTCGACGCCCAGCCGGGCGAGGAGTAGTTTATTCAGGAATAATATAGAATTTCAATGACCTGGAGAGGGTCAATTATGAACAACAAGATAGGGTACAATCCTGTACCTATCCCAAGGAGGTAGAAAAACCAAGAGAGGTAGATGGAAAGAAGGAGGTTTTGCAGGCAAGAGAAAGGTAGGTTGGAGCCAAAGGGTGGCCTGCGATTGCAATGAACAATACCGCAAAACACACTCAACAGTGTCAACAATTTAAATATATACACTAAGTTACATGTTACACTGTTTTAAAGCGTCAACGTTTCGATCCCAAAAGGCTCTTAATAAAACGGGATCATCATCAGGACAATTTAAGATCACTGCCTGTTTACAAATGCGAACGCCTGTAAAGAAAGGAGGGAAAATTGGAAATAACAGGGTAAGGCATTCGCCTGAAATGATGAGATTTAAAAACATTCAACAGGGTCCATGTAAAAGTTTGAGACCATTCACTATTATAGCTCACTGTGGGTGAAGTGAAGGTGAATTGTGGTGTTCATATCGTGTTTGCTTACACATTCTTGAAAAACCAGTGATAAAACGGCGCAGTGACTTGGTGATAGGTATGTCATTCATTTGTGCATTTGTTCTATAGTGCTGTACCGGATTGGGTAGTGACATCATGGTTACGCACAATTTTGTGGTGCGTGTGAAAATGTTACTTCCGTGATTCCGATCAATTCAATTAGTAGCAACATGGTTGGATTACGATAGAGTGCAGATAGATTTATCTTATCCAATGTCCGTGCAACAAAAACTATGTTGGGCAAACGTCACAAAAAATCAAGACCCGTATCTGCCAACATAGGAGCCGCATTAGATGTCGGACGCCAAATGCCCCACTAGTGGAACACTTCCTGGAGACCAATCATGATGAGGACGACATTCGATGGACTATACTAAAGGCATTGAAACTTCCCCAGAGAGGGGGAAGCATGTCCAGTCTCCTAAACAAAGAAGAGCTGAAGTGTATAATATTGCTGGACAGAGGATTGGACATCGCTACTGTGAACAGTCCCTTGGTGGACACTAATGACAATTGGATGTGACTCACGTCCTTATAATCTGGAAATAACTTTGAAAGACTGTAACGGTGAAAACTGAATACTGTAAATCATATATTGTGGTTTTAATCTGCTGTCTAATCTAATGTGTATGAATGAGGAGCACAGATGGCCTTCACTTCTCACAGTTGACCAAATTTGCACTAATAATTCACCTCATTTCTAATCACCATCCATGCCCACCACAACATGGCCACCACAACACTCCAGTTGCATTCCGGCCAATTTCACCACTCCAATATGGCCGCCAGGTACCAGGAAGTCGTACCTAGTCCCTCCTTTATCTTTAGCCCCACACGAGGCTTCCACGCACAGCGGACTCGCGCTGCCAACGAAGGCGGAGAAGACCATTGTGTTTCTCCCCCACCCACCGCCGCTTCCACTGAGAAGTAAGGTAAGCGAACTCCCTGATTTTGCTCGGATTCCATCCCCGCCCCATATGGCACTACCGATCGTAATTTCAATTATGATTATTTTTGTTATACAGCATCTAGCCTGCGGACCAAATAAAGTAAAGGAGGCAACCTTCTCCACACAACGGGAAGAAACCCTTGCGTTTTACTCCCCTACCACGGCTGCCCAAATTGTAGCCAGGTAAGCTTCAACTCCCACCCGTCGATCTCGGCGCCCATGCCTGATAAATGTTCTGCTAATGGTAATAATCTTTTACCATACAGCCCTCAGCTCCGAGAGCCGGAAAGAGAACTGAACTCAACCGTTCCCCATCAGGCCATCACGTCCTTGACTTAGGATCTGTGAAGGTATTTTCCTGAACCTTGGGAATTAACGTCTCGATGACTGTACATAGACAGTCCTCTCCCCTCACCAACTCTCACTATCACTGCACTCTATCGTAATCCAACCATGTTGCTACTAATTGAATTGATCGGAATCACGGAAGTAACATTTTCACACGCACCACAAAATTGTGCGTAACCATGATGTCACTACCCAATCCGGTACAGCACTATAGAACAAATGCACAAATGAATGACATACCTATCACCAAGTCACTGCGCCGTTTTATCACTGGTTTTTCAAGAATGTGTAAGCAAACACGATATGAACACCACAATTCACCTTCACTTCACCCACAGTGAGCTATAATAGTGAATGGTCTCAAACTTTTACATGGACCCTGTTGAATGTTTTTAAATCTCATCATTTCAGGCGAATGCCTTACCCTGTTTTTTCCAATTTTCCCTCCTTTCTTTACAGGCATTCGCATTTGTAAACAGGCAGTGATCTTAAATTGTCCTGATGATGATCCCGTTTTATTAAGAGCCTTTTGGGATCGAAACGTTGACGCTTTAAAACAGTGTAACATGTAACTTAGTGTATATATTTAAATTGTTGACACTGTTGAGTGTGTTTTGCGGTATTGTTCATTGCAATCGCAGGCCACCCTTTGGCTCCAACCTACCTTTCTCTTGCCTGCAAAACCTCCTTCTTTCCATCTACCTCTCTTGGTTTTTCTACCTCCTTGGGATAGGTACAGGATTGTACCCTATCTTGTTGTTCATAATTGACCCTCTCCAGGTCATTGAAATTCTATATTATTCCTGAATAAACTACTCCTCGCCCGGCTGGGCGTCGAAAGAAAAATATAGTACTGATTGTGGTCTATATTGTTATTTCTTGTTAATATTGTAATTCCTTAGGACCCTTGTTTTCTATAATAAGCAATTGAACCGATGGTCTGAAGGCCCTCTTTCGGGTTTCCTTGTGTTCCAAAATGATTTGAGCGCAAACGCTGGTTTGCAAGTGTAGTGTGTTGGATCTTGTTATTATTGTTCTCGTGCTGATGATTATTCTTATCTCATGTGCACATGCCCGAGCATGTGCATAGAATGTATAAATGTATTCTTTTAAATGTGGAGTCGCTCTCAGAAGCCAGGTGTCCGTTGTGCTTGGTCAGTTGCTACTTGGACTCCTGGCTGATGAGGCGCTCCTCCTGTGATTGGAAACCGAATCAATAAACCTCTTTTGGATTACTTACCTTTCCTGGATTATTATTCAAGACCTTTTGTCTTCTACATATTGGCGACGATCGGGATTGTTTCCATCACCGACCCACGCAAAAGGATTTTTGACGAATTCGCGTCAAATTTGAACTTTGGCAAAAGTTCCTTTGATTACTTTTTATTCCATGCTGGTTTATTTAGTCATCTCAAGCGGATCTTCGGATTATTTGGGCCACATTTACACGAAAGAGGAGCGGATTTAAATTTGTTTCATTGACACTTTTCCGGATTTAAGTGTCGTCGGTGTTTCCAGAGTCGATAAACTTCTTCAAAGACGTTTGGAAACTTTATTCTGTCAGTGGATTTAAGGGTTGAAACTAAACTTTGGATTTAAAGGTTGAAACCAAACTTGCCTCGTTTTACTTTTTAAATTACGCGCTTACCGGTCTCTTGGAACTCCGGCATCGCGTCTTGGAACCTTCGGAACCTTCGGAACCCTGAATACGCGTGGAAGTCTGGGATTCCACGCTTACGACGCTACGCACAGACGTCACGTCGCACGTTTGACGCTACGCAAGGCGGCCATTTTGGTAAAGGGTGAAGGTTCGCGCTCGGCGATTCACTCGCCTCACGGACAGTTGAAGCGGCAGGCGATTCAAGCGGCTGGCAAGCGGCAGGCAGTTCAAGCGTCAGACAGCTTAAGCGTCAGACAGCTTAAGAGACAGACAGCCAAACGACAGTCAGTCCTAGCGACGCTTCAAGCTTTATCTCTGCGTGTGTTCCGGCGATTCACACGCCTTACTACCACTTCTAATTTTAACAGTAACTATATTTGGGGCCTTTAACCAAAACGTTTTCCTTCTGCAAATTGTGTTTTTCAGGTTTTATTGTTTTCTCTATGTTATAGGTTTTACATATTTACTTCCTTGTTTTATATCTGTAACATGGCTTCTGTTAGGGAGGTCACTCAACCCCCTCCTTTCCTTGAAAAACCTGGAAAACCTACGTTATTATGGTCAGAGTGGTTTGGCCTGTTTGAGAATCACATTTTAGCAATTGATGCTTCTGACTATTCTCCTCCTAGGAAATTTGCTCTTCTTTTTGGCAGTCTTGGGTTGGCCGCACAGCGCATTTTTAAGAGCCTTGTTCCCATTCCTCCTCCAGCTGCTGCTGGTTCAGGTGATAATGAATGGAATATTTATATAGAGGCCATTGCCAGATTAAAGAAGCAATTTGAGGAATCTCCTAATATCATGCTGGAGAGACACAATTTCTATAAAAGAAAGCAAAAGGAGGATGAAAAAATTGACGAATATATTTCAGCATTGAGGGTGTTAGCTATCACCTGTGATTTTGGTCCTTTGCTGGACAATTACATTCGTGATCAATTTGTGTTCAATTGTTCTTCTACCAAGGTGAAAGAAAGAATTCTTAGTTGTAAGAACCCTTCATTGTCCGAAGTTATCGATCTTAGCCTTAGTATTGAAAGATCCGTAACTTCTACTAAAGCCATGGCTTTAGATTCAGTCACTAAGGTTAACTTCATTTCAGATGATATGTCTGACGATGGTCTATATGCCATTTCTAGTAAAGAAACTAAGGAAAAGTGGCAGACTAAATCTAGTGGCAATACAAATAAGCAAAATTTTTGTTTTAGATGTGGGTCCAAATTTCACATTGGGAATTTCAAAGGGTGTCCTGCCATGAACAAACGGTGTGTTGGGTGTAAGAAAGTTGGACACTTCCAAAAGGTTTGCAGATTCCAAAAGAAATCTGTCACGGTCAACTATGTGGATATGGATGAATGTAATGACACCTTTGATAATCTAATGTTAATGGTGGAGTGTGATGATTCTGAACCTATTAAGGGACCTTTGTGTGAAGCCATAATTGACAACTTTAAATTACAGGTAATGGCTGATTCTGGTGCTCCCATTACTATCCTCAGGGATTCTACATTTTTTGATAAATGGAGAAAGGATGTGAAATTAAGTCAATCTGACGTTAATTCTAAAGCTTTCGGGGAGAAAGATATTGACATGTTAGGCTTTTTCTTAACAAGTGTAGAGGTCCTGGGAAGGTCCATTATTACAAAAGTCTACGTGGCGATTAAAGGGAAAGATATCGTAGGTTGGAAAGACCTCGCTAAAATGGGTCTATATCTTGTTCCAGGAGATGAAAATCCAATTAAAGTACGTGACTTTCCTATTTGCTTTATTGAGGATACAAAAATCGATAGAACTGAATTGCTAAGTGAGTTTAAAAATGTGTTTAGTAATAAAATTGGGTTGGTGAGTGGCGCAGAACACAAAATTAGACTCATTCCCGGAGCATCACCTGTTTTTCATAAGGTTCGCCCTGTTCCCCTTAGTGTCAGGGCGGAACTTAAAAAGATGCTTGAGGATCTTGTTAAGGACAAGATTATAGAACCTTCAGAATCCTCCCAATGGGTTGCGCCCATCGTCGTTGCACGCAAGAAAAATAATGAGATCAGGCTATGCGCAGACCTCAGGGGCCTCAACAAAAACATCAAAATTGATTGTCATCCCCTCCCCAAAATCCAAGAGCTGCTAGCAAATCTGGGGTGTGCTAGGTGGTTTTCATTGTTAGACTTAAAGTCCGCTTATCACCAGATTCCCTTGTCCAAGGATTCTCAAGAGTTAACAACCTTTGTGACCCCGTTTGGAGCTTTTAAGTTTCTGAGGCTCCCGTTCGGGTTAGCTTCAGCAGCTAGCGTTTTCCAAAGGTTGATGGACTCTTTGTTTGGGGATCTGGTGGGGGTACAAGCATATTTAGATGACATTTTGATTTTCGCAAAAACAATGGAGGAACATAATGTTCTACTGAAAAAGGTTTTGTCCATTCTAGGCAGTAGGGGCATGACGGTCAGGGAAGACAAATGCAAGTTCGGAGTATCTGAATTAGAGTATTTGGGCCATTCAATTTCGAATTCTGGTATTAGACCCAAATTTTCTGTAGTTAGGGCTTTAACAGAAGCTAAACCTCCAAGTGATAAAGATGCTCTGCGTTCGTTTCTGGGCCTGGCCGAGTACTATGCCAGATTTGTCGAAGGGTACGCTCAGGTGGTGGAACCTCTGAGGTTACTCCTTAAGAAAGGACAAAAGTTTGTTTGGTCAAAAGATTTGGATGAGACTTTTGCTAAAGTCAAAGATTTAATTGTCTCTGCACGTTCCCTTCAGGCGTTTAGGGATGATTCCATGTGCATTATTGCAGTAGATGCGAGCATGAAGGGTCTTGGAGCTGTACTTTGCCAGCAAGTGGAGGGCAAGGAACACACGGTAGCTTTTGCCTCTAGATCTTTGAAGGAGTTTGAAAAGCACTACAGCACAATTGAAAGGGAGGCGTTAGCCTGTGTGTGGGCCGCTCAAAAGTTTAAAATGTACATCTGGGGTCGCAAATTTGTTATGCTATCTGATCACAAACCCCTTTCTTTTATTTTTAGCAAAGTTTCAGGTACCAATAGTCTTTTCCCTAGGCTGACTAGACTGGTTTCTAAACTGCAAGAATTCAATTTTGATTTAAGACACATCACTGGGGGAAAAAACTTCAGAGCAGATTGTTTGTCCAGAATGTTGATGGACAAAGATGATGACGATGACTTAGTTGAGGAGGATGTGGAATGTGTCTCTATGGTGGATGCTATTGAGGAGTGGAATTCAGTCATTTCTGAAAAGGATTGGTTGGAGGCTAGTGAAATGGATGGTGTTTTATCACAGGCTTTGGAGTTTTCAACTAAGACTTGGCCAGACGTTAGGAATCTGTCGGGGGATCTAAGGAACTTCGCTCAGGTGGCAGAGGAACTTTCAGTCAAGGATGGAGTTTTATTAAGAGGTGATAAGTTCGTTCCGCCCAGCGGTTTAAGGAACACTGTTATCAAATTAGCCCACGAAGGTCACCTGGGTGTGACCAAGACTTGTATGAGAATCAAAGCTCATTATTGGTGGCCGGGTATTGACGCACAGGTAAGGGCTACTGTGGACAACTGTGAAGAATGTTTGTTGTCTGATAAACATTGGAAGACTCATCAGGCTCCTTTACAGCCTTCTCAATTTCCAGGGATGGCCTGGGAGAAGGTTGCCTTAGATTTCTCCGGTCCATATAAAGTTCTTCCGGAAGGGAAGAGGTACCTTATCTTAGCAATTGATTACTTCTCGAAATGGATGTACTATAGGTTTGTAGAGGCTCCGGATTCGAATAATACCATTACTTTCCTTGAAAGATTGTTCTTGTTAGAAGGAGCCCCTCGTACCTTAGTAACTGACAATGGAACCCATTTTGTCTCAGACAAGATGTGTAAATTCCTGAAAGCACATGATGTGAAACAATTGAAGGTGGCACTTTATTCGCCCTCATCTAATGGTCTAGTTGAGCGCGGGAATAAAGTTTTGAAAGAGGGAATTCAGACAGCCATAGCATCTGGGGTGGACGTTTTCAAATTTTTGGAGAAGAAAATTTGGAATTATAATGTCTCACCCCATTGTACGACGCAAATGTCCCCTTTTCAATTGTTGCGGGGAAGGGATTTCCATTCTCCTTTGTTTCCTGCTTGGTTAAGGAAAGTGGAGGGCATTCAATTTCCTCCCGTTAGGGATATCGTTGACTTCTCAGTCAAACAGAAACAAGCAGTAATGAAAGAGAATTATGACAAGTCAAAATGTGTAAAAGACATTCAAATGTTGGTGGGGGATTGGGTTATGATCAAGAAGCCCTATAAAGTTGCTAAAGGTTTGTCTATGTTCTCAAGTCCTGTGCAAATCCTTAAAGTCAGTAAAAATGCAGTCTTTTTGGGGGACAAAGGTTGGTGGAACGTGAGACAGTTAGCAAAGTTGACGCCAGATCAAGCTGCCCTCATTTCTAGGAGGAAAAATTTATCCACTCAGGAGGGTTGTGATTGGTCTCATTGGCTTCAGCCAAAAATATTTCATGCTAACGTAGATTCTACGGCACCTGTTCCTCCTAACAATGCTTCCCCTGCTGTTGTTTCCTCTTCAGTCCCGTCTTGCAGTCGCAGTGGTCGTATTAGAAGACCCCCTGCAAGATATAACGAATTTGTTTCATTTTAATTGTTTAATTCTCTTTTCTGCATTTGCATAAAGGGGAAGGTGATGTAGTGTGTTGGATCTTGTTATTATTGTTCTCGTGTAATGATTATTCTTATCTCGTGTGCACATGCCCGAGCATGTGCATAGAATGTATAAATGTATTCTTTTAAATGTGGAGTCGCTCTCAGAAGCCAGGTGTCCGTTGTGCTTGGTCAGTTGCTACTTGGACTCCTGGCTGATGAGGCGCTCCTCCTGTGATTGGAAACCGAATCAATAAACCTCTTTTGGATTACTTACCTTTCCTGGATTATTATTCAAGACCTTTTGTCTTCTACAGCAAGGTCTCACATCCCGTCCAAACTAATGGGTTTGGGTTCCCTAGTACCTAGTACTTCTATACCCCACTGCTCGTATACTTATCCCACACGGGGAATTCCCCTCCCCTCTTTCTTCCTTTTTATAACAGGGTTACTATGTCAAATCTGGCCCCATTGTACACAGATGATTATCTTAAACATTTATGTTCAGGACCCTCGCTGCTTTCAGACAATGCAGACATCTCTAACCAAGTTAACACTTCAATTCCAGATCAATTAGAAAAACTGAGGAAAAAACAAGTCCGCTTACAGTTAATGATATTGATGTTAACCGACTACCTTAAAGCCGAGGTAATCCCCCTGGGCCTCCAAGTTCGTAATAAAAATAAAGTTAAAAAGGATATAAAGTCCTATAACATTGAGACAACTTATCCTTACCTACAAAAGGACTTCTACACGACTAAGGCATACAACAACCCCCGACAGAACAGACTGTGGGGGAGATTTAACAGGAGACAGTACTTGGTGGGCTTCTCTGACAACTCTGCTGAGTCGTCTGACAATTCAGACGCCGGCGAGGTATCCAGTACATCAAGACGAGGTGGAGCACATCAAAATTTGAATACTTTTTTACCGAGAGGCCAGCAAGAGCCGCCACAACGAGGGCATGTCAAAAAGCCCCAGAGATGGGCCAACCCTCCAGGGGAACGGAGGACCAGGAACAACTATTACCAATGGTAACACAAACTGCCTCCGCAAAAGATACCATCCCCATTTTTAATCTTTCTACCCACTTGCTGGCCCAAGATGAATTCTCCCTTTTGAAAAAAGGCCTCACCTTTGTTCCTACTGTGGCACCTAACTTCATGGAGCTACACACCGAACTCTTAAGATTTTTCAGACCAGTACGCTTAAAGGCATTTTTCCAAATTCACCCTTCCCCGGAAATAAATGCCCATACTCCCTTCCGCCCTCCTTCAACCTTTTTACCATCTGCGAGTCTAATACCGCCAGAGGTTACGACATTTGAGAAACTAGTGCTTAAAGATCTCTCAAATATGAAACAACAAAAGAAGTTCATACCTTACAATATTACACTAAAAGAAAAAGAGGCCATTTATTCCTTAAAAAATAATGACTCAATCGTGATCAAAAGTGCAGATAAAGGGGGGGGCATTGTCATACAGGAGCTTGATTCTTATACAGCTGAAATTCAAAGACAGTTAGACAACACAGACCATTACCTTAGGCTCGCATCCAATCCAACCAGGGCCATTCAGGAACTGATACACAAAATAACAACCGAGGCAATTTCAGAAGGTTTTTTGACCAAAAAAGAATTCAACTACTTAAACGTGAAAAGTCCAAGAACCCCGGTAATATATACTTTACAGAAGATTCATAAAAATCTCAGCACCCCTCCAGGCCGTCCAATTGTCTCAGCATGTGGTTCAATATTGGAACCCCTAGGGGCATTTGTTGATTTCTTTATAAAAGAATTTGTCCCCCCAACACTATGCTATGTACGTGACTCCATGTCCATGATCAACCTGATCGAGCACCATCCCTTCAATCCCCTAACCGATACCCTGTGCACCATGGACGTGGAGTCTTTGTATACAAATATTCCACAAACAGCGGCTTTACTTGTTATACAGAGAACTCTAGACAGCCGCCCTCGCCCACATGCCATTCCAACATCCTTTATCTGCAAGTTATTAGAACTCTGCTTGACTAGGAATTTTTTCACATTTCAAGGGCACTTCTACCAACAAATCAAGGGGACCTCCATTAGCGCTATTTTTGCCCCAAACCTGGCCATAATGTTCATGGACGAAATAGAAAGACAGGTAATTCTACAACCCTCCAATCCCTTCTTCTCTGGTGTCATCATGTGGCGCAGATACATTGATGACATCTTCATGATATGGAGATTAGACATCAATGTACTGCGCCACTTCTTACACTGGATGAATAATAACTGTCTGGGACTCCAATTCACCTCAACATCTGACAAGAATTCCATAAATTTCTTGGATCTGACAATTTTTCATCAGGAAGGCGAGTTGCTAACAAAGCTTTACAGGAAGCCCACTGAGAGAAACACCCTGTTAGAATACTCCAGTAATCACCCGAGGGCAATGAGGGATTCTTTACCATTTTCCCAATTCTTACGAATTAGGCGAAACTGTTCCCATAGGGAGGATTATTTTCGAGAAAGCACCACCTTGGCTAATAAACTAAAAGACAGGGGTTATCCGAGGAGAATTGTAAAAAACGCCCTTAAAAGGGCCTGGTACCGTCCACGTGAGACGCTCCTTGTCCCTAACCCAAAGAAAAATATGGACAGAATAGCTTGTGTGACAACATTCTCCCCCATTTCCAATAATTTGAGGAAAATGATCCTAAGACATTGGCCAGTAATTAATGCAGGGATTCTAGACATCGAACGTCCCCTTTTTGCATTAAAAAAAAGCAAGAATTTAAAGGACCATCTGGTTTGTGCAGCACTTCCCAGTCCTACCCATTCTTCCACTCTTGAGTCAGCATGGGGTCTGTCCCCCATAGTCGGACATGTCAAATGTGGTGGCTGTACAGTTTGTAATTTACCACTAGAAGGAAAAAGCTTTGTATTTAATAATGTCACCTTTAAATGTAATACACTCACAAACTGCAATACAAGCAATGTGATTTATCTTATCCAATGTCCGTGCAACAAAAACTATGTTGGGCAAACGTCACAAAAAATCAAGACCCGTATCTGCCAACATAGGAGCCGCATTAGATGTCGGACGCCAAATGCCCCACTAGTGGAACACTTCCTGGAGACCAATCATGATGAGGACGACATTCGATGGACTATACTAAAGGCATTGAAACTTCCCCAGAGAGGGGGAAGCATGTCCAGTCTCCTAAACAAAGAAGAGCTGAAGTGTATAATATTGCTGGACTCTATTCGTAATGGGCTAAACCGGACAGAGGATTGGACATCGCTACTGTGAACAGTCCCTTGGTGGACACTAATGACTATTGGATGTGACTCACGTCCTTATAATCTGGAAATAACTTTGAAAGACTGTAACGGTGAAAACTGAATACTGTAAATCATATATTGTGGTTTTAATCTGCTGTCTAATCTAATGTGTATGAATGAGGAGCACAGATGGCCTTCACTTCTCACAGTTGACCAAATTTGCACTAATAATTCACCTCATTTCTAATCACCATCCATGCCCACCACAACATGGCCACCGCAACACTCCAGTTGCATTCCGGCCAATTTCACCACTCCAATATGGCCGCCAGGTACCAGGAAGTCGTACCTAGTCCCTCCTTTATCTTTAGCCCCACACGAGGCTTCCGCGCACAGCGGACTCGCGTTGCCAACGAAGGCGGAGAAGACAATTGTGTTTCTCCCCCACCCACCGCCGCTTCCACTGAGAAGTAAGGTAAGCGAACTCCCCGATTTTGCTCGGATTCCATCCCCGCCCCATATGGCACTACCGATCGTAATTTCAATTATGATTATTTTTGTTATACAGCATCTAGCCTGCGGACCAAATAAAGTAAAGGAGGCAACCTTCTCCACACAACGGAAAGAAACCCATGAGTTTTTACTCCCCGACCACGGCTGCTCAAATTGTAGCCAGGTAAGCCTCAACTCTCACCCGTCGATCTCGCCGCCCCATATGGCATTGCCGACCTTGATTTTAATTATGATTAAATTTGTCACACAGCACCTAGCCTGCGGACTAAATAAAGGAGGCAACCTACTCCACACAACGGGAAGAAACCCTTGCGTTTTACTCCCCTACCACGGCTGCCCAAATTGTAGCCAGGTAAGCTTCAACTCCCACCCGTCGATCTCGGCGCCCATGCCTGATAAATGTTCTGCTAATGGTAATAATCTTTTACCATACAGCCCTCAGCTCCGAGAGCCGGAAAGAGAACTGAACTCAACCGTTCCCCATCAGGCCATCACGTCCTTGACTTAGGATCTGTGAAGGTATTTTCCTGAACCTTGGGAATTAACGTCTCGATGACTGTACATAGACAGTCCTCTCCCCTCACCAACTCTCACTATCACTGCACTCTATCGTAATCCAACCATGTTGCTACTAATTGAATTGATCGGAATCACGGAAGTAACATTTTCACACGCACCACAAAATTGTGCGTAACCATGATGTCACTACCCAATCCGGTACAGCACTATAGAACAAATGCACAAATGAATGACATACCTATCACCAAGTCACTGCGCCGTTTTATCACTGGTTTTTCAAGAATGTGTAAGCAAACACGATATGAACACCACAATTCACCTTCACTTCACCCACAGTGAGCTATAATAGTGAATGGTCTCAAACTTTTACATGGACCCTGTTGAATGTTTTTAAATCTCATCATTTCAGGCGAATGCCTTACCCTGTTTTTTCCAATTTTCCCTCCTTTCTTTACAGGCATTCGCATTTGTAAACAGGCAGTGATCTTAAATTGTCCTGATGATGATCCCGTTTTATTAAGAGCCTTTTGGGATCGAAACGTTGACGCTTTAAAACAGTGTAACATGTAACTTAGTGTATATATTTAAATTGTTGACACTGTTGAGTGTGTTTTGCGGTATTGTTCATTGCAATCGCAGGCCACCCTTTGGCTCCAACCTACCTTTCTCTTGCCTGCAAAACCTCCTTCTTTCCATCTACCTCTCTTGGTTTTTCTACCTCCTTGGGATAGGTACAGGATTGTACCCTATCTTGTTGTTCATAATTGACCCTCTCCAGGTCATTGAAATTCTATATTATTCCTGAATAAACTACTCCTCGCCCGGCTGGGCGTCGAAAGAAAAATATAGTACTGATTGTGGTCTATATTGTTATTTCTTGTTAATATTGTAATTCCTTAGGACCCTTGTTTTCTATACTAAGCAATTGAACCCATGGTCCGAAGGCCCTCTTTCGGGTTTCCTTGTGTTCCAAAATGAGCACTAATTGCGTGGCAGTTGCACAGGCCGTGGCAGCATTACTGGGAGCACCTGGGCAGCAAGCATGGAAGGGCATGCTGGACCCAGTCAGCACAACGTGACTTAACACAATGTGACTAGCCCATCACCTCTCAAGGATAAGGTAAGTCGTAAGTGGAACACATCATTTTCGGCACTGGGAGGGCCCTTGTCCTCAAATGAGGATACTCTGTCTTTGGATGTCCCACTCCACCAACGGCAGGGTGGACCTCTGTCAGTGGACACTTAGACCTTGTGGTGGGCTGCGGGTGAGGAAGGGAAATGCCAAATTCGGGAACTTCTGTGAAAAAACATTACTAAATAATGCATAGAACTGTGAACCTTAGCCATGGATGTTAGGTTTATGCCCCAGTGGTCTCTCAGTGAGTATGCCTCAAACTCAATGGCAGTGCTGTCCCCTCATGTAAGTGTCTCTTGTCGCACATCTCTGATCTCAAAATGCTCCCCTTTTACTACCGGTATCACCAGTACTTTAAATAGAAATGCGGAAGTGCAGGTACTCACTGTCTAAGAGTACATCTTTACTAATGAGATGTGGTGGCACTCTCATGTCTAGTTCAGTCACACTCAACCAGCGCCGAAACACTCAGTAGAGTAGCTGTGCACTTAATAAAACCCCGGTTAACATAACATAACATAACAAGGATTGCTCCAGAGATGAGAAGTGTCGGTACTGTGTTTGCCTAGAAAATGAGGACTTAGTGTATTTTTGTAGTGTTTCATTTTCTTTGCGACAGTTCGCACTGGCTCAGCTCTAAGATACAAAAAGTCCACATTTGTTAGAAATAATAGATGAAAGAAATAGCAGATATCTGAAAAGAAGTCTGTTTCTAATCTACAAGTTGCTTTTGACTTTACCAAATTAAAAAGACTAGATAACGAGAACCCTAACCAAAGGAAGCTTTCAAAAATGATACCCATCATCCAGAATCACAAGTGTATGTGCGTCGTGATTTAAAATGCGGTTGTCAGTGGGCTGAAACAGGTTAGTTAATAGCAGGAAAGTATTTGTGTTTTTTGAATTTCACATACTTAGGTCATTGTCTCTACAAGTGTCTCATTTCATTTCTACTAAATCCAATTACTAGATGAATGAACAAAACAGCTTAAACTGATTGATCTAAACATACATGCCAGTTGATTAAAGTGTCCAAAAGCAAAATGAGCAATGGTGTGCTGCAGAAAACATTGCCCGTCTCCTTTATTAAATCCACTAATGGTAAAATGCCACCCTGACCCACTACACTGTATGTAATTGGCCTATTATGAGATGGAAAGGGTTAATAGTTTTGAAAAAAGAATGGTCATTTGAGAACTAAATTGAAAGAGTCATATATTGTACTGTATTGTAATTGCATTTATATAGCGCTTACTACCCCTGACGAGGCGTCAAAGGGCTTTTTTGGCGGGTACCACGATATTCCGGGACCCTTAGAGGATTAGTGTTGAATTAGTATAGTGAAACATGCAAGTACATTTTAGGTGGTGGATAGGTTAGTCAGTTATTTGGGTTTGGAATGATAGCTGAAGGATAGATGAGGAAAAAAGGTTTGTATTTATATAGCGCTTGTTACCCCTGATGGGGTGTTGAAACATGCTATTCAGGAAGCCCATAAAGGATTAGTGGTGAATTAATATGGTGAAATATGAAAGTAATTTCAGTGGTGGATATTAGTCAGTTATTTGGAGAGAGAAGGATAGCGGAGGGATAAAAGAGGAAGAATGGTTTGCATTCATATAGCACTTGTTACCCCTGATGGATGTTGAAGCGCTTTTCTGGCGAGTAGCACGCCACTCCGGAACTCATAAAGGATTATTGTTGAAAATTAGTATAATAAAATATGGAGTAATTTGAGTAGTGGATATGTTATTCAGTTATTTGGGTAGAGAAGGGTAGGTGGAGGGATAGTGAAGGGAAAGACGTTTGTATTTATATAGCGCTTGCTACCCCTGATGAGGTTTTGAAGCGCAAGTAGCACGCTACTCTGGAACCCATCCTGATTAGTGTTGAATTAGTATGGTGAAACATGAAAGTAATTTTAGTGGTGGATATGTTAGTCAGTTATTTGGATTGAGAAGAGTTGGGGAGGGTTAGAAAAGAGGGAAGAGTTTAGAAAGGTTTGTTTTGGGGATCGGTATAGTAAAAGAGGTGTAAGATTATGCAAGTAGGGGTAGAGTATGAGAGAGTCTAGAAAGGGTTATTTTGGGGATCATAGTAGTGGTATGGGGTTTGGGGTTAAATGAGAGAGTGGATGTAGAGGATATATTGAGCGAAGTATAGGCTGAGAAATAGGGAAGTGCATTGAAAATGCTAAATTAGAAGAAAGTGATAAATATATAGATCCATAAGTACATTGAAAGTATATAGATGCATAATGAAGATATGTATATTGGGCAGCATTTCTGGCCCTGGCCCGTCTTGAACAGGCTCAAACAGGCAACTGTCCTTGTCCTCTCCGCCCTTAACAGGCTCAAACAGGCAACTGCCCTTGTCCTCTCTGCCCTTAGCCTCGACGCCCGGGCTGAGACGCCCTAAGCCTGGCGTTTTATAGCCCTAGTAATCAGTTGACCTTGTCATCCAATGGAATCCCTAGTCCTAACACTACCCAATCATAATACTAGCCCTAAAAATCTAGAACCAATAGGAGATCAGGGCCTTACAGCCAATCTTAGCCCTAGTCTAAGCACCTAATCAGTTTAAAAACCCTAATCTCGATGTACAATAGAGGCCCTAGCCCTACCAGTAGTCCCACCCCAAGTCCAAGCAACCAATGGCACAGGAAGCCCTTGTCCCTACTTCCAATAGAAAGCCTAACCCTACTCTTAGTCCCACAACCAGTCCAGCAACCAATCACACCAGAAGCCCTAATCGCTACTTAAAATTAAAAGTCTAACCCTAGCCCTAGTCCCACCCTAGTCACAACAACCAATAACACAGGAAACCCTAGTCCCTACTTCCAATAGAAATCCTAACCCTAGCCATAGTCCCAACCCTGCATTGATTGAATAACAGACCCAGAACACTCAAATACCCAACCAATGAGGACACTAACCCTAATCCAATAGAAACATCAGATACAACCACCAATCAGTGTACACATGTACCAAACAATATCAGACCATATAAGGTCCCAGCAACCTCAGACAAGGTATGCTAGGCAGGGATTTGGAAGCTGCTTTTCCTGTTCAGAATCTCCTAGGAGACAGACAGGCTCAAAACACACTTTGGACTTCTGCAGGTAGAGGCCTCACTAACTTGAAATCGAACAATACTGTTTGAATAAAACTTTACTCCCTCTACTGACCATAAACCGAAGTGCACAGTCCCTAGTAAACACAGTTTAAACAGCTCACAGACACACTTTTTGATGTAGAATATCCCTGTTGCTGGGGGGAGGCAGGGGGGCTGGTTTCACCGGCCTGTGAACACAAAATGGTGGCTGGGGGTGCACTGTTTTCACATACGGGTCTTAGCACAGAGCAAAGGAGAAATTTGGAGGAAAAACTGAAAGTCATCAGCAATGAGAGGGAAAAACTACAGAGTTTGGACTGCAAATCCCACAATTCAACATGTCAAATGGAAGCAATCATGGGCAGGAAAAAACACAAGCTTCATGGGCAGGAAAAATACAAGCTTAAAACACAAAACAGGTGATAAAATATCCAATCACAGGCAGGTTAAAACTACAATTTTTAAACTGTAACAACCACAGGCAAAGACAGAAATCCCAGAAAGGGAAAATCGTTTTTTTTAAACTTTTGTTTTGGGGAAGAGACAGGGCTAGTCTGTCTCCTTACCACTTCCTGGACTCTGCTCACTGCAATCTGGGTCACAGGTAGGCTGCAACTCACAAGATGGAGGAGAATGATTTGGGGTGCACCCAGCCAGGCCTTAAGGGGCCTGGGATAGTGTGAGGGGATGCTTCAGAGTTGCCTGGTAGTTGAATAGCCAATGCCCAGTCCTGGGTCTGCTGGCCTGGGGGGGGGCTGGGGGACTGGGGAGCTGCTTTTCCTGTCCAGAATCTCCTAGGAAACAGACAGGCTAAATCCACACTTTGGACTTCTGCAGGTAAAGACCTCACTAACTTGAAATCTAACAATACTGAATGAATACAACTTTACTCCCTCTACTGGCCAAGAAAATAAGTGCACAGTCCCTAGTAAACACAGTTTAAACAGCTCATAGAAGCACCCTCTGATGGAGAATATCCCAGTTGCTGGGGGGAAGGCAGGGGGCTGGTTTCACTGGCTTGTCAACACAAAATGGTGGCTGGGGGTGCACTGGTTTAACATACAGGTCTTAGAACAGAGCAAAGGAGAAATTTGAAGGGAAAACTGAAAGTCATCAGCAATGAGAGGGAAAAACGACAGAGTTTGGACTGCAAATCCCACAATTCAACACGTTAAATGGAAGCAATCATGGGCAGGAAAAAACACAAGTTTAAAACACAAAACGGGTGATAAAATATCCAATCACAGGCAGGATAAAACTACATTTTTTAAACTGTAACAACCACAGGCAAAGACAGAAATCACAGAAAGGGAAAATCGTTTTTTTTAAAACTTTTGTTTTGGGGAAGAGACAGCACGACTCTGCTCACTGAAATCTGGGGCACTGGTAGGCTGCAACTCACAAGATGGAGGAGAATGATTTGGGGTGCACCTAGCAAGGCCTTAAGGGGCCTGGGATAGTGTGAGGGTATGCTTCAGAGTTGCCTGGTAGTTGATTAGCCAATGCCCAGTCCTGGGTCTGCTGGCCTGGGGGCAGCTGGGGGGCTGGGGAGCTGCTTTTCCTGTTCAGAATCTCCTAGGAGACAGACAGACTAAATCCACACTTTGGACTTCTGCAGGCAAAGACCTCACTAACTTGAAATCTAACAATACTGAATGAATACAACTTTACTCCCTCTACTGGCCAAAAAAATAAGTGCACAGTCCCTAGTAAACACAGTTTAAACAGCTCATAGAAGCACCCTCTGATGGAGAATATCCCTGTTGCTGGGGGGAAGGCAGGGGGGCTGGTTTCACTGGCTTGTCAACACAAAATGGTGGCTGGGGGTGCACTGTTTTAACATACAGGTCTTAGAACAGAGCAAAGGAGAAATTTGAAGGGAAAACTGAAAGTCATCAGCAATGAGAGGGAAAAACGACAGAGTTTGGACTGCAAATCCCACAATTCAACATGTTAAATGGAAGCAATCATGGGCAGGAAAAAACACAAGTTTAAAACACAAAACGGGTGATAAAATATCCAATCACAGGCAGGTTAAAACTACAATTTTTAAACAGTAACAACCACAGGCAAAGACAGAAATCACAGAAAGAATTTTTTTTTTTAAACTTTTGTTTTGGGGAAGAGACAGCACGACTCTGCTCACTGCAATCTGGGGCACAGGGAGGCTGCAACTCACAAGATGGAGGAGAATGATTTGGGGTGCACCCAGCAAGGCCTTAAGGGGCCTGGGCTAGTGTGAGGGGACGGCTCAGAGTTGCCTGGTAGTTGAATAGCCAATCCCCAGTCCTGGGTCTGCTGGCCTTGGGGGGTGTGCTGGGGGGCTGTTGCCTCTTGGGGACTGTGGAGTCATTCATGTTGTGCAAATGATTCGTGCACACTTGTCAAAATGTAGAATGTTTAGGATACACTAGAGGTAGACCTGTGCATACATGCCTGAAGTGGACAAATTGTAAAAGGAAGCCGTAATTTAAAAATATGATATTGTTTCTATCTTCACAAGGAGTTTATTTGTGATGTATTTTTCAATACTCAATTTGTGAGTGGTTGAATTAATGAGTTTCTAAGTGAATGTGTTGGCAGCGCCGGCTTTAGCGCTCCTGGAGTCTGGTGCAACAATTGCTTTTGGCAGCGCGTACACCAAGCTTGAGTAGGTGGGGGGGGGACTGCCAAGTTCACATACACGTGCTTTCACAGTACATGTGCAAATGGTATGCTCCCAAGCTTGCCACTCAGTGATATGGTGTCCTGAATCGCTATCGTGTGTCTTGGACAGCACAGCTATGCATTAATGAGACAGACCAAGAATGATACAGCCCTGGCACCCCTTACCTTTACATCATTAATGACTCTATACTTCATAAAGGAGAGATGTAGTGTTTTCTTGCTCTTCCTCAGTATCTGCTTTTCTTCCTCCCCTTCACACCTTACTCCTTCCCTTCTCTCCATTCTTCTTTCACTTTCTGCCCTACGTCCACATTTCTTCTTAATCGTCAACTCACCTCATGAACTACTTTTAATTTTTCACCTTCTCATCTTTCCCTTCCACTTTCTTTTCACGCACTCCATGCTGTCTGCTCATCTTCCCTTTCTCCACTTTCCTCTTTTCATTCTCATCATGTTCCACTCCAATCTCGCACCCCCTATCTCTGCTTTCCTCACTTTTCTTCACATTCTTTGTCTACCATATCTATCTTTGCTTACAAACCTCTCCTCCTTCCTCACTCTCCCTTTTATGTTTTTCTTTCTTGCGCATTTCTTTATATCCACTCCAGGAATCAGTGTTTGTTCTCAGGGTCATCATTTTAAATCTTGGTACTGTAACTCAGTCTTTCATCTTTCTGAGGTCGATGAAATTTGTGCTCTTGAGCTGGATAATAACAGTATTTTAAATTTGTTGTCAAGGCCCCTTTTGGTGAATATGTGCTTTACAAACATACATGGTATGTTAAGGACATAAATGTATTTCAATCTTTTGTTTTTCAATTTCTTTGCAATTTCACACAATCATTATTATCTCTGTCCTTCTTGACCCAGTACACTTAATACTCATATCCATTCCCCTTACCTCCTTTCTTTACTTCCTTTTTTCTCTCCCTCAGCACCTCCAGCCATGCCTCCTTTACCCTCTTGCTTCTTGCTTGCTTACACCCTCATTCAGTTCTTGCTTCCTTACACCCTCATTCATTCCCCATCATTCCTCCCTTGGTGTATTTAATTCTTCTTCCTCCATTCTTTCCTTACTGTCTTTTTTACTGCTTAAACCTTCACCTCTTCTTTAATGTCTTCCTTTCTTATCAACTCTTCCTTATGCTTATCTTGCGCCTTTCCTTTTTTCTATTCATCCATCACACATCATTCACTTCCTTTCTCTCTATTCCTTCATTTATTTCTTTCACATTCTTTTCTTATTTCCTCCTTCTGTTATCCATTACTCATATATTTCCTCACCCCAGTACGGCACTTCCTGCCTGCATTTGTTGCTGCCTTCTTGAAAGTATTCCTTCCTTCACTCCTTCCTTTATTTTAAACAGCACAGTATAAGCACAGTCTCTTTAGTTTGCAAAGCTACCTCAAGTCCTTTAATGACCTTTCCTAAAGCTGCATTTTGAGATTTACACACATTCTCTAATTTGAGTTCACTTGTAAGGTATTGTCATAGGGTTACATTATGTTATGGCCCGCAGGGTTGTAGGCTTCGCTATATGTACTGCACTTTTGAACATTAATAAACGTCTTTAAAAAAAAAAAAAAAATAGGGTTACATTATGTTATGTTATATTGATTTGCACACTAATCACCCGAGAGGGTATCTATGCTCTTGGGAAGTTGTGTAGATGGGGGTCCACCAGGTGCTTATGTGAAGAGCAAGGTCTTCAGCTTCTTGTGGAACTCGAGATGTGAGGAGGTGGCTATGATGCGCTGAGGCTTGTGGATGTGGGTAGAACCAAGAAAGGAAGTGGGCGGAGCAGAAAAAGTGGGTGTGGCATCTTAGAAAAAATTGAGCACCTGCACCTGATATTTTACAAATTAAGCACTGGGATACAAAGGGTTAGGTACAATGTGCCAGAAAAACAAGCAGTCTCAAATTCCGGATACATTTGGAAGAAAAACAGATAGAATCATTATTCAAGAAAATAAGTAGTCTCAGCTCCCGGGTGGGATGCCCAGAAGGGCCGGGAAGGTAACATCCAGAAAAAGTCAGGGATAATGCCGTAATGGTGGGTGGAACAAGGCCTTAGAGGAGATTGTAATGCGATTGTTAGGCAAAGAATTTATATATATATATTTTTCAAAACAATTAACAATACAGCACACCGGGGAAAGGAAGAGACATACATCACAGTTTATCTCAGGTGATCCAGTGTAATAAAACAAAACATTAATACAGTCATTGCATTTCTCTGCGGACTCCTGTGAAGGGAACTGTCCATCCCCTGTGTAATCTCCTGCCAGCATCGAAACCACATTCATGTGGGATACATGTCCTCCGCCCAGCCGATCACTCACTTTCAGAGCCACTATCACTCTCAATATAACAATATATTTAATAGAAAACAATATTTTAACTGATCCGTCATTCGTAATGCAAAAACAGCATCATCTTGAAACACTTTCGAAAATATAATTTCCATTGCAGAATATATGCTGCACTTAATTATTAACACACAAGACATCTTTCCAACTAAATGCTTTGTTGCTACATTTAGAATGAGTTCCTTTGTTCCCTTCCACCATACAATATTAACGGACTGCTCTTATTGTTTCGCTGTTGCTTGCACTCTGGCTACCTTGTTTTAAAATACCTGTTAAAATGCGGCCAGTTTCCCTCCCTGTGGGGCTACCGTATATCTCAGATTATCAGGAGCTGTCTGTGAACCGTCAGACATAGAAAGTTCACAGGAAGGGACTCTCCTTTCATGAATAAGTAAATGCAGTAGCTTTCTTCTCACAAAAGAATTATTTAACATTCTGAGCTGGCGGTGACAAAATTGAGTGTGATATGAGCAGTCAGTGTGATAAATGATCACTGGCCCTTCTGACGTCAGAGCTTAACGTGCATTAGCATCCTGATGGGATGCCGAGTTTCCTCAGCCAATCAGAAAGGGGGCACTGGCTCCTGTTTGACGGCATTCTGAGTGGCGTCAGGGGGCTGTTGGCCTGTTTGCATGCCTGTGTTGCATGAGATTAAAAGGTAGGCTCATTAAACACACACGCTGTTGAGCGTTAACTGATGTTAATTATCCTTCTGTTAATTGTGAACCGTCACTTTCGGTTTAGGAATACATTTGAAGGACGGTCAATTAACAGTGGTTAATACACTCTAATGAGGATATTAAAAATTGTAATCCGGATTGAAGTGGGCAGCACGAATCAGCCAAGGTCTTATGTGTGCCTGGGTGAGCCAGATCTCATCCCAGCAGTAATTTAAAACAGAATTTGCAATGGGTAACTGCGGTCCCACTATTCATGTCCTTAATTTTACAGCAAAACAAATGCATTTCTAAACAATTCCTATAGAAATTCTTAAATGAATCCATGCCTGCGATGCAGACTCTGCTTACAGACGCAGACTAAGTTTACATTTTACGTTTTACTTCATCTTGCATTCCCTACACATATTTGCTTTTTCCAGATGTTGCGTTCTATAGTGTTTTTTCATGCGACATGACGTGACTTAGCTCATGTTGTGAAGTGAGTCACTTCTATGTGCCTGGGTGATTTCAAGGTGTGAATAGGTATTCACGATTGACAGCTCTGGAGCCAAGGCTGAAGGCAGTGTGAGTTTCTCAGAGTGCCTGTCAGGGGATATAAAAGTGATCAGACTACATGCTCATCCAATCCGTGGCTAGGGTGACCAGATCTTGAGAACCAAAAAACGGGACATTTTGCAAAAATAGACGAAAGACTACAAATTCACATCAACAGAGCCGCGCAAAATGGCAACTGTTATCAACATAGGAACACAGAAGAACCACTAAGAAAATAAATTAAATGCAATTTCTAAAACCAGCATCATACCTGTTAATTAAATTGCTTACTTATAATAGGTGCTAACTAGCACAACATTAGAACAGCCAATAAGTGCCTCTGGCTGGTTTCTGTCGACCCCCTCTAAAAACGGGGGCATGAGCCAAAATTGCCGAAATCTTCCGGTGAAAACCTGGGACTGTCCAGGCAAATCCGGGATACCTGGTCAACCTACCTGTGGCCTCTCTGCAGAGTGCACAGAATGTAGAACACATATTTGCAAACTGTATTTACCATTTTCAGTTAAAGTGTGTGTAAATGCTGAAGTAAGAGAGGGAAGAGTGTGTTTGCAGGAGCATAGCTTCAGGAGCGGTGTTTGGGGTATTACACCCCCCAATAAATGTACTTTCTGATGAATAGTTGGGTACAGGTGCTCTCAGCCGGGAATGGAGAGGTGACTGTCGGATTTCACCTCGGATTTTTTCACAAGCACTCTGTCAAAAACACACACTCTCTCATCTTTGTTTTGAAAGCCTAAAAAATGTTCTGTTACAAAGTATTGTTTCTTTCACTTACTGCCCCTACCAGTCCATATTCCTCTCCCGTTCCACTGCCCCTTAAACCCCTCATAATGCGCCCTGCATGTCGTATAATGTATTTAAGCATTATATGCCAGCGTGATTATGTGGAAATCTGATGCTCACCCGCCCAATCTTGATAACAAAGAGAGGTGTGTGTGTGTGTGTGTGTGTGTGTGTGTGTGTGTGTGTGTGTGTGTGTGTGTATTTATATATTTGCTCCATTGATATGTGCCTTGCTCTTGCTTCTGTAAAGCGCTCTGATACCTCTGGGTATAGCCAGCGCTATATAAAACATTTAAATAAAATAAATAAATATAAATGTGAGAAAGAGAGCATAGTAAATGGGAAGTACTTGCACAAGGACCAAGAGAAAGAATGCGGATGAAGAGTTTCAGGAGGATGTAGGGGGAAAAGGGTGCATGTGTCTCCCAGGGAGAGAGAGGCTGCAGAGGAAAGGGGTGTGACTGGGAGAACAGGAGTGACTGAGACACTCCAAAGATCACCGCCCTTTTCACAGCCCTTAGCAAAGTGTGATATTTTCAGAAATGAAACATTGGAAGTTTTAATTATTTGCACATTATCGTTGTTGTTACTCATTTATCTAACAACACTAACAAGCCCTAGCAAAACCAATAGGTCTGGCTTTTTTCAAGCAGCTGTTCGTTGATGCGTGATATGTTTGATTTAAATAACAGAAAACTCACAAGGCACCCACAGACAGGCCATGTGGCACGCCACGTAAAGCACAATATGTCCTAAACCAGCCCTAATTACATCGGCCCGCCCCTTTGAAATGATTCCTCGTTTTGCCTCTTTGGCTGCGCTGCCTCAGTTTTTTTTGGAGGCCACTCATGCCACTATTTTCGTTCCACTTAAAGAACTTGTCTTCGGTATTACAATTAACTTGTTAAAGTCACAAAGGGCGGTGGTCATGAAATAAACATGCACCACACATGAAAAGGGTCGTGTTAGAGAGTCAATGAGTGAGTCTGCCGTACAGATGCTCCAACAATGGACGTGACAGACAACTGCATCGGCTGCCAACACCCAAACCCAGAAGGACAGAAAGCCCAGCTGCACTTGTATTACCAGGGCGTAACAAAGAGGCAAGTATCCCAAATCACCAGTGCTGCAGGGGCGGCCTTAGGCATGTGCACGCTGTGCACCTGCACAGGGCCCCCAAACCCCAGGGGCCACCACGCCAATATATATCCTTAATATAATAATCCTCTGAGGATGGATACATATTTGCGTGGCGGCCCCTGGCAGGGATTTGGCGGCCTCCGGCTCAGTTCCACTTCCAAACACCCTGACCCCCTCTTCACTGGCCTCCGTGCTCCGTCCCACCCAGACCCCCTCTTCCGGGGCCCCCTACCTATGCTCCCTGCCCAGGGCCACCATGAGCCTAGAGTCGCCCCTGCTGCAGGGCCCGCGCAGCCGGCTTGTTATTGAGGGCTCGACTCCGGTGCCCCCGGGGGACCGGCGCTCAAGAGCAGGGGAAACTGACAACGGCGGCTCGGGGACTTTGCAGCAATAAATGCGCCTAATTACATTTTAGGGCCGCAAAGAGACTGCTGCGCTGCAGATGTGATCAGCTTGTTTCTCTCATTTCCTGAGGTATGGGCTACGATGGTTCCGCCATTAATTCAGCTTTGTTCCTTATCGACCTTCGCATGCAGAGCAGCTCTGGCGTCGATGCCTGCTCTGCCCCCACCGTTCATCGTTGGCTCCCAGGAGAGCTGTAGAAGAGTCCTGTGGCTGGAGTCAGACCACCATGGAGGGAAGTCCCAACGCTGCCTCTTGTAACCTGTGTGATTTTGGACATATAAGTGGTATGCTGATCATCACACTAGCTTGGGCATACCCTCCTTTGACCTAGGAAGGCACAACAGAGCCCACCTCCCCACTAAGTAACAATGATCTTCCAATAATGGTATGTTCTGGCGTGATGTCACTTAGTTCAGTGTCTTCAAGGAGAGGTGTCACAGTAAAACCGACCCTGGCACATTGTTGGCAAAGTCTGGGGACCCAGGCACTGGCATCCCTAGGCATGTGTATGAATCAAGTGGGAAGTCAGGCCCGTTGAAGACATGCCAATTTGAGGCTGGGAGGATTGACATCTGACGGAAAAGACATTTGACTTCTCTTGAGTTAAAGACTTGCGTAACTCACCTGAGATCCTTTCCTGGGTCTAAGAAGATTCTGTCATAAGCTAAAGTCTTGTGGGACTCACCTGAGATGCTGTCCTCAGTGCATGACGGTTCTGTAATGAGTCAATGTCGTATGTGACTCACCTGAGATGCTGTCCACGGTGCATTAAAGTTCTGTCTTGTGTTAAAGTCTTGCAGGGCTCACCTGAGATAATGTCCTCGATGTATGGAGATTCTGTATTGAGTTAAAGTCTTGTGTAAATGTAAATGTTGTATTATTTGTATAGCGCCCGAATCACCCCACATGGGGTCTCTCAGGCGCTTGTACGAATACCGCTGTGGAACGCTTCCTGGCTTTTTCCATGTGAGGCACCCTCTCCTGGGCGCCCCCGAGGTGCAGCCAGGCATCCTAGCGCTGTTGGGGCCGTTGTGGAGATTAAGCAAGCTATTGCCCAGAGTTGTAGAGTGGGGCGGTAGAATTACCAGGTCCGAGGAAATTGAGCCCGAGTCCTGCCGAGGCGGGAATTGAACCCTGTCCCGGGCCAGACCTCTGCATCAGGGTCTGCCGCTCTAACCATTGAGCCACACTTCTCCACAAGTGTGACTTACCTGAGATCCTCTCCTCGGTGTATGAAGGTTCTGTAATGAGTTAAAGTCTTGCGGGACTCACATAAGATGCTCTCCTCCGTGTAAGAAGGTTCTGTCATGAGTTAAAGTCTTGTATGACTTACCTGAGATGCTGTCCTCGGTGTATGGAGATTCTGTATTGAGTTAAAGTCTTGTGTGACTCACCTGAGAGGCTGTCCTTGGTGTATGGAGATTCTGTATTGAGTTAAAGTCTTGTATGACTTACCTGAGATGCTGTCCTCGGTGTATGGAGATTCTGTATTGAGTTAAAGTCTTGTGTGACTCACCTGAGATGCTGTCCTTGGTGTATGGAGATTCTGTATTGAGTTAAAGTCTTGTGTGACTCACCTGAGATGCTGTCCTTGGTGTATGGAGATTCTGTATTGAGTTAAAGTCTTGTGTGACTCACATGAGATGCTCTCCTCGGTGTAGGAAGAGTCTGTCATGAGTTAAGGTCTTCTGTTACTCACCTGAGATACTGTGTTCGGTCTATGAAGATTCTGACATACAGCAAACATGTGCAGAGCAATGCGGGTGGTGTTGTCCCAGTAGTACCCGGCCACAAAGCTTCTACACTCGAATGCAAAGGTTATATATATATATATT
Organism: Lissotriton vulgaris; assembly: GCF_964263255.1. Classification (NCBI taxonomy): domain Eukaryota; kingdom Metazoa; phylum Chordata; class Amphibia; order Caudata; family Salamandridae; genus Lissotriton; species Lissotriton vulgaris. The sequence continues at coordinate 66,112,453 of NC_141686.1, read as the reverse complement.
AATATCCTGTGGGCAGAAAACATTAATTTGTCTTGAGGGAGACAAGAAGCTACATGTAGCAATTCTGTAAGCCACGAGCTTGAGAGAAGAGGTGGCCTAGCTGCTAGACCTGCTGACTTTGAAGTGGGGATTCAGGTTCGAATCCTGACCTCTGCTCAATATCCTGTGATTCAGGACAAATCCCTTAACAAAGCAGCGCAATGTCTGGTTCTTTTTTAAAGTGCTCCAATGCCCTTGATCCAAGTTTGTGCTAGACAAAACTGTGACAAAATATAATTTGCATTTTACCCGTTTCATATAGTGCTTATGGTGCAAATATATCAAACACAATACATCACTGGGAAAAACACTTATATGGAGGACAAGTCAGAAACTGCATTTTGTAGTATGTGAATAGTACCACTGTAATACTACTCTCATACTACAAAATACAAATCCCTAACCTGTGCAGAGCCCTCCGCCACTCCTTTATTGTCAGTGCAGAGGCCTCAGGCATGTGTACCGTGATCTCTGTACACGTAGGTCTGCGTTTTAGTAGTAAATGTGGGAAGGATACGGGGGACTGGCTGGAAAATGAGTAATATTTACAACTAAATCGGACGGTTTCATGGAGGGGTAGGTGGGATTTAGGGATGGGCATGCACCTACCCACAAAAGAGTAAGCCCAATCGTAATCACAAACTAAATTCCTAAAGTTACTTCAGCCAAAAAGGTTCCCTAAATAGCAGAAAACGTAGGCCAGCTCAGCACTACAAATGGCCACTTACAGGTACTGAAATACACTCCCAACGAAACCAGTGTGACAGGGAGTTTAAAAAAACCCAATTGGAACTAATTTTAAATAAATACAATTATGTTCATTTTTAAAATAAATATATTTAATTTATGTAAAATATATATAATTATTTAATAATTATCATTGAATCATACCATTTTTTAATAAATGTGTTTTAAAATGAAACTGTTAGACTTTTGTTAAAACATGAAAGATATTCTTAAATAGTTCCATACCTCCCTTAAATGATACCATAATACATGTTCAATCAAAATATAGACCTTATTTACACCACCATCGCGCTGCGGATGAGTCACTTTTTGTGACGCACCGGCGGACCAGTGTGCCTGCCCTTATTTACATGGCCACGTAGAGTCACCCTGCGTGAATTTTCATGCCCCATTCACGCATTATTCTGAGTGAAAGGGGCGTTCCATGGGTGTTGCTGTAGATGGTCCCAAGCAACATCCATGGAACCTGACACCTTCCCAAATTGATAAGGTTTTGTAAAGCTGGGAATGCGTCAGTATCCTACACCTCCCCCGGGGAGGCGTAGGAGTAGCACAACAAGAAGAAATGAATTTATATCGCTCCTTTTTTCCTCTTTCTATGCATTCTGCATAGTCTGACCTCCTGCTGCTGGACGAAACTCCGGCAGGGGAGGCCTGGACAATAGGTTTCCTGTCCAAGGAGGTGCTGGCACCTCCCCAGACAGGCTTGTGTGTATTGGGGCAGGGAGGGCTGCATTCAGCAAATGCTTTTCCAGACACTGCCTGGGGCACACAAGGTGCTCCATGCATAGACCGGTTCAAACCAGTTGCTGGGGCACTCAGCCCCAGTTCTGGCGCGAAACTGGACAATAACCACCCCCTTCTCAGGTCCACCTATAGGAGGGACCTTAAAGATAGTCCAACCCCTAAACTTAGTACAAGTATAGGAACCCAGTCCTTAGGACTTGAGATAACCCTGGACGAATCTTTGCAAGACATATCCTGGACCTTGGACATTCCATTTCGACTGGAAGATGGAAGAAATCTCCCTTGTGGTCAAGGAGTGACCACCCTGTTCAAACAGGCACAAACAGCAACTTTGCCGGTCTGCATTTTCGAGGCTCCTGCCGGATCCCGCAGAATCTGCGACACAGGACAAGGACTTCCAGACATCTCTGACTCTGACCCACACACACAGCAAAGCTGAGACCTGTGGCGGACATGAGAAACGTGGGACCGGAACTCCTGGACATCCTGCATTTTGCAAGCTGCACTACTTTCTCGACGTATCTTAAAGTTGTGCATTAGGGTGCTTGAAGCCCCAGACCCGAGCACCATTTGCACCGAAGCTCAGGCCTCCACACTCCACGAGTGTCCGGTGGGCCCCGCTCCTGCATTTCAGCTCAATGCGTCTTCCCGGTTCCTTGCCCGTTGGCTAGTGAGCCCCTTGAAGATGCCCTTTTGAATCTAACTTGCTTTCCTGGGTGCTCCAGGCTTGCTCCAGCGACCCTGCAAAGGAAAAGTTCCTCAGACCTTGCTGGTCTACACCGAAGCCATTCTCGACATCCTGACATCCTGTGTGCTTTGCATTTGCCAAGGCTTGTTGGGTCCAATCCGGATACCGACACTCCAGTTAACTAGATCCTTTGTGGGACCGCTCGAATCCAGCTACTGGTTGTCGTCGACGCCTCCTGGTTCTCGTGGCTGAAGAGATAAACTTCACTTCTTCACCTGAAATTAACCGACATCGCCTGGTTCCTTCCTGGTTCCATCCTGATCACTGGCTATTGACCCAGACTCTGTCCCTTCTGCTGTCAGGTTCTTCAGATCTTCGATCCACCCTTGGATCCACCCGGACACTTTTCCTCTGGTCGCTTGCAGCACTTCTTTGCAGCTCTTCATTGAAAACGATGACGAAACCCGACACGAAAAGACGCCTATGCACCCGGCTTCCCTGGGTGAGGTAACACGAGTACTCCGGTGCTCCCATGGGTCTTGACTCTCAAAGTGTCCTAGTTTAAAAGGTTTCCATCCTAGTCCATCCGGAAGTGTCCTTAAATTGTACATTTGTAACTTTTATGTTTCCCATAGAAAGTCAACGGTAACCCGCGCCTGTGTTTAGACACTGCACGCGTCTCCCGTGGGCCTCCTACTTCCTAACCTTTAGTTGTTTAGAGTAACCGAGCGATTCCACAGGCCCCAGGCCTGCTTTCTAATTCTCACGTGGTTCTTATACCACTTTTTTAGTATATGGTTTGTGAGGCCCCTAGGGCATAACGTATACTGTGCAACTTATCGCATATTAACTCAGTGACTTGTATTGTATTTTTACCTCTGACCTCATAAAGAGTGTAGAGGGGTTGTGTTTAGAATAAATACATATATATTTGATATATACCTTGTGTGGTGTCCTTTCATTTGGTACTCAAGGGATTATAATTGGTAAAACAACTTGCTTAATACGCTCTCTGAAGTCTTAGCCTGATGACTGCTGGTCCATGCTACCACTAGGATAGCTTTCTATAAGGTTGACTTTACAACCACCATCAATAAGGGTCGATTAGACTGGTGGAAGGTGCCCACTAGTGGACATCATATGCCAGGCTAACTTCTCACAATTTATACATGAGTAAATTTAAACATGTAAATGTACCTTTTTGAATAGGGTTCAGTGTCTTTTAGAAATACTTACACATTCCTAATTTAGCCTAAGCTTGTATCGTATATATTTCTAAACAGTTACAATATGCACTAAAACATAAAACAGTTTACCAGTCCAGGAAATCATCCCAAACAGCTTGGAATTTGCCTAAATTTGTGCTACATTTCAATTGAAGGTTTTTTCTTAATGTCAGATTGAATAGGCCTCGCAATCACAAAATTCTCTCCCTTTTCGGGAAAGCCAATTTGCTTCTTTTACAACCATTCTCCCTCCACTGGTCCCTGCATCACGTCATTAACCATAATACTAATTTGCTTGGTAGCTAGAGCAATCCAGTATTGAAAGTAATTAGATTAGAGATCTCTTCACAAAATCGTTATACTCTATACAGAATAATACCCTTCTGCCATACAACTGAAGGATGCTGCAAGTCACCAAGGAGATCTGTGACTATATAGAGGAACAAAGCAGAAAGTGAGGTGATTTTCAGTATTCTTTTAATGTACAGCAGAGGGTATTTTATTCCTAATAACACACAAGTCCCATCAGATTTAACAGTATCTACTTTTTACAAACAGAATGTTTATGTAACAAAGCAATTTTTTTTATTCTAAATTCTTATGAAAATAATTATTTTTCTTTTTCCCAGACAACCAAACCGTATAGTAAAGTATTTCACTTAATGATTTGTTAAACCTTTTCCAGTTTGTGGGGAAAACAGTTTCAATTAGATTGCCCCCTCGGCCTTGTAGTTTTTGATGTCACCAGAGCCTGTCGATGGCAACATATGACCATATTGCAGTGTTATCCTGTATATCAAGCAAGGCAGATATGTGTGTGTGTGCGTGTATATATATATATATTTTTATTTTTTATGCCATTAGCAAAAGAGTCTTGTCAAACCAAAGTGACTGGTACCTCACAAAGTGGAAGTTAATGGAGAAAATACATTTACAAATATTTTCTTTAAAAAAATTAAAGTCACTGTGTTCAAAAAATACAAAATATTGTCATTAACCTATTTCAATTTATAGTATTTTTTTGTATTGAGGCCAAAAAACGTTCAGAGACCTAACACAATCACATACCATATAACACATTCATCTATCTGAATCATCCCAAATATCATGGCAGCTAAGGCTCATAATCTCAGGGCATTTCAGCACTTGCCTTCCCTTAGTAATTTAAATGACATAATCAGTATGCATTGATGAATTATTGGCTTATATTGAATATTGCCACGTTCAGAAAAGCAGTGACTGCCGCTCTGTCTCCTTATGTTCATATCAAGTGCTTTCCTGATTGCAGAGGTCGTATCCTTAGGAAACCAAGGTCTCAACAGTTCCTTGAGAGGACAGGACACGAAAAACGGAAACAACTCACTTGGAAGATTCACTTACATCTTTTCTCAGTCGGAATGTTATTTGAAGTACATATTATCACTGCTGCCCTTATTTCATGATGTCTTAATCTGAAAAAAATGATCCGCCGGATTTTGCGAAAATGCTTGAATACCTTGTGTGCGAGGAGATGGGTAAAATTATGAAATCTTGTACCCACAATGTCATGCCTCGGCTAATAGATCGCAAAAGACACACAGATAATGAACGGAATGTAGAGCAAATCAAACATTCACCCCAGTCAATAGATCTTGGTTAAATTCATCGTTCTTTTGCTCACCATCCCACCTCAGTTTAGACCCAGCCATATGTAAATCAGTCTTCACCCTGTGCCTCATGGGAACAGTCCAGCCCGAACTGCAAAGCCAGGTCCTCCCTGGACCGGAAACAATCCTTCTGGGACCGGTTTCGGGGAATCACCCCTCATCAGCCAGGGTAGCTAGAATCCAGTGACAGTGAGGATACCCAATGCACTTAGGGCGAGAAAGCAAAAGAAACTCAGATGATTGACGGAATGCAGGGCAAATCAAACATTCACCCCTAGTCAATAGATCTGGGTTAAATCCATTGTTCTTTTGCTCATCATTCCACCCCAGTTCAGACAAAACCATAGATCAGCATCATAGCTTTTTCTATCCAACTTCGATTATGCCAATAGCCTCTACCACGGATCACTGTTAACAACCATGAAAAGACTACAAATAATTCCAAATTTGGCTGCCAGACTACTCTTGCATATCAAACCATGGCATAGATGCATCAAGGTAAAATCTGCTCGCAAAGGGGCAGATTCTCAGAATCTGCCCCTTTGCGACCGGTATTTTTGCATTTGGGATGCATCATCCCAAATGCAAAAATCGCAAATTAAGAAATCGCAAAATTGTGATTACTTGCATTTAAGGAGTCTCAAATTGAGATTGCTTAAATGCAATGCATTAAAGTTAAAAAAATAGCGATTTCGCTAATAGGGCTCGTAAATTACCATGAAGTTGAACTTCATGGTAATTTGCAAAAACTTTGAAAAATGCACTAAAGTGCATTTTTCAAAGTTTCATGTTGCGCACAAACATGCCCTAAGGGCATGTATGTGCGCAACATATATGCACAGATCAATTTCAGGGGTTCAACAGGGTATCCTTTGGACACCCCTGCACCCTTGAAATCGCATTCTCAATTTGCGATTCGCTAATTGCGATTCACAAATTGAGAATGTCTTTCCATTCATTCCTATGGGCCTCTAGGCCCATAGGAATGAATGGGGAGGTATTCCTTAATTGCGACTCGCAATTTGCGACTCACAATTAAGGAATTTTAAGAAATCGCTATTTTTTTAGTGATTTCTTCATGCATTGCATTTTACTATTCCTTAATAGCGAACCATTATTTTTCGCTATTAAGGAATAGCAAAAATGGGTTCTTGATGAATCTGGGGGTATGAGACCACATCTCCCCTGCCTTGAAAGCACTGCATTGGCTACCCGTTGCCAGCAGATCTACGTTCAAGCTGCTTTCTATCAGCCACAAAGCGATACATGGAATGAGACCGCTCTCCCACAAAGCGATACATGGAATGGGACCGCTCTTCATCAGGAATAAAATCACCAAACACATTCAACAAAGGAACCTCCACTCTAGAGTGGCACCTCGCCTCAAAATCCCAAGATGCAAGAAAAAACCCAAAGGTTGCACATCCTTCTCTGTTCAAGCAGCCAAACTATGGAACTCTTTACCCCCAACATAAGATCCACCGACAACCACCTTCTCTTCAGAAAACTACTCAAGAATTGGCTCTCCCCCATGGAAGCACCATACGCAAACAGAAATATACAGCATATCCCTCTGAATATAAGCATTTATTTGTACTATTGATATGTACCTATATATGTGTATTGCTATGTATAAACATGTAAAATAATTAATTACATAAATAAAATGTAAGTACAACAACACTTGAAAACAAGAGTTTATCTAACGCCTCTTTGATCTACATATACATTTACTTCCTTTATGCATCTATAAACCTTCCATGTACTTGGATCTATGTGTTTATTACTCTTCTCCTAAAAAAGCATATTCAATGCTCTACCCTATTTCTCAATCTATACCTCTATCAATATCTTTAATCTACATATACTTACTTACTTTATACATCTATATACCTTTCAGGTACTTATGGATCTATATGTTTATTACTTTCTTCTAAATCAGCATATCCAATGCACTGCCCTATTTCTCACCCAATACATCTATCAATGTATCCATTACCTCTACTCTCTCATTCATCCCAAACCCATACCGCTACTATGATCCCTAAAATAACCTATACCTCTATCATGATCTTTAATCTACATATACTTACTTCCTTTATGCATCAATATACTTTCCATGTACTTATGTATCTATATATTCACTGAAAAAAACCATAGGTTATAGACCATATATAGTTAGGAATTCGCATTTACAAAACCTTATTTTACTCACACAAAACCATTGAAATTCCATATATAGTTAGTTGCACTAACTATATATCGCGCACCCGCAATCCACTGCTGATGATGTCACATATTACATCATTCATGACATGGTCAGTGACATCACTGATGACATCACTGATGACATCTCAAATGACATCACTGATGACATCTCAAATGACATCACTGATCACATCACTGATGATATCATTCATGTGATAATACGATGAACCTCTTCAGACTCTAATATAACCTTAGATACAATCAGTGTAAACAGACACTCACAGACTGTCACTCATCCATGGAGTTACTCACACACCTAGTCAGTCATGCAAAGAATCAATCACACCTCCATTTCCTCAACTATACAGTTATACAAACTTTACTTATTCAAACATATACTAACACATATTTACTCTCTTATACAATCCCTGATACAAGTTCACAATGATCCATACAGCCACTCACACATTCACTGGCTCTTATGCACAGTTATTTATATATGTCAACTCTCACATGTACTGTGTTTTACATATGTACTTACTTTGACATGTAGCACTGAGATATCCATTCACTCACCAATACACTCATGCACACAGTCAACCGCCCATACAGCTGTTTCCACATGCACTTTTGAAACCATACATCTAGTGAATCAACTGCTCACACATCTATGCACAGAGTCATACACCTCCCAGCCACCCACACACACACTCAGTCTCCCATACAAATACTTGGGCAACCAATCAATAACCCATATAGTTACTCATATAGCTACTTATCAACACATGCAACAGTTTACAGAACAACAGACATAATGATGCACAAATTAAGACAGTTTAGTCACTAACCCATGCACTCAGTGAGACACATTTAATCACTCACTCATACAGTCAGTCATGCACCTACTAAATCCTTCATCCAAACACTTATACATCCACTCATTCTTCAATATGTAAGACATATTTTAACTTTACAGAAACATACAGTCACTGGATGTTGTCATCAGTGATGTCATTTGAGATGTCATCAGTGATGTCATCAGTGATGTCACTGACCATGTCATGAATGATGTAATATGTGACATCATCAGCAGTGGATTGCGGGTGCGCGATATATAGTTAGTGCAACTAACTATATATGGAATTTCAATGGTTTTGTGTGAGTAAAATAAGGTTTTGTAAATGCGAATTCCTAACTATATATGGTCTATAACCTATGGTTTTTTTCAGTGAATTTTCAAGGTTTTGTAAATGCTAATTCCTAACTATATATGGTCTATAACCTATGGTTTTTTCAGTGCATTTTCAAGGTTTTGTAAATGCTAATTCCTAACTATATATGGTCTATAACCTATGGTTTTTTCAGTGAATATATATATATATACATACATATATAAACATATATCATCTGTATATCTATATAAATACAAACATAAATGCATGCATACATATACTTATATGCATACAGATGCATGTTATTTACATGAAAGTTGAAAAAACACTAATAAAAGCAAAGCTAAAAAGCCACCTCATTACAAACAGAATGGCTTTAACTTAAACGAGGGCGAGATCTATTGCATTTTCAATGCTTGTTTACTTTGGTTCCATCAAGAAGGCATTCAGATGTGTCACACATTTGCCATAAATTCTGAATGTTAGCACTCTAGTTGCACATTAGATCACTGTAGTAAAGCTACTGCTCACCAGGGACGTCTGCTGCTGGTATTCAAAGTGCGTGTTTCAGTCTGCATGTCAGAATTTTTTTAATGAAATAGAAGAGGATTTGAGAAGTCACTCAAAATGATCCCTAATTTTTCTTTCTGAAGCACTAATCATACTTTCTATGGCAAAATTAACCCCCTCATGTTGTTCCTTTTTAAATTGAGTGTTTTCAGACTTACCACTTCATTCCAATCAAGATGGCTTCTGGTGTGCCATACTTTTGTCATAAGTAAGACTGTTAGCGCTCTAGTTGTTCTTTAGAACACTCTGGGACATTCTGTCATTGGGCTATACTTGGGGTACATCTGGGTGATATTTGGGCTACATTTAGGCTCTTTTGTCTCTGGTGGCCATCTTGGGAGACTGTATGTCAAAAATTTTTAATGAAATTGAAGAGGGTTTGAGAAGTCACTCAAAATGTGCCCTAATTTTTCTTTCTGCAGCACTAATCATAATTCATATGGCAAAATATACCCCCTCATTTTGTTCCTTTTTAAATTAAATGTTTTAAGAGTTACCACTTTATTCCAATCAAGATGGCTTCAGGTGTGCCATACCTTTGTAATAAGTAGGACTGTTAGCGCTCTAGTTGTTCTTTAGAACACTCTGGGACATTCTGTCATTGGGCTATACTTGGGCTACATCTGGGTGATATTTGGGCTACATTTGGGCTCTTTTGTCTCTGGTGGCCATTTTGGGAGACTGCATGTCAGAATTTTTTAATGAAATAGAAGAGGATTTGAAAAGTCACTCAAAATGTGCCCTAATTTTTCTTTCTGCAGCACTAATAATACCTTCTATTGCATAATATACCCCCTCATTTTGTTCCTTTTTAAATTAAATGTTTTAAGAGTTACCACTTTATTCCCATCACGATGGCTCCAGGTGTGCTATACCTTTGTAATAAGTAGGACTGTTAGCGCTCTAGTTGTTCTTTAGAACACTCTGGGACATTCTGTCATTGGGCTATACTTGGGCTACATCTGGGTGATATTTGGGCTACATTTGGGCTCTTTTGTCTCTGGTGGCCATTTTGGGAGACTGCATGTCAGAATGTTTTAATGAAATAGAAAAGGATTTGAGAAGTCACTCAAAATGTGCCCTAATTTTTCATTCTGCAGCACTAATCATACTTTCTATGGCAAAATATACCCCCTCATGTTGTTTCTTTTTAAATTAAATGTTTTAAGAGTTACCACTTTATTCCAATCAAGATGGCTTCAGGTGTGCCATACCTTTGTAATAAGTAGGACTGTTAGCGCTCTAGTTGTTCTTTAGAACACTCTGGGACATTCTGTCATTGGGCTATACTTGGGCTACATCTGGGTGATATTTGGGCTACATTTGGGCTCTTTTGTCTCTGGTGGCCATTTTGGGAGACTGCATGTCAGAATGTTTTAATGAAATAGAAAAGGATTTGAGAAGTCACTCAAAATGTGCCCTAATTTTTTATTCTGCAGCACTAATCATACTTTCTATGGCAAAATATACCCCCTCATGTTGTTTCTTTTTAAATTAAATGTTTTAAGAGTTACCACTTTATTCCAATCAAGATGGCTTCAGGTGTGCCATACCTTTGTAATAAGTAGGGCTGTTAGCACTCTAGTTGTTCTTTAGAACACTCTAGGAGGCTGCAGTAGAACACAAAGGAATCAACTGACAGTCTCTGTCCTTGTTGGATGTACATGTTTTACTGAGAATGTCAGACTTCATTTTCACATGACTGAGAAAGATAATGTGAATTTACAGAAAATATGCTTTCAGTTTAGCTTATAGATCCCCTTCCAAATTACTGTGGGAAAATCATGAGATATTAGTTTTCTTTCAAACAATATTCATGATATCACAGCAGAAGGTTTTTTCACATGGTAAAATCACCTTAGAACCCACCACAATTCCTAAAACGAGTATGGTACCATCAACAAATGATTTATAATGTAACTAAAGTCCTAAAACCCTCTATTAACTACAATGCTTTTTAATGAGGTGCTATCATGTATATTGGTCCCAAGATGGCTGCCAACACTTCTTGGATGAAGTGCTGACAGCCAATCAGATCAGATGTGTGGTTAGGCTCCGCCCAGATATATATCTTTTTTTGAACCTAAATTACTCAAAATCCACTGGAGCACATATATTGAGACCTAGCAAAGGCACATCGGGCTAACAGTCCCTACAATTTTGCCAAGTTTCGTGCAAATCCATTCAGCCGTTCGAGCTAAAAGTGAGGCCAACCGCCCTATGGAAATTAACATGGGAAAAACGCGTTTTGGGACCCCCCTTTTTTCTCGGCCCCCCCTTGATGAAACCCCCCCAAATTGTCAGGGGCTGCTCAGAAACAAAATGTTCCATTTTCCTGAAAATTTCAGCGAATTCCGTCCACAAACGCCAAAGTTATTAGACATAGAATTTTCAAAAATCCCATAGAGAAAAAATCCTAACTATATATACCTACTGGCGACCGCCAGTAGGTAATTTATTACTTTCCTATAAATCAGCATATCCAATGCACTACCCTATTTCTCACCCTGTACCTCTATCAATGTATCCATCACCTCCACTCTCTCATTCATCTCAAACCCATACCACTTCTACGATCCCCAAAATAACCCTTTCTAGACTCTCCCCTACTCTACTCCTCCTTGCATCATCGGACACCTCTTTTACTATACCGATCCCATAAAACAAGCCTTTTTAAAATCTTCCCCCTGACTCTTCCCCTCCACATCCCTTTTTACTCAACCCAAGCCTCCTCCTACTGATGTGACCGCCAAAACAAAAAAACTAAAAAAGTCTAAATCCTTCACTCTTCTATTCCTCCACTATCATTTTCAATCCAATTAACAGACCAACATGTCCACTTCTCATATTTCATATTTCACTTTACTAATTCACCATTATTCCTTTATAAGTTCCAGAGTGGCGTGCTGCTCACGAAAGAGCGTTTTAACACCTCATTATGGGTAGCAAGCACTATACAATTGCAAACCTTTAAACCTCTTCTGTCCCTCCACTACCCTTCTCTATCCAAATAACTGAATAATATATCCCCCACTCAAATTACTTTCATATTTCACTATACTAATTCACCACTAATCCTTTATGGGTTCCGGAGTAGCGTGCTACTCACAGAAAAAGCGATCCAGCACCCCATTAGTGGTAACAAGCGCTATATAAATGCAAACCTTTTCCCTCTTCTATACTTCCCATACCAATTTCAATCAAAATAACTGACTAATATCCACCACTCAAATTACTTTCATATTTCACTATACTATTTCACCACTTATCCTTCATGGGTCCCGGAGTAGCGCTTCAACACCCCATCAGGGGTTAATCCTTTATGGGTTCCGGAATTATGTGCTACTCGCCGAAAAAGCTCTTCTATCCCTCGCTATCCTGAATCCAAATAACTGACTAACCTACCCACCACCACCCAAATTACTTTTCATATTTCACTATACTAATTCAACACTAAACCTTTATGGGTTCTGGAGTAGCGTGCTACTCGCCGAAAACGCGCTTAAACGTCTCGTCAGGTATACTAGGCGCTATATAAATGCAATTACAATACAATACAATAGCCACACCGTTACCCTTCTCACAAAGCTTAAGGCCTTAGGCCAATATTTACAAAGGTTTTGCATTGGGCTTGCGTTACTTTTTAAATAAAAACTGAATGCAAAAACTTTTTGGGGATTTACAAACTAACGTAAATTGATATTTGTGTTTATTTGTAAGGGAAAGTATGCTAACCAGAGCAAAACGATGATTTACGTTACTTGACATCAAGGGGGTATTCCATCGGTGGTATATGAATGTTCCCAAGCAACTATCCATGGTTTTTGATGCAAAACCCTATTTACTAACATTAGTAGAATGGGTTTTGCGCCAAAAAATAATGCTGCTGTAAAGCAGGCGTGAAATGGAGAAATGTTTTTATTTCTCCTTTCCTTTACGACTTTGCATGTGTGGTGCACTGTACAGCACATATACAAAACAGGAAACATTTTAAAGTTGTCTAGGTATAGTATTTTGCACTGGAAGGTTACACTTCTAGTACAAACTCTATGCTAGACCCACACACTATGCACTATGATGCAAAGGAGTGTTTGTGGCGCTCGGCAGCCTGATTGCGGGCAGGGGCAAGGAAGAGGGAAGAAGAGAGCCATATCTCTGCAAATATAGCACTCTCCTGCTCTCTCCCCGTCAAGCAACGCAGTGCAGTACCTTTGAGCGCTGCGCTGCGTTGCGTGACACCTTTGTAAATCTGAGCCTTCTTATTAAAAAGATACTAAGGTTTCAGACATTAGATTTAAAGCAGAATCCGTAATGTGAAATTGAAAGCACTAAAAATTTTGCAATTTGTTAAAAAAAATTATATGGACCAGATAAATCTTTATATTTAAAACATAGCTCAAAATGTGTCGTAATATGCAGAGCGATTCTTTCTTTTCTCACATAAACTATAGCCTGCAAAAAATAAACATGTTGTCATAAATATCTCCTATCTGCTGATCCCTATTCATTTAAAAATAAGTCGATAGGAAGAAAAAACAGCCAGTTCTTGATTCCATTGTTTAAGCTGCAGCTGTGACCCGCCTTTCACTGTGGATGGTGGTTCAGGCATTAGACATTATGATATCACAACTGAACTATAATAACTTTTTATAGTGTCTGTTCAAATGCGCTGTAAATGGGTTGCTAAACCACAACAACTGAGCATATATCACTGTAGCCGTGTATTAACATAATGCACCTAAATATTATGAATGGAGACTCTGGCATTATGAAAAAAGCTGTGGTAACTCATCAGGAAGGAGCTGCTTGGTGCAAGTGGTAAATGTCGCAAGGCTTATTTTCAGGCACCCTGGAGGGGTTGGCGGGTGCTGGGACCGCAGTGTTTCTTTTACTGCAACTTAAGTGAACTTTTTCTGCTCCCCTCATGCTGAACAATGAAGGTGGGTGGGTGTTAGGAAGAGCTGCATCCCAATGCCCACCTACTCACATGTCTAAGGGGCAGTTACCTCCAGGCCCTGAATTACTTGCTCCAGAGTTTTAGGTTTGATTATTTCAGGCCCCGAGACACCGGAAAATATGTAGTTACCCAGATCAGTGTCCATTTCTGTAAACTACTCCAGGCAACTGTAAGGATGGCCAGGGTCTCAGTAAAAGCAGCCAGAGGCCACAGAGTGAATTGTGTCCTTTAGTAGGGAACCTTCCTAGTTACAATTGAGTTATCTCTGCAGCTGCTCCCTTTGATTCCCTTTTCCTTATTTTGTCCCCTCATTTAATAGGATGATATGATTTTCTATTATATTAATGAGCACTTTATGGCTTGAATTTCATTGTAGATGCACCACAAAATTCAATAAACACAAGTAAAACTGCTCAGCAGCTAGTTTGCTGGATCAGTGTGCCCGCCCCCATTCTCTTGTTTGCTCTCCTACTGCCTGAGCCATCTTGTAAAGCAATATAAGTAAAGACCATGGACCAGGCCATGATTCTCATGTTTGTCTTGGAACATAGTGGGCGTACATGACTGCACAACAGATAAGAGCAATGAAAACCATGTTTGCCGCAATATATGAAGAAGCTTTTTGTATCAAAGAAATAAATACATTGAATGAAAAGAAATGTAAAGAAATGGGGAACTAACTTAACTCGTAAGCTCACTTTGACCAAATGTCGCTTGGAGCAAACTTTGACCTGTCGCTTGGAGCTTTGGGATCACTGACCAGCACACACTACAAATATAAAACCCTGAATTCTGCAAATCCAGGAGCTTAAGTTTTAATTTATGCTCCCTCAATTAATAGCGCTGATGGCTGAAGAAATTGTCAGCTATTTGACAACATTAAAGTGGATCGTGTACCACATACCTGCTGAGATAGCAAGGGATCAATCGGTGACGCAGGACGCACAGAATACGGATCAGCCCGAGGACATGAACGTGCGAGCGTAGTTGCCCAACCATTGCCACGCCACATGCCTCGAGGTACTATGGCCTAATGATACTCTGCACCATATTTACAATAGGACGCTAATAAGCAACTAGCGCACGTGATCGGCTTACCCTATTCGCTGAGATATGCAAGGCCACGTATAAATGAATTAATCACTGACGAGTGTTCCATGTGGCCTGGAGCTGGTGACCCTCACTTTATGGGCAGGGGACACAATTATTTAAATCAATGCACCTTTACAAGACCCTGCCGGATTGGAGCTGATGCCCCTCGTTCTATGGGCAGGGGACGCAATTTACACAAACCCCGTCCCCCGTCCCTCTGAGACACCATTGACAAAACCCCGTCGCTCTGACTCATAGGCCGTCGGAGCAGGGCCCCTGAAACCCCTATCCAGCCCGGCCGGGCCCCACATGCCTGAAGTCCCTTCATTGTGTGTGCTCCTGCCGGCCCCCCGTTTGGGAGCACGCCATCGGTTGGGGTTCGCGCCGTGATATGATTGCTTTTTGCTGGAGGCTTACAAGCCGTCAATGGCCTGCGCGTCCGATCGCCTGGCCCAGCCCCTACCAGGCCGATGAACGATGCGGCGCCCCCCACCCCTACTGCAGCGGAGCCTCGACCCGGGGTAAAACGGGGGCCTCTATCTCCGCGACCGACCGCTCTCCAAGCGGAGGTGAAACCGCAATAAACCGTGCACCGGCAATGCAAGAGGCCAACACTCATCCCCACTAAACCCCCGGGATTAGCCAGCGTGCTACCGCCGGCGCCGCAAGTGCCTCCCCTGCTTACAGCTAAGCAGATGCCGGGCCATGGGGTCGGAGCGCTTGGCCTGCTCGCGATGCGGCTGCTGCCAGCGAGGTGGTGGGTGCCTGTGTGGCCGCTACCCGAGGTTACACGTCGAGGCTGACTGTGCGCACTATATTCAGCCAAAGTTCCCGGCAGCCTAGGGTGTATTAGACGCGAGGAAAGCCCCTCCCAGCCCGATGGAAGGACAGATGAGGTAGTACGCTACCAGAGCTATCAAATCACGCAGTACCCCTCGAGGGGTATGGTGCGGAAGGGCTGGCCAGGGACGGACCGCAGCCATCCCCAAAAACCAAAACCGCATGCCAAGTTTCACGCGTCATGCGTGGCCCGTGAGCCGCCGGACACGCGGCCTGGGGACCCCGGCGCCGTTAAGGGATGGAAAGGGTGTGCATGGTAGGTGGTGTGGATGGCCTCCACCCCGCCCTCTACGTGGTGGCAACCTTCTGGGAGGCGCAGGCCATGCCACATGGGAGGGAGCTGGCGGGCTGACCCACTGTCGGGCTTCCCCTGCACGCAGCGTCGAGCTTTTGCCCGACCCGAGCGAGGCGACGCCACGGGAACATCAAATCCATCATTGTGTCCCACCATTGTAGTTGTCCATGATTTAAATGCCTCTCATTTAAAAGGACTGGTGAATAACGCGTCGGCCATCGTGGCGGCCGATCCGTGAATGCGGGAGTTGTTCGTGATGAGCCCCGTTCCCCGTCCCTCTGAGACACCACTGACAAGGATCGCTATGGATCGCGGCAATGTAATGCAACATGCTATCTGCCCGGAGAGATGACCTATCGCTGGGCCATAGTGAAGCCTTTCAACCTCCAAGGCCACCTGGTGAAGGGATACCCCGAGGTATCCGGGGGGGGTTGTCGCATCAATGCAGCGGGAGCCCTATAATAAAGGGAGTGGAAGCCTCCGTTTTGTGGGAATATTTTATGACCCATCCGGAGAAGATGAGCCACCACAGCACCTATCTCGTAATAGGCTGAAGATGTAGTGGCAGCTACTGGACGAACAGCAGGATGGTGTCCCATATCAAGATGTGAACAGGGGACCCTGGTGACATCCTGTTCCCCGTTGAAGGTGCCGCCCCTGCAGATGCCACAGCAGCGGACCCCTTGCGATCCTACAAGCAGGGGTGAAAGGAGCCCGCCCTGGCGGTGCCGTGCGCACTGCTGAGCCGGCGTCAGGGCTGCCCTCGGTGCGCCACCTGACTGAGACCGGGCCTGGTGCGTAGGAGGCACCGCCACGAGAGTGCACTGCCAGTAACTAGGCCCGGGCAAATTGCAATGGAGCGCGGGTATCCTATGGCTGGGCAGCCGCGCGCACCGCTGCGCCGGCGTCAGGGCTGCCTCGGTGAGGGTCTCGGTGAGAGTCTGGAGCTCCGTGCCCGCCTGGCTAGGACAGGGGCATGGTGTGTGGGATGACTGACACGAGAGATGCAACTTACTGTTTGCATTTGTATTTTGCTTCTGTATTTCTTTATTGGTCCTTCTGTGAAGCGCACTGACACCTTCGGGTAAAGTACGCAAAAAGTTAATGCTGTTAAATCCACGTTTTTTATTTTTCACGTTTCTAAGCGTGATAAGGGATTATTTTGTCATTAAAACGCTTCTGCCGAAACTCGGGATCGAACCAGGGACCTTTGGATCTTCAGTCTAACGCTCTCCCAACTGAGCTATTTCGGCCGCTTGCTATGTAAACTTGCATACTTGAAATAAAAATAACATAAATGATGAGCGCGCCATCGCGTAAATGGCAATGTCCCGGCCATGCCGCTGCCAGAGGCCCCCCGGCGGCCTTACTATCTTGGCTATACTATATTGACTATAGTTGGCAGCGGTAGACATGAGGCCACGTGGTCTCCCCATAAGGAGTTTCGTACCCGTAATCTTTCCAAGAGTATTCTCAGAACCCCCTCTGATTTCGGAAAATTGACTCTGTCCATACTATGTGAAAGCCGGTATTGGTGTGCAATTGGCACAATCCTAAAATCGTTCGCACTGTTGTTAAATGTTAGATTTCCTTGTAGCCTAGAGTAAGCTCTGCTATTCTTCACAGCGCGCCGCGTTCACTAATGCCGCCGCACCCTAACCTCAAAGGATGCTCTTATTGTTGTACTCGCAACCCAACACTGCCAGGCAAATTGTCATTTGCCCTGAAATATATGGCCGTGTCTCAGAGCAATAACAGCGGCTGCCTGGTGTAGCCTGGGAATGCAGCTGCCCCTGCGTGGCCCGTCCACCGCCGTACACGCGCCTGCGGACCCCCCCCGGACAATCGCCTCGGGTTGCCGTTCCGGGTAATGGGTGGGAGGTAATGTGGTGTGGTGGAGGAGAGCGGGTGTGTAGGGTCTCCACCCCGCCCCCCACGTGGTGGGAGCCCGCCCGGCTAGCGTCGGGTTTTCGCCCGACTCAGTCGAAGGCGCCGCCACAGGACCACCGAAACACCCGACCGCAACCCCCCAAGCCGACAACCCCAGAGCTGTGCTCAGTGAGTGGCACCCCCCACTCCTCAGCGGCCTGCTTCCTAAGCCGGCCGCCTGACCCCGATCGACCTCCACTAGGAGGGAGTGGGCGGAGGAGGGGTACCGGCCAGCTAGGCCTGACTCACCGCAAGCACGACGGTCCTAGAAGAAGTGCGTCCTACTCGACCGTCTGTCCGTGGTGAGGGGCGGCAAAGAGGCCTGAACATGGCGAGGGGGACTTAAGTACCCCTCGCTCGGCCTGCCGCCCCCTGAAGCACGTCACTGGGCCAGCCCCGTTCCTTGCTGGACCCCTCCTGCCCGAGGGAGGAGGGAGGAGGGAGTACCTGCACGGAAAGGGGGGTTGGGGGGGGAGCCCCCCGGCGACTAAGGTGCCGCCCTCTTGATGGCCACCGGGTGGCCTCGGGCAGCTGCAAAGTGGATGCAAAGGTCCAAGCTTAAAAAGAACCAGAAGAGTTTAAAAGGCCTTTTGTAAAACTTGAATAAGGGGGTGGGGGACGGGTGTGTAGCTTGCACCCAAAGAAAATGGCGGCGTCCCTCTAGCTCTGCTCGGAGAGACGGGAGTTCTCTGCATTGCGGAATGCGGAGGTGGTTCTCTTTCTTGCTGTTGGCCATTTCTTGAAGCGGAGATGTTGGGAAGATTGTTGGCATTTCTGGGCAACATTTTGTGACCTTTCTCGGTCACGTTGGTTTATTTTTAGACATAGCGCAGCGCCCGTCATGGAGAGAGAGAGGCAGTAAAGGAACGTTCATGAGAGGCCAGCTCCAACTTTATGAAGAGCTAAAATGAGCCTTTCAATCCTGGGTTTCATCAACTCCACAATACCTTTTCTCCTCACAACCTTTTCTCTCACTTATTTTTAAAGCATTTAGAATTTTAACAACATGCAATATGTAATTTGGCTGCATTTCAACACAGATGAGGAACGCTTGGAGGGGGCTGGATGGAGTCTGGCCTTTAACCCCTTGGGCGCGGCCGCGATTCTGCGCCTGTGCGGCCGCTTTAATGAGTGGGCGGGTTCATGACGGCCCCCAGCCGTCATCAGCACACGCCCACGTGATGCATGATGGCTAGGGGCCGTCATCAGCATGGAAGGGGTTAAATTAGAGCTTAATTTGTAAAACATTAAGTTCAGGTGCTCAAAATTTTAGCAGGAGGCCACACCCACTTCCCCAGCCCCCTCCACTGGCTCCACCCAATAACTCAATTGGCTCCACCCACGTCCTCAACTTCCTCAAGTAAGGTTTTGATAGGAGGTTCCCCCCACCCTGCAAACATTGTAAAAAAAATTACATCTAAAGTGCATTTAAAGCACAGTTTTGGAATAAATTGGCTAAAATTTCTAATGCATTGAAAAGGGAACACATTTAAACATGTATGCCAGGGTGTACCTTGTAGTCCCATAAAATACCTGGTCAAAACCACTAAAACCTTGGTGCGCAGCTCTATGATATGATAGAGCGAGCATGTTTGCAAACATGAAGCATAAAAATAAAATCTCTAGTACATCAAAAAACTGCTGTATATGTGTTCTAAACAGATATTAGAAACACTTCAATACAAGTCAGTTTTTAAAAAACGGCAGTCGCTTGAAACGTGTAGAAAGTGGAAACATGGAGAAAGAGATTCTCGCTTTTCTCTGTCCAAGGAGTGCAAAAAATGAACATATTCTCTTCGCTGGTTTTTGTAAACTATTAAAAACCGAGCAGAAGAAAGGAATTCAAAAGCTGTAATCTGCTGCTCTGGATGCACTAGTTGCAGCTCAGCAACAATAGGTTCATGTCGCACCTTCATCTTGGCCTGGGAGAGCTGTAAAGAGGTATGAATAGGACACACATCAGAGGCTATCTCAGGAAAACTGACATTCTCAGCTTTACCTCTCTCCTTGTTCACACCAATGAATGAAAGAGAGAGTCAATGAAAGAAATATCAGCCTAGGACTACACAAGTTGGCTAAGCAGGGAAGTTGGCGGTGATGCCAGGTTTTCAATTTCTCTGCAATTTAGCCTCCAACTGGGCGTGTTTTTCCGACACCAAAGGGTAGCGTTTTGTCCTGAAAGACAAGATTATAGCAAAGATGACAAGCAGAACTCATTTTCTTTTTGACAGGCATACAAGCTCTTCACAAAGGAGAGAGGCTGACGTCTCCGTTGCCGACTGTAGAATACAGCTTTGCGCACTCTCTTTATGGCTGGCCTGACTGAAATTAAAATTAACAATGGTGCTTCATAATCAAGTGTATGTCTCAACTCTCGACCGACCTGCAGATGTGATGTCTTTATGCATGCTCACTGTGGGAATATTAAGCGTGCACCTTTTATTTGGCTTGTTCTTTGACATATGAGGGTGCAATCTCTGGCAGCACTTTGCAGGTGGTCACAGTAAGTCAGACATTAGTCGGCGTTCCCAAATGATTCTGCAAGCAGTTTCCCTGCTATGAAAACTAGAACTTTTGTGCTGTGCCTAAATCCCAAACAAAAATCCATTTGAGAATTCGTGACAATATTGTTTTTTGTATGGTTAATGCAGCAGCAATTTCAATGTGGTTAATGCTTTTTTTGTGAATGTGGCGGACGGTTTCCTTCTGCCATCAGTGTGCGTGCAATTAAACAACCACATCTAGGCCGGTGCCAAATGCCAACAGGGGTTTAAATCAGCAAACCACTGAAAGCAGTCTCACTAGAAGGTCCACTTCCTGAAAATAAAACGCTGCCATGGCGAGCACACAGCCCCTTCAAACCAAGCTGCAGTCACTGCAAGAGTACCCCTGCTGCAAAGTAAAGAGGGCCACAGGGGCTCGTACATGAATTCTCAACTTCACACTGCAGTCGTCCCATTGTGTGATCTTCGTCCTAATGGCCTGTGCTCACCCAGCAGCTTTGGGATAAATTACTGCACTTTATTTGCTCGTGTACACAGGTCAACTTTCGTGCAAGACATTTGCGTCTGCCAGGAGATTATTTACAATCCTGCCGATAGCGCCCCTCATTAACCGCAGGGATATACACACCTCATACATTTTTTCCGAAGCCCTGGTCTGAGCGCAGCAGGGTGACAATAAGTTACAACACAATGTCTTCCTATTAAGCCACAGGCCCGAGCCCTACTGAATCAGGGCATGTATGGATTTACTGTGTGATGTCAGCTCTTCACCGAGGACACAGTGTAACCTTAGTGAGCGAATAGTGTGTGTACTGTAGACCCGGCCCTCAGAAATAAGTGCCGGTGCTAAGCACCAGCACAAATTAAGCATTGCCTTTAATTACATTTTTTGAGGAAGTTTCAAACTGCTGCACTATAATCCTTTTCATCACATCTCCTCTTTGGCTTTTTCTTATCTATAGTATAGAAGACTTTCATTTTATAATAAAAAATTATGCTCCTTTTCTGCTCTTTTAATACCTATATTATAGTGTTTATTAAGGACTGGTTGGAGCTGTTTTTAACTGCTTCAGAGATATCTCTTCATCATAGAGCAGATGTTGCATGTGAAATTGCTCTCTTCTGCTACTGAGCATATTCAATATTTGTGCACTGCTGTTTGAACAGACTAAAAGAAGAACTGCTTCACTCTAGTACATTGCCTGTCTCTTCTACTTCACGAGCTACTACATTACCCAGTTGGTCATCACAATTTGGGATGGAGGATTGAAATGCCTTGACCCTCCGAAGCTCTTCCTCCTCTGCATCCTCAGGAAATGGTGCCCTGCTGCATGCAATTGGGAAAGCTTCAACCAAAAGACTGAAAAAAGATACTCCTTCTCTTAGGAAATCTATCTCTTTAGTTTCCATGGATCTTCTTTTGGAGGAGGAGGTAAGTGCATTGCGTACATGTATAGAAGCGACCAATACTAAACTTCAAAGTCTTGATAACAAGTGGTCCAGATTGGAAGAGAGAATGGTGGTTGCTGAACAACGCATTTCGGACCTCACCAACTCAGTTCAAGCAGTCCCATTTCTTCAATTCCAGATCTCCTCTCTTCAAAGACAGGTCGAAGATTTGGAAAAGAAGGAACCGCAGCAACAATTTACGTATTTATGGTTTGCCGGAAGTAATGGAGGGTTCTGACCCAGTATCATTTTTCCAAACCTTTCTTAATGAAATACTTCAGATGTCAACGTCCTTTTCTCTGCACATTCAAGGAGCTCTCAGACTTAGCCATGTGCAATATCCAGTTCCACAAGACCGGGAGGTGTTATAATGTATTTTATTGAATACAAAGATTTGCTTAAAGTTTGAACTGCTGCTCAATCTAGGAAACAGATTTTATGGAATGGTAACAACTTGTACTTCTTCTAGGACTATCTCAAGAATACAGCAGACCAACGCAAAGATTTTTTGTCTTTGAGACCTGCACTTCGTTTCCTTGGAGACCATTTGGTCTGTGCCAGGATCCTGCACATTTGCAAGCTGTTCTTCGGAAACACAGTCGAGTTTGTGAGTACCCCCAAACCAGATTTTATATATACTTTGTTCTAATATTGTTCTGGCTTATTTCTTCCTATTCGAAGCATCTTTTTGTGTTATTCTTTCATATGATGCTGATTTAATCTTTTCACTCTGCTCGATAATATTTCCATTGTTTAATTATACTCACCTTGATTTTCTCTTTACAGGTTTCCGTTCTTCAACATGATCTTGTGATCAGCCCAATACGTCTCCTACATCATCTATATGTAGTCTCCTTGGAGCTCGGATGTGTCATCCTTATATGTGGTCTCAACACCCTGTCTTCTTTGATGTTATTTATAGATATGTTCTCTCTCACTCATGTCCTTCTTTTCTATTCTACGTTGACATTGCTCTTATTCAAGAAACACACTGTACCAAAGCTGAATTTATAAAATTGAAGAGAGTGGGTTGGTACTGCCTTCTTTTCACCAGGTAATTGTAAGAAAACTGGTGTTCCTACTTTATGTAATAAATCATTTAATGTTCAATTAAGTGCACAGGAATTTGACTCTGGAAGGAGATGGTTTCTCGCATGAGTCTTGATTAATAGTGTTCTAGTATCTATTGTTAATGTTTATGGCACTACCAGTCCTGACAGTCAATGTTGTTTGAATGTCACTCAGAAACATTTCCAATCTCCTGATGCTCATTTTATTTTTGCAGGAAACTGTTCTCATATTGTTGACCATTTTATTGAAAGAGTTTCCTCCTCTATATATGTGCCTAATTTACGCCATTGCACAGCGCGCACTGACAGATGCGTGGAAACTTTCCAACCCAACTCTGTGTGAATACACTTACTACTCTCCCACACACCAATCTCAATCAAGAATTGATTATATATTTATCTCATATTCTTTGTCACAATCTTTACATTGCGCTGATATAGACTCTATTCTAATTTCTCATCAAGCACTGTCATCCCTACTTTTAGCCATTCTACCCAGCACTGATAGATCAAATCGATGGAGATTTAACAATGCTCTTATTCTGGACTCTTCTTTCACTTCTGCTTTCTCCTCTTTCTTTCTTGACTTCTTTGAATTAAATGATACTGCCGAACTTGACTTTCACTACATCTAGAACGCATTCAAAGCCCCTGGCCATGATTTTATGATCAAATATGTTTCCAAAAAGAAGAAATCTTCTCTTAAAAAATACTGAATTACTTTAACTTATCAAACAATTAGAGCACTCTTATTACACCTCAAGTCTAAGGAGTGCCTTCAAGATCTCATTAATGCTAAATTTTAATATAATAAATTCTCTACTGATGCCCCATCCACCTTCCTCCTCATATCTTGTGCCAAGTATTATCGGGGTCAGAACAAATATAGCAAATTGGTGTCTAATTATCTCAAGATTAAAAAGAATAGAAACAAAATTGAATCTATTAATGATTCTCACATTCATATTTCATATAAAGATGCGGAAATCTTGGAGCAATTCTTCAAACAATTATACACCTCTGAACACAACCCTACAGACTTTGACATTGCTCAATATGTATCTCACTCATAGAAGGATTTTGATAAAACTACTGATTTTTCTGGATTAGAAAAGGATATTACCTTTCATGTACTTCATAATGCTTTATCTCATCTTACATCTGACAAAGCGTCAGAGATTGATGGCTTTACTGCTGAATTTTTCTCACATTTTTCCAAATTACTTCTTACTAACTTATCTCTTTTCATCAACAACTTCCTTCAATCAGGCAAATCTTCTGGATCTTTCTCAGACACCCTCATTTGTCTCTTTCCATAGGAAGGCAGAGATTTCCATCAGTGTAAAAATTACCGGCCAATTTCTCTTTTCAATATTGATTATGACAATTTTTTTAACTTTAACTCTTCATCTGGAATCCCTTTTACCTAATTTGCCTGGAACGATATATAACTGACAATGCTCATTTATTTTTTTACGTACTTTCTAAATATCAGCAATCACATCAACCCTTAGCAGCATTTACACTTGATGTAGAGAAGGCATTTGATCATGTTAACTGGCCTTTCATTTTCCGTACATTAAAATGGTTTGGTTTTGGACCTCAAACTATCTCATTCATTTCCCTTCTACATTTCTCTCCCTAAGTGGCCATATATGCAAATGGACATACTTCCTCCTATTTTCCTCTGGGTAGGGATATTCACCAAGGTTGTCCCCTTTCTTTTTTTCTTTGTAATATTGCTGTCGAACTTTCCTCGCTCAAATTAGAAATGATCCTATACTACTGGGTTTCTCGAGGAACACTCAGCAATTTAAAACAGCAATTTATGCTGACAATATTCTTATATCTCACCCTCATACTTCACTTACCCCCTTCTTTCAAGAAGTCTCCTCTTATTTTCTTATCTTTACAAACGTAATCATGACTAATGTAAAATTATACCGTGAAATAAATTCATATTCAAACATAATTTTTTAGACACTAATTTCTTGTGGAACGCGAATCTTTAGGGTTATGGTTCTCACCTTCGCTTAAAACTTTGGTTTCTCTGAGTCTAGAGGAGTGTAAACTTACAATAAATACTATGGTCAATCGTTGGCATCCTTTGAATTGTTCCTGGTGTGGTCGTTTTAGACACCATTAGAATGAGGATAGTACCCATTGTTCTCTATACCATTTCTAATATGTTCCTTTCTATTCCACAATTTTTTTTTAAAACAAATGAATTCCATACTTTTATCTTTCCTATCGAATGGGAAGAAATCACGTCTCTCTCTCTCTCTCTCTCTCTCTCTCTCTCTCTCTCTCTAACAATCCTAAAACACCTTAAATCAGATGGGGTGTTAACCTCCCTGATTTTCAAAAATATCATTCATTCTTGTTGAGACAATCTGCTCACTGGGGTAAACAGCGTTTAGTTTGCATGCTAAACAATGCATGCCATAACAACGCAGTCATTACAATGACCATGTTGGTATTTCGCATACCGTTACAACGCAAGTCGGAACATCGACTTGCATTAGGGGGCAGAAGGTGTTGGATTTAAAATCCAATACCTTCCCTAGTGTCCGCACAGACTGGAGTTGGAATAGTAAATTATACTATTCCAACATCCAGCACCCCCTAAAATCAAGTCGTTGTTCCGACTTGCGTTGTAATGGTATGCAAAATAACAATGCGGTTGTTGTAACAACTGCGTTGTTATGGCATGTGTTGTAAAGGCATGCAAAAAACGCCCTACATTCGTTCACTGGATCCAGGACTACAATAGAAACTGCCCTTTATGAGTACAAATGGACAAAACTTTCCTCTCACTCTTTTCTTTTCGGGAATATTTGGCCCTCTCAAAAAAAGTCAAAATATTTAGTCTTCCATTTTTAAACATCTTTCTTTTTTTATTAAAATCTGTCAAGTTGTTTGACCCTATTGATGTTTCCTCTTTTCTCAACTTTCCCATTTGGTACAATACCTCTATATTGAACAAAAACAACTCTATTTACTGGAAAGCCAGGTGGAAATATGGTTTAATTTGGGTCAAACAACTCTTCATTAATGATTGCTTTCTTACTTTTTCTCATGCCCAATCTAATTTTCATTTTGCCCCATCTTTTCAAATCAAATTTCCCCTTTTGCAAAATATCATATTAGAGGCTCTTTCCCAGCGTACTTCTATCTTGGTACAACCTTCCTCACCTTCTTCTACGTTAGATAATCTTTTACAGAATAATCCAAAAGCTTCTCTTATATATACACATTGTGCCATATGCTAGCCTCTCAGTGATAGACCTAAATCAGACACTGACCTGACGTGGGAGAATGATTTGAAAACAATTTTGACTGTTTCTTTTTGTAGACGAATTTGGACGAAAATAAGATCTTCCTCTGAAGCTGCCAATACCACTGAAACACAATTCCATATTTAAAATAGGCTTCTCTTTTCTCCAGTCTCTTTACATTGTATTTACCTGAACCACTAAGATACTTGTTGGCCATGTCACTCACAAAAGCAGACCTCAAACACATTTTTTTTGATTGTACACTTGTTCACCCTTTCTGGACAACATTTTAAA
This sequence comes from Lissotriton vulgaris, assembly GCF_964263255.1. Lineage (NCBI taxonomy): Eukaryota > Metazoa > Chordata > Amphibia > Caudata > Salamandridae > Lissotriton > Lissotriton vulgaris. Next base: position 66,085,702 of record NC_141686.1, on the reverse strand, counting down.
TCATATCAATACTATTTTGACACTTCTGTGCCCTTATCATTTATTAACATTTTCGTAGGGAGTCTATCTACTGATTGAGAACATATATCGCCTCACATAAAAATTGATGACCTTCTTTTAGCAGTTGCATTTCAGCAAATTACTAAGAATGGAAAGGATTTTTCCAAACCGGCTTTCCAGGGTTGGTGGTATGCGGTCTGTTACAACCACAGACTTGAAACATATTATATTCACCCTATTTCACTTGCATTAAGCATTCTATTTTATGGAGTCCCATCACAAATTTTAGAGATCGTCATGCTAAATCCTCATTTTATCGTCACCCAATTAGAGACAAGGGGCCAGATGTAGGTAAATGGCATTTACCGATTCGTAAATACTGAATTTTACCGATTTGGTATTTACGAATAGGTAAATGCCATGTAGGTAAATATTCGGTAACATTTACCGAATCGTTAAGATTCTGTAATTACCGAATCGGTATTTACCGATTCGGTAATTGCCATTGATTCCTATGGGCCTCAAAACACCGATTCGGTAAAATTACTGAATTGTCAAGGGGGACAGGGTGTCACTTTGACACCCTGTTGCACCCCTTATTCTGGCTTGTGTGCAATGTGACACACATACATGCCCTTAGGGCATGTATGTGTGTCACATTGCACAGGTGTACATGCACAGATGTGCATGTACACTGGAATTCGTTATTTACCTCGAAATATTATTTCGTGGTAAATAACGAATTCTTAAGGGCCTGTGGCACTGTTTTCAGTGCCACCTACATCTAGATTTACAGATTCGGTAAATTTACCAAATTGGTATTTTACAGAATCGATAAGATTTAGGCCCCCTACATCTCAAACTCCAAATACCGGTTGGTAACGGCCGAAATCGGCCTTTGCCGACCGGTATTTGGCCACCTACATCTGACTACAAAAGATACATCTAACTTGAAATTATCAAGTAGCCCCAAATCTATATTTTCCCAATTTTCTTATAGATCAAAAGAGCAAAGGATAACCCAGAAAAAGAAAGTTTGGATGCAGGGGGTCAGGGCAAAAGATAAAGATGTAAGATGCAGAAAGACAAATTAAAGCATGAAATAATAAACACAACCACAGCATCAAAAATCCTTACAGAGGGGGAACTGAAGCGGTTGAGATTTGATTCTGTGCAAGCTCCAAATCCAATGACAACATATTATGTTTTCCAAACTAAACATGAATTGTGATGAAATACCCAAATACTTGACCCAGGCTCATTTTACGTCAGAGAGAATATGCCTTTCTCCAACCAGCAACTCCTCAGTTAAAACCAGATACTGAAAAGAAGGGCAGACCGTACAGGTGGCCCAGAAGAGCAAAATGGACTCCGTAAGACAATTTCAATCCATGTATTCACTGTCCATAGAGTTTATTGGTCTCCGTTGAAGTTATCAAAGGTTACAGGCAATAAGTACTGCTGCCCAAGACATAAGCAGGAAGGAACAGACGATATGTACTTGTTCCTGGAATGCTTAAAAATTACGAAATACTGGTCGGAGGTTTGTAATTTCCTCAGAGAGCTCTGAGGCAAACAAATTAAGGTAAGCCCGCATTTAGTATTTTTTGGGCTTCTGCAAGATGAAGAGATGGGGAAGGAAGTTGGTTCCAAGCTCATTTTTTACGTGGTTTTACTTGCAAGGCGTGAGATATGTAAAAAGTGGAAATCTGAGGATCCCCCATCCTTTGCTGAATGCCTAAAAAGTGTTATACTAAGAAGTGAATCAGATATGGCCTGTGACCCAGTAAGTAGGGATAAAATCTGGACTCTATTGTTGGAATGGAAAAAAAAAACAAGTGGGTCCAATGATTAAGTCAATGGTGCTGGCAGCTTTGATGTCCCCAGAGATTCCTTTCAAGAGCGGCATAGAGAAATGGGGACGGGTTTCAGAAACGGCAAGCTCCATAAGGAGTACTCCTTCCCCTCTCTGACGGTCATCACACTCAGTATAGAGAGATAGGAAGAGACTCAACATGAGAGTTGGCAAAATGAGGACAACAAAAAGAAAAGAAAAAAACACAATTGCAATCCAAGAATTCATGGGTTTATAGTTGGTTTGTGACAGGTGAAACATTGTGCTTGAAAAGTGCAGAAACTATCACATGAAATATTAAATTAGATGTCAGATGGAACATATAGCAGGAAACTGTCCGAGAAGCTTGCACCACGAAATAATAAGCAGATCTATGCTGTTTTGGAAATGGGCCTTAGAAACAGCTGGACAGTTAAAGCATTTAAATATTACTGCAATTAAATGCAACCGTTTGACCAGTCAGACCCTTTATCTATACTACTATAATAAAGGAAGAACTTTCAGCCTTTGAGGCGGGTAAACTCGGGAACCACAGTGGCAATCCCCCCTCCCGATACACCGTTGGAATCGTCAGGGTGTGTAGATGGTTATAGGCTATATACATTTTTTTTTAAACGTTATTTAAAAAAATGTACAGTAAAAAAAAAAGTAGGCCCTCCGAAGTAGCGCCGGCCGTGACGTGCGTGCTCACGTCAGGAGCGCGGGGAGGAGCGGGGTCCAGGAGCGCGATGAGGAGCGGCGTACATGGCGCGGGGGAAGAGCGGTGACGTGAGGAGCAGCGGACAGGTCAGTGGCGGTGCGAGCAGCGGACAGGCTGGAGGAGCGGCGGCTGAGGTAAGGGAGCGGCGGACATGGACATGGCGCGGGGGAAGAGCAGAGACGCGAGGAGCAGCGGACAGGCCAGCGGCGGTGCGAGCAGCGGACAGGCGGGAGGAGCGGTGGCTGAGGTAAGAGGACCCATGTCGGGGCAGGCGGGGGTCGGGGCAGGCGGGGGCCCGGGCTGCTGGACAATGTCGGGGCAGGGGGGGGTCAGGAAAGCCTGTTGCTCCCGGACAAGGTCGGGACGGGCTGCTATCACATATAAGGGCACACTTATACACTCACAGTTCTGTCATTCTTTTGTGAAAGATACCTAAGACATTTTACGCTCATAAGTGAGCCTTACAACTGCACCGCAGAGGGACTACCTAGCATGTTCCTGCGCAGCATGGACTGAGCAGTACATGCCATGCAGGAAAAGGGGTACATGCACACAGGAGGGCACAACATATGCCCCCCTGCATGCAGCAATAGCACTAAAGCGCTCCAACCGCCATACTTGTAATATGGTGGTCAGACTGCTGGTGCGAAGGTTCCCGACCATCACCGCACCTCCACTCCGAGTTTGGCTCACCAGTGGACCGCCAAACTCTTTATCAGGCCCTTAGATACTGCTAGGGATGCTGTGTGTTTCTCTCTTAATTTTGCTGCCCACGTGGGTCTTAGATTAATTTTCGATTTTGTATTTCCCAGTATTGTCTATTTATTGACAGCCTTCATGGCATTGACTTCGTACTGCCTTACTTTTGAATTTGTAATAAAACCCTTTAACTATTGCGCTGATCTAGAACTCAGTTATTGAGTGGTCCTTTACCTAAATAAATCTATTTTCTAACTTTTGATGTCTTAAGAGGTGCCTTATCTCGGGGACCCATTCCCTCATCTAACTAAAGTTTAACACTGTCTTCGATTCATCAAATTATGGGAGTTCTGATGGAGGTAAATTTTGAGGTGTCATAATTGCAGGCCCCCTCCCGAGTTAAAACTAACAACATTAGATTTCATCAGGACATATAATTGTATTCTCCGTAATTATGACCTGAAAGTAATTGAATCATCTATGCAAAAATGATTTAACCATTTAACCATAACTTCATTGTATAACTACTTGAGCTAACTGTCTACATAAATTACTTTATGTTTCATAAGACACTTTCAAACCACCAGTATGTGCTTCATTGTTGCTGATGCGTATTCTAATATCTAAATGATGGATTATATGGCAAAATTATATTGAATATCAAAATGTTTCGACAACATATCTCAGTGTATCTTAGCTACAATGATGATGTCCTCCTAATTTGGTCGGGGAACCAAGTTACCTTACATGCGTTTTTAAAGTAGCGAAAAACTTATGGGATCTGATACAGAACACAATGTCATCAGATGAGCAGGCTATTAACTATCTGGATTTGAAAAAATCAAAAGAGCCTTTTTTTTGTAAACCAAGTGCAATACATTTTCCAAATCCAGAACTTCATTACATGTAGCTGGCATTATCCAATTTATCGAATCACCTGCCTATATGGTCTGGTATATGTTGGCAAGCCTTCACGTAAATGCAAGCCATGGTTTAAGCAGCACAGGGAAAAATTAAAAAGCATGAATAACTCCAACGGCCCTGCAGCATTTTGTACATGCAAAATATCATGCTTTTACCTTTGTTCTAGTATAGAGAATTAAAAGACGGGCCCAAAGGCAAGTGTCTCAAAACTTAGCTTAGAAATGTGAGCGGCTTCTTTGGATCTTGTTGCCAATGGTGGCATAGAGCCTAGCTCAATCATAACTGGTGTGTGGATGGTCCCTCGCACGTTTATCCCCAGCTCCCCTATGCTGGGTGCACTTTATCCAGACGACCTTATGATGACACAGGGTTGTCTGTTAATGTTCAGCATGGGTGCCATTTTCTATTAAAGTGGTGGTGCCATGTGAGTGTCTCTCCTTGCAAGGCACTCAAGGCCCGATTCACAGCATTAACTTAAGACAAAATCCTAAACTTACTGCTTTTGCTATTCACAGAATGCACTTACTACTTTTGGTATTCACAGAATGCACTTACTACTTTTGGTATTTACAGAATGGATTTACGACTACTAACTTTACGTCCGCACTCGAGCCGGAGATTCTGGGCCAGAGGCGGAGCTTCCGGCTCAGAGGTGGGGATTCCGGCCGGTGGCGGAGATTTAGCCATGGCCGAAATCTCCACCTCCGAACCGGAAGCTTCGCCTCTGGCCCGGAAGCTCCACCCCCTGGCTGGAAACTCCGCCCCCGGGCCAGAATCTCCGGCCCGAGTGCGAACGTAAAGTTAGTAGTCGTAAATCCATTCTGTGAATACCAAAAGTAGTAAGTGCATTCTGTGAATACCAAAAGTAGTAAGTGCATTTTGTGAATACCAAAAGTAGTATATTTAGGATTTTGTCCTAAGTTAGTTCTGTGAATCGGGCCCTCAGTGTGCTATCCCTGGCACTTTCATCCTGTCTCGCATTTTGAATACTAAGGGGCATATTATCAAGAACGGCGTTAAAATTATCGCCGCTTTAGCAGCAGAAAACTGCCGCTAAAGCGGTGATAATGGGCTTGATAATATGCCCTGGAGAATTCCAATAGAAGCCCATGTTCACACCAGAATTTAGACTTCTATTGGAATTCTCAAGGGCACATTATCAAGCCCATTATCGCTGTTTTAGCAGCAGTTTTCTGCCGCTAAACCGGTGACAATTTTTAAATGCCGTTCCTGATAATATTCCCCTAATTCCTTCTGATTTTTGGTGTTGAAATCTGCAGACACCCCTGTTGCAATCGTTGACACAGTCTTGAATTACGGTTTGTGGTACTGATGGACCATCCGCTCCTTTCACTGAAGACATCTTCTGCAATATTTGACAACTTCTTCTGTGCATGAACGGTAAGAATATTCACCTGCATCTTCAATGCAGCCTCTTTCTTCGCAGATGAAAAAATATACATGATAGAGGAGTCATTAACCTTTGCATCAGAGATAAAAAAATATTTTTTCATGATTTTGTAAAGCATACCTCTACCAAGAAGCAAGAGTCAGCAAACTTTACAGAGAACAACGCAATGGAGAAAGATAATCTCCTTACACTGAATCTGAGGCAATCTCTACAGGAACAAGAGACCAGGAACAAAAATCCAAACATAAGCAACCCACGGCGGAGCATTAAATACAGAGAACCTGTGTAAGAATCCCATGAGAGTTTTTTTTTGTTCTAATACTCTTTTAATGTGGTCTTTTTCCACTTCGCCATCCCGGATTGCTTTTAATTAATTTCTTCTTTCCCTCTTCTTTGATTATGAGGCGGCCATCTTCAAACTGGGATAGATCCCAAGGGAAAGACAAAGATATGACTAAGGGGCAATCTTAAAACTGGGATAGATCCCTGGGGGAAGCCTAAGATATGACTGGGGGCATGTGGCTTGATAAGGAGGAAGTGTGAAGAGGCCTCAGCCACTTTACAAAGGAAAACTGCACATCAGTGGAATGTTTGAAATGTTAAATAGGTTTATCATGAGAAAATAAAGGTAGTGATTAAATCAATGCTTGTAAAGCAAATTTGGACAAAATATATGTCCTCAGACACTGCTTTCCCCAGCAACATACTTTTAATTTTGTTCGTTCGTTAAAACTTTATTTCGACCACTCGGGCCATAAAAGTGCATAGAAAAATCTTCAAACATTTACACAGACTATTCAATATATACAAGTCCATACATTTATGCACGGTTAAAACCACTGACAGCCACATTGGGGATTAAGATTCATAGAAGCAATTGTTAAAATGCAATAAAATGTTAGCAAAGAATTTTTCCAAATGGTCCTCCCCTATAATTGCTTTAAAAGCCCTCTCCTGATGTGCCACATAGCGTTTAAATAACGAGATACAGCAAATACAATTGGAGGATCGGTATCATATTTAAAACTCTGAAAGCCTCTGCACAACAGACAAACCCTAGGTTTATGACTAATTGGATTATCCTGCGTTTACGAGGCAAAACATAAGCAGGACAAAAAAAAAATAGTACATGGATTTCGGATTCAACCATTGAGTTAGATGAGGGGCACACACGTGAGTTCTCAGGAGCCCATGAACTGGTGTACGCTGCCAATGGTACGCTACCTAATCTGAATTGCAGATACAGGGCCATATGTAGGAGGCCAAATACCGGTCGGTAACGGCCGATTTCGGCCGTTACGACCGGTATTTGGAGTTTCAGATGTAGGGGGCCAAAATATTACAGAATCTGTAAATTTACTGAATCTGTAAATTTATCGAATCTGTAAATTACCGATTCGGTAAATTTACAGATTCGGTAATATGGGATGTAGGTGGCACTGAAAACAGTGCCACAGGCCCTAAATAATTCGTTATTTACCATCAAATTCTATTTGATGGAAAATAACGAATTCCTGTGTACATGCACATCTGTGCATGTACACCTGTGCCATGTAACACACGTACATGCCCTTAGCCTGAATCTGGGGTGCAACAGGGTGTCAAAGTGTCACCCTGTCCCCCTTGTAAAATCGGTAATTTTATCGAATCGGTATTTAGCGATTCGGTAATTGCCATTAGTTCCTATGGGCCTCAAGGCCCATAGGAATCAATGGCAATTACCGAATCGCTAAATACCGATTCGGTAATTACCGAATGTTACCGATTCGGTAAGTATTTCGGTAAAAATACCTACATAGCATTTACCGATTTGTAAATACTGAATTGGTAAAATTCGGTATTTACGAATCGGTAAATGCCATTTACCTACATATGGCCCACAGTTTCCTAGCCATAGGAGGATAGATTACGTCCAGAAATTGTACTTTCTTATATACCTCTTTTATTTGTATGAACTCCATCGTCAGCCTGCCCTCTTTAGCACTTTCCTGGAGGGACAGTAGGTTGGATTGCTTGTGGTATTTTACAAGGTCCGACCTAGATTCAGAGGACAGGCCTAGCGCTGGAGATGCATAGCTCTGTCTTGTTAAGCCTAGTGGAGAGATTCCTTATGTGGGCCAGCCACGGAATTTTACTGAGATTTAGTCTGAGGAGGAGCACCTTTAACTCAACTTTGCAGGAGGACAGCTCTGGAGTTACCCGTACCTGGTGCCAAAAAGTCAGAGGCCTAAGGGCAATCTCTTCATCAACTGGCCTCATGCTCAAGTCCATCCGGAGAGGAACTAATGGAGTGCTGCGTGGAAGGCCTATAAGCTGTCTCATGAAATTATTTTCCAGCTTCACGAGGTCCAAGGTAGAACTATGCCCCCAAAGCTCCGCCCGATATAGTTTAGCCCCTCTTGCTTGGGCCTTAAATATCTCCACCACAGGAGCTGCTGGCTTATATACAGATGTTCTAACAGTTTCATAATCCCACCCGTTGTCTGGGTTAGCCTAAGTCTTGCTTTGGCCATCTGTGGGCCCCACCCGAATTGCTCGGACAATGTGATACCCAGATAATCGAATATCCTCACTTTATCAAGGGGGATACCGTTAAGAGAGACGTTTGGGCGCGTGCTCTTGGGAGGATTGAAGATCATAAATTTGGTCTTCGATAAATTAATCTCCAAACCTCTCATATTGCAAAACTGTGCAAACCAGTCCAGGATATGTTGTATACCTAAAGGTGACTTGGACAATAACAAAGTATCGTCCGCGAACATCAACGCGGGTATTTTCCCTGTGGCTAGCTTTGGGGCATCAGTGTCTTTTATGTTGTTTAAATAATCAATAAGCCCATTAATATAGAGACTGAATAGGGTGGGGGCTAGGACGCATCCCTGTCTCACTTCCTTTTTGACAGGAAAGCGTGAAGAGAGTTCCCCAATATTTTCCACATCTGACTTGTGCGTAGTTGTCAGTGTGTAGCCTCACTAGCACATTGAGGAGATAAGGAGGAATCCCAAGATCGCTAAGCACTTCCCAAAGTTTCTTCCTGGGTACAAGATCGAAGGCCGACTTCAGATCAACAAGTATAAGATAGAGGCTGCCACCCTCCATCTTCACCGTTTTCCAGAAAAGTAGCTGTAATCTAAATATCTGATCCACAGTTGACATGTTTGATCTGAAGCCGGCCTGCTTCTCCATCCAACCCTGTGAACTGGCCAATAGAACCCTGCCCATCAGTTTTTGAGTGTTGTCAATTAAACTGATGGGTCTATAGTTAGAGGGTAGAAGAGGGCAGCCCTTTTTAAATATGGGTACTATCTCATCGCCATTCCAAGTATCGGGGGGATTCATGCCCTTCAGAATAGCATTGAATAGGGCACAGAAGTATGGGGCCCAAATGTTGGGTTTGTTGGGTTCCTCACAAAAGAGATCCCCCAGGAGTTTATCAAGACCAGGGGCTTTGTTGGGGTACAAGCTGTTAATAGCATTTCCAACCTCAAGGTTGGAATGTAACACCCTAGATGGTCTATGGTGGCGGTTTCTAGTCTAATAGTCACAGGTCCTGAATAAACATTAATTAGGGCAATTTTCATCTTGGCAGGGAATGACAGCAGAACACATTGAATATCATTGGTGGGAGTTATCAACTGCTCTGCTCTGCACCCAAGATGCGTACCTACCCAGATCATAAGTCCGCCAGACGGGCGCCCCCTCCCCCCCTTTGGTAGCCAAGATTTTAAATGATGGCAAAGCCTACCCTTTGATGTTCTTCGCAGGCCCAGGTCTCTTGAAATAGGCAAATGTCCTGGTTGTCCACAAAACACCTCCAATCTGGACATACAAGTTTGCTTTTGAGTCCTGCTAGATTCCATGATAGAATCCGTAGTTCATTACTCTTGGGTCCCACCCCTGATGCTGCCGCCAGAGAATTAGTGTGGGAGGAAGAGTGGACAACCTGATGGACCCTAGCTAATCTGGCAGGAACTGCACTAAGTTTACCCACATAATTTCGGCCCAGCTGAGTGTCAGGGGGGATGGGGGCAGCCTCCTTGCTCAGTTGACTGCCATCTGTTTGTGTACTAGGCTAGAGGTCGGGGTCCACACCGCTAGCTCCATTCACAGCCCTCCCGCCACACACTTCCTCAATCTTTTGGACAGGGCACTGGTTATCACAAATGTCAAACAAAACAGGTGATGGACCCAATGTGGATCAATGTCACACATTCACCCCAGTCAAAAGATCTGGGCCCAAATCCATCGTTTTTTTGCACTCCACACCACCCTGGGTTAGACAATGGCGATATGCAAATCAGCTCTGACCCTGTGCCCCATGGGAACAGTCCAGTCCGAACTACAAAAGCCATGTCCTTCCCAGAACGGAATCAAGCATCCGAGGACCGGACCGGTTTCGAGGTAACACCTCTCATCAGCCCGGCTAGCTTGACTCCAGTGGTGTGGAGTGCCTGGGACCCACGTCTGAGCATCCCCAGCGCACTTATGGCGGTATTGCAAACAAAACAGGTGATGGACCGAATGTGGATCAATGTCACACATTCACATTCTATCACAACTGTCGCCAGTAAGAAAACCCAGCCCCAGTCAGTCAACCTCCTCCAGATTTTCATATCTATTGCTCACTGCAATGTTAAACAGAGGACGCCTACTGGGGGTGCCCCACCTGCCTTCCATGAGGGGACCGGGGCCCATAGGATGGATTAACGGAAATGCACTGCCTCTAGGGTTGATGTGTTGTTCACCATAAAAATCTCCCCAAAGAACACTATCAATGGCTTTTTGATATATCGGCCACCGGGTTCGACCTCACAGTTTGTTGATAGCCTGGCAGAGAGTGCCACCCAGCCTGCATTATGTTACAGCAAGCTCCTCATCTTGGGTGACTTAAATCTGCATTTTGAGGATACAAATTGTAGGGAGGCACAGGAGGTCGTGTTGGCAATGAAATCTCTAATGCTAGAACTTCAGTCATTTACACCCACGCACCAACTGGGCCATCTGCTTGATCCCATTTTTGCAAATTGGGAGGGAGTGGAGGTCTCGCCCCCTATTAGGGTGCCATGGTCTGACCATTGCTTAATCCCTTTCATGATGAAACTAGGCCCAGTAGAATGGGAGGAGAGGAAACCCCTGCACCCCAAACGCAGGAATTGGAAAACATTTAGTCAAGAAGCATATAAAATGGCTTTGCTGAGGGAGCCGCCATCGTTCAGCGACACCCTGAGAGAGGCTTGGAGGGTACATGAGTTGTGCATTGCGAAGGCCTTAAACAAGGTTGCGCCCTGGACAACTAAGACACCGGCCAGGCGGACCAAAACTGCGCCTTGGTTCAATAAAGAGCTAGTAGCAGCCAAATCGGCTGGTAAATGTCTAGCACGCAACTGGCGCAAAAACTACAACTTAGACTGTAAACAGCAATATAAAGACAGCCTGAAAAAATACCATAGACTCTTAAAAGCAGCGAAAGGAGCATTCCTGAAGGAGAGAACAGAGTCTGTGGATAATCCATCCAAGGAACTATTCATTATATATAAAGAACTTACGGCCCCTGCAAGGATAACAGCCCAAGGCTCCTTTTCCGATGAAATCTGCGAGTCGATCGCGGATTACTTCGTAAATAAGGTGGAGAAAATATATGCCTCCTTCCCGGCTGAGACTGATCTGCATACCAATTAATCTAATAATAGCACGATACTTGCCAAAGACCTGCATTTAAATTGTTTTACAGTGCCTACCAGGCAGGAAATGTTGAGGATCGCGAATAGCATTCAATCAGGCTCCCCCAGTGATGCAGCCCCACCTAAGAGTTTCAAGAACCAGCTAGAAGTGGTAATTGATCACATCAGCGACATGGCTTCTCTTTCTTTTAAGGAATGGCATTTGTTAGATGACTGGAAGAGGGTTCAGGTGATCCCCCTCAAAAAGAAAGCCAACCTCCATATCTCTCAACTGACGAATCTTCGCCCCATCTCTCTTCTCCCGTTCTGTATGAAGACAGTGGAAAAAACTGCCAATACTCAGTCTGGGTTTAGGGCTAGATATTCAACTGAAACAGCCCTTCTCTTTTCCACAGAGAGGCTTAGGCAAATAGTGGATGAGGGACAGACGGCAGCATTGGGATTATTGGACCTGAGTGCAGCGTTTGACACCGTATCACACACCACGCTGCTGACCCGCCTCACGGAAATAGGAGTTGAAGGATCGGCCCATGAGTAGATACGGTCCTTTCTAAAAGACAGAAGTTTCCAAGTGCACTGTCCTCCGTTTAAATTGTCCCCCGTTGGTTAAGGCACGGTGTTCCACAGGGCTCAAGCTTGAGCCCGACGTTATTTAACATATATATGGAACCCCTGGCTCGAATTGTGGCATCTTATGGAGTGGACATTGTAACGTATGCCGATGATACGCAATTGATGATCACCCTAGCCCAAGGCCAGAGTGAGGCAGCAGCCAACTTCTCCTCCTGCCTCAAGGCTGTATCCAGGTGGATGAATAACAACTGCCTACGCCTTAACGGCGATAAAATTGAACTACTGGTGATTGGGAGAACACCCTCTATCTGGTCATCGGTGGGGTGGCCGACTGAGCAGGGGCCAACACCCTCCCCCTCAGAGACGGTGAAGAATCTAGGCGTCTTTTTGGACTCCAGCCTATCCTTTGAACAGCACATAGGAAAGCTGTCAAATTCTATGGAATGCTTAAAACCATATGCAAAGTACTTGACTTTCTACCCATCAACACCAGGAAATCTCTGATATATGCACTAGTTACCCCCCACCTGGATTATGGAAATTCCTTGTTCATTGACCTGAGTAAGAAAGGGATACAGCAGCTACAACACGTACAGAACTCGGCGGCCCGACTCGTCTTGAACCTGTCCGGAAGAGCTTCAGGGAAGCAGGCTCTGACAACTCTCCATTGGCTGCCCATACAGGAACGTATCCTGTTTAAAACACTGTGTATTACACATCGTGTGGCCCAGGGAAAAGGGCCAATCTATCTTCAAAAGCTACTAACTATTCACTGTCCCAGGCGTAATCTGAGATCATTAAGGAGCATGTTGTTTCAGGTTCCTCGTATTTACAAAGCAAGAATGGGAGGTCGCTCATTCAGGTACCTGGCTTGTAAGAGAAGGAATGAGCTCCCTATAGAACTTCGTATGGAACCGTCGGAAGCTAGATTCCGTCTCAAACTGAAAACGTACCTTTTTCCACGAACTTAATCCCCTCATTAGAATCTTTTTCTCCTCTCGTGGTGCTGATTGCAGTAAGACTTGCTCACTGGGGGGACTGTATCCATAGCGCGGGGACACACTGTTAAAGTGTAACCATGCGCTCTATAAATGGTTTTATTATTATTATTATTATTATTATTATTGTTGGGGGTAAAAAAAAATCCAGCGAACGAAGGCTTATTCTTGTGACCTGAAATAGGTGTGTTTAACAATCTGCTAGCAGTGTTAGGATTTTTGAACATGATAACAACGCACTCCCCCACTTCAGTTTTTTGACCATTGCCCAACCAACCTACACTGCGAACCATGATTATCTGCCCCGCTCTGGCATACTCTAAGTGCTTTTACCTTGTAAGTCAAAGCCAGAATAAACAATTATACCTAAGGGCAAGCTGGGATTCCTTGGCAATATGGGCAATTGGGGGGATACCTGTCATTATGGCAACATAAGGGGCACAGGCTGGTGGAAGGTTTATGCTAGGGAGGGGCACGCATTGCTCTCACTATTGGAATCCTGTGCTAATTACAAACTTTGTTTGCTGTTTGCCTCCCAGGTTGGAGGCTTAACCTTGTCACAACCGTTCACTTCGGGAGTACTCCTCCTGTAGCTAATCTCTTGACTATCTGTTCGGGCTCTAGTACTTATTTCCGTTTGTTTGCCACTGGTTGAGGGGTCCTCAATTATGTGCCCCCTGTGTGTGTGAATCGGACCTTGGATAGCCTCATGACAACCATTGTCAATCCCTCCCCTCGTTTTCCTGGTCACAGGGTCGTGTCGTGCTAGCACTCCTGTACCCGCCCATGCTTTTTCCAAACTATCTAGACAACTGACTAGAGGGGCTATTTTTTCTTTTATGGTAGCTCTCAATTTATTAAAAAAATTAGCCATCAAATTGGATACCCACAATGGTTGTTCTATGGCTGTATTGTCTGTTTGAGATTTGCCCTTTATCGGCTCCGGCTCAACACCTCCCACAAGGTCATCCTGGTTGCTCACATAAGGTTTTTTATTTTTTGGCCCAGACCCAAGTGGTAGTTTGCGTTTCCCCTTATTGGGGATGATTGTGTGTGTATTATTCTTATGTGGTTGTTTCTTAGGTAGGACAAGCCGGGGGGGCGTCATGGAGTGTATTTGCATTTCTTGAGCCACAGTTGGAAATGTGGGGAACTGATCAGAGGGGGATATCGGTATTTGTTTATGTTGCGGTGTTTGCGTAGTGGTTAGTAGGGGGGTCGTCTCGGGCTCTTGGAGAAATATGTCCGGGTGAGAGATAGCCTTCTTTCCGTGCGCTCTATTTCCGTAGACACCACCCCAATAGCCCTCTGAAGCATTTTGTCTATCGATGTAGTGGGAGGCTCACATATTGTTTTGTTTATTTATTTATTTTATTCGATTTATATAGCGCGTTATAACCCAGGGGTCTCTAAGCGCTTGTCCGGTAAGCACAGCAGAAATCCTGAAAGGGCCCTTCCCAGGAGTTATAGCCCACCCCAGGCCTTCAGGAAAAGAACGGTTTTCAACTTCTTCCGGAAGAACAACAGATTAGGTTCCTTACGCAGATCCGCCGGTAGATTATTCCAGACTGCTGGGAGGGTATTAGAGATGGCACGACCACCCACTGTCGCCAATCTGAAACGTGGTTGGGAAAGAAGGGTTGCTTCAGCAGATCTTAGCGCCCTACCCGGTTTGTATGGAATCAGGAGGGTCTTAATGTATCTTGGCGCCTTACCATAGAGCGATTTATGTGCAATACATAACCCTTTGAAGAGCACCCTCTGTCTTACTGGGAGCCAGTGCAGCTCGCGCATAAGTGGGGACACATGCGTGCTCCTGGGTTTCTTATGAATAAGTCTAGCGGCATCGTTCATCACCACCTGAAGTTTGTCCAAGAGTTTTTGGGGCAATCCTAAATAAAGCGAATTGCCGTAGTCCAACCTTGCTAATATCATTGCGGAGACCGCCAATTTGTTTCTACTAGCAACTGCCCTTGTTCCCATTTTCCCAACTACTATCAATACAGATCTCCTGTACCTTGGCCCACAGCAACCCTCGGTGTGATTGAACACCCTTGGGCCTCGGAAGGGGGCCAAGAGCAGAGGACAGGCCACCTAACGGCACAGTTAGTGCAGTCATATAAAGCGAATCAACCCCAGATTCATTTACAAGCACACCATTCCCTTCAAAGTAATACTTGAGCAATTACACAGCAATAGTCCAGGTAATAAAATAGAAACGTACGGATGTTATTGTCTTTTGCTGCAGGGTCACCAAGTTGCTGTAGGCAAGAGTATTGTTAAAAGTCTTACCCCTTGGGTTAACAGCGAAGTGGGGGGCAATGACCACAGCTCAGGGGGGTGGCCCTTCCCTGCCTCTTCCTGTCGCTGACGGGCACAGGACGGGCCCGCCCGGGCACGGTCCCCGCGCATCCTGCGCTGAGGGCTCTGTGCGGCTCTTTAAGTGCCTTGGGTAGCGCCTCCCTCACAGCTGGGGCTGGTTGAGGCCAGGCGTTGCACTCTGGGACCTGCAGTCCCACCAGAGCGTGTAGATCGTCGGCAGGCACAGGCGCAGGTGCTCGCAGGAATCGGGGAGCGGCACTGACCTTCAGCAGCTTAGTCCCGGGGATAGAACAGTAAGCACAGCCCCCCTGTCAACAGGCTGGTTAGCCCACCACAAATTCAGCGTCCCTTTTAATTTCATAGACTGGATTTTACAAGAGAAACAAAACACAGAACATAGTCGCCAGATGTACAAACCCACTGTTCCCAAAAAGCAGTTTAAAGCTGTGTGCTGATGTTTTGCAACCAATATTTCATTTTGTGCACTGACCTATGTAGTAACAGGTCAGCTCTCAAAATATGGAATTGCAGAACAAAACAGATGATAGGTAAACAGTCAGGTTCAATCAATTAAAAAGTTATTTAGATTGAGGGCTACCAAAATGTAGCCTATACAGCTTAGGGGGTGGGAGAGTGCGGGCATTTACGTGCAAAAAAGAATTTTAAAAAATCAAATTAAAAATAATTTAGTGTGCAAAAATTACAAGAGTGAAAGTTGAAACAATGAAGTATAAATTCACATAAAACCGTGATAATTATTTCACTCCTAACCGGCCCTCGGTGTTCGTGGCGCAAAAGTGTAAGTAAGCCTTTCCACATGAGTTACGTTTAAAGGATATGTGTCTTGAGGCATGCTGAGTGGGAGCACCCCATAATGCCCTAAGGCTTTTATTTTAAAATAAATATTTTCTTACTGGTAAATGCAAAAGGCAGGGGCACCATCAAACATTTGTAATGTTGTGAGTGGCTGCAGGAGGTGCAGCAGCTCCCGAACAATATTAAAAAAAAATCAGTAAGTCTCCTGGGTCATTAAATCCATGACACTAGGAGAGCGTACCGTATTTCAATATGTTTTAAAGCACTCCTAGCTTGAGTTCTATGCTCTTCAGCTGGAATGCAAGGCCCTCTTGTGTTGTTGTTATAATTGGGGACTGAAAAATGATAAAAGAAAGACTCTCAGTTATTTTTTAAAAAAATTGTGGGTGTCCCAGTGCCATCAGAGACACCCACATCCTTCTTTTTGGTGGAGGGAGCCCCAGGGCCCCAGACAGCTCCCCTGCAGAAACTCATTCCTTCCCCCACTCAGCACACATACAGCTACATTTTTTAGATGGGGCCATGAGCTGCTTTGTTTGTAGGTGGGTGCTCCAGCACCCACAATACCCCTCTGTTGGGGATGGGGGAGAACCCCAGACCCCCCCACACACCTGCCAGCTCCCCTTTGGGCACTTTATTTGTAGGTAGATGCCCTTGTGCCCATTCGGAACACCCACACTTCAGGTGCCATTGAGACAACAGGGGAAGCCCCAAACCCCGTGCAAACCCAGCTGGCTCCCCAGCCATACACTATACTGCATTCTGTAATTGCTCCCACCACAGGGGGAGCAAAGTTGAGTTCCCTGCCCGGGAGACTGCAGGCAGCGAATGGTCGCACTCTTCTGAGCAAGAAATCACAGTGTTGCGTGGATGAGCTCCCCGCAAAACTGTACATTATCAGACGTCAGGGGAAGAGATCCCTGGGCTGATATCAGCACAGGGAAGGGGTCACCTGGAACCCCTCTCCTTTTTAAGATATTCAGCCCTGGGGAATGTGGTTTCCGGGGCCAGAGATGGCTTGGTGAGGGGCCGCATGACCCCCTTACCTTTTTAGGTCTCGGCATCGAGACCTATTGTTATGGAGTTCGCTCTGAAGGGACCTTGAGCTGTGAACACGCCGACCAGGGTCCGTGAACGCGCACACACACAGGCAGGCAGGCATGGCCGTGCACACACAGACACACACAGAAACAGACACACGCACACACGCACGCACACACACACACACACCCCATCCCTCTCTGCCCACTCCCTCTCTGCCGCCCCCCCTCTACCCACACTCACCGGGCTCTTTCCCTCTGCAGTGGGTCAGTCATGGCAGCAGGCAGACTCGGTGTCTTCCCCGGGGATCCTTCAGCTGATGTGCACGCCCACGCTGCGTCACGTGCGCGCCCACCACGCTGTTTTCACTGCCGTTGATCCTCAGCTTGTTGTTTAAGTTGTAGGTAGCCCGAGCGTAGTTAGCCAGAGGGCACAAGAGCGGTTTACATGGGCTCTGGACATTACACAAGGTCAGGTTTTTTCCATGGACATTGAGTGTGTTGCCCAGAATCACAGGATGTTCCGCCGACGCCGGGACTCGAACCTCAGTCCACCGACTCGTGTGGGACTGTCTATACTCCTGCTTTGTTTTCTATGCTAGAGCCAGTGACTGACTGATGTACACAAGACTAAAGCTGACCATGCAAGGCAGGGCGCGCCTACAGTGAGAAGTGGTTAGTGAACGCATTTAATGAAAATGCACGTTCAGGGGTCATTTATTTGTTCTTGGCTGTTTGTTAAGGGTTTTTGTGGAAGACCCACCTCTCTTCTTCTATGATTGCTGTCTCGACAGTCGGGCTGCAAGGGCCAGTGTGACTGTGGCAAGGGCCAGTGTAACTGTGGCAAGCCTGCATTGGTCTTTAGAACACCGTGCGCCAGAGCTGTGATTTCGAGTATATTGCGCACTCATAAAATCAAGGTCGCGCATGCGCCGTTGGAAGTTGTCATTTTCTCTTTCACGCAGGCCTTCCTTTCCCGGCCCCTGCTGCGGCCGCACTACTGCACATCCTGATTGGCTTCTGGAGTCTGTAACTTTTTTAATCAAACCAATGTGGGGCACGTCTGACAACCCAGCTGCATTACTTGCTGTCTGTTAATATTTGCGTTTCCATCCTTCGGTGGAAGCCAAGTGGAATGGGCGGGGACTTGGCCTCGGATGCGGAAGTGAGTGACAGCCGAGCCCATGGCGGATACATTTACAGCGTCTCTCTTGGATTAAACCCCGCTGCCTCTGTTCCTGATCCAAACCCAAGTGAGCACGTTGGAGGCTCCAGGGCTGAGTGACATCTGGTCCTCTGTGTGAGAAAATGCTGCTCTTGCCTTTGACCTTCCACGTCCCAGGGCATCTTTAACCTTGAAGACAAGAATAAATGTCCCTGGCTTGCCAAAGATATTGACCTGTAAGGCCGTATTAATAATGTATGCATTGTTATTTAGCACTTATGTAGGCCACAAACTTCCAGCAGTATAGCATCGCAGCACCTTTTGATTGAACAGGGCGTAGCTTTCCAAACATTTTCGTCGCAGGCCATAGCTTGAGTTGGTTTCGGGGAAAGTGTGCCATCAACTTACGTCAGTGGGGCCAGTTTGAATGAGTTGTGAGTTTGTAGGTCTGTACTACACACAGCACCTCTGTGGCTCCCCCGGATGCTGCCGCTGCTGCCACTGATTAGTGATTTAGGCACTGCATGTCTGCTGCCCTCCTTCTGGGGAAGATGCCTCTTGGAAGTCTGAGGTCCCGCTCTGTGAGTCTCTCTTACTGTTCACCTTGGCAGCTGTCATACTTCAAATGGCCCCACTATGCCCAGAAAAAAATGTCAGAGTGAAGTTTCACATCTCAACGCCCCATGGATTTTTCTTCTTCATCGAGGCCAGTGATGTCCACCCTGGGTCCAGGAGGGCTGGATCTATGCTAATTGCTTCTGCCCTTGTAATCATTGAGTTGTATCTGCCCTTTCTCATTTCTACTTTGACATTTGAGGTGGTCCATTAGGCATATGGTAGAAATGTTAACTGAATGTCCCGTTTAGTACTTTTATATCATGTTTTTATGCATTCTGGGACTTGTAGTCCTGCATGTATAATAGCAAAATACATTTGCAAGTAGCAGAACCCTAAATAGAAAGCAGTCTCCAGGTAAGTTATGGATTACCTACTTTGTGTATTTGTGTATCTTGCACACAGCCTATCCCTGACCCTACAATCCATCAACCATGTTGGCGGACTTCATCCTTAATGAAAGCAGTTGACGAGCCTCAATATTTTGGGCTGTCCTCCACAGCGGCAGAAGTTTCTCCAGCAAATTTGCTATATCCACCTTGGTAGAGAAGTACTTTGATGAAAAGTTCTCCAGTGTTCGTCAACGCTAGTAAACCGTTTGCCAGTGAATGTGTACACTGACAACCAACCAGAAGTTGGAGTAGCCTGGCGGTGTTTGCATGGTAGTCTGCGTTTGACATTGTGGGTGTCACCAAGCATATAGGCAACACTCTACCTATTTTTTCCTGAAAATCTGTCAAAATTTCCTTAGCGGTCTTTCAGGGACACTCTGCCACAAATAGCGGTGGACTAGTTAGCCGTGCTTGGGCGGGGCTCTCTACTGCTAAGTCTGGCTGAGTACACTGCATACTTTGGCAGAGTCAATGAATGAATATATTTGTAGCGCGCACAGCTCATCCTAGGAATGTCCCAGCGCAGGAATCGGAGGTGTCCCCGCTGGCACCATGCCCCCCAATAAGGAAATACCAACCAGGGGGCAGATTTTTAAAGTTTTTTTTCGTTGTGAATCAAGCCGTTTGCATACAAAAAAGACAATTTTCAATGTACAAAGGCCCAGTCTGCAATTTGGTAACTTATTACCGAATCACGAATTGGGTTTGCAATTCGGTATTAAGAAGGGCATGTTTAGGGCATCGTATCGCAGTGGTATATGCAAATGTTTTGCAACAAAAATGCAGTTGCTAAACATTCGCAGCTAAAAATTCAAAATTTACCACCTACTTCAAGCAGGTAGTAACCCATTCGCAAATGAGATGGGGCCCCCATGTGACTCCTTACCTTTTGTGAATGTTTGTAAAAACATTTTTTAAGAGCAGGCAGTCAGGCAGTGGTCCGTGGTCCTACGGACCACTGCCTGCTCTTAAAAAATGAAAGAAAACTTTTCATTTTTGTTTTTGAAACACATCCCGTTTTTCCTTAAGGAAAACAGTTTGCATTAAAAAAAAAACATTGCTTTATTGATAAGCAATCACAGACATGGTGGTCTGCTGACCCCAGCAGGCCACCATCCCTGTGATTTTTAGGTCTCGCCTGTCGATGCGCTTGCGAGACTATGGGGGCTTAAACACTCTTTAACCAACTTGCAAGGAATCGTGGCGATTCCTTGCAGTGCCCGTGAAATTTAAGCTCAATGCGCATGCGCATTGAGCTTAAAAGCGCGTGCACATGCCCCCAGCCGCCTGCCTTGAACACTCTCTCTCTCACAGCCTCCCCCCACCTCCGCCCCTCACGTCTTGGTTGCACGGCCGCTAGGCCATGCCTCCCCTACTCTCCTCCCCCCTCCTCCTCCTACTGTCCTCCCCACTCTCTCTCTCCCAGCACAAAGCAAACCTCAGGTGAGAGCAAATGTAGCAACAAAGGTACAAAGAAAAGTGACGTCGCACTCGAATCCCACTATGACTTCACGGGAACTGCGTAATTCCCTTGTGCAGCACCTCCTCCTTTCTTTCCCTCGCACCCTACACATGGGTGAAAGGTCGTGCCGCGCTTCTGCTTCCGGTATGCTTTACTCCAACCGGATCCAGCTTCCTTCTTCCTCCTTCTTCTCAAAACTCATCGCGGGTAAGGTGGAACTCTAGCCTTGCCGCCACCGCTTGAGTCTCCTCGTTCCCCGCCAGCGCCGCCATGGGAGTCCCGGCCTTCTTCCGCTGGCTCAGTCGCAAATACGCAACACTCGTTACGCACTCTGTGGAGGAGAAGGTGGGTCTGACCGCCTAGGGGAAGCCGCACGCTTTTGTTTTGCAAAAAAGGGAAAACGTGTGCTCATTGTCGACTGGTATTAATATTTCTTCAGTTGTTTTCATTGTGTTCTTCTCTGAGGCTTGCTTATCTGTGCCTTTCTCCGAATTTTCAATGGTAGACTGCTATCGCTTGAGTTTGCACAGCTTCATGCCTGTGCTTAGTGCTCTGAGCCTGGTTATGTTTTGAACGCTAACGGGTCGGTTGGTGGACGACCTTCCAGCTGGGGGTTTAAAATAAACAGTTTAAGAGATTCCTATCTTCCTAGATTTATTTCTTCAGAATGCATGTAGGAGATCACAAAACGTTCACCACGAGGGACATTGGTCAGTTCTTGAACTTTGCGATGTTAGTTGTGTCGCACACTCCTGGTCTCGGGATGTTTTTTTGGCACAGCAGTGTTACTGTAAATGACAAAGACGGCTTTGCCATTTGATTACTGCTATCGGTGAATCGACATTTGGTTAAAATAAAGGGCACGCTAAGTGTATATTTTTACGCATTTAACTGCAAAAGGGTTCAAACCCATTTGGCCATGACCATGCTGACCTACATCGATATACCCACCGCATTTATGGAATTTGATCCGGCAGCTGTGCAGCCACACGTGTGCCATGTAGTCACATGCCTGCGTATGAAACAGTTGTATGTGCAAGGCAAGATTCGGGCTACGTTTCATCCCAGAGCTTGAAATAGGCTGTAGAGTCGATCATGATGTAGATGGCTCATACTACTGTTAAGCTTGTCTGCCGCAGTGTCTCTGTGCTTTCCGTACAGGCTAGCTTCTGCCTCTTGCAGTGCTTACCAGCCAGAAGGCTGTGCTGAGCAGCCCCTTGTAGGGACGGGACAGAGATACCAATGCAGGTTCACAGAAGACGGTTTACCTATGTAATCTCACAGATGAGCTAAAAACGACCGAATGTGACAGCGGTGGGCTGACTACCGAGGCCTGACCCCAGAACTCAGTTGTCGATTGCTAACCCCATAGAGTGGCCGTGCAGTCCTATAGTCCAGTTGCGTGATGTACGTTGTGGGATGTCATTCAGGTTCATCGGCCATTGTCTGGGACAGTTCAGCGGGATGCAGACTAGTTATAGCTCAGCGTGTTGTACTCGTTTTGTTGTCATCACCAATATGCAACGTTATGCCACTGTATGCAAGAATACGTACATATGTATGTGGCCCCTCGGCCTGTAAGATGGCTAGAAATGCAATAACATTTGTTTTGAAAAAGAAACGACAGAATGGAATGCTATCTAGAGGAGTTCACAATGGTTGCAGTTCCCTGAGGTTAATTAAGAGTCAAGAGATATTTAGGACAGACTCCTCCTACATTAACCCCTAGTTCCCCAGCCTGCCGAGAGCAGCTCTTCACGCTCAGCCCTCTACCTACTCTCTCTCCCCTCACGACGCTCTTCCCGCTCCGCCCCCCTCCCCACTCTCTCTCCCAGCACACCTCCCCCTCGCTCCGCCCCTTGTGTAAACTTGAAAATACCTCCCGCCTCTCCTCCCCCTTCCTTCCCTCCCCCCGGCTTCTTCCCACCCTCCTCCCTTTGCCCCGAGGACATCACGAGAGCCGCTAACCCTCCTCCAGGAGCCAGCTGATGAGGGAGGAGACGCACAACTGCGGACCTCTCCTGCTGGCACACGAACAGCGTCACCTTCTTCACTCTTCAGCACACCAGCCATATTTTTGGGGGACTAGCCAGAGTTGTTAAAGTTGAGCTATATGTACTGTGAAGCCAATGCAGACAGCGGCAAAGTGGCTTTGAACGAAACTCAAAACAAGTAACTCTCACTAGGGTCCGCAAGGCTTTAATGTCGAGAAAGAGTGCACGCTCTAAGAGCTAAAAAAATGGGACAACGTTTGCGTTCACTCAAATTCTGTGATGCTTCTATCCACAGCTCGAAAAGTTATTTATAAAGAAAGAGACATCTCTCACTTTCCTCTCGTTCCTGCCAGCTGTCACCTCCACATTCCATATCCTCCGTACTTTTAATTTTGAATCATTATGTTGCCCTCCTTCTCCGTAACTCATTCTTTATCCCGACTTTTCTTCCCTTTACTCCTTTGTTATCTACTCCCAACGTACTTCTCTCTTCTAATTTCATTTAATAGGTCGAGCCTGGTCAGCCCATGCACTGCTATGCAAGGTGTGCTGTATTGGAGTATGGACTTGAAGCCCTGCCCACTCTCTCCCCACCACCACATCCACCACATCCACCACCACCACATCCACCACCACCACCACATCCACCACCACCACATCCACCACATCCACCACCACATCCACCACCACCACCACCACCACATCCCATCCACCACATCCACCACCACCACCACCACCACATCCCATCCACCACCTCCACCACCACCACCACCACCACATCCACCACCACCACCATATCCACCACCACATCCACCACCACCACCACATCCACCACATCCACCTCCACCACATCCACCTCCACCACATCCACCACCACCACTTCCACATCCACCACTTCCACATCCACCACCTCCACATCCACCACCTCCAAATCCACCACCTCCACATCCACCACAACATCCACATCCACCACCACCACCACATCCACCACCACCACACCAACATCCACCACCACCACATCCACCACCACATCCACATCCACCACCACATCCACATCCACCCCCATCTCCACATCCACCACCATCACCACCACATCCACAATCACCACCACATCCACAATCACCACCACATCCACAATCACCACCACATCCACCACCACATCCACCACCACCACATCCACCACATCCCCCAGATCCACCATCACCAAATCTATATGTGTGGCTCTGTGTGTGTGTAGGTGCAAATGCAATGTTCTTGGATTTTCGTCACAATAAAATACACTGGACATAATCTTCACAAAAGTTATTTACAAACGTTTACGATATTGCCATTATAAATTACAATAACTTTTATTTAAGTATTAATTATTTACAAAATTAAAAGCCATTGTTATTTGTAATATCAATACATCTAAGTCACGTAAATACAACACACATTGCATTACAAATGCTATAGGTGTCACATTTGCGAAAGCTAAAACTATTGACATTGTAACTGACAAAGCTATTAATTTTGCTATTTTTAAAACCAACACAAATAAAAAAAAGTGTCATTTACAATACCAATCGCTCAAACTTTCCTAATGCGAGACCTATTGCATTTCCAATGCTTGCCTTACCTCTGCTCCCCTGATTGTGCCGTTTTTCTTGCCTCTGCTCCCCTGTTTGTGCCGTTTTTCTTGCCTCTGCCACCCTGTTTGTGCCGTTTTTCTTGCCTCTGTCACCCTGTTTGTGCCATTTTTCTTGCCTCTGCCCCCCTGATTGTGCTCGTTTTCTTGCCTTCTGCCCCCTGATTGTGCTCGATTTCTTGCCTTCTGCCCCCTGATTGCACTCGTTTTTCTTGCCTTCTGCCCCCTGATTGCACTAGTTTTTCTTGCCTCTGCTCCCCTGATTGCCTAAGACACAACGACAACCATCTATGTTTTAGGAAGGCCTTAAAAACTCTTTTGTTTCAGATAGTATAACCCTCCCTGTGGTATTCCACAGAGACAACATATTCCAGAAATCTTGCGAGCAAAGCGCGGAGATACCTCATGGGTCGATCCTGGCGCGATACAAGCAATTAAATAAAATAAATAAATAAATTGTGCCATTTTTCTAGCCTCTGCTCCCCTAATTCTGCCATTTTTCTGGCCTCTGCCCCCCTGATTGTGCTCGTTTTCTTGCCTTCTGCCCCCTGATTGCACTTGTTTTTCTTGCCTTCTGCCCCTGATTGCACTCGTTTTTCTTGCCTCTGCTCCCCTAATTGTGCCATTTTTCTTGCCTCTGCCCCCCTGATTGTGCTATTGGCAATGTAAATGACAATGCCATTTTTTTTTTTTTGTGTGGGTGGCTCTGTCTGTGTGAGGGTGGCTCTGTGTAGGGTGTAGCTATTGGCATTGTAAATGACAATGCCATTTATTTAACGATTAAGCTATTGGCAATGTAAATGTCAATGCCATTTATTAATGATTTAAAAAAAAAAAAAAAGTCATGAGCAATGCCAATAGCTCTACCTTTAATGATGCCGAGACCATTGCATTGTAAATGCTTGTTTAAAACATACAGACGTGTGGGGGCTCTATAATGGCTCAAGAAGGAGCCACATGCCCTTCTCTCCTTTGCTGGCTATTCGGCCCCAGGTGATGGGGTCCCCAAGGTCGTGGCCGGCTTGGGAATGAGGCTGGGTGCCCCCTCCCCTTTCATTATTATATTGTTCCCCAGGAGGAGGGTTCCCCAGGGCCGCAATTGCCTCGGTGAGGGGGGGCACGTGCACCACCCTCCCCAAATAATCACAGAAATTGACACCCGGGACCTGGCCCGTCCCGTGGTTCATAGTAATACATTTTTAAATGCTGACCAACATTTTATCTCCCTGTGATCCCACTGGAGTACCATGCGATTTCGGGGAAAAACACAATTTGTTTTTAATTTTGGCCTTCTGAGGAGGTCCCTCTGGGATCCCCCAACAACGGCTAGGGGGGCAAGGTATCCCTACCCTGCACCCTAATATCTTTTTTCCCCCTTTTTCAGGACAATGTCATGTAATGGCCCACATTTTCTTTCATGTTGCGACCACCCAATCAGAGACTTTGTTCTCGCTGCAGCCTCAATCTCATAGGAGCGAGTTAGCCCAAGGGAAAAAAAGTCCACTAGGCCAATCAGAATGCTCTATTTGTTTACATTCGGTTGCAGGACTCTCGGGAGATAGAGGCGGGGGACATCAGCGAATGTGTGTTATAAAATACATAGTATCTCTATTCATTTTTTATTGTCATTACATGAAGCAGGCAAAAGCTCTTTCTCTGCCAGACCTAAAAAGAAGAAAAAAACCATTAAAGTTGAATTACTCCAGCTCTATGGCCATTCTTGAAATATATACAGAAGTTCTAAGCTTTGCAAATGTCAATGAAAACTGTACTTTTAAGGCATCAGTTGCAAGAAAAGAGCCTTTAAATAAGCCTGGCCCACCCTTTGAGACCTGAGAACCTTTGTCTGTGAGCTACATTAATCCTGCGCTCCATTCTATTGACATCCCCACTGTAAGGAAATGGGGTGTATTTATGGTGTGGTTGTGCGACCTCACCATAGAATGCACTAACCAGCCCCTATGGTACCCTTGGGTTTCGTTTGTCAAACCTTCAGCTCAACCCTGGGTAGCTGTGGATCTGAGCATCAAGACTAACACAAAGAAACAAGTGTAAAGCATTTAACCAGCACCAAAACAGTTGAAGAAGACACCAAAGAAATCTGACACCAATTTATAAAAATAGACTGTATTTATATGTATTTTAAGACATCACAATGAAAATGATCTGCCTTTAGGTGACCAATTCCAGTATGAGGCCAGTCGGGGGACCAGCAAGGTCCTCTGAAATAGTTACCTCAGCAAGTGAAGCAGTCTTCAGGCCCTTTATCCTTTGCAGGGCTTTCCTTTGGATGTTGTCCTGATGCAAGGAAGGAAGGATGCTGAAAATGTTCAAAGGATGCTGTGGGCGTGATGCAGTAAATGGGGGTCTTGCTGCGACTACTCCTCGGTCTATAGGGTCGACATCCCTTGAAGTCCTCTCAGTGCTGGAAGAAGTCCAGTCGTCACTGCACTATCAGTCACCGGCTCTTGGAGTGTCTTGGTTTCGGCTGGGCTTTGGAGACGACTTCTCTTTGATCAGGACACTGCAGGCAAAGTAATTCTCCTTTCCTAGCCACCAGATGCAGTAGATGCAGTCCACGACGGTACCGCCTCTCTTTGCTGATTGCCTGGTGCAGTAGGGCAGTCTTTCCCAGATCCTTCTTCCAGTCCAGTCGAGATCTGAGTTTGAGGTGGAAGAGCTGCCCTATTTATGCTTACAGAATGCCCTTAGGGCAGGATGCGTTTGGTAGCCAATGGGCTTCCACGTTTCCTCCCATATGATGACCATTTCCTGTGAACTGTGTTATTTGGGCCTCACAGGATGTACCATTCTGCCCACTTCCAATATGACAGGACCCCTCAACCGGTGCGTGGTGCTCCCTAGCCCAAACCAGATGTGCTGCTACCAAGGTGGCTACACGCCCCTGGAAAAATAGTTTGGCAACAAATTTCCCCTCTCCAGTGCCTAGTGCCAGCCTCTCTGCCTGAACAATGGAACTCTTCCCCATTTGCCCTTCAAAGTTAGCTTCTCCTTTGGAGCTCACCTTTTGGGCCAAAACCTGTGTGCCTTCCTGTACGAGGGAGATGACACCCCTTCCAGATCAGGCTCCTATTGTATACTTTTCTGGGAGTGGTTACCACGTATCCCAAGGAGGACACAAAGCTGTCTCGGCAGCAGGACCCCATGTGCAACAGGTATGGGCACAGGAGACTAAAGGCAACAAAGTGGCAACTTAGCTTAAGTTGCAGACCGCAACTTGTTACATTTAATTCTACCTGAGAATCAAGTCAGGCTTAATGTAATAAGTTGTTGATACCTTGGATGATCCACTTTTTTTGCACTGTTCCAGAGTTAGCACAGCTGACAAGTCAGCGTGCAATGCTGTACTCGCCAATTGGGCGACCAAGCTTTTCCATAGTAAAAACAACAGTTTTGCATTTTTACTATCAGAACATGTAACATTAAGTGCCCTGCCTGGGAGATATGTTGCATCCTGCCTTAGGACTCAATAGGCCTGCCAAAGGGGTGACTTACACATATACCAGTGGAAGTCTGGCTTTGCAATTACTTTAAATGGCAAAGTTGGACTAGCAGTTTAAACTGCTCTTCCCTGGACTTGAACGATGATGGATTAAACCCAGATCTAATAGTGACTGGGGGTGAGTGTCTGAAAAGTTTCAGGGATGTTTGAAAACATCAATTTGTCAATTGCAGCTTGTGTCTGAACTGGGGTGGCTTGGTGAGCAAAATAACGATGGATTAAACCAAGATCTGTGACTGGGGGTGAATGTTTTGCCAATGTGCAACATTCCGTCCATTACCTTGTGTGTTTTGCTGTTCACCCTATGTGGGAAGGGTATGCCCAGACGTGGGTCGCGTGCTCACTATGCCACTGGAGTCAAGCTATCCTGGCTGAAGACGGCTGATAGCCAGAAACCGGTCCTAGGATGCTTGGTTCCAGTCCAGGGAAGACATGGCTTGGCAATTCGGTCTGAACTGTTCCCATGAGGCATATGGTCAAGACTGATTTGCATATGGCCATGTCTGAACTGGGGTGGCTTGATGAGCAAAATAACGATGGATTAAACCCAGATCTGTGACTGGGGGTGAATGTTTTGCCAATGTGCAACATTCCGTCCATCACCTTGTGTGTTTTGCTGTTCACCCTATGTGGGAAGGGTATGCCCAGACGTGGGTCCCGTGCTCACCACGCCACTGGAGTCAAGCTATCCTGGCTGAAGACGGCTGATAGCCAGAAACCAGTCCTAGGATGTTTGATTCCGGTCCAGGGAAGACATGGCTTGGCAGTTCGGTCTGGACTGTTCCCATGAGGCACAGGGTCAAGACTGATTTGCATATGGCCATGTCTGAACTGGGGCGGCTTGGTGAGCAAAATAACAATGGATTAAACCCAGATCTGTGACTGGGGGTGAATGTTTTGCCAATGTGCAACATTCCGTCCATCACCTTGTGTGTTTTGCAACCCTTTTCCAGCCACCACACAAGCTGCAATAGAAAAATGGATATTTATGACCACCCATAGAGTGGTTGCATCCTTAGAATGCGTGTGGAATTGCCGACTAATAGTCGGGTGGATTCCATCCCTCTACAGTGTTGGTCATACGCTCGTCCGACCGTCAACGTAATAGGGCCTCTAGTGTGAAGTAGGTTCAGACGATTGGATATGAAATAAATCTTGGAGTGCATGTTAGATAGGCCCCTAGGTAAGAAATTGTCTCGGCAAGACGTAGTAAGACATTTAAATCAGGAAATCAATTATGTTACTGTTAACGAACAGATGAGCAATTGTAGAAAATCCTACTTCGGCGCATGATGGATCTGGTGCAGATGTAACCAACCGGTTTGTGTAGAGAGACTAAGGAGTGGAATCAGCGGGGCATGAAGGTGTACTTGTTTGGTAATCAAGTTCAGACGATTCAGACAAGATAAGCCTGTACATAATAACTTGGGCAGACAGGATTAACCTCATAGATGCTATTAAACATTCCTCCCCAGTGCTGCGCTGTCCATTGGAACTAGTGCACAATGGACATCCAATGGTCGTGCGCAGCACTGGAGAGGTAGTGGTGCCGTCGGCCAATGCACCGAGGCAGCACTTAAGGGGTTAACATATGCTTTATAGGGTACATCACTTGTTGTAAGGAACCATCAGATGCCTGTCTCAGATAAAAAATGGCCTTACAGCCATTGAATCACCCACTGCAGCTGCGCAGCCAAATAGTATTTGTTCAAAATCAGGGAGACCCAGGCCCCCAACATCAACAGGTAATTTGAAGGTGGAGATGGCGGCAGCTACTGCCCCATATTAGTTCACTAAGCATTTGGTCTAACTCTCTAAAAAATGAATAAGCGAGGTGTGTAGTAAATAAAGATGTAGTGTAGCCAGTAGTATAGGTGAAACTGGATAACGTTTATTCACAAGGTAGGAGTCTTCGGTTACAGGTAAAGATGGTAGTCAGGAATCAAACAGACCCCACTGGGAGCAGCATACTTGCTGTGCAGCCCATGCGCTATAACGGACATTCACTTCACAAGGCACACATCAGCATTCAAATTACATCACAGTCACTCTGGTTGAGCAGCAGGGGACATAACACTAAGGGGATAAGGCATTGCATAGAAATGAAGATACCACACATCTCCCTTCTTTATGGGAAAAAATGAAAATATCAATCCAAATAAGACAGTCATACACAACATCCATAAAAATGAGAATGAAGCAAAGGAATATAAATTCAATCATGCTATACATAAAAATAAAAGGACCAGAGAAGAGAATAATGATTCAAAGTTAAGACTAATACATACATACATCACTAAGGAAAAACACCCTCGCTCTCCGCTCTCGGCAGACAATATAATATATAGTGGGATCAACAATAACTCATAAGAGAGTCTCCAACTCTGCAGCATAGTACAAGGGTGCAATACGTGTGCCCCATCGAGTGCCATACGCCTGCCCAATGATAAAGTGCAAAACATATGCCCTTCTGGGTGCAACACATAGGTCCCATACACACGTGTGCCACAGCAGGTGCCATACTCCTGCCCAATTGTAAAGTACAAAACACTTTTCTTAGAAATACTCTTAGTGACTTCTGCAGTTCATCTATTTTTTTCTTAGTTTCATGTTTCTCATGCTTAGTTTCCTTTTCTGCTCGTCACCATTGTGGTAAATAAAGACACAGGGTAGCCAGTAGAATAGTTGAACCAAGATAATGTTTATTCACAAGGTAGGAGTCTCAGGTTACAGGTAAAGATGGTAGTAAGGAATCAGGAAGGCCCCACAGGGAGCAGCATCCTTGCTGCTCAGCCCACGCACTCCAACTGACATTCACTCCATCAGGCACACATCAGCATTCAAATTACTTCACAGTCGCTCTGGCTGAGCAGCAGAGGACATAACACTAAGGGGAGAATGCATGACATAGAAATGACAATAGCACAGAAGGGTGATAGGGAGATTTGTAAAGTAATATAGTAGCCTTGGAAATGCTGCCATTTTAATTGGCGCTATACGACCTATAACTGCGAGTGGAAGCAAGGTCCAAAGTGCGATCCGTGAGTGAAGTGCATGAACTGCCCTTCCCAGGTGGCCGTCATGAAGTTATTGTGATAAATATTTATGCCCAGGACCTAAACTGTACAGTTTCCCATGACAACCTGCCTTCTAAAACTAGCTGCTGAGGGAGGGTGCATCCATAAATAAGGGCTAAGATGCAGTTCACAATACTAAAGATTTGTGCAAATTTATCCAATATATATGTAATTCTGCTGTGATGTCTTTATTATATGAAAGGATTTCATCAGCATACAAAGGTATGGCTTATACAGTCTCACATAATACTCCAAGGAATTTTCAAGGTCTAGAGCGATACAGGCAACTTGTGGAAATTAGCCTATCGTGCCACTCATGACATCCCGCAGTCTTCATAGGTTTAGAGAGGTGTTGTCAGCCAGTATGAAACCCGACTGGTCAGTATGAATCAACCGTGGGAGGTCGGGTAGTAGTCTGCAAGCTAGGATTTTGGCTAAAATTCATAATACCCTGATCATAATTGATAACGGGCGATAAAGATCATGTCTGCACAATCTTTGTGTGGTTTTAATAAGTTTTATATAAGTATCTTGCTTAAGGAGGATGAGAGGAAGCCCCGCTCAAAGGATTTTACTAACGTAGAAGCCAATTGCAAAGAAACCAACATGTAAATGTCGATGGGATTCCTTTCAAGCCCAGGGCTTTTTCACACAGCAGGACTTGCTGGACTTTTTAAATGTCCTGCAACGTGATAGGTAAATACATTGATTGTCTAGCTTAACCCAGAGTCTGGGCAACTGGGTTAATGCAGGGAAATTATCGACGGCATCAGAAGTTAGGCCAGCCGACGGACTATATGAATTACTATAGTATGCAAAGCAGGCACTGCTGATTGTGTTAAAACTGATGTCCCGAAGGGTAAAGTTATACAGATGGGGGTGGCATGTAAGATTACTGGATTTACCAGGTGAGCTAGGAGCCGGACAGATTTATCACCATCATTATGTATCTTGGCCAAATAGAAAGAATAATCAGAGCATCTAAGGGTATCCTGTGTATCATAAGTAGTTTTTAATAAGCATAGCTCTTCATATCTGTCAGGACATGTGGGAAGAAGTGCTTCTAGATTTTGCTTAGAGGACTAAAACTGCAGGATTTTCCTAATGATTGTTCTTCTGACACTCACCATGGTTTTCATACATAAGCCCCTAGTGACCACTTTGAATGTTTCCCATTCAATCAACAGCGAGGAAGATGCCCCATCATTTTCATGGAAGCATGGGATTGTGTGCTCCACCAACATATGGCGGAACACTACATCCTCCAAAATACCCACCTACAAGCACCATGTTGGGATGGGGGGTCAGTATTTTGCCCATTCTTTAAAACCATATGCAAGGGGTTAGGATTGGAAAGTGTTTTGGGAAAATAGTAAATGGTATATTTGGAGTATGTAATCCTATAGCACATACAAGTCTGTCTAATTGGAATATATATTGTTGACAGGAGAATAGAAAGAATATACAGTTAGACAAACACATTGACTCATGCAACCTCTTAGACGTTTTCCAATCAGGTTTTAGAAAGAGATGCAGCATGGAAACAGCAATGCTCAACATTACAAACGACATACATCGTTCCCTGGACAAAGGCGAATCCTCCCTCCTCATTCTTCTTAACCTCTCTGCTGCCTTTGATACTGTTAACCTTGTCACCTTACTCAATATTCTCAAAGACAGTTTCGGCTTTGACTGTGCTGTTCTCAAGTGGTTCACCTCTTATTTGCAAAATAGAACTCAACAAATTAAAGTCAGCTGTTGCCTTTCTAAACCTCAACCTGTCCTCTTGGCCGTTCCACAGGACTCTATTCTTTCTCCCACTCTTTTCAACCTCTTCATGGAACCCTTCACTCTTATTCTTAAACAAGCAAAAATCAGTTATCACCTCTATGCCGATGACACACAACTATACTACAAGATCAAATCCCACGATGACCTCTTACATCTTAATGATGCCCTGACCAAGATTCAATTGTGGTTCCATCGAAACTACCTCAAATTAAACCCCAAAAAAACGGAAATCATCCTATTCTCTCCCAAAAACAATTCGCTCCCTATTCAACACTGGATCACGGACATTAAAGCTCTCAACTGCTCTCTCTCCGTCTCGAACTCGGTCAAATCCCTCGGCATTAGCGTCGATCAGAACCTCAATCTTACTCCCCATATAAAAAAAACTCGGCAAAAGGTGCTTTCTTCACACCACATCACCTTAAAAAAAAAATCAAACCCTTCATTCCAGCAGATGACTTTAAATCAGTTGTACAATCTCTGGTCCTGGCAACACCACTCTTGCTGGCACCCCTAAAGTCCACCTAGCCCCTATCAAATCCGTTCTTAACCTCGCTGCCAGGCTTATCTCTGACTGTAAGCGATTCGATCACATCTCTCCTGTTCTCAAAAACCTGAAATGGCTTCCGATCGAAGGCAGATCCACCTACAAGATTATCTGCATCACACACAAAGCCCTTCACCAAAATACCCCTTCTTACCTCTCTGACAAACTCCAAAAAGCTGGGTGTACTAGAACAATGAGGAGTACTAACGCTCTTGTTCTAGTCCCTCCTCTGCTAAAAAAGAAAGAAACTCAATCTCGCTCATTCTCTGGTAACGCTCCTTCAATCTTGAATACTCTTCCCAAAGATCTACGTTGTAACCCTTCCTACCCCTGCTTCAAAAAAAACCTCAAGCTGCATCTTCTCAACAAATATTGGGGTTCTTAATTATACTTACTGTCTCTGGCCATAAACTCCACCACTATGCACCGCTTATACAGGCCCCCCTCTACCTATAACTCACCTCATCCCTCCCTTCCACTAATGTTTCTAAACCTCTCGTCTTTTCCATCTACTGACATACCATATAATTCTTCTCATTCTTCTCTTCTGATCTACTACCTCCAATTTGCTACATGATTTTGAACTTCCGAACTTAAATCATTCTTAAAATTCAACTGCCTTACCTTATTATATCAATGTACTTAGTTTGGACTGTCTCTATGTTTAACCTAATCCTGTAAAGCGCTCTGATACTCTTGGGTCCAGCTAGCGCTATATAAAACCTTTAAAATAAATAAATAAAATAAATTGTCGATTGGAATGGGTAGCGTAAGTGTCACGTATCCCCCAAACCCCATTCATCCAGCCTTTGCTGTACACCCTCAGTAGCCTGTATTGTGGAAGATTAGGTAAGGGCATACAATTAACGATCAATTGAGGTATCTAACACACAATTAAAGTCACCACCAATAATCCAGTCAATGTGTGCCCAGTTTGAAGGATAAGTGGATATGTGGCGCCACTATCTAGCCTAGTCTATGTTGGGAGCGTTAAGAACCTCAAACACCAGTGGATTTCCATCTAAGTTGACTTTGATTAATAAACGCCCGTCACCATCAATATGCATGCTGTCTACTTCAAAGAGGACTTCAAATTTAACCCAACGCATAGCGCGCCTTGCGTCAGAAGATTACCTCTGCCATATTTTTGCCCATGTCATCTAAGTTGTAATTTAGGGATTTTTGTATGAAACAAGAGTATCTTTTGCAAAACAAAACCAATGTGGGCTTTCCTGCGAATTAAAGAGGAGTAAACTTTCTATCATTTCTTCACTGAATTCATCCCACAGACGTTTCATGTCACTAAATTATATTGGGAAGCGAAGGGGTTAGAATATGTACAATGCTATAGGATATTACAGAATAATCACAGGAGAAACTTCCAACAGACCATATTTAACATATAATTACTCATACATTGAGTATCTTTACCCCACAGAGGACAAATTCCCCAACGTGGCCATCCAAAATAAAAACTAAAACCTAAAATAGTAAACAGTTCCTTGGCCTGAACATGAGGAGGGACACGGGCAGCAGCCCGGCAGAGAGTCAGGGCCCACTGTTGTACATGAATAGTGGGGAGAGATTCTAGTTAAGGAAGTAGATCAGGATGAGAATATGGGCAACCATGAGCGTGGCACTCCCAGCATCCACCTGGCAGCAGCAGAGTTCTCACCAGCTCTGCATCACAGACGAGCATGTTCCAGCCACAAACAATCCAACAGGATAGCCAGATATGTATGTGAAAACAGGAGGTCAAACAACACACCTAGTGACCAAGCGTGTTATTAACCAAGAAAAAGGATATAACATCCTGTGGGTAGGTCATTAATTTACTTATTTATTTATAAAGTTTAATATAGCGCGAACAAGATCCCAAAGGATATCAGAGCGCTTTACAATAGGGAGGAAGAAAGGACAAAAGGGTAGTATAAACATCAATTGGGAAACAAATGTTGAATTTAATAAAAGAAAAAAAAAGCAAGCAGAAGAGAAGATCCATTATAAATGGAGGTACCATGGTGATAAGAACAAAGTCAGACAAATTAGGTGTGCCTCTTCCGCTTACGGTAAGAATTTGCTCATTAGGAATCTTTTGGCTTCCAATTTGAACGCCGTCGTTGAGGAGAGACTGCGTACTTCCGGTGGCAGAGAGTTCCATATCTTTGGGGCAGACCCAGAGAAGGCTCTGTGACAGGTTCTCTTTTTGTTGAGGACGAGAGGTTTCAAGAGGAATGCTGAGGTGCTTCTTGATGACCTCTCTCCACATGATAGTTCAAGTTTTTGCGCCCGGTAAATAGGAGTATTGAAGTGAAGGGCTTTGTGCGCCAGAACTGCAATCTTTAGCTGAATTCGGGCTTCAAAGGGTAGCCAGTTGAGAGATTTAAGGACTGGGGATATGTGCTCATTTCTTTTGGAGCCTGTAACCAATCTAGCAGCAGTGTTCAATGAGGCCCTTAGTGGGGCCAAGGCGTATTTGGGAAGGCCACAGAGAGTAACAATGCCATAGTCTAACCTTGGCAAGACAAGAGCTTGGACCACCTGCTTGAAATCACTTAGAGGCAGGAAAGGTTTGATATTTCTGAGGGTTCTCATCAAGTGGTTTGCTCTCTTACATACATTGCTGATATGAGTCTTCATATTCAGGTGCTTGTCTACTGTCACTCCGAGCGATTTGGCTGAGTCAATGATGATCGGAGTGCAGTTGAAAGCAGTGAGGTGAGTCAGCCAGAGTTCTAGCTTGGGGATGTGGTTCGGGGGGGAGATGAGCATGAACTCCGTATTGGAGGCGTTGAGTAGGAGATGTTTCCCAGTTAACCAATTTTGAGTAAACATGAGTATCGAGTTAAGAGAGATGATGCTTTCTGGGTATGAAATGTTCAGATAGAGTTGTGTGTTGTCGGCATACATGTGGAAGAGAATGTTTGTGGAGTTTAGTGCGTTAGCTAGAGGTTTCAAGAAAAGGTTGAAGAGGAAAGGTGAAAGGGTGGATCCTTGGGGGACCTCCATGTGTACCATGTGTACTGGAGAGAAGAAGTTGGTAAGGCTCTAAGTGAGCACAGAGTTGTGATTGCACACATTTTTCAAGGAGTTTCGCTAGGGTGGGGATGTTGGAGATAGGACGGAAATTATTGAGATCAGATTTGCCAGCACTGTTTTTTTTTTAGAATGTGTGAGACCTGGGCTGCTTTTAGACAGTCGGGGATCGTGCCTTGAGATAAGGAAGCGTTTACAATCCTGGTCCAAGTGGGGATGAGAGCGCTCTTGATTTCCTTGAACATGACCGAAGGCAATGGGTCACTGAAGTAGTTAGACGGGTTAATAATCTGGAGAATTTTTTCGATGTCTCTTTCACTAAACGGGGAAAAGGTGCCCCAAGAAGCATTGTTCTTGGCTATCATGAGGGTCGAGTTGCACTTTTCAGAGAAGTCATGGGGTGAGGCGGCAATAGAGGAGGCAATAGAACCTTCTCAGAGGCTAGGTCAGTGGAGATGATTTGTGATGTCTCCGTGAAGAAAACTGCAAATTCTTCACAGGAGGGTGGGTTGCCACTACGATCTGAGAGGTTTGGACCATTAACCGATTGCTGTTTGACCAAGTCGAAGAGTTTCCTGGAGCGGTTTGCTGCTTGGTCGAGTTGTAGTCTGAAATAGTCAGATTTAGAACTCTCTTGACTTGTTTATTGTAGAGGCTTCTGACATCTCTCAGGAGTTTTAGTTGGTCCAAGGAGGGATTGGATCGCACAGGAGCGTTTAACTGCTCTAAGGTTGCGACATTCGGAGTTTAAGCTCTCATTATGCCACAGTTTAGATATTTTTGATGCAGTATTTTTAAGCTGGAGTGGAGCAATGTCATCCATGATGATAGTCTAGGTCGAGTAGTAGGTGTCGGTGAGAGTTTGCACATCGACCAAGTTGGCTTGCAGATTTACATTGGGCAGCTAGATTGTCGAGGTTTATTGATTTGAGATCCCTTTTCCATACTCATTTCGTTGATTTAAGAGGTTGAGCATTCTTCAACACCACCTCCCTGTTGATATAAAAGAGGATGCTGTGATGGTCCGACCAGTCACAAAGGGTTGTGTATTCCAAGGTGATGGTCTGTTCTTTGGAGATGATGAGGTCTAAAGGTCTAAAGTTTCACCTTTAATGTGGGTTGGTTGGTCACAGTGCTGAATCAAATCTTGGTCATTTAAAAATGATTTAAGGCAGGATACCGCAGGGTCATTGGGGTTGGACCAATGCAGGTTGAAGTCCCCAAGGAAGATTTGTGACACAGCAGATTTGACATTGCAAGAGATGATATCCATTTATTACTCAATGAAGGGAGATTAATGACCTTTACTATCTTTATCAAACTTATGATCTCTTTCCAGCTATCTAACTTTTCCATGACCTGTTTCTATATTTTTCACCCCCCTTGCTTTGTAGATTCTCTGCCTCCTCCACGCCCTTCTTTTTGCACTTCTCACCGCTCTATCTTTCTGCAACCTCCATCTCCTTGAGCCTCTTTCCGAATTTTTCTCTTTGCTACTTTTACCTTCCCATCCCTCTTTTAATTCCTTTATTTTCCTTACTTTATCTTCGTTTATACCTTTGTTTCAGTATGTCTCCATCTTTCACGTCCTTAAACTCCACTTCTTTCTAACTCACCCCTCTTTTTTATTACACTCACTTCTCACTGCTCCATTTTCTATGTCTCCCTTTCTTTTCTTCCTCTGACAAGCGTTCCTTCTTTTTATGATTGCCTTTACTCTCTCTCTCATACCTTTCACCCCCGTTAGTTTGGAAAGCTCCCAGAATGTTCTATCGTGTCTGGGTTACAGCGTCTCATTCTCCCTGCTCCTGGTCCTTCCTCCGGGCTTGTCAGCTGCAGCAGGGCTCACTGAAGATGTATGTGTGCTCTGCCCTGGCCGTTCTCACAGAAGATGGATGTGTGCACTCCTGATTCAATCTGAGCACTGACTGAGAACAAATGTGACCTGTGGCAACCGTTTCCGAGCGCCTTCCTGCAGGCGGCGTCACGTCCGTCATATGTCCACGGATTACACGGGGGCGGGGCTCAGGGGCGGGTAAAGCGTAGCACTTGTAATTGTGAGAACCTTCCTCAGGCGCGCGCATGACATGCCTGTTCCCTCCTCCCCCTTTGCGTGCGGCCGTCCTCAAACGCACGTGCCTGTGACTCTCAGGACAAGGGCCAGCCAACACATAGACCCGAATAATACCCGAACTTCCTCAAACACACGTGCCTGTGACTGTCAGGACAAGAACCAGCCAACACATAGACCCGAATAATACCCGAACTGTGACAGCTGTTGCCAAAGTTCGGGTATTATTTTTAGACCTTATCTTTACCGACCGAAATGATTTTTTTTCCTAAAAATATGTGTAGTGCATGTTTTGCTGTACACCTGTACATGCAGCATAGACCCACCATGAGGTACTGGCATATCAGGAGGGAGCCTGCACCCTGACTTCAATCCAAACGAATTAAAGAAACATAGATTCAGGGGCTCACTTTTCTGTACACTGTCAACACAATGTTCAGGCAGAATGGGTATTTGGTGGGGCAGCTGACCAGCGGAAGGCTTGCTCCCCCGGGGAAGTTTGGGGCACCAGGGGAGTGGGGGGGAGGAAGCTTGGCCCCCGGGGCTTACCATAGCTGGGCTGGTTGGGCTCCTTTGGGCTCCTTGTGAGCTTCTATCTATTTAAGCGGCCATTTTGTGTCACTGCACACTGTTTGTGGTGCAGTGACAAAGCAGCCGGGTGGTCCGTCATTGTAATTGATGTCGGTTGGTTAGGCCGTTTATACAGCGTGACCGGGGTGTTGTCACTGTGGTTGTTCGGGCTTGTGACCGGGTGATACCTGTGGCGTGTGGCCCAGTGCAGAGATTCCGGCGATATGGAGGCTTTCGGTGATCCCAGGGTGGCCGAGGCGATGAGGCTGTTGGGCGAGGCGGGCCGCATGGACATGGTGCGGCCCGACCTCCAGGTAAAGCCGCAGCGGCGCGCTGCCAACGGTGCCGCTGCTGCTGTCCTGGCGTGCGAGCCTCCGCGGTCGCGGCCGCGGCAGGCTCTGCGAGGTGGGAGGGGGGGCGGAGGAGCGAGGGGCGGGGGACAGCGCAAGGAGCCCGTGGTGCGGCGGAAGGCGATGAGAGAGGGGCGGGGAGGGCTGGGCGGAGGGGGAAGAAGGGGGCGCTGACATTTGTGGAGGGGGTGGGGGGGTGGAGTGAGGGCCCTGGGGGGGTGGGGGGCATCCCGCAAGGCAGACAGTGAGCTGGGAGGGCTTGGTGGGGTGGGGGCAGCCCAAGGGGTGCAAGTGGTAGCGCCAGATGTGGTAGTGGGGAGGGGGACAGGGGGTCTGGGGGAGGGGGGATGCGGGGGCTGAGGGGGAGGGGAGGGACGCGGAGGGGGGAGCAGTGCCCGGGCGAGTGGAGCAAGATGGGATACTGGGGGGTGGAGAGCCGGGGGGGAGATGCATCACCACTGTTTATAGAGGACACGGAGGTGGAGGGGGGGAGATGGAGCGGGGGGGAGGGGGGGACGGACACGGAGTTGGACTGGAGTTCGTCATCATCGGAGGAGGGAGGGGGCATGGTGGGCCCGAGCTGGCATGCGTCCCCGGGGCGGGGGCGGCAAGGCAGGGGTAGTGGACGAGGCCTGGCGGGGGGGAGTGGCAGGCCAGGGGGGCCGGGGGGGTGGAGTACGGTGGCGGAGGAGTGGCGAGGGGGAGGGGGGCCGGGGATGGGAGGGGGGTCAGTTGGGGTAGTGAGGGGGAGGTAGAGGGGAGCGGGGGTAGGGGGGGGAGTGGCAGGCCAGGGGGTAGTGGCGGCGACGGGGAGTGACAAGGGGGCACGGCGGGTGGGTTTGGGGAGGGGGGCACGGGGGTGCGGGCCCAGTTGGGGGCATGGTGGGTGGGGAGGGCCAGGGGGCTGGGAGTGGGAAGGGGGCTGGGGTATGGGTGGCGGGGGGATCACGTCGCAGCGCGGAGGCCATTTGGCGGGGTGAGGGCGGGGGGCGACGCTGGGGTGGGGTGCGGGGCGTAGGGGGAGGCGTGTGGGGGGAAGGGGGGTTTTTCCACCCCGGCATGCTGGACTCCACCTTTTTTCCTTGGCAGGAGCTGTTTGCAAGGCGCTCGGGTGAGCAGCATGCGGCTCCACACCACCGAGAGGATAGCCCGGCTCTGTCTGGTGCGGGCGGCCGAGCTCCAGTGTGGGACCTGGTTACTGACCGCAGCGAATGGAGGCGGGCTTCGTCTCCGCCGGCCCCCCCCCCCCGAAGGGTTGTTACGGCCGCCGGGGGTGGGGTATTGAGGATGGATGCACATACTTCTGGTTGCGATGCGAATGTGGTGGACGGGAGTGGGAGTGTGGATTTGTTGGACTTGATGCGGGTGTGTCAGGAGAGAGCGGGTTTGAGCCGGCTGGAACCCCCAAGGGGTGGCCGGGGTTGTGTGGAGCCAGCTGATGGAGAGTCGGAGGAGGAAGGAGAGATTCGGGAGGAGGGGGGTGCGAGTAATGCTGTTGGCAGTGTATTACAGGTGCCGGCAAGGCGGGATGTGCCCAGAGTGACGGCCCCCTCAGCTCCACTGGTGAGGCGGCGGGATCCAGCAAGGACGCCGACCTTGATGCCAGGTAAGGCGGGAGACGGAGCGGGGAGTGGCAAGCGGCGCTGTGTGCAAGTCTCGGTGGGGACTGGGGGCGAGGGAGAAGACGGATAGGGGCTGGTGCGGGGACGGTATGTGCAGGACGCAGGAGTGGGCACGGACAGTGCGGCGGCGGGCGGCGTCGGGTCCGGCGCGAGTGGCGGGTCAGCGGCGGTCGGTGGGACGGACGCTGCAGGTGGGGGGAAGGAGAGTTTTGTGGTGCCGGTGTGTAAGTTACCGTACAAGGGGCTGACTAAGCCGCTGGGGGTGCACCTTTCATTGGCAATGAAGGAGAAGATTTGGAAGGGGGAGTACACTGATATGTTGAAGCTTCTTCACAGGGAGTTGATGTCTAAAGAAGGGTCGAAGGAAGAAGAGCAGGAGTTGGCTAGGCGCCCAAAGGTGCCGCTGACATTGGATAACTGGTCTGCGGCTTTCCTAATATACGCGAGCGTGTACTGTGAGAAGTTTCCGGAACGGTCCGTTGCGCTTTTCAAATACATGGATGTGGTGCGGAGAGCGCAGGTGACAAACGGCGGTTTCGCGTGGTCCCACTATGACGAGGAATTCCGGGCGCGCATGGCTGCGGACCCAGAGGCGCAATGGGGGGAGCTGGATTCAGATTTGTACCAGCAGACGATGGGCGGGGCCAAGTTTGGCGGCACCATATACACGGCCAGCGGTTTGCCGTTGGTGCCGCCCCCCTTTATAGCCCGCCCCACCCTTGGGAGGGTGGGGCAGGGGGAGTCGGGCAGCCAGGCCGGAGTCGGGGCCTGCTGGGACTTCAATAGAGGAGCGTGCGGGAGGGAGGCATGCTGTTTCCGGCACGAGTGCTCGAAATGCAGGCGGCGGCACCCAGTGCTGCGTTGCTGGGGACTTGGGGGCCCACCGGGCCAGCAGCCCGTCCAGGGAGGCGCCCAGGCAGGGGGGGACAGGGTGGAGGGAGGGGGGTTGACAGAGGGGGGGGATCCGAAACTCTGGGCAAAGGTTCGTACGCCGGTTAAGGTCGAGCGGATGGAGCCCTGGCTAGCGCCATATCCGCGGGCGGAGGATGCTGCGGTGCTGCGTCGGGGTTTCGGGAGGGGTTTCGGCTAGGCTATGAGGGCCCGCGGATTGCTCGCTGGGCGGACAATCTGAAGTCGGTGACTGTACACAAGGGCATTGTGAGAGAGAAGCTGTTCAAGGAGGTCAAGGAAGGTAGGATGGCGGGCCCGTTCTCGGAGCCGCCGATACCGGGTTTGATCATCTCCCCCATCGGGGTGGTGCCCAAGAAGGAGGAGGGGCAGTTCCAGCTGATTCAACACTTGTCTTGGCCGGAGGGGGAGTCGGTCAATGCCTATATTTCGGCGGACTTGGCGTCGGTGACTTACTCGTCGGTGGACATAGCGCGGAGGCTCGTTTTGGCGGCAGGGAGGGGCGCGCTGATGGCAAAATGCGATGTCAAGTAAGCTTTCCGACTACTTCCGGTCCACCCGGCGGATCATCAGTTGTTGGGAATTCAGTTTGAGGGCCTCATAATTGTGGACAAGGCGCTGCCGATGGGGTGCTCCATTTCGTGTGCGCTATTTGAGCGTTTCAGTTCATTCCTGCAGTGGGGTTTTTCCAGGCGCACAGGCTCGGAGTCAGTGACGCACTACCTGGATGACTTTTTCCTGGTGGGGCGGCCCGGGGCGGCGGACTTCCAGCGGCAGCTGGACGGTTTGGCCGGGTTAATGGGGGAGTTTGGTGTTCCCCTGGCGCCAGAGAAGACGTGCGGTCACAGTACGGTGTTGTCCTTTCTCGGTATCGAGCTCGACTCGGTCGCCATGGAAGCGCGCCTACCGGAAGACAAGAGGTCAGCAATGCTGGGTTTGGTGGACGGAATGCTGGCAAAGAGGAAGGTGTTGGTGAGGGAGGTGCAGGTGCTGTTGGGTCATTTGAATTTTGCCTGTCGCGTTGTGCGGGCTGGCCGTACTTTCTGCTGGCGTTTGGGTTTGGCGTTGTCCGGTTTGTCATAGCCGCATCACCATGTGCGCCTCTCAGCAGGAATGAAGGAGGATCTGCGAATGTGGCGGGCGTTCCTGGACCGATTCAATGGAGTACCCATGGCGCCGGCGGAGGATTGGGAGTGGGACGTCACCATGTACTCTGATGCGGCAGGCGGCGGTGGTTTCGGTCTGTACTGGGATGGAAAATGGTGCGCGGAGCAGTGGCCGGCAGAATGGCAGGCAGTAGGGCGGGGCATTGCGTTTTTGGAATTGTTCCCACTGGTGGTGGCGGTCACGGTGTGGTCGGGGATGCTGGCGCACAAGCGGGTGCTGTTTCGGGTAGACAACATGGCCGTCGTGCAGGTGGTGAACAGACAGTCGGCCCGGGACCCGCAGGTGCTGAAATTGATGAGGGTGTTTGTGTTGCGTTGCTTGGAGAATGACATCCTGTTTCAGGCGCGCCACGTCCCAGGAGTGGACAATGACATTGCGGATGCGTTGTCTCGTTCACAGTGGGAGAGGTTCCATGGGCTAGCCACGGTGGCGGAGGAGGTAAAGACGCCGGTGCCGGAGGAACTGTGGTCAGTGGGCGAGACAGGGTCCTACAGCTGATGAAGGCGTCCATAGCGGTGTCCACGTGGAAGGCATACGAGCAAGCCTGGGAGGAATTCCTGCTGTCTGGCGCGGTAAGGCGAGGGGACCGGTGGCTGCGCGAGGAACAGGTGGTGCGGTTCATGTTGGCGCTCATGGATAAGGGGCTGTCGCGGGTAACGATTTCGGGCAAGTTGTCGGCGGTGGCGTTCATGGGCAAGTTGTGGTGGGGCTACCCTCCGTCGGCGGGGGAATTGGGGACCCGGCTGCTGGAGGGGTGGGCGAGGGAGAAGGGTGCAAAAGCGCGGCTGTGATGTCCCATCACGGTGGAGTTGTTGGAAGGAGTCATTGGCGCGCTGCCTGCGGTGTGCAGGGATGGGGGCGAGGTGGTGCTTTTTTCTACCCGATGTCCTGGCTTTTCTTTGGGGAGTTTCGAGTGTCGGAGCTGCTGGGCGCAAGAGGGGGGTGGGGGGTGTTGTGGGAGGATGCGGAGTTGCGAGCGCAGGAAGTGGCGGTGAGTTTGTGTCGCTCAAAGATGGACCAGCTGGGGGTCGGGAGTGGGTGGTGTTGGGCCCAGGCGGTCGGGAGGGGGTGTGTCCCGCAGCGTGGGGGAGGAGGTTGATGGCGAGCCAGCGCAAGAAGGAGCGGGAGGTTTTTGGTCGTGGTGGAGGTGACGGAGTGACGGCGGCTCAGGCGTTGTGGGTCCTGCGGCACGCCCTGCGGTACATGGGTGAGGACCCTATGGTTTACGGGACGCATTCCTTTCGGATTGGGGCGGCGACGGAGGCGGCACGGAGGGGTTGGGGAAAGGAGGAGATACAGAGGCTGGGACGGTGGAAATCGGAATGTTACCGGACGTATGTGAGATTGCGGGAGGCGGATGGGGTGCTGTTACATTGATTC
Source organism: Lissotriton vulgaris (assembly GCF_964263255.1). Taxonomy (NCBI): domain Eukaryota; kingdom Metazoa; phylum Chordata; class Amphibia; order Caudata; family Salamandridae; genus Lissotriton; species Lissotriton vulgaris. The sequence continues at coordinate 66,041,385 of NC_141686.1, read as the reverse complement.
TCGATTTTGATATGTGTGTCTTTACAGGTGCTGTGGCGGGGCCGGAGGTGGCTGTTTTGAATGTGTATATTGTGGGACACTCATTCGTCAAGTGGGCAGAACATGCGGAGTGGGACAGGCATTGGACACTCAATTTGGGATTGGATGAAAGGCTATACCGTTGTCACTGGAGGGGAAAGGGGGTAGGCGTTGGCATGAGTTGTTGCCCTTGTTGAATACGTTGGTCAAAGGGGGGGTGTGCCCGGATGTGGTGGTGATTCATCTGGGCGAAAATGATTTGGTGCAGTGTAAGGGGCTGGCATTGCTCAAGCAAATGAAGAGGGACCTGAGGGAAATCAAGAAGCAATGGGCGGGCTGTCATGTGATCTGGTCCGAGTTTATTCCCAGGCGGGTTTGGAGGGGAGCGGAGCGCCCAGGAGCTATAGACAGGGCTCGGAGGAAGATTAATTGGGAGATGAGGGACTTTTGTGCCATGGAGGGGGTGGGGAGGATGGAGCACCCGGAATTGCGCTACCGTGCAGTGTATTTTTTCAGGGAGGATGCGGTTCACCTGTCAAGGTATGGAAGGGAATTGTACATAGTGCAGTTGAAGGAGGCGTTGGATGGGGCGCTGGGGGGTGCTCAGGTATCCCAGGAGGCAGGAGTCCTGGGGGGGGGGGTCGAAAGTCGTAAGCGATTTTCGAGTGGCGCTTTCCTAAGGAGATAGGGGAGAATTTGCTGGAGGCCTGGGACTGTATTGGTAGGCGGGGGTGAGGTCATTGAGGTCACTGTGGCCATTCAGTCAGTGGGTAGGGGGGTAGTTTGCTGAGTGGATGTTTGTATTTCAGTTGCAATGTTGGGGTTAACTTTTGGGGTGGGGGTGGGGGCCTGACAGGCAGTTGTTATTTAGTGAGCAGTAGTTTTGTGCGGCACAGGCCAGGTGGGTTGTTGTTTTAGGTGCACCTGATTCCAATAAAGCGGCCTTTATCACACTAATTTGGAGTCTGTGTCAGTGCTTCCCCACCCTCACCTACTGGTGCGCCCCAATGGGGATTTGGGGGGGCAGCCGACCAGTGGGAGGCTTGCCCCCCCCCGGGAAATTTGGGGCACCAGGGGAGGGGGGGGGGAGGAAGCTTGACCCCCGGGGCTTGCCGTAGCTGGGATGGTTGGGCTGGTTGGGCTGGTTGGGCTGGTTGGGCTCCTTTGGGCTCCTTTTGGGCTTCTATCTATTTAAGCAGCCATTTTGTGTCACTGCACACTGTTTGTGGTGCAGTGACACAGCAGCCGGGTGGTCCGTCATTGTAATTGATGTCCCGCCCTCCCTCCCTGTGTTTTCTCCCTGAGAGGTGGGTAGGGGTTTCTGGGGGGTCGTTGTTAGAGGGGGGTTTGTTCCGGGGTGTGAGGGGGTTTTGTTGGACGATGGTGCACTGGAGTTAGGGTGTTAAGAGTTGTGGTGTTGCTGGAACAGGTGCGTTTACTTGTTGGCGCTTTCCTAAGGAGATAGGGTGGAATTTGCTGGAGGCCTGGGACTGTATTGGTAGGCGGGGGTTGAGGTCATTGAGGTCACTGTGGTCATTCAGTCGGTGGGTAGGGGGGTAGTTTGCTGAGCGGATGTTTGTATTTCAGTTGCAATGTTGGGGTTAACTTTAGGGGTGGGGGTGGGGGGGGCTGACAGGCAGTTGTTATTTAGTGAGCAGTAGTTTTGTGCGGCACAGGCCAGGTGGGTTGTTGTTTTAGGTGCACCTGATTCCAATAAAGCGGCCTTTATCACACTAATTTGGTGTCTGTGTTAGTGCTTCCCCCCCTCACCTACTGGTGTGCCCCAATGTGGGTTTGTGTGCTGTGAACCTATTTTAAGTACAATCTCAGGTGTTTGCAGGGCTGTAAATCAATCAAAGTATATTTATTCGGTCAATACTCATGTCCATAAAAGCACAAAATAAACCCATTCTATATTTTACACTAAGAATAAAACATTTAAAATCGATAAATTGTGTCAGAAAAGCTTAGGAAGGGCTGTCAAATATCTTAATTGAATTTTCAGTCTCTTAGACATTTTTAAATTCAGTCTCTTAAGACATATTTAAATGATTTTCTTCCACAAACAAATTGCTGCTACCAATATAATAAGTAACAGTGACACTTTTACAGTGCTTAAACATAGAAATCCAGCAGATATTTTATGTAAAAATATGTTATAAATGCAATTATCATTATAACCATTATTATTATAATTATCGTTATGATTATCTGGTTTATACATCAATACATGGTAATAATTCAGCAATAGACTTTCTCTGTTACATCGATACAATTTGACAACGCAGCACAATGATATGTGTAATCTCTTCCATCCCTCCCATCACTAGGATTTCATTCTTGATTTTCCTCCCTCGCGTGTTCTCTCCTGCCTTGTCCGCCTTTTCTTTTCTCACACGTAGGGGGTCATTAGGATAGCGGGCGGATTGCCACCGCCTATATGGCGGTGGTGATTCGCCCGCTAAAAATCTCCGCCCGCTATGAATTTCCCCCCGCCACATTACCATGGCTGGGGGGACCCCGGCGGACGGAAAGACTGTCTGCCAGTTTTCCGCCCGGTCGAGGAGTCGACCGAGTGGAAAAGCTGCTAACATGGTGGCGGTGTCTGGGAGACACCGCCATCCATATTAGCATATATGCGGGGTTTTGCCGTTCCACGTTGCCCCCACAGAAAGGCAGGTGATTTTCGCCATTGGGGACCCGTAGCAGGCTCCCAGTGACTTTGGGGGGTGGGGGGTGCACAAGGGGGGTGCCTAAGGTACCCCACTGCATTTCAATGTACAACGTGGCAGGCACCACGCGGTGCCTGTCACGTTGTGCTTTGAAAGGCACAACTTGCTTTTGTGGCATTGCGGTGGCACTACCTGCAGCAATGTTGGCAGGCGTATTCTAATTGTCGGTGCGGGACCGCCGCAAGCATTGCGGGCGGTCCCGTTTCCCAGGACTTTGTCCGCCCGCCATACTAATGACCCCCGTAGTGTGCTGAAGAGGCTTTTTGGCGACATATAGGTGCTTTAAACAAACTCCTTAGAATAAATAACTAAATAATTCCCATATTTTTTAACCACAAAAATTCCACCTTGCATATCCTAATATAGGTCATCAATTAAATGTAATTCAGTTTGTTTGCTAGTTCTGTACAAAGCTAGACTATAGCCTTAATTAGAGCACGAGAGAAGTGAGCCCAGCTATGCGTCTGTCTGGGCCCCTAACATGTGGTGCAGCTGTAAAACAGTGACTGAAGCCAGTTCACATAAACTGATTTCTGTAGTCTGTGGGTGTAAGGAAATGCCTCTGTTTGTATGGTCACCCCCAAGGTTTTGGACTGATACTGCTGGTTTGTCAACTCTGAGAGTCCACAATGCCTTAGATCTTACCCTTAAACTGGATGTCTCTTTCGCTCTTACCCAATTTGCTAAGCTAGCTCACCTGAAAGTCCCTGGTGAATGGTACCCAGGGTACCCATGGCATGTAAGTTAGAGGGTCCCCCAGTGGGATTGCAGCACTGGTTGTGCCACCCTGGGTGTGACGCAAGTAAAAAAGGACTTCTAGCCCACCATCAGTCTTAACCACATGAGTGCCAAGACTGATTTGCATATAGCTGGGTCTGAACTGAGGTGGCGAAGTGAGCTAAAGAACGATGATGGATTTAACCCAGATCTGTGACTGGGGGTGAGAGTCTGAAATGTTTCAGCGCTCCGTCCATCATCTCCTTATGTCTGCAGATTTGCTCAGACATGGGATGTGCTGGTAGGAGAATTGAAAGCACAAGAGTGAAAATGATGACAGTGTTGCATAGTTCTTCCATGTCTATTCTTATAGTATTATATAACTATGTTGATAGCTTATATCTGATGTGTTAATTTAATATTTTATTGATATTTAATATATTATAATATTTTATGTTATATCTAATGAATTAGATCATAATCTATTTTTAAATGTATGATGATGGAGCATGCTAAATATACTGATTTGCTGTTGGAAATGTGTAGGGGAAGTGGGAATTATTGGTTTGCTTTAATATCAAAAAGTACACTAATTTATCCTGCCCAGTGCATAATTCAGATACTACTCTACTTCTTAATTGGCATGTATCTAATAGCTTTTCACTCTTTTAACCTGTACATTTAACTTTGCTAATAAAAAATATAAGGAAACAAGCATTGGCAATGCCAATAGGTCTCACCGTATAGTGGAGTTTAGTGTGTAGATAGTAAAGAGCAGTGTTAGGGTATCGTGCTGTTGTATAGAGTATAGTGGTGTGCAGTATAAATTTGTAATAATAGATAAGATTTTATTTTTGTTTTGTTTGTATTTGTTTTCACATTTGTGAAATGTAGAGCTGTTGGCATTGTTAAATTATATTATTGTTTACTAGAGGAGTCTAGAGGACTAAGAATGAGGAATTAACTATGAGACCAGAAAACCAGCCAGCAGTACTGCCTTGAGTGCTAACAATGAGGAATTGCCACTGGGAACAGAGACACAGCTGCAGTACTGCCTAGAGTACTAAGAATGAGGAATTACCACTGGGACTAGAGAAGCACCATGTGCATTGCTAAGCTCGATCTAAATAGAACCCACCGGAGTGAAATAAAGGGACAGAGAGAGTCTGGTGCTGGAGAAATGACGCACAAGGTGGAATCCAGACTACGCATCCTTGGTATCTGGCAATCCTGACATTGGCTGGATTGAGAAAAACTTTGGGCACCAGCACGTATTATCTTATTAATTAACATCGGTGCGCAAATAGGCAAGCACATTCATACACAAAACATAAAAGCACAAACCTGCTGAAAACTTAGGATAAAATATCTCAAATGTGGTATATTGAAAACAGCTTTTGTGTTTTAATTCACAAGGTATGCAATGCGATTCAGCAAAACCAAGACCATTGTTAATCAGATGCACCCTAATACAAAAATAAAAGCCGTTTCCTGATCTCAGGCATGATGTTTTATGAAAAGATAAACTGTGCCAGATTCGTGAGCAAATCCTGTGCTGGTGGGTATCCTTAACATGGTAATATTTAAAAATGCACTGGATTTAATGCATCATATTGCAAAGTTACTGCGGAACTGATGCTCACCTTGCAATGAACTAAATCCCCTGTTCCAAAATGGCATCAACTCTAGTCTGTTGTTGCCATGCAGGCTCATATCCCTTTGTTATCGCATTTAAGAGCTCTGAAAATACATCAGCTCAGGATGTGCACTGTTCTCCCTTGGCAATGATTTGACTCCGTCTATAATATATTACAATTGTAGGCCACATCTATGGTGCACATGACAGCTGATTTGTTTCTTGCATCACTAAAGGCATTGTGTTAGAGCGGTAGAGAAGGTGGATATGTTGTCAACCGTAGGTGTTCCTTACATTGGATGCTGTGGGCTAGTATGTTGTTGCTTGCGTATTGCTTTCTGGTCAATTTTCTTGGAAGTAGCTGCAATCAGTGTTTATCCCTAACAAAGTAGCCAGGCCAAATCAGCGTAATTATTTTGGGGAGTCCTATATAGCTACAGCTCACTTTTAACCATGCACACAACAGTGTAGCGTGTATGCAGGGTCAGCCAACTGGGATACACAGCACTTTGGAAATTGTGCATAGAAATTAACAGGCAGTCACTTTGTATGCCCAGCTCCTGGTTGAGAGAACCCTGCCCACCTGCCCAGTTTGTGGAGATGCACATAGTGTCCCTAGTTTTGCTCATATACCACCTTTCACCCTAGTTCCCTCCTCCAGTACTAGCACAAAAGTACACTGGGTAAGAAGCGGGGATGCTCCAGCCCAAGCAGCTTTGGCACCATCTGTCTACGTAACTACAGTTCACAGCCTGCCTGGTGAAATGAGGAGCGCCTTACAGTTAGATTTTGTGGGCCTTATTTTGTGATAAAGCACTTTCTCTGCCACAGAAGCCTTCCCCACCTTAAGTAATCTCCCAAGCGCAAGAATGTAAGATAAATATTTTCTCACTCTCCATTTTTTCTAAGGCTCCCTGAAATTCTAGAAGTTCTTTTAAAAAGTAAAAAGGCTTTCCCGTGTTCCCCTTTGTTTGTACTGGTCATGCAAAACTGTGTTCCAAACATAACTCCTCATTAAGACAAACTCACTAAAACGTATATTGATATAAAAGAGAGGCACGCAGAACTAGTGCCAATAAAAGGGAGTGCAACAATCATTCTAACAGGAGAAGCAAAGTACAAAGGCAATGCTTTTGTGATTATAAGTCATGCACAGTAAATCAAGAACTATTACTGCTGGAAGGAGTGCCGCCACCAGCCCTCATTGCATAACTGAAGAAGTGGACTGCTCCTGTAGAAATGACCATAGACGGGAAGTGGTGCTGTAGCTACACATTCTGTCCAGCAAGCAAGTATAAGACTCTATGCACCAATGTGGAAACAAGGACACAACCTCAACACCGTAACATCCTGCAAGATACAATCCCTGGAGAGCACAGTGAAAACACACTGGATTTGTGTGCATGCCTTTAAGGTATCAGAAAGCTTCCTGCTGTCTAATCTAATGTACATACTTCAAAAACAGTTAAAAAAAGTTGTGCGGGTGCATGAATGGGCTTGCGGGGGGAGGTCAGTCATGTATATAACATCAGACATGATGTATGGGTCAGTGCAATAGAGGAGGAACAACATGACCAAATTGTGCACACGAGGATCACGTCACTTCCTGTATACAAACAATCTACTATTTTGGAAGTTATTTATTCATGGGCACAAGGCAGATTTTGTTTCAAGCCCAGAAAAGGCTCAGACAGACACAGCCAGGAACATAAACTGTGCTTTTAGTGGGAAGGAAATCAGCATATCACCTGCTTCGCGCCGTGATTCTGCAGCAGCTTCTTTATGCAACACCACTGTTTAATTAACTGAAGCAGACAGGACGTGCATCACTGAGGGACTCAACACGTCACATGTAAACATTTAAATACTCCCCGAACACTCAGTGGCGAAGTGTGGCTCACTGGTTAGAGCAGCAGACTCTGAAGCAGAGATCAGGCCCGGGACCAGGGTTCAAGTCCTGACGCGGCAGGGTCTTGGGCTCAATGTCCACAGTCTCGATAATTCTCGCCTCGGTGCCTACTCTAATCATGGGTCCCACGCTGCAACTCTGGGCAATAGCTTGCATAATCTCCACAACGGCCCCTACAACACTGCGATGCCTGGCTTCACCTTGGGGGTGCCCAGGAGGGGCATCTCACAGGGAGAGCCAGGAAGGGTTCCACAGCGTTATACAGCGCCGGGACGCCCCGTTGGGGCAGCTGTGCTCTTTACAAAATACACTACATATAGGCCTGACAAGACATCAGCAATACAATAATAAGGGGTCTTTTGTATAAATGCACAGAGATTGCACCCCTATGCTGACCCCATGTAGCCTTCTTGTGGCAGGGAATTAATGCTCAGCTCTTTCATGTCCTGCGGCCCCCAACACTTGTCAGTGTCACTTGTCATGGCACCCTCGCCTGTAGGAACAGAAGCACTTCAACAACAGCTCCGGAATACACATTTATTTGACCGTACAGCAACACAGCAGAACGGCTAGAGCATCGGATTTTGAGCTGAGGAACCGGGTTCGAAACTCAGCACCGACGCTCCAAACAGCCTGTGTTTCTGGGCAAATCATGTAATATGTGCCTAGAAATGAATGTGTCGGCTTTTAAAGCAACTGGTGCTCACGTAATGGGCTCTGGTACCTTACCACCGAGTAAGCACGTTATACAACAGCAAAAAAAAAGCCCTATGGGTTTTTTCATGTTAAAATACAGTTTATTAAAGTAAATCGTGTGATAATCGCTGTGCCAACCAAAATTTCACCCAGACAGTTTAAGACTGTAACAGACTGAGATGCCCAGAGGGGAGGAGGGGCCATCACACCACTGTGGAGGAGGAAGCTGTGAAGGCCAACAAAAGTCGTCACATAGCAAAATCGCCTCCGCTGAAACTAGTCCTGGAAGGAGGGACAATTGAGGGTAATGGATTAATAGAAAGCCATCATTTCGGAATGGCATGAGAAAGAACCAATGGCAAATGGTTGGTCTGACAAAAGCTGTCAGAAGAGATACGTCAGGTCTTACAGACAGCGCATGCGCTGTCGAGGCTCGACCTTAAAACAAGAATGACTAAATCTCTGAATGCCATCAACCAATCCCTGAGGTCAGGGTTTAATTTTCTCATCTGTAGAAATTTGTCAAATATCTTGCATATTCTTGAATTATCCATACTTTAGGTTATACATGTCAATCAAGGGTAACTACATGTTATGTTTCATCAAACTAGGTTTATAAGTTTGTATTAAATGGAAGAACAGTGCTGAATAATGAGCTTATAAGACTCGTATGAGAGTATCAGAACATATTATAAAAGTAAATATTCAATAAGAGTCTTTGACCATACTCATGCCATATAAGTATATGTTCTATTTGGTTTTTTTTTTAAACAGGGTTTAATGAAGTAGGATGATTTATACCTAAAGCCTCTGTGGGAGGTGTTTTATTCTAGACAAAATTTACGCAAGAACTCTGCCAATAATGCTGTCTTCGTCAATCTTTAAGGTTTAATGAACGCATTCATTTAATAGGCAAAGTGGAGACACTAGCATTTATGAACAATGGGGCTGATTACGAGGGTGGTCGGACATGTAGTATCGGGGATGGGACCACCCGACAAGCTGTAGGCGGTCCCGCACCCCGAATTACAATGAGGCCGCCTTCAAAGCGGTCGCAAAGTGTATTTTTTGTATTGTGGAATGTGCTGCTGGCTGCAGAAAAAGTCCTGGTGCTCTGACCTGCCCAAAGCCAATGGGCAACTGGATGATGCTTTTTGGTATTTACGGGGAAGGTTTAGGCAGATGCAGCTGGCAGTGAAAACAGAGGTTTGACCCTTGGAAGTTAAGAACTGTATCTCAGCACAGGGGTTGCTCATATGGGCACACATGACATCATAGGAACATCGCACATTCCATAATTATCAACATCTCTCAATACCCAACCTATAACATTAATGACCTCATCATGAAACTCAGTCATGTTTCTAAAATCGGTCCCTCCATTGTTACGGTGGACTTTAGCATTAGTCTCGTGCCAATCAGATGTGCATTAATGATCCAGGTGCATTAAACACAAAATCAGCAGTAAGCAAGGGAGCTCTATGCTTAACAGACAGGCTCACCAAAGAGACACTTTGGCCATGTTATACTATGGGTGCAAGCAGCAACAATTGATTTGTACAGAAAAGTCAGACATACACAGCTAACATATTCAAATGCATTTCATTTAAGCCAGGTCAAAAAATGCTGTAGCCCAGGAGTTAGCAGAGACATTCTGTCTATAATGACCTATTGCATGGAATAAATAATGATGTTGCCATAAATATTTCCTTTCTGCTGATCACTATTCATTTTAGAAGAACAGATCAGTAGATTATAAGCTCATTCTTGTTTCGTGGTTTAAACTGCAGCTGTAATTATGCTCTGTGGCTAGTCTTTCACCTTGTCTGCTGGCTCTAGCAGAAGGGTTTATACAGGAAATGCAGACTCCTATGTTCTATGTTACTGAAACTTAGGAGCAGTGGCGGCTGGTGACATTTGAAAGTGGCGGGGCGTAAACTTATTGTCGTACTGCACAATGGCGAGCAAGAGTACCGAGCGAGCCCGAACAATCTACAGGTTTTTTGAAGGGAAATTGTGGACAAATGATACATTTTCAAGCAAACTTGAGGAAGCAGGAACTTAATAAAGGAGTACGATTTAATTATTTATCCGTTAAGAAACTCCATATGTCTTCTGTTACATTTTTCAACCCTTTTCAGCATTCACAAACATTACTCATTTACTCCCACTGACTAACAGTTCTGTTTCCTTTTTCACCACATAGCTTTTCCTACTCATGGCCCACATCAACAGGCCCTTTCCCTCACTTCACTGCTGATCTCTCAATCCGGCCCTGCATATTTAAAAAAAAGACCACGGCAGTTCAAAATGTCCAATATGGTATTCATTAATGAGGTTAAGGGTAATAGGGCTGAACATCAAACCAATTGCGTTTTTACGTAGATGCTTGAAAGGTCACAACATAAAGCAGGCCGAGGCACTAGCTTAGACTTATAAATGGAGGTGGGATTTAGAGCTACACTGCACAAATGCGAATCACCTAAATAATCTTGCGGAGGGGTAAAGTGAAAGCAGCACAACAATCTGTGCCTTCCAATACATCTGAACGCATGGTGAGACAAAGAAAATAAATATCTGATTTAAATTCTCATGTCGGCTTCCATTGCATCTGCTTTGTTTTGCTGTATTACTGCGAATATGCACCTTGGCGTGATGTTTGCTTCAATCTATATTAATGTATGCATATGCAGTCCTTTCTCAATCAAAAATCTGGAGCATAACCCGGCCACTGAGTCTCGGGCCGCGCTGCTGTGCACCCGGTGCTGGCTGCAGTCCCTCAGACCTGCAGGTCCCCTCTGCGGGCCGGCGAGTCGCCGAAAAAGTTACTAATCCGCCCAGCAGTGCCAAGGTTTGGACTGGAAGGGCCAATTACATTTTGACAGGGGGAAAGAAAAATCAATTTTTCCCGCCCGCGCCGCCAGGGAAGAGCCACCTGGCTAAGCAAGCAGGGCGGGGTGCCGCCTGCTCTGGGAAATGAGGACGGCGAAATTAGGCAGCTATGTTACAAGTGGCATTTGATGTAGTCTGTAAAGGGCTCTCTGGAATAAACCGATACGGCCTCTACATAAATAAATCCAAAGCTTACTTCAAGCCCACTTTCAGCCGAGCCTCCTCTCATGCACCTCGAAATGATAAAAGATGGAGTCAATCTCCCTTTGATTCACTGCGTCACCACGAGGGTTTGCTAATCTTACAGCTGCTCCATGTTCTGAACAGCGACCTCTCTAGTCTTCTTTACATATTCTTTTACAGCCTCTTAAATGTGCAGCCATTACCGCCTTGTCCGTCTTCATGCAGCAGACATCAACAAGCAGATGGCACGAGTGTCTTTGCTAGCACAGACCCCACACACCTCGACGGCACTTGATACACACAACCTGTGCTGGCCGGCTAAAGCAAAGCCGAAGACATTTTGCAAAGTTTGTCTGACGAGGTTAATTTGAAAATGAAAAACTTACCTTGGCTTCCGGGCTCGAGTCCCGAGACTGCTCCGATTTTGAATGCTGCCGCTCTCCGGAGTCCTCACTGAAGCCTGCAGGCAGCCTCCCTTCCCTCCATGGCAGCCGGCACTGATTGGTTCGGCCGGCTGCCCTAACTACGTAATTTCTCCGAGTCTGCATCCTGCAGAACGGAGAGTGGGAGGAGGCTTGGGGGAGCGGCTTGCCCACTGTTGCTAATACTGTCTGTTTGGACTGCCTCTCATGCTGTCCAAACAGTCCGTATTCACAACAGTGGGCAAGCCACTCCCCCAAGCCACTCCCCCTTGCCCTGAGGCTCGAGTTAGTAAACACAGGAAGTTCGCTGCTTTCTCGCCGTGCGAGAAGGGCAGGCAGAAACAAATGGTAGTTATAAATAAATAACTACCATTTGTTTCTGCCTTCTTCTCGCACGGCGAGAAATCAGGGGGGGCGGCGCCCAAACGCCCCCATGTAGAAACCGCCACTGCTTAGGAGCCTATTTACTCTTGGGCCGCTGGTGCGTCACTTTTTCCCCATGTTAAAAGTGACACACGGGTGGCACAAGTGGTTTGTTCACATCCTGGTGCATAACAGGCCAGCAGGATTGGGCATGGAGTTGCAGTAATTTACAGATCTACTATCCTTCTTAATATCCTCCATGCAAATATACTCTCAAAATGTAGTATTCAATTTTGTTTGTTGCAAACTCTCCTACCTTAAAACTGAACGTTTACCTATCCAGAACTTAACCACACCTCAGTGACTCTACACACTTCGAGGAAGGTTCAGGCTGCGGCATAGCACTCTGGCCTTTTTTAGTCGGTATAACATTATAAGCCACTCTTCTGGTTATGTTGGACCTCTCTGCCTCCTTCAACACCTTGGAACATACCATCATCCTCTTTAGACTTCCCACTGTGGCAAAGGTGGATGCGGTTTCCTTGACATGGTTTACCTCCTTTCTCGTAGAGAGGTCACAACAACTCAAGTAAAGCTTTCAGTTATGATCCTGCTACTCGCACATGTGCTGTCTTTCATATACCTCACTCTTCTCCTCAACATCATCAACCACTAAACTAGAGGATGTCAGACTTATTTACTATGACTGTAGTAAATAAATCAATTTTCAAACAAATATGTGCTTACTGCTTTTAGTAAATACAGTAAATATGTTCCAAATACAAAACATTTATTTTTAGCACGTAAATACATTATCAGCTACCACACCATATTCCAATAATTTCCATTGTTTGTCAACGGACTTCCGCCATCTAAAGTTATTTTAATCACAGGCTCAGAAATGTATGCCATTGCATGCAAACGATTGCCATTAAATACCCAGGAGCTCCATTATATGCTACTAAGCACCGTTATGTAGCTGGTTTCCCCAACATGTGTCAATTATTGCCATCATATGCCCATGTGCCCCTATCACATATCAGTTATGATAACAAATACCCAGCTCCCCCATCATATTTCACTTTTAGCCATTGTATGCCTAGGTTCCCCCAATATGCCAGTTGGTTTCATTACATGCTTATGTGGACCAATCATTGATCAGTCATTGACATGAAATACTCAACTGAACAACCAATATATACAGGCTCCTCATCATTGTATGATCAGGCACATGTACTTACACTCTGACACAGGCATGTACACAGATTTACATAGACAAACACAAACATATTCCACTTTCCCCCAGAATTCATCTCCTGCATCTGCAGGACCAGAATTCCCCCCCTCCCCACCCCCCTTCGCCTTTCCTTCTATGTTCACCTGAAGCCAAGTGAGCGAGGAAATTCATGACATGGAGTTCAGAGTACACCTCCTCTTAGCAGTAAGGTACCAGAATATCCAAAATACTGTCTGACAGAAATATTGTATCCTAAATATCGCTAACAAAAAGATTGCCCCATTAGAGTTCATAGCAGAAATATGTTGGCTAATGATAGTCTGACGCACAAACTTCTGAGCCTTCAGGCGAGAGGACTTCGCGGTGCAGGTTGCGACTGTCTCCAGTCTCTGAGTCTAGGCAGAGCCCCCCAGGGTGACGGACAGCCAGACAGCTGCAGGCAATGGGCCCCCTGTCAGTGAAATGCCAGGAATGGCAGCCTCTGCAGGACTTCATGGTTGTGTTGCTCCCACTCTTCAAAGCACAGAGCTCAAAAGACACCTGTAGGCTGTGTGTTGATCATGTGGGGAGGCACAACTGCTTGCCTTACAGGGCCAGATAGGCTGGGTGTGGCCAGCCTGAGGAGCACAACACTTGCCACAGTTCTCACCACCTCTGCATCGTTGACCAGCAAGTCAGAAGAATGCTGAACCCAAGCCGCTGGTAAAAAGTCTGGCTTAATTTGGTGCACAGGGGCTTCCCTCCCCACCCGGCATCTTTTAAAGCATCTCAGAGACATGCATGTGCTGCAAACGAAAATTCCTGAGACTTCAAGGTTTTGGAATAAGAATGTTAATAGCCATAATGGGGCCTTTGTGTGCTGATCCCTAATCCACCAGCTGCCACCAGAGGTGTAACACAAAAGAGGTGTCCTTCCCCACCCACCCCCCGCAGAATGTGATGAGGGGCCCCTGAGTCTCCTATATCTTAGCGATATTGATTGCACTTCGGCTGCTTAGGGGGCCCCCTTGAAGGGTTGGGGGGCCCCTGGAGGGTTGAGACCCACCGCACTGCAGGGGTTGTGAGGGCCTGTGTTACACCCCTAGCTGCCACTATCTACGGTAGAGGAACACACTTGGATGCAAGAAGTCCCTGTTTGTCCGAGACCCCTACTCCACAGTGAACTGTGGTTTTAAAATCTTTAATTCTTATGTTGTGACTGATGTTTAATCTTTAAGTAGGAGTGTGATTACAGTTGAAATAAATAATATTAAAATATGGAAACTATGTGCTACTTCATCACGTGGAAGAACACGCTGTGCTCCAAGAAAGAAACATTTAAAATCGTTATTCAGCGCTGTCTGCATGAGCCAATTACTCAACTTACTGTTTACCCAAGTCCTGTGCCTTAGCATTAAGTGGCGCAGTGAAAGTGCCATGCAGTGGAAGGTCACTCTTGGGTACACCCAATAAGACAAAGAAGCAGCCGCCTCACCTGACCTTTCTTCAGCTCTTTCTATGGACTTGATTAAATACAAGTAGATCCATTTTCTACAAAACAGCAAGTCACTACTGCAACACAATGACTAATGACTAATCACTGCAAAGGAACAACTAATTTGCCTCTTTTTGTACTGTTGAACCAAAAGTAATTAGTGCTCCTAGTATGATGAATGATGGAGGCGGCGGGCGGGTAGCGGAAAACATGGCCGCCGTGGAAGGAAGAGGGCATGAAAACCATTGTGAATTATTGTGTTGTGTGATTCCATATGACATTGGAACATTTTGTTACTGTTATAGTAAAACTTTTGAATGATCTACCACAATACCGAGGAAAGAAATATTGTGTTAAACTATTGCTTCCAGAATGTCAGCTACCATTGTATTGTGAAGGTAATTATACATTTATTGTTCTTACCTCCACACAAAGTCCACCTGCCACCATAACAGTGAACGGGACCATCCGCCAGAGTGCGGCAGTCCCACTGTGGCCATTGTGAGGCCACCGCCACAGTGGCAGTGGCATCCCCCATCCACAACATAGTGGCGGGCGGTGCTCATAGCACCGCCGGCCACAATCCTGTGGATGCACCTTATGCATTGGCATGCACAAGGTAACAGGCACCGCGCGGTGCCTGCCACCTTGTCCACACCAATGTAGAGGGGTACAATAGGTACCCCCCAAGTGCACAGCAAACAAATGATGGATGGAATGCTGACAATGCAAACATTATCCTCCAGTCAAAAGATCTGGGTTAAATCAATCGTTCTTTTGCCCACTACGCCACCCCAGTTTGGACCCAGCCATATGCAAATAAGTCTTGACCCTGCGCCCCATGGGAACGGTCCAGACCGAACTGCCAGGCCAGGTCAATCCTGGACCAGAAACAAGCATCCTGCAACCCCACCCACTCACCCAACACTCTGGGGGCCTGCAACAAGCCACCAGAAGCAAAACCTGCATGCCTTTCCATGGCGGCAACACCGCCATGGAAAGGCACATCTGTGTCTGCATGTTAAAATGGATAGTGGTGTCTTGTAGACACCGCTACCATATTAAGCCCCCTTTCTGCCCGGTTGACCTGTCAACGGGCGGAAAAGCAGCAGACGGTCTTCCCGTCCGCCGCGGTCCTCCCAGCCATCCTAATATGGTGGGGGACATTCAGGCATGGATGGCGGGCGGATCCCCGCCACCGTACCGGCGGTGGCTACCGCCAGCCCTGGGGGGGCAATCTGCCCACCATCCAAATCGACCCCCTAGTCTGTTCTGACAATAAACAGAAAACATAAATGATGCACAGGGGCTACTTGCACTGAAGTTGATTTAACCGATCTGGATTCCTGTAGAAAACAAATCAACCATCTATATCATAACATTACTGTCCATTCCAGAACTAGGCCTGGTAGTAATTTTAATTATGCCAGAGTAATCGCAGTAATTCTGCATTACTCTTTAACGTGGAATTATTGATAATAATGTGATTGTGCGCACTCACATTAGGAGTATCTTGGAGGAAAGAATCCTACTGTGAGAGCACATTTAGTGAGCGTAAGCAGTTGCTTGCGCTGCTGTTCGTCCTTTTTAGGTCTCGCCTGTCGATGCGCATGCGCATCGAGCAAGCGAGACTATGGGGGCTTATCCACTCTTTATCCACTGCAAGGAATCGTGGCGATTCCTTGCAGTGCCCGTGACTTTTAAGCTCAATGCGCATGCGCATTGAGCTTAAAAGCGCGTGCACATCCGTCTTGTTTTACCCGCTCCGCCCCCTCCCCTTCCCGCCGTGTCGCATTTCTCCTCCCACCTCCCCTCTCTTCCCTCCGTCTTGTTTGTTTATTTTACCCGCTCCGCCCCCTCCCCTTCCCGCCGTGTCGCATTTCTCCTCCCCCCTCCCCTCTCTTCCCTCCGTCTTGTTTGTTTATTTTACCCGCTCCGCCCCCTCCCCTGCCCGCCGTGTCGCATTTTTTTTTAAATCCCCACTTCCCCCCTGCCCCCCATCAATGCCAACACTGACGCCGTGCTCTGCTGCTTGTTTTTTTCTTCCTCACTTCTAGCTGCTGCAATTCCAGTCCAGCAGCCTGGGCGACGGAGGGAGGATTTGCAAGCAGAGCTGCTCCCATTTGCAATCAATTTCCGTAGAATTTGCCAATGATTTAAATGCTTACTTTTTTCCGCATTTTTGTTAGCACAGAGCTGTGGCATTATCGAACCGGCGTCGATCTCTTTCTGCTTACTGAATTTGCCAATGATTTAAATGCTTATTTTTTCCGCATTTTTGCTAGCACAGAGCTGTGGCATTATCGAACCGGCGTCGATCTCTTTCTGCTTACTCAACAAGGCGCACTGTTGACAAACACGGATGAGCCAACTGGTTTAACGAGGATAGCGATGTTGGACACCCCTCACCCTCACTCACCCTCACCCTCACTCACCCTCAACCCCTCACCCTCCCTCAACCCCTCACCCTCACTCACCCTCAACCCCTCACCCTCACTCACCCTCACCCTCGACCCCTCCCCCTCAACACCTCACCCTCACCCTCACTCACCCTCACTCACCCTCAACCCCTCACCCTCACTCACCCTCAACCCCTTACCCTCAACCCCTCACCCTCACTCACCCTCAACCCCTCACCCTCAACCCCTCACCCTCACCCTCACTCACCCTCACCCTCACTCACCCTCAACCCCTCACCCTCACTCACCCTCAACCCCTCACCCTCACCCTCACTCACCCTCAACACCTCACCCTCACTCACCCTCAACCCCTCACCCTCAACCCCTCACCCTCACTCACCCTCAACCCCTCACCCTCAACCCCTCACCCTCACTCACCCTCACTCACCCTCAACCCCTCACCCTCAACCCCTCACCCTCACTCACCCTCACCCTCACTCACCCTCAACCCCTCACCCTCACTCACCCTCAACCCCTCACCCTCACTCACCCTCAACCCCTCACCCTCACTCACCCTCAACCCCTCACCCTCAACCCCTCACCCTCAACCCCTCACTCACCCTCACTCTCACTCACCCTTACTCACCCTCAACCCCTCACCCTCACTCACCCTCAACCCCTCACCCTCAACCCCTCACCCTCAACCCCTCACCCTCACTCACCCTCACCCTCACTCACCCTCAACCTCACTCACCATCAACCACTCACCCTCACTCACCCTCAACTCCTCACCCTCACTCACCCTCACCCTCACTCACCCTCACCCTCACTCACCCTCACTCACCCTCACTCACCCTCACTCACCCTCAACCCCCCACCCTCACTCACCCTCACTCACCCTCACCCTCACTCACCCTCACTCACCCTCAACCCCTCACCCTCACTCACCCTCAACCCCTCACCCTCACTCACCCTCAACCCCTCACCCTCACTCACCCTCAACCCCTCACCCTCAACCCCTCACCCTCACTCACCCTCAACCCCTCCCCCTCGACCCCTCACCCTCAACCCCTCACCCTCACTCACCCTCACTCACCCTCACTCACCCTCACTCACCCTCACTCACCCTCAACCCCTCACCCTCACTCACCCTCAACCCCTCACCCTCAACCCCTCACCCTCACTCACCCTCAACCCCTCACCCTCACCCTCACTCACCCTCACCCTCACTCACCAACCCCTCACCCTCACTCACCCTCAACCCCTCACCCTCACTCACCCTCAACCCCTCACCCTCACTCACCCTCAACCCCTCACCCTCACTCACCCTCAACCCCTCACCCTCAACCCCTCACTCACCCTCACTCTCACTCACCCTCACTCACCCTCAACCCCTCACCCTCACTCACCCTCAACCCCTCACCCTCAACCCCTCACCCTCACTCACCCTCACCCTCACTCACCCTCAACCTCACTCACCATCAACCACTCACCCTCACTCACCCTCAACCCCTCACCCTCACTCACCCTCACCCTCACTCACCCTCACCCTCACTCACCCTCACTCACCCTCACTCACCCTCACTCACCCTCAACCCCCCACCCTCACTCACCCTCACCCTCACTCACCCTCACTCACCCTCAACCCCTCACCCTCACTCACCCTCAACCCCTCACCCTCAACCCCTCACTCTCACTCATCCTCACTCACCCTCAACCCCTCACCCTCACTCACCCTCACCCACCCTCAACCCCTCACCCTCACTCACCCTCAAACCCTCACCCTCACTCACCCTCAACCCCTCACCCTCACTCACCCTCACTCACACTCACCCTCACCCTCACTCACACTCACCCTCACCCTCACTCACCCTCACCCTCACTCACCCTCACTCACCCTCACCCACCCTCAACACCTCATCCTCACTCACCCTCACCCTCACTCACCCTCAACCCCTCACTCACACTCACTCACCCTCACCCTCACTCACCCTCAACCCCTCACCCTCAATCCCTCACCCTCACTCACCCTCACCCTCACTCACCCTCAACCCCTCACCCTCACTCACCCTCAACCCCTCACCCTCACTCACCCTCACCCACCCTCACCCTCACTCACCCTCAACCCCTCACCATCACTCACCCTCACTCACCCTCACCCACCCTCACTCACCCTCAACCCCTCACCCACCCTCACTCACCCTCAACCCCTCACCCTCACTCACCCTCAACCCCTCACTCACCCTCACCCTCACTCACCCTCACCCTCACTCACCCTCACTCAGCGCAACCACAGCATCTTAAACTAAATATATTTAATAAACTTTAAGCTATTGGCAATATAAAATAAAATCCATTTTATTTACGTATTAATTATTAATTTTTTTTTAAAGCCATTGATTTTTTTTATTTCAATACATATAAGTCACATATAAGTCCCGTTAATACAAAACATGTTGCTTTACAAATGCTAGAGGTGTCACATTTACAAAAATTATAACTATTGGCTTTGTAAAGAAGAAAGCTATTAATTTCGCTATTTAGAAAAAACAACACATAAATAAAAAACAAAAAAATAAATAACACCTATAGCTCAAACTTTACTACTGCGAGACCTATTGCATTTCCAATGCTTGTTTGCATTTGTTAGTATTTTAGTGCAAAATGCATCCTCACAACCATTTGGATGTGAGGGGGCCATTTTTGTGCTAAGAAAATAGCACTAAATGCAGAATTACTCTTCTTGCATAATTCCGCGTAATCTTGCAGGATTTTTAGGTAAGGCCGCATGCAGTTTACACCCATCCCAATCCAGAACCACTTGAGCTTTAGTCGATTTATGTAAAATTCCTCTTGTAGAATTCAAAATTTGGCCTTTGTTTTTATTTATTTTTTATTTTGAGGGGTGAATGCCCTCGGATGCCTCTAAAGGAAAGATGGGCTCTCTCACTTCGGTAGCTTGTGCTATGAAATGTGTTAACGCTTCACCACCTGCTTTCAGATTTGCACCCCTTGATACGGGCATTGCAGGGTTGGCTTCTCCTCTTCTGATAAAACTGTTGCATTTGGTTGTGTTTCTGCCTGGTACTTCACAAACAACTTATACATAAGCTCATGGCTCTGTCACACATACAAACCTCTTGCAAGTGCTTTTAATTCTGA
Organism: Lissotriton vulgaris; assembly: GCF_964263255.1. Taxonomy (NCBI): domain Eukaryota; kingdom Metazoa; phylum Chordata; class Amphibia; order Caudata; family Salamandridae; genus Lissotriton; species Lissotriton vulgaris. The sequence goes on along the minus strand of NC_141686.1, from coordinate 66,021,545 downwards.
GATAGGACCAGGCTTTAAATTATCTAGTAAAATGGATTGGTCAAATGGATTTTTAAGGGAGACAAAACCAGAAAACATACACATTTGCTGCTTTCTCTCCTAAATAAAACCCAAAAAATTACTGTCCTAAAAAGTGCGCTTAATAGTTTTGCATGCATTTGCTTATATTGGTGGTGGGCCCTAAAACAAAATCTGTGTTTGTTTCTTTTGCCTTGCGAACAACAATCTTAATATGCATAGTGCTAAAGGGCCATTGTCAGTTGTGACTCAGGGACCACTGGTGATGTGTCAAGACAAAGATGCCTGTTGCAGTGTATAGAACAAAACAAGCACTGGCAAAACCAATAGGTCTTGCCTTTGCAAGAGCTATTGGCTTTGTCAATGCACTTTAAGCAAGTTGTAAACAACATTGCTAATAATTAAGAAAATAAGCACTATTATGCGACCAGTGCTGACTGCATCACAGAGGTTTTTTCTGGCGGGAGGGCAAAAGGGCAAGTAACTAAATGTGAGGGGTGAGGCAGAGGCACTGCAAGCGCTATGACGTGGCCAGCACTGGCCAGGCCATCATGCTTTTTTCTGGTGGGAGGGAGGAGGGCAAGCAACAATGACAGGAGGTGGGTCAGACCGGAGGAGGAAGGCAGGGAGGGGGGCAATCAACAACAGAATGGAGGGTAGGCAAGGAATGACAGAAAGGGGTTACAAAAAATGGCGGGAGGGCAAGTAACAATGATGGAAGGGGGAAGCAAGGAATACTACAGGAGGGGGCAAACAACAATGTCAGGAGGCAGGTGGGTGCTAGCAACAATGCAGGACGGTGCAAAGAACAATGACAAAAAAAGCAACGATAGCAGGGAAGCAACAAGAAAAAATGCCTCATTCCGAGCATGAGCAGCAGACGAACACTAATAAACTAATTCATCAGTACTTGGTCGATGCTCCAGGATTGTAACAAAGACACAAAGAGAAAGTGAAACTGGCAAGCGTTGACCAATGAAAAGCAAGGAAATGAGACAGACAACGAAGCCAACGAATGGTAATGGGCTGGCCTCAAGTTCCTTTTAGTAAAAAAAATTATTGCAAGCGACTGTGCATCCAGTGTCTCAGGCAAGACCTAAATAATGACCTGGCCTTTCAGGAATACTAGTGTGTTGTCTGTTTCTACACTTGTCCAAAGGGCACAGCTTTGACTGTTTTTAATTGGAATTAGGTCACTCTCTGTACACCAGCCATGATGGCTGAGCAATCAAGCACTTTTTGTTGACATTTAGGGGGTTATTAGGATGGCTGGTGGACTTTAGTCCGCCCGCCACCCGCGCGGTGCTGGAACTGGCCGCCAGACGTGCGGCGGTCCCACACCACTAATTAGGAGGAAACCACCACCCTGGCTGTCGCATTCTGCATTTCTAAAATTGCAGCGGGTGCTGCTGTAAGCAGCACCCGCTGCAATGGTGAAATGGCATGTTGTACATTGGCATGTTGTGCACTGCCACCTTGTGCATGGCAATGTAGGGGGGTACCATAGCTACCCCCCAAGTGCAGCCCCCCACCCCACCCACCCCAGCGGGGGCCCGCAATGGGCCCCCAAAGTTAATCCCTGCCAGCCTTTTCATGGCGGCGACACCGCCATGGAATGGCCTTGATTCCCACCCATCCTAATATGGATGGCGGTGCCCGCTAGGCACCGCCACCATATTGAGGCCCAATTCCGGAACGATTACCGACCGGTGGAAAAGCTGCGGATGCAATTTATGTCTGCTGCGATACCCATCTCCATTATAATATGGCGGGGGTAAATCAGGTTGCGATCTGCCCACCATCCTAATCAACCCCTATGTTGTGATTGAAATATTCAATGTGTTCAAAAATTCAAATAGCAGGACAGCCCTTTAATCATCTTAGGTCGAGCTAACTAAATTGTGCAATATGAACACCTACTATCTGTAGTGCTAAAAAATGACAGTCATCAAGTGTCATATTAGCAAGCACTGGCAAAATTAATAGACCTTGACTTTAGAAATGCGAGTTATTGGTTTGGTTAGTTCTTGTTGGCACTGGAAAGTGAAAGTATATGTTATAAAAAACGCCCATGAAATTTCAGAGAAAATGTGGAGAGAGCAAGGAAATGCATGCACCCCCATGGAGTGCTCAATAACAAATACATTGAATCACTTCAAATATACCTTGGAGAGAGAAAGATCACCCACACATCGTGAGAACGAAATTCTCTTGGTCAGGACAAATCCAAGAATATGGAGGAACGGAATCAATGCAATAGCAGACAACTGAGATAGACAACAAAGCCATCTAATCATGATCAAGGGGGTGAAAGCCCACTCTAGTTATATGCTATGTGTTGGAAACAAAAGGTCTGCCTGTAGAGAACTAAATCTAAAGATAAAGACAGCTGATGCTATCTGTAGCTGAGAACTACAAGCATTTACAATGTAACGGTCTCGCCTTTGCAAAAGTTAGAGCTATTGGCATTGTAAATGACAACATTGTCATTTATGTGTTGGTTTTGAAAACAGATAAATAAATAGCATTGCCATTTACAATGCCAATAGCTTAATCTCTCGCAAATGCCACACACAAACACACAGACCCACACACACAGAGCCCCCCCACACACACAGAGCCCCCCCACACACACAGAGCCCCCTACACACACAGAGCCCCCCCCCACACACAGAGCCACACACAGAGCCACACACACACACAGAGCCACACATACACACACAGAGCCACACATAGAGCCACACACACAGAGCCACACACACACAAAGCCCCCCCCACACACACACAGCTGTTGCATTGAAAATGCTTGTTGTTAAAATAATTGGTTTGAGACAGTCCTTCCATCTGTAGAGAGGGGCAGGTGCATGTTATGTGCGTCTACTGCTTTATTCTGACACGTTCTGCTGGTGGAGATCTTTAAGGCACACCATATGCTATTCTGTGCATGCATTGGCCTTAAGAAAGCACTAATGACCCAACGATGGCTGTTTACAAACACAAATGTACACATACAGATTCCTACTCAAAGCCTTACACACTTAACCAAGGGCAAACACAAGCATAGACGCGTATGCAGGCACAAATACACACAGACTCCCAGGCACACAGCCTCATAGATCCAGACACACCATCCAATACACTGATCCACACGGCACGCACATACAATCACACACGCACATACACACAGACTCACAGATCCAGACACACTCACAGATCCAGATACGCCATCAAACAAATACACATAGACCCACAGATGCGCACACACCAATACAGATCCAGACACACAATCAGACAAGCCCATGCACACGCATGCGCACACATGTAATCATGCACACACTAAGATGCAGAGAAGAGAGCCAGGATGAAGTGTGCAGATTGGAGGGGGATAGGCACAACCCATTCCCACCCTCACCCAGTCCCTATAAATCATTCAAACATGGACCGACTCTCTGGGCTGAGACCCCGGGTGATCCCATAAATGGAGCAGCAGGAGCATAGAAGCGTACACAGGCACAAATACACACAGACTCATAGATCCAGACACACCATCCAACACACTGATCCACACAGCACGTGCATAGAATCACACACGCACATATTCACAGATCCAGACACACATACGCAGACACACTCACAGATCCAGACACCAGGGCCGGACTCGCCATAGCGGGCACCGGGCAATCCCCCGGTGCGCCGCACGGGTGGGGCCGGTTTTGGGCCAATGGGGACCGTTTTTGTTACAGAGCAGCTTTAGCAGCATAACTGCAAAATCGGCCCTGTACCAAAATCGCGAAAAGACTGCCCCCGGCAAAGAGCTCAGCGGCACCTCCAACCCCCCTGAGTGGGAATGGAGGGCCGGCCGAGCTCTTTGCCGGGGCCGGTTGTGGTTCCCAGCCCTGCCAGACACATGCCATCAAACAAACACACATAGACCCACACATGCGTACACACAAATACAGATCCAGACACACAATCAGACATTCCCACGGACGCACACACACACACGTGCATACACGAACGCGCGCACATGTAATCACACACACACTAAGATGCAGAGAAGAGAGCCAGGATGAAGTGTGCAGATTGGAGGGGGATAGGCACAACCCCTTACCACCCTCAACCAGTCCCTATCAGCCGACGCCGAGACTCGAAGCTGGTTCCCCAGCTCCAAAGTGGGCAGGTCGACAGTCACTCCGCATAAAGTTGAAGCATGGGTTCAAGAGGGGTGAGTAGGGGGGTACCCCCACCCTCGGTAATGGCAGCCGCAGAGCCCGGCTGCAGTGCGACTACCAGCTGCCTTGATAAGAGGTGAACGCATGTGTGTTTTGTTTCCCTTGAGAATGAAACATTTAAGGGAAATAACACTCCCAACAAACACGGAAGGCCTGTCACCAAATAGCGTTAATGGCTTTTGGAGAGGGGGTTGCACTTTTAGCAAATCTGCACGGATTCTTCCAGTTTTCATCCCCTTGCAAGGACTCCCCGTACCTGGAGACAGCCCTCCATTATGTGAAAAAAGAGTGCATTTACTCATCGCATTTAGGGTAAAAAACTATGAGCAGTTCGTCTTCCCTGAGCTGGAAAGCGTCTAGCACCAGGAAGGTATCCGGGCTGCACAGCATACTGGGGTAAAACACTCCCTTGTAGGGGAACAGCAGCTCTTCCGGGGCCTTCTCCTTCGCTGCAGCAGGGAGTTTTTCGTTCATTTCCACCAATCTCTTCAAGTTTGACATCTCAGTGCAGACTGTGCAAGGCGCTATGCATAGGAAGGGAGGACGGCGAGGCGCTGTGCGGAGGAGGCGAGGGCTGCGAGGCGCTGTGCCAAGGAGGGCTTTGAAGTGCTGTGCCAAGTAGGGCTGCAATGCGCTATGCCAAGAAGGGCTGTGAGGAGCTGTGCCGAGGAGGGCTTTGAGGCACTGTGCTGAGGAGGGCTTTGAGGCAGTGTGCTGAGGAGGGCTTTGAGGCAGTGTGCTGAGGAGGGCTTTGAGGCAGTGTGCTGAGGAGGGCTGCAATGCGCTATGACAAGAAGGGCTGTGAGGCGCTGTGCCAAGGAGAGCTTCAAGGCGTTGTGCCGAGAAGGGCTGCGAAGCGCTGTCCCAAGGAGGGCTGCGAGGCGCTGTGCCAAGGAGTGCTACAAGGCGTTGTGTCAAAGAGGGCTGCGAGGCGCTGTGTCAAGGATGGCTGCGAGGCGCTGTGCGGAGGAGGGGAGGGCTGGGAGGTGCTGTGTTGGGGGGGCGGCAAGGCGCTGGGCGGGAGAGATAAGCAGAGACAGCTACTTGTGCGGACTCCCCCCCAGGGCTGCATGGGGGTGGGGAGGCGGCCAAATAGAGGTCTCAGCAGGCACTTGTCAGCAGCTGCTGCCTTTATCAAAGCCCCCAGGCAAAGCAAACGAGTCCTCGCTCCTGCCCAGTTAGATAGCTCCCTCAATGTGGCTATTCACACTCCCAAGCTACGGACCGGCGAGCCAAGCCTCCCTGCTGTCCCCCTGTCCCGTCCCCTCACGTGTACCTGCCCCTCTCCGCCGACTCCTCAAATAAACACAGCTTTCACATAAGCCAGGCTGTCACGTGACCCGCAGAGCCACTTCAGAAGGATGGGGAGGGGGGATGCACGGGAGCTGCAGGGGCGGGAACTCATAACGTTTAATGTTTATCGTCTCGGGTCATATTCATAGCACACAGCGAGATTAGTCTTTGAGGTCAGACATTTTACAATGCAAAATAAAAGACGGGAAGGCAGAGCATTTAAAGAGGACAATATATTTCATAACCCCAAGGTACAGTCCGCAATAAATCTCTCCTGATAGGCTGCTCCGGAAACCTGAACTCCAGCATCACGTTTCCTACAAGCAGTTCAGAAAACAAGCACGTGCCAAGACGCCAAGACATTCTCTTTTAGCCCCGTCCTTTTCAGAAGGGCTCGGCATGACTTCCTGCTGACTTAAAAGGTTCCTTATCTTCTTTACGGGGCCATCTGGACCCATAAAGAAGATAAGAAACCTTTTACTTCAGCAGTAAGTCAAGGAAGCCAATCTGAAAAGGACGGGGCTTAAAGAGAAAGAAGAACGTCACTAGGACCTCTTCTACAATGGCTGGCCACCGTTTAGGAGCCCAGCCAATGGAGCAGAGGGGCGGGGCTTAACCTCGCTAGTGATATTCTCTCTATCTCATTAAATCTCGCCAGCGAGACTGCGCAAGAGCAGCCATCGCAGGCTGAGACCTAAGAAGGAAAAAAAGTAGTCCCCTAACTGTGAGCAATGAAAGAATAGAATCCAGGTAATCAAAGGGATTGTAACAATGCTATATTTCAGGAGGGTGGGCAAACACAAGCGGAAGAAAACAAGTCATTGAATAAAAACTAAGTAAATGAGAGTGATAGTAAAGCCAACCAGTGGTATGCAAAGGGCCAGCTCTAGCTCAGTGTAATTGTTGTTATGATCCACAAGAGGTCTTTCACAAACAGAGATCTAAAAGATGTATGTAGGCAAGGCCTAAAAATGAAATTGTCTTGTATGTGGATCAGGTGAGGATCTGACTACCTTTAACTAAACTGATATTTTTGTTTAATTTAACAGGTATATAAAATATCACTGGAAATGCCCCATGATAAGCAATGCCATAATACAAAGTAATGTATTAATACCAAAACGTACAGCCACTATATGATCCCAAAGCATATTCCCAAAAGAGACTGCCACTTTGCAACAAATGATCTTAAAAAAGGCCTTGTTGTTAGCGGAATGGGTCTACACCAAGGCTGAAAAATGCTTGAATCAAAGCTGGTCGTATTCAGCCATTCCACTCATATTCAAAATCTCTTCTTTCTGATGCATAGGGGGCAGATTGAAGGCAGCTAGCGTATTAACAGGTCATTCCGTACACCATTAAGAGGTGGACTGCTTAACTTTGGTTTGCTTGAGGAAGGGGGCTGGGAGGTTTGTATGGATCTCTGGAATGATGGAACAATGCCTGGGACAGTAATACAATACAGAGCACTAGCAGTTTTTCATGGTGAGGCACCTTCTCATATCTGCTGCATGGAGCATGGTTGCGCCTTTTAATGTCTTACTTCCCGCTGTCCAGCCTTGATCTGAAGAACTTTTAAAGGGCACTGAAAGAGGAGTCTCCGAAGAGAATCATCAACCTCCAAGCAGTGGACGAGAAGAGCATTTGCCTTTCCCAAAACATGTTTTAAGGTTGATTTGTTCTCCACGTGCCTATGGCTCCTAGAGAATGTCAGAAGCACTCAACGCAAATATTTCTGTGTAGCTATAGGGTTCATGATTTCGGCAATGGGCACCAAGCCTATATACCCATCAACCAATCAAGGAGATGTGGCTTAACGATCAGTGCTACAGACTCTGGAATTAGGGAGCATGGTTTTGAGTCTCAGTATCAGCTCTTAATATCACTGTGCCTAAAAAAACTGACCTTGTGTAATGCAAGCTGGTGCTCACATAAAGCCCGCTAATGCCTGCGGGCACGATTGACCTATATAAACACAACTGCAAGAAAAGTGAAAACAAACTGGTACGCTGCAGCACCTTCCTGTTTCCTCCACCCAGATTCAAAATACTGGAGCAGAGAGTCCTCCCCCAAGTGCATAGTCCTGCAAGCCTCTTCCTCGTTCCACAGCTATAGCGCGTGATGCTCCTATAGGCATAACACAGGGAAAGAGAGCCATAGTAACAACAATATTTGTTTTCTTGCCAATGTTACAGCGGCACATCCTTTATTGATTTGGTATATCACTATTCCAGGCGGGGCATTGTGTTTGCAGGATATGACCTAGATTATGTATACATTCAGGGTTAGAGTTAAAGTACAAATTAGGGTTAGGGTAAGGGCCAGGGGTCATGGCAGGGATGAGGGGCAGGGTTAGGTGTTGGTAAGGGTAAGTAAGCATCGAAGGGTAGGGGTAGGGTTAGTGTTATGTTAGTCTAAGCTAAAGGTTAATTTGGGTTACAGTTAGGCCATTATCATGGATAGGGGCAGCTTATGGTTAAATTTCGAGGTTACGAACACATTCTGGATCAGGTGAGAGTAAGGGGCTAAGTTATATTTCGGGAAACATTAGAAATATGGTTAAAGTAAGGATTAGGCCTCAAATCAACAGGCAAGGGAAAGGATATGATTAGGCTTTAACGTATTTGAAAAAACTATTTAGAAAATGAAATAATAGATGATTAAAAGGAGAGTAGTTCAATTAAAAATGAGCCAGATTGTTCAATTAAAAAGAATTTCCACCGTAGTTCAATAAAAAATTAGCCCGATTGTTCAATAAAAAAATATTTTCCCCACGTTAGAGGTAGAACAAAATATGATTTTGCAATGGTTTCAATAAAAACAAATTGCAAAAGATTTACAAAAAATTTACAAAGATTTGTGCCACACTGGAGTCACAAAAAACAGCTTTAAAACGTTCTTAAGGGACTGAGGATCCTATCCATAGTTCCATACACGGTGTTTTTCGGATTTACATTGCTATCGTTCTGTTTCAATAGCAAAATAGTTAATAGTCTGAGAAACTGAATATTTTATGAAGAACATTGTCAACATCTGGCTTGATCAAATACATTTTAAATCAATAGTAAGATAACTCAGACTGCGATATTGTGTGATGGTTGGACACAAACGTAATCAGACATGTAATGATCAATACAAGCAGCAGTTTGAATACTTGTATTACTTGCATGCACCCGTAATAAAAAGTGTAAAGTGAAAGACACTTCTGGTCTGACAGCATGGAAGTGGGAAATTACATTGACCCAATCCATTCAGTTCATCAGTTTCAAATGCCATCTGCAAATTTGCTCTTACACGTGACCATAATAATTTTGTAGCTAGTGCCTTGCCTGTTTGTAGGCTCAAAATGGTACAGCAAAAAGAGGAAATCAGACTAGAAGGAGTAAAAGGAAATGCTTGCAAATTACATTAATTTTCGGGACTATGTCTTACACATTTCAATGTAAAAATTGTCATTTTACACATGTATTACCTACCAAGAGTTTCTCACCCTTCTTAAAAATAAAATCCGACCAAAAGGCATTTCAGTGCGTGGCTAATAATGCCATGCTTTACCTCAAAATATTCCTATTTTCACATACTAAAATTCAGGAGCAAGACAGTGAACTAACAGCAAGACATTCTAAAAATACTGTTGTGGAAATGGGTAGATGAACACATTTGGACAATTTAATTCTTGTTTATAGCCATATCTTTTTAATTACCCCCCATTGTGTGGCTTCATACCCCCTAGGTTTTACAATCTTAACACAGGAGCATATTTGAAAAGAAAGAAGCACCTGCACATTTCCCTCTGTTATTCAACTGAGTGCATTTTTAAGGGGGTGCTATGCTTGTGTTGGTAAATGACACATTTAAAATAGCCATGCACATATAATCACATCAAATTAATAATCTAGTATGTGTTTGTTTTGGTTGTTATTCCACTTTTCAGTTTACTTACTATTACATTAAGAGTTTATAAAACAATCAGAGCACTGGTGGAAAATGTTACTTAATTAAACGGACAATAAATTTCCTATTTCCTTAGATCACTACTACTTGGTGCATGTGATTCTTGTTACCGATTGATACCAGCGGAAATCTGAACAAAGCTAGTTATTTTAAAAGCATATTAATATTGTGATGGATTCCGCAGTTTGGAACAATTATTACAGACTGAAACATATATAAAACTGTGGCTAACCTATGAAAAGATTTTAAAAAATGCACTTCAGACCTTCACTTTTTTTGGTCTAGCTTGACAGACCAGTTGTCGCCAAACAATTATGTGAGCATCTCTAGAGAGGGGCTTTCCGTCCGCTCACGTGTGGAGAGCCAGGAGTACAAGTTTTAATGGGCGAAGGTTGTTGGCTTTCACAAAATAAAGTGCTTGCTCTCCACACAGCTTTGATTGTTTTCTTTATTTATCCAAATGTATCCAGCTGCTTGAGCTTGAACTTTCGGGGGCAGACACATGACAATGGAATGCTATTAAAGTGTCTTAGATAACTAGATAATTGATGTGATTTTTCTCTGGCAGCAGCACGGATGGGAGGAAGGCAGTTATTAACGTGCATGGATTTTTAGATCTGGCTTGACAGTGCAACTGTCACCTGACCTTTTAATCTACACCGATATTATTCTACAGTTATTTGCTTCTGCACAAATACATATCTATTCCAATGCTATGCACTTGTAATGCTTCACGTTACCATACAACCTTTAAAGCCAGACCAAGTGATGGACTGGAGGGGCAACGCAGTACACACTCTTGTACTCGCATACCATGACGGGGCCTATCAGAAGGCACTTTCTTCACTTTTAATGTACTGGAGGGGATCCTATTGGTGTCCTCCTACCCTAGCTTGCAGTTGGTGAGCAGTTGGGCTGCGTAGACCAGGAGCGCTCAGCTCTGACTCTGCCAACTGTAGAGCCCAATCACCCCCCACCTCACCCTAATGCTACGCCACTCACTCTGGGGTCCCAAGAAGGCTGTGGAGTGCATGTGGGGCTAGCCCAGCCCACCTCTGGAAGGGCATAAAACAAACTGCAGGCAATGAGGGCTATCACTGTCCTTTGGCCAGCCCGAGAAGTGTTACTGACACTATTGTATTGCACCAGAGACAAAAAACAAAGAAGGCAGAACAGGCACCACCAGCGCAAGCACATTGAGAAAGAACACACTACTCAACATAATTGCATGGTAATCATGATTGCTTGCAGTGATGCAATGAATTTGCCAAAATGTGTTAGAGCAACGCATGTGTGGCACTTGACAGGGCAGACAAGGTACGCTCTTCAGCTTCTGAATGGGCCTTGGGAGGCCTGTGCGCTCCCTTGGATGGGACTAGCCCACTTGGTTAACCTTCTAGAATTGGGCCTGCATAGACCTAACAAGAACCAACAAGAGTGAGATGACAAAACAGGAAGTGTAGGATGTGGATCAAACGGACATGATGTGGAATCAAGACTATACAGTCTTGATATTTGACGACCTCACACACAGCATTGCAGGAGTCGGACTCCTAAGAAAAATGTGGGCCCCTGCAGTTATGTCTTTACAATTTCAACACTAGGGAGCATATTTACAAGAGGATTGCGCCACCGGAATGCCACTTTTCCCAACATTCTGGTGGAGCGATGCCCTGCTCCATATTTGCAAACGGCTTTAAGCCACTTTGCGTGGCTTAACGCCACATTATGATTATCGTCCCCTTTCATGCAGGTACCTGCGTGAAAGGGGCATGCAACGGGCGGTGTTGTGGGTGTTCCACAGCAACACCCATTGCTTGTTGACGCTGCCCCAGATTTAGAAGTATCTGTAAATCTGAGGCAGCACCAAAACCTAACGCCACTGAATAACAGGCATTAGAATGGCGCAACGAGGAGAAATATTTGTATTTCTCCTCATTTTTGCACACATAGAAAGAGCAAATCTGTGAAGCAAGGTGTCCCTTCCTATACCTAAACAGTCATTCCCTGCAACAAAGGCACACTTGCATCACGGTACAAGGGTGTTTGAGTCCCTGAAATGCAGGCACTCTTGCACTATAGCGCAAAGGTGTCTGTTTTGGCGTTAGGCAGGTTTTTTTTAGCAGTACGGCAAACATTGGGGCGCGCCTTATTCTTGTAAATATGGTGCATCCCTGCGTTTTTTAAATAATGCAGCACAGCTAAAATGCGTGCAACACCGCGCTGCACCATTTCCCTGTAGATTTAGGCACGGGTTAGGTCCTGCTCTCAGCACCCCTCCCTAGAGAGTTGTAAACTCCCAGTGCGGCCCTCCACGTTGCCCACTTCGACAAGGATGAAATTCTACTTCAATCTCAACTGGACGTGTGCCTGAGGTCATTTTTCGAGTCACGGCCCTTCCTGGCCAATATTTACAGTTCTCCCTGTCATTGTTCTACTTTTATTGGTTCACTTCTTCCAGCTAGGAGGTCTGTGTTATATACATACCCCTTCATACATTCCTAGGGTAGCCACCATCTTGGTGTGCAGTGCCTCGTTAGCAGCCCTTCACTCACAGGTGATTCTGGGATTGGAACGTCATGTGACTGCGCGCAAATGAAGGCGCATTAAACGCTCTTTGATCACGGCTCGCTCGACCTATTGCAGAGAGGGCGCCTTCTAAGAGGAACCCGCACAGACCTGGGTTTAATCCGGGTCTGTGCTTATTGCAGCTATTGTGTGAAAGGTCACACCGACGCCCCACGGATTCCTACCAGCTGTGTGTTATCTGGCTAATCCCAGCGGCCTCTTCATCGCGGTTATCTCTCCTCGACAGCTGCTGCAGGCGTCTCTCCTCGATCGATAGTTTCCCGCCCAGCGGTTTGCTGCTGTGAGACAGGCCGGGCTCTCTCGAGCGGAGCGGAGGCTTGTGCCCGCGGCCTCGTGAGTGCCAGCTGCGCCCTGGCACGACGGGCAGTTCATGGGTGGACATCTGGGATGAGGCAGGGTCTGCGCTACATCCTCGAAGCGCTAGGAGAGAAACGTCAGCAATAGTACGGTGCTAGGGCAAGGTTAAGGAGGCGAGTTCTGTTACAGAGCAGGAGAGACATGCTCAGGTACAAAAAACAGGTGTTGGTTCAAGATACTTCCGTTCATATCTTGTGCATTTATTCCAAGCACAGAACTGCATACGTCACAAGACACAACACCCACGTAGACGTTTAATGCATTTACATGCACTGACCATGCAACACTCACACACCCTCACCATCTGCCGCACAAGGCACCACACGTACATACTCAGCACTTGAAGGACACAAGATGCGACGCTCACATACAGGCACAACTAAATCTACATACACTCCCCACATACACCCCAGGCCCCAGCTTATGGTGCAACACAAGCCATGACAATAATACACGTATACAGGCAGCACACGTACTCCTACACCGACAACAGATACTGCACATAGTGCAGCTCATTTCACACACACGCCTGAGGGAATAAAAATGTATGGGACAATGGTGGAATTAGAGATGGGCTTTGCCAATGAATTAAAAACCCTAGCAGCTGCATTCTCGCCAACTTTTAATGGAAGAGGTGCACAAACTGTGATTGATTATATTCTAGTTTCCACTAACAAAGCCCATCACATTAAGTCCTTTCAAACTATTAACAATGCACTCAGCGATCACTTTCCTTTAAGTGTGACCCTTCAGACTGGGAATAGTCAAATAGATTCACTGCAATCCAACGTCCTGGACCAGCAAGAATTAGTAATGGATCGCTTGAATGGTTACACTTTAAAATGGGGCAAACTAGACCAGAAGGCTGTATTGGCAAAAATAGTGGAGGCAAGCAACTCTCACATAATGAAGTGTCTCGACCCTTTGGCTACCTCGGTCCAAATTTTAGCTAGCTATGCTGCGATTGTTGAAGTTATAAAGAAGGAACTGACCAAAGTCTGCAAACATAAGAAGAAGCCTAGGAAGGGATGGTTTAGTCCCGCATGCACTAAAGCATACACTTTACTAAGAAAGGCCCTAGCCAAGGAAACGAAAGATAAAGACGAGATTATTAGCTTAAGGAAGGCCTATTCCTTAGCTATAAAAAATAGAAAAAAGGAAATTAAAGCTGATCTGTGGGACCAATTACAGAAGAGCAGCGCCCTAAAGGACAGTTCTGCTTTCTGGCAGGTAGTGAGATCCCCCTTCCTCCTTGCTCAGTCAGACGTTCCAATTCTGGACGTTGCTATTGACGCCAGAGAATGGGTTGAGTACTTTTCGGAGGTCTTTCGTATGGAGAATCCCCATGAGATGGCTTCAATCGAAGCACTCCCCCATGTTAAATATCCATTAACTCTCTGTTTTGATCATAAAGAGGTACAAACCGCATTAAAATTATCTAAAGGGGGGAAGGCACCAGGTCCAGACACGGTCCCAGTAGATCTCTTCAAACATAATCCAGACCTCTGGACCCCGATCCTTACAAATGTATTAAATGCGGCCAAAGAGGTTGGCCTGGTAAAATCGTGGTCAACCTCGATACTGGTCCCCATTTACAAAAAGGGCGATAGGAACAGTCCATCCTGTTATAGACCCATTTCACTCCTGGATTCGCTCGGGAAGATAGCTGGACGCATTCTTCTCGAGCGACTCCAGGAGTGGACAAATCAACAAAATGTGATCTCGGATCTGCAATACGGATTCAGGGAGGGACTGGGTACGGTTGACCAGGCACTGAATCTGACGCTCTTGGCTGAGAAATATGTACATGCTAAAGGTGCCTCCCTCCACATGGTATATGTTGACTTGTCCGCAGCCTTTGATTGCGTTCTGCACTCAAGGCTGTGGACAATCATACTACAGATGGGCATTGATCCATCGATTGTAGATTTCCTGCGAGAGCTGTACACGGGGGCTACAGGGAGAGTTAGATACGGAACCAATGGCCAGTTAACGGATAGCTTTCGGGTAGAGAAGGGGGTCAGACAAGGGTGTGTTCTGGCCCCCTTCCTTTTTACCCTGTACACAAATGGGCTTGAGGCTGCTCTACTCGAGAGCACGGATGACCTTCCAGCCATTGGTCGTCGGCATATTCCTGCCCTACTATATGCCGACGACGCGGTTCTCCTTGCCCGAACCCCAGTACAGCTTCAACAGGTCCTGGACAAGTATTGTTCATTCATGGCAGGCCTGAACTTAAAAATAAACATTAAAAAAACCTATGTTATGCATGCTGGCACAAAACACAGAAACCCGAAGACAATTTGTGTCAACAAAGCGCCCCTTGAACAAACAATAACATATCCATATTTAGGAATTTTAATTGATAATAAGTTTAAATGGAGGGAAGCTATTAAATCTCCCAAGTTAGTATTTCTCAGAACTGTAACAGCGCTCAAATCCTTTGCGCAAAAGCTAGGGAAAAAAACCACAGTCAGAAAGGATTAAAATATACAAGGCAAAGTGTATAAGTGCAGCAACTTATGGGGCAGGGGTCTGGGGAGAAGCTAATACGGACCAGCTCCAACTAATTGAGAACTCTTTTTTAAGGTTCTTGCTATCGCTCCCGAGAAGCGCGACTACATACGGATGCCATAATGAACTGGGATTAGACTATCTCTCGGATATAATAAAAATTCAACCACTTATGTTGTAGCGGCGAATTTGGGTTACGGACCAGTGCCACCTGACAAGGGCAATTGTGCAGGATTGTCTGAAGCTTGATAACATGAGGAGGATCAATTGGCTGACCTATGTTAAGACATTTCTTATGGACATGGGTCTCGAGAAATACTTTGATGATCCCCCCTCAATCGCGGACATAACAAAAACTGAACTAAGAACAGCTTGCTTGTCACACTTGAGTGAATTGCGCCTATCGAAGGAGGCCGGGAAAACATCAGCCCAACACTGTCTGTTAATCCAAACTGCACCCACAATTCAGCCGTACCTAAATTACAGTATAAATCAATATGGGAAATTTTTGTTGACCCGTTTTAGATTTAATTTTCTGCATCGTTTGCTTTCCTTTCCCCTTCAAAATGATTGGTCCCCAAACCTATGCCCCTGTCCCTGTGATTACACCTCCCTTCAATCTACCATTCATGTAGTTTTTTTTGTAAGTTTTGTATGGCTCCGCGCAAGAGGTGGGTTGTTCCTATTCTGAGGGTAATGGGGTTGCGGCAGTGCCGCCCAGCATATCTGGTTCTCCAGCACTTGGAACATGAACTGATTGCTAAATCCCTAGTGTATTTGTTCAAATTCTGTGTTAGCCATCATCGCAACCTATGATGTTTGTTTGCCTATAGTACCCTGTGATGACACTAGTATGAGTTGAGTGCTTCGTGATTAATTTTTAAGTGTAGGCTAAAGTAGTTTTTTATAAATGTATAATATTTAAAATTTTTCATCCGTACATTCATGTATAACTAGTTTTTAAAAGCTGTGTAAAATTCAAATCGCTTTTTATCATTTTTAAACATCTATGTAAAAGTTGCAATGTATTTTATGTATTTTTATGGAATTTCAATAATTACGGAAATCTGAATAAAGATAATTTGATTGAACACACACTCCCATCCCATTCACAACGCTGTAAGTGATGCAGAATCGGAAACGGCACACACACATTCACCACTAACACATAAACACCAGCTGCTGCAACAGTTAAGACTAGAACCCCTCAGGTATCACCATTGGAGGGCACCAGAACGCCCCTCCCAACAAAAAAGGTGTCATTTTTGTCGCTTGGAAATATTGCACTTTGCTTTTGGTACAAAAAAGATGGGGATATGAAACTGGTCACTGAGGAAAACCCTCAATCAGATGTAATCATGCTAAGCGCAGCGTCCTAATAACAGCAAGAGTTTAGGTGCTGTCCCTTTAAATGTGTCTTCGTCATCTAACAATAGTCCTCAAAGGTGCTCACTTATCGCAGACACATTTCTACCGGTTTTGGAATCTAGCTAAACACAACTAGTATGCTTTGAAATGAAGTTCGAATGATATTTAACACCAAACCACTGAAATACTATGGTAAGCAAAAATAACAAGGGAAGGATATCCAGGCATTTTATGAGTCACACAAAAGAGGACTCCCAAAATAATCTGTAGCTGAGAGTTCATGAAACAACCTCCTGCTCCACGGGGCACCCACCAAGAGTCCTGGTGGGCGACTCCGCGCTGGCACCTCTGTGAGGTGACGCAGTACATGCACAGGATGTTTCTCTTCTGCAGCTTGCCTCTAGAATATACATATACACAAAAACAATCCTCCTTGCAATGCAGGCACCCTTGCACCATGTTGCCAGGTGCCTGCGTTGGCACCAGGAATCACATTGGCTGCCAGCGATGGGAAAAGGCCCCACAATGTAATTATTTGCCACCCGCAATCATAACGTAGTTCCCGCTACACCAGTTCATATAATGTAATCTAGATATAATATAATATCAGGTGTGCTTATTTTTCCGTTTTCCCAATTAGAACGCGGTCCCTCATTCCCCGCCTTCTATTAACATTAGAATACATTATATTAACAGTACTAGGATCAGCTATATATAAACACATACAATGCCGATAAATATTATTGCCCTTTAAGAAACACACATGGGGTTACTCTATCCAATGGAAAATGTCCGTATAAAAGATCGCCTCAAACCTCCAATCTGAGTCGTTCTTTCTCGCAACCTGACCCGTTGGCAGACACCCGGATGCAGCTGTTTATCCTTAGCGCTCACGGTAAGAGAACGCGGTATCTAGTTAGATTAGTTTTAGTAACTTTATTTTTGCCGTCCTTAATGCTAAAACTGTCCCCTTTATTTAACAGGAATTGCATGCGCATAGAAAGGATTATATGCGTTTGAATCTAAGCCGTACTCGACAGCAAGTCGGCTCTAAAGCATCATTTTTTAATACTGAACGTCTGACGAGCGAGGCTATAGCAAGTCGGCTCTAAAGCATCATGTCTTTAATCCTGAACGTCTGACGAGCGAGGCGTGCACGCTGGTACCGCGTACAATTCACCTCTATAAAGGTATATTTTTAACAAATGGCCTCCAATTCCTATTTGGGTTAAGCCATTTCATTTACTTGTGTTTCTTTTGAGCATCATGTTAATAGGACACAAACATCTAATAGGGGTATACACTTTCATTATTAGGAGCCATCACGCTTTCAACGTCCCAATACTAACGCCCTCGGCCTTCCATTTTACTCGTCATAAGAAAGGAAGGTCCTATCAACAAGCAGCGTTTACTACACCTTTTAGGTAAGCGGACTACACGTGCACTCAGATATAGACTACAGATTACTTGAATCTATCCCATAATGTGCATCCCTTTCTTCTTTGATAGGATTTTAATACTACATTTCTAAAGTTTTATGGTGCTGTTCAACCAGTTGCCTGGAACCCACACTTTGAATATACAAAGTCCATTTTCATGGTAAGAACGTTATAGTAATAGTTCCCCTTGTATTAAACCAATAATAGCAACAAAATGTGTACTAATGTAATCACTCAATTCACCCGTAGGTTTTGTGATCTCGTTTTTCATATCATAGCCTAAATAGAAGAGAATTGTAGCACCGCCCACGTATGCTGCCCACTTATACGAGTATTAGGTAAGAGAATATTAACTTTGTGAATGGACATTAGGTTACTTTCTAGAAATAGGATACACTTATTCCTCTGTCTACTAATATACAGCACCCTCTTATTTTAGGTTCAATAATCCAATAACACCTAGTAAATTAATAAGCCACAACTCAACTACTCATAAACGTAGCAATACCTGATTACCTTTTTTTCTTTTTTCTTCATCCTTTCCTTTACTTCCATTTTTTCTAACAAGTACGACTGATTGAGTCCTTTTCACAGTCTAGGAACAGACATATGCTAATATTATTGTGAATATGTTTCTTGCAAATTGTATTTAGTTAATTTAAAAAGGTATTGTTTTATCTGTAACAACATTTGTACAGATATGGTGGCAAAAATGCATTAATGATTATCAACAAAAATCAATTGTTTATCCCTGATATGTATACAAAAAAGGATAGCTTATATCCATACCATCTTGGTCATTGGTCCTGAGTGGAACTAAAATTTGCTGTCCTGCATGAATAGGTTATCATGTATTTTGCTGGTTTTGAGAACACAATTCATATTATGTTTTGTTTCTAAATATCTACACCATATTCACGAATTTAGTCTTGTGTTGTTTCTGAGACCAACGTCCATGCATAGGTTGTTTAGCTGTTTATTTGTTTAATTAAAGCGGTACATCAGGAACTTGGAATGAAGATTATACTTTTACCAATAGAATGTAGCAACAAATTGTTAACTAGTTCAGTTGTAAATATGTCACGATAGGAATTCAATAACAGTAATACTATGTTATGATTATGTTTTACAGAATTTTTTGATGGTTAAAGTCCTGATGAAGACATATTGTATATGTCGAAACGCGTCGACCGGATGCCATCTAACCTCTTTTTAATCTGTTTTGTGAATACATATGTATCATTATTTTTATTAACTGTGACTAATGCACTTACTTTTTATCCCTTTTTATCAAATTAAAAAATAATAATTTTTCTAACTGAACTAGTTTGTTTGTTGAATCTATTGTGTATTTCCTTAGTGTATGCCTGGGATTGTTATTTCTCACAAAAGGCAGGAATGCACCATATTGTTATAAAGACAGTCCAATCCTGACCTTACTATTTGATAAATATGGCCCTCAGTACACAGGGTTTGCACCCAAAAATTACACCTCCTCGAGGTTGGCATAAAGGTGGATGTAAAACTTCAAATGTTTCCAACTTTGCATGTGTGCTGCGATGTAAAGCACACATATAAAGTGGAAAAGTAAAAAGCATCGTTTTGTACTTGAAAGGTCTCCTTCCAGTACAAAATCTATGCTTGATAGAACGTGCACACCTTTGCGCTGTGGTTCAAGGGTGTGTACTCTGGTGCTTGGCAGCATAAAGTGTACCAATGCAGGGAGAGGAGAAAACATTGCCATATCATAGTTGAAATGGTGCTATTCTGCTCTCTCCCTTTCCCTCAACGCAGCATAGCATCTTTGGTCGGGGCACTATGTTGTGTGAAAGTTCGTAAATCTGCCCCTATAGGCATGGAAGACTGCTCGCTTTCTTAAAGGTGCCATCCAGTGTGGAGGCCTTGCTTCTCTCAGAATCACCACCAACAGGGGCTCTAAAATGTTCATTTGGTGAGGCCAGCTGGGGTTTTGAGATCTATTGCATGGAAAGCCCGTTTAAATCTAGCCTCAATTCCTGGACGCATTTACATTGAGTATCAAGACCTCCTTGAGATTCGTGCCAGGCTGGCACTGTTATACAGGTTTACCATCCAACGCTACTTATGCCAGTAAAGATATTCCCAAGAGCCGAGCCCAGGTCTTGGTGAACCCATCGCTCTTGAAGGCTTTCTAGCATACTTTCCGAATGAAAGGAGTTGAACAAGGGAAGAAATGTGTGTGTATGCAATGGACTTTCTGTGGAGCAACCATAGTTTGGAATAAATGCAGCGCTGAAGAGACCAATATGGTAGACGTCATTATAGTGCAAGAAAGGGCTCTTTGAAGTTGTGTGCAATAGCAGAGGAAGAGAGGAATTGGATGTCCTTTTTGCTGGACAACACATTGGAGGCGCAGGGAGGAGTGGTGTTACTTTAAAAGGGGGTCTGTGGCTTCTTTTTTGAATTGCAGACTGATGGTGCAACACCAGTGTAGGCAAAGATGATTTTTCAATTCCTAGGTACACAGTAGGAGAAGGCTTGGCTACTGTTTTCATATGTTGGCCATGTCTTGTGTGAATGCTTGTGAGAAGCTGGACTTCTGAGTTGAATAGTGTTCCGCTCAGCTGCCAATGCACTGGTTCTTGCGGCTTTATAAGTATTGTACCAGCTTTAGTGGGTGAGGTAAGCTTGGATTGACCGCAGCCAATGGAGGCCCCACACTGTTTGAGTGATGTAGTTATACTTTTCAGTCAGTCAGTGGTGCAGAAGATGTCCTTCAGAGCAGTGAGGAGTAATAACAAGAAGGGCATTCCCACCATCTGTGTGAGGGAGGGCAAGGGCTTGGACAGCCATGCTCAGGTCTGCTTCAGGGAGGCATGGCATACCTTCCCACAGCCATGACTGCCAGTAACACACTGTCTCAGCTTGTACAGTGCGTCTTGAGGGAGTGGTTGGTGTCAAGTGTGAATTTGAGCAAGTTAACATACGTGCCAACTTGAGACGCAATGAATGGAAACCATACCAACATTTTTGTAAATATTGAACATGTTTAGAATGCACCCCATCCGAGCAGAGTTTTTTAAAGGTCAGTCAAAGTTTTCAAAACCATTGGGATAGAAATGCTGCCTGCATGATTCTAGAGAGTTTGCACCACTGCACTATGCTGTACTCCTGCCACGTCACTGTACAGTCACTGTAGGTTTTGGATTTTTGCCGACAATGAGCATGACGACTGTTGGACTTGGCCCTTTTTGCAGGGTCATCCCTGAACTTTTTGCCTTCCTCCTGTATTTTTTCTGACCTGTTGTTGGCTGTTTTATGACTCTGGGCACTTTACCACTGCTGATCAGTGCACTATGCTGTACTCCTGCCACGTCACTGTACAGTCACTGTAGGTTTTGGATTTTTGCCAACAATGAGCATAACGACCATGTGTGTGCCATAACGATTCTTTCTATTAAATGGTGTAGGCACCAGAGCTTGACTATGAAAATAAGTGGATACCCAAAGTGCACCCCTTTTTGAGAGAGTAGCTACTGTTCTCTGCACTCTAGGTGTTGAGGGACTGGCAGGGGTGATGGAGGAGATTATATCAAAAAGGCAGGTTGTATGGAGCCTGCGCACTCATACTTTGCAAGGCCCAGCAGGAAATCCATTTCTGGGTTCCTTGTGTTTCTAGTGGAGGGCTTCAGGTCTGGGTGCCCTGGTCTTTGTTAGTCTGGGAGCCTACACTGGAATATTCATTCATTTCTTTCAGCGTCCCAGTGTGTAGTGTTCCAGTGTTCTAGGGCTGAAAGTGTCAGGTGCTTCTCTTGGAGATTCCTTTTTATCCCTCTGCCAGAGTGCTTCTGGCTCTGCCTCTCCTCCTGCCTCATCTGCATCACAAAGGATATGGCTTGGATGCCTGGCTCCAATTTGCAACGCATTGGCTCCCTTGAACCGCTACCCTGCCACGCCCTGATCATGCACTGACCATAAAGGGGCAGCAGAATTTGATTGGAGGAGTCATCCAAACTTTGAAATATGCTTTGTAGCTGATTGCTCAGCTATGGGGATGAATACTGGACTGTTCACTGTTCCAGGGTTCCTTAGGGAGTGAAGAACAGCTGCACACAAGGGTAATTGAGAAGACCACTGTGTTTCAGCGCCAGGATCTGCTAATTGCATGAAATATAAATCCCATTATATCCTACAGGATTTATATTATGCTAGACAAGATATCCGTCACTATTGTTATGGAGTAACACGTCCTCCAAGGTCTAAATCATGTCCTTAGTCTGGACTGAGATCCCTGATGGAATGCTGGCTGGTCTTAAGGAAAGGAGAGCCACGCCTGCTGTGGAGAAGGATGCTAAAATTTGCACTCGTGAGGATGGTCTGGAAGGGAAGAACAACAGCCTGGGTGTTTGCAAGGTACAGTGGGAGCATTGTGAGTTCAGTGTTGCTCCAGAGCATGTGGTCGGCAGCTGCGACGAGAGGAACAGAACCGTCTACACTGCTTGGGGCCCAGGGAGAGGATCAGCATCAGTGACAGCATGTGGTGAGCGTCCATTTTCCACCATCCCACCAGTGTGCTTCTAGCTGCCACCAAAGAGCCATGATGTTTACCTCAGCCATTCTTTCTGGTCTGGGGATTATCAGCATGGTGGCTGGGTAATACTACATTGTGCCTAAATCTGTGTAGTGGTTGCAGAGTTTTCAGCTTCAAAGACCCCACTTGTGAGTATCTTTGGACACATGGCCAATGTCCCTGGACCTGTAAGCACGTTTTGACTCTGGAAATGTGATCTTCGATGAGCAATTCCTAAGATAAGCACCTTTGAAGTTATCATTGCCGGACACGTGGACAAAAACGTGTCTGCAATGGGCGGTTGTGGAATTATCATGGTTTCAACTTTAAATCTCCGGAAGAATGGGCATTGCGTTATAATGGTAATGGGACCTACTATAGTCCCCCGGAATAGTGGACCCCATGATGGTGGCCCACATGTTGCCCTCTTTGTATTCTAAGGATCTGAGCTCCACTTTGGACAGACCCATTCTAGTTTGAGTGGTTGGCATTTGTGCGGACCAGAGAGGCTCCTGTGAGGATGTGTAGGACTGTATGATCATCCCAGAGGCTTTGAAGGGTTGTGTAATTCCCCCAGCCCTACACAGCCCACAGGTAGAGCCTTCCCTTCCTTAGCCATGGGCTGTCCTCTTGCACCGGGCCACTTCAGATCAAAACACAAGGGCTACTGCCCAGAGTGTAGGTTTGCAAACTCAGTGCTCCATGGAAGCACCATATAAAGGCATTGGCCAAGTAGGTAGTGTTCTGTGTGACACCATAAGAAAAGTATTTCCAGCATGATCCATTGAGCTAATTGTAGTGCCCAGATGCTAGGCATTAAAAAGACATATTTACACAAACCTCTAGCTAGGAAGGGGCAACGGAGCTCTGTTTTCCCCAGTTACTCTGTATTTCATGTGTGGCTTCCAGTTTTGTGTGCATTAAGGAGCTTTTATTTTTTTATAAAAAATAAGGCATTGCTTAAGCATTTCTGAAGAGGGCCTGGACTGAGTGTTTAACCCTCACCATCTCCTTGAGTAAGCCACATACTGCTCCTTGTTATCCTCATAGTCAAGTGCTATAGGCTTGCACTTGGTATTTTGTGATCAGTTTTGCTCAAATAGCGAGGCGGCCCAAGAGATCAAAATTAAATTACCACAATTGTTCCAGTTGTGGCCCAGTAACTACAGATTGTCTTGGGACCGCACTGAACCAGATCTCATAAATATCCTTTAACAAATGAGTCCTTTTCAACATTATAGTACATTAGTACATTCTTCACATACAGCTCACACATGCAGAGCAATGCTTAATTTGTAAAAAAGATATAAGTACCAGGGTCCTCGTCAGGATACCCATTGCCCATGCTCGCAGTGCCAATGACAGAACCAACACAACTACAAATTATGACACTCTTACAAGTGTGACAAATCTGCTTATTCCAGGACTTCAAAGCTATAAGAATGGCTTATCCAGCGGGTATTAGCCATTTTTAATGTATATTAAATTAATATAGAACTGTGGCCGAGCTCAGCTGTTAATTAGACAGGCAGCACCACCATCTGGCAGACTGTCATAAGTGCGGTGTTGACAAATGAGTGCCGGTGCCAAGCACCGGAAACAGGCGGCTCAAATTAAGCACTGGTAGAGCCTCTGTAAAACACATATCAGTTTGTGTACCACCTGTGTCTTCAAGTGCTGTTGTATATATAGACCATGTATACATGAAAGTCTTAATAAACTGATGTGGCTATAAGGGAACACAGTGCGTAACATGGGTGATGCCCTGCAATAGGATTGTTTCTATAAGCCAAATCCAAGAGGGTATTAAATCCTGTTGTATAGCAATATTAACTAACAATTGGGTGGTGCAATGCAATGATGTACCGTGCTCACTGGCCTTATCAATGTATAGTAAATAGATAATATATTTTGTGTTGTATGGGCCATGCGAGCACCCACAGAAACTTGAGTAAATATATCCCTTAGTTTTCTGGAAATCGTTTTTGTTTTTCAGATTCTTTCTGAATTGCAAAAGGGCTGTTTGGCGGCGTTGTAATGGGGCAGGGGATGTTGTACCCGATTCTGGGAGCACAGCTGCGGAAGGCCTGCTTTCTGGGAGTAGGGTTTTTTGTGTATCTTGCATCGCATCTGACAATATCCTCGCATCTAGGTTTCCACTTTCCCCCTCGGGTGGTCTGGGCTGGTTAGAGGGGGTTTGTATGAATGATGCAACTGATCTAGAGATGATGTGGGCTTACAGGTGTGATGGTTGTGATTCATTCACGGCTGGGGTGATGCAATTGAACTTGAACCACTCAAAATTCATTCATTGAGTTTTCTAATTAAACTAAACCTCATTCTGTCCCAAGAAGTATGTGGATACGTGGGCAGAGGGAGCAAAAACCCTCAGAGTCACTCCCTCCTGTTGCCCTGCTTCAAAAGAACTGGCATTCAGCATCCTTGAATATTTATGCATTTCATTCCGCTGTTGATGCAGATGTCTCTGGGTTGGTGATTTAAAGTGCCCTTTGCAGGCACACTCTGGAGCAGTAATCTCCCTCTGCTTTAAAGGAAGCGGCAATAATACCTTTTCAGAATGAGTGTCATTTGCTGTCTTCTGAAAAGACCAAGCATTATCCACACACTCCCTGAAATTGCACTGAAAGGTCCTTTGCGAAATGCCTTACACCGTCAATCACAGCTATTAGCAGTGCCTGTATAGCCAAGGAGGGCCTTCTTAATTCAAGAGCAGGCGCTGCTAATAGGGGCGATGCTGGGAGCCCTAACCACCCAGATAGGCAGTATAATGGGTACATATTACACGTGGCCTTTACTTCGCACAGCTGCCAAGCTCCCTAAATATTCTAGTACTTTTAATGTTCAATATTCTCATGCTAATACCGTTAAAGCGAGCGGTTGTGGTGCTCACACAGTCGTTGTTAAATAATGTATTCGTTTTCTATTAATTGTTACAATGTTTCAATCGTCAGAGGTGAGTTGTTCCTTTCCACCATGTATTGAATAAAGACTATTATAGGATTTAACCTTGTCTGTGTGAGCACTGTGCCCCCTCCAACCTCACTGTAACAACATTAGTCTGAGAACTGTAAATCCGTCCCTAGAGCTGATTCTGATTTTCAAGTGAATCAATCTATCTCTTTACCGATGTCCTTTTGTGTAATTTCCTATAAATTCATTTATTATAGTTTCATTTCCTATCGTCTCCAGAAACACTCGGGATTCATTCCTTGGATATTAAAAAAGACGATTAGTGATATATAGAGGGGAATAAATGGTTTCCCTCTGGAATCAACTATTGATTTGCATATTGCTTCCAAATGCTTCCGCAAATGACCAACCAACAATACATTGTCATCAAATGGCAAGGGTACCCCAGCATATAATTAGTACGCTTTTAAAAACATAACGGCCCAATTCTATAGCTAAGTCTTATTCTAATGTGAAGTAGGTTTTCTTCAGAAACCTCTTCAGGTAAATGTTCACTCATCAACCACAAACTTGCCTCTGTTACGTCTGCCATTAAACAGGTTATGACTCTCACACAATCGCAAGATACAGAAGAAAAAAGTTTTAGCTCAATTGGTGATTCACATGAGTGTCCCACTTCCTACATCAATCAATCAATCAATCAATCAATCAATCAATCAATCAATCAACAGCATTTGTAAATAGTAACACTGTCACCCCTAAGGGTTTCTGGGTGCTGTGTCTCCCTCAAAGAGCCAGGTCTTGAGTCTCTTTCTGAAGTCTGCCAGCAACGGGGCTGTACAGAGCTGGAGGGGAAGGTTGTTCCAGGTCTTGGCAGCGATGTAAGAGAAGGAGTGGCCACCGCTGCAACAGATGTGGGGGGTGTGAGTGCAGAGGAGTGCAGGTGTCTAGGGGGTTGGTGTAAGTTTAGTCAATGGCTGATATAGGCAGATCCTAGGCCCTGAATGGCGTTGTAGGTGTTGGTGAGGATTTTGAACTGGCATCTCTTCTGGATGGGTAGCCAGCGGAGGTTTCTCAGGTGGGGGCGGCGATATGGGTTCATTTGGGGAGGTTAAGGATGAGTCAGCCTGCGGCATTCTGTATGGTCTGGAGTCTTTTGAGGAGCTGGGTGGAGATGCCGACATAGAGGACATTGCAGTAGTCGATGTGGCTGGTGACGAGGGTCTGAGTGACAGTCTTTCTGGTTTTGGTTGGGATCCATTGGAACATCCTGCAGAGCATGCAAAGTGTGTGGAAGCAGGAGGAGGTGACTGCTTTGACCTGTCATTTCAAAGTCAGTAGGCTGTTGAGCATGATTCCGAGGTTGCATGCATGGTTGGTCGGTGGGGGTGTAGGTTTGAGTTCTGCAGGCCACCAGCTGTGATTCCATGCGGAGGTGTTCTTCCTGATGATCAGTACTTCAGTATTGTCAGAGTTGAGATGGAGGCAGTTGTCTTTCATCCATTTGGCTACACTGGTCATGGCGTGGCAAAAGTTGATTTTGGCATTGGAGGGGTTCTCAGTGAGTGAGAGATATGATTCTTGTGGTATGCTGCATATAATGTCTTTGGGGCAGAGGTGAAGGAAGGCAGCAAGATACTCTGTGTGCATCCTGTAAGGAAGGAGGTGATCCACTTGAGGGTGTCTTGTTGTATGCCTATGTTCTAAAGTATGTTGATGAGGATGTTGTGGGAGATAGTGTTGACTGCCGCGGAGAGGTCGAGTAGGATCAGGGCCACTGTTTCTCTGTGGTTCAGGAGTGTTCTGAAGTCCTCTGTGGCTGCAATTAGCACGGTCTCAGCGCTGTGGTTGGCACGGGGTCCAGATTGTGAGGCATCCAGGAGGTGGTTTTGTTCCAGCAATTCGGTGAGCTGCTGGTTGATGGCTTACTCTGGAAATTTGCAGCAAGGAAATTGGCTGATAACTTTTGAGATCGCTTGGGTTGACGGAGGCCTTCTGTAGGACGGGTCTGACATCTGTGTTTTTCCATCTGTCCGGGTAGGTTGCTGTGAAGATGGAGGTGTTGAGGATGAGCTGGTGTGTTGCGTGCTGGTGAGGTGCTGCTGATGCATAAATGCTGAGGGTAGCCCACAGTTTAATTTAAGTTTAGGAGGGGTATTGCTTTAAAAATGGAGAGCTTGCCTGGTGTTCCCAGATGGGTAAGAAGTCTAGTAGGGCTCTGTCATTTGGAAAAACAAGCTATAGGAGTAAAGTTGTGCCATTGGAGAGATAGCCCCTATTGTAATTTGCAGTAATCAGCTCTTGGAGATCTCCTTCTCTGGCTTTAGAAAAAGAGCTATGTCAAAATCTCTTTCAAATCCCCGTGCCTGTGCTGGAGTGATCGTGAGACAATGGTGCACATTTATACTAGGGCACGAATTGTTGAAGGGTGAAAGTATGTGCTGTTGCAAACAGAAGAATGTGGACACCTTGTAAACGGTCCTTCCTTATAGCGAAAGAGGCAGCTAGTTTAGGTAATGTCCATGCCATGCCCTCGATGTCTTGCAGTCAACATTAGTCCAGGCTACTACAGTGGTGCTGGCACAGAGTGGGGGTGCTGCCATCAATCTTACATCACTGAAGTCAAGGGGACTGAGAAAAATCCAAACGTCAAACAAGAGCAAGTGTAGCATATGAGCCCCACCCAGGCAAGGGTATTGTGTGTGGCATGGGGTGCATTTTGGCACACACTAAAGCAAATACATAACTAAATCATGGTGTGGCACCATACTTTCTCTTAAAGGGAGCACATTTGCATTGAAAATCCCACTGAATATGCACAAACATGCAACTAAACTGATAAAATTAAAACGAGGTCGAAAGACAATGTTTTTATCACTTGTGCATCACCAAGTAAGGTGTCTTGATTTGTTTTGAACCTGGTAAAATTTAAATTTTAGAATTATACAAATTGTGGTTCATTTGTAATTTATTAAATGCTGATACATTTTCAAATATTTGTATAGTTCGTTTATGGATATTTAAACGTTGACTTCCTACAGTCGATTCTTTCACACTCCCTGTACCCCAGCAATATTGACACATCATTCCGTTTTCAAATGCCTCTCAATTTACAGTCAGAGAATCAAAAGAAAACACCAATCTCCATGTTAAAAAGTAAGTAGTAATATGTCAGAATACATAGCCGACCTTTGACCTCTGTCTTTGAAGGCATAGGAAATGAGAATATTAAAACGCATCTGTATTGTTCTCACCTTCTGAACCTCAGCATGATTATTTGGGAGTGCTAGAGCATCCTACTTCAACCCCTATGGGCTACTAGAATATACAAATGTATAGACCGGGCCACTAGGTGCTTTATTAGCACAGCTATGTATGCCAAGTGTGCTCACTCAAAAGCCACATGCAATAGATGAACGTGTTAAGGAAATATTATACATTCTTTTTAAACACGTAGAAGCGGGCTCAGGAAAAGGTGGATTGCCTTTAAAGCCAAAATGATCTTCCTCAGAGAGCAGCAGTATAAAAAAGGCAAGCCCAGCAGAAATAAATCTTCATCAAAACAAAGACAAGCATGCATTGTGCGTTGAGCAACAGACATCCATTGTATAGCGACAGAGTTTTGAATTTTTGCTCAGCACGATTGTGAGCCTAGGTCTCAAGTCCACGTCCTCCATTGACAGCCGCCAGCAACGCCACCTCCTTGCTTCACAGTAGCACACAAAGAATTTGATGTGGGATTCCTTAGAACTGGACTTGGGATGCCTTAGAACTGGGCGTGGGATCTGTTGGCGTCAGTCCAGAGGTATTGATCCAGCCTGGAATGCAGAGCTTCCCAACTCCTGCAAAGTATAGGATTCATCAAAATGCTAGGGATGGCGGAAATGTGATCCTGCACCCGTTGACCTCCTGATGACATCGCAAGGATGACCCCTTGGCCCTCAGGAGCCTCCAATGTGCATCTGAGTGGTTAGTGGAAGATGAGGGAGAAGAACCTACAGGAAGGAAACATGGCCGCCATACCCGCCTTACTTTCTATACATGCTGCTCCCTTAAAGCCCAAGGACCATGGTAGCAAGGCAGTGCCAGGGGTCCAAAGAGTAGGCAGGCCTGTGCTCTTACTCCCACCTTCCCTGGCCCTCTGATTGTCTCGGAGCTGTGTTCGCACTTCCTATTGACAGGGGATGGAGCAGTGTTTGTCTGGTCAAAGCTATTGGGCACCTTGTTGCTGCGGTAGGGTCGTGCTAGCAGAGCTGGGTTACTGCAACAACCATGCATTCATTATCTTTGTTTGTAAAAATATAATCACATTTTACTGCACTTCTACATCCACGAAAGGAGAAATCCAGGCTGTCTGATGTCTTTCCTGTACGACAAGAAATGGCTAGTTAAAACACCAAAATATTCTTTAAAATAAGACTGCTCATAATTTTATTTAATGATGATTTTAATAGAAAAACACCTCATGCATTTTTGCTCCTGGTGACTTGTTCGAAAGGTACCAAAGCTAAGCTTTCCCTCTGCACCAGGAAGCTGTCAGGAATTGTTCCATATGGCGGGGAGTTGGGCCTTTAGTTTATGCTTTGCATCTCTCTCTACTTTCCTCAATAGTGAACATGTTCTCCTTGTAGGTTCACTTTTCTCAGTACAGCAATCCCACCATACTTAGTGGACAAATCACTTATTCTACCCCTACCCGCGCTATATATACTAATTTAAATGAAAAAAAAACTGCAACCGCAGCGATCTTGAAAGGGTGGCGGGGGTGGCTATCTAGTGTTGTGGGAGGGATGAGAGGGTGGGGAGAGAGGGCACAGGAGTGTAAAGTATAAGATGCGTAGTTGTAAGCGGGTTGTAAAAGGGGGGTTGGCACAGTGAGATTAAGTGAAGGCAGGGCAAATGAAGTTGCCAACACTAAGTAAACAAAACACTTAACAGCAGAGGCAGGACAACACATAAAAAGTGCACATGAAGCTCTCTACACAGCCTGACGAGTACAACACATGTACTAGTGGCAGTCCTTATGGAAGGATACAAAATTTCAAAAGGAGGGACTACTAAGTGTATTCACCAATGAAAAGCCAGCATTTCTAAAGGACAGCAACAAGAACCAACGAAGAAGATGGGTGTTTTTTCAAGCCCATATCCTAGATACAGCATGTCTTGAAAAGACAGCGCAAGCGCTATCTATGCAAGACCCAAAAAAACACAAAGAAGGAGGAAGAGAAAGACAGGAAACTAGTGACAAAGAAAGAAAGCAGGCATCAACGCGAACCTTCAAGAGTTCGGTAAAGAGATAAGAAGTGGGAGGCAGTAGAAGAAAAAGGCCTGAAGTGGTATCAACACTCAGCATTCCAGGTATTTGACAGTGACCAGGGTGCGCCATTGGGTAGAACATTCCATAAAGGAGAACTTTATTGGGTCTGGTGCTTTCTGTGGATTGGCTAGCAGCTTGCCAGAGCAAGATGTCAAAGCTGTGTTTGGATTGTACCAACAGAGAAATGCTCACAGTAAGACAGGAGTCATTCAAAGTAATAATTAGCGGACATCACAAGGCATTTTTGTTTGGTTCTGTCTCTGAGATCAATATGCAGGGTAGTAGCTTCCATTGGTGCAGCAGGGGCAGTGTCATCAGTACCCAGACCCCTAGGCCCCCCTAACCTTGATGACTGCAGAATTTTTCTACCCGATGAGCAGTCAAAGAGGGCTTTTTCCTTGCTTGCAACAGGGCCATTGCATATTTGCTACGCTACTGTCAGGTCAGTATGAAGCGTTCCCTTCTGCCTAGGACAAGTTTTCCTTCTCAGTCAGGGTAACCAGTGCTAGATTTGAGCCAGTGGTTTCAGGTGCTCGGCACAGCACTTAATTGCCAACACCGGCACTTATGGCAGCTGCCATGTGGAGGCGCTGTGGAGGCGCTGTTTGTGTAATTAAAAAATGAACACAAAATAGGTGTTTACTAATTCAATATACATTGTAATCAATTAATACCTACCTCTCGAGCCATTCCTATATCTTTGGGGGCCTCGAACAGTCTGAATTGTCATACTTGTAGCAGTGTGATGGTTAGGTGTTGCGTTGGTACTGCCATTGGCAGCGCTGACAGCGACAAAGTGTGGTGCAAACTTCCTTGCCCTCCTGACGAGTGCCCTGGCACATTTTTTTTTTTTTTTTACAAATTGAGCACTGGCGGGTAACAGGACTAGAACGCCTTCCTGGGGATGCTGGACCCCAAGCAGTGCTGCTGTGTGGAGGACCACCTCAGTATCTGTGTGTTTTACAGTCACTCATGGAGCTGCTTTTGTTCATTATTCTCTCCTTTGTCTGTACTTTGCATTGCCTGCCATGTGAGTGTGGCACAGCCTGAGCAGTGTGTGGTTGTGTGTGTTGTCTGATTCTCACAGGCAGTTGTGGGAGTGTCAAGCAGTCCGCGAGGCTCCTAGTTCCTCAGCCTTCACCGGCCCTGTTACAATATGTGTCCTTCCATGAACCTACTTTCTATATTCCCTTCACGTTGCAGTCCTGCTTTCTCTTTTGCATTTTAAGTTGCTCTCCACTCACTCATGTGTCTTTTGTGTAATTTGCTTCAATAGCTTCATAAGTGCATCTATTATTTATTTTACTTTGTTTGGATTTCTGTAAAGAACTACAGCTGCCAGACTAGGAAGGAGAATGAAAGGGGCTGCTCCAGTCATCAGAGATGGGTTGCCGGATGCCAGGCAGCGGGTTGTCTTCTGTAGGCTCGCGTTGGCCATGCTCCTGCTGGCACTGGCCGCCTTTGAGTACGATGGATCGATGCAGCACATCTTGTGGAGAGGGCACAGTGTGCTAGCACTCGCTGTGATGGGGACCGTGGCCGGTTTGATACATCAGCCCAGTAGAGTAAGCATCGACCTTCGGGTGATTAATGACGTGGTCTGGGGATGTGGTCAAGGTGTTCACTAAAGGTTATTGGTATGTTTATGGGCCACAGCCATTACTTAACACTATTTATTCTTCAACCCAAAGAATTATTTTTAAGTCTTTGAAAGTGACCTGAGAGGTGTAACAGTGAAGAGCCCTTGAAGCTAGCTTTGGAGCACCTCAATGTTCATGGGCGCCACTTAGGAGTAGGTGGGCATAGCTGCTAGAAGCCCTGGTTTGGCTTTTACTTATCATCACTACCCCTGGTATGAGGAGGTGAGAATCCTCTTTATTTCTTTACTTTATGAGCCTTGCACTTCACCTGTTCCCTCAGCAGCAAATAGAAGTCTGTTGGGAGCGAAGGCTGAGTTAAAGGATCAAACTTGCGATATTATCAGACACCGCGGAGTGCGTAATGTCGCTTTCGCTGCTGGCATTTTGGTGACTCAACATCCAGTCTTTATTGTACCAGCCCAGATGGCAAATTGTTGACTTGGAGATGACTCTGGGTGTTTGTCAAAAGTCTTCTTGAGCTGGCACTTCCTGGCCATGGAACCCCCTGTGGTCTGCAGTTTATTCATGGAGCAGAAAAGGTTAAAAGAGTCAGAGCCTTCAAACCTGTCAGCGCTTATGAAGCTGTCAGAGCCTTGAGACAGTGGAGCCCGAGAAGCTGTCAGAGGCCAGCAAGCTTAGACTGTGGGAGCTGTGAAGCTGCCAGAGACTGTGAAACAGAGACTATCACAGACTGTAAAACTGTCAAAGCCCAGAAGCTTAGAGCCAGGAAAAATGACAGAGCTTGTGAAACATTCGTAGCATGTGAAGCTGCCAGACACTGAGAAACTTCCAGAGCCTGTGAAGCTATCAGAGCCTGTGAAGCTATCAGAGCCTGTAAAGCTATCAGAGCCTGTAAAGCTATCCGAGCCTGTAAAGCTATCAGAGCCTGTAAAGCTATCAGAGCCTGTAAAGCTATCAGAGCCTGTGAAGCTATCAGAGCCTGTGAAGCTGCCAGAGCTCACAAAAATGTTAGAGCCTGCGAAAATGTCAGAGCCTGTGAAAGTTTCATATCCCGTGAAGCAGTCAGAATAAATGGAAAGGGGACAACCCTTAAAGTCGAGCACCTGGGAGGGGGGAAGCATAAGGCAGAAAGGGAGGTCTGCCTTAGCCGCTGAAACTGACATCAATCCCAGAATTGGATATACAGTCTTGAAATCACTCCTATTGCAGGTGCTTTACTCAGGTCAAACCTCAGTGGCTAGGATGCTGATGAAGGTCCTTAGATTTCATTCTGCCTGTCTAGCCTTGGTGATCTTACAGTGGCTCCCTGTTCAAAAGATGACAGTGTTTAAAGCTCTCGGTATTACGTATAAAGCGCTTCAGGGGTCAGGTCCAGCCTACCTAAGAGAGACCTCCGAAGGTATGCCCCTGAGAGGGCTCCTCGTTCCGGCTCAGCCCCCTTTAAACTTTCCTCTTGGGGAGGCAGGAGCTTTGTAGTCTGTAACACACGGGCCTGGAACAAGCTTCCCTTGGAAATAAAACTGCCCCCTCCCTTTTGAGTTTTCGTAAGTCTCTAAAAACATGGCTTTCTCTCTACCTTGTTACTTAGCGCCAAGACGCCTCAGAGTATTTGTTTGCGCTCTATAAAAACTCAAAGCAAATCTAATTGGCTGCCAATAAATGACTTACTATCAACAAGCAAACAAATTCAAGACAACATCTACAGTCACACGAACACAAGGCTTGTCTGCACAAAACACAAGGAGAAGTATCGCCAAGATTCAGGCTGCTGCAACCCGAAGGAAATGAAGCATGTGTCCTTTCTTGTTTTAATAAAGGCTGAAATTGTTTCACTAAGTCGCTAAACCATGAAATTTGAATGCAAAATGTGTATTCCTTGCTCTTATCTGCCTCTCCTCCGGCCCCGGGTTCTCGGTGTGCTGAGTCTACGGAAAGCTGGCATCCTAGCATCCTCCACATTTGCTATTCTGAACCTGCAGGCAGCACATTCCTGCCCGGCCGGACATTCCTGTGATGAAAAGGCGAGGGCGCAGTGAAAGCAGAACCGAGGCGACAGAGCGCGCGCGGGCCGCGGGCTCTGCCGCAAAGGTTCGCAGGGGGCCCGACCCAGCGAAGGCAAGACACAAATCCAGGCCGCGCGCAAAGTGTTGGGGAATTATTCACCCTCCCTCTCTCCCTTCAGAATAAAAGTCTCCCTGAGACAAGCGCCCGATGGCTGCTTTGTGAACCCACAGGGGGATCAAGAGGCGAAGGATTAATCCCTCATCATCAAGCGGGATTTAACTCCACGAGGACGATTAGTTCCATTCCTCACTGAGCACAATATTGAGGGACCTGTTTCCGGACACCGATGATGAACGTCAATATGTCATTCACAAGCAGCCGTTCTCGCCAATATGTGTAACCCTCATCTCTACAGCACAGTACAACCCCTCGGAGTCCGATCTTATTCTGAAGCTTTTATGCTAATATTAAAAGATGAAGGTGCTCATCTTTAGCCCCCCCTCCCTTCGCCCCCCCCCCCCACTAACCCATCACCCATCAGATGAACAGCAGAAGTGGGATCTGACCCCATCTGCCAGAAATCTGGGAATTGCCTTTGACAACTTGCTGCCCATTCTTGAACATACAATTTTGTCATCCTTGCTGACATTCGTAGGTCTGGCCTAGAGATAGCTTTAGTTGTTTCTCTGGCTTTATGTAATAAAAAAAGACAACATACATAGAATTCGGTCAGCCCTTTCCATATATTCTACTGTTCAACTGTCTTTCAATTTTTTTCCACCAACCACAGGATACGGCATGGGGCAATGGGTCAGTCCACTCCAGTGATTGGGTCTACTGCGTTGTAAGAAGCGGGCATTTTGCCTGATTATGTATGTACTAAAAGTAGTGTACTTCAGTGCTAGGGCCAATAATTTATTGTGCCAATGCTTTTTTTCTTTTCAATATTTGTCATTTTTATTTTTTTAGTTAACCTTTTAATATTTAAGCTATGTCTTCAGGTTACAGTAATACAAAGCAAATAACGCATTTTCTTTGCACCAATAAAAATCACATTTTCATTGATATGTATAAGAACTAAAAAGCGTTCCTATAAGTGTTCTAAGTACATCTGCCTACTATTTATCACTGCAGTGCCCTAATAAAATTATTATATGCTATAGGTATATATTTAAAAAAAAAATGTTCTTGCAATCATATGGATGCCATGTTTAGTTAGTGACATTAGTGAAATGGTTTGTTTTTCATATCCCTTTTTTGGTCGAGCCTAGCAGCGCTTCTGCGCTGCTCTGCAAGGCTTCTTGTGACTTCTCCGTGTAGGTTTGACTCCTCCCACACATTGGATTGGCTTTTGCGTATGACTTACAGTAATGAAAGCACCCAAATGGCTAAAGGCATTTGTATGTCCCACATCTTTTCTAATGTTCACTCCCATGGCGTTTTGCTCTCGGGAGCGAGCAGCGGCGTGCAGGGTGGCAGCTGCATTCTTCGCGGGTCAAGTTACTATTCCCACACAATGCACCGGGCTTTCACTTGTTTTACGAGGCGCTGAAGGGTCTGTGTCTGCCAGCCGTTTTCCTCCTGCTTGCTCTGGGGGTTGAAGCGAGACTCTCTGCACTCTGCTAAATTATTATGGGTAAAATTGAAAAGAAGATAACACATTTGTTTTTGTCCTTGCGCCGTCAGGCCTTGTTGTGAATCCACTGCCACCATGTCTCTGTGCACAGGGATTAATCATTGCAGGGGACCAGGTTGGGTACCTCTGTGAAGGGCTGAAGGTAAACTTTCCTTGCAGCATTAACTGTCGAAACC
Source organism: Lissotriton vulgaris (assembly GCF_964263255.1). Lineage (NCBI taxonomy): Eukaryota > Metazoa > Chordata > Amphibia > Caudata > Salamandridae > Lissotriton > Lissotriton vulgaris. The sequence goes on along the minus strand of NC_141686.1, from coordinate 65,985,567 downwards.
AGGAGCGGACGTGACGCTTCTGACCCTGCCAAAAACAACGAGGCAGTCTCCTATTCACGTGGGCAATGAACCAGAGATGTATTTATTTGTAATTAAAATTTCCCAAGCAGGTTCATTTATTTATGGATGTGCAATGCTTGTATGTTTCTGTTTAAGCACGCTACGAGATAGCATATGCTTTTCTACTGGCTACCTTGTATACGTTTTCCCATCTTTTGTGCTTGCTGCCTGTGCACTTCTGCTTCTGCTCTCGTATGCTTCTCCCCCACACTCCATTACTTTTTGTCTGGGTACTTCTGCCCCCCAAACACTCGACGTTGTGCGCTTTCATTATTTTCTTCTGTGTGCCAAAACCTCCATGTTTTTCTCCCCACCCATGGGCCCTTCCTGCTGCCTTCTCTCGGCATTGCCACACACTTGCTTTAACCTACCTTGCTCTGGTTTCTTGCCCCCAACCTTTTTTCTTTCCCCCAACCTTTTATCCCATAAGGCGGCGCTCAAAATCAATATGCCTGTCTACACTCAGGATATGAAACGGAGCGGAACCTTTAAACTATAACGTTACAGCCCCAGTTCTTCACGGGGAAGCAGCCTTCTCACTACTGTCTCTGCCTCCACTTAGTAACAGTAAAACGGTGTTAATTAACAAAGATAAAATGCCTATTTGCAGTTGTTGCCACTCATAACATAATTAAAATGTACAGATTGATAGAGAAGTACCCCACTCCATTTGTGCTAACTTTTTTAATTTTAGTGTACCCATTCACCTTGGATCCATAAATAGAACAAGCATTTACAATGCAATGGTCTCGGCATTATTAAAGTTAGAGCTATTGGCATTGCTCATGACATTATTTTTATTTATGTTTTTGTAAATAAATGGCATTGTCATTTGCAATGCCAATAGCTTAATCGCTCGCAAATGCGAGACCTATTGCATTTGCACCCACACAGAGCCACACACACAAAGCCACCCACACACACATACAGAGCCACCCATACAGAGTCATTCACATAGAGCCACCCCCACACACAGCCACCTACAAAAAAAGCTACCCACACAGAGCCACACACACACACACACACATACCCACACACACACAGACCCACACACACACACAGACCCACACACACACAGCCACACACACACACACAGCCACCTAAAAAAAAAAGCTACCCACACAGAGCCACACACACACACAGACCCACACACCACAGAGCCACACACACACACACACACACAGAGCCAAACACACACAGAGCCACACACACACACACAGCCACACACACGCACACACAGAGCCACACACACACATAGCCACACACACACACACAGAGCCACACACACACACACAGCCACACACACACAGCCACACAAACACAGCCACACACACACACACACAGAGCCACACACACACACAGAGCCACACACACAGACACACACACACAGAGTCACACACACACACACAGAGACACACACACACACACTCACACAGAGCCACACACACACAGAGCCACACACACACACACACAGAGCCACACACACACACACACAGAGCCACACACACACACACACACACAGTGCCACACACAAACACACAGAGCCACACACACAAACACATTAGAATGAAGTACGAGTTTGGCACCTCTCTGCAACACAACCACTAGATGCCCCTAGAAAACAGAAGACTAGGCAATCATGCTCCAAACATGTTCATATGCCATCGTGATGCACACTCAGACACGCACCCAGTGTGTAGAGAGATGGAGCAATGCAGAATTCACACATTCAAAGGGAGCAGGGACGGGTCAATAGATACTTCTATAGATACAGCAAGGCCCGGATTTACTAAAGGTTTGTGCAAGAGATCTCGTAACAGAAGTAGCAGAGTAAATCAATTTTTGCATGAAAAATGCCAATGCAGTCAGGCCCAGGCAATCAGTATAGTGGTATATTGCCTGAAGTACCTATTAGTACTGGGGTTTTTTTCTCTGAATCACGCATCTTCCATGTCTGATGTCTGTGCTGCTGTCTAAACATAGGAATGTGTACTGGAGGATGTACAGCGAGTATACGCTAGGCACGGCTGGCTCACTTTTGGGCCATAATGAGAAGCTGAACACAATGCAGAACATTAAGAGTTATTAAGAGGACCAAGAGGCCTTTATGTGGGATCACTCCACTTCCACAAATGTACACTAGAATCATGAAATGGGTTTCCAAAGAGTGACATGGATGGTCACCTCCTCTGCTGTAAAATATAGGCATGTGCAGTGCTAACCCCCTGTCCCACTGGCTGTGTGCACAATCAGACACACACATTATGTGTAGAGACAGGGTAGTGCAAAATCAGAGACAAACTCTTAATGCAGGCATGGTGTAATACAGCACCTAGGGCAGTGTGCACCCACGTGAACCACCTACTGTATGAAACTCTTGTGGCTGTATGTATGCTTCCAAACAGTGCAGTGTTGGGGTGGCGCACACTCAGGCACATACCTAATATGAACAGAGCTGAGGTAATGCACACTCACTGTCACACTCCTGCTGTTTGTAAGTTTTTTGACTGTATATGCTCACCTACTATGAACAGATCTGGCTCTGTTCACTCTCGGGCACATAGTGCGCATGCTCAGCCAGTACACGCTTACAGACACATACCCAGTGTGCACATGCCTCATAGACACACAGCATGCTCAGGGCTAGAGAGGAGCTAACTCAATTCACAAACGCATGCCTAGTTTGAGCCAGTTGTGACTGTATGCATTCTCACATTTGCAGACCCAGTGCATGTAGGTATCCTGAACATGTGCAAATCAAGCAGTGTGCACCGGCAATGGTAGGTACCACAATGTGTGCGCATGTTTACTCAGCCGGGATCACTATATGCGCTTCTCACACCTACACAGATGAATATTTGAATGGCCAGCGCCCCCACCCAGCGTGGATAAAGAGAGACGCAGCTGTACAATCAGATATCACACCGGGCTTGTTGACAACGGGCCATGAGCATTTTGACACAGGTGGACACGAGTTCAGGCATTTAGTGGAGGGCTGCAATTGGTGGCGATTCCCAACTGGAAACAATCCAGGCCCCAACACACACACACTCAGTTGCACATGTAGTCAAGGCACAGCACACAGACCGGCACATTGACCTCCAACTCCAACTATTTTACATGTCACTTTAAAATTCCGTTTCAGCAGCTTCAGTTCTACTCATTTGAACAATCAACATGGGCCCTAGCAAACTGGGCCGCTTGACCTCAAAACAACAAAGATAGCTGCGTTCCTCAGAACTCTTTAGATAAAACTATATTTCACACAAGAGTACTCATGTGCACAGAAACACTCAGAATGTATAAAAAAAAGGAACGAGTAAATGTGTTCATTGTGAGAAAACCCCCAAAAACAACAGCAATTAAGAAATTCGTACTCCTCACAACAATAAAAATACACCTAATCGCCGACCAACTGCAAGTGCCAGATGTGCACTTTTAACAAAGCCCATCAGGACGGCAGTGTCTGCTCAAGCCGGGGCCTGAACTGAGTGACGCACATCTCTTCCAATGGCTAGCCTCCATTTACGAAGCTAGCCAATGGAAGAGAGAGGCGGGTTAAAGCCCCACTGTAGAAGTCATAAAATCTTCGGCTCCGCCCACTGCTTCGCAGTGCGACGGTAGCTTCGACCTAAAAAAGGCACTCATGTAATTTTTTAGGCGCATGTATTCTTGGTGTGCGCACCTGCAAAATGACATGCAGGTCGCTCAAGTTTTTTTTTTCTTTTTTAAAAGCCATGCTGCACAGTATTGGTGACTATACAACACAGCTTGAACCACTGGCAAGGGCAATAGGTCCCAAAGGCGAGACCTATTGGCTTTGCCAATGCTTGTTATTTATGTTGACCTATGTATGCAAAAAAAACATCGGGGTCTCTCAAAGGGGCGTGGCCACCGTAATTAAGCATGTGGCTTACAAATACTCTAAGCTTAAAATCTGTGCTTAGCAAAGTGTGCCGCCGGCAGGTATTTTGCTGCTTTTGTCATTGCATACTTATATATAATGTAACAAGTAACATTACACCTACAACCAGTCAGGACTATTGGCTTTATCAATGGTTGTTAGTTGCATAAGATAAATAAGCAACAATTACGGCTTTGTTGTTTATAACACTGAAAACACTTACATTCTGAAATGATGACGGTGAAAAAACTATAACGAGTCTCTTTGAATTTACATCATAGGCAGTGCAGGGTAGGACTGCTGCAGAGCTAAGATTTTTTCATCCTGAAGCTGATGGCAGAAATAAAGAGCCTGATAGGGATGCGTTTCAGCACCTGCTTTTTAAAACTGAAGGTGCTGAGCACTGGTAAGAACCCGGCCTACTTTAAGCCCTGGGAACATCCTGTATTTTGGCCTCCTAAGCATATTTTACAGCAAATCCAAATCATTCACAGTTTAGCTGCTTGACTTCCTTTGCACTTTACAGTGGTGGAAGGAAACTTGAGGGGGGCCACCTGCACGGTACATGGAGGGACCCGTTCAGTCTTAATCAGGAGATCTCAGGTCAAGGTACTATGCTCAGGGGGGGGGCCTGGAGCTTGGAGCCCCTCACACCACGGAGGCTCGGGGGCCTATGTTACGCCAACAACCCCATATGTTCTATCGCTGGCCACCTTAAAAATATGAATTGCCTTCCTGTGGTCAAGAGTCAATCCTCAAAGCTTTGTGCATTTGTCATTGTGACCTCCAGCACAAGGGCCTACTTGATTCCAACATGCGGTTACGTATATGGCAGGCATCTTATGACTGCTTCTGATTATTTATTCAAAGTGCCACATATCGAAAAGCCTCGAATGGGTGGTCACTTCTTTTTAGGCCTCACCTACCAGACAGCTTTTAACTGTCTGTAGGAGAAAGCCTCTTGTGGACCATACCAAAATCTTACAGTGGGCTTAAGACTGCCACGGCTTACCATTAGTCGGCTTTATTGGCCCTCTCAGTTGCTTACTTCTTATTCAAGGGTTTGCCTTCCTCTTCCTGTGTTTGTCCCACCCGTGGAGCATAGCTTCTTTACCATTCCTTTCATTCATTTTATTCTTCCACTGCTTCCATTCAGGGAACTACTTTTTTCTTTTTCTCTCACCACTCCATGACAGTGCACATGTTCTACTGGCTCTCATCCTTGTGTGTGCTAGTGCCTCCCCCCAAACACACTCACCCTACGTATGTTCCTTGTTGCTACATCATCCTCTCCCCAAGATCAACCATTTCTCGCTCCACCCTCTCCCTTGCTTTTCTATTTAAATATATTTTTGCTCCTCCCCCTTGCCCATCCTCAACCGCCTCAATTGCTTCTTGCCCCTTCCCAATCTCTGTTGCTTCCTCTGTCCACTCCGCCTGCCTACTCCTCCAGTTCCCCTAACACTAGGGTGACCAGGCGTCCCCGTTTTGCCAGGACGGTCCCCGTTTTTAACCAGCTGTCCCGAGCAAATTTCAAGAAATTTAGTTAATGTTCCGGTTTTTAGAGAGGGTCGACTGAAAACGGTGGGAGGTGTTTTTTATGTTTTACAAAGCAGGGAAAGTTAGCAGTTGTTTCAAGAAAGCAATTTAATTAACAGGCAAGCTACTGGGTTTAAAAATTACATTTTATGTATGTTCTTACTGCCTGTTCTGTAATTCTCTGCTGAGGAGCGCTCTCATCGCTTTAAGTAAAATTGTAGTCCTTCTTCTATTTTTGCGAAATGTCCCCGTTTTTGGCTTTAAAATTCTGGTCACCCTCCCTAACACTCACAGTCCACTAATATTTTTGTGAGGGTCTGACTGCTGCCATTTGCTGCCAGGCTGCTCCGCCTTACAGAAAGTGCTTTTACACAAGTCAGATTTCATTTGTTTATTTCATTGGCTTTATTTCATGTATCTTCCACCATCCTATATCTGTAAATGAAAAGAAATGGCGCACACTTCATTTCTTAGGCATGTACATAGGTGGTGATGCATGTATTAACCTTCGAAATGATGCGGCTGCCAATGCCATACATGTCAGTGACCGCTTATTTTTCTTTTGAACGATGCTGCACAGCATTGGCAAGAAATGATTTTTCAAATGCTACACAGCATCTGCAACAGCATTGGCAAAGCCAATAAGTCCAATAGGCGAGACCTATTGGCTTTGCCAATGCTTGGGCTTTTTTTTTTGCTAGCAATCCCTTAGCACTGAACGCCACTACCCTTTATTGGGGAAGAATTTTAAAACCGTTGTGGGTAGCAGTGCATTCCATAAATGGTACTCATTTATTTATTCATTCATGGGTGTACTTCCTTATGAACATCACAATACAGCATCATCATTTTACTGGCATTTAAAACTTTTGACAACAACCACACCGGCAAAAAAGACCCACTAGCTGAAGTTGTAAGATAGCTCAGTATGGCATAGGGATTGTGCAATAATAACCAGTGCTGGGGGACCAAAAACTGGCCTGGCACAAATGATCCAACGAACCCAGATCCCACCTTCTCCTCTCCTAATGTCTCTCTTCCCATCCATCCATTCGCACTCTCATTCTCTCACTCTTCACCCTCTATGCTGCTTTCTCTCACCTTCCACCTTCCACCTTCTTCTCTTTCTCTCTCTCTCTCTTTGAAGTCCCTGCCTGCTGAAATGAACTCCAGGGAGCTAAAGAAAGTGACAAAGGCATGAGGAGCGGTCCTTGGCTTTCAAACCCGCCCTCCAAGGGCACCAATCCCCCGGGAAATGCCCGGTGTAATACGAGGCCTGCCCGGCTCTGATAATCACTAGGAAGTCTTTACAGTGCTAAGTACTTGTTTCGTAGGCTACCATTCATACAAGGTGTGAAAGGCATTAAAGTCTCACATGGGAAGTGACATGAGGGGATGTCAGGAAGAGCAGTGTGTAGGTCCTTTACAGAAACAAAGATTCAAAGTATAATGGTCTGTCTTCTTGTTCTAGGAAAGTCAAAGAAAATGCAAACTTTCAATTTTGCACCTTTGGTACCATCTTACAACAAAACAGTGCCCAGCCTATTCTCTGAAAACATTTCCTGTTGGGAATGTTTGAGGCAGACCAAAATACAAATGGCAGCCTAGAAAAGTACAATTGTTACAAACAGGCTAAAAAGAGGATTAATGAAAATATTTTTTTGATTACTAAACCTGGCAATAGTTAAACCACAAGGAGCAATATGTTTGATTAAAAAATAAATGAAAGTGTATATCTCATTATGTAAATGAGACCTTCTAGTTCCCATCATGAAACCGATGTGTTGTACTATGTGTATGAATCATGCATCTCGGGCAGGAACACACAGACCTGTGAACCTACATAGGTCCACTGTGTGTCACATGATTTTAACACGCTTCACCCAGTCACTCAATGAAAAGATATTTCCACAAAGTGAACTCTAGAGTAAATTGGAAAACCTTTACACAGAGTTGGTTCCCAGTTTGCGTGTGGCGTCTCTGCATGGTAATAAGTGACTGACGGTTTTGCAACCAACTTGCAATGACATGGGAGACGGCCCCAACTACATATGTTTCTACTATTCTGGAGGGACGGAATGGTTGTTCAGCTGATAAGGCAGTGCCCGTGATCGAAAACACCATGATCACTTTGGGGCGTGGCCCTTTTAAGGTACTTCAGGCTACTCCCATGTACGACCACTAAGTAGAAATTTATTCCAAGATCTGTAGGTCTCGGCTCATGTTGCGATGTCACTACATCATGCTTATGCTTCCTCAGGATTGGAGACACTGAAATGTGTGTTCCTCATCCTTTCCCCAGAAACGTACTTTATTAAGCGATATTGAGAGCTCTACAATTCGACGCTGGATATAGCAGATCTTGTGATATTGTCTTATAGAGCAGTCTAACTCTCTCATTGTGCCTACCATTCCAGTTTGAAAAATTTAGAAATTTGATGGGGTTTGGCGTGTGGAGCTTAAATGATTGTGACAGGGCCATCAAAATTAAATCCGAATCCTGCTTCTGTGTTGGCAATATTGTAACAATTCTTTAGTGTCTAGACAACACAAGTAGCTTCCAAAACAAATGGCCAGCCCATTGCCTTCCTCACTCTCACAGAGGTGTATTGCATCACAGGGGTCCATCACAGGTTTGATCTTCCTATGGCATTTCTGGGCTGCATCTTCCCTGAGGATCAGACTGCCATCATATCCCTAAACTCTGGATTGTTTCCCCCCTCAGCCAAGATAGGGTCATGAGGTGATGAGGAGTCAGTCCATGGTTCTGAAAAGAATTATTGTACTCTAGTGCCGCTCCAATCCTGATCCATGGAGACAGAATAAAATCCGTCTGCAACAGAGCTCGCTGGATTAGCCACCTTAAGGACAGACACTTGTTTGAAGAAAGAGCCATGAGCTGTTGGGGCTCACTCTAGGCTCTACATAGATATGAGAGGACTGTCTCATTTGTCTAGTGGGCCCCTGGAGTCAGGTTCATGATAATATTAATTGCTTTTATATGGTCCTCAAGCACCAACTTGTTTCTTGGTGCTCGGGAAATTCCAGACAAGGCAGGCAGACTAGGAGAAAGCTTTTTAAAGAGCCAAGTCTTTAGTTTTCTTCAGAAATTCATGACCTTTGGTTCCAAGTGTAGATGTCAAGGCAGTGAATCCCAAAGTGGGTGCTAGAACTAAAAATCTAAGTCCTCCAGTTGCTCCAAAACGCGGTTTCCTAAATCTCAAAATGCTTAGGAAATTGGCAGATGAAGAATACATCTCCCCAAAGAGGGCTTATCACTTCAGTCTATGAGCTATGAATTGTGGGCCCTGAAAAATAAGACTAAAAACTTTACATTTGGCACAGTGCGCTGTAGGGGTCCAATGGAAGGGTTTTAAGTCGGGGCTGGCACGAGTACACCATGGAGGAGTGAAGACCATGTGGGCTGCTGATTATGGATAGCATGTAGCCTGTGCATGAGCGTTCCAAGCAGGTCAAAGTAGATTGCGTTTGCATATTATAGCCTGGAAGAGATGAGCACCATTAGGGCATCTTGTGCAAAATATTTGTTTTCCGACACAGGAGGATCACCAAACCCTGGAGCTATGCCATCTACTGATCTCACTGTAATGTTCTGTAAAGTAGGAGGGACTTCAGGGGTAGGTCTCAAGCACCCGCGAGATTGTAAGGACTCCATTCCCCTGTGATTGTCTCTTTTTACTGAAAGTCATGCCCCAGGAGAACACGTTTTGAGATGGTTTCTCAACTTTCTCCCGCTGATGCAACTGAAGCAAGAAACTAAATTAAGCTGCTGCTGCTGTGCTTGCAAAGCTGGCAAAAGTCCACCACGGTCACTGTGAGGGCTATCTCATGGGTGGGCCCCCACCCTGGGTGGGCCCCCACCCAGAAAATTGTCTTCTTAGGGTGTCACATTTCCCATGCACCCATAAATCCTTAGGACACTGATTCCCACCCCATTGTGTGGTAATGTGCGCTCTCGGACTACGAACCTCCACAGACACGTTTTAAGTTATTCCACGGCCGCTAAGATTCTGAATGAGTGGCCCACTTAGACCGTTCCGGGCATGGGGGGTACAGATCCAGCACACCTTTATTCTCACACTCCGGCTGTTTATTCGCTATTATTTCTCAGACTCATGGTAGAAGAGTTCCTTTTGCTTTAACCTCACCTTCTACCTTCTGAGGCCACCTTGAAGCAACCATTATACACCGGCCCCCCCATTGTGGCGCCCGGGTCTTGCAAACTCGCCCCAGTTATGTTGTGTTTGTTGGACTGGAAACCAAGCTGATCCTGTCATTCCGCTTAGTCTTACAAGGACTGTACTATTGCTATTAGCTGTAGACCCTACAACCTTTCTTCGATCCACTGCATATTTCCTTCTACAAGGGCCCCAGAAGTGATCACCAACATGCCCAATAATATGGATAAAACAGTGGGCACCATGAGAGGGAATGTCATAGTTTGCTGAACTTTTGTATCAACCTTTTCTCCACACAGGTCAATGCAATCAATCCTGTTTGTTCAATTCATTTTTTTTTTACTTTAACAACAACAACTTTATTGTATGATTAATTAAAATCCTTTACAAAAAAGGCAAAAAGTGCAAGTTTAGAAAAGATAATAATAAAATACATAAAATCTAAATAAATCAGCATGTTTAAAATGCAAAGATAAAATAAAGTAGCAGAACACAAGTGACTTAGTACCAAAAAGAGAAAGGGAATAAAACCCCAAAAAACAAGCAGTACAGGTGGTCTTTACAGATAACAACAGCAGCTGGGCAAGGTATCTCTTGATTGCCAAACAAACATTGGGAACATCAATCGAACCTTCTACAGACATACCATTAACAAAGTGCAGTCTACAGATTCTGCTAAAAAAGTGTGTCAAGAACATCTCGAGGCAACAGGACCTTGAACGGATCAGATCAGTCCTGGGTGCAGAAAGCCTTGCTAACTCACATGAAAGTACTACATGTCAGCCCTACTTAAAAGCAGGTCTTGGAAGGCAAGCCCTACCAAATATCATGAGAGTAAGGTTCTTAACTTTGCCTATACAAGACTATAGAGCCCACTGGAAAAACTGGTCATTAAGTGGCTCCGGCTGTTTCCTGTATCAACACCACACAGAATCTGCAGAGCATGTTATTTGCCGATGCCCAGCCTTGATGTCCCCAAGGCGCTTGGATTTAAGAACCATGCTTCTACATCACAGCGTTAGATCATGTAAGGAGGCCTTAAGGCATATCTACACCACCACGTTCCCGATGGAGCTGGCACTAATTGGGAAGTTTTATGCGGCTGCTGGAACGCTCATACGATCAGCCAGAGAAGTGACAGTTGAATAAACTATGCTTCAAGTACCACTGACACTTGTAATTACTTATCACCGCATTTTTAATAATATACATGTCTATTCTAATTTTTGGTAGGAACAGGACGCCCCCTGCAGTTTTGCACATCCTCCGCATGTCAAATTCTGCATGCGTTGTCTGTTTGTTCAATTCACAGGTTTTTCTACGTGGTTGTCCTCCATGCCTTTGTGTGGGTGTGTGCCAGTTGTGTGCCCCCTGCCAAGCATTGTTTTCAGATGTCTGCTTATTCAGTTCTTATTTAAAGGCAGCCACCTGGTGTTTGCATACAATAATCAGCACTAGATTATTGAATAGAAAACCAAGTGTAAATAAATGCATTTGCAGTGATGAAACATAACAAACACATCAACGTAGGGTACCTGAAAAAACGTGGCGATAGGCCAACAACAGAAATATAACGTTTCTGATTCATTATGCTTTTTTACACTTAGCTCAATTGACTGCCTGGGGGGCAGGTTCACTCTCCACAGCCTGGGAGAGAACCTCCCCTGGAGGAGACCAGCTGTTGATTATGTCGTCGTCATGAGTGAGGCCCTGGGGTAAGGTTCGCCTGCTGCTGATGCTGGATAATCACAGGTACCCTGGATCTCCCAGAGATTCTTCACTTTTGACCCAATGGAGTGTTTTCTCTCTCTCTGCTAACACCGGCTCTTGACGGGAGCTTGGGTAGACCTTGGGTGATTCAGGTCGTGCTCTGTTTGCGTACTCTACTGTGCGCATAGGGCATTGGTGGATCAGCAGTCGCACCTCGGAGGAGCGTCACCCCACTAAGAATGAAAAATAAAATACAATAAAACAATGTTATTGTTGTTTTATTTTTCACTGGCAGCTGATGCTGCCGAGGGTAGGTCGGGGCCAGAAAATCCTAGCGAGATGCTGGGAGGAGGAGTAGAGGGCACTTGTAAGTGAGTGGTCTGTTTGGCCGGCCATCTTAGGCCAGCCAAACAGACATGCGCACTTGGATTCCTCCAACCCAGTTGTATTATACAGCTGGGTTGGAGAAATGGTACAGGCTCCCAGTCTCTTTGAGAGCGCCTAACCAGGCCGCTCAGACCATTCAAGGTGCTATTCTCACAGCATGAGAGCAGCGTCTGGATCAGGTGTGGAGTCTGGGAGCCTGTGCTGGCCCAGGACTTCTGGAAGAGGAGCACTGAGGCGCCCAGCAGACGAAGCGGCAGCGGAAGAAGCTGATCAGTGCATTGTTTAAAATGATATGGCCCAGTGCTGGCCAACCTTTTTATTTTGGCAGCAGCTGCTGCTGTGGTTGACTGGTCCAGCTGATGCCTGCTCAGACCAATCTTCCTCTTAATCCATTGCTTTGGTCTGATGCTTCATTTGGCCTCAGCAAGTCCATCTCTCTGCAGGGACACATATTGCTCACTCATTCCAAATGGGGGCGGGGATAATTGAATCAATTCCTCCAAATGAGCTGTTCTTTCTGTTCACTTCTCCATGACTCAGAACACTGGTGCCTTGCTAGCATCAAGCTACCCCCTGAGGATGGCAAGACAGAGACACATCTGTGCACCGAGCACCTAGAAACCTGCAAATTCCCACTATTAGGAGAACTCGATCTTGTATCTGTAGCCTATGCCTCACTTGAGACTGCATAAAGGGAAAGAGGCCGCCTTTCATCAGAGGCATCATTGCATCTTTAGCCCCCATCTCTCCTGGGGGTTCATCCAACTAGTCACTGCAGTGGAACCGGTTGGTTTTGCTTCAACAGTGGCTTCCCATCTATAGGATTTCAGTAGACTCCAGGTCACCAAGGCCTTTTGGCTCCAGTCCTGGCTTCTCATTTACCAAGCCGGCTCTCTCTGAGAGTTGTATTGTTTATTCAATTCAAATGACGCAGTTGAATGAACACATACAAAAATGTTTTGTATAAAGAAATCCCAGGAATGAAGAAGTTGTGCAACTCATAAATGGGAGTCCTCTTGTAACCCTACTTATCTGGCACCATACATGACCCTATTCTTCTGTACCGCAATGAGTCAAAGACACGCAGTCTGCTGGATACAATACCTGCCGTCTGATCTGGGACTTGCAGGTTCACTTTACATATTCTAAGGGTAGATTTAAAGGACTTAAAAGTCTCAGTTTGCAAAATGTTATTGACTGAAGGTATCACACATGGCATTGGGCCCGTTCTTACAATAGTTATAATAGTAGTCCTTTCCAATGGTAATACACCAAATCCAACATTGTGTTAAAAAGGCATAAAATGTCATGAGACAACAATGTTGGAGCTGCAGTTGTGAATAATATGCAGAAACAGGAGTTCCTCTGATATTGTGGATCAGGAGTACATGAGGAGGAAATGTGGAGGCTACGGTTGGGACTCTGGAAGGCGGGGGGAGCTGTTCACAATGGTAAATTTAGACCTGGAGTCTAAGTGTAGACCGTAAGTCTAAATTTAGACCTGAAGACTAAGTTGAGACCTGAACTCTTTATAAGTCTAAGTTTGAACCTGAAGTCTAAGTTTGAATTTAAAGTCTAAGTTTGAATCTGAATTCTAAGTTTAGACCTGAAGACTTAGTTGAGACATGAAATCTATATAAGTCTTAATTTGAACCTGAAGTCTAAGTTTGAATCTGAAGTCTCAGTTTGGACCTGAAGTCTAAGGGGCTTATTATCATGGCGGGCGGATTGCCACTGCCCGACCAGCGGTGGTGATCCGTCCGCCAAATCTCACCGCTGGACAGCCATTTACCCCCTGCCACATTAGCATGGCGGGGGGTACGGCTGCGGACGGAAAGTCCGTCTGCCGCATTTCCGCCTGCAGGCAACCGTCGCGATTGCCTGCGGGGCAGAAAAGGCCCATAATATGGTGGCGGTGCTTTGCAGGCACCGCCATCCATATTACGATGTGTGCGGGAGAATACCTTTCCATGGCTGAGACTCGGCCATGGAAAGGCATGCGGTGTTCACTTTGGGGGCCCGTTGCGGGCCCCCAGGAGGATGGAGGGCTGCACGTAGGCGGTACCTATTGTACCCCCCTACATTGGCACACACAAGGTGGCAGGCACATTGTCATGCCAATGCACAACATGCATATTCAACATTGTGGCAGGTGCTGCTTACATGAATATGCGGGATGCGACCACCAGGGTGGCGGTCGCATCATAATTGCCTCTGGGGGTCGGTCCCGTTTACCGTTTGCCCGTCATTGTAATAGGCCCCTCAGTTTGGACCTGAAATCTAAGTTTGGACCTGAAGTCTAAGTTTAGATGTTACATTTTGGGTCTAAACTTAGGCTTTGGATCTAAAATTAGACTTTAGGTTTAAATTTCGACTTACGGTCTAAACTCAGACTTCTTGTCTAAACTTAGACTTCAGGTCTAAACATGTCTTAGACTTCAGGTCTAAAGTTAGTCTTAAGGTCTACGTTTACCTCGGTGAATGGGGCCCTGTATGTCTACAACTACCATTCTCAATCTTCTTGCATACTTGCCTTCTGGTCCTATGTCACCGTGCACAGCAATTCTAGTGAGTTTTGGGCTGTTAGCCAACAGCAAATCGCTGGTATTTGTGGGGCAAAACTTGTAATAAGAAAGTTGAAACTGGTACTCCAAGAGTGATACTGTGACATGGGGTTAGTTACAGCTAGGTTCCTGTACATGGGGTCTTCAAGCATCCAGTGCACTTTAAGAACTGCTGGGCAATGTGCTGTTCAAATTATAGTGAATACTATTTAATTGCAGCAACAAAGCCCACGTTTAGAGGTGTTCATTGAATGTGCGGTTATGCAAGAAATCTGTACCCATGTAAACAGATAAAGGGATAATATTACTTCATATTTGACTGAAAACAGTGTTTCTATGAGTTTGTGTTGCATTTATTGATGAAAATATGTTTTGGTAATGTCAACACCCTGTTTACCTGTAGTGTGGTTCTACCCAGTATTTTTGATACAGTAATACCACATCAGCTTAAAGCTGATAGAAGCATCAATTGTGCTGTAATCTGTTTACCGCACACGTTCAATGTTCTGTAATGAAGTCTTACATCGTATATCTAATTATTTATTATTATCCGTGGATAGTGGTAAATCTGACCTTAGCAGTATTTTATGTTGGTAAACATACACCTTCATTTTTATGTAAATGTTCATGTGGTATATAGTTAAAATACTTTACATGGTGCAAACTAGGCTTTTGAGGGGCATTAAAGGAAAGATAGAGGTAGACTGCTTGAATTAATCGCGGTCACTGGTAATTACTCTGGGTTGCATTCCATTTCATCATTTTATGCACAATTTGCCACTCAGCCTGGGGCCTAACAGGGCCATGGACATTGCTCCGTAGGTCATACTTACTGCTTGGTCAGCTCAGAAAAGAAGCATGTAGGTGGTGATAGTCCTAAATTGCGTATATGTATAGAATACCCTCTGCTCCTTCACTACATTGCTCCTTGCCACAAGGGCATGGAGTCAGCTTGCTTTCATTTGACAACCAACTGGACTATCACAACTGAAAACAGAGATTTGTCAAATTAAAGCCCAGAACAGGGAAAGTTTTAACGTTGTGATAGGCATTATTTTATTTTATTTGTATATAGAGTTTTATATAGCGTGAACTCGACCAGAATGTATCAGAGCACTTTACATAGACGAGAAGGTAACAACTGGTAAATACACTTACATGGAGTAGGCAGGAAAAAAATCCAGCAACAGTATACCAATAAGTACATGATAAACAATAGCAGTTACACGTGTTACATATGGAGTAAGTGCCATCCAAGAGGAAAAAGCACCGACACACACCAACAGTGCATATAAAGAGTTCACAATAGGTAGCAGGAAGAGTATGGGGTAAATACAATCACATGGAGTGGACAGAATTATCTAGCAACAGTATAACAACATGCATAGGATAAACAGAGGCAGTTGCACAAGGTGCATATGAAGTAGCTACAGTTACAAGGGGTAACCATTCAATATTTTGACATTGCTTGATGGAAGGATTCATAGAAGGTTCCCCAGGAGCAATTCTCAAGACTAACAACTAGATGTTTTCATCAAGGTGCCTAGGAGAAAAGGGCATAGGTGCCAGCATTATATCAGACGCCATTATAGCTCTGGAGCTATCCGTGGTCCTGAAACTCCCAAGGATAACATTGATCAATTAGTTTTCCTACGTGATGTGCCCGAATTAGACAGAACCAACCTAGGCGGGATCCTAAGATAGTGACTAAGACAAAAAACGGTTCTTGTAGTGCGCAGAACCCATCAAAATTATCTGAGCCTGAGCAACTTTGGAACACACTATAGGAAATGACACCAGGTGGTCTACAACGAAACAGTGTGTTACGTGATACGTAAGCACATCCCTGTATACGGGCACACTTGTAGAGTTCAGCGTCGCTGATTCAAAAAATAGTTCAAATTGGAAGGTTTTCAAAGTTTATATATATTTAGTGCATATTCAAGATATCCATTGTACAGTGGCGTTACATCACGCCATATGTTCCATTGACAGTAATCCAATGAATAGTATTGCAAGGTATGCTCCAATGCATTTCGGACTCGTATAGTCCTTTATCAAGGAGCACTGTGGGAAGGATACAATAACTGCATGTTAGATCAACGGAAAAATGAGCAATTAACAAGTTGTGTGCGTGCAGTCAAAAACGCGTGGGTGAAGGAACACCAAGAAAAAATACCAAGAAAGAAGTCGGTGCATGCGGTTCAAGAAATGGACATTAAGGCATGCGATCAAAAAAACGGCAGTTTGTGAGCCGGTTTGTCTAGGTGGGGGAAGGTGATATTCAGAGTGACCATGCATGGGGGTAACTACCATTGTGTGAAGCGTTAAATAAATCCTAAAGGCAGCGCTAGTTGGGAGAGTGATCGAAGACCAGGACGACGATGAAACGAGGGTGATTGAACAAAATGGAAAGAGTCTTACACTTCCACTTTTAACGAGCGGCTCACGTAGTGCTGCAAACAAGGGGGAAATCAATCAGCAGTTGTCACAAGCGGAGACGCTTGTAAAAGGATAAACAAGCCGTCAAGCGGTCACAATAACTTACTGTGTGGGGTTCGAAGAGGTGGACTACATGACTCGAGCTTCACGGAGGTACTGCGAAGTTCGTGGTGAGGGTAAAGAATGTTAGAAATAAAGAACAGACACCCGAGTGAACGTGAAACCGTGGTGGCCATCTTGTAAAGGTGAAATAAGCCGTAAAATGAATAAAAAAGTAATAGCAGGTACAAGTCACAATATACATGTAGAACGGGGGTTCAATATATCAAGCAATCAGGTTATAGATAACAACTCAGTTCGGTTCTGTCATTGAGCCCAAAGGGCTTGAGAGATTGGAGTTTGTAAATCCACGATGTCTCCCGTTGTAGGAGGGTTTTGTTGTTGTCTCTACCCTCACAGTGGGTGACCATTTCCAGTACCAAATATTTCAACTGGGCTATGCTGTGTTGTGCCTCGTTGAAATGAGTAGCCACAATGGACTTAGTGTTCTTAGTTCGGATGTTTGACTTGTGCTCATTGAGTCTGATTTTTATTTTTCTGCTGGTTTTGCCTACGTAGATCTTCCCACATGGGCATTTCAGCAAGTAAATCAGGTTAGCCGAATCGCAGGTGGCATCAACTTTTAGAGGAATCTCAAAACCTTTCATGGGATGATGTATGACGTTGCCCACTATGACATTATTGCAGTTGCTGCAGTGATGACAGGGACGCGTGCCTGTGTGTTTCCTTGGTGTATCAGTGGGTCTTGATAAGATTTCTCTGATGTTCATAGGACAGTTGTAAGCAAAGATGGGGGGATCTTTGAAAAGGTTTCCAAAATCCGGTTCCGACGATAAGATGCGCCAGTGTCTTAATATGATTTTTTTGTAACATTTACTCACAGTGGAGAATTTGGAGACCAATGTCAATCTAGGATTGAGATCCTTTTTTCTGCTTTGCAAAGCTTCAGTCCTTGGGATGGTGAGTGCTCTGTTTTGTGCATCCTTAATGATGTTGTCGGGATAACCTCTAGTGGAAAACCTAGAGGCCATGGTTTGAATTTGGGAGTCTCTCCTATGTTCATCTGATACTATCCGGGTAACTCTCAACATCTGGCTGAATGGAAGATGTCTTTTTAAAGATTCTTGATGGAAACTACTATACAGTAGAGTATTGTTGCGGTCCGTTTCCTTGCGGTATAAATCGGTTTCAATGCCATCTGTGGTGATTTTTACAAGTACATCCAAGAATGTAATTTCTGTGGCTGAAATATTCCAGGTGAACTCAATACGGTCATCTCTGGTGTTCAGTGTAGATAAGGCTAATTCCAGGTGTTCTCGGGATTCTTTCCAAATAAAGAAAAGGTCATCTATATATCGAGCATATAGTATGAGGTTGTCTTTCCAATCCGTGTGGTTTTCAATGTAGTTTGCTTCAAAGTTGCCCATGTAGATATTGGCGTATGTCGGCGCGGCGCAATTGCCCATTGCCATCCCAGACATTTGTAAATACCAATGATCCTCAAAACAAAAATAGCTGTGATACAAAGTAAAGATCATGAGCTCTAAAATGAATGTTTTCAAAGAATCTGCAATGTCCGATTTTAGTAAGGCTGATTCAATAGCCTCGATGCCCCCAGCGTGGGGAATAGAGGTGTATAGACTCTTAACGTCAGCGGTACATAGTAGTATTCGTTCATCTTTCTTGATTTCAACAGAGTTTAATTTATTGATGAAGTCAGTGGTGTCACGAATGTAACTTTTCAAATTGGTAACCATGGGTTGCAAGTGGCGGTCAATAAATTTGCCTGTGGGTTCGTGGATTGACCCCCGTGTAGACACGATGGGCCGGAATGGAGGATCCATTAAGTTCTTGTGTATCTTTGGCAGCATGGTGAGAGTAGGACTTTTGGGATAGTCCACGGTCAGATATCGCTTGGTTCTATCATCAATGATATTGTTTTCTCTTGCTGTGTCGACAATATTGAGTAGCATGGTTTTGTACTCTTTTGTCGGGTTGCTCTCAAGTGGCTGGTATGTTTGGACGTCTAAAACGTGTTCTCTGGCTCTGCAGGTGTAGAGATCCGCATTGAGGATGACTAAGGCACCACCCTTGTCAGCTTTCAAACATTTGATCATAGTGTTATTAGCGATGTTCTTCAATGTGTCATGTTCCTTGTTAGTGATGTTCCTTCTTTTGGTTTTTTTGAAATTAATCTTGGCGATGTCCTGACGGACTAAAGTTTCAAAATTGTCAATACTCTTGTGGCTGCTTGGAGGCATATAGTTGCTTTTAGGTCGTAGGCCCAATAATTGATCAGGTTTAGTTTCCACAACTGGTTCCAAAACTTTTTCGAAAAAGTGCTTTAAGCGTAGTTTTCTAGTGAGCTTAAATGTACTGACTTCTAATTCAAGGAGGTTGGTGTTGTTGGTTGGGATGAATGACATACCCTTTTGTAATGTTTTAATTTCGAAAGGTGTAAGATTGGTATCAGAAATGTTTATGACTAACGATTCTTTCTTGTCTTGGGTTTGTTCTGAGGTTGGCTCTTCTCGTTGTCTTTTCTTTGATCTTTTGCCCCGTCTGGGTCGTCGATTCTGTCTGGGCCTAATTCTAAAAAAGGCTCCGTGGTGGTTGTCGATGAGGTGGATGCTTGAGCTGGACGCTCTTTGGAGGTTGTTCGTTCACTTGGTTGAGGTCTTGGGGGACGGTTGGTGGTATCGCTATCAGATGATGAGGTGTCAGTGTTCTGGGAATATGGTTTGTTTCTTCGTCGTTGGGCGTAAACTTCCGCCCAAGTATAAACTTCCCCAAGTTTGTAGTCTAAAATGTCACGCCTAAATTTGCGTAACTTACGTTCGTTGATTTCCCTGGTGTGACGGTCAATTTGTCGATTGATGTCTTCCAATGTGGTGTTTAGTTCCTCAGGGGTCATAAGATCTTTAAGTTCGCTTTCGGTGGTGGTGATTTCCAAAGATAGTTCTTGGAGGATTCCTGACAGTTCCTCTATAATTAACAAGATTAAATCCAAGCTACACTTGTTTAGGATAGCGTACCATCTATCAAGGAAGGTTTTAGAATTCTTGCATAGGGAAGGTTTTAACGCAATGCGTAGGCCGCGGGGAATACGGAGTGATTTGTGATACTTGATGAGGGTATTCGCGTGGAGTTTTTGGTTCACACGACGTTTCGATAAGTACAGTAGTTGCTTGAGACATTGTTCCTTCGTTCTACTCGAAGGTGTTTGAGTTAAATCATCGTTGATCAATGCATATATCCTTTCCGTTGCGTCAGAATCAAATGCCAATGTTTCGGCATGGGCTTCAGTGGATTTAGATATATCTTCGTATTGCATCTTAAAGATGATCCGGAGGGCGTGCTGCCAGCCTACAAGGCAGTGGGATATAGATATAGAACTAGAGAAGAGGCTTGGGCGCACAGCAAACGTGGGATAAACACAAATTGTGAAGGGCGGTTGATGAGATGGGACAAGTAAAGGTGCTCCAACAGGTGACGTAACTAGCCAATACGTCCAGAAATATAACGAAACAGTGTGTTACGTGATACGTAAGCACATCCCTGTATACGGGCACACTTGTAGAGTTCAGCGTCGCTGATTCAAAAAATAGTTCAAATTGGAAGGTTTTCAAAGTTTATATATATTTAGTGCATATTCAAGATATCCATTGTACAGTGGCGTTACATCACGCCATATGTTCCATTGACAGTAATCCAATGAATAGTATTGCAAGGTATGCTCCAATGCATTTCGGACTCGTATAGTCCTTTATCAAGGAGCACTGTGGGAAGGATACAATAACTGCATGTTAGATCAACGGAAAAATGAGCAATTAACAAGTTGTGTGCGTGCAGTCAAAAACGCGTGGGTGAAGGAACACCAAGAAAAAATACCAAGAAAGAAGTCGGTGCATGCGGTTCAAGAAATGGACATTAAGGCATGCGATCAAAAAAACGGCAGTTTGTGAGCCGGTTTGTCTAGGTGGGGGAAGGTGATATTCAGAGTGACCATGCATGGGGGTAACTACCATTGTGTGAAGCGTTAAATAAATCCTAAAGGCAGCGCTAGTTGGGAGAGTGATCGAAGACCAGGACGACGATGAAACGAGGGTGATTGAACAAAATGGAAAGAGTCTTACACTTCCACTTTTAACGAGCGGCTCACGTAGTGCTGCAAACAAGGGGGAAATCAATCAGCAGTTGTCACAAGCGGAGACGCTTGTAAAAGGATAAACAAGCCGTCAAGCGGTCACAATAACTTACTGTGTGGGGTTCGAAGAGGTGGACTACATGACTCGAGCTTCACGGAGGTACTGCGAAGTTCGTGGTGAGGGTAAAGAATGTTAGAAATAAAGAACAGACACCCGAGTGAACGTGAAACCGTGGTGGCCATCTTGTAAAGGTGAAATAAGCCGTAAAATGAATAAAAAAGTAATAGCAGGTACAAGTCACAATATACATGTAGAACGGGGGTTCAATATATCAAGCAATCAGGTTATAGATAACAACTCAGTTCGGTTCTGTCATTGAGCCCAAAGGGCTTGAGAGATTGGAGTTTGTAAATCCACGATGTCTCCCGTTGTAGGAGGGTTTTGTTGTTGTCTCTACCCTCACAGTGGGTGACCATTTCCAGTACCAAATATTTCAACTGGGCTATGCTGTGTTGTGCCTCGTTGAAATGAGTAGCCACAATGGACTTAGTGTTCTTAGTTCGGATGTTTGACTTGTGCTCATTGAGTCTGATTTTTATTTTTCTGCTGGTTTTGCCTACGTAGATCTTCCCACATGGGCATTTCAGCAAGTAAATCAGGTTAGCCGAATCGCAGGTGGCATCAACTTTTAGAGGAATCTCAAAACCTTTCATGGGATGATGTATGACGTTGCCCACTATGACATTATTGCAGTTGCTGCAGTGATGACAGGGACGCGTGCCTGTGTGTTTCCTTGGTGTATCAGTGGGTCTTGATAAGATTTCTCTGATGTTCATAGGACAGTTGTAAGCAAAGATGGGGGGATCTTTGAAAAGGTTTCCAAAATCCGGTTCCGACGATAAGATGCGCCAGTGTCTTAATATGATTTTTTTGTAACATTTACTCACAGTGGAGAATTTGGAGACCAATGTCAATCTAGGATTGAGATCCTTTTTTCTGCTTTGCAAAGCTTCAGTCCTTGGGATGGTGAGTGCTCTGTTTTGTGCATCCTTAATGATGTTGTCGGGATAACCTCTAGTGGAAAACCTAGAGGCCATGGTTTGAATTTGGGAGTCTCTCCTATGTTCATCTGATACTATCCGGGTAACTCTCAACATCTGGCTGAATGGAAGATGTCTTTTTAAAGATTCTTGATGGAAACTACTATACAGTAGAGTATTGTTGCGGTCCGTTTCCTTGCGGTATAAATCGGTTTCAATGCCATCTGTGGTGATTTTTACAAGTACATCCAAGAATGTAATTTCTGTGGCTGAAATATTCCAGGTGAACTCAATACGGTCATCTCTGGTGTTCAGTGTAGATAAGGCTAATTCCAGGTGTTCTCGGGATTCTTTCCAAATAAAGAAAAGGTCATCTATATATCGAGCATATAGTATGAGGTTGTCTTTCCAATCCGTGTGGTTTTCAATGTAGTTTGCTTCAAAGTTGCCCATGTAGATATTGGCGTATGTCGGCGCGGCGCAATTGCCCATTGCCATCCCAGACATTTGTAAATACCAATGATCCTCAAAACAAAAATAGCTGTGATACAAAGTAAAGATCATGAGCTCTAAAATGAATGTTTTCAAAGAATCTGCAATGTCCGATTTTAGTAAGGCTGATTCAATAGCCTCGATGCCCCCAGCGTGGGGAATAGAGGTGTATAGACTCTTAACGTCAGCGGTACATAGTAGTATTCGTTCATCTTTCTTGATTTCAACAGAGTTTAATTTATTGATGAAGTCAGTGGTGTCACGAATGTAACTTTTCAAATTGGTAACCATGGGTTGCAAGTGGCGGTCAATAAATTTGCCTGTGGGTTCGTGGATTGACCCCCGTGTAGACACGATGGGCCGGAATGGAGGATCCATTAAGTTCTTGTGTATCTTTGGCAGCATGGTGAGAGTAGGACTTTTGGGATAGTCCACGGTCAGATATCGCTTGGTTCTATCATCAATGATATTGTTTTCTCTTGCTGTGTCGACAATATTGAGTAGCATGGTTTTGTACTCTTTTGTCGGGTTGCTCTCAAGTGGCTGGTATGTTTGGACGTCTAAAACGTGTTCTCTGGCTCTGCAGGTGTAGAGATCCGCATTGAGGATGACTAAGGCACCACCCTTGTCAGCTTTCAAACATTTGATCATAGTGTTATTAGCGATGTTCTTCAATGTGTCATGTTCCTTGTTAGTGATGTTCCTTCTTTTGGTTTTTTTGAAATTAATCTTGGCGATGTCCTGACGGACTAAAGTTTCAAAATTGTCAATACTCTTGTGGCTGCTTGGAGGCATATAGTTGCTTTTAGGTCGTAGGCCCAATAATTGATCAGGTTTAGTTTCCACAACTGGTTCCAAAACTTTTTCGAAAAAGTGCTTTAAGCGTAGTTTTCTAGTGAGCTTAAATGTACTGACTTCTAATTCAAGGAGGTTGGTGTTGTTGGTTGGGATGAATGACATACCCTTTTGTAATGTTTTAATTTCGAAAGGTGTAAGATTGGTATCAGAAATGTTTATGACTAACGATTCTTTCTTGTCTTGGGTTTGTTCTGAGGTTGGCTCTTCTCGTTGTCTTTTCTTTGATCTTTTGCCCCGTCTGGGTCGTCGATTCTGTCTGGGCCTAATTCTAAAAAAGGCTCCGTGGTGGTTGTCGATGAGGTGGATGCTTGAGCTGGACGCTCTTTGGAGGTTGTTCGTTCACTTGGTTGAGGTCTTGGGGGACGGTTGGTGGTATCGCTATCAGATGATGAGGTGTCAGTGTTCTGGGAATATGGTTTGTTTCTTCGTCGTTGGGCGTAAACTTCCGCCCAAGTATAAACTTCCCCAAGTTTGTAGTCTAAAATGTCACGCCTAAATTTGCGTAACTTACGTTCGTTGATTTCCCTGGTGTGACGGTCAATTTGTCGATTGATGTCTTCCAATGTGGTGTTTAGTTCCTCAGGGGTCATAAGATCTTTAAGTTCGCTTTCGGTGGTGGTGATTTCCAAAGATAGTTCTTGGAGGATTCCTGACAGTTCCTCTATAATTAACAAGATTAAATCCAAGCTACACTTGTTTAGGATAGCGTACCATCTATCAAGGAAGGTTTTAGAATTCTTGCATAGGGAAGGTTTTAACGCAATGCGTAGGCCGCGGGGAATACGGAGTGATTTGTGATACTTGATGAGGGTATTCGCGTGGAGTTTTTGGTTCACACGACGTTTCGATAAGTACAGTAGTTGCTTGAGACATTGTTCCTTCGTTCTACTCGAAGGTGTTTGAGTTAAATCATCTCTACACCTGCAGAGCCAGAGAACACGTTTTAGACGTCCAAACATACCAGCCACTTGAGAGCAACCCGACAAAAGAGTACAAAACCATGCTACTCAATATTGTCGACACAGCAAGAGAAAACAATATCATTGATGATAGAACCAAGCGATATCTGACCGTGGACTATCCCAAAAGTCCTACTCTCACCATGCTGCCAAAGATACACAAGAACTTAATGGATCCTCCATTCCGGCCCATCGTGTCTACACGGGGGTCAATCCACGAACCCACAGGCAAATTTATTGACCGCCACTTGCAACCCATGGTTACCAATTTGAAAAGTTACATTCGTGACACCACTGACTTCATCAATAAATTAAACTCTGTTGAAATCAAGAAAGATGAACGAATACTACTATGTACCGCTGACGTTAAGAGTCTATACACCTCTATTCCCCACGCTGGGGGCATCGAGGCTATTGAATCAGCCTTACTAAAATCGGACATTGCAGATTCTTTGAAAACATTCATTTTAGAGCTCATGATCTTTACTTTGTATCACAGCTATTTTTGTTTTGAGGATCATTGGTATTTACAAATGTCTGGGATGGCAATGGGCAATTGCGCCGCGCCGACATACGCCAATATCTACATGGGCAACTTTGAAGCAAACTACATTGAAAACCACACGGATTGGAAAGACAACCTCATACTATATGCTCGATATATAGATGACCTTTTCTTTATTTGGAAAGAATCCCGAGAACACCTGGAATTAGCCTTATCTACACTGAACACCAGAGATGACCGTATTGAGTTCACCTGGAATATTTCAGCCACAGAAATTACATTCTTGGATGTACTTGTAAAAATCACCACAGATGGCATTGAAACCGATTTATACCGCAAGGAAACGGACCGCAACAATACTCTACTGTATAGTAGTTTCCATCAAGAATCTTTAAAAAGACATCTTCCATTCAGCCAGATGTTGAGAGTTACCCGGATAGTATCAGATGAACATAGGAGAGACTCCCAAATTCAAACCATGGCCTCTAGGTTTTCCACTAGAGGTTATCCCGACAACATCATTAAGGATGCACAAAACAGAGCACTCACCATCCCAAGGACTGAAGCTTTGCAAAGCAGAAAAAAGGATCTCAATCCTAGATTGACATTGGTCTCCAAATTCTCCACTGTGAGTAAATGTTACAAAAAAATCATATTAAGACACTGGCGCATCTTATCGTCGGAACCGGATTTTGGAAACCTTTTCAAAGATCCCCCCATCTTTGCTTACAACTGTCCTATGAACATCAGAGAAATCTTATCAAGACCCACTGATACACCAAGGAAACACACAGGCACGCGTCCCTGTCATCACTGCAGCAACTGCAATAATGTCATAGTGGGCAACGTCATACATCATCCCATGAAAGGTTTTGAGATTCCTCTAAAAGTTGATGCCACCTGCGATTCGGCTAACCTGATTTACTTGCTGAAATGCCCATGTGGGAAGATCTACGTAGGCAAAACCAGCAGAAAAATAAAAATCAGACTCAATGAGCACAAGTCAAACATCCGAACTAAGAACACTAAGTCCATTGTGGCTACTCATTTCAACGAGGCACAACACAGCATAGCCCAGTTGAAATATTTGGTACTGGAAATGGTCACCCACTGTGAGGGTAGAGACAACAACAAAACCCTCCTACAACGGGAGACATCGTGGATTTACAAACTCCAATCTCTCAAGCCCTTTGGGCTCAATGACAGAACCGAACTGAGTTGTTATCTATAACCTGATTGCTTGATATATTGAACCCCCGTTCTACATGTATATTGTGACTTGTACCTGCTATTACTTTTTTATTCATTTTACGGCTTATTTCACCTTTACAAGATGGCCACCACGGTTTCACGTTCACTCGGGTGTCTGTTCTTTATTTCTAACATTCTTTACCCTCACCACGAACTTCGCAGTACCTCCGTGAAGCTCGAGTCATGTAGTCCACCTCTTCGAACCCCACACAGTAAGTTATTGTGACCGCTTGACGGCTTGTTTATCCTTTTACAAGCGTCTCCGCTTGTGACAACTGCTGATTGATTTCCCCCTTGTTTGCAGCACTACGTGAGCCGCTCGTTAAAAGTGGAAGTGTAAGACTCTTTCCATTTTGTTCAATCACCCTCGTTTCATCGTCGTCCTGGTCTTCGATCACTCTCCCAACTAGCGCTGCCTTTAGGATTTATTTAACGCTTCACACAATGGTAGTTACCCCCATGCATGGTCACTCTGAATATCACCTTCCCCCACCTAGACAAACCGGCTCACAAACTGCCGTTTTTTTGATCGCATGCCTTAATGTCCATTTCTTGAACCGCATGCACCGACTTCTTTCTTGGTATTTTTTCTTGGTGTTCCTTCACCCACGCGTTTTTGACTGCACGCACACAACTTGTTAATTGCTCATTTTTCCGTTGATCTAACATGCAGTTATTGTATCCTTCCCACAGTGCTCCTTGATAAAGGACTATACGAGTCCGAAATGCATTGGAGCATACCTTGCAATACTATTCATTGGATTACTGTCAATGGAACATATGGCGTGATGTAACGCCACTGTACAATGGATATCTTGAATATGCACTAAATATATATAAACTTTGAAAACCTTCCAATTTGAACTATTTTTTGAATCAGCGACGCTGAACTCTACAAGTGTGCCCGTATACAGGGATGTGCTTACGTATCACGTAACACACTGTTTCGTTATATTTCTGGACGTATTGGCTAGTTACGTCACCTGTTGGAGCACCTTTACTTGTCCCATCTCATCAACCGCCCTTCACAATTTGTGTTTATCCCACGTTTGCTGTGCGCCCAAGCCTCTTCTCTAGTTCTATATCTATATCCCACTGCCTTGTAGGCTGGCAGCACGCCCTCCGGATCATCTTTAAGATGCAATACGAAGATATATCTAAATCCACTGAAGCCCATGCCGAAACATTGGCATTTGATTCTGACGCAACGGAAAGGATATATGCATTGATCAACGATGATTTAACTCAAACACCTTCGAGTAGAACGAAGGAACAATGTCTCAAGCAACTACTGTACTTATCGAAACGTCGTGTGAACCAAAAACTCCACGCGAATACCCTCATCAAGTATCACAAATCACTCCGTATTCCCCGCGGCCTACGCATTGCGTTAAAACCTTCCCTATGCAAGAATTCTAAAACCTTCCTTGATAGATGGTACGCTATCCTAAACAAGTGTAGCTTGGATTTAATCTTGTTAATTATAGAGGAACTGTCAGGAATCCTCCAAGAACTATCTTTGGAAATCACCACCACCGAAAGCGAACTTAAAGATCTTATGACCCCTGAGGAACTAAACACCACATTGGAAGACATCAATCGACAAATTGACCGTCACACCAGGGAAATCAACGAACGTAAGTTACGCAAATTTAGGCGTGACATTTTAGACTACAAACTTGGGGAAGTTTATACTTGGGCGGAAGTTTACGCCCAACGACGAAGAAACAAACCATATTCCCAGAACACTGACACCTCATCATCTGATAGCGATACCACCAACCGTCCCCCAAGACCTCAACCAAGTGAACGAACAACCTCCAAAGAGCGTCCAGCTCAAGCATCCACCTCATCGACAACCACCACGGAGCCTTTTTTAGAATTAGGCCCAGACAGAATCGACGACCCAGACGGGGCAAAAGATCAAAGAAAAGACAACGAGAAGAGCCAACCTCAGAACAAACCCAAGACAAGAAAGAATCGTTAGTCATAAACATTTCTGATACCAATCTTACACCTTTCGAAATTAAAACATTACAAAAGGGTATGTCATTCATCCCAACCAACAACACCAACCTCCTTGAATTAGAAGTCAGTACATTTAAGCTCACTAGAAAACTACGCTTAAAGCACTTTTTCGAAAAAGTTTTGGAACCAGTTGTGGAAACTAAACCTGATCAATTATTGGGCCTACGACCTAAAAGCAACTATATGCCTCCAAGCAGCCACAAGAGTATTGACAATTTTGAAACTTTAGTCCGTCAGGACATCGCCAAGATTAATTTCAAAAAAACCAAAAGAAGGAACATCACTAACAAGGAACATGACACATTGAAGAACATCGCTAATAACACTATGATCAAATGTTTGAAAGCTGACAAGGGTGGTGCCTTAGTCATCCTCAATGCGGATCTCTACACCTGCAGAGCCAGAGAACACGTTTTAGACGTCCAAACATACCAGCCACTTGAGAGCAACCCGACAAAAGAGTACAAAACCATGCTACTCAATATTGTCGACACAGCAAGAGAAAACAATATCATTGATGATAGAACCAAGCGATATCTGACCGTGGACTATCCCAAAAGTCCTACTCTCACCATGCTGCCAAAGATACACAAGAACTTAATGGATCCTCCATTCCGGCCCATCGTGTCTACACGGGGGTCAATCCACGAACCCACAGGCAAATTTATTGACCGCCACTTGCAACCCATGGTTACCAATTTGAAAAGTTACATTCGTGACACCACTGACTTCATCAATAAATTAAACTCTGTTGAAATCAAGAAAGATGAACGAATACTACTATGTACCGCTGACGTTAAGAGTCTATACACCTCTATTCCCCACGCTGGGGGCATCGAGGCTATTGAATCAGCCTTACTAAAATCGGACATTGCAGATTCTTTGAAAACATTCATTTTAGAGCTCATGATCTTTACTTTGTATCACAGCTATTTTTGTTTTGAGGATCATTGGTATTTACAAATGTCTGGGATGGCAATGGGCAATTGCGCCGCGCCGACATACGCCAATATCTACATGGGCAACTTTGAAGCAAACTACATTGAAAACCACACGGATTGGAAAGACAACCTCATACTATATGCTCGATATATAGATGACCTTTTCTTTATTTGGAAAGAATCCCGAGAACACCTGGAATTAGCCTTATCTACACTGAACACCAGAGATGACCGTATTGAGTTCACCTGGAATATTTCAGCCACAGAAATTACATTCTTGGATGTACTTGTAAAAATCACCACAGATGGCATTGAAACCGATTTATACCGCAAGGAAACGGACCGCAACAATACTCTACTGTATAGTAGTTTCCATCAAGAATCTTTAAAAAGACATCTTCCATTCAGCCAGATGTTGAGAGTTACCCGGATAGTATCAGATGAACATAGGAGAGACTCCCAAATTCAAACCATGGCCTCTAGGTTTTCCACTAGAGGTTATCCCGACAACATCATTAAGGATGCACAAAACAGAGCACTCACCATCCCAAGGACTGAAGCTTTGCAAAGCAGAAAAAAGGATCTCAATCCTAGATTGACATTGGTCTCCAAATTCTCCACTGTGAGTAAATGTTACAAAAAAATCATATTAAGACACTGGCGCATCTTATCGTCGGAACCGGATTTTGGAAACCTTTTCAAAGATCCCCCCATCTTTGCTTACAACTGTCCTATGAACATCAGAGAAATCTTATCAAGACCCACTGATACACCAAGGAAACACACAGGCACGCGTCCCTGTCATCACTGCAGCAACTGCAATAATGTCATAGTGGGCAACGTCATACATCATCCCATGAAAGGTTTTGAGATTCCTCTAAAAGTTGATGCCACCTGCGATTCGGCTAACCTGATTTACTTGCTGAAATGCCCATGTGGGAAGATCTACGTAGGCAAAACCAGCAGAAAAATAAAAATCAGACTCAATGAGCACAAGTCAAACATCCGAACTAAGAACACTAAGTCCATTGTGGCTACTCATTTCAACGAGGCACAACACAGCATAGCCCAGTTGAAATATTTGGTACTGGAAATGGTCACCCACTGTGAGGGTAGAGACAACAACAAAACCCTCCTACAACGGGAGACATCGTGGATTTACAAACTCCAATCTCTCAAGCCCTTTGGGCTCAATGACAGAACCGAACTGAGTTGTTATCTATAACCTGATTGCTTGATATATTGAACCCCCGTTCTACATGTATATTGTGACTTGTACCTGCTATTACTTTTTTATTCATTTTACGGCTTATTTCACCTTTACAAGATGGCCACCACGGTTTCACGTTCACTCGGGTGTCTGTTCTTTATTTCTAACATTCTTTACCCTCACCACGAACTTCGCAGTACCTCCGTGAAGCTCGAGTCATGTAGTCCACCTCTTCGAACCCCACACAGTAAGTTATTGTGACCGCTTGACGGCTTGTTTATCCTTTTACAAGCGTCTCCGCTTGTGACAACTGCTGATTGATTTCCCCCTTGTTTGCAGCACTACGTGAGCCGCTCGTTAAAAGTGGAAGTGTAAGACTCTTTCCATTTTGTTCAATCACCCTCGTTTCATCGTCGTCCTGGTCTTCGATCACTCTCCCAACTAGCGCTGCCTTTAGGATTTATTTAACGCTTCACACAATGGTAGTTACCCCCATGCATGGTCACTCTGAATATCACCTTCCCCCACCTAGACAAACCGGCTCACAAACTGCCGTTTTTTTGATCGCATGCCTTAATGTCCATTTCTTGAACCGCATGCACCGACTTCTTTCTTGGTATTTTTTCTTGGTGTTCCTTCACCCACGCGTTTTTGACTGCACGCACACAACTTGTTAATTGCTCATTTTTCCGTTGATCTAACATGCAGTTATTGTATCCTTCCCACAGTGCTCCTTGATAAAGGACTATACGAGTCCGAAATGCATTGGAGCATACCTTGCAATACTATTCATTGGATTACTGTCAATGGAACATATGGCGTGATGTAACGCCACTGTACAATGGATATCTTGAATATGCACTAAATATATATAAACTTTGAAAACCTTCCAATTTGAACTATTTTTTGAATCAGCGACGCTGAACTCTACAAGTGTGCCCGTATACAGGGATGTGCTTACGTATCACGTAACACACTGTTTCGTTATATTTCTGGACGTATTGGCTAGTTACGTCACCTGTTGGAGCACCTTTACTTGTCCCATCTCATCAACCGCCCTTCACAATTTGTGTTTATCCCACGTTTGCTGTGCGCCCAAGCCTCTTCTCTAGTTCTATACCAGGTGGTCTACAACATTACCCGTGTGCTGCCTGAAGTCTATGTTCGCTCACCGAACGTGTGAAGAGCCCAATCACCATGAATGTTTCCTTAAAAAAATCATACCAACTGCAACTCATCACAAGTAATCTATATCATATAGCCTCCCAGCAGGCTGAGATGGATGTATGACGGAACAATGCATTCTGTTGTTACGCATGCCTTTATCAAGCATGCTCCCAGCCCTTTTTAAAAATACCCGATCCCTGTCCTTTGCCCTCATACTGGTCCACGGTGCCCCCCAGGTCCCCAGTCCTTGTTAAAAGTACCCAGCCCCTGCCCTGAGCCCTAAAACTAGACCCCAGTGTGACACCTTCCTCTGGCCCTCAGCCCTTGTTAAAAATACCCAACCCCGGCCCTGAACCCTAAAGCTGTACCCCGACGTGACCATCCCCTTGCCCCCAGTCCCTAAAAAGATCACCCCCAGTCTAAAACCCTGAAAACATACCACCCCCACCCAAGGCCCAATTCCCAATACCTCACCACGACAGAAAGGCAGCTCTTCTGAGGCATGGTGCAGGTTGTAAAGAGGATGCAGAACGGTCTCTCCGTTTCCTCTAACGACGCTGATAGCCTTTAACAGGCGGTGCATTTACCACCATGAATTTGCCCTTACCACCAGTACCATGCATATGCCTTTAGCATTCCTACCTTTACTACATTAATTTATTGTAAAGGCATGCATGGTACAGGCACATGCGGTGTACAAAAATCCACAGCAAAAGCTATGAGCTTCTCTCTACAAATCCAGAAATCTCTTCCTAGGGGATCTTAATATACACTGGAACAAAACTGATGACCCCTCAGATGACCTCATCAAGGACTTTCTTGACATTAGTGACTTGACACATCTCTGCCAAGCTCAAACACACTCTAAAGGTGCCACCCTTGATGCTATTATCTCTAGCAAGGAACTGGCTTCTCTTTCCCACATCATCCCCATTGACTGGTCAAACCACCATCTCATCCTTTTCACCATTAACAGCTCTATCCCACCTCCTATCCCTTGCTCCAGCAAACAAAAGAAGCTAACCTGTAACCTTCACCTCATTCCACCAGGTGAATTGGAATCTTCAATAAAAGCTCGTCTACAGCTCTCCCCTCTCTCCCAAAGTGCCACTGGCCTAACTGACCATTACAATAATTCTATCTTCGAAGCCCTTGACCAAATTTCCCCTGCCAAATGAAAACTCCCCAAAAATATTCCGTCCAAAACTTGGTTCAATTCTGACCTAAACAAAGTGAGACAAGCTCTTAGGCAGACTGAACGCATTTGGAGGAATCAACCTTCCACCTCTAATCTTGTCGTCCTCAGAACCGCTAGGGCCAACTACAAAAGACACATCTTTAACGAAAAATCTTCCTTCCCACGCTCCCAACTTGATCAGGCTAGAAATCGTCCCAGGGAACTTTTTAACATTGTCAAAAACCAAACCACCTCAGCCCGCCCAAAATGATTGGCTACTGTTGAAAGGTATGAAGAAATCGCTAGCTTCTTTTCTGATAATTTGATTGATCTATCATTCTCCCCAACTCCCCCTCTACTCAGCCAAGACCCCCCTTAGCATTCCCCTGGTAATTCCTTTCACTTCCCTCCCCCCCGTGATACCTCATAACTCCTCCCCTCGCTCTCCCACTACGAACCTAACTCCACCAACCCCCAGCTAAAAAGCAACGCTTCATGGAGTGATTTTTGTCCACTATCAGAGTGGGTTGTTCTCAACATCATCGCCGAACTTAAACCATCCTCGCATACCAGCGATCCTCTTCCTGCTCATTTGGTTCAAGAACTTAAACACATCATTGCCTCACTTTGGACCAATATTATCAACTCTTCCTTTGCCACTGGTATTGTTCCTGCTTCCCTTCAACTAGGCCAAATTACCCCATCATCAAAAATACAGGGCGGATCCCAACGACTTAAACAATCTGCGCCCTATCTCCAACTTTCCTTTCCTATCCAAAGCCCTCAAAAAATGCACATTGATTCAGCTGGACAAACACACCGACACTTTCAACCTCCTAGACGTTTTCCGGTCAGGTTTTAGAAAGGGTTGCAGCACGGAAACAGCAATGCTCAACATTATTGATGACAAACATCGCTCCCTGGACAAAAGCGAATCCTCCTTCCTCATTCTCCTTGACTTCTCCACTGCCTTTGATACTGTGAACCTTGGTATCCTTACTCAAGATCCTCAAAGACCGTTTCAGCTTTGACGGCAATTTCCTCAAGTGGTTCACCTTTTATTTCCAAAATAGAACTCAAAAAAATAAAGTCAGAAGTTGGCTGTTGCTTTAACTTTATGTTGCTTAAGGATTTTCTTGTTTCATTCAGTTCCTGTAAAACAGCCAAACGGTCTTTTACTTCAAACTGCGTTTTTTCTTCTTGTACCACTGACATCTGACTATCGAGGTCCTGAACGTTCATTCTAATTCCGAACAATAGTTCGTATGGGCTGAAACCTTTTAGAGAATTTCTTGGCATGTTGTTAAGACTAGTCTGGACACTTATTAAATGTTTGACCCACCCAGCGCCTGAACCTAATACCTTCGCTGTTATAGATTGCTTTATGTCCCGGTTTTTTGTTTCTATCACACTATTCCCTTCCGGGGTATGACTGACAAGAATACCACAACCCAATTCCCATGCCGGCCATGGCCTCCCCATAAGCTCGAGAGCTAAAAGCAGGACCCTGGTCAGAATGGAACGTGGTAATTGCGTATATGCCGATATGGACTCGCAAATCTTTTATAACCGTTCTAGCGTCAGCCGAGTGCTGGAGGCCTCATTTTTTTAAGTGCTTTTCGTCTTAACTATTAATAGGACGCAGGATGGGGTGTAGGCAGCGTTACGCTCTTTCTGACTGGTAGCCGGTAGCAAGGTTCGCTACTGCGATCCCTATTACAGTTTTCACAGTTGTTTGCATATATTTGGTGTTCTACACTCATTCCCGGCCACCAGAATACTGATTGTAATTCAGTCAGTGATTCCTTGATCTCTCTGTGCCTTAGACCCAAACCCATGTGTGCGTCTGCTATTAAAAATATTCTCCTGTTCATGTTTGGAATTACTCTATCCCCCACTCCAGGGATTCGAGCAAAAGGAACGGAGTTTGCATCGATTATGTATGCATAATTGAGTGGATAGTTTACGGGTAGTGCTGCACAGTCGCCTTTTACGGTCGTTTTTACTGCCAGCATGGTTTCCCCGTCTATGTACTTATCTGTATGCTTTTTTGTGGCTACGGAAGCCGGGTTAGTTGCTTCCGCTATGGCTGTATTAGCCAATGAATTCCCTGCAACGCGAACGCCATCACGCTGAAGACTCTGTGCGTGAATCACGTGAGTCTTTTGTAGTTCTTTACTTAAAAGAGCTACCTCGTTCCAGAGCTTTTTATGCTTTATTGTGGCACCTGTGTCATCTTAGTAGTCGTTTTCGATCCAACTCTGCAGTTTGTTGTTGTAAGAATTGACGCAAAAATGAGAATCGCAC
Organism: Lissotriton vulgaris; assembly: GCF_964263255.1. Taxonomy (NCBI): domain Eukaryota; kingdom Metazoa; phylum Chordata; class Amphibia; order Caudata; family Salamandridae; genus Lissotriton; species Lissotriton vulgaris. The sequence goes on along the minus strand of NC_141686.1, from coordinate 65,950,619 downwards.
ACGATAAGTGTGGGGAATTCGCGTTCTGCATTTTCGAGCGCCATCTTTAAAGATCTGATTTCAGTTCTTTGAGCCGAACAGTACTTTACTGATTCGGTTTTTGTTATTTTCGGTCTGAATTTACCGCACAGCCAACGACCTTTAATAATCGCACATGCTGCATTGTAGGATTTGCTCTCTACATTAAAATGCTGTACAAAGCTATCTGTATAGATTATACAGGCGTATTGTGGGAGAGGCAGGATTTCGATTGGCAGAGGATATTCTTCTTCATATTCTAAATCATTCAGTTCTTTGTATTGCGGGGCGAAATAGTATTTCACGTCTTCCGCTCCAAGAGAATCTATGCACTGTATCCATTTCGGATCCAGTGACACTGTAGGCAGGTTTACTGGGCTGAATAGCGCCTCGAAGGCGGATTCCGCTGTAAGGATATTAATCCGTTTGCCGTGTGCTAGTTCTCTTTCATTTGCTAATGCGATTTGCACTGCGTTCACAGTTCTTCCTGTGTGACTGAATGTTTTTTCTGCTTGTGTGTACAAGTGAGATTTAATTGAAATTGGTACCTTTTCTCCCTCATTAGAGGTTAGGTATGTGAATCCGCATCTTCCTGGGATGACTCGGATTACAAGATCACGTGTGTTGTCACGTGTATCTAATTTTGTTTTTGCTAACATGTCTGTTTGCAGTGATCTCAAAATTTCTGTGTGTTTTTGAGTCCAATTGATTTGTTTTAAATCAGGTTTTATTAGTTCGTAGAGAGGTTTAACCCTCTCTGCGTAATTTAGGATGTAAGTTCTTCCGAAATTCAGAAAACCTAGTATGGATTGTAAATTCTTCAGCGTTTTTGGAGCTTGGAGTACAGCGCACTTCTCTAAGAAGTTGTCCGCTAGGCTTTTCCCTTCACTTGATAATTCGTACCCTAAAAATAGTACTGTCAGATGGGGAATTCGGGACTTTTTAAAGTTGAATTTGTAACCCTCTGCTGCGAACCCAAGTATAATGGTGTTCACTCTTTTCAAGTGAGTATCCAAGTCGTCGTCTGTGAGATAAATATCATCTACGTAAGACAATGCTTCATCATCATAGATTTGTAGTAACTCTGTTACCCTGGCTGAGAATAGTCCTGGGCTGTTCTTGAACCCCTGTGGGAGTCGACAGAATTTTTTCTGCGACCCAAATGCGGAGAAAGCGGTCAAGTATCTGCTTTCTGGTGCAATGTTTTGACAAAAGAAACCATTAGAAATGTCTAATGTTGTTTTATATTTTTTCCTAACTATATTATTCATTAGGGCTGCACTATGCGAGTTTTGTACTGCAAAAGTTTTGCAACATGTATTAAGATGTCTGTAGTCCAAAACTAGACGATATGAATTGTCTGGCTTGGAGACAGGAAACAAAAGATTGTTCATTTGAGAGGTGCATGTTTCAATCACCCCCTGGTATTCAAGTTGATCTAAGATCTCCCTGACCTGTTTTTTAGCTTCTTGCTTTATGGGATACTGCCGTTGGGCAGTTGGTTCACTTTTTAATTGGATTTTGTGAGGTGGTGAATCCTCATCCCATCCTACATGATTTTTATACAATGCAGGTGCCTGGGCCACTGCCCATTTCCTTGCATATGTGTATTTTTTATGAATCGGAATGTGATTCGAGAAGGCAGGCATAATCACTTCTTCGCCACGAGGGCACTCCCTGACAAACTCCGGGGGCCAATCTTTTTCAGCTAACAGAATATCATAGCCTTTTGAGAGCTTATCCCAAAATAGACCCTTAATTTTCCTAGTCTTATCACCCTCTATACGCAATGTTATTTCGTATATTTTATGGGGCTCGCTAAGTCTGGCGTCGGCAGTTTCAACCTGAATGTATTCATTCGTGTCCACTGTCTCCAGATGACTCATCAAGATCTTGCGCGCTATACTGATCTCTGCTGCACTGTCCAACATTGTCAATGCCCACTCCCCGTTTTTCAACTGTGTCCTCAGTATTCTCGGCATGGTTGATTACTCTAATACTGGCTACCTTCTTTTTCTGAAATTGAGATTTCTTATTTTGAGCAGGTTCCTTGTCTTTGGACTTGGTGTGCTCTCCTGGGTCTGACCGTCCTCTTCTTTCCGAATTCTGTGGAAGAGATCGAGAGGGACGTGTATCAGTACTTTGATATCTATCAGGTTTTTTTATATTATCCCTATTTCTAAGGTTATATCTTTTCTCAGAGGGCTCCCGTTGGGGAGACTGGCGTTCTCGAGTCGGAGTTCTTTCCCTCCGTCGAGGAGACCTTCCTCTGGACTGGAAAACTTTTTCCTTGGGAGTGGATTGCTTATTTCCATCCCAGCTCTTTTTAGGAGTGTTTAAATTATTTTTAATAAATAATTTTTCAGGATTTTCGAGCAGTTGGGGCTTAACTGGTTTTCCACCCAAGCTGTCTCTACCAATTCTTCATAGCATTTTTCTATGATTTTTGCAAGCTCAACAGGATCTTTTATATCTGTTTCCCTCAACTTCTGGCGAATCGCCACAGATGCTGCTTCTCCCTTTACGTTGGCTAATAATATAGCCGTGACCTGCTTGAAGTCTTTCAGTAATTTCATACCTAGATTTAAAGCGGACTCTGGACCGAATTCATTTTGAATCTGTTTTAGCACTTCTGGTATTACCGCCATAGACGGAACACCGTGTGTTTTTGTGTAAATGGAAGCAAAGACTGTACCCCAAGTGTCGCAGTCCTCCACGTGTGGTGCGATTCCCATAGGAAGGCAGATGGTCAAGATTCTGTGTTTCTCAATAGGGGTAGTATCAGGAAATACTGCCTCTATTTGAGTGATTTTCTGGGCTAACCAGAAAGGAATTTGTTCCCGTCTTACGGGTGTTTTACCAAGACATGACTGTATGTTCTGTGGTGTAATTTTATTTGTGTTCCCCTGATGAGGGGTCAGCTGTGGTGTATTAACAGCTGGCTGGACTGTTGCAGTCCGTATTACATATTGGACTAATTGCCTATGTATTTTTATTAATGTGTTTAACTGTTCTAACAGCTCTTCTCTAGACATTCTTGTAATGTCAGGATGTGGTGTGTAGCTGGCTAGAACCGGCCACGTGGCTCCTGGTCTACCTAGTGGACCGAGCCTAGTTATGTGATCATTGTGTTTTAGGGCGCCATTAAACCAGAGCAGGTGCTCTTGAAATTTAAGTGGGATTTCAATCTCCTCGAAAGGAGCGTACTCTCCCGGAGGTTCCTCTATTTTGTAATAGTGAAACTCTTGTGTTATAGCGTTTACCGCTGGAAAGTTTATCCATGAATAGAATACCTCTGTCTGCCGATACTCGTGAGCCTCTATCACGAAAATTACTGTACCACCTTGAGGTGGCAGTCCGTTTTCTATAAGTTTTAAAGTTATAGATCTTCTTAACTGGACCGGGATGATAATAGCATCCGGGTCTGTGTACTCGGGACCTTGCTGAGTCGCATCTACTGCGGCCCCAGGGGCTCCGTTTTCTGGCATTGTAAAAATGCGAGGTTTGCAGAGTAGGTCTCCAAGGAGACAAAGATTAGATGCACAATATTTTGGAACACTGTATCCTTCAACGTTGAATAAACCAGAGCTTTACATAGGAATCTCTTCCTACTAAGGTCGGGCGGATTTTAACCTTTCACCCACTCCAGACGTCTATTGGAGTATTTACGGGAGAAAGGGGTGTGAAATATGCACGACTGAGTTACTCTACAAGTCTTGCGTTAGTTTATCGCCTTACCAAACGTTTGGGCGCCATGTAGTGTAGTTCCTAGTTTCCCACTAGGCCCTGCGCATTGGAATAACATAAACAGTAGTATCGACGTGGAACTGCTTATATTCCAGGCCTCCACTGACTATGCTAAACTTAATTGGGTTGTGTTACCAACTAGCTCAGAGGTCACTGGAAACTTTCTTCTCTGCATAGGAAGTGATCAGCTTCCTTGGCACAGACAAGAAGGGATTCAGTTTTCCAACAACCGTGCAACATGACAACTTTGCTCCTCAGATCAAGAGTCGATCTCTAGGGTCGTGTGAAACAATAGACATAGATTTCACTCAGTCAGTCTAGTGCAGTTTACTTTCACAGTATGTAGAGAATAGAGAGACGGGCGTGTATCAATAAAGGTTAACATTTATTGAACAGTCTTTCTTCTCATACAAGAGAAATGTATTGCCACAATTGCAATAACTGTTATTATAAAAAGTACGTACAGTAAGATAAGTATTGCGAAATAGAACTGTAAAAGCATTGATATGGTTTCTTAGCCATACAATGATTTAAAGTAATAAAACATATATACAGTCATATATACATTAGGCTAACATACTCAACTGGTGCTTCTAACTAAGCCTACCCCAGTGTGCCTGACCTAAGCCTAACACGTGAGAAGGGGGAGTAAGTAAGTAGCTTAAGTTAAGTTGGTTTTGCCAAGGTTTGTTTCAAGAATTCTCGTCTAAGGGTTTAGTCAACACCATACCTCTGAATAGAATGATGGAGGATTGGTATCTCCTTCAGGGGTCTCTCTCGATATCCCAGTCACCCGCGAGGGTAAACTGGAAGCGCCGGGACTGGATTTCTCTGCACGAGAAATGCAGCGGCTTCTCTCTTCAGCGCGTCGAGGAAGGAGGGGTGACAGCGTCCGCGGGCAGCTGGGCTGGATGTCTTCGCAGAGGACGGCTGCACGGCTCCTCAAGCGTACTGCACCATAGGTCGCGCTGTAGCGGCGATAATGGTAATCAGCAGCTTCACCACCACAGGATAGCAGGCTGCAGCGACAGAGTGCTAGTTTTTACCAACACAGGGTCATGCAGGCAGCCAGCATCAGCAACAGTAGCTTGCAGCTAACAGCTCACATTGCTTAAGGCAACGTTGGTAATATTTATACCTGACAGGTGCCGGGTTTGACGCAAGTTTGCTGGACATAAGACGTCAATTAAAGATGTCACTAGGAAGTGACAGTTATCAGTTGCTCATTAGAGTTCCATTACTAATCAAAACATAGCAAGCGGGGATTTCCAGGTTTGCTGAGTTTTTATCTTGTTGAAGAACTCGGAGTGTTATCTAGGAATATCAGATAGTGACTGCTGCTCTGTCATTGCACTAATTGGTCGCAAAGGAAGTAGCAGAGAGTCATGCTGGAATGTGGCTCTGTTCGTGTGAGGCCAGAGATGACTTTTCAGAAAATCGTACTTGAACGGTTATGCCAATATAGGGAATACATGGATTTATAGCCGAATAGGGGCATAAGGTCACAGTATCGATCAGGAACCTAGATAAGCACGCAACACCTCTATAAACCTCAACCTGTCTCCCTGGGCGTTCCACAAGGCTCTATCCTTTCACCAACTCTTTTCAACCTCTTCATGGAACCGCTCACCCTTATTCTTAAAGAAACAAAAATCAGTTACCACCTCCATGGCGATGACACACAACTATACTACAGGATAAAATCCCACCACGACATCCTACATCAAAACCACCTCAAATTAAACCCCAAAAAACGGAAATCATCCTATTCTCTCCTAAGAACAACTCGCTCCCTATCCAATACTGGATCACGGACATTAAAGCACTCAACTGCTCTCTGACCATCTCCAATTCGGTCAAATCCCTCAGCATTAGCTTCAATCAGAATCTCAATCTCACTCCCCATATAAAAAACTCCTCTGGAAAAGAGGCCCTCTTCACTCTACATCACCTTAAAAGAAGAGATACAGCGGCGTACATATACTACACTTGGCTTCCACTCGGCAGTATGTAGGAGTGAAGGTAAAGGACTCCAGTTTACCAAAGAGCCACATCCTTTGAAGAAGTACGTGTATGATCCAGCCGTAATGGATCGGTTTTGTGCCCTTTCTTTGGCACAATATTATCCTATATATCCATGGTGGTTATGACTTTGCTCGACCCACTCTCTTGTCTTTACACAATATGTGCTATTACTCCAGAATATTAACAGGACCACATTCATGTTTTTCCCCCTTCTGGCACATAGTGCGACATAAGAATTGGTCGCAGTATTCAGTTTTGTTTAATTACATCTGTCTGTCTAGGATTTTAGCCTATTAGTCTATGTGACTTGGTGCCACAACTTTTATACATCACTGAGTGTGATTTGCTGTGAAATCACCAAGAGTTGTCTATAAACGTGTGTTCCACTTGTAATGTACTCAATATATAATAATTGGGACTAAATGTATCTGCATCATTACCCTCCCTTTCAGAAAATAACTTGGTTATCCAAAAGTGTCACATACGTATGCATGAGTGTGTCCATGCTAATTTATTTTCAACAAACAACCTGAATTATGACTACATTCATTCCTATAATTAATTGGGATCTTTTGGTCCTGATGAAGGCCGGCAGACCCAGGAGTTAATGATTGGCTGTAACATTCATACCCTACAACGCTGGAAACGGATCAGCTCCCAACGTCTGCAGGTACATTCTGTATCCTTTTAATTTTTCCTGGGAAACCCAAGCATAAAATTGTTTTATTGGATAATTCCCTAGGTAATTTAAACTTATTCACGCCTGATTCTTAGCAATATTAGGAGGTCTCTCAGGAAGGTTGAACCCATACGGAGGCCCTGTCATTTTGGATGAGGGACTCTTAAAAGCCTATCACAGGCATTCTGTGGGTGGGGGTCTTTAAATTAGCCCCTTAGGGTTTCCTCTGCAGGGGTTCGAGTACTGAATTGGGATTTCCATCTATGTCTACATGTGTGTTGACAGTAGGCCTTATTCTGGATATTGTGTATTTAATAATTCGGACGATAATAAGGTCCCCTCAAATTCTTTCGACTCCCCGCCGCCCCTCGTATAAGATATATGATTGCCGTCATGACCAACTAAAACTTACCCAAATGAATGTATGGAGTGTGAAGGAGTCATCACCCCCACAGGTCTGCGAGGCGGCTTCTCAGGTTAGCTGTTAACACTATATAAGTATTCCTCATTCCTTCATTCAGAGCATTTCATGATAATGTAATGATTAGTGAGTTTTGGTCCATTGTTTTTAAAGGTGAAGTAATCCCTCACAGGAATGTAGTAGAGAGAAGAATGATTTAATGCCGGTTCTACCTGACATTAATAATGTATTGTGAAGGTGCGTACCTGTGTAGTTTGTCCAGATCAGATGACACTCCCACAGAGTTTGTTTGTTTAGAAAGGTCTCCCTCAGCTCAGTGGTTTAAATTACTTCACCTGTGATGTTGAGTTCCCAGCCACACATGGGGAAGAAGTGCAAATAAGAGGTTGTGGTAGAAGTAGTGATGATGGAAACACATAACTTATGTTTTTTTCCAAAGACACCGAGGGAAAGATGGATCAAAGGGTTTTACCCATTCTGTGTCTATGGGAAAATGTGTTCGTACATATGGCCCTTACTCACACCTGTCTGTAAGTATTAATCATTTAAAAAAGATTTCATATCAGAAGGAGATAATACGCTATGGTCCATGATAGAAATGTTCCGTCTCGCCCTGCTCATGGCAAATGACAATTCTATGAGGTGTGTGCCCCTATGCCCAGCAAGCGTACCTCACTTCCCACGATCATGGGTGATGGTTGATGAAATAGTTGCTGCATGTATGCATACTTTAAATTTTAGGACATCCTTGTCTATTTATTGACAATAATATGATTGCCACCCAACAAAGAAACATGGTCTTTCCCTTGAGGCAGGTGTGCATGACCAGTGGTGCACGGACATTGCAGGTCATTGCTTTTACTTTGCTTTTATGCTGAGGCTGGTGATGTGTGTGGGACAAATGCAGGAGTGGAGGCACTGACATTAATAAAAGCAAAACCATAACACCTTGGAGCAGAGTCCAAAACACTAAGGGGGTCTTGAAGTTCACCTTTACAAACAGAGATGTTTAAGGAATGGGCAAAGTGGGCAATTGTAGTTTTATGTAGCGTGAGCTTGACCCAATGGCATTAGAGCACTTTATATGAGCACCAGAGTACATTACAGAAGGTCAAATGTTTTGTTTTTTTAGGTTTGGGAAAATCTGTCATTTTTCCAGAATCACCAGAGATTGAACCAACGCCGAGATTCAAACCTGGTTCTTCAGCAGCACTCTGGCAAAGCCCACAGCTGGAAAGTCTTGTACCAGCCTGGTGTGCCTAAATTCACTGCCTTCTCTGTAACAACACTGTAACAAGCATTTGCAAACTGATAGTTTGAGGTATTGACGTTACAAATAATAATGCCACGCCAATGGCACATACTTTCAGTAATGCGAAACCTAGTGCATTGCAAATGCTTCCATAGTGAGCCAGGAACCAGCATTGTATGTCTCAGTACATTTAGGGTTGTCCCATGTAAGAACGGTTTGCCAAGGGAAAAAACTTTTTTCACTGTTAAAGTACCCTATTCCCCCGGTTTGTAGGGGGTCTCTCTCTAATTTGAATCAGTGCAGTACCGCAAGGTGCTCCTAGAGGTCCCTTGTGAGCAAGGCACCAGCACTACATGTCTAGATGTAGTACAGCAAGCTGCTCCTAGAGGTCCCTAGTGAGCAAGGCACCAGCACTGCATGTCTCGGTGCAGTACCGCAAGCTGCTCCTAGAGGCCCATAGTGAGCAAGGCACCCGCTACGCATGTCTGGCTGCAATACCGCAAACTGCTCCTAGAGGTCCCTATTGAGCAAGGCACCAGCACCGCATGTCTTAGTGCAGTACCGCTGCTCCTAGAGTGTGTGTCCTGCCTGAAGCCTTTTAAGAAAATATTGCCTTGAGGCTGTAATTAAAACCTACGGAGTAACAACACATGTAACAAGGGGCGTCCTCATGGGAGGTTACAAGAAGAGACAAGGCGATACTAAATAGGTACTACTAAGCCAATTGACCAATGAGCTAATAATAAAGATGGTTGGAAAGTGGGCGGAGCTTTATGACCATATCCTGAATACAGCATGCCTCAAAGAGACAGCGCAAGCGCTGCCTAGGCGAGACCTAAAAACAGAACTGTTCAGCCAATCGGGACCCCTGATGTTTTTGCTCTAAACATCTAGCCAGTGAATGGCTCGGCGAGTGACACAGCAGGCACTGAGATAAGCTGAGACCTCTGGGTCATGAATTAAAATCCCAGCAGCTTCAATTCAGCCTTCAATCCTTCTGAGGTCGATCAATTGATTACCATTGAAATGGATAACAGTGACACTTGTTTACAGTGCTTAGAAAACAACAAAAGTTTAGTTAGGAGCTCTATATACACAAGACGTTAGTTGCTAGTCTACCCCCTCTCCTAGCTCCTCTCTCCCTGTGCCTACACAGCTGGTGCCCTCCTTTCCAAAAGACTTTAATACGTTTTGGAATCTTGTTACTTCGTCATCGACAGAAAACATTAAAAATCACCTGGGCTATACACACTATTGCACATTGTAAGCCCCTGTTCTCACCCTTTGTGTGCATAGTGCTTCGAAGAGACCGAAGAGCTATATGTGGGCGCTATGTAAAACTCTGAAGTCACTAAACCAATAAATAAATGATTCACAAGCAGAGAACACAGGTGATGGTCACAGGCTCATTCTAATGTTCCTATTATGAATTAATTTGAAGATGGCAATGTTGGTCTTCAGGAGAGAGAGGCACAGAGAGAGAGTGGGAGAGAGGGTGAAGGAGAGGGACGCTGAGAGAGAGACAGGCAGGGAGAGAGAGAGAGGGAAGCAGAGAAAGAGAGAGAGACAACGAGGGAAGCTGAGAGAGAGACAGGCAGAGAGAGGGAGGGAAGCCGAGATAGAGAGAAAGACGGAGAGAGACAGAGAGAGAGTGGGAGAGAGGGTGAAGGAGAGGGACGCTGAGAGAGAGACAGGCAGAGAGAGAGAGGGAAGCAGAGAAAGAGAGAGAGACAAAGAGGGAAGCTGAGAGAGAGACATGCAGAGAGAGGGAGGGAAGCAGAGAGAGAGAGAAAGACGGAGAGAGACAGAGAGAGAGTGGGAGAGAGGGTGAAGGGGAGGGACGCTGAGAGAGAGACAGGCAGAGAGAGAGAGGGGGAAGCAGAGAAAGAGAGAGAGAAAGAGGGAAGCTGAGAGAGAGACAGACAGAGAGAGGGAGGGAAGCAGAGAGAGAGAGAAAGACGGAGAGAGACAGACAGAGAGAGGGTGAAACAGAGAGAGAGGGGTAAGCAGAGAGAGAGAGAGAGACAGACAGACAGGCACGCAGAGAAAGAGATAGAGGGGGGCAGAGAGAGACCCACAGACAGAGAGATAGACCGAGAGAGAGGGGGGGCAGAGACAGACAGCCAGTCCGAGAGAGAGAGAGAGAGAGAGAGAAGCAGAGAGAGAGAGAGAGAGAGAGAGAGAGACGCAGAGAGACAGAGATAAAGAGACAGAAAGAGAAAGAGAGAGACACAGAGAGAGGGGGAAACAGCGAGAGAGAGAGAGAGAGAGAGATAGCCCGGGGAGAGAATGTGCGTGCTCTGATAGTTATTGTTATCCCCATTTAAATGAGGCAGACAGTCATTTTAGACAACAGCAGGACCTGTACAGATGTTTATGTGATTGTGTGTGTGGGTGTGTGCGGGGGCAGGAGCGCGTGGGCCGAAATCGCGGAGGGTGTAACTGTGCTCAAATCATGTATCATCACTTCGACGTCTTTGTAAAAAGACTAATGTGACAGAAGTCAGCCATAGAAATGCAAAGTCTTCTTGATACAAAGTAACTTGAAAAACAGAAAAATCCGCAGAACCAGGTAGAGACGGCAGGACAAAGCTACTGAGGCTTTGGTTCTAGTATAGCAGGGGGTGCAGGGCCGGGGCCTAGCACCCCAAATCCAGCATTGCAACCGAGCAGCTAGAAGCTGTGCTGTCTCGGTCCTGTGGGACTTCCAGCAGCAAACCCCAGCTCCGCGGAATGGCCCCTGAGTGAGCGCCACCATGTTTGTGCCTCTGAAGTCCATCTCTGCAAAGGCCCAACTGGGGAAGAGTGACCAGCAGCAGGGCCCCTTCAAAGAGCCGGGGCCACACGCCCCCTAGTGGTCTCAATGGATCCGCGGATATCAAATAACTGCTAGGACTTAGAAAGCTAAAAATAATAAAAGAGTGCGTGTGTGCCCGTGTCATGGAATGGAGGGGTATTTATAGCACGGAGTGTACGGGAGTGATTGGTGGGTCAACCGTTGGCTGTGAGTGATTGCGGTTGGACTCTGGGCAATCATGTGGGACTTCTTCAGCCATTACTCAAACACTATGGGGCAAATTTACAAGCCCCTTGCGCCACTTTTGCGTCACTTTTCCCATGTTAAAAATGACGCAAAAGTGGCGCAAGGGGCTTGTAAATCTGCCCCTATGTCTCTTGATCCGAATTATCAGTCAAAGGCTCGTTCCTACAGTTCAGTTTTACCGTGTTGTCTGGAGACTCGATAGTTTGGCACTGCTTCCAAAGATGGAAGGCAATCAATCCACAACATAGGACCCCTTACACCAAAGGGCCGCCCGCCAGTTTTTGCCTTTGGAAGGAAGGGCAGCTGCAGAATGGTTTCCATGTTGTCTGCGATGGGGTTCCTCGTGAGTCAGTGGTGGGGTGGCATTGTTTAGGTATACCGGGCACTTTTCATTATAGAATATTTCACTTAGGCTACCAACAACTTCGAATGTACCTGTTGAAAACACTAGGAGCCTGTGGGCGGTTTTCAATGAAAACTGGGTGTGGCCATTTTATCAGACGGAAGCATGGCCTGTCCACTTGATGTTACATTGCACGCAATCAATCAATATTTAATGGGGGCATTAAATACTGATTGTCCATTTGTGCCACATTGGGTTATTTCCACACTGTGATTTGGCTTTTGGCGTAGCTGAATCTTGGATAAATGGAATTCTGCGCCTTTGATCACTTCGGTTATTTTGAGGATGTCATCATTTTTCCAGAGTTGTGAAGCCATAGGAGCACTGAAGTAGTATCACATATCATTATACATGTGTTCTCTGCTGACTGGGTGGCTGGCTAGGGCATAACATAGACCCCCGTAGCCCCTGCAGTGCAGTGGACCCCCCCACCTTTGGAGGCCCACATCCAACCCAAGGTATTTGAAGATATGGGAGCCTGAGGGGCCCCAAGCCACATTCTGCAAGGGGGGACACGTCATCTTGCATTATGCCACTGGTTGCTGGGCACCGTGTCTACGATACAAAGATGGGCCATCAAGCCCTCTTTGACTCTCTGGGGTACCTTGATTGAGCGGTTACGGTCTGGCTCATGGCACAGTGCTGTGAAGGTTGAGACGACGTGCTGTATAACATAATTTGCCAGGTGTGGTGGCTCATATGTCGACAGTGGCCACTGTAGGGATTTGTGTCTTACACCATAATTAAAGGTTTACATCCTGGATTGATTCTTCAGCCGTTCATTCTTTCAAAGTCAATAAAATGAGCATCATTGCGGGGGGGACAACTATCTGCTGTCGGTTAATAGTGCCAATAGACTCCACCTGCCACCACTGGGAAAGAATGTGCTCTACAATACACTTCTCATGTCTTGTTAACATTACAGCAGTCACAGTAAAGATGGAATGACAAGCCTAGGTGACTACTTCTTACAAGAAATTAGACTTTACAAGCCCTTATGGCTAGCACATTTTAAACCACAGAACAAAGAACGGAAACTTCAAATATCTAAACATGATACTCTGTTGCATCTACTTTTTGGGATCATTGGGCTGCTTGCTATTGCTCTGTGGGTCACAAACCACTGACCACAGTTTATACTGATCTCAATCCTCTCCCATAGGAAACAATCAACCAATGTTATCCTATGGGATTTCAACAACTTGGTTGCTTCAAAGCTGCCGGGGTGCTGAAGTCAGCTACCGTGCAGACACATTGGCATTGTAAGTGACCTGGAACGATGACTACTAGTGATGCTGCCAAAACCTTCAACTATTTATGGTAATTCTTGTAAAACAAGTCCAATCCAAAACTGTAAAATTCTCATCCCTATCAAACTCAAATTATATTTAATAAAAACAAAATGTGGGTCTTGGTAGCTCAGCACCTGATGTTACTTGGGAGTCATTGTGGACAGGCAATTAAAGTTTGACCCGCAGGTCAAATCAATCAGCTCCACAGGCTTCAGATTACTATATGTCATAAAAAAATCCTTCAGTCTGTCAGGAAAGACTTGATTCAAGCATTGATCATGTCAGAAATAGATTACTGTAATACTCTCCTTGTGGGTATTCCAAGATATCGCAGCCATCTTCTCCAGCTATACAGAATACTGCTGACAGAATACTGCTGCAAGGCTGATCCTGGGGCTAGGACGAGACACTCCTATTTCTAAACACCTGGACAAACCACACTAGTTACAGACAAAAAAATATATATTCAAAGCATTATGCCTTTGCCAAAAGACCGTATATGGAAATAATAAGCATATGATTATGAAATAACAAAATAATTCTACAAAGAGCTGCAGTTCAACTAGTCTTTACTAAGTGACCCTCACGAGTTCAATGCAAAAGCTTGATGTAATAATTTCAATGCTTTTGCATTTGACTCGTGAGGGACACATAGCAACGACTAGTGGAACTGCAGCTTCATGCAATAATTTCAATGCTTTTGCATTTGACTCGTGAGGGACACCTAGCAACAACTAGTGGAACTGCAGCTTGATGCAATAATTTCAATGCTTTGCATTTGACTTGTGTGGTACACCTAGTAACGACTAGTGGAACTGCAGCTCTTTGTAGAATTATTTTGATATTGGATACTATAATATTCACTGCCCACTGCTAATCTTGTCCCATAATGCTTGCAGGGCCTTTGGTTGGGATTGTACTTTTGCCCATAACTGTGCTTGGGGTGGTCCTAAGAGGATGGGACCACCACTTAATTGTTCAGCATGATATGCTCTTTGTGTTCAAGGCATCTGCTTGGTCCTCCCCCAGATTAGGGGGACCCCAAAATCATCACCTCTCTCATTGCCTGATATTTTTCTTATTCAAAGTTCACTTTTGTGAATTGGTTATATGCTTTTTAGCATGTAAAGTTGTTATATCAAAGCATTTGTGGATGCAGTTTAGTAGCTGACTCCACTCTGTGGAGGCACAGAGTTTTTGCCTGAATTCTGTGTGTTTTAATGGAATGCAGAGTTTATCACCCAGGCCTAGTTCAAATCAGGTTGCAGCCTTGAGTTCATTTTTAAATAAGTGCATGGTCACATTTTCTTTTTATGGTTAAGGCAAGGCTGTGTTTATTTTACATTATTATCATCAGGCTGCAGATAGCAAGGCCTGATGCATGAGCAGTGATCAGTCAGATTCATGACCCAGGCTGGGACACAGGTTTGAAGAATTGAAGCACTGAAGCATTTTACTCTTTAAAAAAAATCTTTGTCAACTCATTATTGGAGCTGAGAAAAAATTATGTTTCTGAATGCTTTTAAAAGGGAGAAAACCAAAAATTAAAAGATACATTAATAATTAGGTAACCTTTCATTTTAACATTCTCCCATTTCAAAGTGTCACATTTACAAACAGCAGGCCTCTTGCTACCAGTAGCCAGTAGACACCGTGTCATGTTCATAACTAAAAAGTACAGTTATTTTGTTAAATGGGATACATTTAAAGTGAATAAAAATATTTCTATAAAATATATTGTTTCATTTTTCTTTCCACTTTCAATTAAGCCAATTGTGCCTTAATTTTTTTATTAAGCATGTTTCTTCACTTTAGATTCCTCCCATTTAAACAAATGACTGTACACAAATGACTGTATTTTTCTGTTATAAATATGGCACCTTGTCTACAGGTCACTGGGAGCAAGATGCCTGGTATTTGTAAATGCGACACTTGGAAATGGAAGAAAATGTAAATGATTGCTTTTATAGAATCCATATAAACACAAACACCTGTCACAAATCCATATGGCACAGGCTCACAATCACCCATACAATTATATCCCACTCATATGCACACATGTTCATATATCCGCAAAGACCACGCTCTCACTGACATAAATGGCAGCCCCGTCATAGTGGCCCTAGTCAAAGAATTTTGTTCAAACCATAGTATCTGGCACTATAGACATGATGCTTAAGGTCAATGAAGCTAAGCGTGGGGGTGTCTGGTAACAATGCACGCGTTGCTTGGCCTTTCAGAAGCTCATGATGATTTTCACTGATCAGAAATAACTCTCACTACAGAAAAGGTTGTAGAAACCTGGGTAAAGTGTGCTAGGGCGGTGCAACACACAAAGGGAAGCGGTCTTCTGTCTCTGGTGAGGGCAGAGAGAGCTTCTTGATCCTCTGGGTCAGCTTCTCTGGACTTAATGGGCTAGCTAGGGACCTAAGCACTGGCAATGCAGAGTCAGCAGTAGTGCAGGTCATAAGGGCTGAGTAGGCCATATTCTTGAGAAGATGTGCAGCTTGCAGCTCCAGTATCTACAAAGGCACCAGAGCAGTGACCACACATTTCTCATCACTGTAGGGCTCTTCAGTGAACTGCTATGGCTTAAATTTCACTTTTGGGGTAACATAACATGGTATTTGTAAAGCTCAAGTTCACCCAAGAGTATCTTGGTGCTGAACAACAGATGTTTATTGTGACCCAACTCAATAGTGCTCATAGGGTAGCATAGCTGCACCTCATTGACAATCAGTGCAAGTACTTCTCAGTTTTTGAACCCCAACCAAACAAAGCCAGCATGGTCTGAGGGCTGCTCCTTTCAGGAAGAATATGTTTATGTGTTCTTTGATATGAGTAGCAAGGATATTCAGAAATTCCTTAATACGTGGCACCGGGCAAGACTCTACATGAAGACTATACGCTTGACTCTTGTTTGCTAACTTAGTGTGACCTCATCAGAGCTTTGGGCACAAGTAACTATGATGAACAATATATGGAGATGGGATTTGCTATGACATAGAATCCATAGGGGGTGAGAGTTGTGGTCCAGGACCCAAAGTGACCGAGGTGGGAGGATTGATCATTAAACGTTCCTGAAAGGGGTCAAGTGTGGTTGGGCTGCTTGGGGGGCGGGCGTCTTGGGGTCTTGACGTCCTGAAAGCTGGTGGTCCCCAAGGTAGAGCGCCTGGAGATCTTACCGTAAGAGATGGAGGTGCTCAACGATTACTGTGCAACATTGTCTGATGGGGGACATAGGAAATACCACCTAAAGGGTTCAGTGTGCAATAGGTGCTGATTGGGGAACAGTGTTGTTGAATGCGGGATAGGCAGTCACACAAACCCCTATCATTCCATCAGAAAGACCTGGCTTGATAAGTGTCCAGTTCTTCCAGAACTGGGATCATGGTCGCCTCCCGACCATGAATGTGACAGTTAAGATAGAGAAGGCCTTGCAGTAGGCTGGGCAGATCACCGGGGGATGCGTCCTGGGGATTAGACTGGGCAGATCCCCGGGGAATGTGCACCGGGACATGAGACTGGGCAGATCACTGGGGGATGTGCACCGGGGCATGAGACTGGGCAGATCACTGGGGGATGTGCACAGGTGCATGAGACTGGGCAGATCACCGGGGAATGTGCACCTTGGCATGAGACTGGGCAGATTACTGGGGGATGTGCACCGGGGCATGAGACTGGGCAGATCACTGGGGGATGTGCACCGGGGCATGAGACTGGGTAGATCACCAAGACATGTGCACCAGGGCATTAGACTGGGCAGATCACTGGGGGATGCGTCCTGGGCATGAGACTGGGCAGATCATCTGGGAAGTATGCTCGAGAATGAGACTGGGCAGATCACAGTGCACTGTAAGACTCAGCATGATACTGGGCAGAACACTGGGTGCTGTGTGAAGTGTCATGAGACTGGGCAGATCACTGGGGGCTGTGTGCCAAGCCAGGAGACAGGGCATAACACTGGAGGGTGTGCACCTGGGCATGAGACTGAGCAGATGCAATGTGCACCTGGGCATGGGACTGGGCATATCATTGGGCCATGAGACTGGGCGATTACCGGGGGGTGCGTCCTGGGCATGAGACTGGGCAGATCATCTGGGAAGTATGCTTGAGAATGAGACTGGGCAGATCACTGGGGGCTGTGTGCCCAGCCTGGAGACAGGGCATAACACTGGAGGGTGTGCACCTGGGCATGAGACTGGCCAGGTCTCTAGGTGCTGTGCGCTGGGCATGAGACTGGGCAGAACACTACCCAAATGCTCATTCCGAGCCCCTGGTAAAATGGTGTGGTAATGTGGTACACGACATTACTGGTAGCACGGGGTTTTTGTTTTCTCTGGTGCTGTATTACCACCCCCTCACTGTTTCTACAAGTTGGAGCGGAGTAACCTGGAAATACTGCTATTCATCTCCAAAACCACGATATATCTAGGAATACTAGGTTTTCGCAAAGAGGTTTTGCGAAGTTTTATCGGGTGAATGTGTGCAGAGAAAAAATGCCAGGCCTTTGCAGAGTCTGTTCACGATTTATAATGCCAAGTTGAGCACACACTCTTGTTTGTCAAATGTGAATCACAGTGGCTCCCATAATGAGATCCCTAGTCTTATGGAACGGCATCATTACGAATTTCTCATTATTGTTGTGTCCCCCGTGAATATTTAGTTTAAGGAAACAAAGGTCCTAAGCACTTTCAGAAATATAAGCAAATGACATATAGACCACAATAGGCTACTATATATTTTTCCTTGTCCAGCCGGACAAGGAATTTATTTTTAAATGGAATCAAAAATTATTAAGACTGAATACAAAAGCAAAAATTCCTAAAGTAGGGCACAGTCCGGTACCGTACTAGTGAAGGAAACACAGTGGGAGGATAGAGAGTACAGTAAGAGAAAGGATTTTTACAGGCAAAGAAAGTGAGCAGTCTGGACACTTTTTAAATCAGTGTTGGGAGTGTTTGCCAGAGTAGTACGTACAAAATAATACACAATGGTTGAATGTATGTCTACTTAAAAGAGTCGACGTTTCGATCCCGTGCTCTAGTTACAAAGGGATCATCATCATGACAAAACAGCGTTATTTTGCCTGGTATAAATAATAATACGCCTCGGCTCGGAGGGTTACCTGTGAGGAGTAGGATAGGCAACGCTTGTGGGAGCGTGCAATGCTAGCCTCGATTAGGGGGACTCAATGTTAGGAGTCACAGTGCGCTTTATGAAGAATTGCGCATGGCGATAGGCGATTAACAGCGTTTCCTTGGTGAGGCGTTTGGCAACCCGGTATGATAATACTCAGCGTTGCGGGCGGTCTATAAAATGAATATTTACATCACAGGCTGAAGTATGACCCAGGACCTGCACACTGAATATCGAACCCACAGTATCAGTGGGACCGACTATCGAGGGCAAAATATCGAAAGAGGATATCAATATAGAAGTACGTTTAGATTGTCCATGCCTAACTCCACATATATATACCTATGCAGTGCATATATCTTCAAGGCACATGCACAGACGTGGGTTTGGGAATACTAAATCTATACTTCCCCGTATGCACACATGCCTTTCGATATATTGTCCCTTGTTACTCTTCTACCCCGATATTGTTGTGTCGATATTCAGTAGTACAACCACTGCAAGGCCATTCCAAGCCCTGCACCTCTGAATGGGGGGTGATGCAGTCCAGCAGCCCAGTGTACATGACTCCACGCTGCAAAACCACGCTTTGCAGTGTTTTCTGTGCACAGATTCCACCAGAATGGGGTCTGACTGACAGCGGAGAAGGACACAGGAGAGGGATAGTCAGTGCAAGGCATGGAGGGAGACGGGGGTCTAGGAAAGTACAGTCTGGGCCATTGAGTACAGGGGTATTATTGCACAACGGCAACCTACAAAAACATTGACTATTGGTATAATGCCAAGATAAGTACATAGAGGTAAGTGCAGGCTGATCTGATCATTCTACAGAGGGTTTTGGTCACTTGGGGACCAGAGGACCGGTACTCCGATATGGACGCGTAGTTTAAGGCATAAAACCCAGGCACCGCCCTCTGAACGCTCATCTTTGCTTCTCCACCCCTCATCAGCAACATGGTTGCTTTCAAAGTCACCCACGTGATGGAGACTGCCTCGCCTGCATCCAACCCGCATCTTTCAAAGTCCACCAGTCTTTGAGATGTGGTACCAGAATATCATGGATTTGATTTTGTCCTGCAGACATCCCAGCTAAAGTTTAGGCTACTGAAATATTGCCATGGTAAATATATATATAGGTAGACATAGGTTTCGTATACTAAACTCCACATGTATGTACCTTGACAATATATATGTCTTTAAAAAACAAAGATATGGAGCTAAGGATAGTAAATTTAAGGCCAAAATTGGACACACTAGCGAAATCAAGAAACAAGAATTAGCTGATATAGATATATATATATATATATATATATATATATATATATATATATATATATATATATATATATATATATATATATATATATAAAAGTAATAAAATGACTTGAAAAATAGCCCAGTCTTCTGATGCATCTGCTGCGCAATGGCTCCGCCTTTCACCATTCTTGAACAACAAAAGGAGTACCACCCAGAAGCATAATAATAATAATATCTGTTGTGGGAGGGCTGTTGGAAGTTCACAGCACAGCTAAAGACATTTTAAAGTTTGGGCAAAGCGGGCATTTGCCCGGGCCCCCACCATCCGAGGGGCCCCCTGGAAAAGTCAACGTTCTATTGTTCTAGCTTGCCACTGTCTATTTCCATTTGTCGGCCCTGCCTCTCCCTCGAATTCTATCTCGCTTTGCCCAGTGGCATCTTGATGGTTTTGGGGTCCCCTGGAAAGACATACTTTAACTGTTTTTTTCTGTGAACCCCGGTTTTTAAAGTTTGTTTGACATCATGTGAACTTCAGTTGGCAGAAAATAGGCAGTAAAATTACGACCAGGGGGCCCCAAAACATTCGTGCCTGGGGCCCCAAAAATACTTAAAATGTCAGTGAGTGAGTACAGGGCTGCTGTTCCTCAGTCTGAGGCAGTATTACCCATTGTGGGCAACAAATGGACACAATGCAGGAACAGGCCACAAGGAAGAGGTTCGGCGGGGTGGGGAGCCAGTGGCAGCGAGGGTCGAGGTGCAGGTAAGATCAGAGTAAAGAGGATGTGCTCTACCCTCATTGCCTAGCTCCATGGGGAGAGCTTCTTTCTATGGTTATTCCTGCAGTGCATAGGTAATAATTGACAACTGTATTATTCGTTATTATTATTATTACGTTCACTATTCGTACTGTTATTATCGTAGTGCATACTGTATGCAGCCACTAGAACAATAGGTGCTACAATACCCAACAGTACTCCGTTCATTGCCCAAGGAAGGATAAAATGCTGAATCAGCCCTGCCACGTTTCAACGTTTGCCCCGTCAGTCGCTCGGGGGGGCGGGCGGAAGGCCCTCTCGACAATCAGCGCTTTGCAAAACTGCAGATGCTAGAGCAGGGGTGGGTGTTGTGTCCCTCTCGTGAGCAGGGGTGGGTGTTGTGTCCCACTCCTGACCAGGGGTGGGTGTTGAGTCCCACTCGTGAGCAGGGGTGGGTGTCGAGTCCCACTCGTGAGCAGAGGTGGGTGTCGTGTCCCACTCGTGAGCAGGGGTGGGTGGCGAGTCCCACTCGTGAGCAGGGGTGGGTGTCGTGTCCCCCTCATAAGCAGGGGTGGGTGTTGTGTCCCACTCCTGACCAGGGGTGGGTGTTGAGTCCCACTCGTGAGCAGGGGTGGGTGTCGAGTCCCACTCGTGAGCAGAGGTGGGTGTCGTGTCCCACTCGTGAGCAGGGGTGGGTGGCGAGTCCCACTCGTGAGCAGGGGTGGGTGTCGTGTCCCCCTCATAAGCAGGGGTGGGTGTTGTGTCCCACTCCTGACCAGGGGTGGGTGTTGAGTCCCACTCGTGAGCAGGGGTGGGTGTCGAGTCCCACTCGTGAGCAGAGGTGGGTGTCGTGTCCCACTCGTGAGCAGGGGTGGGTGGCGAGTCCCACTCGTGAGCAGGGGTGGGTGTCGAGTCCCCCTCATAAGCAGGGGTGGGTGTCGTGTCCCACTCGTGAGCAGGAGTGGGTTTGTGTTCCACTCGTGAGCAGGGGTGGGTGTTGAGTCCCACTTGTGAGCAGGGGTGGGTGTTGAGTCCCACTCGTGAGCAGGGGTGGGTGTCGAGTCCCCCTCGTAAGCAGGGGTGGGTGTCGTGTCCCACTCGTGAGCAGGAGTGGGTTTGTGTTCCACTCGTGAGCAGGGGTGGGTGTTGAGTCCCACTCGTGAGCAGGGGTGGGTGGCGAGTCCCACTCGTGAGCAGGGGTGGGTGTCGTGTCCCCCTCGTAAGCAGGGGTGGGTGTTGTGTCCCACTCGTGAGCAGGAGTGGGTTTGTGTTCCACTCGTGAGCAGGGGTGGGTGTTGAGTCCCACTTGTGAGCAGGGGTGGGTGTTGTGTCCCACTCGTGAGCAGGGGTAGGTGTTGAGTCTCACTCGTGAGCAGGGGTGGTTGTTGAGTGCCACTCGTGAGCAGGGGTGGGTGTTGAGTCCCACTTGTGAGCAGGGGTAGGTGTTGAGTCTCACTCGTGAGCAGGGGTGGTTGTTGAGTGCCACTCAGGAGCAGGGGTGGGTGTTGAGTCCCACTCGTGAGCAGGGGTGGGTGTTGAGTCCCACTCGTGGGGGAACATTTTTTTCAACGCAACTTTCACGACGCATGCCTTTACCTCGCAAGTTTTACAACGCATGCTGTTACAACGTATTGCGCTGGGGGGCGCTCTAGGATAGGGAATAGATTTCATTTACTATCCAACATCTTCCCTACTATCCACGGGGACTGGAGTTGGAATAGTAAATTAAACTATTCACTATCCAGCACCCCTCAACACTATGCGTTGCAACAGCATCCGTTGTAAAACTTGCGATGTAAAAGGCATGCGTAGTAGAAGCATGCGTTGTAATGTCATACAACCCCACTTGTGAGCAGGAGTGGTTGTAGAGTCCCTCAAGGGAGATGGGTAGGGCGTTGAGTCCCACTAGTGAGCAGCGGGTGGGGGTTGTGCCCCTCTCGTGAGCAACGGGTGGGTGTTGTATCCCCCTCGTGAGCAGGGGTGGGTGTTGAGTCCCACTCATCAGCAGGGGTGAGTGTTGTGTCACTCTCGTGAGCAGGGGTGGGTGTTGAGTCTCACTTGTGAGCAGCGAGTGGGGGTCGTGTCCCTCTCGTGAATAGGGGTGGGTGTCATGTCCCACTCATGAGTAGGGGTGGGTGTCGTGTCCCCCTCATAAGCAGGGGTGGGTGTCGGGTGCCACTCTTGAGCAGGGGTGGGTGTCGTGTCCGACTCGTGAGCAGAGGTGGGTGTCGTGTCTACTCGTGAGCAGGGGTGGGTGATGAGTCCCACTCGTGAGCAGGGGTGGGTGTCGAGTCCCACTGGGGACCAGGGGTGGGTGTCGTGTCCACTCGTGAGCAGGGGTGGGTGACGAGTCCCACTCGTGAGCAGGGCTGGGTGTTGTGTCCCCCTCGTGAGCAGGGGTGGTGGCGAGTCCCACTCGTGAGCAGGGGTGGGTGTCGTGTCCCACTCGTGAGCAGGGGTGGGTGTCGTGTCCCTTTCGTGAGCAGCAGGCGGGGGTCGGACCAGGCTGCACTCTGAACCTCTCGCTGTCTTTGCCGTGACAGACATGCACAGCCATGTGCTCTTCATCTTCAGTTGAGTGGCACCTGTCAATCAATGCCAGGGTGTACATAACTCGTTCGCAAGGCTTGCCTCGGCGCTGTGTGCAAATACGTGCGTTGTATTGAACTAACGGTAATGAATATGCCCGGGGGAAACCGTGCAGACTCGAGGCTTCCTCAGACGGCAGTTACACTTATGGGGCGGGGGTAGTAAAGGGCAGCGCCGGGCCGCACGTTCACACGCATACAAAGCGGGCAGTTGGGAATGGAAGTAGCGCTGCGGGACTCACCAGGTCCTTGGAGGTGCCGAGGCGCTTCAGCTGGTCCAGGGGCAGCAGGTCGGCGGAGTCCTTGTGCACAAACTGCGTGGCCTGCTTGAGCCGCCGCTGCTGGTGCAGGATGGCGCGGTCCCTCATCTCCGTCTCCCTCCGGTGCTGGCCGCTCTCGCCCTCCCGGGGCAGCGGGCCGCGGCTCCCGGGGTCCGCTCTGCGGCAGCTGCTGGGGCTGCTCATGGTAGAAAGGAAGGCTGCTCCGAGCTGGGGACCGCTGCTTCTGTGCCAGGAGCCTCTGCTTAGCCCTGGTGCTTAGCGCCTACCTTTCCTGCCCTCCCCTAAGCCCTGCTGCTGTGCACTCCACTCTACTGCCCTCCCCTGAGCCCTGCACTCCACTCTACTGCCCTCCCCTGCTGTCCTTCACTTCTCTCTACTGTCCTCCCCTGAGCCCTGCACTCCTCTCTACTGCCCTCCCCTGAGCCCTGCACTCCTCTCTACTGCCCTCCCCTAAGCCCTGCTGCTGTGCACCCCACTCTACTGCCCTCCCCTGAGCCCTGCACTTCTCTCTACTGCCCTCCCCTGCTGTCCTGCACTCCTCTATACTGCCCTCCCCTGGTGTCCTGCACTTCTCTCTACTGCCCTCCCCTGCTGTCCTGCACTTCTCTCTACTGCCCTCCCCTGCTGT
This sequence comes from Lissotriton vulgaris, assembly GCF_964263255.1. Classification (NCBI taxonomy): domain Eukaryota; kingdom Metazoa; phylum Chordata; class Amphibia; order Caudata; family Salamandridae; genus Lissotriton; species Lissotriton vulgaris. Next base: position 65,927,091 of record NC_141686.1, on the reverse strand, counting down.
CCTGCACTTCTCTCTACTGCCCTCCCTGGTGCTCTGCACTTCTCTCTACTGCCCTCCCCTGAGCCCTGCTGCCCGGCACTTCTCTCTACTGCCCTCCCCTGCTGTCCTGCACTTCTCTCTACTGCCCTCCCTGGTGCTCTGCACTTCTCTCTACTGCCCTCCCCTAAGCCCTGCTGCTGTGCAACCTCCTTTATTGCCTCCCTGAACCCTGGTGCTGCACTCCCCTCTACTGCCCTCCCCTGAGCCCTGGTGCTCTACACTACCCTGTACTCTCCTCCCCTGAGCCCTGCTGCGCTGCACTTCTCTCTACTGCCCTCCCCTAAGCCCTTTGCTCTAGCTCTGCTAGTTCTCTCCACTTGTGGTCCTGCTGCTCTGTATTCTTTTCTCCTCGTGTGCTGCTCTGTATTCTTTTCTCCTCGTGTGCTGCTCTGTATTCTTTTCTCCTCGTGTGCTGAGGCTGCTCTGTATTCTTCTCTCCTCCTCGTGTGCTGCTCTGTATTCCTCTCTCCTCCTCGTGTGCTGCTGCTGCTCTGTATTCTTCTCTCCTCCTCGTGTGCTGCTCTGTATTCCTCTCTCCTCCTCGTGTGCTGCTGCTGCTCTGTATTCTTCTCTCCTCCTCGTGTGCTGCTCTGTATTCTTCTCTCCTCCTCGTGTGATGCGGCTGCGCTGCTGTCGTGTGACGTGGGCCTCCTTTTCTCACTCTGCCCTGTGCGGTTCCTTCTGCCCCGTTATGCTCACCTGTGCCCGGGTGAGCGGAGACTCGTGCAGGCTTCCCCGCCCTGCCTCCAGCGCGCACCTTCCCCGCTCCCCTGCTGCTCCGGCCCCTCCCCCAGGCCCGGCCCTATGGCGAGGCCCCGCGTCACTGAGGCATTTGCATGGGCTGATGTGAGGGGGACGTTGAGTAACGGTCCAGCGGCTACAGATGTTCTCCCAGTGATGGGGCACCGCTCCAAGCCCCCCCTCCTGTTCTATCTGGATGTGGCACCGACCGCACAACTGTCAAGGGATGAGCACGTGAGATGGGTCAGTGGATTAAGTGCCTGCTGCAGGAAGGGCGCGTGCGCCTGCTGCTCAGCTCTTGCCTTCTAGTTGTTGCTTCACTAGTAATACCTCTTCCTCCCCGAGGAGAGAAACACAGAGTTCAGTGCACTGAAAACAGTTTCGCTGATATTTTCCTTGCTGAAAATATTTTTTTTTAACTTGGCAAGGTAGCTGAGTGGGTTGAGTGCATGTTGCCGAGATCTGTGGGTGACCTGTTCATCAGAATCCCACAAACGAATGATTCTTCTAATTCTTAAAGTGTATAATGGTATGCATATGCGAATCATGCTTATTTAGAGAGACAGTGTGTGTGTGTGCACAGCAGTACGTAGATTGTAAGGAGATCCCTCACACACCTGCTCAAGTGTCATGCTTCACCCTCACACACCTGCTCAAGTGTCATGCTTCGCCCTCACACACCTGCTCATGTGTCATGCTTCGTCCTCACACACCTGCTCAGTTACCATGCTTCGCCCTCACACACCTGCTCAGGAGTCATGCTTCACCCTCACACACCTGCTCAAGTCTCATGCTTCGCCCTCACACACCTGCTCAAGTGTAATGCTTCGCCCTCACACACCTGCTCAGGAGTCATGCTTCACCCTCACACACCGGCTCAAGTGTCATGCTTCGTCCTCACACACCTGCTCAGGTTTCATGCTTCACCCTCACACACCTGCTCAGATGCCATACTTCACCATCACACACTCCTGCTCAGGAATCATTTGTCACCCTCACACACTGGCTTAGGAGTCAAGCTTCACCCTCACACCGGCTCAGGTGTCATGCTTCACCCTCACACACCTCCTCAGGTGTCATGCTTTGCCCTCACACACCTGCTCAGGTTTCATGCTTCACCCTCACACACCTGCTCAGATGCCATACTTCACCATCACACACTCCTGCTCAGGAATCATTTGTCACCCTCACACACTGGCTTAGGAGTCAAGCTTCACCCTCACACCAGCTCAGGTGTCATGCTTCACCCTCACACACCTGCTCAGGTGTCATGCTTTGCCCTCACACACCTGCCCAACACAGGCTCAAGTGTCTTGCTTCGCCTTCACGTACCTACTCAGGAGTCATGCTTCACCCTCACACACCTGCCCAACACAGGCTCAAGTGTCATGCCTCGCCCTCACACACCTGCTCAGGTGTCATGCTTTATCCTCACACACCTGCTCAGGTGTCATGCTTTGACCTCACACACTGGCTCAGGTGTCATGCTTCACCATCACACACTCCTGCTCAGGAATCATTTGTCACCCTCACACACTGGCTTAGGAGTCATGCTTCACCCTCACACACCTGCTCAGGTGTCACGCGTCACCCTCACACACCTGCTCTGGAGTCATGCTTGGCTCTCACACACGAGTCCAGGTGTCATGCTTCACCCTCGCACACCTGCTATGGGGTCATGCTTTGCCCTCACACACATGCTCAAAACCTGCTCAGGTGTCATGCTTCATTCTCACACACCTTCTCAGGTGTTATGCTTTACCCTCACACACCTGCTCAGTTATCATGCTTCACCCTCACACACCTGCTCAGGTGTCATGCTTCATCCTCACACACCTGCTCAGGAGTCATGCTTTGTCCTCAACACCTGCTCAGGTGACATGCTTCATTCTCATACACCTTCTCATGTGTCATGCTTCACCCTCACACACCTGCTCAGGTGTCATGCTTCACCCTCACACACCTGCTCAGATGTCATACTTCACCATCAAACACTCCTGCTCAGGAATCATTTGTTACCCTCACACACTGGCTTATGAGTCATGCTTCACCCTTACACCGGCTCAGGTGTCATGCTTCACCCTCACACACCTGCTCAGGTGTCATGCTTTGCCCTCACACACCTGCCCAACACAGGCTCAAGTGTCATGCTTCGCCCTCACACACCTGCTCAGGTGCCTTGCTTCGCCTTCACGTACCTACTCAGGAGTCAGCTTCCCTCACACACCTGCCCAACACAGGCTCAAGTGTCATGCCTCGCCCTCACACACCTGCTCAGGTGTCATGCTTTATCCTCACACACCTGCTCAGGTGTCATGCTTCACCCTCACACACTGGCTCAGGTGTCATGCTTTGACCTCCCACACCAGCTCAGGTGTCATGCTTCACCATCACACACTCCTGCTCAGGAATCATTTGTCACCCTCACACACTGGCTTAGGAGTCATGCTTCACCCTCACACACCTGCTCAGATGTCATGCGTCACCCTCACACACCTGCTCTGGAGTCATGCTTTGCCCTCACACACGAGTCCAGGTGTCATGCTTCACCCTCGCACACCTGCTATGGGGTCATGCTTTGCCCTCACACACATGCTCAAAACCTGCTCAGGTGTCATGCTTCATTCTCACACACCTGCTCAGGTGTTTTGCTTTACCCTCACATACCTGCTCAGTTATCATGCTTCACCCTCACACACCTGCTCAGGTGTCATGCTTCATCCTCACACACCTGCTCAGGAGTCATGCTTCATCCTCATACACCTTCTCAGGTGTTATGCTTCACCCTCACACACCTGCTCAGGTGTCATGTGTCACCCTCACACACCGGCTCTGGAGTCATGCTTTGCCCTCACACACTTTTCCAGGTGTCATGCTTCACCCTCGCACACCTGCTCAGGGGTCATGCTTCGCCCCCACACACCTGCTCAGTTGTCATGCTTCAGCCTCACACACCTGCTCAGTTGTCATGTGTCATCCTCGGCTCTCCCCATTGGCAAACAATGATCATAGTGGCAAATAGGATCCCCAGGTGAGTAGGAAAAACTTGGTGTCAGTGTCAGGGAAAGGGGTCCCGTGCAGTGAAATAAAATCACCTCGGTGTTTCCAGTACCCTTTACTCTGATGAGTTCCTAATGCACGTTTACAATACTGTGGCTGATGCCAGGAGAACAGTCACTCCTGCATCCTATTGGCCGTCATGTTTCTCCCAGATGGGCGAAGGGTCCGTAGCACTTGTCAGGAAATGTTTCCATTTTTATTCAAAAATACAATATCCCATTCATACAAACAGTGATAATATAATATAATATAATATAATATAATATAATATAATATAATATAATATAATATAATATAATATAATATAATATACTCCTGGATGAAGAAGGCTGACTGGAAGCTCTTTTAAGTAAGTATATCATAGATTACATTTTAGTAAAATCAAAAGGTCTTGACTAACCCCAGACCTAAAAGTGAGGGGCCATCTTCAGGAGCACTCTGGGAATTCGTGGAAAATGAGGCACAAATCCAAGCCCACGTTCAATTAACACGCACGCGCCAAACATGTAGTAACATAATCTATAAATAGTGACTCTGTGAGTTTAAGAAATATATTTCGCAGATATTCAACAATCACAGACATACTTTGCCCTGCTTTGGGGCTCACCTGCGTCACAGGCTCACAGCAATGGCGTGTTTGACAGAAGTGAAGCCAAATGGGGACTAACACGGTACAGCGTTACCCGCGCGAAGAAGGGTGAAAACTGGATACCCGTTAGCTCCGTGGCCCTGTCGGGGTCTGCTGCCGGTGGCCCTCCCCCCACTCCAGGAGCACATTGACATGCGGCAGCAGCCTTTCTAGCGCCGCTCTAGTCACGAAGCGCGCGATGAATCGATGCCCTCTGCCGGCGTCCTTGACACGCGCTAATGTGGCCTTTTAGGATCTGAAGAACGCGCGCGCTCGGCGTGCCGTGGACACGCACCTTCTTTGAACGCCGCCCCGGAGTGCGTTCCTACTGTGCGTCTCAGGGCTGCAGAGCTCTGGCAAAGTGTGCGGTGCTGTGCAAGGTCACACAGCGAGGAGGCAGGAAGGAAGTCTGCCTGGCAGCTAAGTGAGAATTACACATCTTGAATAGCGCCGGTTACTGCAGCCAAAAACTGATGTCATCACATCACCCACCCAAAAGGAACCCGTTTGGTGTGCCTTCATGAGTTTCATGAGTAGTGGGGGGCCGTTTCCAGATGTTTTTCATTAATAACCTATATTTTGCACGAAGAGAAGTTGCAAGCTTCAAAACCTGGGTTTCAGTATTTCCTGAAGAACATGCATTTTTAATCACTGTACAGCCCAGGACACTGCTCTCTCAACCATCCGCCTCCGAGCCTGCGTATACATCCCTGGGTGTAACAATGTGTGCAGGGGCCCTGATGCAAGCCAGGAAGAGAATTCCTCATGCAATGGGTTACTAATAAAACGCAGTTAAAAACGGGCTGTATTGCTTCCCCTCCCATGGCCAAGCTCCGGTACAACTGCACCTGCTGCACTAGTGAGATCTACTCCATATGCTGCTTTATATTGTGGGGTCCCTTCAGTAAGCTTAGTAAACACTACAAAGGGCCTTGAATTTGGTCCTTGCACCTTGTGGAGGACAGTGTTGCACACTTTGGGTCTTTCATTGTAGTCTTATTTTGATTGCGTGGGTTTGCGCGCCCAAAGTACTCACGAGCACCACCTGGTGGTCAGCTTGGAGAATTCTAAGAAGTTTTCAATGGAAGTTAAGGTGCTTGTTGAAGCCCGTGACCAATGTGTTGGACGGTGGCCTAAGGTGACCAGACTTTAAGAAGCAACAAGCATTTTCAATGCCTCGTCTCGCATTTGCAAGTGTTTAAGCTATTGGCATTGGCAATGACAACACCTTCATTTATGTGTTTTTAAAAGGAACACATATGGATAGGATAGGATACAAATTTATAAAGCGCACTTATACCCGAGGGTGTCAAGGCGCTAAGCAGGTGGAGGTGAAGGGAGGAGCCTAGACAGCAAACTAGGATGAGAAAAGCCTTCAACAGCTTTCTAAAAGCCGGAAGAGAGTCCGCATTGGAAATGGAGGAAGGCAGAAAGTTCCAAAGTTTGGAGAACGCTACGGAGAAGGAGCCCCACCTGCCTCTGCAGTATCTAGGAGAGATCAATTTTTTCTGGGAGAGAACTCTCCTGGGAGTATACCACTGGAACATGGTTTTCAACTGCAGCAAGCCTTTTACTATGCCTGGCTTTGTATACCGTGCTCAGAACCTTGAAGAAGATACACTGCTTAATGGGTAGCCAGTGCAGGGAGCAAGTCCCCTCCCTGGCAGATAGTTGCTTAGGAATGCTGAAGATCAGCCTTGCTGCTACGTTCTGAACAACCTGGAGTTTGTTCAGAGAAGTTGCATTGATGTAAAGGTATAAAGCTGCAATAATCAACACCGGAGGTGATAATTGCGATGATGGTCGACCGCGGGATAAAGAGTAACACCTTTCTGAGGATCTTTAAGATATAGAAACATGTGCTGACTGTACGGTTGACCTGAGCCTCAAAGGTCAGACCCTCGTCGAAAATGACCCCTAGATTTTTAACTGTTTTAGCTGGGACGGGAAGGTGAGCACAATCTCCAGGCCAGTAGGCCCTTGAGTAGATAGAGTTCTGTAAGCCAAAAACCAGTATCTCAGTCTTATCAGCATTGATCTTAAGGGAGTTACCCTTCATCCAGCAGATAATGCTTGCCATAAAGTGGTTGAATTTCTTTGCAACCAGTTGCAAATCATTAAAGATGGAAGAAATGATTTGAGTATCGTTCGCATACAAGATCACCTGGAACCGAAATGATCTCCCCAGCTCAGCCAGGGAGGTCACATAAATGTTAGATAAGGTGGGGCTCAAGGAGGAGTCCTGAGGGACCCCACATGGAAGTCTGAAAGCCTTAGCTCTAAAACCTCCACATCTAACGATATTCCTTCTTCCTAACATGAAGGAATGGAGGATCTGTAGAGGTTTACAGCTAACTCCCACTTTCTGCAGACACTGGACAATGTGCATCGGGGAGACGGTATCGAAAGCTGCCGACAGGTCGAGAATAAAAAGGACAGCAGAACCTCCTTGGTCCACCTGTATGCGGATATGTTCTGTGGCTGCAATAAGGGAGGACTCAGTGCTGTGACCGGCATTAAACCCATTCCGAGAGAAGTCTAAACACTCCTGGGACTCCACATGGTTCATCAGTATAGTGTTGATGAATTTCTCGATGATTCTGGCAGAGAAGGGAGATAGGGCAATACTTTTTCATATCGGAGGGGTCGGTGTTGTATTTTAGGAGTGGTGAGACAATACCCTCCTTCCAGGCTTCCAGGTAGTTCCCGAATAGGAGACTGTTGTTGATAATCTTGCACAGGAAATTAGCTACAGGGTCAGGAACCAGTTTAAGTAAGGAGGGCATACAGGGGTCTGAGAGAGCACTGGATTTAAGGCCCATTAGAAGATCTTTAGTTTGTTGAGCAGTAATTTGAGGGAAGGAGGTAAGGGCGAACTTACCGTGGTCCTCAGTAGTCTCCTCAGCATCATTTGGGTTCTGGGCGGTGGAAGGAGGGCAGGAATTAACTACACGCCTCCCACGGGCCTGAGAAACCTCTTCGGCCTCAGGGTCTTCAGTTTCCGTAGGGCTAAACTCCTGGAAGATCTTGAGGGCCTTGTCTTGAACGTAGATAGCTACTCTATCACAGAAATCTTGGGAGGGGCTCAGAGATTTCCTTGATGACCCTGATGAGCATACTAGATGAATTATCTGCTAACATGTCAGAAACTTTCCAGTAAAGAAGCAGAATTTGGCTTGGAAAATGGCATGCTTGTATTTCTGTACAGTGATTTCTGCTTAGCCTTTTCCCGTAGAACAGGGGTTCGTATACCATTTACGTTCTTGCCTGTGGCACTCCCGCTTAAGTGATCTGAGCACTTCTGAGAACCATGAGGTCGATGGTTTAGCTCTTCTAGTGATGCCGTCTTTAAAAGGGACAGCAATGTCAAGAGCATTGTGAATCCAGTTGTGGAAACCTTTGGCCATGGAGGGGAGGGGAGCAGGATTTGCCTCCCCTCTCAGGTGGGCACCCAGGGAGGCCTCCCATTTAGTAGCTGTGAGCTTGTTCAGACCCCTGCAATGAATGGGCTTCAGAATAGAGCTCTCCTTCCCCATAATGGAAAGGGTGGGGCAGACTAAATTCAATCAACCAATGGTCCACCCAGCTGAAAGGCTGAACAGTCTCTAGCCCTAAATTGTCGTGGCTGGTTAAAATGCCATCCGGAGTGTGGCCGGCGGTGTGAGTAGGAGATTGAACTAGTTGCTCAAATCCCAAAGACATCATGAGCTCAAGGAGAAGCACTGAATCTTTGTCTTGTTTGTTTTCTAGATGGAAATTAAAATCCCCTAGTATGGTAAGATGAGTAGAGGTAACAAGTGGTTCCAATATTTTACAGCATGACTCTGTAAGCCTGATTCTAGGGCTAGGCAGGCGGTATACAAGGAGGCCTGAGAAGTTGTAATTATCAGATAGCTTAATCACGTACGAAGCTACCTCCAGTAGCGAGCCAGGGTTACCTTCCACGATGCATAGAGTGCATCTAAGAGAGCTCCGAGCCACCAAGGCCAGTCCACCACCTCTGCAGTCAAGGCGGTCACATCTGAGAATGATATAGTCAGGCGGAACAGCTTCTGCCAGGTCTGGACCCAAGTTCTCTCTGACCCATGTCTCAGTGACAAAGAGGCAGTCTAAGTTAAGAGTTTGGATAATCAAAGCAATTTCATTTTTATGTTTAGGCAAGGAGCGTGCGTTTATTAACGCTCCTCGAAAAGGACTGGATTTGGAGCCAGTTTTGCCATTAGTCCCAGAGACAGAGACCGGGCCATGTGTGGGTCTGAAATTGCAATGCTGACAGTATTCAGCCTCCCCAGTAGTAAGGACAAGTTCATTAGCACAGCCCACATGGAGTGGTTTGGGACGTAGTTCAAGAAGTTGACCTTGAGTAGGTAGTAACCAGGGCATTTTTATCTTCTGGGGGAAAACGAGCCGTCCGGGCGCGGACGGGTGCAGGCAGACTTGGCTTGGCTTTGGCGCCCCAACAACAGGATAAGAGAGATGCCAGACCGAGGGCATAGGTCAGGCAGCAGAGAAAACCTCCAGTAAGTGAAGCACTGATAGGCAGTACAATACAGAGACAAAAATGCTAAAATTAGTTAAAAGCAAGTGAACTTAAAAACAATTAGTGGTAGTTTAATATAACAGAGGAGCAACTCATTGCACCACGCAAAAAGTCATTGTGTTTTTAATTCCAAGAGCTCAAACTACCGCAAGTGCGAGACCACTATAATGGTGGCCACGCCCCTTTTTTAGATGCTGCTCACATAATCAGATTACCGTGAGCAGGATCTAAACAAAGTGCTGTGGCCAACATTAAAGTGAAAGCGCATAGGGCACTATTACCCAAAGGTTAAAAAAAAAAAAAGTAATTTCAAAAGTTCTGTAGCACGGGAAAGAAAAAGCGGCCCTCGCTGGTAATTGAATAATTAAATTAGCTCGGCCGCTAAAGTGAAAGCGGCCTTGCTGGTAATTAAGTAATTAAATAGGTGCACCACTAAAGTGAATGCGGACCGCGTTGTGTATTAAATAAATAAATAAATAATCACGGCCGCTCTAAAGCGGACCACGCTGTCATTTGAATATAAATATATTTCTATTAAAAAAAAAAAGCAGGCGGGTGCTCCAATGTCATGGGTGGAATAGGGAAGATCATTAAAGAAAATAGTGCTGTGGTTCTGTGGTTCTGCGGTACTGAGGTTCAGAGATTCTGAACCTGTTCAATAAAGGTCTTCAGATATAGACGATTTTGGTATCAGCGGACCGCAAATGATGAGTGCGGTATGTACGAATGTTTTCGTCATAATCGATCAATGAGAACACTACGTATTCAGGGATTTTGTTTGAACCCTCAGGTTCCATTTTGTGTGCGGCAGCCATTTTGTGTGGTTGCCCTCACATAGGCCGATGACAATGGCCGAACGAGTCTCTAGGACACATACACCTTTGGCTGACTTCTTTGTGACCTGGACGAACTGACTCCCTTGCCCGAGGCTGACCTCGTTGAGCAGTTCCTTGTTAAGCAGCTGGTCAGATAGAGATCAAAGAGCAGGACATTGCTGAGTTTATGGTACACGCACACACCCTTCAATCTTGCTTCTCATCTGCTTCTGTTCCTTCCTTTATGGCTTAATCATTGATTTGGGTTGAGGTCTTTACGATGGGTTTGTCCGGCCCGTTCAAACAAGAATGTTGGATTTTGCCTTGTCATTTCTGGTGGGCTGGACAACGGAAAGTGGGATTGTCGTCATGCGATATGTTTGAAATGTCACTCTACGATTGGTCAGTTTGTATGTAATCGATGCTAGCCAGGAATGTGATTTTTAGCATAAAAGACGATGCTCCGCTCTGTGAATTTGTGCAGTCTCTAGCGAACCACCCGTGTTGTGCTTCGTCTAGCGAACCACCCGTTTTGTGCTTCGTAGACCTCTGTTCCTGGTTGCAGCCAATAAATTTGGTCTTTGACGTCATCAAGTCAAGTCAAGTCAAGTCAAAAATTTTATATAGCGCGCTACATACCCAGAGGGTCTTAAGGCGCTCGAAGGGGGGTGGGGAATTACTTCTCGAATATCCAGGTTTTAAGTTGCTTTCTGAATTCTAGGTGGTTTTGAGTGAGGCGAAGGTGCATGGGAAGTGAGTTCCAGGTTTTGGCCGCTAGGTAGGAGAATGATCTTCCTCCCATGGTGGTTTTGTTGACGCGGGGAACAGCAGCGAGGGCTTGGTTGGAAGAGCGCAGCTGGCGGGGGGTGGGGGGGTGTAGAAGGAAAGACGTGTATTGAGGCATTCGGGTCCAAGTTCGTAAAGAGCTTTGTGTGCGTGGGTGAGGAGGCGGAAAGTTATCCTCTTATTGACCGGGAGCCAGTGGAGATTTTTCAGATGACCAGAAATGTGTTCTTTACGCGGGATGTCTAATATGAGTCTGGCTGATGCGTTCTGGATGCGTTGGAGTTTTTTCTGAAGTTTTGCGGTGGTACCGGCGTAGAGGGTGTTTCCGTAGTCCAGGCGGCTTGTAACCAGTGCGTGGGTGACCGTTTTTCTAGTTTCGGTGGGGATCCAGCGAAATGTTTTTTTGAGCATGCGAAGAATGTTGAAGCAAGATGAAGAGACGGCGTTGACTTGTCTGGTAATTGAGAGCGAGGAATCCAGGATGACGCCTAGGTTCCGTGCGTGATCCGTCGGGATGGGTGCTTTTCCAAGGGCCCGAAGACATCGGGCGTTATCCCTGGCGCCGCTGGGTTCTAAAACCCGGTTCTTCAGTTGGCGCCCAACGTTTGGCGACTTCAGCGGTACCGGTCCAAGCCTGAAGATCGTGAGGAGCTTCGTGTGAAAATTCTGGAGGAAGGCCTGCCACTTCATCGACCCCTGTATGTCGTCGTGGTCAAAAAGTCTTTGCTGCGAGGTTCCCCGCTTTCCGACGGCTACGAAGGACTGCTGTCCTGACTGTCGCCCTGTCTTGGAGCCATTAGACGATTTGTAGAGCGAGACGGGTCTTCTGGTGACGCCATCGACATTTCAGTTAAGTATGAGTGGAGCGTCTCCCAGTCCTTAGTTTTGTTTTGGTATCCTTCGGGATAGCTTTGATTTGGTACCTGCAGGCCCCAAAGCAGAGGGACTCGTGTATTCACGAGACTATCGTTTTGAGATTTCCCTTGAAGTTTGAAGCTAGACTAGTGAGCGAAGATGCCTGGTCTTAGCAGACTTGGAAAGATATTTGGTTATGGTTGTACTAGGGATTCCCGATTGGAGGATTCGTGTCCGGTTCCTCCGATTGGAACTCCGACCTATGAGCTCTACGTAAAACATGGAGTGGGCACTATTGCGTATAATGAAGTATGGATTAAATATACCAGGAAAGACGGTGTCCTACAGTGGCCCCGTTATGGTAGCTTTGAAACTGAGATTTTAGACAATCTCGAAGTTAAACTGTTCAAGAAGAAAGCCCGGCCGGCGATGTTTGACTCTTTCCGCTTATGGTGAAAGGAAGCCAAACAGAAAGAAATTAAGTTAGCGAAGCGAAATAAAAGAGAACGAGGTATGTCAATGGTGCAAGCTGCTATACAGTTTACGAGGAAGAACAAGAAAGCGAACAGATGCTTAGGCAGCGTAAATTAGCGGTAGACAAGTGCTATCCAGCTCTGCCGCCTCAAGAACAAGAAGTAAAGAAAGATCTTGAAAAAGACCCTTTAATGTCGCACCCATTGAGTTCGCCACCCCCTCATGTGCAGAGTGCTACGGCACCTCCGTCACCTGTAGTTGCACAACCTCCGGTTGCTTTGCCACCTGTGATTCCTCAACAGCCAGCTACTTTTCCGTTGGCTCCTGTTCCTTTGGTGCAACCTTCTCAAGGGCCGCCGCCTTTGCTACCTCCTTCGTCTGCTACTCCTACGCCTGTCTTGTTTACTCCTCCTGTTACTGTTCCGACTTCGGTTTCTTCTTATTCTGCTCTGTCTCCTGTTTTTTTGTCAACTTCTCCTTCGGCTCGACAGAGAATGGCCGATGCTGTTGCTGGTCTCTTTTCTCCACTTTTGGGTTCATTGGGTATGTCTCCTGTTGTCGAGCGTAAGCAGTCGCGTAGTCAGTTGCCTAGTCCTGATGAACGGACAGTGTTAGATCACTTAGCGCGTAAATGGGTTACGTATCCTTCACTTTATGATCTTGAGGGTGTTATGGATGTTTTCCATCAATGGGAAGCACCGAAACAAAGATATGTTTTGGATATGATGTGTTCTTTCCATTATGAACAATGGGAAGATGGTGAGGTAGGACAAACTCCGCCTGAGTTGTACCGTATACGTTCTGAGTTTGCGAAAGGGACTGTTGTGGGTCTTGGGGTTGAGAAAGCAGTTGTGACGTTGTTGTCGTTTAGGAGTGAATCTCCTTCTTAGCGACTGTTTGAGCCTGATTTGTCAGTTAGGAGAAAGGCGCGTCAATATCCGATGCGTGAGGTTCCCCCAGTTTGGAGACCTGGTGATGCTAATGCTGTTCCAATTATTCCGCCACATTTTCAGCGTGTCTGGGTACATGTTCCATGGAAGCGTGCTGAAGTTTTAGCTCTTAAGCAGACTTTGCCTGATCCGCGTAAAAATCCGGCAGGGTTTTATAAGGAGCTATCTCAAACTGCGGATTCATGTATTATGAATCTGGCTGATATAGACATGTTGTTTGGGAATGTTGTTCCACAGCCTATATGAGGAAAGATTCGCCATACGGATCATGTGCATGAATTAGGTGATACATGGAATAATCAGATCCAAGATGGCGGATTGACACCGCCGGAGTGGAGAACGCTAAGACGGGTCCGGGTGTAGGATACGCTATGTGCTAATGGCTTGACACGGCTACACAGCAAACAATACAGGGGGCTGAGGAGCTGCAATTTGAAGATAACGGAAAAAACACTCACTTTGTTTGAAGTATCCACTAGGAGGACTGAGGCTGACTGGGGCTGAATGTGGCATTTACGGCTGATCGGAAGCCGTATCCGGAGCTTGCTGCGCTCCGCAGGCTTAGAGAAGATTGTAAACGCGAACGCATCGCGCCTGCCTCGGGAGCCCTCGAGAACCTGGCTGAGTTGGGCGAGCTTATCGAAGCTGACAAGATCGGGATCAGGTTCACCGGCAATCCGCTGGTTAGGTCTGCGTTCCCCCTCGGCACCGGCTGCAGCACGGCTAGAGAGAACGAGCGTTAGCGGGATGGCGCCGAAACCTCCCGCACGGACGACTCGCACCACAGCAGCAAGCGGGAGAGCAGTGGCATCGGCGGCGTCATTGTCAGTGGCTGCCATAAACGAACTCTTGGCAAACAAAAAATCCTTATCTCTTGACAACGCTGCAGAAGCGGCTTCGGATGCTGAACAATAGCAGCTTGGAGCACTCGAAAGAGAGAAAATCCCAGCTCATGTGAGAGGTAATGCTGCAGACGAAGGGGGTCATGTGAGAGGTAACACTGCAAACGAAGGGGGTCAAGTTAACATAAAAGGGACTGAGAAGCTATTTCAGAGTGGCGCTGTAGTAACACAGGATGCGATTACTTTAAACAATGTTAATACACTACCAGCGTCACTTACATCAGAGATGGTTGGTGCGGAGAAGGAGGTAAATGATTTAACTCCTATATCTACTACTACTCTTGCTGATCCCGCAGAACCCTTAGAGCTTCAGTCCTTGACTCTGAATAAGTTGATTAACATCGATATTAACGCAAAGACCCCCCACGCTGAAATAACTAGCACTACTAACATGACCTTAGACAAGGGGTATGCTGAGGGGGCAGAAGAAGCTGAAAATACTGATAATATAGACGTTTTTTGAGACAGATGAAGAATATATGGATGTTAATGAACTGGAGAGTAATACACCTTTAAATGTGCTCAAGGATAAAAATAAAACGTCCAACTCTAAAAAATCGAAAGGCAAAAATAAGAATAAGGTGGCAAAAATCACAAGCAAATCTAAAACCAGCGTTTTGAAGGTGATTGCTGAGAATAGCCCAATCAGACAATGGGTACAGGCTAAGGGTGGTGTAAAAACTATGGCGCTGCGATTGTCTGGTAATAGCCCTAATGATCTAAACACTATTTCTAAAGATCTAAAAAAGGTCAATGCTCCACTCAGCCCTGCTCAATCCACTATCTCTAATAAGACAAAGTCTTCTGGGGAAAGTTTATTGGATCAGCTACATCCACACCCTCCTGCACCTACTCTGATACTTACTGAAAACAACCCCGCTTCTTTATCAATTGACTGCAGCAATGTCAGTAGCAATAGCGGTAATAACAGCAATGGCAGTATAATCGAGGATATGTCTAACACTCCAAGGGCACCTATTTCCGAGGAGATAACGACTCCACTAGGTGAGTCTATACAAGAAATACACCTGGGAGATATTGCTTCCTCTTCATCTATCGGGCCAACAGAGTGGATCCCGCAAGGGGAAGTGTCTGCTTCCTTTCAGACAATCTTGCACCTTTTAAATGAACAGAAACAAGAAGCAAAAAACCACTATCAGCAAATGAGGGAAGACAATAACAGAACTCAAACCTCCTTGCAAGAGATGGCGTGTAAACTGGGGGCAGTGTCGCAAGACATAGAGGAACTGCAGCAAAGAGTGGTAGTTACAGAGGAGAAATCACAACGCTCTGAAGTAGCAGTGAATAGACATGCCTCTCAACTACTCCAGATGCAAGCCAAACTGGAAGATTTAGAGAATAGACATAGGAGACAGAACCTCCGTGTTTTTGGTATTGCTGAAGGAGCGGAGGGGGCAGATCCGAGAGCATACATTACTCAATTATTCCAAAAGGCCTTTCCTGGCCTTTCAGACTGGGACTGGGACTCTCAGATCCAACGAGCTCATCGATTACCCCTATTCCAAAAGGACAAGAGTGGTAAATATCCACGACCAATTCTGATCTACATAGGTAACTACTTGCTCCGACAAGCCATTTCTTTAAAAGCACGTCCTAACACTCCAGTCACTATTGACTCTATCACTTTCTTTGTGAGATCGGATCTAAGTAAACTTTCGCTAGAAAGGCGATGGAAACTGAAGCAATTTATAGATCCGATTAAAGAACTTGGATTTTAAGCTTATTTGCAGGAGCCTGCAAAACTGAAAGTGATAAAAAACGGCCGCTCCTATTTCTTTCTAGAAGTAAATGAGGTTGAAAATGCTATTGCCTCTTGGCGAGAGGGGAAATGATTAAGCCAATGAGTGATGCTCAGCATATATGGTTGCGTTGTTTTTTCCGGTCTTATTGGTTATTTTGGCTATATTTGTGTTAATCCCTTTTTTATTATCTTTAAAACTTACAGGATACTTAGATGATTGCTCCTATGGCTAGGTTATAGCCGAGATAAAGAGGAGTGTGTAGCACGGGGGGTGATTGTCTCTTTTATTGTGTTGTAATGATTAGATTTGAATACCTGGACCCTACTAGCGCTCTATCCGCTCATCGACTGCCAGGGGAACGGCAGTCAACAGAACGGGGGGATATGCAGGTAAATATGGGGTGGGGGAGGGAGGAGCAGAGTGTGGGGTGGGCAATGGGAAGAAATGGCTTGGGGTAAAAAATGCATCAAAGGACACAAAAATGACAAAAAATTTAAGAAGCTTTATAAGGCCGTTTTGATTTATTATAGTGGTCATATAGATAAGGAAATATACAATTGGAAATGCACTTAATAAAATGTTTAACCTGGAATGTGTCAGGTTTAAATAATAAAGTAAAGCGGCGTCTTGTTTATGAGGAGCTTAGGATGTACAACCCGCAGATAGTGGTTCTTACTGAAACTCATATCGCTTACAAAGATAAACATCTGATTAAACAACTAGGATATGATCCCTTAGTTTGCACTGAATTTAATGCTTCAATTCGGGGGGTAGCGATTTTAAAACATAAAAGACTAAAATATGAGATAATCAAGACTTTAACTGATAAAGCTGGTAGATGGGCGATAGCGCAGATAAAGCTAGGAAATTGTATATATACAATATGTGGAGTTTATGCCTCTAATCCAGATGAGCCTATAATTTTTGACCAGATTAATATGGAATTACTTGGCTGGGAGGGGGAATATATTGTGTTGGGTGATTTTAATTGCATAATGAATTATAACATGGATATTACTAGAAAAAATTATTTTCAAAGAATGAGGAAAACCAGAGCTGCAATTCTGGATTTGGCAGCTATACATCTTTTAAAAGATGTATGGAGATGTCTAAATCCTGAAATAGCCGGCTATACATTTTATTCTGCAGCACATAAGGTATGCTCACGCATAGACATGATATGGGCTTCAGATTTGATTCTTGGTAATTGTTCAATGGCTATACACCAAAGGGTGACCTCTGATCATAACCCGATTTCTATAACATTTGCACTAGCAACTGAGGAGGCTACCCCTCGCTCCTTCTCATTTCCTCGTTATTTGTTTGCTGATATGGTGTTTGTAACTCAACTTAAGGAGCATATAAAAGAGTTTATTGCTATAAACATACATTCCAGTTCACCCTGGATAGTATGGGATTCTTGTAAAGCAAGCATACATGGATTTACCCAACAATACATCTGGCGACAAAACAAAGAACTTCGAACTTTAAATGAGCGAAGGCTCATTGAAATTCGTGATATTGAACTCCAGATATCTGACGCTATTTGTAAAGGGGTTTCAAACCTAGATGAATTAAACTTCAAACTAATTGAGCTTAAAGCTACATTAAAAGATCTTTTAAGGGGTAAAAGCATTAACAAATTAAAAAAATATCAATTAGAGCAGTATGAAAATGGTGATAAGAGTGGTAAATTACTGGCTTACAAAGTTGCAGAAGATCGATCTGTTAATATGGTTAAAGAAATCAAAGGGGACAATAATCAATTATTTTGTGATCCAAAATCGATTTTACAACAATTTGCTTCCTTCTATCAAACTTTATATACACCGGAAGCTGCTATTCCAGATGATAGCATTAACGATTATATTAACGTAAACAAAGTCAATAACTTAGAGCCGGAACAATCTGCTCAATTAGCGTCCGACATTACAGCAATAGAAATTAGGGAGGCAATTAAATCTTTAGCGATGGGCAAAGCTGTAGGGGAAGATCTTATCCCTTTGGAACTTTATAAATACTGTATTGAGGAATTAATTTCATTATTTACTGATGTGATTGGTGCTATCGGTAAAGGGCAACAAGCACCTAGATCCTGGAATTTAACCCAAATTATCTTCTTTTTAAAAAAAGGTAAGGCACCCCAAGAAAGGGGATCTTATAGGCCAATTTCACTTATTAACAGTGATGCAAAAATCTTTGCCAAAATACTGGCTACTAGATTAGCACCATTCATGTCCCAACTTGTTTCTCCCCAACAACACGGTTTTATTCCAAAGCGTGACACTACAGCGCATATCAATATGGCTATATCTGCCTTTGATGCTGCACGGGCTAAACTCACCCCACTCGGTATGATATTATTAGATGCAGAAAAAGCATTTGACCGAGTGGGGTGGGGTTTTTTGTGGGCAGTTTTACAGGCATTTGGTATTAAGGGTCAATTGTTACGATGGATTCAATCAATATATGATAACCCTATGGGTAAGATCTCGTATATGGGGAAATGCTCCGCTTTGTTTTCTATTAAAAGGGGTACAAGGCAGGGGTGTCCTTTATCACCCCTGCTCTTCGCTTTAGCGATAGAACCATTTCTAATTGCACTTCAGCGCCAAGCCTTAATTTGTCCTTTTATTAATGGCTCAAATAAATTAGATATCACTGTATATGCTGACGATATTGCCGTTTTTTCCCCAGATGTTGCTAATACCATGAAAGGCATTTTAATAGAAGCAGGTATATACGGCTCTGTTTCTGGGTACAGACTTAGGGGCCGATTATGATCGCAGACGGACTTGCGTCCGTCCGCGATCACTGAGGAGGAGGGGACGTCCGCATGGGCTGCGGAGTCCCCTCCTGTGCGATTAGGATGTGACCGCCACCCTGGCGGTCACATCCTCTATTTTTAACATTGCAGCGGGTGCGGCTTCAAGCTGCACCCACGGCAATGTTAAAAATGCAGTCATTGCATTTGCATGCAGAAAGAGGCAGGCACCTTGCGGTGCCTGCCGCTTGCTGCATACAAATGAAGGCGGGTACCATAGGTACCCCCCATGTGCACCCCTCATCCCCCCTTCACCTAGGGGGCCCGCAACGGGCCCCCGCAGTGAAGTTACACATGCTTTTCCACGGCGGAAAAGCCGCCGCGGAAAAGCATGTTTTACATCCCATCCTAATCTGCCTGACGGTGTCTGAGAGACACCGTCACCAGATTAGAGCTTTTCCACCGCGGTTGTAAGCCAACCGCGGCGGAAAAGCTGCGGACGGAAACCAGGACCCACCAGCCATCCTAATGTGGCGGTGGGTCTTTGGTCAGTCCGCTGCGGTTTTTCCGCATCCTCGGGCCGGAGGTGGCTTCCGCCGGCCCCGAGGATGCGGAAAAACCGCAATCCTAATGAGCCCCATAATACCACAAAAACCCAGGTTGTTTTGAATTACCAGCCAATTGCCCCTATTTCTGGAACAAGCTGCGCAGCTACCTACCTAGGTGTTAAAATCTCCTCCGATATTGATTCCATCATAGGATTAAACTACGAACCTCTACTAAAAGAGACCGCTATGCAACTTAAGAAATGGCATAAATTGCCAATCAGTATGATTGGTCGAATAAATTTAATAAAAATGAAAATTCTGCCTAAGTTTTTGTATTTATTTCGAGCGATTCCCCTACGGGTCAATAATTCCTTTTTCATTAGATTAGAAGGTATCATTAGCAGTTTTATATGGGGATATAAAAAAGCTCGGCGCGCCGTAACATTGCTTAAACTCCCCTTTAGTCAAGGAGGACTGGTGTTCCCGGACTTCAAATTCTATTACTGGTCAGCATTTCTGACTCGGATACGCAGTTTGACAGTTATGGATAAATGCTTGTATTTTCATAGGTTTCTACTAGGACTGGATGCTAATATGTTTCTCTACAGGATGAACGACCCCAATTATTTCAAGAGGGTTAAATTTAAGACTATACGGGATACCGTGAGTGTCTGGCGATCTATTATGATTAAATGTAATACCTCTCTTTTTCATTGTAAAACACCTTTATGGGGCAATCCAGGCTTTCCTATAATTTTCACGATTCAACTTGTCGAATGTTTTTAAACTCTGGTATTAGATTTTTGGGAGATTTATATGATCATCAGGGTTTTATGGCATTTGACAAAATGAAATACTGCTATAATTTACCTGATCTGGCAAGGTTTAAATATTATCAGATTAAAGACTTTTTGGTGAAGAAACTAGAACTCACTATGGTATTAGACTCTGAGCTATGGGATTGTATTTATAGAGATGTAGACAAATCCATCATAAGCTTAGGATATAAGCTTTTGTCTGATCTCAGGGTCAGCGATGTTACTACTTTAACAGAGAAATGGAATAGAAAACTGGCAGTGAATGTACCAACTGATTTAATTACTACATCTCTTAAAAGTCTTAACGTTTCTGTTCAATCTTCTGGCTTAAAACTGCAAATGTTTAAAACTGTTTGTCAATTATATCACACCCCTGAGAGGATACTCAAATGGGCAACGAATAATAATTATTCTGATAGAACGAAATGCCCTAAATGTGATCTGAGGGGTGCGGATATTATCCATATGTTTTTTTCTTGTCCACGTCTTAGTGAATATTGGGAAGGAATAACTAAGGTGATTTCTGATAGACTTGAGCAACCCTTCTCATTCTCACACATTGATGTTTTTGTGGGCATCAACGGGGGTGATAGGTTTAGAGACCTTCTGAATATTCTAATCACATGTGCAAGGTTAATTGTCGCCAGAGCATGGATCCAAAAAAACCCACCAATAGTTTTGGAATGGTGGAGTTTAGTTAAGGAAACGTATAGTATGGAAACCGCTATTGCGGATTCAAGGGGGCTACAGGCCAAACGAAAAATCGATAGAATTTGGGGTTTATTCATGTCTTAATAATTCTTTTTTTGTCTGCTTGACCTTATTTATATATCAGTTATGGCCTAAGTTATGTTGTATAATTACCTAATGTAGTCTTTGAAATGTGCTCTATATTTTCTTTTGTAAACTTGAAATGTTTTTTTTCTGCTTTGTGTGTTCCTTGGATGCAAATAAAAACTATTTAAAAAAAAAAAAAAAAGGAATAATCTTAGAGCTGCAGATACTAGACAAGTAGGTGGTGCTAAACCTGAGTATGTGATTGCTGAACTCCCTGGTAGGATTGTTGATTATATGAAGACTTTAATGCCGGCTTTGCGTGTTAATTGGGACAAATTGTCTGCGTGTAAGCAGAAGAAAGACAAAACTGTGTCCGACTTTTTCACTAGATTTGAAGAGACATTTGTATACCACAGTGGTCAGGACATGACTACAGAAGGTGGTCAACGGTTGTTCGTTGACAAGTTTGTTCATAATTTGCTTCCCGAATTATGCAATAGGTTGAAGGATTCTGAGAGTGCTTGGACTGTTTCTACGTCAGCGCAGATTTTGGCTACTTCCCAGTACTATGAGAATAGGAACAAGGATGAGATAGAGAAAGCGGATAGGAAGACTAAGGAATTGAAGACTAAAGTTCATATACAGCAAGCTTATCCGCCACGTAATAATCAGCGCGATTATCAGCAACCTCAGCAAAATCAGAGAAACTCGCAAAGGTTCGAGTCTTCTCAACAGCGTTTTCCCGTAGGTCCTAATCAGTGTGCGTATTGCAAAGAAGAGGGTCATTTCAGGGGTAGTTGTCCGGTTCTGTTACAGCGCAAAAATGGTGCTTCTGGTGTGAGAGGTCGAGGTGTTCAACAAGCTCCTAGAGGTAGAGGTCGTGGTCAGAATGCGCGTCCTTTGCCTCCACAGAACTCTATGAATAGATTTGATCAACAGAATGGTGCGTCTGGTAGGAAGGCACAGTATTATGCGGATGATTATTATGTCGAAGGTGAGAATGTGGATGGTAATGTTTGCTAGGACAGCCATGGACAAAGAGAGGGAGTTGTTTCAGTTCGAGTAGACCAGAGTGGACCTTATGTTGAAGTGATTGCATCAGGTGTGTCAGAGCCTTTTCTGTTGGATACTGGTGCTGCAAAGAGTTCTGTTATGCACTCTAAACTCCCTGGCGCACCTTTGTCTGGCTTAAAGAATGTTTCAGTAGGTTTTTCTGGCGCCCCGGATACAAATCCGATTTCTAGTCCGTTGGCTATTTCTGTTGGACCTTGTGAATTCGAAGCACCCCTCATTCTGACGACTGGTTGTGGTGAGAACTTGTTGGGATTGGATTTGTTGAAGAGATTGTATGCAATGCTATATTGTTCTCCTTCGGGAGTACATCGTACATTGGGTAAGAGAGTGATCTCTCCGATGTACTTGTCTAAAGATCAACTTCCACCTGAATTGTCTTCTCTCCCTGATTATCTTTGAGCTACTGGTCCGAACGATGTGGGTCTTTCAGAGATTCCGCCACATGTTGTGACGTTGAAAGCGAATGCTAGATTACCACGCATTCCGCAATATCGCATTTCCAGTGATGGTGAAAGAGCACTTTTGGCGATCATCTATGCTCTGATTGAGAAAGGTGTGATTGAGGAAACGAGAGGTAACGTGTGCAATAGTCCGGTTTTGCCTGTTCTGAAAATAACTGATTCTTCACAGCCTCCTGTATATAGGTTTGTGATCGATCTTCATGAGGTGAATAAGATCGTTGTTCCGCAATTTCCAGTTGTGCCTGATATCACCACTTTACTGACGTTGATCCCGGCTACAGCCACGTGGTTTTCGGTGATTGACTTGAAGCATGCTTTCTTCAGCATCTCGATTGCCGTGGAGAGTAGAGATATCTTTGGTTTCTCTTTAGGAGGATGAAGTTTCCGGTTTAAGCGCGCTCCTCAAGGCTATTGTGAGAGTCCATCGATCTATAGTCAAGCTTTGAAGACGCAACTTGATTTGTTGGTTTTACCTGATGGTGCTGCTCTTATTCAGTATGTCGCCGATCTGTTAGTTGCTGCTGACAATGAAGAGATCTGTAGAGAGGCTACTTTGTCGTTGCTACGTCATTTGTCTGATTTCCATCATAAGGTTTCTCTTTCGAAGTTGCAATATTGTCGACAAGAAGTTACCTATTTAGGTCACCTCTTATCGAAGGAGGGAAGAAAACTGACCCCAGAAAGAATTCAAGCGATTGCGAGAATGAGTGTGCCTACTACACAGAGAGAAGTACGTGCTTTCTTAGGTATTACGTCGTACTGTAGACAGTGGATCCCTAATTTTTCTTTGCTTGCGAAACCTTTGATAGCTCTTACGGTTAAGGATACTCCAAATCCTATTCCTTGGACTGACGAATGTCTGAAGAGCTTTTCAGAATTGCGCGATGCATTGTGTTCAGCTCCTGTGTTGGGTACCCCCGACTACAGAAAGCCTTTCACATTGTATGTCCACGAGAGAGAGGGATGTGCATTGTCAGTTTTGACTCAACAGTTTGGTGATAAGCAGCGTCCATGTGCTTATTTTTCGTCGACTTTGGATCCGGTAGCTAGAGCATTGCCGAGTTGTTTGAGAGCTACAGCGGCAGCGGCTGTCTCGATTCGACAGTCTGCTGGCTTAGTGATGGACAATACACTGATTGTGATGGTTCCACATGCAGTGGATACCTTGTTGAATCGTACCAAGACACAGCACTTAACTAGTGCTCGGTTGTCGGGTTACGAATTGACCTTGTTAGCGAGTCATGTGCATATAAAGAGATGCAACACGTTGAATCCAGCTACGTTGTTGCCGATTTCAGCTGAGACAGATGTTACCGAACAGCATGATTGTTTCCTTAGGACAGAGGAAGAAACGAAAGGGAGGATAGATCTTAGGGATACTTCTCTTTCAGAGTGTGATGGTACCTTATGGGTTGATGGTTCGTGCTTCAAGCTTCCGAATGGTGATACGACTGCAGCATATGCTGTTACGACTTTGCATACGATTGTTGAAGCTGCACGTATCCCACATAATTCAGCGCAAGCAGTACAGTTGATTGCATTGACAAGAGCGTGTGTGTTGCCGAAAGGAAAATGAGTGACTGTGTATACCGATAGCCAGTACGCGTTTGGTGTGGCTTTACTTTTGGACGTTTGTGGAAAGAGCGTGGGTTCCTGACTTCGCATGGACCAAAGATACAGCATGGTCAGTTGGTGAATGAACTTCTAGAATCTCTTACTTTGCCTTTGCAAGTTGCGATTGTAAAATGCAGTGCGCATAAGAAAGTTACTGATGATGTTGGTCGTGGTAATGCGTTTGCAGATGAAGTCGCGAAAGAAACTGCGAGAAATGTGATGAGTCGAATGTATTTTGCGGGTCCGGCAAGATGGGTTCCGGATAGAAGTATGTGTGAAGATACGATTGAGAGTGTGAAATCCATCCAAGCTGAAGCTACGAAGAAAGAGTTGAATGAATGGAGGGTAAATTGGATTCGAATGGTTGTTGGATTGATTTGTCAGAGCATCAAAGATGGTTGTTACCCGATGCGTATGTACTTCCAGTGGTTACAACGGCTCATGGATTGGCTCATATCAGTGTGAAAGGGATTTGCAAGTTGTTAGCTCCAGTATGGCAGAATGTTGGAATTCTTAAGTGTGCAGAGAATTTGGTTAAGAACTGTATGGTGTGTTTGATGTACAATCATGGTAAGGGAATTCCAACTCCAGCTGGTCATTTTGCTCCTCCAACGTATCCGTTTGAGGCTTTGCAGCTAGATTTCATCCACATGGAGAGGTGCAACAACCTAAAATATGTGTCAGTGGTTGTTTGCTCTTTTTCTAGATGGGTGGAAGCCTACCCTTTGAAGGATAACACTGCCTTGTCTACAGCGAAAGCCCTTATTAAGGAATTTTTCCCTAGGTATGGTTTGCCGAGAATGATCTGGAGTGACAATGGGAGTGAATTTATGGGTCAAGTGATGAAGAGAGTATGTCATGGGTTAGGCAGAAGTTCCACGCTGCTAATCACCCCCAATCAGCTGGTCTAGTTGAGTGCTATAATGGCACTCTTAAACTGAAATTAGCCAAGATTCAATCGAGCTGCTGTGTTTCCATCCCAGACAACGCTCCGACAGTTTTCCAGGCCATTTCCAAGCTACGTAAGATCTCCGAGTCTGTACATATAGACGAGGGAGATTGGTCGTTGATGGGATGGTTTTGGGGATTGTTATCCACGTGGGGATGGAAGATTCTGATGGTCATTGGGATGATCTTAGCTATCCTTTTCCTGTTCTGTCTTTGTGTACAGTGTGCTCCTGCTATATGTGGCCTCTGTGCTACTTCGTGTGCGAGGAGACCTGTCCAGAGAGAGTTGCTAAGTACTAGGATGATGCTACAGCAACATCTCGATGATCTAATGAATATAGACCTAGATTCAGATTGACATGGGTTTGTTGCCTATGTAAGGGGAAAAGGAGGGTCTGTGGTTCTGCGGTACTGAGGTTCCGAGATTCTGAACCTGTTCAATAAAGGTTGTCGGATATAGACGATTTTGGTATCAGCGGACCGCAAATGATGAGTACGGTATGTACAAGTGTTTTCGTCATAATCGATCAAAGAGAACACTACGTATTCAGGGATTTCGTTTGAACCCTCGGGTTCCATTTTGTGTGCAGCAGCCATTTTGTGTGGTTGCCCTCACATAGGCCGATGACAATGGCCGAACGAGTCTCTGGGACACGTACACCTTTGGCTGACTTCTTTGTGACCTGGACGAACTGACTCCCTTACCCGAGGCTGACCTCGTTGAGCCAGTTCCTTGTTAAGCAGCTGGTCAGATAGAGATCAAAGAGCAGGACATTGCTGAGTTTATGGTACACGCACACACCCTTCTATCTTGCTTCTCATCTGCTTGTGTTCCTTCCTTTATGGCTTAATCATTGATTTGGGTTGAAGTCTTTACAATGGGTTTGTCCGGCCCGTTCGGCCCGTTCGAACAAGAATGTTGGATTTTGCCTTGTCATTTCTGTTGGGCTGGACAACGGAAAGTGGGATTGTCGTCATGCGATATGTTTGAAATGTCACTCTACGATTGGTCAGTTTGTATGTAATCGATGCTAGCCAGGAATGTGATTTTTAGCATAAAAGACGATGCTCCGCTCTGTGAATTTGTGCAGTCTCTAGCGAACCACCCGTGTTGTGGTTCGTAGACCTCTGTTCCTGGTTGCAGCCAATAAATTTGGTCTTTGACGTCATCAAGAAGTGTCCTGTGTCTCTGTTTGCCAAAGTAGGGGAATCCGAAGACATCGGGCTTTATCCCTGGCGCCGCTGGGTTCTAAAACCCGGTTCTTCAGTGCTCACCAAGTTATGAAGCAGAACGCGTAACAACCGAAGTAAAAGGGCCAGTCCTTGTTTGAGGTTACAAATGAAGACAAGGATATCCTATGGAGGAACTAACAAGTCTATGTATGAATCAGAAGCCAGCATTTACGAAAGACAATGACATAAGCCAATGACAAATATGGGCGGAGAGTGGACGGGGCTTCAAGAACATACTCGAATGTAGCATGCCTCGCAGAGCGAGCAGCGTTTGCGTGCTGCCCCTAGGCTCGACCTAAAAACCAGGACAGGCCAGACATAAACGTAGGATTAAAGCCTTCAACCTTACTTCTATGTCTGGTCTGTCCCGATTTTTTTAATATATATATATAGTGCGCTCACGCGTGCCACTCGCTGCGCCCCACTGCATCCCTCTCAAGGAAATGGACAAAAGTCATTACTGTGGTTTAACCAAGGGCATAGCCTTTTAATCACATAGAGACAACATTGTGCAATGATAAGTGACAACCTTCGTCATAGTAAAGCATGCATCGTTATGAGAACACTGTTCATAAGATCCACCAGATCACACATAATTGTTTGAAAAGCAGGATAGAGGGCAGATAAACAGTTCATCGATTGTGTAGGCAACACATCAGTATCTTGGCCTTCCTCTACTGAGGAACATTTCCAAAAGGTTAATGGCAAGTGCCAGCAGGCCCCTTACCTTATCCATCGCCCTCACCATCAATCAAGGGTATACATTTATTAATAACTTCCAGGGCACCGCAGCGCGGTCCATCCCTGGCAGAGTTACCTACCACTAGGTAACTTCCCCAAAAGGTTCAATTTTTCAGGCATCCCGGGGTAGAGCCGAAGGGTCCAGGACCACCAGCAGGTCAGTCCCCCCCTCCTGCCTGCCCGGTGCTCACATAATGAAAACCCCCTTCCAAGGGGAAAATTCCAGTAAATCAGTCCACATTTGGGGTAGCCCCCATTTCTGCTGCAAGAAATTACGCCACCTTCTGCCTTCTTGCCAGGGTGGGTGGGTGGTTGTGCGAAACTGGAGTAATGGATCCTGGAGCTCGGTGGAGGGAAAAAGAGGCCGATCCCTCGCTTGCGGGGCCTTCTATGCTGCTGCCCCCCCCTTTGGCGCCCTCCGATGATGTCATGGGGGCGACCCCTCCATTGTGGCAACACAGAGGACGGACGACTCTCCACCTTTGGCTGCTCCTGCCCGTGTTGCGACTAAGGGCGCCCCTCTGCTATGCGCCGGGTGCGCCTTCATAAGCAGTGGCAAGAAAGCCTGTATGTGGAATGTCTGTAATGAGTCCTAAATAAGAAAAACTGCTTTCCTCACCGTAACACTGAACTTGCAGAGTCAACTCCACAGCTAAGGAATCGAGTGGATTGATTTAAAAGGTTAATGTAATGCATTTCGTTTTTTTTGCAGTTTGGATATAATGCTGTATTTTTACATTGAGATTTGAATTCCAACATCTGAGAAACGTTGCAATTAAAAGTGAATAGCAGTTAAATGATTATAAATAGCTGAGAGTAATCAACGTCCAAGTATTTTGTCTAGCTCTATATAAAGCGTGTATTTTCGAGTGAACAAAGATGGCGATTAATCTGGATTGAAAAAGGCTGTCAAAGCCGAAACGAGTCTCAGAATTGCTTGATCGCAGTATGGTTTGAGGACTAAAGACAGGGCTTTAAGTGGGATGAAAAAACTGGGGGGTCTCTCAAAGGGGCGTGGCCAGTGTAATTATGGGCGTGGCTTTAAAACACTTATGCTAAAAATCTGTGTTTAGCATAGTATGCCGCCCGACTTGTACTTTACTTTTTCTATCATTGTATCCAGATATGTGATACAACAAGTAAAATCATACCTACAGCAAGTCAGGACTATTGGCGTTGACAATAGGTGTTAGTTGCGTAAGATAAACAAGCTGCAGATATGGCTTGTTGTATATAATATTGAAAAAGCTTCCAATTAAAGCCCTATTGACCCTACCACAATGTTGCTCCTCTTGCGTTTCAGAAAGAGAAGGGAAATCCAGAAAGAAAATTACTCTTTAAAGGATTTCCCTTCCCCTACAAGGCTCACCTGGCATGACGTCATGCCGTAACTTCCCCGCTAGTTAGAAGTGAAGGCAGCACACATCGATGTGCCTGCTGTCTCGAAACGGGTCTCTCTTGGGCTGTTTTGCGCCCTGGCACTATTTTCCGGACTGCACACTGCTGTCACTGCAGTCCAGAAAAAAAGGGACCGCCTGTGCCAGGGCTCAAAACAGAGCCCGTTTGAGACCCGTTTCGAGGCCCCCTTTAAAAAACTGCCGGTGCTACTGTGGAAATTAGCAAAATTAATGTACCTAAGCGGCGTTCATTTGCCCTCTCCCGTCCCCCTCCCTGTAGGCACCACGTATACCCTGAAATGTTGACCGCATCATTCTGCCAATGAAAGCCTGTGCCCATATGTACATGACAGCCATTTTAGGCCATGGCCTCTCTGTCCGTTTTTATAAAATCCCCGGCTTCCCTCCTGCGCGCATTTGAGCACCCCCCTCCCACTCTCACATGCATAGACCATGAAACCCAGCACTCTGCGCGACCCTGCTATGAAAGGCAACCCTCCTGCTTGACCCAGGCACCCCCCCCATTTCCCTCTTGAAGAAGCATCCTTCGCCTCAGCTGACATAGCCCCCCAGCTGTATCTGACTGCCCCTGTTCTCTCATGTACGGGTCATAAGACCTCTCTCTCTCTGTGCGACTCTGACCCTGCGCGCACCCTGACCCCCTCCTTCTCCCTCACATGGACAAGTCATAAAACCTTCCTCCTCTGCAAGACCCTGTCCTTGGGAGTCACGGCCGCGCCTGACCAACACCTCCTTTCCTTTCATGAATAACCCCTCTGTTAGCAAACCCTCCCTCCGCGATGGACTGTCCACACATGTCCGAGGCCATCGCCTAAGCCGGGAGACACTGTTTACTGCCCTTTATTGTATGGAGTCACTCCTCTTCAAAGGACCCACTATTGATCCTGGCCTCCCCACCCCCTGGGCTACGATCAGGCGCACACATCCTAATAATCAGCGGAACATTCAGCTGCGTCATTGCCCCCTCTCTTATCAGCAGGTCAAGGGTCCCTATTGTGAACACATGTGGGGTAGGATTGACACGAGGATTATGGGGTTGTCTTTTCTTTGTTTCACAATGCTGTGACTGTAATGCCAAGTGTTTTGTAAAGTATAAAAGACAGAGTCTCAGCTCACTTGTTAGAGCACCTCCCGATGGCACCTTGTTTCGTGTTTGACATGACAGGCTCTCCTCATGAGAATTAAACTCTGTTCTTGATTCCTGCTTCCAGCGCCCGTCTCTTTATTTTGGTAATTATTCAGAATGGGAACTAAGAGGCGTCTTGCGCCAGCAGCCTGGGCATCGATGGTAATATGGGCTCCTGTTCCACAATTGGCGTCCCAACGCGGGGTCCATCAGTGACATAAGGTCCAGTAAGAGAGATCCAGACGATGAGGTGAACATCTAAATGATCGGAGTATACCTGCCTTGAGAGGGCCCTCGTCCGGCTGCCGATTGAATGAACTTCACCGATTCTGAACGGACCTCTCTCGAGTGACCTACTGTCCTGACTGGAATCCCACAGGACTGCTGCGGTAAAATCATGGAGTAAGAGAACGATCGGGCGCTGGAAGGAGGAAGGCGAAGAACTGCCCACACGGTCCGGTCCGGGTAAGGTCGCGTAAATGCGACAAATTGTGAAATGATTGTTTTGGATAATACTAGTATTACGCTTTGTTGAAACCTCTGGAGATTCACCGTCTGCAAACGGAGAAAACAACAGGCTCTCCCTTTGCAAGCAGTGAAGGATAGGTAACGCAGACTTTTGTCCCCATTGTAATCCGTCGTGCCTATCTTCCTCCCCCACTGTTTCCCGAACTGTCGTTCGTGGAATTATTGTCTGGAGATTCTTTTTCTGCAAACAGGGAAGAACAAGGTCTCTCTTTGCAGGTAGAGAAAGAGTGGGTAACGATAACTTTTCGTGCCCACTTATTCTCCCCACTGATTGTTTTGATTGACCGATTGTTCGGTATTGGTTCTTTTGAGGTATTCACCGCCGCCAAACAACGGAGAATAGAAATATTCTGCCTAGTCTTTGCCCGCCGTGATAAGATAGGTAATGCAGACTTTTGTCCCCGTTGTAATCCGTCATGCCTATCTTCTCCCCACTGGTTGGTAGCCTGTTTAGCCCGGACCGCTTATTAGAGATGAACCATCCAGCTCCACTGGAGGGCACACCTAATAAGGACATGTTCATTAAGTGTGGACTAGTCGCTATAGCTTATAATAGGTTATGGCATAAAAATACAAGAAAAAGAGTCGAGCGAAATCAGTAGGCCACTGATGAGTCATCAACTTCGCTAAAAATAAAATAAGAAACGTTAGAAATAACCCGCAATAAGAAACATAAAAATGGCGAGGGAAGACAAGCTTGACACCAAGACAGCCACGAGGTAGCTAGGTTCCGTTGCCTATTCCTGCCCCAAACATGTCTGCCTCATTGCCCACCACGCCCAAATAACGGTCACATGAAATAGAAACAATTCAATAGGTACCTACCCCCATTCCGGAAGCTCCCGAAGTGCAGCGGGTCCGCGGTTACGCCCATCCGGAAGGCGAGGCCTCGAGGCATGCGGGGCTCGCCTGGCCGCGGTCAGTAGGAGATGCTGTTGGGCAGGCGGCCCAAAGAATGATAAGGACCTCTCCATCTCTCCTCTTCTGCTGCCCTGCAGGCCACGGGGGGGGGGGGGGCTGTCTTGCCTCAGCCTCCGACCACCCCCCCCCCCTCTCACTCTCGCCTGATCCGGTCCGCAAAGAAGGCCGAAGCCGAGGCGAGGATGGCGGCATTTCTTTGAGCTATAATGGCTGCAACTACACCCAACGCCTGACAGTTGCAGGTAGTCCCGCCACATGTCGGCGCCTGGACAATTACAGGTAGTCCGCCACATGTCAAAAAGGGGGGGATGTCTTGCCTCAGCCACCGACCCCCCCCCCATCTTCATTGCCTGGCACGGCCTTACCGAAACACTGGAGCCGGAGAACGGCGCGGGGTCGCTGGAAGGGGGAGGTGACGCGAACGAGCCTCCCCCACCTCCCTCCAGGTGGAGGCTTCCAGCGACACCCCAACGCTCTTGCTTAAAGAGGGTCCACATCGAAAAGCGGTCTTTTGCCCAGGACGGGCACACGCCCCATGCCTTCTCTCCTCAACTTTGAAGATTCTATGAGAGCCGGGGGGCACCCCGATCCCTCCGCATGGGCGCCCCCATCCCCCTCACTGGGAACCGCGGCATCGGTGCACTCCTGCCAGCGCCAGCCTCAGTTTGGTAATGGCTAAAAACACCGCCAAGGTACGGACTTGTTCAGTTCCGGTGGAACACCAGAGTGACCCGGTAGGAAAATTATTGCCGCCCTCCCCACTCTTTGATTGATGGTCCATATTGTTAGACTGTTACCACATTGCGCAAAACTTTATGAACTACCAACGGAAGGTTCTGGTCCAATATCAAGCCAAGATGGCCGCCCCATAGGAGCCCACCAGAAGAGCTCCGGGGTTAGGGATAACTAATATTTAGTTTAAATCCCTGTTAAACCCAGATTAACGCATCTTCGCCCGTCCCCCCTCTCCTTCACTGACACAAGGAATAAAATGAATGGTACCTGGAAGCGGGAAACGAAAGTCCAGCTCGATTGCTGCCCATAGGACCGGACCACCAGGACTGCCCAGGAGAACGACTGCGGTGCTTTCGGTCGTGGGGCTTGAGAGGGAAGGCGGCGACAAACTGGACAAACTGGAGATCCTGACAGGCGTGCCGATCGCTGAGAGTTCCCTGGCGCCGATGGTGTCTGCAGCCCACCGCTAATGACCGGAGACCGGAGACCGAGGCCGGCTGAGGAGTGAGGAGAGAACACGGCCAATCGCGGAGGTGGCCGAGGCGGTGAGCGGGAGTGGAGGAGGTTGAGCGACGGCGAGACCTACATGAGATGGTAGGAACCCGAGGGTAAGAGGCATAGCAGGGAGGACGTAAACGAGGAATAAAACAGAAAGAAAACCATCGTGGCAACACTGGAAGCGGCGCGCCTGACTTTAAAATGGCGGCCGCTTGAGACACAAGTAGTCCTTCCTCGCTCTGCAGAAAGTAAACAACCTAGAGGCAAGAAAGGGAAAAAGGACAACTAGGGTCTAAACAGAGAAGAAGGAGCCTATAACTGAGGCCAATCCGAGACAAGAAAGGGAAAATGGACTAAATGAAAGAAACAGTGAAAAGAGAAAAAGCCCATGCCGATAGTAAGCACCAAAACGGCGGACATTTTTGCAATACACAGTTTTTTAAAAGCTTCAGAGCACAAGGAAATAACATAGGGAATAGCGAAACATTTGTCGTAACTACAACAGAAGCCTAGCTCCGATAGAAGAAAGCTGAGACCTCATAAGAAATAAAGAGAGGTCTACATTAATTAACTATCCTAGTAAGTCAATACAGAAAGAATTTAAAATACACAAAGAGAATACATCCCAACACTGGTGACCCAACATATATCCCACAACTTGGCGCAACATGGATGTAAGACTCCCTGTGGCTTCTGGCATGAACGCCTTGAACTTAAAATATCCATCCAACCTATCCAAAAACGCAACGAAAAAGTTCAAACATGATACCCTGAAGAAACACCCTGACACACTGTTCTTGGACCCATACTTTAACATAGACAAAGGAATTATAGTGAACGACCTAATTTTCTTCTCATATAAAACGGCTAAATGGCGGGATGCCCTCACAAATACGCTTAACATAAAGGCTATAAAGAACATCCCGTATGGCACTAAAATAACGACCTCGCCTACAATTAGAGATGGAGCAGAACTATATATTACCATATACAAAACAGGGATAGTGCTGATTCAAGCAGCTAACAGCGAACTGGATAAATTCGACAAGTTGTTCCCTTCCATAAAAGAGCGGCTTGAGAGACCAAGACACCAACCACATCTGAGCACTCATGAAGTCGGCCCCGGAAACACCATCTCTACCTCCAGAGACACCTATCAGAATGGAGACCACCAGGCACAAGGTCTGGCGATTAACACGAGGTACAGAAACGAAACAGACCTGACAGTACCGAATGAGGAGGCTGAAGAGACAAGAAGGTCGACTAGTCACGAGAACATCGAACAAGACCTACTCCCTAGGGAGGAGCCGACGCTAATCTCTAATGATGGGACTGTCCAAAACTCTAAGGATTACCTAGGAGGACCAAACCTTCAACAAAACGGGACACTACCAGATATCACATGTGAAAACGTCGATTCCAATACTAGAGACTCCAATCTATCAGACGGCCAGAACAACCAAACCGTCAACACTGAAGACTTAACCGTAAATACGTTGGTAACACCAGAGACTGAGAGAGAAAGGATAGCGATGGCCACCAACCTTGGAAACAAAGTGAAGAATCGGGTCCCAAGGAAAGAGCCGGTGCCGCTAATGCCCAACCCCACTGCGCTGGAAGACTGTACCCTAGCTCCAAGCGAATCCCCCTATGAGGCTAATGAAACGAGCAGAGTAGATGACATCGACCTACCCTCTCCTCCCTCGAATACGAGACTGGAATTCTACAGATCCTTATCCACAAAAACACCCCTTTCCAAGAAAAGGTTTATGGGATTGAGACTAGATCAGCGGCAGAGAAGAGCAAACTTCAATGCTCATCCAGCCAGGTTTACCTCACACAAGTACACATCCCGAACACTGAAGGAAATCAAGGAGCTCCAAAATCTCGTAGGTAATCTGGCGCAAAACTCGATGAAAGTCTCGCAGACAATTGGAAAAATATGGGAGATGACGATAAGCACGCACACCAGAGTCTCACATATCCAGAATCTGGTACTTAGACACAACAGACCCAACAGGACAAAGCCCTTGTCGAATGAAGAAACTCGGGCCTTACTCAGGTCCTATGAACAACCTGACTGTAGTAAGGTGGAGAATATCAAAACAGTAACAATTGACTCTAATAGAACGACCAGAAAGAATGACAGGAAAGCAATTCACCAAAACCTACAACATATTCAGCTTATTGCATCCGAATCAGGGAACAGAAAACTTGTTAAATCACAGAAACCCCTGAACTGCCTTCTACTTAATTGTCGTTCGGCAACGAAACACGCAGCAGACATAGCTGCCCTCATCATCAATAAGGAAATTGACCTGGCTATCCTCACAGAGACATGGCTCAATGAATCATCATCTCCTACCATGGATCTCTTAGTACCGCCACAATATAACATCATCAGGCTAGACAGACCTAGGAATGTGGGAGGAGGCATTGCTTGCATTCATCGGTCGGAGATCGAGGTCTGCCATTTCCAATCTGACCCCTTAGAATCCTGTGAATACCTTGGTATTAATGTGAGAACACCAAAGAATCAAAGCTGCAAACTGCATACATTTTACCACCCACCAGGAGAGAACGCTAAGTTCACAGAACAACTGATGGAGATCATAACGACCAACTCTAACTCGGACGCCAATAACATATTCCTGGGTGACTTTAACCTCCATTGGAATGACGGCGGCGACAAATTGGTCAACTCACTTAAAAACTTCCTCAATGAGCTAAACCTGGTACAAGCTTGCAACCAACCCACTCACTCACAAGGAGCGACCTTAGACTGGATTATCTCAAGAAAGGATGAGACATCCATCCTGGCTATTGACCCATGTGACTGGTCTGACCATCACATCATAACATTCACGATCCCTACAATGACAAAGGGCAGGACCGTGCAACCACGCAAGCTCAAGAAACTGATCCGAGACACAAAGGAGGCTAACACTGAAATACTGGTTAAAAGGTGTGAGAGAGACCTGCAGCCACCCATCAATAAGCAAAATGTCAATGAGCTGACGGATCACTACATAACCTCAATCGGTAATATCGTCAAGGACACCATGCCCCAAAAAATGAAAAAGGTATCAGAGAAACCAAAAAATCCTTGGTTTAATGAATCATTGAATGAGGATCGGCGCAAACTGAGAATGGCCGAAAGGAGATGGAGACACCATCCCTCCTCCCCTGAGCTGAAAGCACTCAGAAAAACAAGAAGAGAATACAACAAAAAAATAATCAACTCAAAAAAAGAATTTATCAGAGAAGAGTTGGACAGTGCCAAGAACAGACCACGAAAACTCTTTGAGATTTTAAAACAACAGTCAAATAAACTTGCCAAAACGGTTTTAGAGAATACTAAAACTCCCTTAAGCTGCGAGGAATTCTCCTCATTCTTCACGAAAAAATCCAAATTGCTTGAAGATGACCTCACAATTGCAGCAACTAACCTTAAGGCACTGCCTCCATCCATTAACGAGTCCAATTTCTCACCAGAGAGCCTCCAAACTAAAAATAAAGCAAAATGGGTCACATTTGAACTATACGACCAGGAAAAGATAGCAAGAACGCTGGCAGAACTTAGACCGAACAACCACTTTCAAGACCCATTACCAGGAAAGTGTGTAAGAGACATCAGCCACACTCTAGTTCCGATCTGGACCGAGATAATAAACGCCTCACTTGGACAAGGAACCCTCCCTGACTGTCTAAAAACTGGGCAGGTGATGCCCATCCTCAAAAAACCGACAGCTGTTGCTACAGATCCAAACAACTATCGACCAGTGACCAACATCCCGCTACTGGCTAAACTCATTGAGAAATGCGTGCAGGGCCAACTAAGTCAACAC
The DNA here is from genome assembly GCF_964263255.1 of Lissotriton vulgaris. Classification (NCBI taxonomy): domain Eukaryota; kingdom Metazoa; phylum Chordata; class Amphibia; order Caudata; family Salamandridae; genus Lissotriton; species Lissotriton vulgaris. Next base: position 65,891,486 of record NC_141686.1, on the reverse strand, counting down.
ATCGCTAAATTCTCGCTACTGGACGATTGCCAATCAGGTTTCAGAACAGGGCACAGTACCGAAACTGCGATCTTACACATTGTTGATGACGCCCTTCAAGCACTGGACCGAAATCAATCTTGCCTACTGATCCTCCTTGACCTATCATCAGCATTTGATACGGTAAAGCACGAAGTGCTTTTGACCAGACTACAAGACAGGATGGGTTTGTCTGGAAACGTGCTGAAATGGTTCAATTCTTTCCTACAGAACAGGACTCAGCGATTCCTGGTTAACCAAGCAATCTCTTCCCCGAGCCCCAACACAATAGGGGTCCCACAAGGCTCTTCGCTGTCCCCAGATCTATTCAACTTATATGTAGAACCTCTCACGGAGATCCTTCAAAAATCACAGGTATCCTATCATATGTATGCGGACGACACGCAATTATACATAAAGATCGCCTCCCTTGAGGACATTGACCTAATGAATAAGACACTCAAGAGTACTTTGCGATGGTTAACAATGAACCACCTGAAACTAAACGCCCAGAAAACTGAATTCCTGCTAATCTCAACGACTAGAAACCAATCTGAAGTTATAGAGTGGACTAAATTGGTGACAGCACTAAACTGCACCCCGACCCTAGTTGACTCAGCCAAATCACTAGGAATTACACTAGACAAGAACCTCGACATGAAAAACCATATTAACTCAATGGCCAAGAGCGCCCGCTTCCACCTGAACTATTTAAGAAAATTGAAACCCTTTATCACTGAGGCAGATCTAAAACTGGCTATCCAATCCCTAGTCATCTCGAGGATCGAATACGGCTGCACCACATTAGCGGGCCTACCAAAAACGTCCACAGCACCACTGAAAGCCTGCCTCAACGCAGCGGCGAGACTCATTACGGGAACGAAGAAATTCGATCACATATCTCCTCACCTGAAAGCACTAAACTGGCTACCATACGAGGCCAGAATTCAAATGAAGATGGCCTGTATTACGCACAAAGCGGTTCACTACAACACACCTAGATATTTAGCTAAGAAACTTAAGATCTCAGGAGGTAACAGAACAACTAGAAGCGCAAAAGACTTGCTATTACGTCCAGCCTTTTTCCACAAGAAAAAGACCTACAACCGAGCATTCTCTGGAGCTGCCCCCAGAATATGGAACTCACTCCCTCCAAACATCAGGAAGATTCAAAATACAGTAACATTCAAACGAGAACTGAAGAGCCACTTGATGAGTAGATACCCTACTTAGAGAAACCCAAGGATCACTGGGATGATCAAGTACGCTAACTGAGGGCCCCCCTCTCCATGAAAATGGGAAAATCATTATCGAACAATGATCTGATGCCGTGCCCAAGCCAAGGCTTGACACATCACTACTACCTCTTAAATGTGTGAACTTTTTAACTATATCTCACAGTCATACTTTATAACTTCTACCTCACTTGATTTATTTATCCCTATATGTGGTACCGTAACTATATGTCACAGTCATTATATATAACTTCTACCTCACTTGATTTATCTATACTTATTATCCTTGATATGCACTCGATCGCCTTCTAACCCTACCTCAACGAGCATGGTTTGTTACCATGACACTAGCCAAGCCTTGCTCGCCACATAATGCTAATTGCACAGCCATTATGAATATATTTATATTTAATCTCGTCCATTCAGTATATTGCCTTCTACCTCACTACTCTCTTGTTGTTTTTATTGTTTTTATTATCTTTATATGTAATTCCTCCCTTGTTAAGCGCTCTGATACCCACGGGTCTTGTCCGCGCTATATAAAACACTATAAATAAATAAAATAAATAAATAAATAAACCACGAGTCGTTGGAGACATTCTGACTATGCTGGAACCTGCCTGACCTCGCCCAAAATGGCGCCGATACACGAAACAAAACTTTCAAACTCCCTGTTCACCCGGATTGCTCGAATCTTGATGCTCTGAGATACGTGTGCATTTTTGGACAATGAAAGTTGATAAGATGGATAGTGATTATGTGCTTAGAGAAGAAAGCAATACAGATATTGATCATATGTTTGGACAATGAACTGACTTAGGGTGGGTACTAATTTTGATTTGGAAAATGAATTGGTGTAATTTAGACAGTGAATGAGCATTTGGATAATGAATTAATGAATTAATTGAAAAACTGACTTCTTGACATGCATCATGCTTGCTCTGTAGGGAAGTTTAATACGATTTTATTGCACTGCTGCACTTTATGCAATGAACTGCCACCAACTTCGTTCTTCTTATGTACAGTTCCAATCTGCTCCGTGGCCGGTCCACTGGGTTGTAGGCCTGTATTTATACATCGACACTTTTTATTAAAAGTATTTTGAAAAAGAAAGCATAGTTGTAGCGGTTGCATTAATGAGTTTTGGATGTTTTGCTACTGTGAGCGAAGAATAAGTATGATGAAAGCTGAAGGTTAAAAAGGACCAGATATTTAGCAGCTACATTATGTGTCGCAGGCAGCCGAAAAAGTGTTTTAGACGCCCTTAAAACGACACCACAGAAATGCCACCTGACCGCCACCCTTGCACCCAACAAAAGGGGTTGCGACCAAGTAACTCATGTAGATACGCAGATCGCCAATGATTATCTATCTGACATTACTGGTCCCTCTGGGCTTAAACGCCGAGATGGTAAAGAAATGCAGTACGTGGAGATAGGTCGAGTATGTGGTAGGTAAAAACATTTTCGGACTACTGCATGCTGATGTGCTTTGAATGCTGCCCCCCACCCCTTCTTTCTCCTCCCTTCTGCAGGTCGCGTTGGAACATTGACTGAAGTATGGGAGAACGATGATCAAACCACAGACGAAAAAGGGAAGGAGGGAATAGGAGCATAGTCCTTATGACGATAAGTTTTTAAAAGACGTAGATTTAAACATGACTGTTCCTCCTTAGGACATAGCAACTGGGAGGATGGACTGACATAGAGACTTGACGGGTACTGTAGGACGAAAATTGACTCGAAATAATACGTTAGATAATGTAACTAGACGTTTGACTAGGTAGGGAAAGGACAAAGGAAAGTGTGTGGGTAAGGGTTACCACGGCACCACCCATCTGGGAAGTTAGAAATGTTGCTGATGTTCAAAATGTACTGCCCCCCTTCTCACACTCTTATAGATCTAGCCAAGCTGTCTGACTGTTCTCCCGATCAATACTTGCCGTTGCCTCAGCCTGGAGAATTTCCCACCAAAGGAAGGAACTGAAAAATGGTTTAGGATCCAACCATGGGTAAATAGCGCGACCAGGTTAATTTCTGATCGACTAACCGAGGTGTAAGTATTGGCAATTGAGAACGCTCGCAGAGATAACAAGCGAGAAGGGAAAGGGAGGGAAGGGTAGAAAGAGCTAAGCACGTAGATAAATAGGATAGTAAAGATACGTAGGATATAATATGGATTTTGTTGGCCAACTATTGTTTTCTGTTTTGTCGTGAATGTCTTATATATATGTAATACATGTACTGTCTTCCTCTGTCTGAGTTCGTGTGTGTGTGCTGTAGGGGTTTATGTTCACCCTTTGTTTGCGTCTCTCCGTTACCTGACCCACTGCTGTTCTGTGTTGTGAACGCACTAAATGACCTATTTTTGTACACATCTCTCTGTCTTTCTCTATCTCTGTCCCACCCTTTTTCCTCTCTATATCTCTCTCCCTTTCTCTCTCTCTCGCTCTCTCTCTCTCTCTCTCTCTCTCTCTACATGTCATACGTGTACCAAATGGCTCGTTTAGATTGCGGACGACTCTCACTCTCTGAGAGTCTCCCTATTTCCTCTTCCTTTTTATGGTAAAACCGTGCCTCGCTGGCACCAGTCTGATTGGATACTTATTGAACGCGAAGGTGTTCAGCGAAATTGACCGAAACTAAAATGATTGTACCTCGCCATATTACTACCTCTCCTTTCTGCAAAAATGAATGAACTCGAATTGGCTGAGAAAGAAAGGACAGGTAAGACGACTAAGGTCCCCCAATTTGGCCTTTTATAGGGGAACTGTATGTCAATGGCACCTTATTTTTCTGTTCATCAGAGACGAACACCAACGTCTAGATTGACCCCCAATGCCCAGATTGCCCCACCCCCTTTTGCACCCAAGCGCGAGCGCCCGAAGCATCCCCGCCCCATTTGATAGACCCCAGCTGCTGTCCCGGATATAAACATGATGACCATGAGTAACTGTCGTCCCTCGAGAAACCCCTGTTTTACCTGACTCTCGATGATAGCGCCCCCGCCCTGTTTGAAAAGGTTAGCCAGCCTTGAAGGGAAATGTTCCGAAATGTTGAATATGATGAAATGCACAGTTGATGGGAATCTTGTTTGTCCTCACTTGAGTTATAAATAGGACGATGAGTAAACTCGGCATGAACTCAGTAGGAATGCCGACATATGCACTGCTTGGTAATAGACCTCTGACTGTGACCGATGAGCGTATCTCCCAAATGCGTAGGATTAAGGGAGGAACTCACATGCATAAATGTCTTCGTCTGCCAGTTCTCTAAAAGCTTGTTTTGTACCTATTCAAAGATTCACGACCACCGAAGGAGAAGGGTCGGATGTGACGTACAGCCTGGCTGCAGATCTTGAGACACGTGTGACCTCGACCAAAGGTGGAGCTGCAGAGCAACCAGATGCGGGACGAGACAGCAATTTCAAACGTGGAAAATGAAACTTGACGGGCTGCCCTGAAGCCCTCCGTCTGCTAACCCACGTGTGCCTGGAGTCTCCGTCCCCCTTCTTTGGGCCCGATTGATGGGCCTGCCTGCTTGTTATCCTTTGCTCCCTTGGTCTCTTTTGTGTGTCCCAGGAACTCTGACCCAACTCCTCCTCTCTCCTATCGACTGTTTGAACAACACACACCCTCTTTTCCATGTGGCTTCACGCCAAAAGGAAGAACGGCATTCAGGTGGGAATAGGGTGTTGCCACGGAAATATAGGTGCCGAGCATAAGGCGCCGCTAAACGGATTGTTTAGGGAACAGGACTGTGGTCTAACAGCAGAGGACTGACTGCACCCTGCAACGCGTAAGGATAAGACCCGAGCTGGACCTATAGCTCCACCGCCGGTGCTCAACAGCGCCAACGAAAGGACACGGACTAGAGCCTACCAGTGATGGCTCACTGCTAAAAGACACTGTGACGAAGAGATCTTGTATATTGAACTGATTCCGCCCTCAACTGCTTGGTCAAAATGTTCATTGGTCACATTTTTAAGTCAGAAACATTTATGCTATGTAGTGCTTTTGAAATGATAGGAACTCGACAAAATGCAATTTCCTATGTGCTGCATTCTGCCCATCACATCAACTGTTCATGATTTTTGTGCAATATGTTAGTATTGACAAATGCTATTTCATCAACCACATGTTTATATGTACGCCCCTTAACTAGGAGGGATAGGAAAATGAACTTTGTTGTTTATATGTACGCCCATCAACTAGGAAGAATAGGAAAATGAACTCGCTTATGTTAAAAGCGGCGACTGTGGAAATTAGCAAAATTAATGTACCTAAGCGGCGTTCATTTGCCCTCTCCCGTCCCCCTCCCTGTAGGCACCACGTATACCCTGAAATGTTGACCGCATCATTCTGCCAATGAAAGCCTGTGCCCATATGTACATGACAGCCATTTTAGGCCATGGCCTCTCTGTCCGTTTTTATAAAATCCCCGGCTTCCCTCCTGCGCGCATTTGAGCACCCCCCTCCCACTCTCACATGCATAGACCATGAAACCCAGCACTCTGCGTGACCCTGCTATGAAAGGCAACCCTCCTGCTTGACCCAGGCACCCCCCCCCATTTCCCTCTTGAAGAAGCATCCTTCGCCTCAGCTGACATAGCCCCCCAGCTGTATCTGACTGCCCCTGTTCTCTCATGTACGGGTCATAAGACCTCTCTCTCTCTGTGCGACTCTGACCCTGCGCGTACCCTGACCCCCTCCTTCTCCCTCACATGGACAAGTCATAAAACCTTCCTCCTCTGCAAGACCCTGTCCTTGGGAGTCACGGCCGCGCCTGACCAACACCTCCTTTCCTTTCATGAATAACCCCTCTGTTAGCAAACCCTCCCTCCTCGATGGACTGTCCACACATGTCCGAGGCCATCGCCTAAGCCGGGAGACACTGTTTACTGCCCTTTATTGTATGGAGTCACTCCTCTTCAAAGGACCCACTATTGATCCTGGCCTCCCCACCCCCTGGGCTACGATCAGGCGCACACATCCTAATAATCAGCGGAACATTCAGCTGCGTCATTGCCCCCTCTCTTATCAGCAGGTCAAGGGTCCCTATTGTGAACACATGTGGGGTAGGATTGACACGAGGATTATGGGGTTGTCTTTTCTTTGTTTCACAATGCTGTGACTGTAATGCCAAGTGTTTTGTAAAGTATAAAAGACAGAGTCTCAGCTCACTTGTTAGAGCACCTCCCGATGGCACCTTGTTTCGTGTTTGACATGACAGGCTCTCCTCATGAGAATTAAACTCTGTTCTTGATTCCTGCTTCCAGCGCCCGTCTCTTTATTTTGGTAATTATTCAGAATGGGAACTAAGAGGCGTCTTGCGCCAGCAGCCTGGGCACCGATGGTAATATGGGCTCCTGTTCCACACTTAGACCCGGCCCACTTAAAGCCCTGACTAAAGAGATGGATTTCCACAGTCTTTGAGTGCAGATTCTCTTTTCTATCAAAAGAGTTTGTGGCTATTATTAAAAGGTGCTAGCGGTGGCACCCTTTTCTGCCACCAGTGGTTTGGCGCCGGCCGATAGAAACCGAGACAGAGGATATCTATATAAATATATGTAACATCACATCATATCACATCATATATCATATCATTTTATATCACATTATATTATATTATGTTACACCCAAACATTTACAAGGTACATACACATAACATAGGTATAGCAAGACTTCTAGTCTCTACCCTGAGTACCCCTGCCCCCTCTCCTCTCTCTCGCCCCTCTTCTGCACCATGGATGCAGCAGACGTTAACCTGCGCTGCCTGAAACAGATACATTAATTAATGAAATCATACCTTTTAATTCTCCTTTGTAGGATGACTTGACCTTTGTCCCAACATCGGGACATGTTTTTAAAATTAAGGAAAATGTCGGGATACCGGGACAGTACTCTGAAAACCGTGGCTGTCTAGGGAAACCCGGGACGTATTGTCACACTAGATAGGGTGGAAGTGCATTCGAGCATCATCAACGCATATTTACAACGTGCTTGAGAAGCCGCCACAGGACATGCACACACTTTCAGGAGGATGCAAAAAAGGGCGATCCTGGGGTATTGGTGCATGCCATTGATCATAAAAATGAGTCTATTCAATGAATCTTTATACATTGGCTACTACTGGTGGGAAGGATAAGATCCCTGTCAAATCAGATCCAAGTGCTCCTGGCCAGTTTTCCTGCCTTTTCATAAGAATTCCCTGTGCCTCAGTAATACAGGCGGTAGAGAGATAGGGAATCTGCGTCTTCTCCACTGGCTGCCGGTGGCCAATCAAGTCAAGTTTAAAGCATTGACCCTGGTCCATCGCCCTCTGCATGCCCTTGGCCCTTCCTACCTCCGGAAGAGTTTTTAGGTTTGGCCTGCGAATGTAATAGGCGAAAATTCAAGTGCTCAATCGACTAGTGAAACCACTGCGGTTTTCTCACAGTGCATGTGAGTCACGTGACCACAAACGCGGGTCACGTGACCACACAAGCACGCGCATCTCCCTAATCCGCCTGCCACACTTCTCCTCCCCACGCTCGCATTCCCCCCCCCCCCACCAGGCTCTCCCGCCCCCATCCGGCTTCCCTCCGCCCTGCTTTTACTCGTATTTCTCTGGTTACTTCATGTTTACATTCCCAGCTGTTCTATTTCACTTTACCACTTTATAAACAAATGTTTTCATGTATTTTTTCATGTTGTTCCGCGCACAATACTACAGACAGTCCTCTTTCTATTACCTGTCACAATGCTTATTACGCATGCTCACGGCTTACCGGGTGATTCACACCACTCGATAATGACATCACGGCGTTTGATCATGTTTTCTAACATTTTGTTCACGGTAAGCCTTTTTGATCCCCACTTCACCCCCGACACCGCACCAAACGGGCACACTCCTTTATGATAATTTGAACGCATGCGAAGAACGTTTTTAATTGACAACGAACATGGTTCGTTATTGTTTCTCTATCACCTACGAGTCGTTTTCAGCACCTCCCACCTCGCACACTTTTCACTCCTTTTTTCTTATCAACACTTCCGACCATGCGGATCGATTGCCACGTCCGTGGTTCATTGACTCGGACGTTTCTTTTTTTTTTCCTGCACGTTTTGTGGCTTCTGCTGACTTGCTCGAACACTTGTTCTTCGGTGCTAGACCATGCGCCTCCAAAGACATTTTGGGCTAGCTCTCTCACCACCTCGTAGACGCTCTTTATTGCGTCCCACTCTCCCCGTCTCCCACTCGCTTGCTGCTCCCCCTCCCCCCACGCCTCTCACCAGACTTCATTGAAATGCACGCTCACAAGCTGCTCCCCCGCTGCTCGCCATATGCTCGCTCGCTGCCCTGCTCCCCCTCCCCCGCACCCCACACAGCAATGCCACGAGCTTGTTTTTTTTATTCTGGCGTGCCACACACTGCCTCTTTTTCGTACATATAAAGGCTCCCCTTCTTATGCAGTCATCATTGGGCTTTATAATAGATTCTATTAGTAAAACGTTTTAATCTGTATGTTGTTGCTCTTTAATTATAGATGACATTATTGGGGTGGTTGTGAGAACTCCCCTAGTAATAATGTCACTATTCTATATCAGATCCAGTTTGGATCCCTGTAATTAAACCTTAACTCAGTCGTGGGAGCTGTGGTTCCTTCAGTCCTGCTTAGCTCAAAAGAAAACCAGCATAAAGTATTTATCAGTACCAAGCCAGTTATTTTGAAAACAACACTATTACGTCCCACTCAAGCTTATAAAAAATACTATACATATTACTGAGCAAATAGATACCAAAGCAACACAAATTGGATCAGGAGAACCAGAGATATGATTTTTAGGAGTTTTAGAATTGTTCTAGTGCCAAAATCACCAACTACGGGTAACTGGTCATGCAAGACCGGCTCCAAGTCAAAAGATAGGACTCACTGTGATGGAGTGCGGTTTGGTTACAGGGACTAGGTTCATTCTACTAAAAAGTTTACCTTCTGACTTTGTCTTTTTTCAAGGGGATTTTGTTTGGTAGGGCAGGCTGCCGGCCGAGTCTGATCAATGGCTCAACGACGGTGGGGTGCTGCTTGGTTCTTGTCCCGGTCATAATGCAACAAGGGCCTTTTTCCTGATAGCAAGGCTACAAATTTTGTTAAATAATTCTTTATTTTTAATTTTTAAATGGTGCAATTGGCCAAAATGACACAGGCGTATCAGCTAGCTCGCACCCCCCCCTCCCTTTGTTCATGCTGTACAACATGTGCATTTTTGCTGACACTGTTGAACATTACTGAAAGTCAAGAAACAAGCACTGGCGTTGCCAATAGGTTTCGCATTTGGAAAGTTGGAGCTATTGGTTTTGTAAATGACATTTTATATTTATATATTGTTATTGACAATGCCAATAACGATATATAAATATAAAATTACAGCCCCGCCAGACACTTTCGTTCTTCTTCTCAGTTCTTCGCCCATATCTGTCACTTCCGGCTTTCAAGAGTGAAGGGTAGCTCACTTGCTGTCAGAGCGGCTACGGCTATGGCTCTCCGCAGTATTCAGGACTTTTGCCTATTCAAGAAAAAACCCACCTTTTTGACTAACTCACCCCCACTCCCCTGTATTTACTCTTTCTCTGTTTGAGCTCACACCAGGACACCCCTTGGAGTATCTGTGCGCAGTTAACATTAAATAATATAACATAACAAATTTAAAGCTGTTTTTGTCTCTTCACCCAGGGAGAAAAGAAATTCCTATCAGATGTTTGCCAAGGAGGATTTCATGCCACATGAGGCTGTTAATCCTGCTTGGTGGTCATGGAGGAGATGGTTCTGTTTCATATTTCCTCGCAGTGCTCTCATAGCTTCCCTTTCCATTAGTTTTGCAAGGGTCAGATGGGCTAAAGATTGGTCAGTAGTTTGGAGGGATCCGCAGGTTTACTGATCATGTATTCAGGTGGGAAGTGTCAATGGCAGGTTTTGCACAATACAAATTGTGGATCCTTGTGTTCAAAATAAAAAACAAAACTACAAGTCCCAGAAGGCAAAGTGTGATTAGCTAAAAGCAGGACTGGCTGAAGATGTCACAGCCCGCATGGGACTACTTAGCAACTATCAACCTTGAGTTTTCCAATGGAACCCTAGTATGAGAGGAGAGGCAGTACCAGACTGCCCACTGGATTCTGAACATTGAGGGAAAATGTGCAACCTGAATGCAAAGGTTTCAGAATGCATATGTGTTGTTTTCCGTGAGCAGGCCCTCAGCTGACGCACAGAGAGCCCAGCCAAATGTATAAACCTTCAGTGTCTGGCGACATCGGTGGCTCTGGTAATAATCACAACAATGTGGCCACTGACACCCAAAACATGGAGCAAATCGTTTTTTTGCATATCGCCATTGTCTAACCCAGGGTGGTGTGGAGTGCAAAAAAAACGATGGATTTGGGCCCAGATCTTCGGACTGGGGTGAATGTGTGACATTGATCCACATTCTGTCCATCACCTGTTTTGTTTGCAAATTCCGCCCTAAGTGCGCTGGGGATGCTCAGACGTGGGTCCCAGGCACTCCACACCACTGGAGTCAAGCTAGCCGGGCTGATGAGAGGTGTTACCTCGAAACCGGTCCGGTCCTCGGATGCTTGATTCCGTTCTGGGAAGGACATGGCTTTTGTAGTTCGGACTGGACTGTTCCCATGGTGCACAGGGTCAGAGCTGATTTGCATATTGCCATTGTCTAACCCAGGGTGGTGTGGAGTGCAAAAAAACGATGGATTTGGGCCCAGATCTTCTGACTGGGGTGAATGTGTGACATTGATCCACATTCTGTCCATCACCTGTTTTGTTTCCAAATTCCGCCCTAAGTGCGCTGGGGATGCTCAGACGTGGGTCCCAGGCACTCCACACCACTGGAGTCAAGCTAGCCGGGCTGATGAGAGGTGTTACCTCGAAACCGGTCCGGTCCTCGGATGCTTGATTCCGTTCTGGGAAGGACATGGCTTTTGTAGTTCGGACTGGACTGTTCCCATGGGGCACAGGGTCAGAGCTGATTTGCATATTGCCATTGTCTAACCCAGGGTGGTGTGAAGTGCAAAAAAACGATGGATTTGGGCCCAGATCTTCGGACTGGGGTGAATGTGTGACATTTATCCACATTCTGTCCATCACCTGTTTTGTTTGCAAATTCCGCCCTAAGTGCGCTGGGGATGCTCAGACGTGGGTCCCAGGCACTCCACACCACTGGAGTCAAGCTAGCCGGGCTGATGAGAGGTGTTACCTCGAAACCGGTCCGGTCCTCGGATGCTTGATTCCGTTCTGGGAAGGACATGGCTTTTGTAGTTCGGACTGGACTGTTCCCATGGGGCACAGGGTCAGAGCTGATTTGCATATCGCCATTGTCTAACCCAGGGTGGTGTGGAGTGCAAAAAAACGATGGATTTGGGCCCAGATCTTTGGACTGGGGTGAATGTGTGACATTGATCCACATTCTGTCCATCACCAGTTTTGTTTGCAATTGCCGCCATAAGTGCGCTGGGGATGCTCAGACGTGGGTCCCAGGCACTCCACACCACTGGAGTCAAGCTAGCCGGGCTGATGAGAGGTGTTACCTCGAAACCGGTCCGGTCCTCGGATGCTTGATTCCGTTCTGGGAAGGACATAGCTTTTGTAGTTCGGACTGGACTGTTCCCATGGGGCACAGGGTCAGAGCTGATTTGCATATCGCCATTGTCTAACCCAGGGTGGTGTGGAGTGCAAAAAAACGATGGATTTGGGCCCAGATCTTTGGACTGTGGTGAATGTGTGACATTGATCCACATTCTGTCCATCACCTGTTTTGTTTGCAAGTGCAACACTTAAAAAGCATAGACAAAGACAATAGATTTTGCATTGGCAAAACTTACTTGTTTTGCCAATGCTTGCTGATCTTTCGAGGCAAGCCGGCTCATGTGGGTCATGGCATCGGAAGAGAAAGTATGGCCTTCCTGAGCCTCGAGCCACCCTAAACCTCCACCAACGATACGCACCACTTCTCACATGTGTTGAAATGTAAATGTCATGCATTTGTTCTGCTAGTGTATTGCTCTGTGTAAAGTGGCATTCGCGGCACCATTTTAAGTTGAGCCGCCATTTTGAGCCATGATCGAAACTAATTTCTGTCTCACTTTGTCTGTCTCAACCGAAAGCAGCTGCGATATTCTCTTAATGTATTTCTCCAAGGTTGAGCTTTGCTTTCCTAATGAATAGACTATTTTTGTCATCGCATACCTATCTCACTAGATAGGCCTGCTCCCACCCTTAGAGCGGCGGGTGCAGGCCAATAACCTTGGCTCTGAGATAACATGTACCCAGTCCCAGGGGTGTAACACAGGCCCGCAGCCCCCGCTTTCCGGGGTGGGTCCCACGTTACAGGGAACCCCTCTGCGGTCATGCAGCACTTACAACTATACACATCCGTGTAGAATGTGAATTAATTAACTTATGTAACATTATGCCTCCCCAGCAGTCTGTAATTAAATGATGCACGTCTGCCCGTACTCACTATTAGGGTGGAGCATAGGGTTGGGTTGGTTTCATGCGCATGCCGCTTTGCATACTTAAAAGTGCGGGTGAGGTGTGATGGCTCAGAGAGACCGTCCTGCCATAATTTAATTACTGCTAGCCCCTGGCTAGCCTTGCCCAGTCTTCTGCTGCCGGCTCGAACATGCCACTGAAGCTGCAGGCGAGGCCTCCGGTGAGTCTGTCACAGGAGTCACCGAGGGTGGGCAGCATAACAGACATGCCAGTCAGTCACATGCATCACAGGGCCAGGTAGAACGTAAAATAGGCCCTTCCAGCCCCCAGTTGCCTCATAACAGTCCTGACCTGGTAACCTTTTTTACTGGAACAACTTGAATGTATTCTGATTTGAAAAATCCAACCCCACCAAAAATGTTTCCTCGTTAAAGTGTGTTGGGGCTGGAGACAGGGAAGGACTGGGGGTGACATTTAGGGGGAGCTGCGATTTGCTTCTGTCCTAGGTAAAGAATGCAGGTCCCAGTTTCTAATTATAAGATGCGTCATTCCTAAGAATACAAAATGTGCTCTTTAATTAGACAAAAGATATGGAATTAGCACCCATCAAAAAATATCTTAAGCAGTCTCTAATGTCTTTCAGTAAATCAAGAGATGAATCCCATAATAAACAGGTCCGGACTTGAATGATGTTTCTTTTTCAATTCTTTAATATGATGATCCAAAACAGATTAAAAATCCAAATTTACATGTGAATTTTTCCTTTTAGCCAACGCGTTTCGTCTCAGGAATGAGACTTCTTCAGGGCTAAAGATAAAACAAAGACTAATTACACACTCATAAATATACACAAAAGATTATTTACAAAGAAAGGTTAAAAACAGACACATCACAGAATATTCAATGACAGTTAAGATCAGTCCGAGTTAGTTGAAACTTAGAAATACAGTCTTTATTTTAGTTTTAGATTCTGGAAACAAAAGAAATACCGGTTTCTTTATAGTAATTCGGAAGGCAGGCAATATTTTAAAGACAGCTCTACGAGGTATGTCTGCATTGATGTTTTTCTCCAACTATTTTCAATAGTCGGATGCAAATCCTTGTGATCGATTTCTTTCCTTTCATAGACCCTTCTCTCTGCTGTCCAACATGGCTCACTAAATTAAGTCTAAAAAATTGCCTGCCTTCCGAATTGCTATAAAGAAACCTGTATTTCTTTTGTTTCCAGAATCTAACACTAAAATAAAGACTGTATTTCTAAGTTTCAACTAACTCGGACTGATCTTAACTGTCATTGAATATTTTGTGATGTGTTTGTTTTTAACCTTTCTTTGTAAATAATCTTTTGTGTATATTTATGAGTGTGTAATTAGTCTATGTTTTATCTTTAGCCCTGAAGAAGTCTCATTCCTGAGACAAAACGTGTTGGCTAAATGGAAAAATTCACATGTAATTTGGATCTTTAATCTGTTTTGGATCATCACAATAAAGAATTGAAAAAGAAACATCATTCAAGTCCGGACCTGTTTATTATGGGATTCATCTCTTGATTTACTGAAAGACATTAGAGATTGCTTAAGATATTTTTTTGATGGGTGCTGATTCCATATCTTTTGTTTTGTATTTTGGGCTTTGCCCATGAAGGAACAGACAGGCTTGTGTTCCTTGGTTTCATGAGCACCATCGCTATAAGTTCAGCCACATATGTTAACAGGTGCAGGTTTCCTTGCCTCAACCCTTGTGTGAAAAAGTCTTTGCTCTTTAATTAGGTCGGGTTGGGCTAGGTGTTCACCTGCTTGTCTTATCAAGCATTTGCATTTTACTACCTGCTCTTTTCTCACACGAAGTCACAACAGAGTGACATTCCCAGCATATCCTTCATGGCGGCATCCCCCCTCAGGCCGCAAGTCATTCCCAAAGACCCCGTAATTTCCCTTTTAAATGGCTCATCGAAATCTGCGCATTTCTCCGACCAAGCCTTGTTTAGTGAAAGTTGGGAAGAAAACATTGCTGGGGAGAAAGCTCTGTGGGTTGATGCATATGCTGCTGGAATTGGAATCAGATTTTTAATTTGATGGACAGCAGCATAAGAACGATCGGGTTAAATAAATATAGCATTTGCTGTTTATAGTGCTATGAAGCAACAACACTGCACCAACATGTGCAACCGAGCATTAAATGAATGAATGAATGGATATTAACATAAACTCGCACACTATTGAAGGGCAACTCTCCACACACCGAGTCAGCAGCACCCTCTGGAGTTCCTTAGAAAGCTGGGCCCGAGTTGTGGAGGCTTGGACAATACTGAACTTTTGACTTGCTTTGCCCAGAACAGGTCTTTTTCAAATTTCTGTCTTATTTTATAAACAAACACAAATGGTAGTTTTTAATAATTATTCGAAAAAATATTTATTGTTTTACATTTCTAAAAGTGTTTTTTCTTCCATCCTTTTTAAAATATTATGCGATTTGTAATTGTTTTGATTAACCGCACAAATAAAAGTCATTCATTCATTTATTAATGATATTAACATAAACTCCAGCATTAGGAAAAAAATAAGGGACTTACCCCATAGCGCAAGATGAAAGGACACAAAAATGACACATGCCCGCCAAAATAAATGAGGTTTATAGGAATTATATGCACTTTAAAGAAGCTGCTATGTTTTGTCTAAAATATGTTACATGTTGCACTTAAACAGTGCAGAACTGTAAACTATCTTGTAAAATTATATATCGGATATAAAGTTACCGTGTTTAATTGTCTTCCAGAAATAAACATTCTGGTTTTAGAACCTATCTGAGCTCCATTGCAGGGCCCGCTCAAACAAGAAGCCCTCCGTTGGAAAGGACTTGTTCCTAGTTTGTTATTCCAGTTAAGAACATGAATGTCTCTCACATACACATGGTACTACTAAAGGCACCACTCACGTGGGTCCAACTCTGATAAACTTTTCTTTCTCTCCCTGAGTGAGCAGCTCTCTGTTACCTGCCCTGATGACTGCAGGGTGATTCTGAAATGGTGGACGAACGGCAAACCTCTGAGGGCATCCTTATGAAACGAGGCATCGCACGTGGCCTGGTGCAAAAATATGTCTCTGAGCTGTGGAATTTCTCTATCCAAAGACAAGTGCTGCTGCATTCACTGCACAGATCCAGGAAACGAATGGCGTTTACACCTGGAGGTGGTGCAAGATCTCTTACAAGAATGGGAAGAACCTTTGCTTTATCTATTCACAATTGCTGAGAACTGAGATCAGCACTTCTGCGCATTGGAATTTCCAAATCAGCTTTTGCTATGAGGCACATTTGTTTGGAGTGGAACATAGTGCTCCTGTATGCCTTTCCCCAATCTACTCCTGCCCCGGGTCCTTAAGAAGATCAGAACCAACGGGACCAAGTCATCCTAATGACTCCAGGGGCATAACACCCGCAATACAGGGTTGCGGTCACGCAGCACTTAGCACTACACACATTCGTCTGGGATGTGAGTTACATAACTTACGTTACGCTCGCCGTCAGTAATTAAATGATGCACGTCTGCGCGATACTCACCATTAAGTTGGAGCATAGGGTGGGGCTGGTCATTGTCATGCGCATGCTACTTTGATCAATTAAAAGTGCACGTTAGGTGCGATGGCTCTGAGGGACTGTGCAGCCATAATTTAATTACTGCTAGCCCCTGGCTAACCTTGCTCGTTCTTCTGCCGCTGGCTTGAGCCTTCCGCTGAAGCTGCAGGCGAGGCTTCAGGTGAGTCTGTCAGAGGAGTCTCCGAGGGTGGGGTAGGATGGGCAGCATACTGGACATGCCAGTCACATGCATCTTGGAGCCGGGCGTAGAACGTAATATAGGCCCCGCCGCCCCCATGTTCCAGCCTCCAGGTTCCCCATCAGCGAAGTAGTTGTAGAGCGCATGGGTGCACCAGTTGCCTCAAAACAGTCCTGACCTCATAAATTAAATGGTGTGCTTCTGAGCCTCTCAATAGTGAAGATGGGTTGCCCCTCTCCTCTCTCCTGTTTACCAGCCCAGCATCATCGTCTTTGTTTGTAGCACATTCCAATGACCAAGTTATAGATAGAGCCACACAAGTATAGGGACAGAAATGACATGTTAGGTTACGTTATTTATGTTAATATACTGCATTCTATGTAAAATATGGTCCATGGTCCAACCAAATGTCATGTCTGTGCTTAGTTAGGTGTATGAAAAATTTTCTATTTAATGTGTTGTGTTGGAAGTTTGTGTGTGGTAAGCATGGGCGGAAAATCCGTTCCGCTCCCGGATTTTGCGGATTTTCGGTAAATTCGCGATCCGCGAACGCTCGCGAATTTACCGAAAATCCGCAAATTCGCACACAGCGGATTTTTTTTTCTTGGTGATACAATTTTGCGGCGTGCGGCGTAAGTTCGCAATTGCGAACATGTAGGTGCGGCGGGCAGCAACAATCTCGCACTCGCGAAATTACAAAATTTGCAATTCTGCACAAGAAATCCACTAGCAAGCAGCATAGACCTTCTGAAAATGATGATTTTTATCAGAATAACTCCTCAGGTTGACATTTGCCTGCACTTTTTTGGATTTGAGACCTTTTGACTTTCTTTGGATCACTTTTGGATTAGAAATCAACTTTCACAAGTAAGCTTGTTTGGGGCATTACAGTTGCTGTAATGCGGTTCTGCAGAAAAACGAGTTTTGCAAAAGTGAAAGCATTCAGCAGGTGCAAAAGTTCAAACTCATCATTAGTAACCATTCCCAGTAGTGCTTCCTGACTGGGGCCCCTCCAGAGTTCAGTTGCTAGTTGCAACAATTGTATGACCCTGCTCTGACCCTCACAGCAGGCTCATAGAATAGCTACAAGTAGGCCACAAGGTCCTGGAAAAAAAATTGCACTGCAACAGAAAGCAAATTACAGATAAGGAAGCAGGTGCCAGACTGGAATTTTAAAACAGTGACACATTAATAAATCAACCCCAAATTAATTCATGTCAGTTGAAGCAGGGCAGGTGTGCTTGCTTTTTCCCCCCATAATCTACAGTGATGATGAACCAGAGGGTGGCATTGATGTACCAGAGGGTGGCATGGGTGAAACAGAGGGTGGCAGTGGTGAAACAGAGGGTGCTGGGAACCTGTGATGATGAACCAGACGTAGAAACAACATAATCGCGACCGTTGGGAGCCGACATGTAAGTTCGCAATTGCGAACTGGTACAAAACCCCAGCGAACTGGCAGAAATCCTTGCGAACACAAAAAAAACAAAATCCGCAAATTTGCGAGAATTCACGGATTTTGCGGATTGCGAGTTCGCAAATCCGCAAATTCGCGAACGCCAGATTCGCAAAATTCTCCCATGCTTAGTGTGTGGTCCATGCCATTAAAAAGTGCTTTTCGGGGGCCACATTGCAGCCAGCTGTATAGTATATCTGTGCTATGTGGGGTGTATGGAAGGTCTGTCCAGTGCATTCTGTTCAATGCTTGCTAGTGTTTTATACTACTTACAATGCTCTTGGGAGCTGCGTGCCATCCAGCTATATGGTATTTCTGAGCTATGCGCTATATAAGCTCTGTCCAGTGCGCCATTACATGTCTGCGTGTGATGTACATTATTGAAAAGTGTAGTTGGGTAAATAAGTATGTATTCATTTGTAATGTGACTTTTCTGACTTTGTTCCCTTTAATTATCAGTCATGGATCTCATCATTCAGGCAGCTCTAGAACACACTTAAAAGTGCTTTCTATTCATATTTACTGTTCAGAGTATGCACAGATAAGTGCTGAAAATATGGCTTTAGGTGACTGCTTATTCTTGTCCCGTCTGGGACATCAAAATAATGAGCTGGCCACCCTATTCATAAGACTGGACGTTTGTTGCATGATCAGCACATTATTTATTTCCTACACCTTTATTCCCTGATATCATTAGTTTAACTTTTATATGAAACCCTACGCCGCCATCAATAACTTGCTGAGTAACTTCAAGTGTCTGGGATTGCACTGTGCATTAGGACAACTCACTCCTCATTCTCGCCTTTCACTTTTAGGCTCACCCTGCACTCCCAGCAATCACAATGCACTCACTGAACACCATGCATTCACACCGCTCGCCCTGCACTCAGTGATCACTCCCACTCACAATGCTCTTGCGCTGTTTACCCTGTACCACACCCTGCAGTCACATGAGCACACTAGTCACTCTCACTGCTCAATCTGCAATCTCACTCAAAAAAGCCCATCACTAACCATGCATTCTCTTTCGTCCCACTCTGTACTTACATCTGCACCCAAATTCATATGGTCACCTCACTCACCCTGCAGTCACTCCTCATACCCTACTCTCACACTGTCACATCCCTCACTGTGCACTCACATGGGCATTTCTGCCACCCACAAAGGGCAGAGGGTCAATGTGCCTGCTACAAAGAACGTGTGAGTAAACAAGGAGTAGCACTATAAAAAAAAATGACAAAAAAGACTGTTGCACTGTGTGCGGCCAGTGCTAGGGCCAGGCCTGACTGGAAGTAGTAGCCCATCCTCCCCCCCCCCTCCGAAGTTTGGATTTAGTTGCGCCCCTGGTTTCAATCCCCTAGCCAACTCATGACTTTCGTTCTCGCTTCTCTGATTTGGTATATGAGGCTTAGGTTGGTGATGGCCACTGGAGAAGCAAGGGGCAAAGCCAATCTGTGAATGGGCAGAGGTGTGCCTCTCCCTGTGCTTTACCTATTTGATCTCCATGATATAGATATGTGTCCATCTCTGGGCATTACATGGTACTTCCCGCACATGCTCACAGCGTTGAATATGGACTTTGATCTTTTTTAATCATACTGCTATGCTAATACAGAATTGTCAATCATGTTGAAAATAACAAGTTGCTCGAATCGAAAATGTATATTTTTTTGTAGGCAACAGTGTGTATAATGTGAGGGCACATAAGTCTCTTACTCTTCTCAGTATTGATGTTAATTATTTACCGAATGTGCAATATTCATCTACATTTTTGAAGCTCAGGGATTCATCTTCACAACAACCTCTCTGTGGAAAAATGATGTGTTCATCACTCTACATAACGAACCCCTTAATATAGTTTGCTTTACTCCCTTCTAAAATTCGATTGCATTCATTGGCAAAAGAGGAAGGAAGGTGACCGGAATCTTACTTTTTCCTTTAACAACTAACCACGTTATCAATATCATCTCCAGCTTTACTCTGAACATCCTAAACACTTCAATATATACTTTCTCAGATGGAGAACTGTTATATGGGAAAGGAGTGTATTTGAAAAAAACATGTTTACACATACTTTAAAAGAAAACTTGTAACTAGTTACTATTTGTTAGCAATCATGTGCAGCTTGAGCAGCTTTGGATGCAGCTTTGGATGCTTCTTACTAAAACGTACATGCCTTTGATTTTCCAAGTTGCGATCCAACATGAGGAGCTGCAAGACATTTTTCAAAAATATTTAGGTGTGTGGGTTTTGGAGCAACTTTGCCTGCAGGACTGTCTCTGGCCACCCTGTTAATTGCATTTACATGCCCACCACTTTGTGATGGGCTGCTATCTTCCCTCAGACTTCCTTTCATTTACAGTAAATTCTCAGCTCCTGTTCCATGCCAGGGCCCAGGCCTGATTCTAAGTGCTCTGCCACTTGTCATGTTTGTCCAGCCTTATCCTTCGCCTCTTGCCAGGGCCTCCTTTACTTTCCCCAGGTCACAATTGCTGCCTCGGAAGCTGCCATTACTGCATGGGAGATTGTTGCATCCAATAAAGGCAGATGCTCTCCAGACACGTTTTAAGGCATGAGCAAAGTGGGCTCCGGCCCAGGGCCCCAGACTTTCAGGGGGGCCCCTGATAAAACCAGATTTGTTATGCAGAGTCTTGCCCTGATGGCATTAAATGATTCTTAAACAGATTGTTAAATATCACTTACCTTTGCTTTTTTCAATATTGGGGATAAGTGTGTCTATTGCAGACATTTTTTAGAGGAATATTTTGTTTCATGCAACATCTATAAAAGAGTTTCTTTTGGATCAAATCAGGACCTCACACATATGAGAAATGGGAGTGTGTCACAGAGATTATTTGCATTAATATTAGCGAGCAGCTGCTGTTACAATATTGAAAACACACCTCACTGTCCCTGAATATTACATGGAAACACATTTAGAATTTGGACTAGTGTGTCTGTGACACTTTCTGTGATTCTTGACAGTTGCTAGTGTGTGCCATGCATATAATTCCCCCCTAGGCTATTTCTCTTGAATTTCACAGGAGTTATATCTTGTGTACTTCTCATGAATATTGTCAGTCGAATCTATGGAATTGCAGGTTGGGGTTTGTCTTTCAAAATTTCACGTTCACGTTATTGTCCATTAATGTAAATTCTAATTCAGACCCTTCATGGTTGTTCTTTGTTCTTCAGCCAGAGGCAGTTCCTGAGACAATAGGATCGTTCCTTGGCATTGCTCCAATTGCTGCCTTAGTTAAATAATCTGCTTTTGACAGTATTGTTACAAATGGCGTAGCTTATATGTTAAGAGTTTTTCCCAATTTCTCATCAGAACTTTGAGCAAGACAATATAGAGGCATTTCATTGATTGTTGGAGATTTCAAATCAAAATATACCAGAATTTTTGGCGATGGGGCAAAGTGGTAGATGGTGGGTCGGGTCTCTGGTAGGGGCCCCCTCCATGTGCTTTGCAGGGGGGCCCCCACAAATTTCGTTAGGCCACTGCCCAGTCCTGGGATTGCAACTCATCCTTCTGTATCTCCATTGTTCACTAACTACCGGCGTGTCTTTAGTGATCCTGAAAATGTACATTATACCTTGTCCTGTTGGTAGAAGTCAGACCCTCTGCAGCAATCTCAGGAGGCTGGTCAGACCAACTCCACTCAAGTGTACTTTCAATAAATACCTTTGGTTTGTAATCTCTACTGTCTGACCAACTCTTCTTTTTTAAGGAAGGCCGAGAGGTGGCCGCGAGTGACCTGGCCCGAGTCACTTCCTTCACATGAATGGGACATCAAGGGGCGGTGGGGTGATGGAAGGCCAATACATGGAACTCTGCGCAGAGCTCATGTAAAGCGTTCCAATACCTTCAGGTCAAGTTTGCTCTATATAAACCTGCGATCAACAATAAAAAAAATGGGTTAAAAATAAGGGGGGGGGAAGGGCGTGGCTAGCGGCCGAACATGGCGGCAGCATAGAGGACTAGCTCTGGCAGGGAAGCGGCCTCTCCATCTATCCGCACGTTAATCCGTGGCTAAATCTTACCTCAGACGGCGGCACCGAACGCCCGAGACCGGGCGGAACTGGCAGCAAGTACCCGGACGGAAATCGAGGGCTGGATGACGGAGTTATCGTCGAGTGTTGATCCGATCGTACTACAGGCCTACCTCCGTGAACTCTAGTGGCGACTGAAGCCGACCGGAAGTGCAGCCTGTTCAGCTACCGCCGACAGGAAGTGATCGGTGCTGGAGGGCCACCCAGCGTGACGGCCGGCGGGAGAGCTCCCTGTCTAGAGACGGTACACCTGCCCTCACTGACGGAGCTTGATCGAAGAAGGTGCCCGAAGTCTTCAGGAATACCATAAAAATACTGTCCTGCTCTCTGCTCCGTTGAGGCTATCGGGGCATTTCCCTCATTGCTGCGAAACTATGCGAAAGCCCCTCTTTGAACTAAATTGAGGGCCGCGCTGTGACAGTGGTTCCTCCTGGTGCCCCATTGTACCGGCGAACTGTATTATCTCCGCGATCGAACTATGGCCGGGAAAGGTGTTAAGGGCGGTACGACCCAGACTCGTATCGACCGCTACACGAACGACAGAACCGCTTCCCCTCCGGCGGATGGGAAGCATTCCTCCGTGAAACCAGGCGAGCCTGCGGGGACGAAGAAGGCGACGTTGGATGATGTTATGAAGACTCTCTCGCGGGTACAAACGACGGTGGGCTCCATCTCGACCGAAATCACCCTTATCCGAGCGGATCTTCACAAGATGGCCGAAAAGGTGGGTTCATTGGAACTGGTCACCAAATCGCTGGTTGAGGATGTCTCGGAACTGCAGACGGCCATGGAAGCAGTCATGGCGGAAAACAAACTTCTGAAAGATAAGCTGGACGACCAGGAGGGCCGCTCCAGGCGGAACAACGTACGCATTCTTGGTGTTCCTGAGTCGGAGGGCACAAGAGCGATGGACTTGTATGTGGAAGACTTCATTAAAACGCACCTTCAACCTAAAGGACTGTCAGCCTTCTTTTCGGTCGAGCAGGCTCATAGAGTTCCGGGAGGTCAACCTAAGCCAGGGGCCTCGCCCAGGCCGATCCTAGCAAGACTATTTAATTATCGCGACCGGGATGTCATCCTTCAGGCGGCGCGGGTTTCAGCACCAGTGAAAATCCTTAACTCTACGGTGGCATTCTTCCCGGATTATACGGCGGAGGTGGCCAGGAGGCGGAAGACCTTCCTGGACATTAAAAAGGAACTTAGGAAGCGAGAACTCCCTTACTCCATGATTTTTCCGGCCAGGCTCCGGGTGGTGGCGGAGAACAGGACCTGGTTTTTCGATAACCCTGAGACTGCACGAGACTGGCTGGATGGCTGGCGTCCTGCCTCCCACTCTCGCCGCCCTGGACGGACTAAGAATGGCTCACATCAAAATGAACGGGACGACGCTGGAGAAGCTGGTACGAACAGTGGCAGAAGCTCACCAGTAAGAGACAATGATGATTTGAATCAGGAGGTAGACTCATGAACACTCGACAGGTACGAGATATTATTGCTGGGGTCTGCGGCTGGAACCGCCATGGACACTGGGCCGAGGGCCTCCGCAGAGGGTACGAGGGGTCACTAATTCTGGAGTACTCCTCACCCCCAACGAGCAAGTAACTGTGTGGTTTCTTTGGGATGGGTTTAAGCACTCTGCTAAATTGGGGTGGCGGGCAGTTTGGAGTCCGTGTAGCAGGGAAGCAGGGCAGGTGGGGGTTTTGGGAATGGGGGGGTTTTGTTGGTTTGCTTGTTTGAATTGTTTGGCTCTACTCATCGTTTGGAAATTATTACTAGTCACACATGGCCGCATTCCTTGTACCGCGTGTGCCACCTCTGATCTTCTAGCACTACGAAGGCACCGACACGCGAATAGTTACATGGGGCAGGGAAGTTCTTCGGCCACCATAGCACTGTCCTACCCCCTGGAATACCAACTTGCACGTACATTTACACAATGGCGGACCTCCCACGACCTAATAACGTAACAACTGACACTGGAGTGGGGTCTGTGCCACCACTACAGATAATGTCGTGGAATGTCCGGGGGTTGGGGGATAAGGTGAAGAGGGGACTGGTTTTGCAATGTATTAGGCGACTGAACTGCGACATCACCCTTCTTCAAGAAACACACTTGGTGGGGGCGGCTACCAAAGCTCTGGATAGGAGAGGCTATCACATGGTAATACATTCGGACTTCACTTCAGGGTCCCGGGGGACGGGGGTTTGGGTGAAAAAAGCATCGCGCTTTATAAAACATGTGAGAAGGTGGCCTGATATGCAGTGCTCACTATTCTAGTGAACACTATGTATCAGTCCAGCAACCCTTATTGATGATTGGTTGTAAGTCAACCTTATAGACCAGCTATCCTAGTAGCGTGGATACGAGCAGTCTAAGGCTAAAGACTCGAGAGGGCGTGTTAAGCCAGCTGTTTACCACACATATACCCCTTGAATACCAAGTGAAAGGACACCACACAAGTGTTATGAAAATAAACAGTTATTTATTTAAAGATCACAACAGCCCTGTACTCTTTATGAGGACAGGGTACTAAGCACAAACCAAAACTCTTACAAAAATACTTAAGTTAGCACAGTATATACAAATGCCCGAGGGGCACGGAAAACCATATACTCTGAAAGTGGAATGCGAAATTACTAGCAGGTAAGTACAGTACTAATAGCTTTTGGAATCGCTAGGACTTGACTAGGGAATCGTTAGATTACTTCTAGGAGGCCTAGGGGACTCGGGTGCAGTGTGTGCACTCTCACGCGAGATGCGGGACAAAAGTCTATGGTAGCTAGGAATTAGAAAGTTAGTGTTCTCGGGCGAACCCGACCTGGTAGGGAGAAAACGAAAGTAGATTCTGACCCTTGGATAGTGAGGCTATGCTGGGGCACCGAAATGCCGAAGTTACCTAGCCCAGGGGCTGCAGCTGCATAGGTCTGAAAAGACGTCGGGAATCCTCGTAGACGGACCAGGAGCCGGAAGAAAAGATGCTGGCCGGTGACCAGTGAAGAAAGTTCAGTTGGATCCAAGCCTGGATCTCGAAGATAGATGACACCTGAAAGCAGAGGGGACCAAGTTCGAGACTACTAGCCAGTAGTCAGTGGGCACCAGGAGGGCACCGGATGGTAGCCACCTCGACAAGGTGAGTGGGTGACGCTTGACTCGAAGATCTCACGGACCAGGAGGCGTTGTCGGCGACCAGGATGGAGGATCGAGCTGTCCCACGAAGATGGAAGCTGTCGGCGTCGCTGGACCCAGGATTGGGCAACAAAGCCTTGGCAAATTCAAGCCCACGCGGTGGACCTAAAATGGCGTCTGGAGTGGACCAGGAGGGTCCGGGGTGCCTCTCTTGAACAAGGAAGCAAGGGCCAGCCTGGAGCAACCAGACCAGCAGTCGTGAAGTCGTTGGGCGTCGTTCAGAAGGCCACAAGCCAGCCGGCTAGTAGCCAAACAACGCGGTGCACAGCAAACAGCAAAAGGGCCCCACGCAGATCGTGGAGATGCAGGGGGGCTGATCTTGGGTGCTGGAGCTGCGCAGGGTCGGGGCTTCTCGGACCCCAAAGCACTCACCAGTGGAGGACACGGTGGGCTTGCAGTAAAGATGTCGTGCAGTCTTGGCGATCGTCGGTCCCTTAAGGTCTCGTCGCACTCACGGTTCTCAGCTTGGCTGTAGAGGTGAGTAGAGGTCAGAGGTGCCAGGGAAGCCGGGTCTCGTCGAGCTGGGTCGTCGGATTCGTGATGAAGGACTGGCAGCAGACCGCAGTGTTCTTTAGGATGGTGCCCGCTTGATGCAGGGTGACTACTCCTTAGCCACAAGGGAGAATCTTGAAGAAGAAATCGTGAAGTCCTTTCGAAGAAAGTGGTATCTTGATTCCAAAGATGATCTAATTTGAACAGGGGGCCCGCTCCTATCTTTATACTAAAAAAGGGGGCTGACCCGGTGACTAGGTCCTGCCTATGGGTGGGACTAGGTGGGGGGTGGTTACACCCCTCAGCCATGCTGGACTTCCCCAGGCCAGGGGCTGGTGTGCCCCTGGAACTGGTTCAGACCGGCCTATGCGTAGTGAGCACCGGGGTGCCACTCAGCAGTCACCTTCCTGTAAAGCCCTGCCTACCCAGGATACACAAAACCATGTCTGGGACGGTGCTAGCACCGCCCCTGACAGGAAACCCTTTGTCCAGGCTCCCCTCGCTGGAAGGACTCCCAGCTGCAGGGGGTCAGACTCGTGTCTGTGGTGGCAGCATCCATTTTGTGGAGCTGAGGCTTCAGTTAACTTTAACCGGGGTTCACAGTTACATACATGTCGTGTCCCTCTAGAAGGGTGGAATGCTAACCCCGTCGCCAGAATTGGCGAGGGGTTAGTATTCCAATTCGTATGACACCTTACTCGACATGTTTTGATAAAGCAATACCAAAGATAGCATTTAACCGCGAGGATTATAATGCACTTAAGAGTATATGGTATGCGATATCATGGAACAGCTATTAGGACTTGATTCCGCAAGCTGCAGACAGGCTCAGCTCATGCCAGAGCGCCATCTCACACGATTCCAAGCACTCTGCCTTCAGGATTGTCAAGGCCTGCCATAGGAGTGACTGATAGGAATCTGTGTGTCCATTTTAGGGTTAGGTATAGGTATACTACACCTACAGCAAAGGGTGATTACACGACTTTGCCCCAGCTGTCATGCAGCCAGTTGTGTCAAATTTAGGAGGCCAGCCAGGGGTGGCATAATACATGCTGCAGCCCCTGGCAGCCCTGGGTACACCCATGCCCTGAGTTACAGGGTCTGATAGGGTGGCCCAGTACCAATTGGAAATGTACCTAGGGTACATGGAATCCATTTTAAAGAGAGAGCAGTAGGCCTGGGGTCCTGATTGGCAGGGTCCCAGGTCGACTATGTCCAAAACCAGCTAAAACACAGGGCAAAAAGTTGGGGGCAACCATAGTCAGGATGTACCTTCCTACACAACCCCCCCCCAAACGAAAGGAGATAAGGCTATCCTTGTCCAGGTAAGCCTCTATTACCTAAGTGGCCATATAAGGAAGGACCAGCTCTGGCTTGGTTTCCCCCTGTGTCATGGTCCACTAGGCAACCCCTCACCCTAAGGGTATCTGAGGGTCTCCACCATAGGGAATCTCTGTCTCTGGTGTGTCTTGGGAAAGAAGAAGGCTGATGCTGGGATGGAGTACTGAAGTGAGGCTCCTCTACCTTTGGGCTCAACTTCCTCCAATCACCATCCATCATATGTGCCTTTCTTTCTTTAGCTGAGATGCACTGAGCTCTCAGGGTCAGCCTCTGGCTACCTAAAGCTGGAGGCTGAGTCCCTCTGTTTGGCTTACTGGAGGGACAGGTCAGGTCTGGGGTTTTTAGGCCCCATGTTTGGCTGTGCCCACCAGTGTCCAGCTGTGGGAGTTCCCTAACTACTTTTAAGGGGGATCCCTCAGGAGTCTGACTTATTTTCACTTGGCTAGGTTTACCAGCTTCAGTGATCCTAATCTGCTGATTAAGGGGTTCTTTTGGACAGGGGGCCCTTTGGGGTCCACCACTGGCCTCCCTGGTCTCTTCAGCCCTGGGCTGACTGAGGCAGGGTAGAGAGGTGCAGGTTACCTGCTCCAGACTGGGTCCCACCTGGGAAGGGTCCACTGCCATCAGGGGCTCTGCCAGGCTAGGCCTGACTACCTCTGGGGCAGTTCCTTCAACAGGGGTAGAGTCAGTTCCCTGGGGAGGCTGGCTCTCACCTAGTGTCTGGGAGGGGGAAGACTCTTCTTCCTCCTCAATGCTCTCTGTTTGAGTGGAGTGATCCATTGTTTCAGGCTTCACAACCTCACTATCTGTCTGAGTAGAGGCTGAGACCATTTCAACCTTGCCAACCTTTTCAGGAGGGCACTCAGTCTGTGTTTGGGCTGTGACTGTCACAGCCCTCCTATCCTGTTCTGAAAAGTCTGTCTGAGCCTGGGCAGTGGCTACCACTGCCCTTCCAACCTTTTCAGGGAGGAATGGTGCTTGGACTGGGGCTGTAGCTATTACTGCCCCACTAACCTGTCTGGATAGGCCTATCATTCTGGAATGAGTTTCTTGTTCCACCTCAGCCCATGCTGAGAGTTCCAGGTCATTCCCCAGTAAGCAATCTACAGGTAGGTTATCTGTCACTGCCACTCTCATGGGCCCTGTGACATTACCCCAGCTGAGCTTGACTACTGCCATGGGATGCCTTCTCTTCATTCCATGAATGTCTGTCACCTGATAAGTAAAACCAGGGGTCAGTTGAGCAGAGGGGACCAGATGGTCACTCACCATGGTGAGGCTGGCCCCTGTGTCTCTGAATGCCTCAACTTTCTGACCATTCACTAAAACTTCTTGTCTATACTTGCCCAAAATGTGGGGTCCAGTAGTGAAGTTGGCAAACCCCATGCCAGTCTCACAGACAAGAGTGTGGTCAGGGAACCTGGCTAAGCCATAGTCCTCCTGATTGCCCAAAGTAATGCCCACCACATTCTTGGGGGCACTCCCACCACCTGGGGGATTACCACTAGTGGTAACAGGAGGTTTAGGAGTATTACCTGGGGGCACATTTCCCTTATTGCCATTTTTAGGGCAACTGGCATCACTTTTGTAATGGCCCACCTGTTTACAGGTATGACAATAAGGTTTCTTTTGCTCTGAAGGAGTGTTCTGGGACCCACCACCCTTGTTGGAGTTTTGGGGCCCTTGGGAAGTCTTCTCTGTGGATTTATCCCCACCCTTCTCTTGAGGCTTGGTTGATTCCTTTTTCTGGTCACCACCCTGGTTTTTAGGCCTAACCCTGGTTCTGACCCATTTGTCTGCCCTCTTACCCAATTCCTGTGGAGAGGTCAACTCAGAGTCTACCAGGTGCTGATGTAATAGCTGGTTCTGACAATTACTTAAGATTTGCTCCCTCATAATTAGATTATACAATCCTTTAAAATCAGTAACCTTACTACCCAGTAGCCAGCCTTCAAAAGCCTTAGTGGCACAATCAACAAAGTCAGTCCAATCTTGAGACTGAGTTTTCTGGGTGTCTCTGAACAGCATCCTGTATTGTTCAGTGGTTAAACCAAACCCATCAACCAGTACATTCTTCAAGACTTGGTAATTGTTAGCATCCTCCACCCTTGTGGTGAGGAGCTTATCTCTACCTTTACCATCAAAGGAGAGCCACAAGATAGCTGCCCACTGACTTTGGGGAACACCCTGCACAGTGCAGGCTCTCTCCAAAGCAGTAATCCATTTGTGGATGTCATCCCCTTCCCTAAAGGGGGGCACTATCTTATTCAGGTGCTTTTTATCAAAACTCCTTTCCCTATTGCTAGGTTTATTGCTGCCACCAGTGGGAACTAGCCCACATAATTCTTGCTCTCTAGCAAGGGCAAGTCTCTCTTTGGCCAGGGCAAGTTCTTCCCTTTCAATCCTCAGTTTGACTGCCCTTTCTTCAGCTTCATACACTCTCCTCTTAGGGGAAGACATTCCTCTGTGAGAAGAGTTGAGAGAGCCATTGGTTCGAAAGGATCTGTTAGAGCCTCTTGATAGAGACCTAACTCGTCCATTCCCAATGTTAAGCTGACCTGAGAGTGGGCCCAGGAGTCCCCCAGTACCAAGCTCATGTCTGCTTAAGTTGGACCTGCTTAGTCTACTGACTTCTACCTGTCCCTTATCTGCCTCATCCCCTGATAACTCATCCTCATCCTCAGCAACATCTGCCTCAAGGAGGGGATGGATATCAAAGGGACCCTGTAAGGAGGGCAAACTTCCATCTGGATTAGAAGGGTCTGGGTTACCAGCCCTACTGGCATCATAAGCCTCTAAGAGACCAATCAGAAAGGAAGTGGTGGGGTTAGACCCCTGTTTTAGTTTCCTGAGAGTACACACTTGTCTCATCTCATGGAAGCTAAGAGCAGTATATTTTGAAGGGATGACCTGTGGAGGGTCAACTGACACAAGGGGAGACTCAGTGTTTCCTCCTGTGACCGACATACTGCTTCTAGTGTGGTGTAAGTGATGCACCTACCTACACTATGTGTTACCTACTGGTCCCTTGCTAGAGTTGCAGCCAAGGTGTGCTAAGCCTTGTGGAGCTACAACAGCTGGTTCAGTAGAACTCAGAGTATTCTAAGCTTAAGTTATATGTACCTGACAGTACTTATGTGATCTTTCAGCAAGATATTCTTAGGATACGTGTGGCAAAACAACAGCAAGCTCAAATCCCAACCGCTGCTCACCAATGTGAGAAGGTGGCCTGATATGCAGTGCTCACTATTCTAGTGAACACTATGTATCAGTCCAGCAACCCTTATTGATGATTGGTTGTAAGTCAACCTTATAGACCAGCTATCCTAGTAGCGTGGATACGAGCAGTCTAAGGCTAAAGACTCGAGAGGGCGTGTTAAGCCAGCTGTTTACCACACATATACCCCTTGAATACCAAGTGAAAGGACACCACACAAGTGTTATGAAAATAAACAGTTATTTATTTAAAGATCACAACAGCCCTGTACTCTTTATGAGGACAGGGTACTAAGCACAAACCAAAACTCTTACAAAAATACTTAAGTTAGCACAGTATATACAAATGCCCGAGGGGCACGGAAAACCATATACTCTGAAAGTGGAATGCGAAATTACTAGCAGGTAAGTACAGTACTAATAGCTTTTGGAATCGCTAGGACTTGACTAGGGAATCGTTAGATTACTTCTAGGAGGCCTAGGGGACTCGGGTGCAGTGTGTGCACTCTCACGCGAGATGCGGGACAAAAGTCTATGGTAGCTAGGAATTAGAAAGTTAGTGTTCTCGGGCGAACCCGACCTGGTAGGGAGAAAACGAAAGTAGATTCTGACCCTTGGATAGTGAGGCTATGCTGGGGCACCGAAATGCCGAAGTTACCTAGCCCAGGGGCTGCAGCTGCATAGGTCTGAAAAGACGTCGGGAATCCTCGTAGACGGACCAGGAGCCGGAAGAAAAGATGCTGGCCGGTGACCAGTGAAGAAAGTTCAGTTGGATCCAAGCCTGGATCTCGAAGATAGATGACACCTGAAAGCAGAGGGGACCAAGTTCGAGACTACTAGCCAGTAGTCAGTGGGCACCAGGAGGGCACCGGATGGTAGCCACCTCGACAAGGTGAGTGGGTGACGCTTGACTCGAAGATCTCACGGACCAGGAGGCGTTGTCGGCGACCAGGATGGAGGATCGAGCTGTCCCACGAAGATGGAAGCTGTCGGCGTCGCTGGACCCAGGATTGGGCAACAAAGCCTTGGCAAATTCAAGCCCACGCGGTGGACCTAAAATGGCGTCTGGAGTGGACCAGGAGGGTCCGGGGTGCCTCTCTTGAACAAGGAAGCAAGGGCCAGCCTGGAGCAACCAGACCAGCAGTCGTGAAGTCGTTGGGCGTCGTTCAGAAGGCCACAAGCCAGCCGGCTAGTAGCCAAACAACGCGGTGCACAGCAAACAGCAAAAGGGCCCCACGCAGATCGTGGAGATGCAGGGGGGCTGATCTTGGGTGCTGGAGCTGCGCAGGGTCGGGGCTTCTCGGACCCCAAAGCACTCACCAGTGGAGGACACGGTGGGCTTGCAGTAAAGATGTCGTGCAGTCTTGGCGATCGTCGGTCCCTTAAGGTCTCGTCGCACTCACGGTTCTCAGCTTGGCTGTAGAGGTGAGTAGAGGTCAGAGGTGCCAGGGAAGCCGGGTCTCGTCGAGCTGGGTCGTCGGATTCGTGATGAAGGACTGGCAGCAGACCGCAGTGTTCTTTAGGATGGTGCCCGCTTGATGCAGGGTGACTACTCCTTAGCCACAAGGGAGAATCTTGAAGAAGAAATCGTGAAGTCCTTTCGAAGAAAGTGGTATCTTGATTCCAAAGATGATCTAATTTGAACAGGGGGCCCGCTCCTATCTTTATACTAAAAAAGGGGGCTGACCCGGTGACTAGGTCCTGCCTATGGGTGGGACTAGGTGGGGGGTGGTTACACCCCTCAGCCATGCTGGACTTCCCCAGGCCAGGGGCTGGTGTGCCCCTGGAACTGGTTCAGACCGGCCTATGCGTAGTGAGCACCGGGGTGCCACTCAGCAGTCACCTTCCTGTAAAGCCCTGCCTACCCAGGATACACAAAACCATGTCTGGGACGGTGCTAGCACCGCCCCTGACAGGAAACCCTTTGTCCAGGCTCCCCTCGCTGGAAGGACTCCCAGCTGCAGGGGGTCAGACTCGTGTCTGTGGTGGCAGCATCCATTTTGTGGAGCTGAGGCTTCAGTTAACTTTAACCGGGGTTCACAGTTACATACATGTCGTGTCCCTCTAGAAGGGTGGAATGCTAACCCCGTCGCCAGAATTGGCGAGGGGTTAGTATTCCAATTCGTATGACACCTTACTCGACATGTTTTGATAAAGCAATACCAAAGATAGCATTTAACCGCGAGGATTATAATGCACTTAAGAGTATATGGTATGCGATATCATGGAACAGCTATTAGGACTTGATTCCGCAAGCTGCAGACAGGCTCAGCTCATGCCAGAGCGCCATCTCACACGATTCCAAGCACTCTGCCTTCAGGATTGTCAAGGCCTGCCATAGGAGTGACTGATAGGAATCTGTGTGTCCATTTTAGGGTTAGGTATAGGTATACTACACCTACAGCAAAGGGTGATTACACGACTTTGCCCCAGCTGTCATGCAGCCAGTTGTGTCAAATTTAGGAGGCCAGCCAGGGGTGGCATAATACATGCTGCAGCCCCTGGCAGCCCTGGGTACACCCATGCCCTGAGTTACAGGGTCTGATAGGGTGGCCCAGTACCAATTGGAAATGTACCTAGGGTACATGGAATCCATTTTAAAGAGAGAGCAGTAGGCCTGGGGTCCTGATTGGCAGGGTCCCAGGTCGACTATGTCCAAAACCAGCTAAAACACAGGGCAAAAAGTTGGGGGCAACCATAGTCAGGATGTACCTTCCTACAAAACACTCCCCAAAATTAGACAAACATGGCCGCTTCGCGGCAGTGTGTGGACAATGGGAAGGTGTGCCCATTAATGTGGTGTCTGTGTACATCCCGCCAGCGCTACATTCATCGGCACTTCCGGACCTGGGCAAGTTTCTTCTGGAACTTCCGGACGGGGACCTGTTGGTGGGCGGAGATTTCAATGCGCTAGCCAATACTGACATGGATAGATTCCCGGTCCGCACCCCCCCCCCCGCTGGCCCAACAAAATTCGGGGATTTTCTGGAAGCGCAGGGTCTGGTCGATATCTGGAGGCAGCTCCACCCTACTGATCGTCACTATTCCTACTATTCATCCACTCATGACTGCCTGTCTCGCATTGACTACTTTCTCACACAGGGGGGTGGCACACTCACGTTTGCTGACGTGCAGATTAAGCCCCGGGGAATATCGGACCATTCTCCCTTGACTGCTACACTGTCCTGCACAACCGCGGCTCGTAAACGGTTCTATCCTCTTTACCCTGGTTATCTTAAACTCCCCCCAGTTCGAAAATCCCTTAAAACAGCCACCAAGCACTACTTCCAGGAGAACTCCGGCTCGGTGTCCTCCCCGACGATACTATGGGAGGCGTATAAGACAGTGTTAAGAGGCCAGGCGATCGCGGCTATAACCGACCATAAACGTAAGTAAAAGCAGGAACTGGTTGAGTTGGAACTGCAGTTAGAACAGGCTAACGTAGCTCATATGACTGTACCGTCGGACGACATTCGACACACATTGCATCTCTGCCAGCAAAGGCACGACGACCTTCTCCGTCGACGGACATTAGAACACATAGAGTCGACTGCGAGCAGGGTTTATGATGTGGGTGATAATGCCAATAAATTACTGGCCTGGTTAGACAAGAAACGGGACGGTGGCAGGCACATTCTACACTTGCGGGACCAAGGAGGGACGTGCCACACGCACCCTCCCAAAATTGTTGACCTCTTAGCGGACCACTTCCAGAAGGTGTATACCCCAGAAGTGGTGGTTACGGCAGAGGCGGCGGAGCTGGCTCTCCAGGATGTAGAACTAGAGATGCTGTCGCCGGAGGCGGTGACGGAGCTGGAAGCAGACCTCACGGTGGAAGAGCTCCGTACGGCGATAGGTGCGCTGCATACGGGTAAAGCGTTGGGCCCCAACGGGATACCGATCGAATGGTTTCAAACAATGTCGGATACACTGGGCCCACATCTGCTGGTCATGTTCGAGAACTGCCGAGAGACCGGTACGTTACCTCTAGACCAGCGCTTTGCGACGATAGTGGCTATCCCAAAACCCGGCAGGCCTCCCGAGGACTGTACGTCTTATCGCCCAATCTCACTCATTAATGCAGAGGCGAAGATTTTGGCGAAATTGATTGCAAATAGGCTGACTCCGCATCTAACCCAATTGATCCACCCGGACCAGTCGGGTTTTATGCCACATAGGAGCACGGCACTGAATCTCCGTAGGGTGCACGGCGCATTGGCTCGAGCACACTTACTGAAGGAGCCGGCGGCCATTTTGTCGTTAGACGCCAGAATGGCTTTTGATATGGTAGAGTGGCACTACCTGTTTGCAGTTCTGACCCGGATGGGCTTCGGACCGAAATTTCTATCGTGGGTTCGACTTCTCTACACAGACCCGGTAGCTCACGTGGCGGCCAATGGCCACATCTCACGAGCGATTCCTTTGGCACGTGGGACTCGTAAGGGCTGCCCCCTATCCCCACTACTGTTCGCGCTGGTCCTTGAACCACTCGCTATTGTTATCAGAAAGACACCACTGCTGAAAGGTATTAAATGGACGGAGGCCTGGGAAGACAGAGTATCACTGTATGCCGATGATATGTTGGTCTACTTGTCTGCTCCCGAATCGAGTGTCCCGATTTTACTGGCACTCTGCGATAAGCATGGCTCGGCCTCCGGCTACACTATTAACTGGACGAAGTCGGTCCTTTATGTCCTGAGGGGCCCTGTGCCGGTCCTCCCTGAACACTGCCCTTTAGTGTTGACCGAAGTCTCCTTTAAATACTTGGGCATCCATGTCACCAGCGACACGGCCATGTTCCACGATCGGAATCTGGCGCCCCCCCTCCTTCGTCTGAAGGCTGACGCCCGACACTGGTCAACCTTGCCACTCACGCTCTTGGGGCGTGCTGCCTTATTTAAAATGATGGCACTTCCACGCCTCCTATATGTTCTGGAAAACACCCCAGATGTAATTCCGCCTTCCTATTTCCGTAAAGTCACCGCTGTTGTGACTACCTTGCTGTGGGGTGAGCGTCCTCCGAGAATTGCTCACCTCAAACTCAACCGTGGTTGGTACGACGGAGAAATAGCGTTACCGAATGTACAACTCTATTACTGGGCGTCTCAACTCAAGGTACTTAACCAATAGCTCCACGCACCACACGATGACCCGGCATACCTGGCTGATAGGGCCCAACTGGGATTGCAAAGTCTATTAGCCCCGTTATATAACCCGAGTCTCCTTAAAGGACTGATTGGCCCTACTAAACATACAGTTGCATTATGGTATAGGGCGCTCACTCGATTGAAATGGAAGGGGATCATCAAACTCACCCCACTTTGGGACACCAAAAAACTGGGATGCCTTAGGTCCAGCAAGGGATTCACCCAATGGGATAATATAGGTATTTCAACGGTGGGGATCTCTGGACATCCTCAGGGGTGATTCCCTTTTCACAACTACAACAACAGTATGCCCTAGGCCCACTGAAACATATAGATACATCCAAATACGACATGCTCTTCTGGCGGTGCTGGAACCAGGGACCACCGTCCCGGAGTCCTCACCCCTAGAGGACCGGCTTCTTACGGACTTTTTACAGACACGCGCCACCTCACTCACATATCGCAAACTCCTGAATAACCTCCCGGATCCCCTGCAGAAATTACGAGAAAAGTGGGAAGATGAGTTAGGAGCTATGGATGAGACGGATTGGAACGCTGCTATGGCATCTCCAAGGGAGGCAGGGGTGTCGGCCAGGTTCCGGCTTATACAGTTGAAAATATTGCACAGAGTATACTACACGAGAACCACCCTGCATAGAATAAATAGGGCCGAAACCCCTCACTGTCTCAGGGGATGCGGGGAGGATGGTACGTTATTACATACACTGTGGAATTGCCCACTCATTGTTAGATATTGGCAACAGGTCATGCGCACAATATCCCAAGCCCTTGGCACCTCCCTTACGCCGGAGCCACGCCTCTGTCTATTGAATATCTGGGAGGGTACTGACCTTAACCTTCGACAACAGCAGTGGGTTACTATTGGTATAATGGTGGCCAAGCAAGATGTGGCACAGAGATGGGGGGTGGCGGAAGTACCTACATTGGCATTGTGGTGCAGAACTATGGACAAACTGATGCTAACTGAAAGAACTGTATATAAAATGAGAGCGAACCCAAATAAATGGAACAAGGTATGGGAGGCGTGGAATAGATACAGAGGGGACTTGTGTGAACCGCTGCCGGAGGATGATGACGAAGATTCGGAGGATGAGGAGGAAATGGTTGATTGAATCGATAGGGTGCTCTGGGGAGGGATCGGAAATGTTACCTTGCTGGTAGGGGTCTTGATTTAGCGTGATGCTTGGGGGGGGAGGGGTATTCACCTGGGCGGTTGGGATCGGCATACTTTATTGATAGCATTTTTTCTTCCTGCTTTGTGACCATACAACACGGATGAGCCTTAAGTTTGATTTGTTTATTTTTTGTTTTTTTCTTCTACAAAAATGTAAAAATGCACTTGAAAACGTAAGATTTCATGGCTCCCACTAATACATCCTGATGGCATTCCATATCATCTTCAACATTCGCTGCCAGACCGGAGGGTTGTCGGCTGAATAGCTGTGTGAAAGTACAAAATACTGCATTGCCATACGACATGTATTACTGACTAAATGTACTATTGTTATTTTGATGATAACTGTCAATAAA
Source organism: Lissotriton vulgaris (assembly GCF_964263255.1). Taxonomy (NCBI): domain Eukaryota; kingdom Metazoa; phylum Chordata; class Amphibia; order Caudata; family Salamandridae; genus Lissotriton; species Lissotriton vulgaris. Next base: position 65,854,534 of record NC_141686.1, on the reverse strand, counting down.
AATCTTACACCAAAAAAAAAATAAAAAAAATAAGGGGGGGCACGTCGACAAGTAAAAACTGGGGTGAAGTAGAGGGACTGCAGGGACATTAACTCAATGACAGTGCTTGTTGAAAAGTTAAAAAAAAGAGTACCTGCAGGAGCTCTAAGCGGTTTAAGATTTATTTTTAACACAAGAGATTTCGCCTTCACAGCTGAAACGCTGTGAAGGCGACAACTAAAAAGAGACTTTTCTCTTTCCTACATTCAGGCTCTACCTGTTTCTTATCTATTGTCATTTTCCAAGTGAGAGAGACCCCTTTTCCCAATGTATGTATTTATTATGATGAGGTTTTAAAGTTCAAGGAGTAGGGAACTCTTACGAATATTTTGCTTACATCAGAATAATCTCACTCCTGTATTTATAGATTTATACAGTGTGTTGAGTTGAAGCCAGAATATGCTGGAGATGGGAGCACTTCATTGAGACAGCTCCCTGTGGTGTCTGTTTGTGTCAGACACCTGTGGTTTCAGCCAGTCGGCGATAAAGAGTTTTTCTCAACGTCACGTGATTTCTTAGTCACGTGCGGAAGCTGCGCTGAGGTCCCAGTTCTTCGGTCTGCAAAGCAAACCACTTGGCTGTTGTTAGTACTTATGATATTACAAAGAAATAACTAATTTTAATTTCTTTTTATGACTTCGATTGTGTTTCAACTGCTCCAGAGAGAGGCTGCTTAAAGTTTTATTGCATTTCACTTAAAAGGAATGTTAAATATTTATTATTACAGCTCTGGCTGTAAGGCTGTCAGCCAGGAAAGAAGCTAAAGAGGAAAATGTGTTGCTGTTTAGCGACATAAAAGCATCTAACTGACCGCCGAAGGTGAGTGACAACAAAAACCAAAGCATTCACTTTTTTAAATTCCTTTAATAACTCTCAGATTAGGAGACCACGTCATTATATGGAAACTGTAAACTGTAAACGTTAACATACCTCATATATCACAAAGCAGCTTGTTTAAATTCACCTTGGTTGGAGGAACAATATATATCCTTGCATCTTTTTCTTTATCTAGGTTGGATTGACTCAGTTTGTTTTAGGTTGATCACACATGCACTATCAATGAACCGTTTTATCTTGTTTCATAATCCTCCATTTGGTCGAATGAGTTGTACATATTAATACATGGATGTCCAAGTAGGTGCCTGAGAGATGGATCAGCGCTAGATTTCGTGATATACACATTCGCTAAGTTCACAGTCAATTCGTCCACATGTAATACATTTACTAAGTCGGTGATTGGCCTGAAAATCTGGCATGAATCAGGCTCCTCTTGACATTCTCTTTAGAGGATCCATGGAGTATCCCTATGGTGTAAGAGAACAGGTATCCAGTTATTATGTGATATATATATATATATATATATATTACAACTAAGTTTGATCCAAGGGGAAAAAACAGTGGTCACACCTGGAAGTCTCGTTTATATGTATATATATATATATAAAATATTTTTTATAAAAGTTTTTTTTTATAGAGGACATGATGAGAGGTGTGGCGTGGTCACTAGGTAGACGTATTCATCTGCAATTGTAATGTGATTTGTTTGAACGCACACAATTATATACCATATATACCTAATGTTTAACTTAACTTACTATTAGACAGTAACCAAGCCCTCTACCAAACATAATGCATCATAAAAGCGTGTTTTTACCAAAATCATATGGAGAAACACGAATTTGCATATTTTCACAGCGCATGTGTGGAATCTGAGGTCCTTTTCCTTAGCTAGCAAATGCTGACATAGACACCATTTTTCAAAATGTGCATGAAACCAGTAATACCACTTGGTAGGCATCTACGTTATTCAAATGCATTAAAAAATTTCCAATGGTACCGGGCAACATGCACGGAATTGTAAATACACAAATGTGGGGTTAACCTTCAAGGAATATTTGAGTGAATTTACGTTTATGTTGTGCGACTTTTATGCTTTAAACTCTTCTATGTCGTTTGCTAGCATACCGTCACTTCTATGGTAACCAAGGCAACGATATACCAATCACAGTGAGGTAACTGTGTATGTGCTAGAATGTATTTAACCTTTAGCGTCACTTATGGCAGATGAAGTGAGCAAGGCGGAGGCTTCCGCCGAAACGCGTGTCTGTAGCAGCATGATGGATTAAAACTTTTACTTGAGTAGAATTCACGGTGTCAGTGCCATCCTTGATCGAATGGAATGCAGTTTGGTAACATATATATATATATGTTGCCCTGTGCCCTCTTGGTTTGTTTTTCGCATAGGAGTCATCTGATGGCTCCCAACAGGTGTGGCTGTTTAGGATAGATGCTCCCTCTGTCTTTCTCCCTCAGGTGGTTATGGGCAGAGATCACCAATAATTTGTATGCATCATTAGGATTGAAAGCCCTGAGAGTTTTCCTTTCAGGTAGAAGGACACAGGATGGATTTTATTTTTTCCTTCACCACACTTTACAAGATTCATCTGAGTTAAGCAAAGATTGGCAACAACTAACAATGGGCACTGATTGCTTAAGGTGCAAACACCTTCGATCAGTTCCCCAGTAAGGGGAGATGATCTAAGGTGGATGGATGATATTTTTACCCGCCTGTCCCCAAGTAGATACTGCTTTAGAAGATTTTTCAATTTCTATCTTTCTATGTAATCAGAGGTTTGACTTGGTGCCTATGATTGCTAGGGTTTCTGCATAAGGAACTAACCATCGCCTGTGACTGCTTCATGCTTATGTAGACTGCCTAAAAGAGTGTTTGAATTGTGCAGAGAACGTGAGGGTAATCCCACTAATGACAAGGTTGAGGAGTATACAATGATTGCTAGATGTGCACATGACCATCCCTTCAAGCTCATTCCAAGAGCTGGATGTGGGAATGTGATTACCCTCACATACACTGGTAGCATCTTCCTGGAGTACTTTGCCCAGATCTGGCGGTCATGACTCTCACATTGTTGCAGCTCTGTAAAATAAACTTGGAGTGTTATAACTGGTTATAAAGGCCATCCCTGTCATACTGTGCCCTGGTGTGTCGGGAATATCTGGAGTGTTGTGTTCATTTTTGGAAACTTCATCTGGAATGTTGAGTTCAGTTCTGGATGGTTGAATGGATAGGCTTACACATGGAAATGTGAGTGAGTGACTTCCGGAGGGGTGAGTGGATGAACGATGGGTGGAGGGCTAGGTGAGTGGGTAGATGAATGGTGGATACATGGGTTAGTGGATGCAGATGAATGGTTTTGAGTTGATGAGTGAGCAAGTGGATTGGCAAATGCATGGTTTGATGGATGAACCCAGGGAACTATTATTCACTTATTAGTTACTTTCTGCCTTAACTACAGAAAATTCATAACTTAACTTCACTTGGGTAGATGGATGAAAGCTTGAGTAGGTGAATGACGAGGTAAATGGGCGAACCCCTGGCTTAATGGAAGAATTGTTTAATAAATGAGTGAAGTAGTTTATCTTTGTGTAGTGAAAAGTCAATAAAGATATATTTAAAAAATAAGTAAATGAGTGAATGAGTGAGGGGATCTGTGCATATGGGTATCAAACTGCTCCCTATTGGAGCAGGGTACTCACATCAAAAGGTTTTGTCACACCAGCATTGACTTATGCTCTGAAATAAAACTGCGCCATCAGGGTCAGTAGGGCAAATATTATGGTGGACCCCTGACAAACAGCTGCCTGAATCTGGAAAAGGTTGGAGATGATTTAAAACTTCGCTTATGCCGTCCATCCACCAAAAATGGCGGCTGTCCCCTCACCCTGCACACCTTCAGGAAGGCTGACTGGGTACTGCACCTCACCCCCCTCTCTCACCCCCACTCCCAGCGCCTTGAGACCCTCACGGGTGAGTGGCACGCTTTAAAACCCCTGATTGATTGATTGATTGATTGACCATAATAGAAGTGGGTTCATGTCTATACACCAGGGCGGATACATCCGCTGTTTTTGGTGGAAAACAAAGCTCTAAATCAGGCCCCATGTCTGGTTGCAAAAAAAAAACGTGGAGCAAAATGTGTACACAGAATTTCAAATTAAAAAATAAATTGATTATGAGAATCCTGTGTTCGTTTTGTAGCGTATAGTATATACTTAAAAAATTTGGTTATCCAATTAGTTCATTCTATTTCACTCCAGAAACAATCATTAAACATCTTTGAATGACTTTATATCAACCAATATTTAGTCCTCCAGGTGACTGGTTCATTTCACTGTCAATGCACACTTAATATGTTTATGTTAACCTTCAGCTTACAAGTGTTTTGGAACCTTGTATCTCTTTATCAAGGCTGAAAAAACAATCAAGAGAACATGTTTTTAGGGCTCGGCCTACATCCCACGAAGTGGCTGTGGCTTCAAAGTCCTTTTGAGAGGACTTCGAAAATCTAACCTACGAATTCCAGAGAAGCGTGTGAATTGTGTTCGTAATTTATGGCAGCTGCATGGCAATTGGCCCTCACATGGCTGTGTTTTTACAAGGCAGCACGCAATAGGCCATAGTCTGTAGAGTTGCTCCACTTCCTGCATATTCCGTGCGGAGACGCGCAGCAGAAGGCTATAATTCATCAATTACCAGCTGTCAGGGGCCGCCGCGCATTCACCTTTTTCCAGTTAATTTTTTTTCAGCTGTGTGTGCGCGCATACTGGCTCCCTGCCAAAGCTTGTGGGCCCGTGGTAATTGAAGCCAGATGCCGAGCCTGCAGAGGCATCTGACATCGCCTCTCCCAGCCTGCTCTTCACTGCAGCCCCCACCACTGGAAACGACAGGCTGGGAGCTCACAGGAGCCTCTGACATCGCCTCTCCCCGCCTACTCGTCCTTTCAGCCCCCACCGCTGGAATTCGAAGCCGGAGCACGACTCCTCCCAGCTGGACGGCCTCCCGGGCGAAATCCCCTCAGCCAGGCAGACACTCACTCACCTTCGCCCCTGTCTCGCAGGGAGGCACACCACACCACATCATCTGGCGTGACTCTCGGCCACAGTCCTCCCACTTCTCAGGGCTCACTGCAGCTCACATTTTCTCCGTGGCACCGGAGGCCCAGCGCAGAGCATGGCCGCGGCTGCTCCCCACGGGCCAGGTGGGTCGGATCCCTGGCCGCAATACATTTCCTTTCCGCTCCTCTCTGAACCGCCATCCAGCAGGCTCACTGCACACTTCACCGATCCGCAGACAGTGCAGTATCCCCCATTCAGCTTAGGCACTCCAGCCCACCATCTTGGTGCCAGAGGCCACACTCACTGCTCAGCTCTCCTGTGAATTTCGCCCTCCTCAGTCCGCCACCATCGACAAAACTGCTATCAGCCGCTTCACTGACAGGTCAATTACATTTCCTGTCTTTTTCAGGTGCTGTCAGTGGCCCGATCTGCAGGATAAATGGTGGATGATCCGTCCAGCCAGCAGAGCCTCACTAGGTGGTGGCCATCTTGCACCTAGTGACAAGATGACCCCCCGTCAATGACATCCCTAATGACATCTCAAGTGACATCCTTGATGATATCAATGATGGCATTATCCGGAGAATGTGAGTGCAGAGTTCAGAGTGCAGAGTTCAGAGTGCGGAGTGCAGATTCATAGGGAAGAGTGCAGATTGTGAGTGCAGAATGCAGATTGTGAGTGCAGAGTGCAGTTTGTAAGTGCAGAGTGCAGATTCAGAGTGCAGAGTGCAGATTGAGAGTGCAGAGTGCACATTCAGAGTGCAGAGTGCAGATTGTGAGTGCAGAGTGCAGATTGTGAGTGCAGTTTGTGAGTGCAGAGTGCAGATTCAGCGTGCAGATTGTCAGTGCAGATTGTGAGTGCAGAGTGTGAGTGCAGAGTGCAGATTGTGAGTGCAGAGTTCAGAGTGCAGAGTGCAGATTCAGAGTGCAGAGTGCAGATTCAGAGTGCAGAGTTTGAGTGCAGAGTGCAGATTGTGAGTGCAGAGTGCAGTTTGTGAGTGCAGATTGTGAGTGCAGAGTGCAGAGTGCAGATTCAGAGTGCAGATTGTGCGTGCAGAGTGCAAATTCAGAGTGCAGAGTGTGAGTACAAAGTGCAGATTCAGAGTGCAGAGTGCAGATTCAGAGTGCAGAGTGTGAGTGCATAGTGCAGAGTCGGAGTGCAGAGTGTGAGTGCAGATTCAGATTTAGAGTGCAGATTCAGAGTGTAGAGCAGGGGTCTTCAAACTGTGGGGCGCGACCCCCAGGGTGGACGTGGAACGATGCAAAGGGGGTCGCGCCTTCACAGTGTCACTTCTGCCTCCAAGGCTTCAGCCCCCCTCCTCCCCCATCCTGTCTCTCAGCCCGGGCTGCTGCAGTGCAGCTCGCGCTCCTGGGGCCTCGGCTGGGCAGTGTCTGGAGCCTTATCTCCGGCCCGCCCGAGTTTTCACAGGTCTTTAAAGACCATTAGCATATTTACATGCCTTTGTTAACCGATTACCAAAGATTCCTTTTTTTCTGGTTCCAGTACCCCCTGGGCCCCCACTCTGCCTATTTCTTACATTTGTATTTTTACACTTACTGCTGTAGTGTGAGAATGCATTTAATGAAAATAAATATAAAGTTGGGTTGCCAAAAGAAACATGCCTGCTATGTGTTGTTTAAAGATCCTGCAGAGGCCTACTCTTGACACTAAATTGAGTTATAAATAAAAAAGTATGTATTAATTAGGTATGTGACTTTTCTGTCTTTATTCTCTTTAATTATTAGTCCTGGATCATTAAGGCATCCCTAGAACACAATTAAAAGTGCTTTCTATTTATATTTGCTGTTCTAAGTATTCACAGATAAGTGCAAAAAATACAGCTGTAGGTGACTGCTTATTTCTGGGCCATCAAAATAATGAGCTGGTAACCCTAATCATTAGACTGGAAGTTTGTTGCAGGATCAGCACATTATTTATTTCCTCCACCCTCGAACCCTGATTAATGCTATTATAGCAATAGTTTAGCTTAAATCTGAAACCCTACGCTTCAACTTTTTGGGAATGCACCCTGCTTTCAGACTACTCACTTCCCATTCTCGCCTTCACTTTCACGTTCACCCTGCACTCCCAGCAATCACAATGCACTCACACTGATCACAATGCACTCACACTGATCACCATGCACTCACACTGATCACCATGCACTCACACTGATCACCATGCACTCACACTGATCACCATGCACTCACACCGATCACCATGCACTCACACCAATCACCATGCACTCACACCAATCATCATGCACTCACACCAATCACCATGCACTCACACCAATCACCATGCACTCACACTGATCACCATGCACTCACCCTTGCTGCTCCTGGCCATGGCCAGGAGAGCTTCTAATGTGGCAGCGCGTATTCCTGCGGATTGGGAGGCCCTTCACAGAGGTTGACTAGACATCTTTCTGATGTTAATTGCTGTATTTTGGTTATAAACTGGTACTGATGGGGTGAAATCTTTCCTCAGTATTACTGTGTTTAAAAAAATTCTAATTAATAAAGCAATGCTACCCCAAAATACGCAGCATCACAGAACATTATTTACATTTTCTACTCACACAATTTAGTTAAGCCTGTCGCATAATTTGGTCCTCACCTTCCTCATAACCTAGAGGTTTAGAAATTTTTGTCAGGAGGGGGTCCTTATGCTTGAAAATGTTGACAGGGGGGTCTCGGCATCCAAAAGTTTGAAGACATCTGGTGTAGAGTGTGAGTGCAGAGTGCAGATTGTGAGTGCAAAGTGCAGATTCAGAGTGCAGAGTGTGAGTACAGAGTGCAGATTCTGAGTGCAGAGTGTGAGTGCAGAGTGCAGATTCAGAGTGCAGAGTGTGAGTGCAGAGTGCAGATTGTGAGTGCAGAATGCAGAATGTGGGTGCAGAGTTCAGAGTGCAGAGTTCAGAGTGCGGAGTGCAGATTCAGAGGGAAGAGTGCAGATTCAGAGGGAAGAGTGCAGATTGTGAGTGCAGAGTGCAGATTGTGAGTGCAGAGTGCAGATTCAGAGTGCAGAGTGCAGATTCAGAGTGCAGGGTGCAGATTCAGAGTGCAGAGTGCAGATTGTGAGTGCTGTTTGAGAGTGCAGATTCAGAGTGCAGATTGTGAGTGCAGATTGTGAGTGCAGATTCAGAGTGCAGAGTGCAGATTCAGAGTGCAGAGTGTGAGTGAAGAGTGCATTTGTGAGTGCAGAGTGCAGATTGTGAGTGCAGATTGTGAGTGCAGAGTTCAGAGTGCAGGGTGCAGATTCAGAGTGACTGTGAGTGCAGAGTGACTGCAGAGTGATAGTGACTGCGGAGTGACAGTGACTGCATTGTATGAGTGTGCAGGGTGAACACATGGATAAAACACATTGCCATTACCTCTACCTCAAAAAAATCCGAGACCTATTGCATTTCCAATGCTTGTTTACTTATTACCATTCTCTACTATTGTAGAGAAATGTTGAAGTGAAACTAGATTACACCTCTCATAATACAATAAGATGTTGAATGACAGAGCAAGGCTCTAAAGCATAATGTCCCATGACAAGCAGCCATCTTGCCACTGGAAGTTGGCAAAAGGACCTACCACATTTCATGTGGCCTTTTAGAGGTCAACAGGCTTGGTGCTGGAGCTAAAAGGGTAAGTAATTAAATCCTGGAGCAGAATGTTTTACGGAAGAACTAAATAATAAAAGGTCACATCGAAAATAGATGTTCTCCATTTGCTCTTGGCGCTGGTGCCATGATTAAAGTAGCAATTCCTTGTCATGACAGCAAACAGCCACCCTTTTGTTTATTGTTTCCATTTGTTGTGTTTGGCAGTGCTAGATCGAACTCGCGGCTTCAACAGTAACCATCGATGAAGTGTCATAGAGATGCACTCTGGACTGACTGGCTGTCTAGAAGTTGAGATGGGAGGAAATTGTAGACCTTTTTCATTGTTCTCGAAAATGCATTTGGAAAGAACATGTTTAGAGCGAATGTCCACACAGACCTAGGAACTTGCAATTTTTCAGTGACGTGAAGATTTTCATGGTCAATGTAATATTCCACTCGGTAGCCCATATTTTCCTAATGCCCTTACATTATTCCACATACCCCACCACACTTGATGCAGTATCTCCACTCTCTAGCCTGCATTCATCTGCCTTACCTTCTGTAAAACACTATACAATGCAACACCATAGTATGCAATGCAGCCAAACTGGCATAATACGTCAGATACATACAGAGGTACCTTCCTGCATTTATAGACGCATGCATACAGACCTACATACTATTTCTGGATGCCTTTGTATTGACAACAAACCTCCTGAACTATCTCTTACAAACTGGGAGACTTATGCAGCATGGCCCCGTTCTCGCAGTGCTTCTAATATATTTTTATATTTTATAGAGTTTTATGAAGCTCGAATTTGACCCGAATCGGGTATCAGAGCGCTCTACATAGCACCAGTTGCATTACCTGAGGACAAAGTCATTTTTGTTAGGCTGGGAGAGATATAGGGGCAGATTTATGTTAACTGGCGCATCCCCAGGGATGCGCCAGTTAACATGCGCCACAGTGCGCCACAGCTCCGCCAGCCATGGTGCGCCGCATTTATAATGCGGCGCACCATGGTGCAAAAACGGCACAGATGCGTGACGCATCTGTGCCGGAAATGTGGCGCATTGCTGGAGTTGCGTCGCAAGCGCGACGCAGCTCCAGCAAGGCTCGGGGGTGCCCCATTTTAACAATGCTGCGTCAAGACCTACGCCTGCTTCAAGCAGGCGCAGGCTTTTGACGCAGCATTGGCTTAAAAGTGACTGAGTGAAATCTCATAGATTTCACTCAGCCACTTTTGCGAGGCGCACCTGCCCCGGAACGCCCACCCTGCGCCGGAACGCCCACAAGCGGCGCAGGGCTTTACAACGTGACGCATCTGCCTAGATGCATCACGTTGTAAATCGTTCATAGGGATGCGCCACGTTTACGCCGCCTTGCGTGACGCAACAGCGGCGTAAACGTGGCGCAAGGGCCTCATAAATCTGCCCCTAAGTGATTTGCCCAGAATCACAGGATGTTCAGCGCCCTTGCCGAGACTCAACCCAGTTCCCCTGATTCGAGGTCGACCGCCCTAGCTGTTAGGCCAACTCCTCTCCCCGATTTTACAGAAAGGGGCGTTCCCGCCCCTCTATTATAGCAATACATGGTGCATGCATAGTCCAGGGTGTACATCTTGCTGAGAGGAGCCTAATAACTTGAAGTAAAATGCTGTCTTTTTGGGATTACATAATGTCTGTCACGCTTTTTGCAGCTGGCTGAATTGATTAATCATCTAAGAGTAATCTTTAAAGTCATGCTATGTTATCCCAGCTGCTTTTAAAGCACTTTATGCAACATTGCAACCTACTCACAGTAATGGATGCACTACAAACGTTTCTCCCCTTGAATACTCAAATTTCTGTTTCCCCAGATTCAAGTTTGCTTGTTATGTTTATCGGGTGAACTCACATGGCCTCCACGAATGGTCACATCTAACTCCTTTTAATTTAATCTCCCACAAAGTATTGGAATAAATGCATGGGATGTTTTCCTTGTTAGTACAAGACTAACCCTAATAAAGCCAAAACTAGCCAATAACCACCAATCACCGCTAGATTCACCTTGGGGTCAGGAGTAGCGAGCTACCCCTTTTAAAGAGCTTCACCGCCTTAACAGGGATAGTAGGTGATATATAAATTCAATAGGGGTGGGCGGAATTTGCTTAATCGCGTTACACAAATCTCCGCGAAACGGTAGAAAATCTCTGCGAACACGCAAAAATTCCGCGAACACGCGGAATTGCTTGTTCGCGATGCTTTTTTACTGTTCGCAATCGCTGTTTGCGTGCTCAAGGGGAAATATCTTGCGAACACGCATTTGAGAACGCGAACAAGCAAAAAATTTCACGAAGTTGCGGAAAGCAGAATTTTGGGCAATTTCGCTTTCTCCACGGAACGCAAAATTACCCAACTTCCGCAAATTCCACGAACGGAGCGGAATTTAGCGCTCAGGCATAAAATTCAATTATGGCGCAATACTAAAGACTCGTACGTCTCATGAGTAAGTGTTCCTTTTGAAAGTCGAAGATCTGTGTTGGATAGAGATTCCTAAGAGTGTCAGTAAAACGCTTTGACAAATGTTTGATGCGCTGGTTATATTTTTTGTTTACAGTTATGCCACTATCAACATACCCATTATACCTAGGAGTCTGGCATGTAAGTTATTAAGTTTTCATTTTCATTTTCTTGATTTGTAACGATGCCAAACACATCGGTAACGGGCTGAATCTTGTGCCATAAGAATAGTATTGGTCATTACTCGTTAACCATGATACAAACGAGAGTATATAAATGATGATAATGTTTACAAGTCACTCTTGAGATTATAAAAGAACTTTATTTGTCTTCTTCCTCAGTAATGTTCCTTCAAGAAGGGCACTATGCCCGAAATGCATAGGAGAAATTAACGCCAGATGTATCTGAATGGATAAAATTATGTGAAATGAACATTAAAACGTTTGAGCATAATCGATGAAATAAAAAACTTTATTGAATCAAATTGAAATAACATTTTTTGTGGAGTCCTTGGGAAACACACCCAGGTACAAGAAGGTGTGCGCTAAGGAATGGGACCAACTGCTAGCTGGAACCACATGCTGAATTAGCAATACTAAATTGAGCATGAGAGGGAAGGGAGCGGAGCATCTACAAATTGACAGAGAATGTTTCTAATCTAGTGAGTGCATTTTGAAGTATGTCACTGACTCACATTCCTTTTGGGTTCAGAACTATCACAAAATTCTATAAATTAATTTTAAATCCAATATCTATTCACAGATCTGTAATGCATGGTTTCTGTTTTGGGAAATTAGGCAGTTCACTGCAATACTGCAAACAGCTCATCGTCCACTGTCCACTTTCTTTTTGCCATCACGCTTTGATTGCTGACCTATGGCAGTCCATTGCTTTAGTAATTATGTTACTGATTTTCCGTTTATTAACTTCAATGAGCTGATGTTTTTAGAAATGATATTTAGGACACAATATTTTTGTTAGACGACATTTAGTCGACACTATTTTGGTACAAAACCCATGATTCCTTTGCTGCATGTACGTTCAGAAGTATTTTATATCACATCTCTCTTCCCAGGGGTTCACTTGGTGTTGGTCTGATTTTTTTTACTGTATTACCAGAAATTGGTAATTGCATTATCACACCTCATAATCATGATGTTCCTGGAAATGTATCTTTGAACAGGGAATGCAACTGTGTTTGTGCATGTTTTTCTCTATTTAAAGCTCCAATGAGCATTAAAGTTGTAGTATGGCATTTCTGATGTGCTAGTACCCATTCTGCCCCCTACACATTTTTAACCCTTGCAACCTTCTCTAAATGAGGGCTTCAAAATGTTGGGTCTCCCCTTAACAAACTATGTAGAGGAGTCTTCAAGATGTCACCTGAATGCCGAGTGGTAAGCATTTGCAGCCTCTCTCCCCTCTGAAAATACAGAAAATCCTTTTTGGATTTTAAAAAAGATAATCTGTTGTTAAAATTTAGAGACTAAGGGCCAAATGTAGGTCACCAAATACCGGTCGGTAACGGCCGATTTCGGCCGTTACTGACCGGTATTTGGTGATTAAGATGTAGGGGGCCTAAATTTTACAGATTTGGTAAAGTTACAGAATCGGTAAATTTACCGATTCTGTAAAATACTGATTCGGTAACTTTACCGAATCGGTAAATCTATATGTAGGTGGCACTGCAAACAGTGCCACAGGCCCCTAAGAATTCGTTATTTACCATGTAATACTATTGCATGGTAAATAACAAATTCCTGTGCAGATGCACATCTGTGCATGTACACCTGTGCCATGTGGCACACAGACATGCCCTAATGGCATGTCTGTGTGTCACATGGCACACAAGCCTGAATCAGGGGTGCAACAGGGTTGTCAAAGTGACACCCTGTCCCCCTTGTCAATTCGGTAATTTTACCAAATCGGTATTTACCGATTCGGTAATTGCCATAGGTTCCTATGGGCCTCAAGGCCCATATGAATCAATGGCAATTACCGAATCGGTAAATACCGATTCGGTAATTACCGAATCATTTTGATTCAGTAAAAATTACCGAATAATTACCTACATCTTATTTACCGAATCTAAATTACAGAATCGGTAAAATTCGGTATTTTAGAGTCTGTAAATAAGATTTACCTACATCTGGCCCAAGATGGTTTAAAGCAGGACAGATTCTAAAGTTTACTTTGCATTGGTCCTTAAGGTGTTTTGTCTATTTAGTTGGACATTTTGAAACAAGTAATGTTGGTCAACACTAGACTTGAAATAAAGACCTCTTATAGGGTTGGATGGGCATTCTTCCCACCATCCTCTGTAAAAGTGATTCATACAATGCACAATTAAAAACACATAATGCAAGCAATTTTAGTAAAACATAATCAGTTAAAGTATATTTTACAAGAGGGCTTGGGGTAGGTCCGCACGAGGACGTTTGTGAAAAGGAGCAGCAAACACTACCCTCTGTCACAGTAACATGCTGAAAACAAGATAGAATTCAAAGACCTCATTTCTGGATTGGACGTTTTTCTGCAAATTGGTGTATACTAAGTTAGGGCAATTTCCTTTGCAGGAGAGACTGCCGATTCTTCATATTGATCAGACCCTTGACCCTAAAGACCCTAATAAATTTAGGCCTATATTGCGGCTTCTGCTTCCCGCTAAGGCCACTGAAAAAGCCATGAAGTTCCAACTCAGTGCATTCCTCCAATCTAACAAAATACTAGATCCATCCCAATATGGGTTTAGAGCTGAGCACAGCACTGAGCTAGCCGTAATTAAATCGACAGAAGAAATCAGGGAGGCCCTGGATAGGGGAGGCAATGCTATACTAATTCTGCTGGACCTGTCCACTGCCTTTGACACGGTCCATCATACAGTTTTGTTGGGCCGGCTGTCAGAGGTGGGGATAAAAGAACCTGATTGGAAACTACTGCAGTCGTTTCTCTCCGACAGAATGCAAACTGTGGATTTGGATAGTTGCAGCTCAAAGCCTTTTTCCCTTCCATGTGGGGTACCACAGGGCTCGTCTCTCAGCCCGACGCTTTTTAATGTGTATGTGGCCCCGCTAGTCGGAGTGATAAGATCCTTTGGTTTCCAACACACTTCCTATGCAGACAACACTCAAAAAGTGTTGGCACTAAGAGAAGGGGCTGAAAGAGAAACTGGGGCACGTTTTCACGACTGTATGGTGGCCATCTCAGAATGGATGTCCGCTAACTGTTTAAAACTGAACTTGAGCAAAACCAAGCTTACTAAGTTAGGGAACAATCCACATGTGTGGACACCGGACTGGTGGCCTGAAGGGTTGAGAATCTGCCCTACACCCACTAAGAAAGCAAAGAATTTAGGGGTAATAGTGGACAACAAGCTTGCACTGGGTGACCAAATAATTATGGTTCTTTTTGCCTGTTTCCTGGCACTCAAAATAATTAGGAAAATTACGTTTTTTCTCACCGAAACGGGCCTCAAGGCTGTGATCACGGCCCTTATCATGTCACGCCTTGATTACTGCAATGGCCTATATTTGAATGCCCGAAAGCAGCATACCAACAGACTTCAAATTGCTGAGAATGTTGCTGCTAGAATGTTGTCTTGGACTCCGAAATTTGTTTCCGTCAAGGAAGAATTAAAACAACTCCGCTGGCTCCCCGTGAAACAAAGAGTATGCTTCAAAGCACTATGCACCGTTTTTAAGGCGCTCAATGGAGTTGGACCCGACTTCCTGAGGCGAAAAATCCAATGGTATGTCCCCAGAAGAACGCTACGCTCAATTGGAGCTAAACAAGTGATGGTCCCCTCATTTAAAAAAGTCAACTGGGGAGGCAGGAGCTTTATCACCTGTGTGTCAAAGGCATGGAATGATCTCCCTTTCTATCTGAGAAACTCCACAGACCTCCTTTCATTCAGGAAGGGGTTGAAAACATGGCTCTTTAACCCGTAGAATGCTTATTACTCTTTCCAGCAGGCAGTGCTCAGCGCCAGGACACCCGAGGGTAACCGTGCGCTCTAAAATTGCAAATAACATAAAATAACATTGCCCTAGTAAAGCTAAACTTGCCTGTTTTCACAATACCTAATAAGCATATGCATATATGCATGCCTTATTACCATTTCTTCAAATACAAGTAAACATACGCATATGCCACGCTGCCCCGATATTGACATTTTCCACATTGCCCTATGAGCACATGTGGATAGTTTTTATTTTGCCTTTAAGCACATGTTACTGGTTTCTGCATTGCCAAGTGAACAGGTACCAGTTTCCATTTTGTCAAGTAAAATAGGCTTTGCTACTTTCTACACTGCCCAGGAGAGTTGGCAATTGCAGTTTAAACACTGCTCCGAACAGCAGTTTATCTGATAAAGCAGATGTTACCAGTTTTCCACTTTTCTCTCTAAAGCAACATTGCAACTTCTTCTACATTGCACTGAAACAGATACAAACAGTCTCTATTGTTCAAAACAATTGAGGGATGTGAGGTATGGCTAATAGATGCAGGGGGGATTCAGGAAATGCTACTTAGCACATCTGGAACACTTGAGGCATTCCTGGAATACCAGTAATAATAATAATGGCAATAACTTTAAAGTCATCCTCACAGGGACCCAGAGTGTTGCCAATTGGTGTATTTCGGACGTCTCAGTGGGCAAAGGATATATTTGCTTATTTTTACCCAACATCATCAAAGCTGGTAAACCTCTTAAATGAGGTACCTTTAAAGTGCAGATGATGCTTCAGTTCAGTGATGGCGACAGATTCCCAAATGACAAAACCTTCTTTAAAAATAGTAGATAGCAAAAATAGATACATCCATATCAGGGTACAATCTTAAAATGTTATGGCTCACTGCAGTGAAATGCTACATAGAAGATATTGCTTGAGTGACGTTAATCAAGAGCTTTCTGAAAACATTGACATTTTGAAGTGGGAAATCATAATATTTCAGCTTGCTTGGGTAAATCCTAAATTGCCGAATATAGATCTCAGATCTTTGGCAATTAATGGCATACAATAGTTTACTGCCACAGTCCTATATTAATTTTCTAGATTGGGGTAGTCCTCATCTTGAAGTTCTCTTCACTGTGTTCTTCTCCTTAGCTAACTCTGCTTCTGCTACAGCGGGACTCCAAAACATATTTTAAATCACCAAGGCCATTTCTCCAAAACCTCAGAAACACACATAACATTCAACAGTGGGGCCCATTACACTGCATACTTACTCTGTTCATTTAATTCAGCTCAGAGATTTGGCCATCAACCCAGGAGTCTCACTATAACATTGGCGGAGTGTCTTAACCTATTTAACTATTTATTATTTACACCTGCAGTTTAAAACATTTTACCATGGCTCCATTTTAAACACCATTTTATTCAGACACACCACCGTAGTGGCAATGGATCTGCTAGAACGAAAATTAGGCGTAGGAAAAATCAAACACCAGCTTTTACTTCTTCATTTATCTAATTTTTATTCAAAGCAAACTTTTAGTATGTCCGACATTTAGGCATTTATTATTTTCTTTATTCAATAAGAATCTTTAACTTTATTTTCAAAAATGATCATTTTATTTTAAAGCTCAGAAATAGACATTTATTTTAAAGTTCAGTAAAGTTTAGCAAAGAACAGATAGTTCCAAATTCATTTTCTCCTAACGTCCCTAGCTAACACCCTCATCTTATCCTAACAGACCTGCAAAGAAAAATAATCAGTCAGAAAACAAAGTTCTTACATCCAAGAAATCGATCTTCAGTCCAGCAGCATCTCCAGAGGAAATTGAAAGAGCGACCCCTTCTAAGCAAAATCAGGGGTTTTTATACATTAAATGTCTAACGTAATCTATCTAAAAAGTAACTAACATCACCATTTCGAGTTCTGATTGGACAAATTTGGGGAAGATGAGCGATTCCTCATCATTACAGCATGTTTGTAATGGTGATTCAGCAAAAAATAAAGGCTCTTTGTTTAAGACAGTTTGTGGCCTAGGCGCTTCCTGCACTTGAAACATACACTAAAGTTATCAGGCTCTGAGCATTACATCGTCCATGCTTGGCACCCATCCTAGGTTACGGGTATGGCGTCCTTGAACCTCTCATCAAGCACAGTCAGCTCACTCGCGCTGGCAGAAATTTAGATGTACATGCGCAGACCAATACTCGCTCGCAGTGACTCAAATCGGCCATTTTCAGAGTAGGCCTCACAAGCCACATTTTGGAACTATCATAGAAACAAACACAAATTCATGTTAATTAAGGTATTGAGACCCTTCTGTTTACCTCCCACCAGTCTAATATTTCCCTATTAGTTGTTACCTAGCAAATAAGCCACATAAATGGTTTTAAACTTAAAATATCCAGCGACTTTGTAGCACAAAACGTTTACAATAAGCACATTTAAATTGCATTAGTTTATAATTAAGCTGTGCATTAATTCACATCACAATAACAACACATATTAATTAATTTTATGGCATCATGCAAGCATGATTAGTACTCCTCATGTGTTCGTGAATGCATATTACTCTAAGGTTGGTTATTTAAACACATCACACCATTAATAAATATTAATGTTATGGAAAATTGACTTCGAGAGAGGTATACAAAATGTTGCATTTACCACCTCACTCCATCACTGGTCCATACAAAATAATCAATCACTTTGATAAAAAGCAACAAGATACCATGGAAAACGAATAGGCACTCTTGGATTACCATTTAAATTAGGTCTACCCAAACCATCTATGGGAAGGGCATCAGTTTGCCTGCATGTTGTCCAGAATTTTGCAATCCAGTGGTACACATTGTATTCTATAAAGATATTTATATTGACTGGTCATACAAACCCCCAAGCACTTTTATTGAGAGTATTGAGGGTGTGAAGATCATCAAAACCATAATTTAAAAAAAAAAATGTATATCCACTTTAGAATAATGCAAATTTTTCTGAAACTCTTTCAGAATAGTTAGAGCCTCAGAAATTAGAAAAGATGCAATGTCATCCACATGCAACCCAAAATTTGATAACATACCAGGTATGCACCCAGAAATCTCTGTATTCTCTTCCACATAAATGGTGTAGGGTTCAAAGCATAGAGAAAATAATTCCGCATGTAGGGGGCAACACTCCTGCCAATTTCCTCAAGTAATCTGAATCTCTGGACATGTGCCAAATTAATTATCAACATACATATTAGGTACATTTTCCTAAAAGCAAGGCGGTGAGGACAAAAATGTGTGCACTATAGTCACTGTTCAGTACTTTTCTTCAAAGTTTCCAAAGATGACGCTCAACCCTCCGTAGCCCACCGCTCCTGGCCACAATCCTCAAAATGAAATCACAAAAATTGTAAGGAACGTCTTATAGTAATGTTCATATCAACAATTTATTGTTGTATTTCTTCAGCAAACAGCAGGCCAAGTTCCAATAAAATGTTCCAATTTTTATTCCAAAATTGTTGCAGATAAATTAATATGTTACATATTCATAACGTCTTTTCAGCCTACGCTTTTTATCTTATACCGGACGTCATCAGGGCTCATTATTCAAATATTACAACCAGTATTGATAGATTTCAGTCTTAATAATCATTCAGTTGGTTTCTTCTTGTACTACATTCAATTAAGTCTAAATGATGAACAATTCTAATTATATATATTAGTCTTTAATTATTCGGCCAACCTCCTCTGGCTCTCCAGACAGTTCTAGCCAGAATAATATTCAATTCTTATGAATAGCTGTATTAGCTTATACTCTAATTCCAGCTTTCTTGGTATTCAAGTTGAAAGACCTCTAATGTGTACACATAAATATTCTGTCTTCGTAAGTAGTTTCCCACAGCATCCACTGCTCCACTGTATCTATTCATTCCTAGTTTTGCATTATCAGCTAAGGCCGCGATAAGCCTCCTCCCTGAACAGCCGGTCCGATAATTCCTGCTGTGATACATATTAGACACATTCATGGTAAACTGGAATTATAGTACCATTAACCTCAACAGACACCTTAAATCTCCTAATTTACCGGATAAGAAATTAATTCAGCAATTAGAAGTTAACTGTTCCTTACCATTGTATTACATCACTCATGCCATGTTATATGACATCATTATTGACATAACTGTTTATATTTCAATAACAACATGGTTGAAATATCTAATGAGACCAACCAATGTTTCTGACAGTGTGCTAAAGGATGTGTGAACGAGGAGCTAATACAACAACTGAAAATGGTGCTTGGAATCTCATAAGCTTGTCTGTAAGCTTTCAAGAGATGCAAAAGCAATCAGATATTTCATAAGTGTAGTATATTGATTGATGTATTTGTCTTTTTACTTGTATCAACCCAAAGGATGGGTGCAGTGGGAATAGGTAATTTGTAGAGAGTTTGCCGCTGACCATCTTTGAGTAATTGCCCCTTTGGCCAACCTTTCCTGTAAAGGACTGAAGGCAGAGGTTGTTGGGTGTTAAGCGATCATGGAGGGGTTAGCACACGGCCTGGCCATGGGAGAAGCCCTGCTGCCATCCTCGATATACATGGTCGAAGGGGTACAGTAGCGGTTGTCCACATGCGAAGGGATGAGCTCAGAGTTTGGACATAGGGCAAGCCCATCCAAGCAACTCAACTACTATTGTATGTTGGATGCAGGGTTTGTTGTGACATCAGGCCTTTCAAACAACCTCCACCGTGTATGTTCAAAGTCTATGCAGAGTACGGGTTGGTTGCTTGTGGAGGAGTGGATGCATACCTTGGCCACAGATTACTTTCTATGTCAAGCATGCACTACGTATGCCTGAAAATTGTGTGCAGTAGAGATTTGATACTTGTGTAGGGTTGGGTGCAGGGCCTTGTAAGAGCCTGGGCACCGAGTCCAAGACCTGTCCAAATTGGATGCAAAGGCTGGCCAGAGGCTGTGACTAAAATGCCATGATTGATGTCATCAATTAGGTCATTTAATGTCATAATATATGAGGTCATAAGTAGTGCATGATGGGTGTGCAAGTTTAGGTAGTTCAGTAATATGTAACTGGTGTACCGTGTTTTTCAGATTTTGTTTATGTTAACGCATGTCTCATTCCAACACTTTACTGTAGTTGTTGTATATTTCAGTGAGTTTTTGGGTTTTCTGGGTGAGACGGGCAATGGGAAAAGTAGACCCCTTCAAATCATATTGCTCTATTTTTTAAAGTTGCATGCCCACAAGACTCTCACGGGAGTCCTGCAAACCAAACCATCCAGATATGTATACATTTTTAACCTTAACTTCGCAAAAAACGACTAAACATATTTACACCAAATCACAAAAAAAACAATTTCTTGGTAAAGATCTAGCCTTCTGCCAAAATTTGTGTAATTATTTTCAGTAATTTTAGCTGTAGCACTGTTCAAAAGCCCTATGGAAATTGCACTGGGAAATAGCATTTTAGGACCCCCCCCCCCTTTTTCTCGGCCCCTGCTTGATGGACGACCCCTAAACTTTCTAGGAAGGAGTTGAGATGGATGAACATTGTTTTGGAAAGTTTTGTGAAGATTCATCAAACGGCACCAAAGTTATTAGCAAAAAGAAAATCCATCTATTATGGTATTTAGGTCCTAACTATATCTACACAGTGGTGACCACCACTACGCATTATATATACATATATATATATATATATATATATATATATATATATATATATATATATATATATATATATATATATATGGTCCTCATCACATCTCATTGCTGTTTTTAACCTTGCAGCTGCCCCAGTCTCATAATTAAAATTATTTTTTCCAGGTGTGGCAACAATTTGAATGCACTTCTTTTTGCACAGATCCCACCATGTCTCCCAGATAAAGAGACTCTACATTCTGGTGGAGGCGAGACCTGATAATGACACGTGACTGACAACTATACAGTGGTGAGATTATACCACAGAGGAAAATAGTCATTGAGGGTCTCACTACTAATTGATGAAGAGACTCAAGTCATTGAATATGGTGCCTTTTGATGACCTCTACGCCAATTAAGAAAGCAAAGTGTATCCTGTGTAACATGCTTCTAACTCCTCCACTTGATTCTTTCAAGTACCAAGAGTTCTGTCTCTTAAGACAGGTACAGTTTACAGATATAAAAATAGGAAAAGCTAAAAACCCCTGGAATAAACATCCAAAACCTCTTATGGATTTACCATACATTCATGTACTCATATTGGATAATGAACCGCCAAATATCTAATGTGGTATGATTCATCAGTGGCTTCCAGACGTAGCACTGGGAAGCTTCCAAGAGTACTACTGTTTAATGATGTACTATGGTGAGTATGGATGAGGTTATGTCTTTTATGTCTAAATTTAAATTCTCTCTTTTCAAACTATTAGACCCTTATTAAAATTGCCTGGAGGAGCTAAACATGTTTTTACTGATGTCTCCCTAACAGAACTTTAAAAACTGAAGGATCAAAAGAATTCAACATTTCCTCTATTGTTTCATAAAATGGGACAACAGCAATGGAGTCACCCCTTCTTCATAGAATTGGTATACCGTGGGCATATAAAGGGTACAAGTACAGGTAGTGCAGCAGTAATGCACGCTTTTCCCATCACGTGACATGGACAAGTGCAGTTTACCTCTCCCTTCAGAACAGATCCAGCAGGGCGAACAAGGAAAAACTTTAATTTCACACAGAACATGTACACGTAAGGCATCAGTTTTTTTTAAGAATATATTTTTATTGGCATTTCTGATCATATAGAAAACATTCACATGGATGAATGCAAGATGTGACATCTAACAAATACAATATGCGCAGGCATTAAAAACTCATTTTTCTAAAGATTTACATGGGATATGTCTAATGTCCAATCTCTGCAATTTGTAAAGAACATTCTGAGGATGATTAATATGTAACCCAATTATAGGATATTTATTTTTAAGTGCCCATAATATCAAAGTCGAATTTCGGTAAAATAGACCATTTAAAACAGCATTCTTGCCATTTATAATAGCTTTAAAGTGCTTTAGGCTTCAGTAAATGCATACATTTAGGTACAATACAAATTTGCAGGTTGACCCCATTTGGGTTTGCTTTTAAATGGCCCAGTGATATCCATTTAAGGTTGATGAAATGAGTACCATTGCAACAAGCAATTGTTCTAAAAACTGGTATGTGTGTTTTTTAGGTTTTGTGAATTACTCACAGTAAATGTTGTTTAATAATCTGGGAATAGAGATAATTTTTTTAGCGCCTAAAAAGGAGAAATTATTTTTCAAAAAAGAGTGAATTATTGCAGGTTAGGAGGAATTAGGAAGGTCTTCTGTCTTTGACAGATTCAGAGTGGCAGAAGCTGGGGGCTAGGAGACCTGCAGAGGCTGGCTCAAGTCGCGCTGAGGTGCTATCTTTAGTTTCCCTGTAAACAATGGAAGGAGGCTGTCATGTTGACATTTGTGACCTTTTAAATTAGGGCCTTGTCTCTGTGAAATTCAGAATGACCTTGCTAAACGGGCCTCTAAAAGGTGGGGTTTCTGGTTTCTCCATAAGAACATCAATAAAATTAAAGAACTTAATTCCAAAGGGAAAATATGAAAATAAGGGTTTCTTTGAAAGTCCCAACATAATGCTAAATGCTCTGCAGAATTGATACATTTGTGTCTCTGCTCTGAAAAAATAATGTCTGCTAGTTGATTTTATTTGACAGAAAAGGAAGTATTGCATTAAGTCTTAGACAGAAAATAAGACGAAGCCCTTTACTAAAATTTTGAAGGCTACATGCCTAAGTGAGAATGATTTGCCAATTAAGAATTATTTTTCACAGTGGAAATTGTAGGTGCCAAATTAATATGGAGTGTCAGTGAAACAATTCTACTTTTAGAAAGTTAAAATTAAGGTGCCTTAATGTTGCAAGCTGACTGACAAGATGGTAACAGTTAAGTAATGGAAATTTATTTTTGTGTTTGTTAATGTGTATCATGTTTTGTCTTCTGATTAAAAGTTATATTTGATATTTGTTTGTTATGAGAAATGTCTCTCTTTTGTGTGTTGTGTATTTTTTTTTGCTTCTGCCCACAGATCATTCATGGATTGTTCTGGGTGATTTTAAGGCTGACAAGACACGTGAGTTTGGTTGGTTGAAACAAGATGTGTTTTTGCGTAACTCCTTTGGAAATAAATGTTTGTGTTTTTTATGTTTGTGTATTTGGTCCTATCATGAATTGTTCTTGCTGGTTCTGTGTGTCAGAAGCGACAATAGGTTATATTTGACAGCAGATTTCCACCGCCTGGTGATCTACTGTCAAAAAGAGGGTAAGGATTTTAAACCTGACAAATTAAGCAGGCCCGAATATCGGGTTTTGGGCTGCAGGTTCACAGTGCATAAAGTACATGACATGGTGTTGTGTGTCACCGCTCATTCACATATGCTATTGTTTTGTCTATGCTTTTTGTGCTTGATATACAGCAAGTATATCTGATGGCTTGACGTTTTGTGCGTTTTTTTATTCATTTTATGCATGTTTTTGTTTTATGTTGCTGCTTTTGATATTATTACAAGTTTACCTGTGTTGTGAAGGGATATACATGACGTTGCGTATCGCTGCACAACAGTTGGGTTGATTTGCTAAATTTCACAGATATGATATTTTCATACTGTGCACGACACAGACAACACTTCACCAGTGTATGTCAATTTGGCTATAAATGGTATTCAAGAAAAATAAAAGAGATATACAGGATCAAAGTGTGTCACTTGTTGTTAGTCACGTTACTGCCCACTTCCCTTAAGGAAAAGGCAGACCTAGATTTATGTATCCTGATTGGACGTAAGGATAAAATTAAAGATCTGTGACTCTTGTACATGGTGACCTAATTTCTATATTACATTAGTCAGTTTTGTTCTGCTTCCTAAGTAGTGTATGGCTTTGTACCATAAAGGAAACCAGGTTTCATTTTTCCCTGAAGAAGGAACTGGAACATTAGCTAAGGTTACCGTATATGGTTTAGCGGCCAGTGGTAGAGCTAACCTTTGTGAACTATTTTGATTTTATTGTCTATCACTCATACTCTTGGTATTGTGTCACATGCTGTGTCACATGCTTGACTATCAACCAAGTGAGTTCTTCATATAGATTTTTCTTTTGTCGCTTCTCCCCTGACCGATGTCGCATTGTACCTAGTTATTGGGGATTTTAGCTGTGTCCTAGTCCCATTTTTCTTTTCCATATTCCTTTCACCAGTCAGCTTTTATTATTATTGGTGTATTGTTCAGGTTCACACTTCCAGACAGCAGTAATGTATCAGAAACCCCTATATTATGTATAATTCCCTTTTGTATGACCAGACTGGTTTTTAAGAATTTTCCTTAGGCCTACTTCATATCCCTGATAATCTGTATTATGCGATTTTTCTTTTGAGATGTTCTAGATAAGGAATTTAGGAATACCTAGACTTAATCATGTCGCTATCTACCCTTAGATGGTGGAGGATATGCTCTCACACGGAAACCCAATTGAAGAGCCTAGAGGCACTGTTTTGCCTACTGCCTTTGTCTTTGTATTGCCTTTGGAAATGACAGTGTATTCTAGACCAGAATTGTCCCATGGTGGGTGGCCTCTCCTTTGAAGATTGCAGGCCACCTGCTTGCAGTCCCTTTGTTATACAATGAACTGTTTAAAGCATTGCACTTGCTCCATCAGACGGCATTGGACATCACAGAACCAGAATTTCAGTGCAAAAGAGCGAAAAAGAAGGATACCTGTTGTTTTGAGGTGTCCGTTGTCCACCTGTCATGTGTTGGTAACCTCTGACAGTGTGCAGTCCCTTGAGCCCCTTGGCCTGAGTTTTGGCCACACACACCCCCCTTTTCCTTTGCTCCAACGGAAGTGCAGTGCACCGGAGGATCCAAGATTGGCAAAAGGCACTACATTCTGGTGCCCGTGAAAGAGCAGCCTGAGCGTCCTCTGACACTGAATGATGAGTGTTGGAGCCTGAGAATGGTTCCGGGTCTGCACGAGATGATCTGTGCCCATGACCAATGAAGAGCACAATATCTGTAGTGTCTGCCGCAGAGGAGAGATACTGGTGCACTGCATTGAGACATTGAGACTTTCAAGTGAGCTGTGAGTGTTTGCCAGGAGGGCACTCCAACAGATACTGAGAAACACTATTTTTCATGGGAGGCCTGAATCAAGAGGCCCATGCAACAACAGGAGCAGATTTGATGGACAATAGAAGCCTGCCAGAGAGGCTTGGAACGGACTCTGGGCATGGTTGTGGTTTCACAAGTGGTTTCCGTGTGATTGCATAAAATGGGTGTTAGGAGACTGAGTCTTATTGTTTTGCTGGCATTATTTTAAAGTAGTATTCTGTTTAGTAAAAGCAGAATAAAGTCCATTTTCTGTGGAAGAGTATCCCCTTTTCACCTCAGAGCATTAATGAGGATCACCACTGTTTCACCTGAACATATAATAAGTTACTGAAATGCATAGGAGCCATAAAAATGTTACTAGATAATTTTAGGATTTGCTTTCTGCTTAGGGTTGTGAAAAATTATAATTTTTTTTGTAATAGAGGTCATTACTTTCTCCTGTTGTCTATATGTTCTTAATAACGTGTTTTCTAGTGTTTTTAAGCATGACGTTGTCTTTTATGGGTTGGATTGGTTTTTTTTGCTACCCAATTGACATCTGTACCCACCTCCCAACCTATGTCGCTTCCTACTACTACTTCTTTGCATTCTTTCCATACTTTTCCAGAACATGAACTGGTTAGGAGGTCAGAGTTTACTAATAATTCCTTTGTAAAGCTTCTGCATCAACACCAGTTAGTAGTGAACATCACTAATTGTTGGGTGTGTGGTCTTATACCACATACTACAGATAGAGGTATTCCCTATTTGGTTCTGCCATTTAGTTACAATGGGTCTGTATGGGCATATCAGACGATGTTTATTTATGCCAACAAAGTCTATCCCCTGCGTTCCATGAAAGATAACTTGAGTAATAGTGCCTTAGTGAAGGGAATAACGGATATGATTTGGGACTGTTATCCACTTGGGGATGGAAGATTCTGATGATCATTGGGATGGCTTTAGCGATTCTTTTCTCGTGTTGCCTTTGTATACAGTGTGGTCCTGCCATATGTGGTCTTTGTGCTACTACGTGTGTAAGGAGACCTGTCTCGAGAGAAGTAGTGAGTAATAGGATGATGCTCCAGCAGCATCTTGATGATCTGATTAATATTGATATCGATTCAGACAGAGACTGAGTGATTGCCTATGTAAGGGCAAAAGGAGGGCTGAGGTTCCGTGAATTCTGAACCCGTTTCATAAAGGTCATGGTTTCGTTACGAATTTGATAGTAGCGAACCATAACTAGTGAGTGCGGCAAGTACGAGTGTTTTCGCCATGTTAGACCGATGGATTCACTACGTATTTAGGGATTTCGTTCTGAACCCTTGGGTTCCATTTTGTGCATGGCAGCCATTTTGTGGTTGCCCTCACATAGGCCAATGACTGCGGCCGAACAAGTACATGTTAGCTGACTTTTGGATGACCTGAGTGAACTGACCCTGTTGCCTGAAGCTGACCTTGTTAGGCCAGTTCCTTGCCCAGTAGCTGATCAAGATTAAGGATCAGAGCACAGGAGATTGTAAAGTTTGGTATGCACACACACACCCCTTATCCTACTTCTCATCTGTTTCTGTTCCTTCTTTCATGGTCTGTTTATGATATGGGTTGTGGTCCCCTTTTATTATGGGTTTGTACGGCTTGTGTAAGAAGGAATGTTGGGCTTTTCTGTATAATTAATGGTGGGCCGGATGCTGAGTTTTGTAACCATAAGCATATATAAGGCGTCTGTTCTCTGTACTCCTCAGACTGCCTCATTCAGTTGCTAAGGCTTCTGGGTGACGTAGCCTTACTTATTTAAGGGTAATAAAGATGTCTTTTCATATTTCAGCTTCTGTGCCAAGTTCTTTGTTATATTAGTGAGACCCCTGAGAATGAAGATTTCAGTTCTTCAGCACGCTTCTAGAAGGAGGCCAAAACCTTCCTCATGGGTAACCTTCTCATGGGTAAATTCCTTGCCTAATGCCCGCCATGCCTGACCACAAATCTGATGTTTCTAAGACTATCTTTCTTCTCAGATCACCAACCCTCCCGCAAAGAATCTACGGGCCTTTGATTTCTTCACTGAATCTAATTTTGATTGCAATCTTACCTTGGTATCCCCAATATCCCCTATGTTCCCCACACCCCTGTCCCTCCACATCCCTTTGTACAGTTTCTGTATACTTCTGCACATTGACTTTGTTTGTACACTGTGATATTTCCTGTAAAGCGCTCTGATACCGTCACGGGTCAAGTTTGCGCTCTCTAAAACACTAAAAATAAAAAAATAAAAAATAAAGAGCAATTCAGGAACTTTTATTTTACAATGTATGAGCAATGGCTTGCAATGATGCAGAAAAATGTTTCTTCATTGTATTTGAAGTCAGTGAAACCTCACTGTGGTACTCTGTACAAGTTCTAGATCCCTTCCGTAAAGGGGAATTTCCTCTGTAGTTTCATAAGTGCTGCTTCATTTTTGACCGCTTCAATAACTCTGAGGGCATAAGCGTCCAGTCCAACGCAAATGTTGCAGAACCTCTCCTGATAATTGCAATCTTCAAGTGCACCAGCATTGGTATGGAAAGCTTTGCCAATGGCCAGAGTCGACAAATTGTGTGCTGGCTGTTTCGGCGTTACCCGTCTTAAGTGCCAAAGTTGAGAGGGCCTTTTCACAGAAAAAAGATTACATGGGAAGGAAAGAGCAAGCATACATGACCAAAGACTCACTGAAAAAGTATTGTATGGTGTACTACAATAAGTTAAATTTGCAAAAATGTATTCGGACCTCAAATACACTATATGTACACTGTCAATATAGATTGTGCTATCAGTGCATAAAGCAAACAATATTAAAAACAAAACATTTCATAAACTCCCGAAAACACTGTTTTTGTTGTTGTTAATGGTGCAAAAATGTGTAACCACTGATAACCACTGTTTTTTTAAGGTAAAATCACTTGAAAACACTGAAAAAAATCCCACCAGAATTTACCAAAAATAGAAACTGAAAACAGAAAGCCTACATATGAGTGTAAGTTACTGACCTTGAAATCACGGTTCTTTTCGCCTTTTTTGGCACTTGACCAGAAAAATGTGTAATTTTGGGAAGATTGCTTTATCTTCTTGTGCCCTAAAGGGTCTCTATGTAAAAATCAAACCTGTACATTATAGGGTCTGGTGCCAATTAAATGTTTGCATGTCCCGGCACCTTATGTGTATCGAATGTAGTCTGAAGTGACCGCTCACCTCAGCTCTGTGTACAGCACCTTATGTTTGAGCTGCGCCTACTCAATAAAAAACTGCTCTGTTACGCGCTCTGCTGGTCTTTGGAGCTAGAACACCTATTTATTGTTAGTAACTAAATCAAAATTTCTACATTGACAAAGACTCAGAAACCATCTGAAGGGCCACCTGTGCACATGAGTCTAAGGGAAGCAGCAAGTACGGATAATGGAGACAGGTACTGCGGCAAGACTTGCTTGAACAATGAGCAAATTATTAGTGACATACAGGTCGACTAACTGACCAATTAATTATTAGACTCCCTGATTTCCTAAAGTAGGAGCAAAATGCATTTTAGGTAATTTGTGGTCCACAGATGTTTTCGATTTCCAATGTATTACTTGGTTCATTTTCTGGTAATGCAGGTGTCCCAGTGCAGTTAATCACAGACAAGTGTGATCGAGCGGGGCTTGACTCTGCCCTAACTTTACTGCTTTTTTAAGCGCATGTTAGACTTGGCGTGTTTCCCTGAGTTTTTGCTTTCTGCCTTCCCGGTTTTGACTCTGTTTTTTCTGGCGTTCTATTTCTGCGCACGTTTCACACTGCTGATCAGTGGTAAAGTGCAAGTGCTCCTGTGGTAAAGTATGCTATGGTTTGGTGTTTCCATGATTGGCTGCTTGGTTTTTTTGTCATTCCCTAGTAAAGTGCACTGAGTGTGCCAGGCACTGGGAACCAAATGCTACACGTGGGCCTGCAGCACGGATTGTGCCACCCATTTGAGTCGCCCGGAAAAGGTACCTCAGACCTGGCATTGCAGAGTCTGCGCGCAGTTTGTAACTGTCATGTCGATTTAGCCCGTGCACACACTGGCCAGTCCCTAACCTTCCCTTTGAGGGTGCAGTGCATGTGAAGGGTAGGACATGCCCTGGTGTGTGTGGCATGTCTTGATAGTGAATTACATCCCATTTCGTTGTTCACTATTGTAAGGCTACCTGTTCCTCATAGGACAGAATGGGAAGTTTGTTTATAACATCTGATAAACATAACTGGCCCTGGGAACTAGGTGGGAAAATACAATTTAGTATGCCTGAACTCAGAATCTAATGATGCATCTCTTAGTAAAGGTGATTTTTATATTCTGTGTTTGAAAATACCACTTTTAGGAAGTAGGTATTTTCTTGCTCAGTCATCCCGTGTGCCTCTGCTGGAATGTGGATTGCCTATCTGGGTTTTGGTCGACAGACGGCTAGGAAGCAAGGGTGGCTCCCGATAGTCTAGGTAGGTCAAGAAAGGGCTTAATAGACCTGGGCTGTGATGGGGGAAGAGGGAGGAGATTTCCTTGCATCTCAAAGGGCCTGGTCTGCCTCTGACAATGCCGTCTCCACCCCCTGCCGGGAAATCACACCAGAGAAGACAGAACTGGTTCTGGCTGGGCACAGACACCCTCTGCCTAGAGGATCAAAGGATTTTTGGATGCAAATACTGGGCCCCAGACCCCTGAACTTTAGTACTCTTTTGGATCATGGACTGCCAAGAAGAAGTGCTGGAGAAGCTGCGAGGAGGGACTACCACTTTTCTTTGTGCTTTGCTGTGTTGGCCTACATTGGCTGCTTCTGTATTGGGCAGTGAAAGGACTAGACTGAACTTTTTGCAATCGACTTTTGTGAGTTTCTCCAAGGGCTTGAGGTAGAGCTTGCCCCCTGTTCAAGAAGTCTCAGGAACAGTAAAGACTTCAAGCTCTTCCGCCCTCAGCACTGGGGACTGTGTGTTTTATGCTGCAACAGAAGAAAAGCAACTCAACGACGTCTACGATGCTGCTGCCAACTCCGTGTCCTGAAGGTACCGCAGAGGGCACCGCCACAACGCCGCACCACGACCCTGGTCTCACCACCGACACCTGCTGACGCTGCCATAAAGCCACTGCATGCCCCCCAACTTGAGGGCACCGCAACGCTTCATGCCGAAGCATGGGCACCACAGAGAGCACCGCCGCAACGACACACCGCGACCCTAGTCTCACCGATGACGCCTGCTCATGCTGCCACCGAGCCGTTAATGGCAACGCAACCTGTGAGCACCACACTCTGCATCGCCTCTCTTCACAACGACATCTTGGCCTCCCCGATGCCGCCGCTCCATGCCTAAATTGACGCCGCTGCCTGCACCATGGTTTGATGCTACAGCTTGTAAAGATACACACAATGCACCACCCTTATCCCGCACTGCAGCCTTGGCCTCCCGACGCACCATCGACTTCCATTTGTCAGCCGACAACAGCGCTTCAACAACGACAACGACGCTGCTTGCCCGTGACCTGCCAGCACCGTGACGAGCACCGCCTTCACCTCGCACCACCGACAATGCCATCTGATGCCGCCACCGACCCGCTGCTCGCACTGCAACCTGATGGCACCGCACGCCGCACCGCTGCACTTCACATCGCAGCACCCGACGCCTGCTGACGCCAGCGCTCCTGATTCCAACAGAAAGGAGCTCGACCTGCAACGCGAGTGACTTCAAGGGCCTCGGCGCCCTGAAACTCTAACAGGTACTGTTTGCGGGTCTTCCGGACACCGTAGCTGGTCCGCGACGCCGCAACCAGCCTGAACTCTTTGGATTTGTTTGCTCACGACGCCTTGATAGCCCCGGACGGAGCTATCAACATCAAGGAACTGTTTTTAAAGCGTATCTTGATAACTGTAGATTTTTAAGTACTGTATTGTGGATTCTTCTTGTTTTTGGTCTTGTATATAAAAATATTGGCTATTTTTCTAAACTGGTGTTGTGCCCTTTTGTAGTGCTTACACTGTATTACTGTTGGTTATGTGCAAATGCTTTAAACACTGCCTCTAAGATAAGCCTGACTGCTCTTGCCAAGCTACCAAGGGAGTGAGCAGCAGGGCCGGACTGGGAACCCAAAGCAGCCCTGGCAATTTTGTCGGACCAGCCCCAATCCCGGGGTGGGGGGACGGGGGGAATACAAGCGTGAAGCACTGCTGCTTGACAAAACTGGCCCCTAGCACTACTGTTTTTGTTACTGGGTGCCAATATTGCTGCATCGCTGCAAAACCAGCCCACAGTACCAAAAGCGGCCCCCACCCATCCAGTCTCCCTAGCAAATGCTCGATGCCCGCTAAGGCCTGCTTTTTATCGACAAATCGTTTTTTTCAGGTGTGTCAATCTACGCCGGTAACTAATTCAATGAAAGTAAAACAAGACTATGTCACCCCAAATGCGCAGAATGATCATATGAAAGATGAGGTCTGGAAACACTGTCCTGAATGACCTTCAAGAAGGTGGTCACATAAATTTGCATTGAGCCAAACCACCTCGCTTTCAGAAAGAAATAAAAATATATCTTGACTGACTTTCACATATGTCCTCCCCTCCAGTAAGTAAGCATTTTGAGGTCTTTCTATTCAGAGAGAAATACTGTATGCCTCTCCTAATCTAACCATTCATTCATTTGATTTAGAGAAGTTCAGATTTACCATTACGCAGAGGAGATACATCTGCTGCAATCATGGACATGTTAACCACCACTCAAGTGTGAAACTTTGCTTTTATATTTTGACATTCTGCTTTGGTCAAAGTACTATATAAAAATCCGCAGAAATGAATCACTCAATAGTTACTTCCCATTTTTCCGGTTGTTTAATCTTAATTAATAATTCAGATTTGTTTTGTTTTTACATCTACATGGAAATCAGTCCTTGTCGCGATCTGACAGAAAAAAAGGCTTCAAAGCAGCAGAGAAGTAAGCAAAATCCGCCCAGTATTGTTTTGAGTCAAGCAACATAAGCACACGTGAGACGAAATTACATTTATTGAAGACTGCATCAATCAGACATTGCTTGCATCTGTAGATCTGTAGTTTACCAACCTCTTACCTAACAGCGAGCATCTTCAGTGTTTGTGAAGACATTAAAGACAGTCAAAGAGTCAATGAGTCATTAATGATGATGATTATGAGTAATTGTCGGTACGGGGGCCAGGGCGGAAAAAATACACTTACTCACGGTCACGAACCACAGTCACGGGTCGGGCCGGCCCGGCTCCTGCTGTTGGTGGCAGACACAGGACAGGAGGGCAGGCTACTACTTCCAGGGGCAGGCAGCGGGCTAGCCACAACAGTAATAATTAAATTATGGCCGCGCCCGCTCAAGTCCTCTCTTGGCTGGCTCTCGTCACTCTTGATGATGGCTACAACCTGTAGGGCAGACTGACTGCGCAGTTTTAATTGCCCCAATGCAATGCGCATGCGGGAACATGAGTTGCACCCTAGGCGCACAGATGCGCCGGAGGAGGCAGGGCATGACTGCGCACTGCGCAGAGGCACCTCCCTCCTCCCTCCTCCAATGCTTCCGCTTTTTTTTTAGGTTGCACTTCAGTGTGCAAACACACCGCCGGTCAATCAGGCATTTTGCTGCTGCAAATGGGCGGCGCGGCAGGCCTGCTTGGAACTTGGAGTCTGTCTAAGACTGAGAGTAGACTAAAGGCTCAATCTCAGACACGAGTCACAACACGACACTCTGAAGTGAGTGAGTGACTGACGCTGTGACGTTCGGGTTGGACGGACCGAAAATCGGCCCTCACTCACAAAACCGGCCCCCTGATCCAAAATCGGCCCCCAACCCCTCCAGCCTACCGGGGGATTGCCCGGTGCCCGAAAGCACCAGTCCGGCCCTGGTGAACAGGGGTTATTTTAGGATTGTAACTCCCTTATCCTGACTAGGATCGAATTGTCCCTACTTGTATAAATGTGCAAGCCCTTGCCAACTAGAGACCCCCATTTCTAACAATGCAAGACTGACATGTGACTCAATCAGCAATCGTACAGAGTCACTAACCTTTCATGTGACTTATTCTGACCAGCCCTACCAGGCTTTCAGAGGCAAATCTGTCATGTAATGACCATTGGCCAGCTGTAATGACCCTCTATAAGTCAGTGGTGTAACGAAACTTGAGGGGGCCCTGCAAAGTACATGGAGGGGATCACCCACGCTCCGGACCAAATCAGAAGCTCTCATGCCAGGGGCCCGCCGCCCTTGCCCAGTGCTCGAGAGGGCCCCCTGGTATGGCACTGCTCATTCTGCGGTCCTGCCAGGCTTTCCCGGGCGATGTTGCCATATGACAGCCCATGCTGTAATCCAGCTCACTTCAGATATGATTCTACCCTTTCACTGCTATACTCTTTAAGTTGTCCATGTAACATGTGACATATTCAGTCAGTTCAGGACACATAGATATCAGCACTCTGCATCTTGCGACGTGTCATTTGACACATGTCTGGTTATACTTGCGCGTTCCAGAGTCTTAGCATGTGAAGTGTTCTTGGATGGTAAGTTGAGGATGACAACTGACACAGGTTATATACTAGTTGCTCGTCTACCCCACAAATGCCCATTCTTAGCATCAACCTGCCTGAGCCAAAACAAA
Source organism: Lissotriton vulgaris (assembly GCF_964263255.1). NCBI lineage: Eukaryota > Metazoa > Chordata > Amphibia > Caudata > Salamandridae > Lissotriton > Lissotriton vulgaris. The sequence goes on along the minus strand of NC_141686.1, from coordinate 65,820,731 downwards.
GACACACCCACTCACTCTGACCCTCGCATACTCCTGTACTCTCTCTACACCCACTTTTATTTAAATCCCAGAAGCTCACAATTACTCTGAGTAAACCGGTCCACTACACATACATACCTGTTCCACAGAGAGAGTGCACATACCTGCTCCAGATTCCAAATAGTAGTTGTTAGGTGCAGGGAAGCCATCTGACTACAAACCTTTAGTGACTGAATGTCTCTTGCTCTTGCCCTGTTCCTAGCCAACGACCACAGGCTTGGAAAGGAAATGTCACCAACCCGAGGAGCATAGGCACTCATTAAAGTGGGAGCTGATGACGTACTCAAATTGGGCATGGCAACTGGCCAAGGAGCAACACATTCACAGAAGACATGAGGGCTCCTGCCGGAGCAAGCACATCATTGAACCATATTGGAAACTGCCTGCCCAATGCAAGAAGTAAAGTCATTAGGACTCTGACTGCGTCCCGTCCATTCAGAGTGACCCCACAGATCAAGGGTGTAATGAGCGCCCCAGCAGCCCCGCTGTGTGGGGTGACCCGAGTTCCAGGGGACCCCCATCTGGCACTGTGCACATGTGGAGAGTCCCTGGCATCGTGTTCCGGACTGGATCTGGAGCACGGGGCCCCCCTCCATGTACTTTGCAGGGCAGCCGCCTCAAGATTTGGACTGCCACTGCCACAGATAAAACCATAGGAAGGAAAGGTCCAGCTATATTAGGCCTCTTTAGTCTCAAGCCATCTCTGTACAATTGTCCTCATGGCCATAGTTTGTTCCTCCTGAAACTTTGAGAAAGCAAATATTTGCAATATTTGTGATAATCCTATGTATGCCTTGTCTCCTGTTCCTCATTACATTTATGACCAAGGAAGGTTTGGCTTGGGAAGATGTAGGGGGTGGGCATTTGCCTGCACCGAGGAAGAAAAAAGGGAAGACAGGCTTTAGGGTTGGATTTAGGGGCTCCCGAGGTCTATCAAGAAGACATCATACCTCACTTGGTCATGAATGGAACAAGGAAGGGGGAGATGCCGCAGTGGTAATCTGTTCTCAGATATGATTTGGTGACTTTTACTTGAAGTATATGGCTAATAAACTTGTGTACTCTTTTGGGTTTTTACGTTATTAAAGTTATTGTAATATGCAAATGTTCATTTCTCTTAATTTATAATTCACCTAACACATTTCTAACATCATTCGTGTGAGCCTTTTGCTTGCTTGGAACTTTTAACGAATGTATATTTATATATTTGATTATTTTTATTACCTATATCATTTTTTATACTTTAATATTTGTCTCTTGTATCCTTTTGCTTTTTAACATATTTTATTACTTAACAGACTATCATACAGATAGTGACAAGTTCCTCTGTGCGTTTTCGATTTTTTAACACATTTTCTTTTTTGGAAAGAAACAAACCATTCCAGCATTACCTCATTTTGTTTCTCCAAAACAAACAGTTCGCTGAAATAGGCAGAGAAGTTGAAACTAAAAGCACCACAATGTTACCAACTGTTGCTCTCTCTCAAGGCACACGCTGATAGGCACTGGCATAGGGAACTGGAACTTTTGGAGTCAAGGAAAGCTGAGGAGAGGGAGGCAGGGACAGGGTGGCCTCCGATAGACACGAGTGAGGGATCTGTGTTCCCCTGCTGCCTCCTGTACCACCACAAATGTTTAACGGAGACAGTCAGGGCTACACACAGATACAATGTTGCCGAAAGGAGGAAAGGCAAAGGGCAGAGATACATGGTGCAAACTTATGCACGTGCAGTCTCTTGCAGAGAACTGCTTGTGTGTGTCAAGTAAGCTTATGAGGGGTGATGTGTTCGATTATAAATTGGTGTATATAAACAATGATCATAATGAAAAGCAAATATCGAAATGTGAGTTTTCTTCATGCCCAGCCATGGCCCAAGGTAATATATAATATAACTTGCTTTTTAAACAGAACTTTGTATGCTACTTCCATGGAAACAAATTAATTAGAGGTTGCCAGGGGCAACAGATGCAGTACCTTGCTTGCCCTATGGCACCCAAGGCCTTTACCTTGCTTCCATTGGTGTCAGGAACAGAAAGGAAGTAAGGCATCTGCAGCCCTGCGTTGTTACTCTTCTCTGAGCCCCACAACAGTGGATAGGAGGAACACAGATTCAACTCATGATTTAATTGGCAGTAAAACATATGAGAAATTGGGATATTGGTTGAGTGGGTGAAACCCTTCTCAAGCAACAGCCACAATCCTTGTCAGGGTGAACTACAAAAAGTTACTAAATTAATCTGTGCTTAACTCTCTGGGAGCTTGGCACGCAGGCAGTCTGGCTTAATTTACAGGTAATGTGTAAAATATTTATACAGCACCTCAAACAAAAATCCCACACCAATCTAGTAAAATATAGTCAATTTTAATAAATAAAATGATACCACAACAATCAGTAGAAGATGCAATTTCAAAGTCTTAGGTAAAAGTAGCAACAAAAAGTACAAGCACCAACTAGGGTTATCTGACCAGAACTAAGCACAAGTTCAATGCGACAGCGATGGAGTGTGGGCGGGATACAGGACCGAGTTTGGCCCGTTGGACAGGGTACCTGGTTGTATTTGAACTGAGATGCAAGGTCCTGTGTCATGCTGCTTTCAGCTGTGTTGGTTCCAATGGGGCCAATAATCAGAAGCTGCAAGGTGTTGCATTGAGTCGCATCCATTCTGAGGGAACTCACAGTTGGGCCAGGAGGAACACAATCTGATGCCAACCAATGGCTCAGGACATGTGGGGCAGCTCTAGGGGATCAGGCTCACTCCAGCAGAGGCCAGCAGCAGAGCACAGGCAAGTCCAGTTGTGTCTGGTCAGCTAGGCAGATGCAGGACAGGTCTCTGGAGCTTATGTCCCTGTAGCTCAGTACAAGAGGCCTGTCAGCTAGCCATTGGAGTCACTCTGTTGGTTCTGAGTTCAAAGAGCAGGTCCAGTTTTCTTTCAGGAAGCAGGGTAGGCCTGCTGGCAGCAGGACAGTCCTTCCCGCAGCAGGGAAGCAGAGCAGTCATTCTTCTGAGTCTTCTAGAGGTCCAAAAGTGATCTGAGGGTAATCCCGGGCATAGCAAGCGGAGTTGCTCTACGCGAAGCTCTCCAGCGATGGCCAAAAACTCTGTGGAGCTCCTCCTCCACGCCGTAATCCATGTAGGTTATGGTCGGACTGCGCAAGCACATGCATGTGCAGTCCTACCATGACGTAGGTCTGACGTAGGGGATTACCGTGAGGAGGAGGAGGGCTGCCCGGGCACCGCTTTAAGGTAAGTGTGCTTTTTTTATTTTATTTATTATATTTCAAAAATATTCATTGCCGGGGGGTGGGGTGGGGGGGAGGCAAGAGGGTCAGGGGCTGAACTCCATTCCGCTGCAGAGTCATAAGTTTTGCAGGAATCTCGCGTTCTCTGCAGAACGCGGAGTATGCAAAATTCTGCAACCTCCACCAGAGGAGCGGAGTTCGGTACCCTGGGTTATCTTAGGGTCCAATATTTATATCTAGAGCCAACATTGAAGTGGGAGAAACATCTAGACATCCTCCCCACATCTGGTTCTGGAATTTCCTTCCTTCCCCTGCCCTGGCTACCAGGGGTCTGGAATGCCTACAGACTAGTGTGAAGGCCTTTGCGAGTGTGCAGTTGAAGACCAAGTTTAATTGGTGAATGCTACACCCTTTCCGTCTGGCCATGATGGCCCATCTTGTCATCACCAGGCCCCCTATTGTGTGGCTGTCTGGGAGGAATACACAAGGCCAACTGTCAACTACACATAGTCATGTGACCAGGTAACAGGCTGCTGGCACTAAATGGTTAAGACAAGAAAATGCCAAAGTTCCAAAAGTGACAATTTCAGAATTGTGAATTCATGTGCTACTTTACCATTAAAGAGGAGTTTAAAATACAATTCATTTAGGATCAAACTTGACATTCCTATCAGCTCCCAATCAAAGGTTATCACTTATTAAATGTAATAAGGTAACTCAATGTTATCCTATGGGAGGGGTAGGTCTTGCAGTAGTGAAAAACACATTTAAGTGTTTTTCACTAACAGAAAATGTAAAACCTCAAAGTACATTGAGGTTCTGTAAAATCTGCCTTGTCCTGTTATGTTATGGTTCCGTCACGATTTTGGTGATGTTGTACCGTATTTAGCAAGTACGGCTAATATGGAGTGAATTTGTCATGTTAACTAGCGAGTTCATTAGGTATTCAGAGACTTTGTCTCGAATATGGGTTCCATTTTGTTTGTGCCTCCATTTTGGTATTGCCATCACGTAGGCCCATGGAGGTAACTAGACGAACGAAGTTGCATGGGCTTCGTTGTTCATGCACTTATTAACTAAGCCTTTTCTTGACTCTAAGGTGCATTGTAAAGAACTGACCTCTTTATCTGAAACTGACCCTTTGCAAGGCCAATTTCCTTGGTTGATTGCTATCTGAGATTGCAAGTCAAAGTTCAGGACATCGTTAGTTTTTAGCTTTTCTACACATGCCTTATCTTGCTCGTTATCTATCATTGTTTCCTTTTTATGTTCCTTCGTTATATGCATTGTGCTTTCAATTATGGGTTTGTCCGGCTTGTGGAAATTGAATTTGGAACATCCTAATAATTAACGTGTGGGGTTGGTACAATGTAAAGTGAGCCTTTTTGGAATGTGATAATGTATAGAAATGTGTTTCTATTGGTCAGAATTTGCTGCAGTGGGTGTCCATTTGTAATGTGAATATTGTGTATAAATACTGATGTCTTGCTCTACAAAATTGAGCAGTATCTTGAGTTGTACACCGTGTTGTGTTGCTGGGATTACTGCTACTAGCTGCAGCTAATAAATTTGATCTCTGACGCCACCTAGAAGTATTCTGTGAACCCGAAGACTTTGGGCGTGTCCTTGGCGCCGCTGAGTTCTAAAAACCCGGTTCTTCAGTTGGCGCCCAACGGTGGGCTGACTTCAGCGGTACCGGTCCAAGCCCGAGGATCGTGAGGAGCCACATGAGGAAATTCTGGAGGAAGGCCGCCACTTCATCGACCCCTGCATGTCGACGTGGACCAAAGGTATTTTCTGCGAGGCTTCCCGCTTTCCGACGGCTACGAAGGACTGCTGCCCTGACTGTCGCCCTGTCTTGGACCCTCGATAGATGCTTTGTAGAGCGAGACGATAGACGGTCTTCTGGTGGCGTGACAGATATTTTGGTTAAGTATAAGTGGGTCGCTCCCACGACTTTGTTTGGTTCTTTGTTTTAGTTCTTGGTTTGATTCTTGGTTTGGTTTGATTTGGCTACTGCAGTAATCGAAGCCGAGGGGCTCGTATATTTGCGAGAGTATCGATAGTTGATAACCCCTTGAAGTTTGAAGCTAGATTAGTGAGCTATAAGATGCCGGGTCTTAGCAAAATTAGGAAATGGTTTAGTTGTGGTTGCAACAAGGATTCCCGATTGGAGGACTCATGTCCGATACCTCCGGTTGGAACTCCGACTTATGAGCTCTATTCAAAACACGGAGTGGGTCCTATTACTTATAATGAAGTATGGGTCCGCTATACTAAAAATGATGGTGTTTTACGATGGCCCCAACATGGTAGTTTCGAATCAAATATTTTAGATAATTTGGAAGTTGTGTTGTTCAAGAAGAAAGCCCGGCCGGCAATGTTTGACTCTTTCCGCCTTTGGCGAAAGGAAACCAAACAGAGAGAAATTAAGCAAGCAAAAAGAGATAGGAAAGATAAGAATATGTCAGTATTACAAGCTGCTAGGCAGTTTAAGGAAGTTGGAGAAGAACGTGTGAGTGAAGTCTTAGATAGACAGCGTTGTATGGCCATATATAAATGTTATCCGGCCTTGCTGTCTTCTCCTCCAAAAGTGAATGAAGACCTTGAAAAAGATCCTTTGATCTCTCATTTACTGAGATTGCCACCTCCCTATGTGCAGGGTGCTACTGCGCCTTCATTACCCCGGGTTGTTCCACCCTTTGTTGTTCAACCTCCTGCTTTTGTTCAGCCACCCGGTGCTCCACAGATGGCTTTGCCTCCTCCTGCGCAACCCATTCTAGGGTCGCCAGCCTTGCTATCAGCTTTGCCTCAAACTCCTTTGCCTTCTGCTTCTGCGTCTTTGACGTTTACTGTTCTTGTCCCTACACCTTCTTTGCCTCAGAATACTTATTCTCCTGTTCTTATGTCTACTTCTTCCCCTTCTGCTCGAAAACGAATGACCGAGACTGTTGTTAATCTGTTGTCACCATTGTTTGGGTCACTGAATATGACCCCTGTTTCGGAACGCAAGCAGAGTCATAGTCAGCTTCCTAGTTCCGAGGAACGGACAGTGTTAGATTTGTTGGCTCGTAGGTGGATTTTAAATGCTCTGAGGTATGATTTGCCAGCGGTTATGGATGTTTTCTTTCAGTGGGAACTGCCTAAGCAAAGGTATGTTTTTGATGTAATGTGTACTTTTCTGCGTCAGGAATGGGAAGATAATGAGTTGGGTCCGATTCCGCAGGATGTGCTCGATGTTCAGTCAGAGTTTGCTAAAGGGATGATAGTGGAATCTGATGTTACAGATGCCGTAGAGACGATACTTGCTTTCAGATCTAGACTTTTGCCTCAGACATTGTATGAACCCGATTCCTCTGTTAGGAGGAAAGTGAAACAGTACCCTATGAGAGAAGTTCCTCCTGTATGGAAAGAAGCAGTTCAGGCTAATGTAAATCAGGGTATTGCTGCCGCTCAGGCTCATTTTCAGCGAGTATGGGTACATGTCCCTTGGAAGAGAGCAGAGGTCTTGGCTCTTAAGCAGACCTTACCTGACCCTCGTAAGAATCCTGCTGGTTATTACAAGGAGTTGTCCCAGACAGTTGAAGCGTGTATTATGAATTTAGCTGACATCGATATGTTGATGGGTAATGTAGTCCCCCAACCTTTGTGGGCAAAGATTCGTCATGAGAATCATGCTGCTGAATTAGGGGATACCTGGGCGAATATTGTTGCTGCAGATGGCAGACAGGAGGGAGGTGCTAAACCTGAACCTTTAGTTTCGGAATTACCAGGTAGAATTATTAATTTGATGAAAACGAGGATGCCCGCTTTACGAGTGAATTGGGATAAGTTAGCAGCATGTAAGCAGAAGAAAGACGAGAGTGTATCTGATTTCTTCACTAGGTTTGAAGAGACGTTTATTGATCATAGTGTTCAGGATATAAGTACGGAAGGTGGTCAAAGGTTGTTTGTGGATAAATTTGTCTTTAATTTGCTTCCCGAACTTTCTAATAAATTAAAGGACTCTGAGAGTTCATGGGCTGTTTCTTCGTCGGCCCAGATATTGGCTACTGCACAATATTACGAGAATAGGGATAAAGATGAGAAGGATAAAGTAGAGATGAAAACGAAAGAGTTAAAGACGAAAGTTCTTTTGCAGCAAGCTTATCCGCCTCGTCAGAATCAGCCTCAGTTTCAGCAGCCTCCACAATTTCAGAGATTGTTACAGAAGCCTGAGCCCTATGCTCCGAGATTCTTTCCTGGCCCTGATCAGTGTGTTTATTGCAGAGAGGAAGGTCACTATAAGAATAGTTGCCCGGCTTGGTTTTAGCATGCAAAAGGTGTATCTGGTCAGACAGGTCATGGTAGTTTTCAGCAGGCACCTAGGGGTAGGGGACGTGGTGTGATCCCCCAGAATGAGCGTTCCTCTTCCCTACAGAATTCTGTGAGTTATTTTGACAGACAGAATGTTCCGAGTGGTCAGTCTGCCCAGTATTATGTTGAGGATTACAATGTCGAAGGTGAGAGTTCTGGTTAGAATGATCACTAGGACAGCCAAGGACAAAATGAGGGAGTAGTGTCAGTTCCAGTAGACCAGAGTGGACCTTATGTTGAAGTGAGTACATCAGGTGTGGTAGAACCTTTTCTTTTGGATACTGGTGGGATGAAGAGTTCTATTATGCACTCTAAACTTCCTGGCACACCTTTGTCTGGCTTGACCAATGTTTCAGTAGGATTTTCAGGCGCCCCAGTTCGTAACCAGGTTTCTAGTCCTTTGTCCCTTTCCATTGGTCCTTGTGAATTGGAAGCTCCACTTATTCTAACGACTGGTTGTGGTGTGAATCTGTTGGGTTTGGACTTGCTGAAAAGATTGTATGCAACATTGCATTGTTCTCCTTCAGGAGTACAACTTACCCTCGGTAAGAAAGTGATTTCTCCAATGTATTTGTCTAAAGATTGTCTGCCACTGGAATTGCGTTCGCTTCCTTATACACTTTGGGCTACAGGTCCAAATGATGTTGGTCTTTTGCAGATTCCTCCGTATGTTGTTACCCTTAAGTCGAATGCTAGGTTGCCTCGTATTCCACAATACAAGATCTCGACCGATGGTGAGAGAGCTCTTTTAGCGATTGTCTATGATCTGGCTGAGAAGGGTGTAGTTGAGGAAACGAGAGGTAATGTGTGTAACAGTCCTGTTTTGCCTGTCCTTAAATGTACTGATGCTTCTCAGCCACCTGTGTACCGGTTTGTGATTGACCTTCGAGAGGTCAACAAGATTGTCATGCCACAGTTTCCTGTGGTACCTGATATCACTGTTTTGTTGACTCTGATTCCTGCTTCTGCAGCTTGGTTTTCTGTCATCGATTTGAAGAATGCTTTCTCCAGTATTCCTATTGCTGAGGAGAGCAGGGATATTTTTGGCTTCTCATTAGGAGGCCGAAGCTTCCGGTTTAAGAGAGCTCCCCAAGGTTATTGTGAAAGTCCCTCCATCTATAGTCAAGCATTGAAAACTCAGCTTGACGGTTTTGTGTTACCTGTAGGTGCTACTCTTATTCAGTACGTCGATGATTTGTTGATTACTGCTGATAATGAAAAGATTTGTAAAGAGGCTACTCTTTCTTTGTTGCGGTATTTGTCTCACCTTCATCATAAAGTGTCACCTTCAAAGTTGCAATATTGTCACCAAGAAGTGACCTATTTAGGTCATCTCTTGTCGAAGGAGGGAAGGAGATTGACCCCAGAACGAATTCAAGTAATTTCGCAAATGAGTGTGCCATCCACACAGAGAGAAGTGTGTGCCTTTTAAGTATTACATCGTATTGTAGACAGTGGATTCCCAATTTTTCACTGTTGGCGAAACCTTTGTTAGCATTGACTCTGAAAGATACTCCGCATCCATTTCCTTGGTCTGACGAATGTCAGAAAAGTTTTTCTGAACTACGCAATGCATTATGTTCGGCTCCTGTGTTGGGTACTCCAGACTATAGTAAGCCTTTCACGCTGTACGTGCACGAGAGAGAAGGTTGTGCGTTGTCAGTGTTGACACAACCATTTGGGGACAAGCAGCGTCCATGTGCGTATTTTTCATCGACGTTAGATCCGGTAACTAGAGCGTTGCCAAGTTGTCTGAGAGCTACAGTGGCCGCTGCTGTTTCTATCCGACAGTCTGCTCGTTTGGTATTGGATAATACATTGATTGTGATGGTCCCACATGCAGTGGATACCTTATTGAATAGGACCAAGACACAGCACCTTACTAGTGCACGTCTGTCAGGTTACGAGTTGACATTGTTGGGTAGTCATGTGCACATTAAAAGATGTAATGTGTTGAATCCAGCTACGTTGTTACTGATCTCTATAGAGACGGATCTTCAGGAACAGCATGATTGTTTTCTTCGTACAGAGGAAGAAACGAAAGCTAGAGTTGACCTAAGGGATACTCCCCTTACGGATGTTGATGGTACGCTGTGGGTAGATGGTTTGTATTTTAAGCTTCCGAATGGTGAGACGACTGCAGCGTATGCTATCACAACCTTACATACAGTTGTTGAGACAGCACGCATACCACAGAATTCTGCGCATGCAGCAGAGTTGATTGCACTGACTAGAGCGTGCGTGTTGTCAGAAGGAAAGCGAGTGAATGTTTACACCGATAGCCAGTATGCGTTTGGTGTTGCCCATAGTTTTGGGCGTTTGTGGAGAGAGCGTGGGTTCCTTACTTCGCATGGGACAAAAATACAGCATGGACAGTTGGTGAATGAACTTTTGGAATCTCTCACTCTCCCAAAGCAGATTGCAATTGTGAAGTGTAGTGCGCATAAGAAAGTTGTGGACGACGTTGGTCGAGGGAATGCGTTTGTGGATGAAGTTGAGAAGGAAACAGCGAAAGACATGATGAGCCGTATGTCTATGACAGTTTGCCGACAGCTACTACAGATCCAGGACATTCAATCGTACCTAGACACTACGTTATGGTCAAGAACTTCTAGCGTACCAAGAATTTGGAACCTAGATGGACTGGTCCTTACTGAGTCCTTTTGGTTACTAGAACCGCTGTTAGAGTAGCTGGCAAAAAGAACTGGGTGCATGCCACCCACTGTAAAAAAGTTCCTTTGCCTTTACCATATGATCAGTGGGTGAGGGATGGTATAGCTGATACAGATTGCGAGAGAGTTCCCACATTCCTGCCTTTTAGTGATGCTCATTTGACTTGGACACGGTCAGAGCACGAGGATGATGATGTTCTGCAAGCTGCTGTGCTTCCTCAACTAAAGATTGACACCACCAATCCGGAACTTTTATTTAAGGATCCAACTGTACCTGATAAAGAACGTTACGATTTGAGGCCAAGAAAGCCTGTTGCTATGGACAAATAAAACCGATTTTTTTATATAGTGAATTACACCTTGTCAGATCAAGATACTTTTTTTCCTTTTTCCTTTTTCGAGTCACCATCCGGACTCAGCTGCAGGGTCGCGGTACAGCCTTAAGGGGTGAGCCACATATTGACACAAGGTCTGTGGTTCAGGGTCGTTAGTGCGATCTTGGCGCACACTTAAGTGAAGAAGGTAATAGCCGTGAGCAGCACGTTAGAGGATGGAGTCTTTTGGGTTTGATAACAGTGTTGAGAAAAAGGGTTTCAAAATGAAAATGTATATATTGGTCCGTAGCAAATGTTTTTTAATAATGTGTTTTCTTATGCTTGTGAATATTACGGTAGCTTGTGTGGGTTGGATTTTCTATATCACACAATTGCCGCTTACATCTACCTCCCAACCTACTCTTTCTTTTTCTACTGTTTCTCCACATGAGTTTCATACGTTACCTGAACATGAGCAGACACGAAGATCAGAATTTGTGAACAATTCATTTATACAGATGTTGCATCAGCATCAGCGAGTCATAAATAACACAAATTGTTGGGTGTGTGGTCTTATGCCACATACTACAGATAAGGGAATGCCATATTTGGTTTTGCCTTTTTCGCCTAATGGGTCAGTTTGGGCACTCCAATCAATGTTTATCTATGCGAATGAAGCCTCTTCTGTACGTTCTGTCAAAGACAATGTGAGTAAAAATGCCTTGATACGGGGAATAGTTGATATGATTAGAGATATCGATGTGTATAACGCTATCCCTAAAGATGAGGTACGAGCATATGCCGGTTGGAATAAGATGACATATAGTGTTAGCTTGACGGAGAAGGAAAGACAGCGAAGGTCTCCTCCTATTTGGATTGTACCCCACCGAGGTCATCTTTGTTTGCAAGGTAATGGTCAGAATCCGAGAGCTCAGCTTGGTAAGAGTGTGTGTGTTCACACATACGTTTATACGTCCCAGAAATCTCCTCCATTCGTGCCAGCTAAAGGCATGTATTTTGTCTGTTATGACAGAGCATATACATGGTTGCCGTCTGATTTTTCAGGTACATGTTATGTAGCGTTTTTGCTTCCCCCTACATACACAGCTGCTTTTGACTACCATAAGACAAGATTTGGTAGAGGTATTATCGATGCGAAAGATACTGTTGCACAAGAAGCTGGAGACTTCTTTAAGGGTTTCCTGCCCTTTTGGGGTCCTATGGCTAATAGTAGGAATATTCGTCAGCTTACGAGAGTGGTTGAGGCCACTATAAATGAGACTGCAGGTGCCCTTAGCATCATTACAGCTAAGCTTCAAGCAGATCGCCTTATGACATTACAAAACCGCTTTGTTCTAGATATTATACTTGCAGATAGAGGTGGGGTATGCAAATTGATCGGATCTAGTTGCTGCGTTTTCATACCAGATAATGCCCCGACAGTGTACCAAGCCATCTTTAGGTTACGTAAGTCTGTTGAATCTATACATGTAGACGGTCATTAATGGGATGGTTATGGGAATTGCTGTCCAAATGGGGATGGAAGGTTCTGATGTTCCTTGGTATGGCGTTAGCTATCCTTTTCTCGTGTTGCCTATGCATCCAGTGTGGTCCCGCCATTTGTAGTCTTTGTGCTACAATCTGTGTGAGAAGACCCGTCCCGAGAGAAGTGAAGGCTAATAAGATGATGTTACAGCAACATCTTGATGACCTGATGAGAATAGATATAGACCTGGATTCAGATCGACTTGAGTTTAGGTTCTTGCCTACGTAATGGCAAAAGGAGGGTCTGAGGTTCTGTAAAATCTGCCTTGTCCTGTTATGTTATGGTTCCGTCACGATTTTGGTGATGTTGTACCGTATTTAGCAAGTACGGCTAATATAGAGTGAATTTGTCATGTTAACTAGCAAGTTCATTATGTATTCAGAGACTTTGTCTTGAATATGGGTTCCATTTTCTTTGTGCCTCCATTTTGGTGTTGCCATCACATAGGCCCATGGAGGTAACTAGACGAACGAAGTTGCATGGGCTTCGTTGTTCATGCACTTATTAACTATGCCTTTTCTTGACTCTAAGGTGCATTGTAAAGAACTGACCTCTTTATCTGAAACTGACCCTTTGCAAGGCAAATTTCCTTGGTTTATTGCTATCTGAGATTGCAAGTCAAAGTTCAGGACATCGTTAGTTTTTAGCTTTTCTACACATGCCTTATCTTGCTCGTTATCCATCATTGTTTCCTTTTTATGTTCCTTCGTTACATGCATTGTGCTTTCAATTATGGGTTTGTCCGGCTTGTGGAAATTGAATTTGGAAAATCCTAATAATTAACTTGTGGGGTTGGTACAATGTAAAGTGAGCCTTTTTGGAATGTGATAATGTATAGAAATGTGTTTCTATTGGTTAGAATTTGCTGCAGTGGGTGTCCATTTGTAATGTGAATATTGAGTATAAATACTGATGTCTTGCTCTACAAAATTGAGCAGTATCTTGAGTTGTACACCGTGTTGTGTTGCTGGGATTACTGCTACTAGCTGCAGCTAATACATTTGATCTCTGACGCCACCTAGAAGTATTCCGTGTCTCTGTTTGCCAAGACAGGAGAACCCGAAGACTTTGGGCGTGTCCCTGGCGCCGCTGGGTTCTAAAAACCCGGTTCTTCAACATATCCAACCTTTTAAATAGAGTGCACCAAGCAGGTTCTGTTGCATCCTTCCTTTCCCAGTTTATTACTGTCTTTCCTGTTATTCCTACATGGGAAGAAGGCCGAAGAGTTCTACACATCTGTGACTCATGACAGCAATTAACATTCTGTTTACATACAATAGCTTAACAAATACATGAATAACTATAAAATGCATTTATATGTCATTAACAAATTTATACACACACAACCATATAGAGAACATAAGGACTTTAATTGGTGTATACAGTATCTCTCTATGGACCCAGAGGGAGGACACGGTCTTTATACAGCCCAAGGCTGCATAATGAGAGCTGTATGAGTGCTATGACTTGCCATAGGGTCCATAAACGGACAGTAAATACTTGAAAGTCCAGTCCATATTCCATAGTGCAAACCCAAAAGTGTCTGGTTTTTGAGAAGCCAAAATGTATTGTCCTGTGGAACTAGGGCAGTGATCTGGTCCTCCACGACTGACTTTGGAAAACATTAATATAATGTGTAACTTATTTGAAAAATAAGTTGTGTCTTTCGAAATAATGATTGGGAGGGAAGCAGGCAGCCCCCTCCCCTTTTTAATTGAATTTGGTCCCAGGGGGATGGCGTCCCTGAGGTTTAATGAGGCTCGGCGAGGGGGACCGTGGACCCCCTTTAGTATGTTGCTTGGTGGGTGCCTCGGATGGGCACTGGGACTTCCACCTATAATTTAGAGAGGCTACACTAAAAAAAACAATATTTCTTTGAGTCTTTCTTTTAACATCTTCAGCCCACAAAATGCAGTCTTAAAAAGATCCACAAGTGGCCCTGCACTCTAGCTGAAGAGCATGGGACTCCAGCTAGGAGTGTTTTTAAAATAATATGGCACGCTCTCCTAGGGTCATGGATTTAATGACCCTGGAGACATACTGTTTTATTTAATGCTGCTGGGAGGCCGCTGCACTTCCTGAAACCTCCCACAACATAAAAAAAATTCTTGGTGGTACTCCTGCCCCTTCTAGGGAAACCGCCAGGATAAACAAAATGTAAATAAAAAGCCTTTGCAGGGCATTGTGGGGGGCTCTATGGTGGCGCAATGAAAAATAAATGAACAGCTCCTACCACTCATTTATTATTATTATTATATATTTTTTTTAATTATTTTTTTGCCCACCTAGGACACTCACATCTTTCATTTTTTAATGAGGACCCGCAAAATCCAAGGGGACTTCCTCCACTAATAAAAAGAAAAAAAAGAAAAAAGTAATGCCAGTCCAGCAAGTCGATGGAGGCCCCACCCCCTGTCTCCAGCACTCTGCAAACGCATCGCCTGATGCACTACTGGTTCGGGGATGAAGTCCCTTTGGATGCTGCGAGTACTTGGAGGCCAACAAGCCCTCCTGTTACCTCCAGTAAGTCTCAAACAGCGGGATTGCTGTGAGCTGGTCAGAGGTCCAACCCCTTTTCTCCACCACTCTGAAAACGCACCTCCTGATGCACTGCTGGTTGGGGATGAAGTTCCCTTGGATGTCGAGGGTCTTTGGGGCCAATAATCCCTTCCTGTTACCTCCAGTAAGTCCCACACAGTACCATTGCTGAGAGGTTGTCGGAGGCACGCCTTCTTTCTCCACGATTCTGCAAATGAGCCTCCTGGTTGGGTGATGAAGTCCTCTTGGATACTGAGAGTCTTTGGTGGCCAAGAAGCTCTCCTGTTACCTCCAGTAAGTGCAACACAGCAGGATTCCACCCCTTTCTCCACTACTACACAACAGCCAGACACACACAGACTCTCATACACACACACACACACAAATACATACATACACAGAGACATACTTACACATACAATAAATTCTAAATTTTGTACCAAGTTTGTATTAAAGAAGTAACACAATCATTGTTAGAAGGTAGTTCTGACCCAAGGGTCGCCCGGATTTTTCGCTTTTTGAGCACCTAATTGTTGAGCTTTTACTGTGGGGGAGCCTCCTAATCTGGGACTCACACAAAGTGAACTCATAATGACGGAGACTGCATGGAGATTTTACTGGTGTCCCCTGGCCTTGTCCAGGCGGCTGCGCAGCAGCTGGAGTATCGGGCACCGTGCTGGTTACATTGAGGTTCTGTAATTCTCGAGTCTGACTCCATTTTGTTCTGTGCCACCATTTTGTGTTGCCCTCACGTAGGCCTGTGAAGGTAGCCTGGCGAATAAAGTGGCCTGGCCTTCTTAGTTCATGTATACATTAACTAAGTTTTCTTTTTGACTCTGAAATGAACTGTAAGAAACTGACCTCTTCACCTGAAACTGACCTCGCAAAGCCAATTTCCCTGATCGATCTTTGTCTGAGATTGCCAATCAATGTTCAGGACATCGTTAACTTTTAGTTTCCTTGCACATGCCTTATCTTTTTCATCATCTGTTACTGTTTCTTTTTATGTTTCTTCATTACATGGGTTATGCTTTCAGTTATAGGTTTGTCCAGCTTTTGGAGGTTGAATTTGGGACATTCCTAATGATTAACTTTTGGGTTGGGATACTGTACATGTAATCATGCCATGCCCTGCAGTGCCATCTAAATCAGATTAACCTTTGTGAACTATGTAATTATAATGTGTTGCCGATATCCTGCAAAAACCCCAAAGGCTACTCACCTGCTGACCCTCCAGATTTTCCATTTGTTTAGGAATGTAATTGGTACAACTCCCTTACATGCCTGGGGCAGGATAAAGAGTATACAACACGTCAAGTAAGACCATTCTAACAGACTGACTCATTCAGTTGCTAAGGCTTCTGTGTGACATAGTCTCACTCATTTGAGGTTAATAAAAATGTACTTATATATTCCAGCTTCTGTGTCAAGTTCTCCTTTGTGAGTTTAAAAGGACTTAGTATCAGTGGAACCCCTGAGAAGTGGATTTTTGATTTCTACAAATTACGCCCAACGTGGGGCCTCATCAGAGAAGTGGCTATCTGAGGGAGTGATCTTGTCAAAAGACAGAAATCTACTGAGGAGGACAGGACAGGACTCTACTAAGGAGGTACTCTGTGCACGGAGGTTCTGGGGATTCTTTGTCTCTGCAGCCCAGTATATTTCTGATCTTCCTGATTTTGATCCTCCACATGATGTCACCCCTGACTGAGAACCTTTTTGGTGTGAGTATTCTAAAAAAGACCGTTAGGTCATTCAGAACTTGGCAGTTAGAATTTGGGCAACCATTTGTTTGGTATAGCTTTGGAATTTTGGAATTTGTGTTGGCCAACTTTGGATTTGTATTGGTTTGTATATGCGTATTGCAATTTGTGTAGGCAGGTAATGAGGAGATTTTTCTCTATCTGATTTTGTTGAACGGTGCATGTACAAAGAGTACTTTAAGCACTACTTTGGGTATAATATTGTATATTCTGCAATATTTTTGGCATGCCTGTTTTCAAGGTCACATCAAAGAATGTGTTACTCTTTGGAAGGTACCATAGTGAGGTGTGAATTAAAATTAGCTAGCTCCCCTAGAGGGAATACCTAAATAGGTTTAGGTATAAAAACATATTTCTTCCTTGGTGATTCTGTATCCCCAGGGAATTAAAATATGACATAATACATACAAGGATCCTTTGTTCTGTGCAATTTTATGAATGGAGATATGCAGAGCGATTTTTTTTGGTGTTCTGCCAGCCAAAGCTAGTGAATTGAGTGTATCTTGGCTTCTTGGAAATAAAGGTCTGTGGCGCTGTTTTTGCAGTCTTTTGGAACACTATTGAGAAGCGTTTCTTGTAAATATGACTTACAACTAGTATTTACAAATGGTTTGGTTTAAGTACAGTCTGTGGGCTGTCCTTTGTTTCAGTCCTATATGTTGATCAGTGGGTTAAATGTGTGTTTAAATGTCTATGTGGTTTTTCCCATTAGTGTCACTTCTGTAAGTGAATATTGATGGCGCAATTTATGAAACAAATGGCTAAAGCGCTGTATTGTGTGTCCTGAGTGTTTGAACCCTTTCTGTTTAGGTCTGAAATGAGCTCAATGTGTGTTTGGGTTTTTGATGTTTTCAGTCTGTTAAGTGCAATGTCAGATTAATTATTATTAAGTAGAAAAAAAAATCCAGCAATTTACCTTGTCACATGCTAAAATCGCTATATGTTGCTATTTAATTTATAGACTAAGTAAAAACGCATATGTACAAACTGTTAAATGCTTAAAAAAAGATAAAATTAAAATTCACATTGACTAGGAATATAAAAGGCCTCAAAAACAAATTGTGTGTTTGGTAGAAAAACTAACTTATAGCATTTTTTACTTACATACATTGTATTACATGTAAAGAGGCAAACACTTCAGCTAAAGTGAATCTTTGCTAAATTTAGATCATATTATTGCACACGCATTTTAAAACTCGAAATGTCTGTTTTAAGTAAGACTGCCACCGTGCTCAGGTTTCAACACTGTGCAGGGCTGTTACTGCTGTTAAGGAAGCAGATGTTGTTTTTTGAAGGCCATGAATAACACCGGAATGTTTATTTAGCCAGGACTTAGCCGTTAATCACGGTTTGAACTTTGCATTTCAGAATAGTGTTTTACAGGGTTACAAAAATAAGGTTCATTATTTTGTATCACAGGAAGACATTTCAATTGCGGTTTTCCTCTCTTTAAGCATTTTTGTAAGCATATTCTTGGTTCTGTTGCTAAATGATAATTGTCCTTTTAAAGCAAACAGTGGCGCGAAAATTTGTCATGTTTTAAGTTAGGCTTCTGTGCTTAGGCTCATAAATGAATGCGTCTAAAAATAATAGGCAAGTGATGCAGCTTGCTTTTATATGTGGAATTATCAAAAATGATTGGGTTTAGTAAAATTAATTATTAATTATGAAAAATAATTATTAAAAATAGGTGCTTCTAAATTCGTTTTTTAAAATTTATAAAGCTTAATACTCATACTACGACCTCCTAGCATTAGAATTTAATTTAAGTTGTGTGTTACTGCATAATCAGGACATTAGCATGTGGGTTTTAACTTGGCGCAGGCATAAAAACTCATTTTTCTAAGGAATTACATGAGAGATGTCTAATGTCCAATCTCTACAATCTGTAAAGAACATTCTGAGGATTAAAAAGTAATGCAATTGTAGGATCTTTATTTTTAAGTGCCCCAGAGATCAACGTCGAAATTGAGTTAAATAGACTTTTAAACAGCATTCTTGTCATTTACAATAGCTTTAAAGTGTCCCAGGCTTCAGTAAATGCATACATTTGTGTATCATGCAAACTTGCAGGTTGTTACCATTTGAGGTTGCTTTTCATAGCTCAGTGAGCCAATGTGCCCGGTGCAGAGGTTTGTGTTTAATATCAGGGTTGAAGGTTCTAACTTTAGCTGGACCTACTGAGCCGTTCATCCATTTAAGGTTGATGAAATGAGTACTATTGCGTAGGGTGGTAGCAAGCATTTGTTCTAAAGCTGGTATGTTGTGTTGTTGTGTTCTGTGAATTATTCACAGTAGATGTTTTTGAGTCTGGTAATAGGAGTGGATTGTGGCCCCTAAAGGGAATAATATATATGGTATGTGGTTTTGGATAGGGTTGGTTATTGCAAGTTAGAAAGAGTTAGGAAGGCTTTTTGTCTTTGACAGCTTCAGGGTGAAGAGAGAGAGGGATGAGGAGAGGCAGATTTTGACCTTGAGGTCATTAAGGTGGCTGTTAGCAGTATGTTAAACAAGATGAGTTTTTGTATGACTCCTTTGAAGAAAAAATGTTTGTGTGTTTTTCACGTTTTTGCATTTTGTCTTTCTATGAATTGTTCCTGCTGGTCCTGTGTGTCAGAAGCGACACAGTAAGTTGTATTTGACAGCTGATCTCCACTGACTGGTGATCCGCTGTCAAAAGTGAGGAAAGTAAAAGAAAGTAATTTTGGTGTAATTTCGATTTTAAGCCTGGCAAATTAAGCAGGCCAGAATATTGGGTTTTGGACTGCAGGTTCACAGCGCATAAAGTGCATGCAATGGTGTTGTGTGTCACCGCTTATTTACATATGCTATTGAACTTTGTCTATGCTTTTTGTGCTTGATATACAGCACGTATATCTGATGTCTTGGCATGTGTGTGTTTTTTATCTTATGCATGTTTTTGTTTTATGTTGTTGCATTTGATACTATTACAAGTTCCCCTATTTTGTGAAGGGCTTTTTCATGACGATGCATATCGCTGCACAACAGTTGGGTAAATTTGTGCTGAGACTAAATTTCACAGATATGACTTTTCATGCTGTGAACAAGACAGACAACACTTCACCAGTGTATGTCAAATTTGGCTATATATTATTGAAGAAAAATACAGGATCAAATTGTGTCACCTGCAGTTAGTCACGTTACTGCCCTTTCTCTTAGGAACAGGCAGCCCTAGATTTATGTTTCCTTGATTGGACCTAAGGATCAAATTATACATTTGTGGCTCTTGCTAAAGGTGACCTAAACTTTTTATTTTTTTTCCCTTGAAGAAGGAACTGGACCATTAGCTGAGATTACCGTATATAGTGTAGGGGCCAGCGGTAGAGTTAAAATTTGTGTACTACTGTGACTTTTGTGTATCACCCATACTCTTGGTATTATGTCACAAACTTGACTATCACGCAAGTAATTTCTTGTTCTTCCTATAGATTTTTCTTTTGCCGCTTCTCCCCTGACTGATGTTGCTTTTGCCTAGTTATTGGGGATTTTAGCTGTGTCCTACTCATATTTCCCTTTTCCGTATTCCTTTCACCAGTCAGCCCATTTATTATAAATGGTGTATTGTTTAGGTTCACACTTCCAGACTGCAGTTATGTACCAGGGACCCCCATATTATGCATAATTCCCTTTTGTATGACCAGACTGGTTTTCAAGAGTTTTCTTTAGGCCTACTTTGATGTTTTCTAGTCTGACTGTCAGGGTAGTGATAGACTGGTTAACTGACTTAATATTATAGTAAGAAAAGTTTTCCATCTCAATAGGAGATACCTTATGTTTATATATTTTTTTGAATATGACAAATTCAATGCCTATTCTAATTTGGTTTTCAGTTTCTCTTTTTTTCTGCTGCTTTAATTTTTGATAGACCAGATGTGTTTTAATAATGGAAATACCAGGACTCTCTAGTTCTTGTCTTTTTGTTTCCACATTTTGATCATTAGCCTTTGTATTGCATAGTACACCTGATGCACAATTATTAAAAGGGAGGTATCTACATGTCCCTGATAATCTGTATTATGTGATTTCGCTTTTGAGGAGTTCTAGATAAGGAATTTAGGAACACTTAGACTTAATCATTGAGAGAGAAAAAATGTTTACCCCATTAGACGATGTCACTATGTGTGAGGACATCCATTCATATAGAATTCTCATGTAGTTATCTACCCTTTGATGGTAGAGGATATGCTCTCATATGGAAACCCAATTGAAGAGGCTAGAGTCACTGTTTTGCCTACTGCCTTTGTCTTTGTATTCTATGAGAATGACAGTGTATTTTAGATCACAATAGTCCCATGGCGTATGGCCATTCCTTTGAAGATTGCAGGTCACCTGTTTGCAGTCCCCTTGTTAAATATTGAACTGTTTTTGTACTAAATTGAAGAAAACTAACAACTGTGTCACATTTCTTACATCACTAGGTTCTGTGGGATCTTCCAGAGTCAAAGGGAGAATGATACCCTGCAGCACGGTTATAAAGATGAGTCCTAATTCTCATCAGTGTCAGCTACAGATGAGGGCTACATACCTTGGCCCTACAGTCCCAACACCCAGAAAGTGCTTCATCAACTGCATCTCCAGAGCATTGTGCTTGCTTCATCAGAAGGCGTTGAACATCAGAGAAGAAGGAGGATCTGGTTTTGCCACAGAACCAGAGTTTCAGTGCAAAAGAGCAAAAGCTACCTGTCATGTGCTGGTAACCTCTTTTTTTTCTTTTTTTTTTCTTATGTTCTTATATAGCGCTCGAATCACCGGGGAGGTATCTCGACACTTGCCTTGGGATCCCGTCCTGGCTTTTTCCTGTGAGATAGCCCCTACATGGCATCCCCAAGGTGAAAGCCAGGCATCCCGCCGCGGGGGCCGTTGTGGAGATTAAGCAAGCTTAATGCCCAGAGTTGCAGAGTGTGAACCCATGATTAGGTGAGGCACCGAAGCGAGAATTATCGAGTCCGTGGACATTTGAGCTCAAGACCCTGCCGCGTCAGGAATTGAACCCTGGTCCCGGGTCTGACCTCTGCTTCAGGGTCTGCCTGCTCTAACCAGTGAGCCACACTTCTCTGACAGTGTGCAGTCCCTTGAGCCCCTTGGCCTGAGTTTTGGCCACACACTCCCCCTTTTCCCTTTGCTCCAACGGAAGGGCAGTGCACCAAAAGGCCCTACATTGCGGTGCCCATGAAAGAGCAGCCTGAGCATCCTCTGACACTGAATAATGAGTGTTGGAGCTTGAGAATGTAGACCCAGGTCTGCAGGAGATGATCTGTGCCCATGATCAATGAAGAGCACACTATCTGTAGTGTCTGCCGCAGAGGAGAGATACTGGTGCACTGCATTGAGACATTGAGACTTTCAAGTGAGCTGTGAGTGTTTGCCAGGAGGGCACTCCAACGGATACTGAGAAGAACTATTTTCATGGAAGGCCTGAATCAAGAGGCCCAATGCGGAAGAAGACAATGGAAGCAGATTTGATGGACAATAGAAGCCTGCCAGAGAGGCTTTGAACGGACTTTGGGCACAGTTGCACAAGGGATTCCAGTGCAATTGTATAAAGTAAATGTTAATTAAGTTCTCATTTGACTGAATTGCCATGGAAGAGGAAGTGGCTCCGCCTCTAGCATCCAAAAATGGTCCACCAGAAGTGAGTCTTTGTGCTACTATGTGTGTTCGGAGACCTGTCCCGAGAGAAGTAGAGAATAATAAGATGATGTTACAGCAACACCTTGACGACCTAATGAATATCGATATAGACCTAGATTCAGATTAACATGAGTCTTAGGTTATTGTCTACGCAATGGCAAAAGGAGGGTCTGTAATTCTCAAGTCTGACTCCATTTTGTTCTGTGCCACCATTATGTGTTGCCCTCACGTAAGCCTGTGAAGGTAGCCTGGCGAATAAAGTGGCCTGGCCTTCTTAGTTCATGTATACATTAACTAAGGTTTCTTTTTGACTCTGAAATGAACTGTAAGAAACTGACCTCTTCACCTGAAACTGACCTCGCAAAGCCAATTTCCCTGATCGATCTTTGTCTGAGATTGCCAATCAATGTTCAGGACATCGTTAACTTTTAGTTTCCTTGCACATGCCTTATCTTGTTCATCATCTGTTACTGTTTCTTTTTATGTTTCTTCATTACATGGGTTATGTTTTCAATTATAGGTTTGTCCGACTTTTGGAGGTTGAATTTGGGACATTCCTAATGATTAACTTTTGGGTTGGGATACTGTACATGTAATCATGCCATACCCTGCAATGCCATCTAAATCAGATTAACCTTTGTGAACTATGTAATTATAATGTTTTGCCGATATCCTGCTAAAACCCCAAAGGCTACTCACCTGCTGACCCTCCAGATTTTCCATTTGTTTAGGAATGTAATTGGTACAACTCCCTTACATACCTGGGGCACGATAAAGAGTATATAACACGTGAAGTAAGACCATTCTAACAGACTGCCTCATTCAGTTGCTAAGGCTTCTGTGTGACGTAGTCTCACTCATTTGAGGTTAATAAAATGTACTTTTATATTCCAGCTTCTGTGTCAAGTTCTCATTTGTGAGTTTAAAAGTACTAAGTATCAGTGGGACCCCTGAGAAGTGGGTTTTTGATTTCTACAACATGCAGACACGTGTACATGCATGTGCACACATGTAGGGCAGCGCAGGGGAGATTCCTAGCATGCGCAATCCAGGAGCAGGTACAAATTGAATGGTGTGGCAGGACCTATGCAGAATTGGGTGATGATATAGAATAGGCTTTATACCGTGGGAAGGAACATGCCAGGGAAAGTCAGTGTGTTTTTCTGTGTTTTCACTTCATTATTCCCCTATGGGGATGTGGGGCCCATGGCTAAAATGATTTCCACAAGGCCTACAGATTCCAGACCCACACTAAAGTCCTTTGTAGAGTAGGTGAAAATAAGTATTCTGCAGAGTCCAAAGTCATATTTGTACTGCTTTTGGGTCATACAGAACTGTCATATTTCTCTGAGCCAGCCATGACCAGACCCAGGCTGAGGGTTGACCTCAGCTGGATGGATTTATAACCTTTCTTCCACAAGCTAGGGCCTCCTCTCCACAAAGAAGAAGATGGGTGGGGCTACAGGCTCATCCATTAGCAGCTGTCACTGGGTGCCAGGCACAAGGCTGTACCAAGAAGGAAAGAGTTGGGTTTCAGAGGCCATGTGGCCAGAGACACTGGACGACTCCATTTTGAACAAACCCAAAGGCTGAACAAGAAGGAGGAAGCAGGGGAAGGGAAGTGATGTGTTGCTGTTTGATAGGACCCACAGAGACTTTCTGCCAGCCCCTACTCAACTTTTAAAAAGTACTTGCACAGGAAGAGAAACACTCTCTGGGGTGTGGTCTGCTGAGGTGGAAGGTGCTGGAGCCTGGTAATCTGCAGTTGGAAGGAGAGACCCCCTGACTGTCACCCAGGGCCCTAACAGCACCAGAAGAAGCGCCCAGGACCGGTGCGCAGAAGCAGGGACCTCTGTGCAGGGAGAAGAGAGGCGCAGGAGGAGAGCCAGGCAAAAGGCTGGCGCAGGGACCCAGTGCAGACCACTCCCTGCAGAATGCACCCTCTTGGAGGCCCGGAGGGTGAAGCAGAGTGCTCCCAGTGGCTGGGGGGCACCGCCAGGAGCAAGAAGAGGCAAAAATGGGGCAGATCGGACCTCCAGGGGCAGAGATATGGCCCCCAGAAGGTGAGCAACCTTTGACCTGTGGCCCCCTGACAGCGAAGCGCGTGAGGCTCCGCCGCCGGTCCAGAAAAGGCCCCCGGGTGGGTCAGGTCCCTTGGGCTGCCCCCACCCGAAGTAAAACCGGGGAGCGCCGTCACGCTCCCTGTGAAATTATGCCCGACAGGGGTGCCAGGAGCCCACCATGGCCCCCTGAAGCCAAAGGAAGAGGGGGAGCGCCATCACGCCCCCCCAGAGAGAAGATCAAGCCGGGGAGTGCCATTGCGCTCCCTGTGAAGACTGCCCTCCAACGTGGAGAGCCTGCGGGTGTCCCAGGTGGGACCGGGGCTTCGGACAAGGAAGGAGGAGCCAGGGGCCCGGGTGGGACCGGACACCGACCAAAGCGCAGAGCGGCCGGGGGTGGGCTCCCCGTGCCGCATACCCTTACCCGGGGGTTTGGGTGGGACCGGGTCCCCCACCGAGGCCCCAGAAAGCAGCGAAGCACCAGCGCAGCTCTCTCCGGCACAGCGGGAGAGCCGCTCATCTATTATTAAGCAGCAGGAGCTTGAAGAGCCCCAATAATGCCTTGCAAGACAGGGGGAATGGATGGTTTTTGCCGTTTTGGTGGTCCCCAGAGGAGAGGGGTCACCCTTGAGTGTGAAAAGGTGCAGGGGGAGCTGCTGGAGAAGCGCAGTCTCGCCCCCAGCACAAAGCAAAGTCCCACCCTAAGTTTCTTGAGGATTTCACAGGAATAACTCCTCAACGCTCAGCAAAGATTGCATCCCCTCCTAGGCTGGAACTTTTGTTCTACTGCTGGGGGTTCATTGAGAAGTGCATCAAAGATTGAAGGGCTGAATTGGAGATGTCTCGAGAAGGGCATCCCATGGAGTTGAAAGGGTGTAATTGCACTGAAATGCATTTATTAATGGGTATTTCTTTTAGAGGGACTGATGTTCAATGTGAAGTACTGGTGTAAAGTGATGTCACAAGCAAAGTGGATTTAAGTGGCTAGACACTCCTGCTAGGGTGTCTGACGGTATTTACAACTTAATCCTGTGATCATCTGTGATGCCTTTAGGGGCTGTAATTGCAATGCCTTTTTAACCCCTCCTGTGGTCATGAGCCACAGCGCTCTGGTGCTCATGACGAGCTGAGCTCATCATGACTGCGCCCGTTAAATGGAACGCTCGCATGCTGGGCTGATTCCTCCGCTGTGCTGAGCGTTTCATTGGAACGGGCGTGGTTATGACGAGCTCAGCTCGTCATGAGCACCGGAGCGCTGTGGCTCATTACGAGCTGAGCTCGTCATGAACACCGGGGTGCTGTGCACGCCACCCCGCCCCCCAGCACAGCGGGGGAATCCTGCCAGCAGCGAAGGGGTTAATGATATCCAAATGTGCTGAGTACTGTCATTCTATAGTGTGCGTAAACATGTAGTCTTGCTGCTGTGCTTAGGTGAAGACCCCAGACTGTTAGCCCTTAAGATGTAGAGGTGTATACATTAGTGTCAGTAGGAGATGCTTGGTCAGGGTCATGTGTCACCAAGGCAGGTGTATCCCTGTTTAATGCTTGTTGAGGTAATGGGAGGGGGACGCCACTGGGATGGTGCCAGTGTGCAAGGCCCTCGCTCCAGGATACGTTCAACTAAATGCATTGGGGACAAGATGATGTGCATACATGGGAGTGGTGGTACTAGACCCCACCCCCCTGCAGGAGGGGTGGAGATGTTATGCGATGTCCCAAAGTAGTTCCAACAGCTTATGTATATTTGTAAATTGTTGCATAGTATTGAGTAGTGCGTGTGTTTCATAAATGTACTCTTACAAAGTACAGACTGGACAATCAATGATTGAGTGTTATTTTTGCGCACCTGCAAATGGTGATTACTAGCCCATACCACCTCCCTTGAGTAAGCCTCAGACTGCTCTGCAACGCTACCCTCTGAGAGTCCGGCGCTACAATTGGGTGTTTGGTTCCCAGTGAAGGACAAATGTAGTCATGTTATTTGTTCAGGCCTCACAGATGCTGCCTCGTTTTCCAACAATCATTTTACAACATTTTTATAAATGTATGATACATTTATTGTTATAATGTCTTCAAATTTTTACCCACAAATAACAATAGATTTATTTTGAATTATAAAAAAATAAACTGCTGTAGCTGTCTATTTTCAAATAGGCACATATAGACCCATAAATGTGGAACAACATGAAGTTTTTTATTTTTAAACCAGTAAAGAAGGTTCCAAAAAGAACCTTTTATTATAATTCTTTTTATTTTTTTGTGCTGCTTGCACTTATGCTCAATTGCAAGCTTTTTCAGGGCTGCAACACACTCCTATAACCACTATCTTTGAGCAACGGTTGCAACATATCACCATATTTTGGTACTCTTGGACAAAGTCAGCATTCTGCTGGAGACATGAGATGGCGGGTTCTCTCCAGGTCCATGAGACGGTCTTGCACCAGATGTGGATGCATCTGTTTGATCCATCTGAGCTTGGCATTGACGTTTAGCTAGGGCAAAATGACATGGATGCATTCCCCACATATTCTTTAGCATCCCAGATGTCCCATAACAATTTTCTTTCCTATGCCCTTGCTGCACAGGTCATAATGTTAGCATTGACCTATTTTTCTCCTTGTGGGAGAGAGAACATTTCCCATACCGCTGACAACTTGCCTACTCCATTTCCTCTAGCCTCCTCTCACTAGATGCCATCTTTTTTTTGAAAGTCCAAAGAAATTGGATAAAAACATTTTGTAAAAAAAATCAGATAGGTAGGTGAACACCAAGTGATCACAGCTAAGTGTTTCTTCCAAATGAGTTTCAAAGGGTGGGATAGTCCTCTAATTATAGAAAGTCAGTGACTTCAACCAATCATAAGTCTTTCAGGTGTGTGGCACCAGTTTCGCAGTATTCTGAGAGACTATGGCAATATGGTCGAAAGACCACAAACGCAAAAACAAAGCAATTTTTATATAAAAAACACCCAGGGGAGCGGGTGAGGTTCTGTAATTCTCGAGACTGACTCCATTTTATATTGTGCCACCATTTTGTGTTGCCCTCAGGTAGGCCTGTGAAGGTAGCCTGGCGAATAAAGTGGCCTGGCCTTCTTAGTCCATGTATACATTAACTAAGGTTTCTTTTTGACTCTGAAATGAACTGTAAGAAACTGACCTCTTCACCTGAAACTGACCTCGCAAAGCCAATTTCCCTGATCGATCTTTGTCTGAGATTGCCAATCAATGTTCAGGACATCGTTAACTTTTAGTTTCCTTGCACATGCCTTATCTTGTTCATCATCTGTTACTGTTTCTTTTTATGTTTCTTCATTACATGGGTTATGATTTCAATTATAGGTTTCTCCGGCTTTTGGAGGTTGAATTTGGGACATTCTTAATGATTAACTTTTGGGTTGGGATACTGTACATGTAATTATGCCATGCCCTGCAGTGCCATCTAAATCAGATTAACCTTTGTGAACTATGTAATTATAATGTTTTGCCGATATCCTGCTAAAACCCCAGAGGCTACTCACCTGCTGACCCTCCAGATTTTCCATTTGTTTAAGAATGTAATTGGTACAAATCCCTTACATGCCTGGGGCAGGATAAAGAGTATATAACACGTGAAGTAAGACCATTCTAACAGACTGCCTCATTCAGTTGCTAAGGCTTCTGTGTGACGTAGTCTCACTCATTTGAGGTTAATAAAAAATTACTTTTATATTCCAGCTTCTGTGTGAAGTTCTTCTTTATGAGTTTAAAAGGACTAAGTATCAGTGGAACCCCTGAGAACTGGATTTTTGATTTCTACAAATGGCGAGGCCAACGCGGGCCTCATCAGAGAAGTGGCTATCTGAGGGAGTGATCTTGTCAGAAGACAGAAATCTACTGAGGAGGACAGGACAGGACAGGACTCTATTAAGGAGGTACTCTGTGCACGGAGGTTCTGGGGATTCTTTGTCTCTACAGCCCAGTACATTTCTGATCTTCCTGATTTTGATCCTCCACATGATGTCACTCCTGACTGAGAACCTTTTTGGTGTAAGTACTCTAAAAAAAAAAAAAACGTTAGGTCATTTAGAACTTGGCAGTTAGAATTTGGACAACCATTTGTATAGCTTTAGAATTTTTTGAATTTGTGTTGGCCAACTTTGGATTTGTATAGGTTTGTATATGCGAATTGCAATTTGTGTAGGCAGGTAATGAGGAGATTTTTCTCTATCTGATTTTGTTGAACGGTGCACGTACGAAGAGTACTTTAAGCACTACTTTAGGTATAATATTGTATATTCTGCAATATTATTGGCATGCCTGTTTTCAAGCTCAAATCAAAGAATGTGTTGCTTTTTGGAAGGTACCATAGTGAGATGTGAATTAAAATTAGCTAGCTCCCCTAGAGGGAATACTTAAATAGGTTTGGGTATAAAAACATATTTATTCCTTGGTGATTCTGTATCCCCAGGGAATTAAAATATGGACATAATACATACAAGGATCCTTTGTTCTGTGCAATTTTATGAATGGAGATATATGCAGAGCTATTTTTTGCTGTTCTGCCAGCCAAAACTAGTGAATTGAGTGTATCTTGGTTTTTGGAAATAAAGGTCTGTGGGGCTGTTTTTGCAGTCTTTTGGAACACTATTGAGAAGCGTTTCTTGTAAATATTACTTACAACTAGTATTTACAAATGGTTTGGTTTAAGTACAGTCTGTGGGCTGTCCTTTGTTTCAGTCCTATATGTTGATCAGTGGGTTAAATGTGTGTTTAAATGTCTATGTGAGTTTTCCTATTAGTGTCACTTCGAATTTGGGTGAGGGCACTATTTAGGCAGCATTTCTTTTTCATTTACAATAGCTTTAAAGTGTCTCAGGCTTCAGTAAATGCATACATTTGTGTATAATACAAACTTGCAGGTTGTTACCATTTGAGGTTGCTTTTCATAGCTCAGTGAGCCAATGTGCCCGGTGCAGAGGTTTGTGTTTAATATCAGGGTTGAAGGTTCTAACTTTAGCTGGACCTACTGAGCCGTTCATCCATTTAAGGTTGATGAAATGAGTACCATTGCATAGGGTGGTAGCAAGCATTTGTTCTAAAACTGGTATGTTGTGTTGTTGTGTTCTGTGAATTATTCACAGTAGATGTTTTTGAGTCTGGGAATAAGAGTGGATTGTGGCCCCTAAAGGAAGTAATATATATGGTATGTGGTTTTGGATAGGGTTGGTTATTGCAAGTTAGAAAGAGTTAGGAAAGCTTTTTGTCTTTGACAGCTTCAGGGTGAAGAGAAAGAGGGCTGAGGAGAGGAAGATTTTGACCTTGAGGTCAGTAAGGTGGGGGTTAGCAGTATGTTGAAACAAGATGAGTTTTTGTATGACTCCTTTGAAGAAAAAATGTTTGTGTGTTTTTCACGTTTTTGCATTTTGTCCTTCTATGAATTGTTCCTGCTGGTCCTGTGTGTCAGAAGCGACACAGTAAGTTGTATTTTACAGCTGATCTCCACTGACTGGTGATCTGCTGTCAAAAGCGAGGAAAGTAAAAGAAAGTAATTTTGGTGTAATTTCGATTTTAAGCCTGACAAATTAAGCAGGCCAGAATATTGGGTTTTGGGCTGCAGGTTCACAGTGCATAAAGTGCATGCAATGGTGTTGTGTGTCACCACTTATTTACATGTGCTATTTTAATTTGTCTAAGCTTTTTGTGCTTGGTATACAGCACGTATATCTGATGGCTTGACATGTGTGTTTTTTTAAATTTTATGTATGTTTTTGTTTTATGTTGTTGCTTCTGATACTATTACAAGTTTTCCTGTGTTGTGAGGGGATGTCATGACGATGTACATCTTTGAGCAACAGTTGGTTGAACTTGCTCTGATACTAAATTCCACAGATATGATATTTTCATACTGTGAACAAGACAGTAAACACTTCACAAGTGCATCATGTCTATTTGGCTATAATGGTATTAAAGAAAAATAAAAGAAATATACAGGATCAAAGTGTGTCACCTGCAGTTAGTCACGTTACTGCCCCTTCCCTCAAGGAACAGGCAGCCCTAGATTTACGTTTCCTTGATTGGACCTAAGGATGAAATTATAGATCTGTGACTCTTGGACAAGGTGACTTAATTTCTATATTGCATTAGTTAATCATGTTCTGCTTCCTAAGTACCAGGTTTCATTTTCCTTGAAGAAGGAACTGGAACATTAGCTGAGATTACCATATATGGTGTAGCGGCCAGCGGTAGAGTTAACATTTGTGAACTATTTTGATTTTTGTGTATCACCCATACTCTTGGTATTATGTCACAAACTTGGCTATCACCTAAGTAATTTCGTGTCCTTCCTATAGATTTTTCATTTGCCCCTTCTCCCCTTGACTGATGTTTGATTGTGCCTAGTCATTATGGATTTTAGCTGTGTCCTACTCCCATTTCCCTTTTCCGTATTCCTTTCACCAGTCAGCCCATTTATTATAATTGGTGTATTGTTCAGGTTCACACTTCCAGACTGCAGTGATGTACCAGGGACCCCCATATTATGCATAATTCCCTTTTGTATGACCGGACTGGTTTTCAAGAGTTTTCTTTAGGCCTACTTCGATGTTTTCCAGTCTGACTGTCAGGGTAGTGATAGACTGGTTAACTGACTTAATATTATAGTAAGACAAGTTTTCCATCTCAATAGGAGATACCTTATGTTTATTTTTTTGAATATGACAAATTCAATGCCTATTCTAATTTGGTTTTCAGCTTCTCTTTTTTTTCTGCTGCTTTAATTTTTGATACCCCAGATGTGTTTTAATAATGGAAATACCAGGACTCTCTAGTTCTTATCTTTTTGTTTCCACATTTTGATCATTAGCCTTTGTATTGCATAGTACACCTGATTCACAATTATTAAAAGGGAGGTATCTACATGTCCCTGATAATCTGTATTATGTGATTTCGCTTTTGATGAGTTCTAGATAGGGAATTTAGGAACACTTAGACTTAATCATTGAGGAAAAATGTTTACCCCATTAGACGATGTCACCATGTATGAGGACATCCATTCATATAGAATTCTCATGTAGTTATCTACCCTTAGATGGTAGAGGATATGCTCTCATATGGAAACCCAATTGAGGAGGCTAGAGTCACTGTTTGGCTACTGCCTTTGTCTTTGTATTCTATGAGAATGACAGTGTATTCTAGATCACAATAGTACCATGGCGTATGGCCACTCCTTTGAAGATTGCAGGCAACCTGCTTGCAGTCCCCTTGTTAAATACATTGAACTGTTTTTGTACTAAATTGAAGGAAACTAACAACTGTGTCACATTTCCTACATCACTAGGTTCTGCGGGATCTTCCAGAGTCAAAGGAAGAATGATACCCTGCAGAACGGTGATCAAGACGAATCCTAACTCCTATCAATGATAGCTACAGATGAGAGGCAGACACAGTTCCAGCACCCAGAAAGTAGCAAGGCGCCAGCACGCCATCAATGGTATCTTCAAAGCATTGTGCTTGCTTCATCAGAAGGCGTTGAACATCAGAGAAAAAGGAGGATCTGGTTTTGCCACAGAACCAGAGTTTCAGTGCAAAAGAGCAAAAGCTACCTGTCATGTGCTGGTAACCGCTGCCAGTGTGCAGTCCCTTGAGCCCTTTGGCCTGAGTTTTGGCCACACACTTCCCCTTTTTCCTTTGCTCCAATGGAAGGGCAGTGCACCGGAGGATCCAAGATTGACAAAAGGCACTACATTATGGTGCCCATGAAAGAGCAGCCTGAGCGTCCTCTGACACTGAATAATGAGTGTTGGAGCCTGAGAATGTAGACCCGGGTCTGCATGAGATGATCTGTGCCCATGACCAATGAAGAGCATATTATTTGTAGTTTCTGCCACAGAGGAGATACACTGGTGCACTGCCTTGAGACATTGAGACTTTCGAGTGAGCTGTGAGTGTTTGCCAGGAGTGCACTCCAACTAAGCAGTACTATTTTCATGAAGAGGCCTGAATCGAGAGGCCCAATGCGGAAGAAGACAATGGAAGCAGATTTGATGGATGATAGAAGCCTGCCAGAGAGGCTTTGAATGGACTTTGGGCACAGTTGCACAAGCGATTCCAGTGCAATTGTATAAAGTAAATGTTAATTAAGTTCTCATTTGACTAAATTGCCATGGAAGAGGAAGTGGCTCCGCCTCTAGCATCGAAAAATGGTCCACCAGAAGTGAGTCTTTGTGCTACTATGTGTGTTCAGAGACCTGTCCCGAGAGAAGTAGAGAATAATAAGATGATGTTACAGCAACACCTTGACGATCTAATGAATATCGATATAGACCTAGATTCCGGTTAACATGAGTCTTAGGTTATTGCCTACGTAATGGCAAAAGGAGGGTCTGAGGTTCTGTAATTCTCGAGACTGACTCCATTTTATATTGTGCCACCATTTTGTGTTGCTCTCACGTAGGCCTGTGAAGGTAGCCTGGCGAATAAAGTGGCCTGGCCTTCTTAGTCCATGTATACATTAACTATGGTTTCTTTTTGACTCTGAAATGAACTGTAAGAAACAGATCTCTTCACCTGAAACTGACCTCGCAAAGCCAATTTCCCTGCTCGATCTTTGTCTGAGATTGCCATTCAATGCTCAGGACATCGTTAACTTTTAGTTTCCTTGCACATGCCTTATCTTGTTCATCATCTGTTACTGTTTATTTTTATGTTTCTTCATTACATGGGTTATGCTTTCAATTATAGGTTTCTCCTGCTTTTGGTGGTT
This sequence comes from Lissotriton vulgaris, assembly GCF_964263255.1. Classification (NCBI taxonomy): domain Eukaryota; kingdom Metazoa; phylum Chordata; class Amphibia; order Caudata; family Salamandridae; genus Lissotriton; species Lissotriton vulgaris. Next base: position 65,787,810 of record NC_141686.1, on the reverse strand, counting down.
GAATTTGGGACATTCTTAATGATTAACTTTTGGTTTGGGATACTGTACATGTAATCATGTCATGCCCTGCAGTGCCATCTAAATCAGATTAACCTTTGTGAACTATGTAATTATAATGTTTTTCCGATATCCTGCTAAAACCCCAAAGGCTACTCACCTGCTGACCCTCCAGATTTTCCATTTGTTTAGGAATGTAATTGGTACAGCTCCCTTACATGCCTGGGGCAGGATAAAGAGTATACAACACGTCAAGTAAGACCATTCTAACAGACTGCCTCATTCAGTTGCTAAGGCTTTTGTGTGACATAGTCTCACTCATTTGAGGTTAATAAAAATTTACTTTTATATTCCAACTTCTGTGTCAAGTTCTCCTTTGTGAGTTTAAAAGGACTTAGTATCAGTGGAACCCCTGAGAAGTGGATTTTTGATTTCTACACGGAGGGTCCTCATAACCTGACCTATCTAGAATGCTTTTGGCCATAAACTCAGACAACAATGACAAATGTATACAAAGCACAACCTTTTAGGTTTTGTGGGAAATTCACCAGTTATAGTTCACAGAGCTAACTATAACTTGTACCCCCACCACGCACTGCTTATGACAGCACATATTACATCACTCATGACATGTTCAATGACAGCACTGATGATGTCACTGATGACACCTCTAATGCAAATGACATCATTGATGGTATCACTGATTGTATCACTGATGACATCATCCAGTGAGTGTGACAGTTTGCTATGAGCTTATGACTCTGAACGCTATTTAGTGAGATTTATCTTGAGCAATTTTTAATAGCATCTGCACTGCTTCGCAATGTAAGCTTTTACAACATGCTTGGCCTCCTGAAGGAGTCTGCTTGTGGGGATGGTGTGGGCTTTTTATGTAGTGGTGTCCACAGGAGAAAGGTTGTGCGTATTAGGGGCTTCTCCATCTTACAGGGTGTGAGACTCTGGAGGTAGTGTACTCTCAATGAAAAACTGTGCACAGGGTGATTGTTGTGCACAGTAGGAGCTTAGTGACCTAATGGGGCTTGTGTTTTAAGGGAGTGTCCTCCCCATCAAGAGTTGTGCGCATGGGGTTTGCTGTGAATAGAGGGTGTAATGGAGCTTTGGTGTCTGAAAGTAGTGGACTCCCAGTGAAAACTGGTGCAATGGGCAAAGGCTGTGCATACTACAGCATTGGCCACCTAATGGAACTAGTGCATCTAGAGAGTGTGGGCTACATTTTATATATATATATATATATAATATATATATATATATGTATATATATATATATATATATATATATATATATATATATATATATATAATATATATATATATATATCTACATGTAAAGATTTATGTAATATGTGCGGTCATAAGCAGTGCATGGTGCATGGCAGGGGAATTTCAGTGTTCTTTTATTTAAAATGCTATGTTTTAGCTGACATTTTCATCTATGACATCACTTCAACCTTTGGGTTTTTAAGTGAATGTCTAGGGTTTCTTTTACGTAAGGTAAGGTATTACTAACATACCTAATTGTATGAACAAAGCCATTGGCTACATAAAGAAGCTTGAGGGTGTGAAGGGAGTTACCTCTTTAAAAAAACGGTACAGGGCAAAGGCTGTGCATAGTTACATTTGATGAGGGACTGGTCTCTGCATGAAGACATCTGTACAGGGCGAAGTATGCATAGTAGAGTTTGATGAGAGACTTGTCTCTTTGTGAAGAGCACTCTACAGGGTGAAGGCTGTGCGTTGTAGGGTTCGGTGAGGGAGTGACCTCTCCGTGAGGAATTCTTTTCAGGGAAAAGGCTGTGCGTTTTAGGGTTTGTGACAGACTAGGGCGGCTATCCGCAATTTCCTCTGTACAAGGCACAGGCTGTGCAAAGTAGCATTTGGTGGGGGGTCTTTGTGTGTAGTAGGGCTTTTTGAGGGAGTGTTCTCTCTGTGAAGACCTCTGTACAGAGCAAAGGCTGTGTGTAGTAGGGTTTGATGAAGGACAGATCCCTCCACTGAGACATTTCTACAGTATGATGGTTGTGAGTATGGTTTGGTGGGGGATGGCTCTCCTAAAAAACCTCTGTACAGAGCAAACACTGTGTGTAGTAGGGTTAGATGAGGGAGAGGCCTCTGTGAAGATCTCTGTACAGGGCAAAGACAGTATGTAGTAGGGTTTGCTGAGAGACTGGTCTCTCCATGAAAAGTTCTCTACAGGGTAATGTTTGTGCGTAGTAGGGTCTGATGATGGACAAACCTCTCCGTGAAAACCTTTAACCCCTTCGCTGCGGCGGCTATTCCGCCGCAGCGCTAAGGGGGTGGGGCACCCGCGCAGCGGCTCCATACTAGTGACGGAACCGCTCCGTCACGGCTCGCGGGCGAGCTGTGCTTGTGACGGAACGGTTCCGTCACAAACCCGCCTTCCCATCAAAGCGTCAGCGCAGGCGCGAAATCAGCACCGCGCAGGCGCGGCGAGCGGGCCGTGACGGAACCGTTCCGTCACAAGCACAGCTCACCCATGGCTTGTGACGGAGCGGCTCCGTCACAAGCATGGGAGGGGTTAAAGGTCAAGGTTGTGAGTAGTAGGGCTTAGTAAGGGAGGGGCCTCTTTGTGAAGACCTTTTTTCAGGGAAAAGTCTGTGCGCAATAGCATTTGGTGGGCTTGTTTTGTGTGTTCTAGGGTTTGGTATGGGACTGGCCTCTCTGTAAAGACCTCTCTAAAGGGGCAAAGGCTGTGTGTAGTAGGGTTTGGTAAGGGAGTGGCCTCTCTGTGAAGACCTCTGTACAGGGCAAAGGCTGTTCACAGTAGGATTTGGTGAGGGAATGGCCCCTCAGCAAACACCTCTAAACAGGGCCAAGCTGCACGCAGAGGCGTTTGTTCTAGGTATTTTTTTGTATGATTGTTTAGTCCCTCTTAGAACTCTCCTGTAACGACCGGATTCTCGAACCAGATGAGATCAGCTCCTGAGAGCCCCTCCAACCCAGTCGGAACGTAATCACCTCCCTCCTTGGAACGTATTTACAATAGGTATATGTATATGTATGTACATTTCGTACCTAAGGATGGGGAAAATAGCAATACACATGCATAGGTTTTCTACAATATCCCATTCATACCAGCTAGTCTTACGGCCACCTAGGCCCAGACTAATCTACCCTGGGGCAGTTCTGATTATGTACCATTACACACTGATCACCCTCAGTGCTCACTCGACACGCAATCCGGCGTGCCATACACGCTGATCACCCTCAGTGCTCACTCGACACGCAATCCGGCGCGCCATTTACACTGGGCTGCAGTCCCAGTGCTCTCTTTTTATCCGGTCCACAATCCGGCGGACCTAAACACCGGTCTCCCTCCCAGTGCTCACTCACTTACAACCCGATCCGCAATCCGGCGGATCTACACACCAGTCTCCTACCTGGTGTTCTCATTAACGCCGCTTACCAACGACGATCACTCTCCTATGAATACCTTTGGAAGAAATCTCTCATTGGCTACTCGGGATAATACTACAATAACATAAATTAGTACGGCTTTCCAAATTGGAGTATGTACCTTCTGCTCTTGGCATCAAATGGTCCCTCTCTCCCTCATTATTCAGTCACCTCTTACCTGACCGGGATTTACATCCGTTCATGAAAACAATGTCTGACTAGAAGACCAGGTTACCATGATTGAACAAGAATACAAGGCACATGTTGGTTCACTAAGAACTGGGGTATTTTATTACAATGATTATAAACACAGTACTATACTATGACATATATCCTGCAAAGAAAAGTGAAAGGTTAGAATGTGCACACTATGGGAAAAAGGTCGACGTCACTTTAGTAATGTGGAGTCTGGGTTCAGCAGTCATCTAGGTTCCCTTCTCTCTGTGCCTTGGCTCGTCTCGGAATCACACCTCAGCAGTCACGAGTACACGTCTGCACCGCTATGCTCTGTCTCCTCTGCTTCCCTCCAAGTCACTGGAACCTTCCTCTTTATTAGCTGCTGTCTCTCTCCGTCTCTGATCGCTCTGCGCTACTTCTCCTTCTCCTTCAATCTTTCTCAGAGAGTATCAGTTTCATGATCTTTCTCAGACTTCAAGATGGCGACTGTCTGCCTGGAAATAATTAATGGCATTGATGCTAACGGCTAGCTGCCGCCTACAGACTGACTGACTCACTGCCTAACACTTTCGCTAATATGGAAGCTTGTCCTTTCATGGAAAGTTACGGCCAGTAACCTGCCGCCCACCAAATTCTTGTACCTCCCCGTACCAAGGACACGTTCCCAGCCGGCCGGCCTGATGTTGTGTCTTCGGAGCGGAGAAAAATACAGTCTTTCGATAAGGGCCAGCCTGAGCCGGTTCTCTCCAAGCGAACAACACTTCGAAACTAAAACATTACACTTGACCTAGAAGCCTCTCAAGCTGCCGGGGCAGAAAGCAAGATGGAGTCTCTCCCGTTTGAGGCCTACAAGGCCCGAAATAAGCATAACTCCATAGAAGGTATACTAACACTCTTGCAAAAAGACGGATTATCACTAATACTAATGAATCTATCCCCTAACTTAAGTTTATAAGCCCTGATCTAAGGAAAAGGGTACGAAAAATGCACTACTGTGCCTTGTGAGTAGGCCCTGTTTATAATTCTAATCCCTGCACTAGGAGGGTAATAGGCTGGAGTCACCTTCAATCATTCTCCTTCCAAGGAGGGCCGAAAAAGTCGGTCAGAACATCTCCACAAGGGCTATGGGTTCAGACAATCCCTACCATATCCCCTCATGTACTTTATTTTTCAGGACTCAGGGACTCAAGTACCCATGTCCTGTAATGGAGTTCACAAACTTTTTCACCATTGAAGCAAGCCAGTCACATCAAATTCAGGACCACCCAGTCAGATCCCTTTTTTGCCCGTGCGGGCCTGAGGGAGTCCCGCAGGAAAAGATATCTATACATTTTTAACCTTAATTTCTCACAAACGGCTGAACAGAATTGCACTAAATCACACAAAAACGTTTTCTTGATAAAGATCTAGCTTTCTGCCATATTCTCCTCAGCTGTTTTTTGCTGCATTGTTCTCGAGTTTTTCCTATGGAATTTGCATTGGGGCGAAAGTGTTTTGGGCCCCCCTTTCTCTCACCACCCGCTTGGCGGATCATACCAAAAGGTTCCAGACAGAGGCTGATGTTGATGAACTTGTGTTTTTTGGAAAGCTTTGTGAAGATTTGTTAAATGGCACCAAAATAATTAACAAAACAAAAAACTCTCTTCCTATGGAAGGTCTGACCTATCTATAACTACACAGTGGCCATTTGCTTTTCCATTTGTTACAACAGATAGGATAATGTGCCAATTATCATACAACCTTAGATTAATCAAGGCTGCAGAAATGTAACTGTTAAACAGCAATTGTTCCACAAGAAATATTTTCCCAACTGAGCATTAATCAAATCTATTCACAACTAATATTTCCAGTTTGTCTGGTGTGCAATGGGATTTGGATTGTGTTTTTATTGGCCAGAGCGCACTTATTGCAAAAGCTGCTACGTGTAGAGACCTTTATGATGTGAAGGTGTTTGAATGCGACTTCAACCCACATACAGATTAAAGTCAACATCACATTAAAGTTATAAGTATTAAATTGCTATTTTAGACACTGTTCTCAACCAAAATGTATTTGCTTAGCTCTAATATTTCATATTAATAACAAGGACAGTGTTTATTAGAAGTGCTTGGTTGGAGATGTTTTATTTTTTATTTTTTAGTCTGTCACTCGTTTAGTGAGAAAGAGGAAGGGCCTTGCCGAAACTCTGCTATTTTAAACTTTTGTGTCGCTAGTTCAAACCCTTTGATTATTTTGTTATTACAAACTTGTTTATTGTTTTGCCATTTCAAATATTATTGTCTTTATTTTATGTAGTTGACAATACAAATATTTTCCATAGGATTTCTATCAGGCGTCTCTAGGATAACAGCAGCAATGTGTTTTCATGCACTTAGTGTAAACTGTAGGATCTTTAAAGCCTTGTTTTTCTTGGGCCTAAATTTGAACCACCAAGTTCAACCTTTAATTAAATAAATTAAGTACTTTTAAGAAATGACATCATGTTTTGTTTCCTTTCTGCGTAATAAATTGTTTCATTCAATTTCCTGGCGAGGTTATAATGTATTAATGTAGTGTTACATCGGCACATTTGACAAATGGAAAAACATTAAATATTTTTTTTTTTTTAAATTATTTAAAATAAATCGAGACAATTCATGGGACCTCGAGCCCACAATCTATAATCTAATTAATCCTTTAACAGTACTTAAAAGCCACAGGCACCAATAAATTGTTTCCTCGCACTAATATTCCAGTGCCAAACATTATGGGTATAACTGAGTAAGCCAGTCAAAATACAAAAATCCATTGCAATGTCATCACATCAAGCAAAAATGGAAGACATTGTTGATTATGGAGATATTACCAGTACAACTGGGTGTTTAAAGTCTTGCAGAAATAGGCACATTTGACTGATCTGGCTCAGTCAAATATTGCAATTAAGCAACCCAAGAAAATGCACAAATATACACCCACTTTCCATATCCAGGCTTTCATTCCCATAGGCTAAAGTTTTTTCTGGAGCTGAAAAGTGTGTGTATCAGACTATGCAGTTGCAGAACACATTCTCACTGTATACAAAGAACACCTTTTACCAAGCAGGAAAGCCCTTCAGGCTTATTAAAGAGGTTTTGCGACCCTTTCTAATTCGCACAGAGAATGGGATATGATCGAGGCATGGAAAAGGGATTCGCCTCCTCTTTGTAAATCCCAAAGGCATGTATCAATTGTCATTGCAAAGCACTGAAGTGTTACCACCACTCTATTTGGGGTCGTAATTGATTCGCAAAAGCAGCAGCGGCCGGTGCAGTTAAGGGCAGTGGGCAGGGTTGGGAGCTGCAGGTTAGAGGAGATGTCAACAAACAACGGAAAAGGAGTTATTTATTTAATTAACTAGCTTACCCGTTGCTGCGATCTCAGAAGAAAGGAAATTTAAGGAAACTTGTTATGATAACATTCAATTTACATTGTGTCATTTTTATTGAAACTTATATATTTTAATATGGAAAACATTTTAAAGTGTTGTTTTAATTCTGTTATTTATTCGAGTGCTTGTGGATACACAGTATTTTTTGTTTTTCAGTCTGGTGTGTACACGAATAAATAAGGTTTTCCAATGATTGAGCTGGCCACATACAGTTGTCCATGTGAGAAGCATGGATTCTCCAAATCTAGTCCACACCCTTGCAGCGATTGTCCTTGTGCTTTGTTGATGGTCATTGCAAAAGCGAGTCGCACCGGAACCTGTAAACGTTTGAAGAACCGTGGTTTAACCCAGCGGCGTCAGGGGCACGCCTAAGATCTTTGAGTTCACCTGTCTTGGTATACAGAGACACAGAATACTTCTGGATGGCATCAGAGACTATGGGGCATTTGTATCATTGAAATTCGCATTCGCAAAGGCCGAAATTCGCCGAATTTCGGCCTTTGCGAATGCGAATTCTCAATATGGTATGTATGAAGCAAATGTGGTTCAAAATAAGGAATCGCACAATTTGCGATTCCTTATTTTGCGATTGCATGTAAGGAATCGCACAATGTGCGATTCCTTAAATGCAATGTATCATGCAAAAAAATATTGCTAATTGTCCCTAAGGAATCGCAAATTACCACCAACTTCAAGTTGGTGGTAAGTTGCGAGTTCCTTTCAAAAAGCAATTGTTTTAAAAACAAAAGGTGCCATGTGACGCTCATACATGCCCTCAGGGCATGTATGTGCGCCATATGCGCACACATGTCATTTTCAGGTGTGCAGCGGGGTGTCCTTTGGACACCCCTGCACCCTTGCGAATATTCTCAATTTGCGATTAGCAAATTGCTAATCGCAAATTTCCCCTTAATTCCTATGGGCCTCCTGGCCCATAGAAATGAATGGGAAATTATTCCTTAATTGCGATTAGCAATTTGCTAATCGCAATTTTCCCCTTCATTCCTATGGGCCTCCTAGCCCATAGAAATGAATGGGAAATTATTCCTTAATTGCGATTAGCAATTTGCTAATCGCAATTAAGGAATCTTAAGAAATCACTAAAAAGAAGCTGATTTCTACATACATACCATTTTGAGATTCTCAATTAGCGATTAGCAAAAAATCGCTATTTGAGAATCGCAAAATGCTATTTTGATACATATCGCCCCAAGTTTATTAGCTGCAGCTAGTAACAGTGATCCTAGAAATACATCACGGTGTAAATTCTCAGGAGACTGCTCATTTTACTAAGGCAAGACGTCTCCTTTAATACCCAATATTCAAATTATAAATGTACACCCACTGCACAAAATTCTAGCCAATAAGGTACATTTTCAAACAAAGTATCACGTAACAAAAACTCAATTTACAGTATCCCAACCCAAAAGTTAATTATTAGGAATGTCCCAAATTCAGTCTCCACAAGCCGGACAAACCATTAATTGAAAGCATAACCCATGTAATGAAGAAACATAAAAAAGAAACAGTAAAAGATGCTGAACAAGATAAGGCATGTGCAAGGAAACTAAAAGTTAACGATGTCCTGAACATTGATTGGCAATCTCTGACAAAGATCGATCAGGGAAATTGGCTTTGCGAAGTCAGTTTCAGGTGAAGAGGTCCGTTTCTTACAGTTCATTTCAGAGTCAAAAAGAAACCTAGTTAATGTATACATGAACTAAGAAGGCCAGGCCACTTTGTTCGCCAGGCTACCTTCACAGGCCTACGTGAGGGCAACATAAAATGGTGGCACAGAACAAAATGGAGTCAGACTCGAAAATTACAAAACCTCACGTTCATTATTGGAAAGATTATGAGGGCCCTGAGGGGCCGGGGGGCCGCTATTTAACACATTTTTCTTTTTCTTTTTTTTTGCAAGAAACCTTCGCGGGAGTGTACTCAGCAACTTCCCAAAGTTTCATGGCGATCGGATGAATGGTGTAGTAATGCATAAAGGACAAACAGACATACTTTCATTTTTATATATATAGATTTGCCCTATTCCATCGTCTGTAGACATCCCCCCCACAGTGCCCCGCCGCACCACGCTTACCTGCACTGGCCGCTGCTGCACAAAAGGTAAGGTGTCTTTGTGAGGGGGCCGCTTCTTGACCCCTTCTCTGCATACTCTCCCTGATATGTTACTAAGCAGGAAATATTTTTTCCTGAAAGCTGCTTCTATGTTTTTTAATAGGCTTGTTAAAAAAATGTGTCCTGTTTGGGGAAGCAAATGCAGGGATAGCAGTTTGCTCTCCTTTGCAAGTCACCATTCCTGCATTTGCAGGGGTTAGCAGTGCGACCTGCCTAATTAATATTTATTAGGTAGGTAATTTTGAGGTCTTCTCAATAGACAATTTGTAATGTGGACTATTAGCACATAGGTTGCATCGTAAATTACATCCCTGTTTGCAAACCAGTCTAGGTGCCATTTCCAAATTTCTGGTTTGTGGACAGGGACAATAAATATCTGTTATTCAGCACCAAGATACCCTTGGATGAACGTGTGTTTCCCAAATACACATGTTATGTTATGTTAGGGATAGGTAGTTTGATACTTACATGTGAATAATTGACATATCAAAAAGGCAAATTTTGCAAACCTACCTATGGAAAAGAAACACCCACAAAATGATTCATTGCAAAAGTAAAACATGTCAGACACATATGCGCAGGAAATGCAATATAAATGGTTATGTAAAAAAATCACAGATAAGAAAATGCACACATTAAGGGAGCATTTACTCTCCTAAATGGATAGACGTGCAGCATCATGCTCATTGCCGGCCAGTCAAAGGCACATACGCATCTTACGCATGCATCTGGTGACCCTATTGTATCATAGATGGTAGCATCATCAAACCCCTATGCCCCAAAAGTCCAGACAAGGGTGGAGGCTATGAACTATACAGATGATTGGAGTCTGCAAGACGGAATGGAATGGAGGATAGCACATAGGGAAAGAAGTCTGTTGTAGGGGACAACACTCTATGACTACATCAAACGGGAATGTTGATGAAGGTTTTGCTTTACGAATGATGGATCCCATGCAAATGAGTCTCTCTGGAAAGCCACTAGAGGCTTAGAACCCTGTTTCCTTTATGTTACCGTCTCTGCCTTTATGATCTCTGAAACCAGTGGAAGTAGCGCCAGTTGTAGATGCACCAAAGGGAGAGGCAGGGGTAGATGCACCACTGAGGCCGCCATCTGAGTGCTGAAACAGTATTCATGCACCCACCTCAAGAAATATCCCAGAGACAAATTATTACTATCAAGGCAGAAATCCAGATGAAGTTCTTCCTCATGCTACACAATGTGAAGGTGAACAGATGGATACTGATCTAGAAACCTACCAAAAAACCCATAATATAGGTAGACTGTCTCTACAACCGCTTGTGTTGACTCATAAAAACCTCTACAGGAGCCAGCAGAGACAGCCGAGGAGGATGGGTGAGAGCAGAGGCGGCTTGCACTAGCTCAGGGTCTGCATCACAGAAACATACACAGTGAAGGACCCCCAGAGGAAACAGAGAGGCTTGACAAATGCACAGTGAACGCTGGGAACCATCTGGTGAATGATGTCTCCAGAATCTCAACAGAAGTTGGGTAGAAGCTAGTGCCAGGGGCAAAGGACTACTCAAATCAACAGGAGCAGGCACTGTGTAAGGCGTAAGACACCAAGAGGTTGTTCAAGCAGTTGACCAGTCCATAGTGTGCAAGCCTCGTGCTCCTGCAGTCTCAGAGGGGTGTGGAGAAACCCTCACAAACACTTCCCAGTGTTTGTACTCTCACTAACAATATGGTTCACTAGGGTGGTGCCTGAAATGAAAGGACAAGCCTACACCTGCCTCTACCGCCATGGCCTTTCCACAACATGCTGCTGAGGCATAGAAATATGCAGCCTGTCACAGCCCCAGGCTGGCCCTGCTGTACCTCCATACTCTAACCTGTACTTTCTCACTCACCACTAGAGTACTGTTGAGTCAACTACATCACTATATTTTATAATTTCAATCTCTATGGTGTAATGCCTTCAGCAGTGCTGCTTATTCCTTAGGTGCTCCGCCCCTGTTGTTTGGTGTCCAGCCTTAGGATGTGCTATTATAGTGTAACTGAACCCCCTCCAGGCATCAAGTCATCCCGCTCCCTTCACTGTTACCACCAACTGCGTGCTTTTACCTTAAAATCACCACTGACAACTTTCTTTGGTGCCTGAAAAGGTCGCAGTTTTTTAATCACATAACATTTTTTACATAACATTTTATCCATATCAAACGTTCATGGTCATCATGTCACTTAATGAAGGTCAGTTAGTCCTAACCAAACTTTGTTATAAAGGGAAATTGCCTAGTTAAAATGACGTAGAGAGGACCCAAACCTAGTCGTGAGGTGTCTAATGGTAGGGGTTCTACTCTCCAATGATCAACATGTTTCACGTCTCATTAGTCAAGGGTGGTTGGACTAATTGACCTATTTTAATTTCCAACCCCTCCTACTACACATACTTGGCCTCTCACCCCCACTGCACCCACTGGCAGGAACAAAAGATCCCCGATAAAGAGCACCGGTTTCGGGTGCCCAACAGGTATTGCAGCGCCGACCTGACGAGGGGCAGGCTCAAATGATGAAGCATGACACCCAGCTTGCTGGGTGTGTGAGAGCCCTAGTTCCAAGAAGGAGAACTCCCTCTTCTTTATACACACATTAGTGGTTCCTCATTGACCCTACTACCGTTTCTTGCTCAGTACCCTTAGATCCCACTCAACCAGAGGAACTTTGTACCTTCGTTTGTAATATAAGTCTCATATAGACATTATGGCGCTGGTCCTCAAAGAAGTAATATAGGGCCAGATGTAGGAACCCTAATACAGGTCGGTAATGGCCGAAATTACCAAATTTCGGCCGTTACTGACCGGTATTAGGCATTTGGGATGTAGGTGGCTACATTTCAGATTCGGTAATTTACCGAATCGGTATTTAAGAATTCGGTAAATTACCGAATTCTTAAATACCGATTCGGTAAATTACCGAATCTGAAATGTAGGAAGCACTCAAGTGAGTGCTTTTCACCTGTAAGGATTCGTTATTTGCCACCAACTACAAGTTGGTGGTAAATTCCGAAAACCCTAAAAAAAAAAATTTTTTGCATTTAACCGCATCGCTGCTGCAGTGATTTTTGCGCTGTGCGGCATTTTTAAAAATACCGCGTTACATGACGAGCTCAGCTCGTCATCAGCACACGCCACCCGTGGCTGATGACGAGCTGAGCTCGTCATCAGCAGCGAAGGGGTTAATAACAGTGCCATGTGGCAGACATACATGCCCTTAGGGCATGTATGTGTGCCACATGCGCACCCATGCACAATTCAGGGGTGCAACAGGGTGTCAAAGTGACACCCTGCCACCCTTGAATGTTTCCCCCCTTTTCCCGAAGGCCTACAGGCCCCTAGGAATGAAAGGGAATTACCGAATCAGTATTTACCGATTTGGTAAATACCAAATCGTACCGATTCGGTAATACTTACTGAGTAATTACCTTCATAGCATTTACCGAATCTAAAATACCAATCGGTAAAATTCGGTATTTTATAATCGGTAAATGTATTTTACCTAAATCTAGCCTATAGTCTTTCGGGCTTGTACGCTGGACCTCATAAAACTATCCCTGAGTCCCTCTTTTTGTCCTATACATAAGACTTATAGAATTCTACGGGGAGACCTTCCAGCCCCGAAGTCTTCCCATTTTTCAATTGCATGATTGCCTCCCTGATTTTGTCTATTTTAAACGGTAAACCAAGAAATTCCCTTTGTGTATCACTTAACCACCCAAGTGCGACATCCCCCATGAAGTCATCTAGATCTACTGTTCCATGCCGCTGTGAGGTGTACAGTGTTTTGTAATGTGCAGTGAACACTTCAAGGATATCAAGCGTGTCCCGATGCATTACCTTCCCGGGTCCCTCTATCTCTAGTATATGGGTCGCAAATCATGGGCAGCTTGTCACTTTCGCTAGCAACTTTCCTGGCCTCTCCCCTTTGCCATATTTGCGGGCCACCCAATATTGCCCTTTAAATGTCCGTTCACGTGTCGAGGCCTCTTCATATTCTGCTAGTTTTTCCCGAAACTCTTTCTGTGTCCGACCTGATTCTCCTCCCTCAATCTTCCTCTCCAAAGCTTTCAATTTCCGATCTAAGTTCTGAAGTGTTCTCTGTATGTCTCTAAGTACACCAAAGCTCTTAGATATACATTACCCCCTAATTGTGACCTTAAATTCTTCCCATACGACTTCCACGCTATCTACTGAGCCCTTGTTTCTAATAAAAAAGATTTTTATTTCCTCCCCAGTTCAGATTGAAATACCGTATCTAACAGTGCATGTGGCTGCAGTCTCCAGTAAGGTCTATGCCTATTGTATCTGGGTAATGCTAACGTCAATTTCATGGGGCAATGATCCAAGAAGGTCCTGGCGGGATGAACCAACCTACGGATGGCGGTACCCACCCCCCCTTGACAGCAAGCAATAATCAATGCGAGCCCAGGCCCCCGTGTGTGTCGTGAAATGAGTGCCTTCGTTCATCTGTGGGTAACGCCAGCTATCTATGAGACCTTCTTCTTCTACGATGCCCTGCATCACCCCTTGGGAATTATTGTAATGGTGCATCGCCGGGTTAGATCTATCTTGGGACGGGTTCAGGGCCACATTAAAATCACCTCCCCAGATCAAGTGGGTGGAACCTATGTTGAGTATTTTCCCCCATATTGTAGTGAAGAATTCCGTGGTATCAACATTAGGGCCATAGCAGTTGGCTAAAGTGACCATCTCTTTACCAAGTCTAGCCCATGCTATAACATATTGCCCATGAGGGTCTGTTATTGTGCCTTCTAGCTCAAACAGTGTTTGTTTTTTTATCAATATGGTTGTGCCTCGGGAGTAAGAGAAATAGGAAGCAAATAGTCTGACAGATGCCCATTTGCTGGCAAACGTGTTTGGAGAATTTGGATTGAAGTGTGTTTCTTGTAGCATTGCTACCTGTATCTGTTGTCTATCCAAATACGCCACAAATTGTCTACTTTTCCTCGGAACTCCCAAGCCCCTGACGTTCCATGACAATACCCTCAGCAAACTGTCATCAGCTGTAGCCATCATGCCAGCCCATTTGTGCATGTGAAAGCAATGCGCCAATGTTGCTCCAATGTAGTATTGTGAACCCCCTATACCTAGGTGTACTGTAATTGCTGATGACATCAAAACATTCAATCCCCCCTCCTCCTCCCTCCTCCCACTGAAGCATCCCAATCATGCCAGTATCATTCGCCCCACCCACTACCCCATCTTCCAACCTCTTAACTGTCCCAATACATATCAACATCTGTTACCAGCCGATACTGAGAATAAGTTCACTACCAAAAACAACAATTATATGAAAAGAAAAGCAGTGGGGTGCACCCATAGGGGATATTCTGCAGGGTGGCCCACGTGTACCTCTCACCTCTCCGGGTGGTTGGTATCCTTGACCCAGTCCCTGAGTAAGCTCCGAGAGTGTCCGGTTGCTTAGCTAGTATCCGTCCTGAATTTGGACAGTGTTGGTTCAGTCATGTTATGTCCCTGGGACAATGAGAGCCTGTTTGTTAATCTTCTGTGACATCAAAGCGGTGCTTCATACACATGGAGCACAGAGGAAGTACCTGTAGTATGTTATCTGTTCCCGCAAGGACTTATTCCACATTTGATGTCTGTGCCCCTGAGGAGTCTTCCAGTACGTGAGATACTTTTTTCTGCTTCTTGAGCTTCTTGAGGAAATCTTCCGCTTGCTGAGGTGAAGTGCAGATCGTGTTCGCCCCCTGATGTGTGATACGAAGTCGAGCTGGGTAGAGGAGGGCATAGGGTATCTGCGCTTGTCTCAGGTTTTGTTTGACAGAAAGGAATTTCCGTCTTTCGTCTTGGACGAGCATCGTGAAGTCCGGATCCATGGTAAAGGGCACTCCATCATAAGTCAGTTCTTTTTTCTCTCTGGCCGCTCTCAAAGCTGTGTCCCTGTCCCTATAATTTAAGAGGCGCGCAATGATAGGTCGAGGTGTCCTCCCAGGGGGTGGTCTGGGGCCAAGTGAACGATGGGCCCACTCCACGATGAAGTGTGGGGACAGGGATTCCGCTCCCAACGCCTCCCTGAGAAGCTTTTCTACATACTCTTCCATCTTGCCTGTGTTCATACTCTCCGGTATTCCCAAAATGCGAATATTATTTCGTCTGCTGCGTGCTTCTATGTCCTTGTTCTTGGTGGCTATGATTTTTAGCAGCTTATCCATTTGCGTAACTTTTTTCTGCATGTGAGCCGTCGCGTCTTCCCCGTCAGATATTCGTTGCTCAGTATCTTTTATAGGTGTGTCATGCCCTTTGAGTTTGCGAGCTATCGCATCCATACATGTCGTCAATGTGTCCATTTTGTCGGCGATAGTCGCGAATCCCTGGCGCACCTCCAAAAGTATGGACTTCAGACTGTCACCTGGTTCCACTAGGGGAGCTTGCTGTACACCTTCTGCCTCGTTGTCCCTGTCTGCTACCTGCTGTCCGGTGCCTTTCTTAGCCTCAAACGTGAGCTGCGGCTGGCGCGCATCCGGTTTCCCCATGATGGCGTCCTCAGCTGTCAGTGGGCCTATTACTTGTCTTGAGGATAGTGTACGTGGTTCCTTTGTGTCTCTCTTCTTTCAGTTGCAGCGTGTGAGCTTGCAACGGTTGCCCGATGCTAATTGGGACTGCTTAGCGTGGCCTGGTAGTCATTTACTGTGTAGCCCGATGATATTTCCAGTCGCCAACCACCTGTCTCCTCCTATCAGTATCCATAGGCTGTGGCGTGTCCTCTGATGCGCTTGTTATGGGTATCTGCAATCAGTAAGGCGGTATCAAGCGCAGATTAGCCCCCCACTGTGGTAGTGTCCCTAGTATTGTCTCTGCTCATGCTCATTATTGCGCCCCACAGCTGTCAGGCTATATGTCGCTGTTATGGCTCACCGCACGTTCACACGCTTATGTACCTTATGGCACCCTTGCTTTATTGAAGTATTGACGGTCAGGTTCCCCTTCACGTTTTCTTGTCTCCTGGTTAAGTGCAAGCGTGCCCTCCTCAGACACCCGTCTCCTCGGTTCATCCGCCGCTCGCTGTTGGGGCCCCTATATACCACCCGGAGAGATGCGCCCCTCTGTTCTGAAATGCGCTGCTGGGGGTGAGATAATTCGCTTGTGCTGCGTGTCGCGTCTGTTAGTGCTGTGTAGTGCCGCTGTAATGGTGCCGCTTATGGGCGAACAGTGGAGTTCTCGTTACATCACCGATGTGCCCTCGTCTGCTTCCACTATCATCTGAGGCTGCCTGCCCTTCGCTATCAGGATTGATCAGGCGCGGCCGGGGCCCAGGCAGACAGGTACCGCAATGATTATAAGGCTCATCAATGTACCAGCCCGCCATCTTAACCCGTCGGCCCAGTGCCCGCGTGTGCGCCCCGGACCTTGCGTGCGTATCTCTCCCACCTCACAGTTCCAGGGAAGTCAGAGGCGCGTCCTGGTCACAGCTTCACCTCACGTTTTTCTGCCGATAATCTCCGCTTCTTCTAAACATGTTCCGCTGCATGTACCCGCTTGTTCCCGGGTTCATCAAAGCATTTGGACGCAGGATGATTAACGGATTTCAGCCGGACTGCGGGAGCCTCACACAATGTCGGCCATCCGCACTTGCGCCACCTAGCGCCCCCCAGAAAAAGCAGTACTTTGCTATGCCACCTTAGGCTTGTGGCGACTGACTTTCAGAGAAGAAAGGGCTGGTGTTCATCATGAACTGCTGGCGCTGAGGGGCGTGGCTAGGGCGCCGATGTAGGTGGACGCGGGACTCCGGAGCTCCTCCGTGCCCGCCTCGCACCACCACACATCCTGCACCCCGACTCACTCCTTGACCCCCCAACAGTGCCCAGGTGGACACCAGGGGCACGCAGGGAGATTTTGGAGGACCGGGGGCCCCTGTAACTGCCCCCGCCGGACTTCTATCGGTGAGCGCGGCACACGGGGACGGGAAAGCCCAAAATGGCGGCCGCCGTCCTGATGAGACGCGCCTGGTGACGGAGCCCGAGAGAAGGGGAGAAGCCCCCTGGAGCTGAGGTGGCGGGCCACTGGTGAGAAGAGACCCTCCGGGAGCGGGCAGCGGTGAGGGGCAGAGGCTGCCACCCTCGCGGGCGGATTTGGGGGACCGGGGAAAATCGGCCTGCCTGACCCCAAAATGGCGCCGACAGAGACCCGGCGATCGCCTTAGCGGCCGGCTGGAGATCCGCTGGACCCGCGTGGGGCACTGAGACAGCGTGGGGCACCTGACCTGCCCCCCTGGTGGTGATCTGAGGGGAGAGCCTGCACCACGGGGGATCTGGGGACACACGAGTGCGGCAGGCGGCGAGAAGAGCGGGGGACGAGGTACTGGCTACCTTCCCCCACGCGCCTTTGACTTTGAAGGCGGGAAGAGGCACCTATCTGGCCTTGACGGTCGTTTGCTGGGCCGCGGTGGCCGCGTGGGGTGCTGGACCTGCGGAGAGCACCTCTCCTGCCCTCCTGGCGGTGGCAGTGCCAGGGAGCCTGCGCCACAGGTGATCGGTGGCACATGCGTGAAGAGGGCGACGGGGAGAGCAGGGGACGAGTTGCTGGCGTCCCGCCCTCATGAGGCGCTGAAATAAAGGACGGAAGAAAGCGCCTAACTGGCCGGGGACGTCCGAATACAGGGGGCCACACTGGGACTGGTGATCAGTGGCGCACACCCTGCCTGAGCCTTCCAGGTGCCCTGACCTGGGGCGCTGGTGCCCCACGACGCTGGTGGGACAGGACCTGGCCTTTGGACGATACCGCGGACCGGACCCCGCGAGGCGCAGGCCCAGAGATCGAAAGGGACGGCGGACCTGAGGAGGACGGGGAGCGGGAACATCGGCGGCCGCTGCGGAGGCATCGGACGAGCGTTGCCCGCAAGGATGGTACGTGGCAGCAGGAAGAAGGGCTTCGAGGCCCTGAGGCTGGACGACCCGGGGCACCCTGACGACGACGTCCCGCCTGGGGGGGGAGCTGGGGGCTCGGCCCACCCGCGAGACCCCTCCCTGGGAGACATTATGCAGGCGATTGTGGCATCGCGGGAGGCTCTAGAGAAGCGCATAGACACCATTGGGTCGGACCTGACCCTACTGAAGGACGACCACAAGAAGCTGAAGGAGCGAGTGGCGACCTCTGAAGTCACCCTGAAAAGTCTCCCAGGGGACGTAGTGGAGCTGAAAAAGTCGCTGGCGGACATGGCACAGAAAGTACGGGTGCTGGAGCTCCGAGCGGAGGACAGTGAAGGGCGCTCTCGGCGCAATAACCTCCGCCTCGTTGGGGTCCCTGAAAACACAGAGGGGCGGGACGCGGTCACCTACCTGGAGGGCTGGCTGCGATCTGAGGTGGCCCCGGAGGGGCTCTCGCCGTTCTTTGCCATTGAACGGGCACACAGGGTCCCTGCGCGTCCCCCCAAACCGGGGGCGCCTCCGCGTCCGATTGTACTGCGCCTCCTGCACTTCAGGGACAGAGACCACATACTGCAGAAGGTGAGAGATGTCCCGGACCTGAGAATCGACAACAGCAGGGTCATGATCTTTCCGGACTTCACCAGGGATGTGCAAAAACAGCGGGCCTCCTTCCTGGCGGTCAAGCGAAAATTGAGGTCGCTACAACTGCCATATGCTATGCTGTTCCCAGCGCGGCTGCGGGTGGTCGATAGAGAACGCACACACTTTTTTACAACGCCACAGGAGGCCTGGAGCTGGTTGGATGCGAGGGGGGAGCCGAACACGGACCCCACACCACAGACCCCTCCCAGGAGACACTCCACGGAAACGACACCACCGCGACGATCTGGCTCCCCTTCGGACTGGCAGCAGGAACGGGCCAAGGCGGTGCAGGCAGTGGTGGCCATCAGCCAGGGGGACGCCAGCCCCTCCAGCAGCGCGTCGGAGCAGTCGAAAGCCAGTGCTCCCAGCCCTGGCTCCAGCAGCGGACACGAGCTGTCAGAGACAGACATGCCGGTGGTGACTCCCCAGACGGCGGATGGTATCCTTGGCTGAGGAGGCTCGTGGGACACTGGCCACATAAGTAAGGTATTGGGGCGTGCAGGCGGGGGGGCCACTACTGGACGCTATGCAGTGAGGTGCGAGTGCCCCCCGGGACTTCTTACTGAGACCTTGGGGACGGGGAGAGTCGGGAGACCTCTCCTGTTTGTTGTTAGGGGTGTGGGGCGGGGGCGGGGGGTTTCGGGCCTGTATGGAGCCGGCATCGCTGCCTCTCCAGCCCTATTTTGTAGTGACACGCTTTTTGATACTTGAGTTTGGATGGGGTTTCCACGTTGGTTGTCTGTCCGGGGGTGTGGGTGTTGGGGTAGTTTGACTATGCAAGTTGGGGGGGGATCGAGGGAGGGACCTAGGCGTGCCGGGGGGGTTGCTGAGAGGGCGAATGGGGCTTGGTGGACTCTGACATGGGATCCGACTTAGGCTACAAATGTCTCACATGGAACGTAAGGGGGATGCACTCGATGCATAGGCGCCATAGGATCCACTCCTATCTGGTCAGGCGGGGCATACACATAGCCTTCCTTCAGGAAACCCATCTGCTGGACAAAGAGGGGAAGGCGCTACAGAGGCGCTGGAGGGGACAGGTCTTTCACACAGGTTACTCTGCTTATGCTAGGGGGGTGGCCGTCTGGATACGGGCGGGGGTCCCCTTTCAATGCACACAACAGGTAATTGACCCGGAGGGGAGATATATAATGGTACGAGGCAAGCTGGACGGGAGGGACCTTAACCTGGGTTGCGTGTACGCCCCGAATGTGGACCAACCTGCATTCCTCTCCCTACTGTCCAATAAACTAGCCCAGTTCTTAGTGGAGCCCCTGCTACTGGGCGGCGACTTTAACAGTGTGGCTGACACCGCCATGGATAGATCCCACCCCCCCCTTCCGAATGCACCAGCTGGTAGACTCGCACTCGCGCGCTCAGCCTGGCAACGCCAGTGGGGACTGGTCGACTCCTGGAGGGCTAACCACCCGGCGGACAGAGACTACTCATTCTTCTCCGCCCTTCACGAGTTACATGTCCGTATTGACGCCTTCCTGTGCTCACAGGACGTGCACGCGGAAGTGTGCCACAGTGAGTACCTCACGCGCTCGATCTCGGACCACAACCCGCTTCTCGTGCGGCTGCGCTGGTCGCAGATCCGCCCGAGAATACCGGCTTGGAAGCTCCGCCCTGAGGCACTGGAAGATCAGCTCTTCCGCGCCACGATCGCCTCGGGCATCGAGGAGTATTTCCAGGTGAACGCGGGCACGGCGGGTTCGGCCACAACGGAATGGGACGCCTTCAAATCCGTACTACGGGGCCAGTGCATTGCGACGTCATCGGGCGTGCGGAGAACACTACTGGCAGAAATTGAGAAGGAGGACGAGACCCTCCGGAGGATGGAGAGAGAGAGACCTGAACGGCCGGACATTCACGAGGCCCTGCTGGGGGCGCGGGAGGCGGTGGCGGCAACGGTGGAACGCCTCCGATGCTTTGATTACAAGGCCTACCTAACGCGGGCGCACTCGGACCGCGACAAATCGGGGGCTCTTCTGGCCTGGTTGGCCAACCCGGCCCGCCGAAGCTCGGTCATCCTTGAGCTCAGAGACCACGCGGGGGCGGCGAGGTTTGATCAGCAGGGGATCAACGCACTGTTTTACGACTACTATACAGAGCTCTACCGCAGCAGGGTCCTCCCTTCGGTGGAGGAGTTCCAGTCCTTTATGGAGGGTCTTGACCTGCCGGAAATGGAAGAGGCGGACGCGAAGCGGCTCGGGGACCGGATCATGGAGAGTGAGGTGCGGGTCGCCATCAAGAGCATGGCGAGGAACAAGACACCGGGCACCGATGGATTCCCTACGGAATTCTATCTCACCTACGTGGATCTCCTGGCGCCCCGGCTGACGTGGCTCTACAACGAGTCGAGGCGGCTGGGCTGTCTCCCTGCGACCACGAGGGAGGCGTTGATTGTCCCCCTACTGAAGCCAGTACGTCGTGATGATGACGGGGACGGTCAGGGCGGTCACGTGCCTATCTCGACGCATGGTCTCGGAATCCACCGCTCCACTGTTGGCCTTGAAGGCAAAATGGGAGGCTGATCTGGCGACTGAGATCCCCGAGGAGGCCTGGAATGGCATACTGGAAAGGGCCCGGAATGGCACGCGCAACGCGAGATTCCAGCTGGTGCACTTTTATGTCCTACATAGGGCTTACCTAACCCCTGACAAACTACATAAGTACTTCCCGGCCCACCCGGCGTCCTGCCCGCGTTGCCCGGCGGACCCAGCAGACTTCCGGCACATGTTCTGGTCCTGTCCCGAGCTGGGACCCTTTTGGGAGGAAGTAGTGGAGGTTCTGAGGGAGGTGACGGAGAGGGACCTGCAACTCACCATGGCACATTGCATGCTACACTGGTTCCCGCACACATCGAAGAACAAAGTCACTAGCAAGTTCCTGGACTTGGGGCTCCTCCTAGCGAAGCGGGCCATTACGTCCCAGTGGAAGGCGTCCCGGGGCCCCGTGGTTGAGCGCTGGAAGGCTGAGCTGCTTAAATGGGCTAGATGTGAGGGTGAGCTTCGCCTGCGGGCCGCACTCAGGATAGACAATGACATGGCACTGGAGAGAGCCAGGGCGTGGGAGGGGCTGGTCCTCGATCTCATGCGCCTGGACGAGGAAGAAGAGGACTCCCCGGTGCATAGTCCGGCTCAGGCGGGGCACCCGCCCACCGAGGGGACGGCTTAGGCCCACCTTGCTGCTTCACTACCCTTGCGTTCCAATGTGATGAACTATGACTGTTCGCTGATAAATCCTGTTGCCATGTCTCGGATCTGGTCCTACGAGAGGAGATGAGAGCTCGGTTAGGTGACTCTCTGGCACGCCTGGGGGGGTGGGGGGACCGGAAGGGGGCGGGGGGTGGTCGGGGGGGCTCAGGTCGAGGGGGGCGGGGTAGTTGGGGACGAGGGTGTTACGGGGGGAGGGAGGGGGTTTTGTTAGAGGGGGGTGTACGTTGACTCCTGATTCCACTGGGCTTGAGACATGAGAGAGGGTGTGTTAGGACTAAAAAGCGGCTCTACCATCTCCCATCCAACTGGTGGCTTTAGATATACACGGATTGTCCCAGCGCAGTTTCTTTTGCCCGTGACTTTGCCGCTCGACCTCAGGGGTGTGAGCTGAATGGCTGTGTGATACAAGAGTAAGGGGACGGCGCTTCAACTGAATATCAATGGGAATGGTTTGATTATACTGTATGACTCTCTGATTTTGCTGCAATAAAAAAATATTTACAAAAAAAAAAAAAAAAAAAAATGAACTGCTGGCGCTGACTGGATTTAGTTTGCACACCTGTGGAGTAAATGTGGCATAGCAATACACTGGCAGTGAACTACAATTTGCAGCTGGCCTAAAACTCCCAGTAGTCAAGAGAGACAGCACCATACTTGGTCCATGAGGTACAACTTTACTCATGGTTCACTGCAACCATTGCTTGACAATCATGTTACAATGTTGTAGTAGCCAGGACCACATTCATGGACAACAGATTTCAAGTTCCAAGACCTATTGCTTCCATAAAGATGGTTCTATGGACATTTTGGACAACAGAGAGGTAAACTGAAGTTGTGTATTATTGAAAACAAACCACATACTATTAAAGACCTGGGTTGCATGTGTTGCTAAAAACCCCTGCGATCGAACAGGGCAGATTATTAAAAGAACAATTTATTATTTATATATTTCATGCATGTGCTTTTGGAGGAAGCGACAAGATAGTAATTGTATTACTTATTTTTCAGATATAGTCAAGTAGAAACTACGCTCATCATCTGAGACAAATCTTGAAGTAGTTATTCTAAACATAGGGAAAAGTGTTCATGAGATTGTATTACTGAATATCTAGAATGCAAATATTGAGATAAACAAATATCAAAAACAAAATATTGAAGAACAGAATATCGACTTTACATTGACCCTATATAAAACACAACAATATTGACAACAATAATATCAAACATTACAATATCAAAAAAACAAAATATTGAGGCAAAAAGTATAGAAATCCACAATATTTACACACATATTTTTCATATTACAAAAAAAATATTGAAGTAATGCAATATTGAAACATATTTCTATAGTAAAAAAATCATATTATATGTATTAAAAAAACAAAAAAAAAAACAATCTCAATACTAGAAACTGCAAAAAATCAACCAAATGCTTATATTAATTAAGAACTACTACAAAGTAAAGCAGATTTTAAATAACGTTTGTGCCTGTGCCCAACTAAGATGGAAGATGAAAGAAACCAGCCTACGCTGGAACCACCATCCAATTCCTCAAGAGACTGTAGACCGCACAAGATTCATCCACAACCTCCCCCCAGATCGCCCCGACTCGGGAACGTCTACTGGCTCCCTATTCAGAATAGATGCCAGTTCAAGATGTTGACACATGCCTACAAGTCCCTCCACTACCAGGGTCCAGCATACATTAACCACCGCCTGAACTTCCACCAACTTGCCTGACAACTGCTCGCCTCACTCGCCCTTGATCAAGTTACTCACATGCTCCAAAGCTATAGCGGAGGTCGTTCATTCTCCTGCCTTGCTGCCAAATCCTGAAACAAACTAACCCTCCACCCGCGAATGTCATCCTCACTTGTGGATTTCATAAGGGGACTCAAGTGCTGGTTTTTCGATTGAGACAAGCAAGACTGCAATGCCTGGAAACCCTCAGGGGTGAACAGCTGTGCTCTACGAGTACTGATTGATCGACACACATTATCAAAAGTGTATCCAAATACTCAAATAAAGGATATTATTCCCATTATATTAGAGTCCTATGGTACCACCTAAAACAAATCCACCATAAGCTTTGAATATTCAATAAATACCATATTCCTAGTTCAAATTAAAAGAAAACAAATTTGCACTAGAATTTGCATCAACCAAACAAGTAACCAAATATTTCGACCTAATAATTTACTCTAATTCTCACAAAAACAATGAACATACATTGAACGCACTCCAGGGTTTGTGGCCTGCTCTGCTGTAGCAACAGATGCCAAGCCAGGTTCCACATAAACTGCTGGAATGTGTATGGAATTATTCTAAACAGAGAATCCATAACTACCAGAGGAGCAGAAGGTTGGTACATTTGTTCAAAGCCACAATAGGCAGACAGCATCCACCAGTTTATTGAAATAGTACAAATGAAGCACAGCTAATCGAAACCTCAGAATCCAACAATCCCTATCACAAAACGTATAACCTAAACTATCCAAACAGCTTCTAACCATGCATGAAACCCACTGTAACACCTCAAGACTATCTAGATTCCATAGTCGATGCATTACTCTTAAATTAAACATCTAAAACACACAGATAAATGTACCAATCAAGAAAAGTTTTTTGTTTGTTTGCTAAGTACATAATATATATGCTAATCAACAAATAAAAATATAAAAATAGGGGGGCGTGGCCAACAGCATGGCCCACTAAGTCGACTGCCTCCGCAGCTCCGGTGAGCTGATCGTGATCCTACCACATAACGGCGTCCATAAGTCCAGATCTAGGCACTGAAAGATTGGTGAAGGTCCCGTCGATGCAGGGGGGCAAGAAACAGGGAGCGCTGAACAGTGAGCCCGCGAGAAACATCCAAGAAACTCCTGTGCAGGCTCTGGGGCGCTACGGACCAGACCAGACCAGTGGAGGAGTGTGGCTCACTGATTAGAGCGGCAGACCCTGCTGCAGAGGTCTGGCCCTGGACCAGGGTTCAATTCCCGACGCGGCAGGGTCCTGAGCCCAAAAATGTCCACGGACTCGATAATTCTCGCCTTGGTGCCTATTCTAATCATGGGGTCCCACGCTGCAACTCTGGGCAATAGCTTGCTTAATCTCCACTACGGGGGGCCCACCCGCTGCGGGATGCCTGGCTTTCACCTTGGGGATGCCCAGTAGGGGTTATCTCACAGGGAAAAGCCAGGACGGGTTCCCAAGGCAAGCGCCTTGATGCCTTCGGGTGATACGTGCACTATATAAGTCGCAATACATTTACATTACATTTACCTCAAGATGGCGGCGGCCCGCTGAGAGAACCCGACCTGCCGAGACGGGGGCTGCGGAATCGGAGCCCTCCCAATAGCGCTTCGAGGTGGTGTCCAGGGGATCGCACTTGGCGGACAGTGACCCAGGCTGTGAAGCAGAGACCCTGCAGACCTGGCAGTCGCTGACGGAGACGCCGGGGGCCACGGAACAGATGAGGCAGAGAGCGGTGGCAACGGAGGTAGGCCTGGGAGCTCCCCTGCGCGGGCCTAGACCACGCGGGCACAGTGTTGCGGCGCTGACAGTGGGGACCCCGATCCGTGGGGAGGCGCTGCTGGGGAGTGGAGGAGGTTGCAGACACTGCCGGTGGGGCTCTGTAGCTGGGCCCTGGAGTGCCTGATAGCAGCCGGTGCGGAGGAGCCCTCCCGGGCGCTCGGACCTGCACCGGGTGGATTAGCTAGGCAAGTGGGCACTGGCAGCCGAGGAACACGGGAGCGCCCAGCGGGGAGCAGGCCTGAGGCTAAGGTGGAACAACCCCGGAGAGACACACCGGCGGACAGCGGTCTGGACACTCGGTGGCTGAGGTAGGGGGAACAACGAGGGGGCTCTTCCAGCATTCCCCCCCTCCCCTCCACGGCCTCCTCCTGGTGACTGCGCCTGAACGCCGGCGGAGGCCTTGGAGCTGGGTTCTGGATTGAAGAGGCCTGCACTCGGGCGGGTGGGGATACCGATCGAGGTGCCATCCGGCCCACAGGACATCCGAGTGCTCTGCTGCAGGGACCCCTGCTGGACTTGGGAGGGTAAAGTTGGTACTCTGGGCTGAAAGCGAGGGCTAGAGGGTGAAGAGGAGAAGATCCGACAGGGGGAACATTAACACTTGTCAGGCTGCCGGAATGGGTAAGAAGGAGGCGCCGGCCAGGACCCCCCGCCAGGGAACCCTAGACCGATATGCAGCCCCACCACCCAACGCCGAGGCCGAAGCCGCGGGGCAGCGCCTAGACACGGACTTGTTGATGAGGGCCATTCAAGCCTCGAGGGATGACATAAAAACGTCCCGCGCAGCCCTGGAGGTCAAGATCGGGGAAGTGGGCTCCGAGGTCCCTCTGCTAAGACAAGACTTTTGCAACTTGACCGAGAGAGTGACCACGGCGGAGACCAGAGTGGGGGAGGCGGAGGACTCTATACATACCCTCAAGAAAGATATGGCTGAGTTCCAGGCCTTGCACCGGCAACTCCTATGGAAGGTGGATGACGCAGAAAATAGGGCCCGCCGCAACAACCTACGCTTTGTGGGATTCAGAGAAGGAATTGAGGAGCACAATATGGTGGCGTTTTTGCACTCGTGGCTACAGAAGACCTTCCCGACAGCGAAGTTCTCGGCGTGCTTTCTGATAGAACGAGCGCATCGGGCGCTGATGCAAGACCACTGGTGGGGGCACGACCGAGACCAGTAATAGCCCGCTTTCTCAACTTTGCCGATCGAGACCTAATACTGAAAGAAGCAAGAAAGGTATCCTTCATCAACGGCTGTGGGAGATTGGTGTCAGAGGTAAAGCTCTGGCCTGGTTCAAGAGTTTCCTTGCCGATCGGCATACTGACATTAGGATTAACTCTTTGGAATCCAGTAGGATGCCTCTCACTGTGGGGGTACCTCAAGGGTCCATTTTGAGTCCCATGTTGTTTAACATTTATCTCACTCCCCTGGCCAGAATGATAAAATCCTATGGTTTCACCACAGTATCCTACGCGGACGACACGCAGGTTCTTATTACCTGTAGTCCAGATGCTTTTGACACCTGCACCAGATTTAAGAGATGCATGATCCATATCAGCGAATGGATGAATGATAATAAACTTCAACTTAATTTCAGTAAAACTGAAATTATGCTATTTGGTAAGGCAAAGACACAGTGGTCACACGACTGGTGGCCTACAGAATTGGGACCATGTCCAGAGCCAAAAGAGGTGGTCCGTGATCTGGGAATAATACTCGATTGTGCCCTTTCAATGAAGGCTCAGATTACCCAAGTATCTGGTATCTGTTATGGTATACTACGGAAACTGCGGAAGATTTTCAGGTGGCTACCCATCGAATCCATGAAACCTCTGGTCCAGGGATTGATTGTTAGCCGCCTGGATTATGGCAACGCAAGCCAGTTTAAGATCCTTAGTCTCACGCATAAACTTTTACATGGGACAGGACCTTCCTATCTTGTCGAGAAAGTGGCCAGGTATAAACCCTCCAGAGCCTTAAGGTCCAGTACTAAAATCCTTCTGGTACAGCCCAGGGCTAAAACGTCGAGGATGGGCTGTAGAGCCTTCTCCTAACTAGCCCCTCAATTATGGAACAAACTACCTACACATCTGCAGTCTCTTTCCAACCATCAGGCTTTTCGTAAGGGCTTGAAAACCTGGCTCTTTCCTAATTGATCTCCTCTCCTCTGCCACTTTTCATACCAGGTTGTCGTTTGTTGCTAAGCGCCTTGAGACTTTTGTGATATGTGCGCTATACAAGAGACTATGACTATGACTATGACTATGACTAAAGGTAGGAGAGATTCGAGTGGAGAATACGCAAATTATGATATTCCCAGATTATAGCCAGGAGGTGCCGAAACAGAGGCGCTCCTTTGACCTAGTGAAGGTAAAACTGAGAGACTTGCGTATTCAATACATGCTGCTCTTTCCGGCGAAATTGAAAATTATGTATAAGGAGCAGACATACTTTTTCACTCACCCGGAGGATGTGTGGCAGTGTTTGGAGGAGCGTCCCCCCTTTCGGAAAGCTGAGGGAGAGAGAGGAGTGCCGGCGAGAGATGTGACAGCCTCAGGGGCCCAGTGGGGGCAGCCGAAGACACAGAGACAGAGAGGAACACAAGGCAACAGAAGGGTGAAGACGACACCGTATCCAACGCAAAGCCCAACGCGCCGGCAAAGAAGGAATTCGGCCTTCTCTGTTCTCAAAGATCCTGCAGGGTCCAGGTTTCGTTGCTCGGCGAGAAATGAACGATCAGAGTGTGAGGACGACAATGACAATGACGGTGTCACCTCAGGCAACGAGGACGCTGAGGCCCGATCCCTGCATCCACTGGTGGCTGCATTTCACAAGATGGAACAAGACTCGGCCAAGGCGGCAGAAATAACGCAAGATGCCACTCAGGACTCTCATTCGTGAACTTGGACGACATGGACGAAATGGATACAGGCTTATAGCCGGACTGTACGCAAGTGGTTTTAACCTCTATACTACTTGCTCAGTTGTTTCTTTGGGTAGTTAGCGTTCAAATGTGTTCACACAGTGACAGGACTGTTTTACGCTTTCCGGACGTGATCCGGGGGCTGAGTTTATAGAGGGGGAGTAGTTGGGGTGGGCGACAGACCTTCGCCCTAAAAGTCCTTTACGGAGCTTATGGTGAAGGTGGGATAGATGGGGAGGGGGGTGGGGAGGGGGGATTTGGGAGAGGGGGCAATGGTTTCAAGTTGGGGCACTCATGGGGTGGTTTGAGATGGGAATGTTCGACATTGTGTAGGGGCTGGGAGTTGTGGGAGGGGGGGATTGTTACAGCAGGTCAGGCAGATCACGCATACCTACGGCCTAGAAGCCCCGTCTCTGAGGAGGTGGGAGGGTGACAGATTGGTTGCAAGACACATTGGCCACTAGTGTTTGGAATTTAACTGCTCCATTGCCACAGATCCAAGACAGCTCACAACCTAGAGGCCCTGTCCCTGAGGAGTTGGGGGCGGTGATAAGTTGCTTGCAGGACACATTTTTCACCGGTGCTTGAGATTTAGCAGCTCCATTGCCACAGACTTCGGACACCGTATATCATGACACAGGGCCAGATTCAGGATAGGGCGCCGGACACATTACAGCCGTTAAAGGAGGTTAGGATACTCACCTGGAATGTTAATGGACTGGGTAGTAAAAGAAAGAGGGGATTAGTTAATGCATACTTGAAACGAGTGGGCCCGGATGTCATCCTACTGCAAGAAACACATCTGCAGGGAGTCACGTGTAGTTTTTTGGCTAGAGGACAGTATAAAGTGTTGGAACACGCCGGCTTTACCTCGGGCTCCAGGGGAGTAGCTATCCTGATTAAAAAGAACCCACTGTTTCAGGAGGCAGAGACCTGGATAGATCCCCAGGGAACATATGTGGGGGTGACAGGAGTACACAATCATCTCGGCATATGCGCCGCCGATGTTGCAAGCAGCTACACTTAAGGGAGTCACAGAAATCATCTTGAACACGTCAGATACCCAGCAGATACTAGGGGGTGACTTTAATGATGTGATGGTTCCAGGAGTGGACAGGACGGGAGACAGGACCAGGGCCCAAACACCTTCCCTGCTTGCTAAGACCGTGGCGGCACTAGGACTGATAGACATGTGGAGATGGCTCCATCCTGAGAGGAAGGCATTTTCGTTCTTCTCTGGTGCACACAGGGTGTATTCGAGTCTAGATTATATTTTTGTGGCAAGACAGGTGCTAGCAGTACAGGACACTGCAGAGTACCAGGCGAGAGGTATGTCGGACCACTCGCCACTGCTGGCGATGATAGGGGGGTAGGAGAGACGGAGGCAGGTTCTGGAGACTGACGGCCTGGGATTTGCAGAACCCGGAGGTCGTAAAAGGCCTCCGAGCAGACGTAAATGTCTATGTGGCTGAAAATGAGGGTTCTGTCTCCTCGAGGATAGTGGTCTGGAAGGCCCTTAAGGCGGTTATGCAGGATAGAGCACAGCATAGACTGGCGGGGGTAAAGAAAAAGCAGCAGGAGGAGGCGAGGGCATTGGAGGCACAGATATTGACTCTGGAAAGGAAGCATCTGAGCGATAGGACTGGAGGGACTCTTAGAAATCTACAGGATCTGCAGCGACAGTATAGAGACTTGATTACGGGGGAGGCTAAGATGCAGGCACTGCCAACACTACATTGCTTGTATGAGGTGGGAGATAAGTCAGGAAAGCTTCTGGCATGGCTTAGCAGGAAGGAGAGGGACGCCAGATGGGTGGAGCAAGTTAGAGACCCCAGGGGAAGTTTGCTGAGAACTGATGAACAAATAGCAGACGTTTCTGCGGACTATTACAGGACATTCTACAAAGCTAGGGACCTGGGGACGCAGGAAGATGCTCTCCATTACATGGAGCACATTGAGCTCCCTGCACTAACGGAAGAGGAACAGGGGGAACTAGAGAGAGGCTTTACATCAAACAAAATTAGAACAGCCCTGGCTAAGATCCGGCGGGGAAGTCACCGGGCCCTAATGGATTCCCGACAGAATTTTTTAAAAAGACAGCGGACTTGCTGCTGAGCCATATGATGGGATTCTTTGAGGAGACAGCCCTCGGGGGAGAGCTACCGCTGGATCTCCGCACGGCGACCATAATACCGATATATAAAGAGGGTAAGCCGGTAGACGACTGTGCGTCGTATTGCCCCATTTCCCTCTTAAATGTAGAGGTGAAACTCCTTGCGACAGTACTTGCTCTCCGACTACGGAAGGTGATACCGGGACTGGTACACTCGACCAAACTGCTTTTCTCCCCATAGGGCCACAAGATTGAATCTCCGTAGGACCCACAATTGGCTGCAAGAGGTGAGCTCAAGGACCCTCATTTGTTCTTGTCATTAGACGCAGAAAAAGCGTTTTACGCTGTCCACTGGCCGTTCCTGGATGGGGTCTTACTGCGCCTTGGCTTTGGCCCCAAGTTTCGGAACTGGTAATGTTGCTGTACACTGACCCCAGGGCACGTGTTAGAGTCAATGGGATACTATCAAGTGATTTTCCTGTGTGACGGGGAACAAGGCAGGGCTGTTCCCTCTCTCCCCTGCTCTTTGCCCTCACGATTGAGGTCTTGGCAAGCGCGGTTAGACAAAATGAAGACATTCAAGGGTTTCGGATAGGGCAGGCAGATACGGTAGAGGAGAAGATATTGCTGTACGCGGACGATATCCTCCTGTATATAACACATCCTGCAACGATGATAGGAGCTCTCTTTGCAGAATTGGATAGGTACGGGGCAAGGACTGGATACTGTATAAATTGGCATAAGTCGATCCTGTATGATCCTGGGGGTCGGGAAGATTGGGCGGGCCTGCCGGGGAGGCTGCAAGTAAAAGGAGACGGATTTCTATATTTGGGAGTCTATGTGACACTGGATAGAGCTGGGGAACAGCCTTTACGACGCGGCTGTTACACCATTGTGCCGTTACAACGCGGTCTTTTCAACGCAAGTCGTTACCACGACTTGCGCTGGAGGGCGCTGCAGGACAAGGAATTTTTCAATTTACTATCCAACACCTTCCCTACTGTACGTAGGCTGGTGTTGGAATAGTAAATTAAAAAATTCCTAAGTCCGCACCCCCTCCAACGCAAGTCGTGGTAACGACTTGCGTTGAAAAAACCGCGTTGTAACGGCACGCGTTGTAAAAGTACGCGTCGTAAAGCCGTACATCCGAAAGAACTATCTCCTATGAAAAAAACATTAAAAGAATCTCGGATAACTTTGCGGAGGACGCTGCTAGGTGGAGGCTGCTCCCTCTCACGATTCTGGGCCGCGCGGCCCTGTTCAAAATGATGACGCTCCCCAGGTATCTGTATGCACTCCAGAACGAATATTTCCCCAACGCGAGATGGGTATTCCGAGATATAAATGCAGAACTGAGGGCCTTCTTGTGGTTGGGTAAACATCCACGGGTGGCATTGACGACCCTCCAGAGGCATCAGTAGAATGGGGGGATTTCATTACCCAATATAGAGGCCTATTACTGGGCGGAACATTTAGTGCCCATTAATGACTGGATACATGCCCCAGCCACTCACCTACCTATGCACTAGAGAGGCACGTCATGGCAAAGTGCACATTCCTCCACTACCTATACGGGGGCTCAGGGAAGAGTAGGTTGCTGCCTGCCACCAGAGTTACTGTAAACGTCTGGGAACGGACGACGAGATCTACAGACTGGGAGCGGAAGCCGACGAGGCAGACGCCGCTGTGGCAATGTAGCTGGCTGAGGGAAATGAGTAAACTGAAAGGATTCCAGAGATGGGATGATATAGGAATATCGACCATAAGGGACGTAATGAAAAATGGAACGTTGAAGTCCTTCCAGACCCTCAGGACAGAATACGGACTGGACCGCACGCAATATTTCAAGTATGCACAGTTGAAACACGCCTGGCGGGCGGAGGGGGCTTTGAGAGGCGCACTACCACAGTGTGCGCCTCTGGAGGGCCGCTTACGGCAGGAGCAAATCCCTTCTAGGGCAGTCTCTCTGACGTATAGATCTGTGATGAATAACTTCCCAATGGGCTGGTGAAGCTTAAGGGGACTTGGGAGACTGATGTTGGGGACATGGATATGGTGGATTGGGACACTGTCCTGATGCACCCTAGAGAGATGGCCGTTAAATCCTGTTTAAGACTAATCCAGTACAATATCCTACATAGGACCTACTTTGACCGAGTGCGACTGCATAAAATGGGAAGGGGTGGTGACCCTAACTGCCTACGCCATATCATCTGGTCTTGCACTGAAATTCAAGTCTTCTGGGCTGACATCCTGAAAGAGTTGGGGGAGGTCCTAGAAACCATGCTACCACTAGATCCCAAACTGGTCTTATTAGGAATGACTAATGATGTAGATCTCCCCTGCCCACTTATAATCTTTCTTGTCCTGGCGCTTGTGGTGGACAAGAGGGATGTGGCAAGGAGATGGGGGCTGCCACGTTACCGCAGGTGGAGGAATGGAGGAGAGGCATGGATCTATACATGGCAGCCGAAAGAGTCACATACAAGGCACGGGGATGCCCTAAAAAGTTTGGCAGAGTGTGGGGCAAATGGCGTAGATATCATGGCCTGGATGGGGGTCTGTGAGCTGACTGGGGTGGAGTTGTTTCTTCATTGGGCCGAGAGAGAGGTAATTGCAAGAATCTGTGAAATCCTAAAGGGGGTCAAGGGACCAGAACAACTGGGGCTCGATGGCGAAGCGTAGAATGTCTGGTTTATATTGTCACTTCAAGGAGGGAGGGGGGTGGAGGGGTGGGATGTGATGATTACTGCTGATATGCTCATTATGTGTATGTGTTTCCTGAAAAGCTAATAAAACATTTTTTTTAAAATATATATATATATAAAAATAATCACAATGCAAAAAATACATATAAAACACACAAATGAAGAAATATGAAAATATATCTCTGATAATTTGTTTAGAAAATTACAAAGAAGGGAACAAATAGAAATGGCTTTGATTGAATTCTTCTTCTGTGCTGTCATTCAATCAGCAGTTGTATAGCGCAACAGTGTGCCCCCTAGGTGTATCTGGGCGCTGAGGGTGCCAGGTCTTGAGCTTCTTTCTGAAGTCCATCAGGGAGGGTGCTGTTCAGAAGTACATTCCAGGCCTTGGCAGCAATGTAGGAGAAGGAGCGGTCCCTGCTGCGGCTGTGACGGTTGCTGGAATGTGAGCTAGGGTGAGTGAGGCGGAACACAGGTGTCCTGTGGGTAGAAGAAAGTTCAATCGATGGGTGATGGAGGGTGGTCTGTGATTGTGTAGAACTTTGTATGCATGCGTGAGGATTTTGAACTGACATCTATTCTGGATGGGGAGCCAGTGGATGTTTCTGCGGCGAGGAGTGATGTGGGTCCGTTTGGGGAGGTCCAGGATGAGTCTGGCTGAGGTGTTCTGTATGGTCTGGAATCTTTTGAAGAGATGGCTGAAAATTCTGGCATAAAGAGCATTGCCATAGTTGAGGCCGCTAGTGACGAGGGCCTGCGTGATGGTCTTTCTGGTGTTGATTCGGATCCATCCGAAGATTCTGCAGAGTAGGTGAAGGGTGTGGAAGCAGGAGTAGGTGACTGCGTTGACATGCCGTTTCATGGTCAGTTGACTGCTGAGGATGATGCAGAGGTTGCATGCATGGTCTCTCAGTGTGGTGGTCTGAGCTCTTCTGGTCACCAGCTTTAGTCCCATACAGAGGTGTTCTTCCCAGAGATCAGTACTTTCATTTTGTCGGGGTTGTGTTTGAGGCAGCTGTCTCTCATCCATTTGGCTTTGTCAGTCATGGCATTCCAGAAGTTAGTTTTGGCGATGGAGGGATCCTCAATGAGCGAGAGGATGAGTTGAGTGTCATCTGCATAGGAGATTACATTGAGTCTGTGGGCTCTGACGACATCTACGAGGGGGGGTCATATAGACATTGAACAAGTTGGGGCTTAGGGGTGATCCCTGGGGTATGTTGCATGTGATCTCCTTGGGTGCGGAGGTGAAGGGAGGCAGTCGGAGGCTCTGCGTGCATTCTGAAAGTAAAGAGTCAATCCACCTGATGGCCTTTTGCTGTATGCCAAAATTGGGAAGTCTATCATTAAGGGTGTGGTGAGAGACAGTGTCAGATGCGACAGAGAGGTTGAGGAGGATCAGGGCCACAGATTCCCCATGGTTGAGGAGAGTTCGGATGTCATGTGTGGCAGCAATCAGCACAGTCTCAGTGCTGTGGTTGGCATGGAATCCTGATTGACAGGCGTTGAGTAGGTGCTGTAAAAAACAGAACGTCATCCCAACCAAGTGTAACTCCAAACACTTTAAAATACATTAACAAGTAAATACTGACCACTAACAGTAACTATAACTTAACAAAAAAAGAATGTAAATTTCTTACCTTAACCGATAACACTGGCAGTACCCTTTGACTGCCACAGCTAAATACATGAACTAAATAGAAAAAGAAAGGCAACGATTGAAAATGTAAGTAGTTAAAACAAGCATTGGAAAAGCTAATAGATCTTGGCTATACAAGAGCTATTTGCTTTGGCAATGTGTTTTTGCCATGTTAAACACCAGTGAGGCTGCTTTTCAGCATGGCTAAAGGTTAGTGGCGTGGAGTGACCTAGAGTGGAGTAGGGAAAGTAGAATGTCATAGACTGTATTTCTTGGAGTAGAGTGTCGTAGAGTGGAGTAGGGGGAGTAGAGTGTCATAGAGTTCAGTAGAAAAGAGTAAAGTTCAGTGGTTAGTGGAAGAGTGTCATAGAGTGCATTGTAGAAGAGTGGAGTGGTGTACAGTGGAGTGGCGTGGCATGTGGTGGAATAGGGTGGAGTGGGTTGGGGTGGATTGAGATAGTGTGGTGGATTGGACTGGAGCAGATTGGGGTGGATTGGATTGAGGTAGAGTGGGTTGGATTGAGTGGACTAAACAGGGGTGGGGTAGACTGGACTGGGGTAGAGTGGGGTGAATTGGAAAAGAGTGTGGTGGATTAGACCACAGTGAAGTGGGGTGGATTAGAGTGGAGTGGGGTGGATGCTAGTTTCCGTAGGTGGCTGCGATGACTGGTTATGAAGCGTCAAACTTGCATAGTGGTGGGGTGAGCGTGCAGGTGGGTTTGAGCGGGCTATGTATGTGAGAGGGAAAAAGCTACAGGGGGCATCTTTGTGGGCGACCACAATTGAGGTGCTGTGTATGGCAGGTGTGGTAGGTAATTGGTGTGTGTACAGGGCCAGACCTTCATTTCCCACCTCCTGTTGGAAATGGGTGAGCCAGTCTGCCCAATGGGGAGGTGTAGGCTGCTTGTGTAGTTGTTGCGCCTCCCCGTATTGGAGGGCGTCTTCCCCTGCTGCACTCCAATTGTGCATTGCTCCCTGCCAAGTCTCACCTGGGGGGCTGTAAGGGAATGCCAGTGGAGCGTAAGTGTGCATTTGGAAGTAGAAGTGCCAGGGCTGCAAAGTGGGTGCGCGCCGTTTTCTGCTGTTTCTTGCACTTGAATATACCCGGGGAGCATGCCTCCCATGTGTGAATGTCTGGTAGCTCTGTGACCTCACGCAGGGTGGTGTGGCTCGAGTGCCAATAGCTTTAAAAGGGTATGACAGGATCAAAGCATCTGTATGAAGTCTGCGTTTGGGGTCTGACAGCGCAGGCATTCTAACTGCATATCGGGAAAGAAACAATATTGCTAAGCTGGGGCTAGGAAGGCCCTGTGGAGAATTAAATATTGCATGTTTGTGAAGTGGGAGTTGCGGACACCTTTTTGGTGAACTCGAGTGGCTGGTCCCATGCCTTGTTGTGGAGTACAAGTTTGTCTTCCCATTTTTGGCTCAGTGTTCCAATGGGGGTGGGTGTCAGTTTGATGAAGGCCTTTTAAAGCAAAGTAATATGAGGGCGGCGGGATGGGTTGTCATTTTCCTTGGCAGGTTGGTTGAAGGGTAGGAACTGACCTTCGGCAAAGGCCTTTAGGACTCTAGTGGTTAAGCACCCGTAGTCACAGGGGAGACCAATAAGGGGTTGGTTTGGGATGTATAGTGGAGTCCTCTGAGAGACGGCGTATCTTTGTCATGCATGCCCTTGCCATCGCCGCCTGTAATGGACAGCGGGATGAAGGCAGAGCTGTCGGTGGTAGTAAGCTCCAGATCGGGGAGATCAGTGAGGGTCAAAGCTCAGAGTAGGTTTCATGGAAGTGGCGTACCTAAGTCCAGCATGATAACCATTGGAGTTGTGCTGCAAGGAAATATGCCTCGAAGGAGGGGGCGCCCAAGTCCTCCCCCCGTACCACCGGCAAAAAAAAGGTCAGTTGATCATTTCAAGAAGGTTATTCCTCCAGCCAGGCAATCACAGATTCTATTAGGACGTCTGATTGCAGGTAAGCAGCTAAAATTACCCTAATTGAGATAAATCATATTGAACCTGCTATAAATAATAGCTTCAGTAATAGGGCGCCAGGCAAGTGGATATATTTAAAGGAAATGTCCACCTGTAGGCCCCCTACTGGCCGTGTTTAGAGCTACAGTTATGCAAGGTCTCTCTAGCTCTAGCTCAAAGGCTGTAGTATATACCTATCCTTAAGAAGGGTTCCAGGAGTGATCTAGCTTATTATAGATCAGTTTTGATTTATAGACTACAGACGTGAGTTAAGGAGAATAGTATATTATCGGATCGCCAGTATGGTTTCCAACATGATCTGGGCACAGTGGAACAGGTCCTGAATTTGTACTTGCTATCCAGTAAATACATCACTGTTAAAAAATTATGTTTATCTGGCATTTATGGACCACAGCTCCGCTTTTGGCTAAGTAATTCGATCTAAGCTGTGGTTAACGCAAGGTTGAGTTATGGCCAAAGTGGGGATTCTACTGATTCATTTAATATAGATAGGGGTGTATGCAGGGCTCGAGTAGGGGTACCACGCGGGTGGACGGCAGCCCCCCACTTATTTGACTGGGAGCTCGATAACTGGAGCAAATGCAGCCACACATTCACACTTTGGCCTCTCTCGGCGAATTCGGAGCCCATTCAGAACACTGCTCACGCGCTGGCTTCTCTGATGCAATCGCATCTAAGGGGTGAGTATGAGGAGGCAATGAGTCTGATGGTGCAAGCCTCCTTTCGTGACGTCACTTCCTGTCATGCGTCAGCGTCCCCCCACTTCCTTTTTTAGGACTTGTGCCATGGTTGTATGCAAAGGGTGTGTGGTGGCACCTTTTCTCTTCACCCTATACATTAACCAACTTATAGAGTTCTTGCTAAAGCAAGATTATGACATACAACAAGTTACCAAAAGATCAATCCCCGTACTGCTCTATGCTGATGATGATGTCCTGCTGTCCAGGAACGCAAATGGGTTCCAAAAACTCCTGGATTTTAAAAATATTTTTATGTGTGACGTATGC
The DNA here is from genome assembly GCF_964263255.1 of Lissotriton vulgaris. Classification (NCBI taxonomy): domain Eukaryota; kingdom Metazoa; phylum Chordata; class Amphibia; order Caudata; family Salamandridae; genus Lissotriton; species Lissotriton vulgaris. Next base: position 65,749,961 of record NC_141686.1, on the reverse strand, counting down.
CTGGCAACTAATTTGTACGAATCTTATACTATGAGATGAAGCCCGAAAATGTCTAAACCTAGAGGCCACCAACTTTCTGGTGTTTGGCTGGGATCCGTTATCACTGAATACATTCCTAGTATGGGGCAATGCATTGAAGGTCAGAAACCAACAGTTCACTAGGGACTTAGAAGCTGTGCTCAAATTCCCTACAAGATTGAGTCAGAAGCCAATATCTCTAATGTTGACAATATACAAGACAAAATGTATTTCCAGCGCAAGATGTGGGGCAGGTGGGTGGGGCCATGATGGCTGTAGATTTATAAAGAGGACAGAAAATGACTTCCTCCGGAGACTTTTAGGAGTCCCTCCGAGCTACTCTGTGTTTAAGTGTCTCAGGTGCTGAGAACTTGTTAAGTTGAGGACGTTGATTTGATATTTGATTTGATAAAAATTTATAACGCGCAAAACAATAACCCGCAGGTATCAAGGCGCCTAACAATACCATCAGAAGATTGAAACATACATCCTTACACATAGGCTTGCAGAAAGAGGCGAGTTTTAAGGGCACTTCGGAATTTCTGTAGGGAAGGTAGAGACCTAAGATCCAGAGGAAGATCATTCCACCATTTAGGAGCTAGGGTAGAGAAGGCCCTGCCACCCCACTTGGCTCTTCGTATGCGGGGAACTGTCAGGAGCGATTTCCCGGAGGAACGCAAGTTCCTTCCGGGAATGTAATGGGAGATGATGGAGCCAAAAAGATGATCCCCCTATTGTTATAGGTTTCTATGTAATTGAACCCAGAGGCCGGGCTAAATAGAGCAATACTGAAGGACTGTTTGTTGCACAAAAAAGGATAGACCATCCCATGGCTGAGGTTTCTGAAACATACATAATTTCACAAAATCTTCAGTAGCCTAGATTTATTAAATAACTCCACAGGAGATTCCATAAAGCGACTCTTTGAAGAATATGCTTTGGAGTCCAGATTCTTGTCTAGGTCTAGGTAATTGGTCCTGTCACACGTTACGCTATCAACCCAATCTGCTACTCAACCCTATTTTTAATGCTTTGACCCTCACACATGGTTCTATTTGGCCAACTTTAGGTTCACCTGGTTAATTCTTTAATACTGCTTCCCCATGCAGGATGTAGACATACTGAATATAAAATACCCTCATGACAATGTAGCCTATCCAAGCATCATGCACACTATTCTGTTCTGTATTTTGTATCCATATTCAAGGAAGAGATTTTTGTTACCAATACTAAGAGCTGCAAATTTGAGACAGTGTCGCTCAGCCCTGATATTCTTACAGACCCTCATTTCTCCATTTATTGCTTTGGTCATTGTAAATTGAATCTAAGCTGCTTTACCATTAGAGAGAATTCTTAAATGCTTGTGTGCTGTTTTCCTCGGAGCGAATTGTATACACGTGTAGAGCTGAATTAAATGGATTATCAGCATCATTTGTTACAATAACCTAGTAGCGAGTTATTTTGAATTTTGCGCAAGACGAAGAATATTTCCCGACATGCTCCACTGGCATACGCACCACTTTACACGGATCCTTGGTTCCGAAAAGAGTATTGTTTCCTGGGATACATATAAATATATATATATATATATATATATAGCCGGTAGCTGCGCAAAGTCCCTAGCGCAGAATCCAGCGCATGGACACCAAAAATACGCCCAAAGTCAGTCTTGCGGTATTGTTTGCTTTTATTTAATCATAAGGTGCAGGGTGAAAGAAAATGCCGAACAGACGCGTTTCGGACAGAGCGTCCTTGCTCACTGTTAGCGGGAGTATGGACCACAATACATATATGTAGTGTTCGTATCACATTATCGCGCTCAAATTCGAAAGTATTCGCATTGAAATGGACATAGGACTCACACATTGCCTAAGCCTATATTCAGACGAAAATGGGCGCCATTTTAGAATGGTACAAATACATTACTAACATAATGTGAAATGTTTACAAATAATTGATATACATTTTTATGCTATATGTGTGTGCTTAGGCAATGACACTATTTTATATATCGAAACAGATTGCTAATAACACAAATGTCAATTGATAAAAAACCATGACTGTACAAATGCATGTATAATAAATACTCCACATGAATGTGTATCAAAATTGATGGATTAGTATATACATACGATGTGTACGGTGGAACAACCATAGGGAAATGTCTCCATATGCTGTTTATTGTTAACAGCATAGTATTGTAATCCTTATACGTACTGAGATGTTGTGTTGTCATATGGAACATAATCTCCCATACGATGTACATCTTATATACTACATCAAAGGTAGCGTAAATGGTGTCCTAAAGATCCTTGTTTTTTTGGGTCTAAGCACAAGCTACATGAGGTATATCTAATAGTTGATATTGTTGTAAAGGTGGTCACTATTTAATCGGCTGAAATCAAAATGATAATATGTGAAGAGGAAAACGTGACAACTGAAAAATATTAAAAAATATTGAAAAATATAATGCATAGGGTAAATTATCCAAAAGACTTTTGTTTGGATTAATTAAACCCTGTGATGTTATATTAAATAAGTAAAAAATAAGAACAAAACAAAAAAAAATTTTGTCAAAAATCTACTGCCAAAAAGGACCTGTGGTACATATGGCAATTTGTTTATTTGTCATTAAATGGATGTCAAAGACTCATGTTGCTCTCCGTTACTGAGAAAACTATATATGTAAACGTTTATGGAATGCTGAAACTGGGACACCTTGAGTTAGATCTAGAGTTATTACAAAAAAATGCTAAGATCTTCCCCCATGTTTAACCCCCCCCCCCCCCCCCGGTGTCTTGCTGTTGAGTTGCACAATATATCATGATTCGAGCTGCCTTAGTTTAATTTCATAATCTCCACCTTTTTTAGAGGTGGTAACAGCATCGATCACATAATATTTTAAATGTGCCAAGTTCTTCTTATGTAATTGCTGGAAATATCTCGCTACAGGGTAGCTTTGGTCCGCATTTACATTGGCTCTTAGATGTTGTAAAATACGTTGGTGCACAGGTAGTTTGGTGCTTCCAACGTATCTCAAGTTGCAACTGCAAGTGAGCACATATACTGCCAGTTCTGTTCTGCAAGTATAATGTGCTTTCAGAAAAAACGGTTTTGTACTGAAGGGGGTTATGTATGACTTGGTGTTAATTCCGAAGTTGCAGGCCCTGCAAGAGCTGCATCGGAAAAAGCCTTTTCGTGGGGATAGCCAGTTGTCATTTTTAGACAACTCTGGACTGTTGGTGACCAGTTCATTACGCATCCCAAACGCTCGCCTGTATGTGATGGTTGGCGTGTTGGGCAGAATGTCCTTGAGTATGGGGTCGGTAAAAATAACCGGCCACTGAGATTTTACCATGGATACAATTTGTCGAGCTTGACGGCTAAACCCAGTGATTAGTCTGATGGTGTTAGTTACTTGGCTTTCACTGGTTTGTGAATTGGATATCCTGAGGGGATCTAATAGATCAAGGCGATTGAGGCGATTGGCTTTTTGCCTAGCTACATCTAATGCCTGGGAGTTGTAGCCCCTTGTTATCAGTCTAGTTCTTGCCTCTAACTGATGGTAATCGTGAAGTTCAATGGAACTACATGCCCTGTGTATCCTCAGAAATTCACCATAAGGAATGGCTCGAATAGCGTGCTGTGGATGGAAGCTGTGCGCATGTAGTATTGAATTACCTGCAGTGTTTTTTCTGAATATACTAGTGGTCACAACATTGTCTATTATCTGCACTCGCACATCTAAAAAGCTAGCTTCCTTAGCACTGATATCAGCAGTGAAGGTCAGGTTTAAATTGTTAATGTTGATGTTGTCAACAAATTGGTGTGCCAGTTCCCTAGTGCCTTTCCAGATGATGAATACATCATCGATGTATCTCCAGTATTTGACTATGTTGTTCAGCCAAAATGCGGAGTGTGTGACCTTGAGGACATGTTTCTCCCACCAGCCAACGTGGAGCCCCGCGTAGCTGGGGGAGAAACATGCCCCCATGGCCACCCCCCTTAATTGTTTATAAACCTGGTTTTCAAATAAAAATACATTATTATTCAAACATTTGTCTATCATAGAAACAAGCATGTTGTTATGATTGTACTGTTCTATAGGTCTTGTACCCAGGTAAAACTTGATTGCATTAATACCGTCTGTGTGGGAGATACTAGTGTATAAAGTGGCTATATCCATGGTTATTAGTAGGTAATCAGCCGACCACCTACACTGATTTAAGGAGTGCAAGAATTCATTGGGGTCCTTAATGTAAGCTGGAAGGGAGGTCACATAGTCCTGTAAATGAAAATCAATATATTTTGAAGTATTTTCAAAAAGGCTATTCATCGCAGAAACGATGGGCCTACCAGGTACCGGACTTACTCCTTAAGCACTTTAGGGATAAAGTAAATGTTTGGTAATACCGGATGTTCTTTGTGTAGAAATTTTAACTCATCTCTGGATAGTAGTCCCTCTCGTTTCCAGCGATTCAAGTCACTATAAAAAGTTTGTTGAATGTCTTTGATGTTTTTCATGTTAGTCAAAGTATAGCAAGATTGGTCATCAAGATATCTATGGGCTTCTTCTATATACGCTTTCTTCCCCCAAAGTACTATATTGCCTCCTTTGTCGGATTAGTTGATAATTATATTATCATTTGTCACCGCCAGTAATCAGTTCCGCATAGGTGTCTATAGAGTCTTGGGCAAACTTGGAATAAACGTGGAAGGAGCCTTAAAGGGACTAGGTGTTGTGTCATTGAGACTGATACCTTCTTTAATAGCAATATCCTGTGTGTCCATTCGGTCATCCCCATCTTTCTCAAGTTGGTGCATTGTTTTCATGAGGGTTGTGTCTCTGGCTTGCAGTCCACTGGTAGATGCTTTTGCCTGGGCTGATGCATTTTTTTTGGTTGCCAGGGTGGTTTTCACTGCAAAGTACTTTTTTAATTTAATCTTCCGAATGAACTTGAACACATCGATTCGTGTATTGCAATAGTTAAAATTGCTCTCTGGACAATATGAGAGTCCCAAGGTCAATAGTTGTTTTTCAGCCTCATTTAATTCAATGTCAGTCAAATTGATGATCGTTTTTTCATTTACTGATTTTTGTTCTGCCAATGTTTTTTCTTTTGTTGTCTACCCCTTCCTCTTGGCGCATTTGCGGCGCTCGCGGCGCCTTTTGTTTCTGCGCTGCTTGTTGGTACGTTTGCGTTCCTCAATGTCATTTTGCGTTGCACTCGCATGTATTCGAGTTCTTCCGCCAATGTAAGTTGGCCCATATCCCCTTCTTTTGCACCTGGGGGTACAGCATCAGAATCTACACTGCTAGGCACCAGACTGTCTGTGGAGCCTGATGCATTGGATTCGTTGTCATCGGCCTCTCTTCTTTGCATTTGTTGTTTTGCTGGTGCTTGTTTTGTCATCCCTGGACCCCGTTGATTTCTTAAATGATCGTACTTGCGAGCAAATGTATATATTTGTCAGAGTTTATAGTCTTGTTCATCGCGGGCAAATTTATATACTTTTCGTGTTTTGATTGTCTCTTCATGTTTTCTGAGTCGTTCTTTTATTTCTTTTCTTGTTTGCTCAATCAATGCTTTATCCTTGGCAAACTGTTCTTTAGTTAAATCCTCATTTATTTGAACGATCTCCTGCAAGTTTTTTTCTCGGTCGATCTTGGCATATTTCACTAAGAGGCACAGTAATCTCATTGATGCCTCCAAGTTGCTTTCTGCCCAGTCTTTTAAAAGTAAGGCGTTAGGGTTTTCAAAGCTGGGAAATAACATTATACGTAGTCCTCGTGGTACTCTGCCCACCTCATGATATTTTTCCAACGAGCGGATCTCCCACCACTTGGTGAGCTCGCTTCTGGAATTTTTTTCTAATTCCTTCAATAATTTCTTGGTTTAATTAATTTTCTCAGTTTGTGGAGGTTTATTTTTAGCTGCGTTACCATCTTGTCCTATATCGGGTAGATTAAAAAACAGCTGATCGAACGCCTCCTCCCGTTCCCGCTCTTCCGACATTTCACCCCGCAAAGTTTATTTCCTTTTGGTTTTATGCGAATTGAGGTTTGAGTAAGTAATCTAGCATCAAACCCTTTCTGCTGACTTACAGGGCACCTCCTTAACCTAGGCAATTGCTATTATGCGACGTTCCCCAGCTCACCGTTTTTGTTGCTGCCGTCTGAATTTGCCATCCGACTGATTCCGTAGCAGCTGCTTTCAGGTGACTGGTGGTTCGCTCGTTTCTTGCAATTCGCGTAGGGGGCTGTAACCGTTGCTCGACGGAGCAATATATCTCACTTAGTCCGTTTATAGAACAGCCTGCTTTGTAAAGGAGGGGTCCACGCTTTCAGGTACAGACCTTGTCCCGATGAATATAACAATCCAGCCGGTAGCTGCGCAAAGTCCCTAGCGCAGAATCCAGCGCGTGGACACCGAAAATACGCCCAAAGTCAGTCTTGCGGTATTGTTTGCTTTTATTTAATCATAAGGTGCAGGGTGAAAGAAAATGCCGAACAGACGCGTTTCGGACAGAGCGTCCTTGCTCACTGTTAGCGGGAGTATGGACCACAATACATATATGTAGTGTTTGTATCACATTATCGCGCCCAAATTCGAAAGTATTCGCATTGAAATGGACATAGGACTCACACATTGCCTAAGCCTATATTCAGACGAAAATGGGCGCCATTTTGGAATGGTACAAATTTAACATAATGTAAAATGTTTAAAAATAATGGATATACATTTTTATGCTATATGTGTGTGCTTAGGCAATGACACTATTTTATATATCGAAACAGATTGCTAATAACACAAATGTCAATTGATAAAAAATGTATATATATATATATACATGTATATATATATATATATATATATATATATATATATATATATATATATATATGAAAGATTTATGATTCAAACTCAAAATATAGCCAATTTGAACAAAGTATTGGACTTTGAGGGCTATACATTTACTATCCCCACACCCAATATACCCACAGTGAAGAAAGTGTTATGGTTTGGGGAGTAAAGATTTACTGAACTCACTGCAATACAATACAAACAACATTATAAAATGAGAAAAAATTAAATGTAACTCATACATTATTCACAATTTAGAAAACAGGAATGATATTATATTAATAATGAAAAAAAAAATGGAAAAAATATATATAACAAAAAATATCTATTCTTTAAACAGCATTTTAATTTCAAACATTTAATTTTTTATTTTTATGCACTTTAAAAAAAAAACAATGATTTGACAACATTTTCTAAAATGATTGAAAAATTAAACATTCTAACTTTTTAAAAAATGAATGGAGAACGTGGCCAGGTGGCCGAAGATGGCGGACACGCTGAACTTAACTCTGTGTGCCAACCCTAAAATCCAATAATATCCTTAGTGTAGGTGGCCCCCCACATGGCAGCGGCAGAGATGGTGTACTGGTGGAGTCTCTCTCCTGATATCTCTGAGCACTATTGTGTGAATCCCCGGCCCCCAGGCACTGAAGCTGAATGGACTGTGCTGGGCCCTGCGATACCGGCGGCGGGGGAGATGGAACTTGGCTGCTGCATGGGGTGATCTTCAGCGTGTGAGTTGCCTAGCTACCCGGAACTGGCTGGCACGATTCAGCATCCCAGACATGGCAGAAGAGACGCAAGCAGACCCAGTGGGTGTGCCGGCAAGCCGAGGAGGCGAGACCTGACCACAACTTCAGGCCCCTGACCACGACTGCAGGCCCTCTTCCAGAAGTTTGGATGCCCTTTGTGAATCGCCCCCTTCGAGGCTTTCTCTGGTGAGATGTTGGGCTCTACATGTGGCAGCTAAACAGTCATTCCGTAAACTAAGGGCACTATCAGAGGTTGCTTTTCCGGAACCCAAGTTAAAGTTAATTTCATCTTTGCTTAATTGATTTTCATTTATAAAATTACGTTTTTCATATAGTTTTTCATGGGGAGATAGATGCTCTGGATTGGAGGTGTATGGAGGGGAGTTCAACAAGAATCCGATTCGCCTCAACCACTGATGACAGCACACAAATCCATTACTCTGCGACAATATGAAACCAGCCAAGAAGTAAGGTGAATGAGGGGAGGTTTCAAGATCCTGTCTTGTAATATTAATGAAGTAAATAACTGCATTAAGTGAGGAGCAGTTGTACAGTCTGCCTAATGTCATTCTGTGTATGATCTTCTCATGCAGGAGACCCACTTAATAGGTTCAAACTGCACTTGTTGGGTAGATGGCTTCAATAGGGTGTGCCATACTGGCTTCACCTCAGGCTCTCGGGGTGGCTGAGCCTGAGGTCGAGACGGATATGCTGGGTAGATATATACTTGTAACTGGGACTATAGGTGGACAAAGTTGGTCATTCTTATCAGTACATGTTCTGCCAACACTGACTGAGGAAATACTCATCTGCCCGACCCCACTCTTCACTCGTGGAAAGATCAGGAAGCTCATTATTAGGGGTGACTTCAACATGAATAAGAACTCAACAGTTAGACACCTGGCATCCCCATATGCCCGCTGTTTTAAGGTCATTCAGGCTGTTGGACTGGGCAGCTTGCCATGAGCGAGAGGACAACTGGCAGAGAAGACATATGCGAAATATTCCTTCACTTTTAGATTCGGAGCCCATGGTTCATTTACAGATATCAATTATGGTTTTCTCCCCGGAACTGATGTACAAGATGTGGCAGAGGTTATAATCCTCCTAGGAGGGATCGCTGATCACTCACCAACTTTACTCCGCTTTGTAAGTGGTGATAAGTGACCATAGAGTATGTGCGATTAAATGTGTGGTGGTTGGTTGATTGCATCTTTACAGTCGCCTTATTTTAAAAGGGTTTTTGAGGCAGTAATACGTGCTAGTCCATAACATACATTAATAACAAAAGAGGTGAAGAGGGCGTAGGAAAGATGTTAGCATCTGGAATAAGACAACTTAAGCATCAGATACACGACTTGGGGACCATCAACCTTCTGGGTGAGGTGGAACTCAAAAGAAAACAACATAACCTTACAATGGACACAGCTAAGGCGTTGCGCTTTGTCTCACGTGGTGCATATGTGACGCAGGCTATTTGGTAGGGAAATTAGTATATTTTCTTGCCACAAAAAATTGCCCCCAGCACGGTCATGCCTGCAATACAAGACCTGATGGGCTACCCAGTAACAGAAGTGCAAGACAATGCAGATACCTTTGCATCTTACTGTAAAACATTATAACCATATCATACACCCTCATATATAGACCATACGAACCCAGAGTAATCTGATGTATTCCTGGAGCATTTGCAACACAGTGATAAATTGTCCTTGGAGTAACCAATGCCAGAAGATGAATTAGCACAGCCATTGGGAAACTGCATCCAGTGAAGACACCGGGTCCTAATGACTTTATGCCAGATCATAGCACCAGATATTGTATTATGCACTTACAAATTGCAGTAGGTAAATGTTAGGAACAAGACGTTCCCCTGGCTCTGCTTTTACTCAATTTTGAGAAAATCTTCAACTCAGTCAACAGGGACTTTCTCATGCATGTGTCACATACCTTTAGTATCAACCTGGGACCGTGACAGGGATGTCCTCTCTCCCCCTCCCTGGTATTTGCATTAGTAATTGAATCCCTGGTACCTTAGGAACAGAGTGATACCTTGCTATGGGGATTCAGATGGAGGGTTGTGATAGGGGACCGCATAGAATTATATGTGAGTGACATCCTGCTCTTTTTACATGACTCCGTACACACTGGGGATAGAATCATACAAATCCTGGATGTCTTTGGCTCAGAGTCAGGCCTTGAGGTCATTTATGTTAAATCCCTTCTGGTTCCAATCAGAGGAGACACAAGGGATTGGGGAAGAACTTCACCATTGTACATAGCTGCAAGTTCCTTCTAGGAATCCACATACTCATATGAATCAATCAATCAAGTAGTATTTGTAGAGGCGTGTCATCAGAGAGGGTATCCCGGGTATCCTGGTGCTTGCAGTGGTTTTCAGCTGGAGGTCGGGGGTGTTTCAGGAGTTGGCACCGAGATGGAAGAAGGAGCGTCCTCCTGCAAGGGAGCGGTGTATGTGAGGGATCTGTGAGAGGTGTGCGGAGCGTAGGTCACTGGAAGATCGGTGGAAGTGCAGATGGAGGTTCAAGCGGGCAGGTCCTTGGTCAAGGCTGGCTTTGTATGCGTGGGTCAGGAGCTTGAAAAGGCATCTCTTCTGGACTGGGAGCCAGTGGAAGTTTTTCAGGTGCTGGGTGATGTGGGTCCTCATCCGCAGGTTGAGGATCAGTCTAGAGTCTTTGCATGAGTTCGGTGGTGGTGCCTGCATAGAGTGCGTTGCTGTAGTCCAGTTGGCTGATGATGAGGGCCTGCATTACTGTCTTCCTGGTGTTAATGGGGAGCCACATAAAGAATTTGTGGAGTATGTGGACGCAGGCTGAGGAGACGGTGTTGACCTGATGTTTCATGGAGAGTTTGCTGTCAAGGATGATGCTGAGGTTGCGGGCGTGTTTTTTCGGCATGGGGGAAGGTCCAAGTTCTGACAGCCACCAGGAGTCGTTCCAGAGGACGGTATTTTTGCTGAAGAAGAGAACTTCCATTTTGTCTGTGTTGAGTTTAAAGTAATTGTCTTTCATCCATGCTGATACGTTCTTCATACAGTTGTGGAAATATGTCTTCATATTGCTGGGGTCAGCTGAGAGCGATACTACGAGCTGAGTGTCATTGGCATATGAGGTGATGCTGATGTCATCCAATAGGACGATGTTTGCGACTTGAGAATCGCAAAACTCTTTTTTGATACATATGGCCCCTAATCTCTTACAGGACTTCTGCAACATTCTTTGACCCACTTTTTCATAGTCCATATTGTCAACAAGCAGTCTCATAGCTTCAGAGTGATAATCTGTATAATCGATTAATAAAGCATTACTACCTTACTCACTTTGTCTGTTTTTCTGATAATAAAAGGCCAACTTTCTTTGCAAGGTTTTCAATGCTATATATTCATCTCTATTACTGATTAGATGATTTATTCTAACTGAAATATAAATTTTCTCAACACCAAATTGAAGAAAAGCTCAATACACATCAATACATGTCAGAGTTCAAAACTGGATTAAAACACAGAATTTGTTTCAGACGATTTTCAGCTGGGGCCATCTCAATGATATAATGGTATCCAAATTGTTTGCTAAATCATCAATATCATGATGCAAATCACCTGTCAAGCTCAATACCAGACAATTATCCTATAAACCTGGGCGGAGTTCACGGAGTTCCGCTACGTAAAACTCTGCAATATGACAAAAAACCTCTGCCATGCTACGCAAAGTTCCGCGAAAGGTGGAGGGGGTTAACTCGTGCCATTCGCACTGATTTTTAGTTCCGGTTATTTGACCAATGCTGTAAAATCTGCACGAACGGAATCTCACACAGTGAAAGAGGGTGCTGCTTCTTTCTGCTGCTCAAGTAGAGGATCTACTCGAGCGGCATCTTCCTCGACATGAACGTAAGGTTTCTTAATGCAAGTGGTAGCGACCATCCGCGACAGCCCGTGTTGAGAAATCTCGTTGGGAAGTGGTCTAGCGTTGGATTTTCCTCACTTGCGCTCGCCAACTTACCATTGGCAAGTGAAAGCAAGGAAAAAACTCTGGTACGAGGAGTGGAGTTTTTCAGAACTGTGCGAGCTCTGCGGAGCGCGGGGTGCAAAAATCTCTGCAAACTCCGCTAAAGGAGCAGAGTTCACCTCCCAGGCTTAATCCTGTGAAGTCTCAAATTTCACTTTTAAATGTTGTTTAGGTTTGTCATGAAAAAGTTTTGCATTTCAATTTGCGCTCAAATATTAACAAATCCATTTTAGGTTCCAAGTCCTATTTGGAGCAAAATTGACACATTTGTTCAGAGGGCTTCACTCTACCTCTAACAAAATTCTGCTAGTTACATTTGTAATGAAGTTCAGTTCCTCCTTACTTCCTGTTTGCTTTAGGGTCATGTTTTTACAACATTTCTATCTCAGTTGTCTCCTAGTTGTCCATTTTGGTCCCACAGACCTCTGACACAGGATGGAACACAAGATTTTACTATACTCACACCAGGAGCATTCTTTTTGGCTGACCTTTTAAACTGCTGCTCCATAACCAAACATGCACTGGATATTTTTAATTTCCTTACTGAAAACCACTGGGACTTTTTGTTTCTGACCAAAATATAGTTAACAGATAGCTCAGTTTCTGACATTGTCCTGACAATCCCCTCTGACTTCTTATCAAGCACTTTGACAGAGATGACAAAAATAGGGATGGGGGTGACTATTATACACCGTTTATTTATTTCGAAATGTATTGTGCGGGCAGCTACTTCTCACGGAGGTGTCCCGGCGCTAAGGCAGTTGCAGCACACAGAGGCACTCAGAAGGATTAAGTACGGTTGAAGAGCCAGGTTTTTAAGGCTCTTTTGAAGGCTGATTCTGGTTCCATCATTCGGAGAGTAAAAGGCGTGGCATTCCAGAGCTTTGGGTTCTGACTGCAAATGCTCTGCTGCCTACCCTAGCCTTACGAAAATGGGGAGCAGTGAGAAACTTCATGTGGTTAGGTCTCAGGGCCCGGTCATGTTGGTAGCTTTGCAATCTAACTCTCAGGTATGCCGGGCCTCGACCGCTAGTTGCTCCGTAAGTCAGGGTAAACGCCTTAAATTCAATTCTCCTACTGACGGGCAGCCAGTGAAGGCTCTTCAGATGGGGAGAAATGGAGTGGCAATAAGGCACCTTACAGATCCGTCTGGTCGCAGCTTTCTGAACCATTCGGAGTCTGTGGATTAGATATGCTGGAGGTCCCAAGTAGAGACTATCTGCGTAGTCCAGTCGAGATGTGTCCAAGGCAGGAGCTACCGTCCTCCTACAGTCCAGCGGGAGGAAGTGGAGGAACTTCCTCAAAGCTCGCAATTTCCAGAAGCAAGAGGAGGAGACTTGCCGAACCTGGGTCTTCCAAGAGAGATCATTATTGAATTTAAACCCCAGATTTCTCACTGAGTCTACTGGCGCAGGTGGGGGAAACAGTTCTTGTGGCCACCAGAGCTTAGAAGTTGGGGGACCAGTTGATTGAAGAAGAGAACCTCGGTTTTCTCTGAGTTCACCTTTAGGCGTATTTTGGGTCATCCAAGCCGAGATGTTATACAGACACCGTCTAAAGTTGGCAAAAACAGCATCCGATTGTTCTTAGAAAGAGAACAACAGCTGGGTGTCATCAGCGTAGGAGATCACTTTCACCCCGAGAGTCTCGACTAAGGTTGCAAGTGGGGAGAAGTATACATTAAAGAGTAGATGACTCAATGCTGACCCCTGGGGAACCCCCACATACAAGGGGCTTCTGGGAGGAGACAAAGGGGCACAGAAAAACTTGTGAATGGTTCTTCAGGAAGGAGCCGGATCCAGAGAAGGGCATTGCCCCGAATTACCAGGTGTCTAAGTCTCTCCAGTAGAATTGGATGGGCCACAGTATCGAAAGCAGCAGACAGGTCCAGCAGCACTAGCATTACTGCATTGCCCGGGTCTGTGGTCTCGTGAACACTCTCCGCCACTTGCAGCAGTGTGGTCTTCATGCTGTATTATGCCCTAAAACCATATTGGGAGTCCAGGAATTCAGAGAGTTGACTCTGAACTATCCAAGACTTTTTGCTGGTGCCGGCAGAAGAGAGATAGGTCTAAAAATGTTATATTCTGCAGGGTCGGCGTCCGGTTTCTTGAGGATTGGCAGTAGGAATGCTTGTTTCCATGCTGCTGGGTACATGCCTAAACTCAGAGAATAATTCCAAATCTGGTTCAGGGGGATATTAAGACAAGGGGCCAGTAGTTTAAAAAACGTAGCCGGGCAGGGGTCGCCTGGAGAGCCAGATTTACATTCCTACTGTTTTTTAAGGGAAACATCAGGCGAAATTGGACGGAATTCAGACCATGACTAAAGACAGTCAGGGATAGAAATTTGCTTGAACAGAGACATGTTGGACTGGAAAGAGGAGTAGATTAATTGGATCTTAGCCTGAAAAAAGTTTGACAGGTAGCACAGAGGGAGGGAGAGGGAATCACAGTACTATCAAGAGCCTCAGGTTTGGTGAAACATTGAACAAGTTTGAATAACGCAATAGCTGAGTTGTCGGCTAATTTGATCCTGTGAGTGAAATAGTCTCGCATAGTATTTTGCTTAAGTCTATGGAAGTTTTTTAGAGCCATCATGTAGGAGCTCTTGGCCACGGGGTCGTATGAGTGTCTCCAGATGCGCTCCAGTTTTTTACATTAACTTTTCTCTGCCCGTAGTTCTGAGGAAAACTAGGGAGCTGACGATCTCTTCCTGGAGGATGTAACTGATCTAGGAGGGGCAACTATATCTAAGGCATTGACAACCCAGGTACTGAAGCTTGATATATCTTCATTAGGGTTCCCTGACAACGGGAGGGGGACGTTTTGAAGAGTAGGTGTCATAGTATCAATGGTAACCTTACTCCAATTTCTCCTTATCTCGGGAAAGTGCTTGGATCCAGTGCTGCGGTGCGCACGTTTAAAACTGAACGGTATTAGTAGATGGTCAGACCAAGTCAGAGAGAGAGGAACCTCTACCATAAGGTTGTTGTTATTGAATAAGATGAGGTCCAGCATGTGGCCAGCTGCATGCATAGAGGCAGTGACTCTTTGTGTCAAGTTAAGACCATCCAATGTTTCAGCCAGCTGGATAGCTTTAGTACATTTTTTACTGTCCATATGTACATTAAAGTCACCTAGAACTGTGAAGCTGGCGTGTTTAATTAGAGGCCGGCTGCTATGTCGCAGAATTCTGCTAAATGACAGACTGGGGAGTTAGGGGTCTGCTTGCTAGAATCCCGGCCACCGATGGATAGGACGAGACCTTGACACCGAAAAACATAGCCTCCATGATCCCTATTTGTCCCAACCTTCTGCAGGAGATTTCCCAACCCTCCTTCAGAATGATAGCCACCCAACCTCCCATCTTGTTGTTCGGTTTATTCTTGCACATTATCAAAGCTAAGAACCATGAATAAAACTCAAGGCATGTCCTTCACCATCATTCTAGCCCCTACCTTCGCATGATCAGGTGCGCTTATCTATCACCCCCCTGATGCCTTGGCTGCCTCCCTTCAGTTTCTCATTGACACATCAGGTCAACTATGCTCTCTTCATTCCAACTATTTGGTGATAGGTGATTATTACCTCCATTTGGATGACCTGAACAATAAGCCTGCACAGCAGTTTCTGTGTTCTTTGGAAAGTTTTAATCTAGAACAACTAATTAAAGTACTCACTCACAAAGCTGGACACATTCTTGATCTTATCCTACCTAACCCCTCGAATGCCGTGGTAAAGCCAGTCCTGAAACTTACCTGGTCCGGCCATGTTCTTAAATGTTATCTTCAAGACACCTGGAGTCCCACAAAGTTTAACTAAGAAGATGTCCAGACCTTGGCACAGAATCTCAGACTACCTATTTATTGAGTCACTTCAGTCGCGGCACGGGGGACTTGGAACAGGATGCATTGGGTTTCAACGGCTGGTTGAAAGAGACTATTGACACCATTGCTTATTGAAGTCTCACACCATTAAAAGACTTAAACACTCTGCGCCTTGGTTCTCTGGCTCTCTCAAGTCTGAGAAATTGGCATGCAAAATTTTAGTAGGGAAGTAGAGGTCTAAATATGATAAAGGTGCAAAAGCAATTTCAGTGCTGTTCTTAAGAAACACCATATGACTATTAGGTCCGCCCAAAAATTGTTTATTGCCATATCTATCTCGGAGGCTACAAATAAACTGTGAGGACTGTTTAAATGGTTAGCTCTTTTCTCTCTCCCACAGCAATGAAAGATTCC
Organism: Lissotriton vulgaris; assembly: GCF_964263255.1. Taxonomy (NCBI): domain Eukaryota; kingdom Metazoa; phylum Chordata; class Amphibia; order Caudata; family Salamandridae; genus Lissotriton; species Lissotriton vulgaris. The sequence goes on along the minus strand of NC_141686.1, from coordinate 65,734,057 downwards.
CTGTCTCCTTCTATGGAGCTATGAGAGGTTTTTCTGATGTTTTCTTTAGGAAAATCCAAGTAATCTTTGACCAATTCCTGGTGCAGTGTCCCTTTAGAAGCCTCTCCATACCCCTTTCCAGGCCACTAATGACAAGTTTCCCCCATGACCTTAGAGGAATCTGCAACTGAACTTGCAAGGTGCAAGTCGGGCTCTCCTCTTGGTACATGGCCCCTGCCATCCCCAAACTGGGTGCTTCGGGGGTGAATCCCAACCTCAACAGATTAATAAACAATTCCCTTGACAGGGCGAAGTTCTTAGCAACTTTAGGCCAATCTCACTCCTTCCTACGGTTACGAAATTACAAGAGAAAATGGTAATTAGGCAGATATTAAGCTTTCTTGAGTCGAATCATTTACTCCATGGCCCCCAGTCCGGATTCCGTGCTGGTTACAACACTGAGACAACTCTACTTGAAGTCTCACAATACATTAAACAAAATTTGGACTCAGTCCAGTCATGTAATGCTTTTGGACCTCTCCTCTGCTTTCGATCTGGTCTCCTGCGATATTTTGCTGGAGAGACTTGAAACATCTTCACCAGAGATCAAGCCCTGTCATGGCTGAAAACCTTCAGCAGTGAGCGCTCCCAGGCTGTCTTTCTTCCTCATTTCACCTCTGCGACAATGCCATTAGAGTGCGGAGTCACACAGGGCTCAGCTCTTAGCCCTACTTCCTTTAATATATACCTGGAGCCAGCGGCGAAACTTGTTGAGTCTTGAGGAGTGAGAATTATATCCTATGCAGATGACACCCAACTCCTCTTCGCCTTTCAGGAAAAAGTGCCAACGTCACTGAGCTCCTTCAAACTCTGCCTTAAATCTGTGGTGGACTGGATGAATGTTAGCTGTTTAAAGCTTTACTCAGATAGGACTGAGATACTTTTCTTTGGCCTCAAGTCCACCCTTGAACCTAGCCTTTGGTGGCCGTCAGAATTGGTCCCCCCCCACCATGCCCCTCCTCACCGATCGGAAAAAACCTTGGGATGAAATTTGACTATGGCCTTACCCCCGACCCTCAAATCAATCAATCAATCAATCAATCAAAGCATTTATATAGCGCACTACTCACCCGGAGGGTCTCAAGGCGCTAGGGGAGGGGGGGTCCGCTACTGCTCGAACAGCCAGGTCTTGAGCTGCTTCCTGAAGGCAAGGTGGTCCTGGGTCAGGCGGAGGTGGGTCGGGAGGGAGTTCCAAGTCTTGGCGGCAGGTAGGAGAAGGACCTTCCCCCTCTGGTGGCTCTTCGGAAGCGGGGGACGGCGGCGAGGGTGTGGCCGGTCGATCGAAGCTGGCATGTGGGAGCGTAGAAGTTGAGGCGGCTGTTGAGGTATCCTGGGCCTTGGTTGTGTAGGGCTTTGTGTGCGTGGGTGAGGAGACGGAAGGTGATTCTCTTGTTGACCGGGAGCCAGTGCAGGTCTCTCAGGTGTCCGGAGATGTGGCTGCGACGGGGGATGTCCAGGATGAGTCGTGCTGAGGCGTTCTGGATCCGCTGGAGTCTCTTCTGGAGTTTGGCGGTGGTACCGGCGTAGAAGGAGTTGCCGTAGTCCAAACGGCTGGTGACGAGGGCCTGGGTGACCGTCTTCCTGGTCTCGGTGGGGATCCACCGGAAGATCTTACGTAGCATGCGCAGGATGTTGAAGCATGACGAGGAGACGGCGTTGATTTGTCTCGTCATGGAGAGGGAGGAGTCCAGGATGAAGCCAGGGTTGTGTGCGTGGTCTGTTGGTTTGGGTGCGCTGCCCAGTGCGGGGGGCCACCAGGAGTCGTCCCAGGCGGAGGGTGAAGATCCCAGGATGAGAACTTCCGTCTTGTCCGAGTTCAGTTTCAGGCGGCTGTTCATCATCCACTTGGCTACGTCTGTCATCCCTTCGTGTAGGTTGGCTCTGGCGGCGGCGGGGTCGTTGGTGAGGGAGAGGATCAGCTGGGTGTCGTCGGCGTAGGAGATGATGTTGAGGTTGTGTTGGCGTGCGATGGCTGCGAGGGGGCTCATGTAGACGTTAAAGAGGGTTGGGCTGAGCGAGGAGCCTTGAGGAACGCCGCAGATGACTTCTGTGGCTTCTGATCTGAACGGGGGAGGCGGACTCTCTGTGTCCTTCCGGCAAGGAAGGAGATGATCCACTCCAGTGCCTTCTCCTGGATTCCGACGTTGCTGAGGCACTGCACTAGGGTACGGTGGCAGACAGTGTCGAAAGCCATGGAGAGGTCTAGGAGGATGAGGGCCGCTGTTTCTCCGTTGTCGAGCAGGCCTCGGATGTCATCGGTGGCTGCGATCAGGGCGGTCTCGGTGCTGTGGTTGGCCCGGAATCCAGACTGCGAGAGGTCGAGGGATCCGTTTGTCTTGAGGAAGGCAGCCAGCTGCTTGTTGACGGTCTTCGCGATGACTTTTGCAGGAAACGGGAGCAGCGAGATGGGGCGGTAGTTCTTGAGGTCGGTGGGGCCGGCTGATGGCTTCTTAAGTAGAGCGCTGAGTTTGGCGTGCTTCCAGCTCTCCGGGAAGGTAGCGGTGTCGAAGAAGGTGTTGATGATGTCCCGCAGGTGGGGTGCGATGACAGCGTCGGCCGTGTTGAAGACGTGGTGAGGGCAGGGGTCGGTCGGAGATCCGGAGTGGATGGAGTTCATCGTGCGGACGGTGTCTTCGGTGCTGATCGGGGTCCAGGCGCGCAGGGTGGTGGTGGGGGGAGGTGGTTCGGTCGTGGCATGCGTCGGTTGAGTGCTGAAGCTGTTGTGTATGTCCGCGATCTTGTTGTAGAAGTAGGAGGCGAGGGAGTTGCAGAGGTCTTGTGAAGGGGTGATGTCGTTGTTTCCGGCGTTGGGGTTGGAGAGCTCTTTAACGATGTTGAAGAGTTCCTTGCTGTTGTGTGCGTTGTTGTCCAGTCGTTCCTTGAATGCAGTTTTCTTGGTGGCGTGAATCAGTTGGTGGTGTTTTCGGGTGGCGAGCTTGAGGGCAGTCATGTTGTCCGGTGTTGGGTCTCTGCGCCAGGCTTTCTCGAGGGCTCGGCAGTTCCTCTTGGAGCTCTTGAGTTCGTCAGTGAACCATGGGGCTTTCTTGCTGCCGGGTCTGCTAGGCGGGGTCCTCAGAGGGGCGAGGTCGTCTGCGCAGTTGCTGATCCACTTTGTGAGGTTGGTGGCCGCCTGGCTGGGGTTCGTTGCGCCGGTGGGAGGGTTCTTGCTCAGGGAAGTCGCGAGCTGGTCGGCTGTGATCTTGTTCCAGCTTCTGCGTGCAACCTGTTGCTGGTGGTGGTGGATCGTGGTCCTTCTGAAGCTGAAGTGGACGCAGCTGTGGTCCGTCCAGTGGAGTCCGGTGGCGTGGCTGAAGGTGATGTCCTTGCTGGATGAGAACACGGGGTCGAGTGTGTGTCCGGCGTAGTGGGTGGGGGTGGTCACCAGCTGCTTGAGTCCGAGATTTGCGAGGTTGTCTAGCAGGGTGGTGGTGTTGCGGTCATTGTTGTTCTCCAGGTGGAAGTTGAGGTCCCCGAGGAGGATGTAGTCAGCGGAGGGGAGGGCGTGCGGGCTGATGAAGTCGGCGATGTCTTCGCTGAATTGTGTGCGTGGTCCCGGGGGTCTGTAGATGAGGGTGCCTCTGAGGGTGGTCTTGGGGTTGATGTGGATCTGGAAGTGCAGGTGTTCGGCGGGTGCGAGGGTGTCGTCGGTGTTGGTCGTGATGCGGATGGTGTTCCTGTGGATGATGGCGGTGCCTCCTATCAAATCAAATCAAAGCCTGTAGCTGCCATCTGCTTACTTACTCTCAGATACCTGAGAAGGATGCTACACCTAGTATCTCGCAAGACCATTGTCCAAGCCCTGATCACCTCCAGGTTGTATCACATCAACAGCTTATTTCTGGGCTCTTAGCCTTTCTGATTCAGCATCTCCAAATCATTCAGAATGCTGCTGCCAGGCTGTTTCCTAAAATTCCCCCCAGGGTACCGGTGTCTGGACACCTCACTGGCTCTCAGTGAATAAGAGAATTCCGCTCAAGGCTCTCATCCTTGCCTAGAGGGCCTACAACCAGAGGGGCCCTCCCTACCTCAGGCGCCGCTTCAAGCCTGATGTTCAGGAGAGATCTCTGAGATCCAACAAAAGTAAACTTCTCCTACTCCCCCTCATCCACAGGGTCAAAAGAGGAGGTAGATCATTCAGTTTCCTGGCAATTAAGTTGTGGAATGCGCTTCCGCTTGACTTGTGAAGCAGTTCATCTGAAGCCGAATTTAGAAAGAGCTTAAAACCTGTCCTTTTTGGCTCCCGCACAAATGTCACTTAGCATCACTGTTGTTAGGTCTGTGGGTGGTCCTTCTGCTAGCGGCAAGACACCTCTTTGGAGGTAGCTGTGCACTTTACAAATGTATTGTATTGCTGAAAATAGACCTTCCACAGGGAATGTTGTTGAATAGGGAATCAATTTACAAATGCCATCAGACAGGAAATCTCTGTGTGTATTTTTCATGTTTATTTTGGTGAAGGGTCCCCCAAAAGCGTATAAACATTTCAGATGGAGGAGAAATCTCCAGAATAGGCACTAAAATATTTTGTCTTGCCTACAGGCGTTTGCCAACATATTTACGCGACTCATTCTCAAAACCAAAATTCTGCTCCATAGAGCTCTCCATAATCGCTAATGTGCTAACCCTTGCCAGCTGACCTGTCTTGCTGCATGTTTTGTAGCCATTGGGACCAGGTTACGCCTTCACGGTAATCCAGATGTAGAACTATCTCCCATCATGCAGTATCTTCTACCCTTCCTGCTCTCCTTCAAGAAGGACGTAAAGGAGTTACATACAGACCTTCTTCCTGGTCAACCAAGCCACATTGGCCCAGAAAATATGATTGACCAGCTGAAAATCCTTTGTTAAAAAATCTAACACTATAATCAGGAAGAAAATAACATTCAGGCCAAAACATTGGGACAGGTAAGTAAAATAGGGTTAAATGGCAAGAACGTTTGCTAAAAAAAGGTAAGAGCAAGCGTGCCTGGGGCATACGGGGGTCGCCTCCCGCAAAGCAGAAGAACATAATTAAAAACAAATTAAGTTAACATAGGCTTAAATCTACCCAAATTATCTAACCAAGGTTAATGCAAATATAACAGCAAAAATAGGAACCTAAAATTAATCACGCAGGATTAATGATTCGAGATTCATCTTGAAGTAATTAATTGACCCATTTAAAGGCATGGACACTTGGGCCAGCGGCATCCCTTTCGTCAATCTGAATTGAATTGCGTTTCGAGCTGATTAGGTTCACAAAGTGGGCAGTATGTGGAGCAAGTCGGTGAATACAGTAATGCATGTAAATTTTATTCATCCTATTCCAGTACCCTCTATGCTCATCGTTCTCTGGTTTCATTGCCATCATAAATTCATTTTTCAGAACATTTTTATGCTTTTGAAAGTTATGCATACCTAAACAGTCTCACAGAGAATTATTAAGCTTCATGCAATGCTCAACATAGTGCATCCCCACAGTCTTTTAGAAGCAAAAGAAAAGTACACTTCATTGGAGGTAACACTTATCAAACACAAAATATGTATATCACAGCTTGAGAAAATGTCAGAATTACAGCTGAGGATCTGTCTCTTACCTGCAGGCCACCATGGCTTCCCACTCGAACCCGTTGTTAATTTGTCTATCATTATTTTCTTCTTTCTTTGTCTATTAGCAGAGAGGGTCAACAGAAGTGGCGGCCGGCACAGGTAAGAGCGGTGAGGTGGCGGGGCAGGGTCAGGGTGGGGTGTTGTTCGGGTAAGTTAACATACGACGGGATAAGTAAAACGAAATAAAACACATATGAAACTATTTATCTTGCGCTCGATGCATCGCTGAGTCGGTAAGCTCAAGGTAAGTGGCTTTGATATTTTATTTATGTCATTTTACTTATCCCGTGGTATGTCAATTTACCCGACCCCCACCCTGACCCGCCCTACCACCCCACCACTATTCCTGTGCCGTGGCTACTGGTCAACAGAGAGGGTTAATCTCTATATATAGAACTAGACCCGAAGATATCAGGTATCAGAGCTCTTTCCATGAGCACCAGTTGTATTACAGACGGAGACACTCATTTTTGTTGGGCACGGGGAGATTACGTGATTTGCTCAGAATCACAGGATGTTGAGCGTTGTTAGAAAAAAGACAATCTAATACAGGGCTAGAGGGATGTTTACCGACCGGGCCTAAGTATTATCCCCCGTAGGAATCAAACAAACAACTACAACCTTAGGGGTCCAAAAGAGGATTCAATCGTAATTCTCTGCTCGTCAACGCCCTATCAATAGTATAAAGGTACGAACGCAATCATAACACTAACAAACCAGACCACAAGATGTGAAGAACCAGTAACGTGAGTCACCCCTGGTGTAGGATTCCCATCAACGGTCTTGTAATGATCAATATTATCATTTGGAAGTCCTTATCGGGTATTGTGTCTCTAGATCATTGAGACCGGCATACCCCGATACCCAGATACGGGGTAGCAACCCACAATCACTTGGTACTGCCACATAGTGTTGATGTGATGGGAAGTGCAGTGTAACAAAACAAAAGGAAGTGGTGATATTAAAAAAGGATAGGGAACTCAACCCAGAAGACTTTAATAATTGTTGGCCCCTTCCTTAATAAAAACCAGAACAGTATAACATCGTAATCGCAGTCCCAACAAATAGCTGCGAGGAGACCAACATGTTTCAGCCACTAAGGGATAACGCCTTCGGCTTTCGTCAGGGTCTCTGTTCTCAAGTGATACTACTGCATAGATTTGTGAAATAAAGTGTGAAGAATAGGAAAAAACACACAAGTGAAAACCAGTAAAGGATATAATGTTCCTTCGACTGTATCACATCCCCTCTTCGGAACCTGGTTGAGTAATTACTGTTTAGGGAGGACAAACATACAGGAAAATCACAATCCGCTACACTGGTCTGCAGGAAACATATTAAATTGTTTCACAAAAAATGTAAATGCTTGCTTACTCACCCAGAGTATCCGGGGAGTGGACCTCACCTTTTCCTGGACCTGGCTCAGGATATATGAGACCCCGCTCTACAATAACAAAACCGACTGCGTAAAAAACTAAAAACAGAAGCCCAAACAAGATACTGCTCTGGCAATGTATGAAACTACGCAGTCCACAGTGTTCTGTACATGGAGCTAATTAACACCCATCAACAGGTACACACACAACACCTCTATCCATCTCCCTGTCCACTATCGGCTAAACAAAACCTGCTCACTGCGCAGCTTTTTATATACCACATACATCTGGCGCAATGCAAACCTCTAGTGATAGGCTAGCAACACAGGTAATCCTACCTGTCCGTCGGTATCTCCGGCTGTGACTGAGTCAGGGGGAGGCACAGTCACCTAAGAGTTCTTGTTACTTGACTGCTGGCTATGCATCCCACAGCCAACCAGTATCTGAGGGGGCGTGGCCGGCCCGATCGTCATAGTCCCAAAGCTCATTAGTGTACTTCAACATTAGTATTCCTCTGGTGCTTGGCTGCTTGGTAATACACAGTAATGATGTAGGGAGCTGGTGATAACCCACTTTTAGCATTGCCCTGTCTCCCAAACAATACCGGCCGCGCGTATTCTCGCGTGTTTTGCCGGTCTCGAACTACCAAATTACGTCACGTCATTCAGGATTGTAGTTCTATCCGCGAAAAAATGCTTCCGTATTGCCCGTGGAGCGATCCAATGACAACCACCTCGCGCATAACAGACTACTAATAAACCCACTAACTCGAGGAGTGGGGACATATCAATTCGGCCGTTTCGAGTGCCAACTTACTAACGCATCCATGGCCGTCTACAGGGCCCGTCCTTTAGTGTTGGTGACAAAGAACTACAGGATGACGTCAAGTCATTAGTAAGTGTAGTTTGGAAAGTTATATACGTATTTAGTGGTCGTGCAGTATATCACCCAAACAGAACGTCCACAGAAGGACACAATTGCCATCAACCCTCGTCATACATGTTAATAAATATGACAGAATGCCATGAAAACGTGACAGAGCACACTCATTGTCAGTTGGTGCACTACTATATTACACATGAGTAATAGCGCGCGTATGAGTGTAAGGCCAGTAAATAAATACATGGGTGGAATAAACAAGTGCTCAGGACAGAGCGAACCACGGGATATCATCGTTCAGCCCTTGTCTGTCTGTCCTCAATTTGAACACCCATTTTTGTTCACGAATGAAAAGATATCTGGACACATCACTCACATGTGGTGGAATGTATGGTTTCTCAAGAACATGCCATGTAAAGTCTGTCTCGGCGTGATTACATGTGATGAAATGCTTGGTAAGTTTGGAGATGTCTTTCTTACAGCGAAAAGTGCTTTTGTGTTCCTGCATCCTCACACGCACCTTTCTCGTGGTCATGCCCACGTATCTTTCATTACACGTGCAGGTAATCAGATAAATCAGGTGCGTGCTGTTGCAGTTTGTAAACTGCCGCAGCTCCCAAGGCCTATCCGTCCCAATGTCCACGCTCATGATCTTAGTTGTTAAAGGACAAATGGAACAGCCCCCGCATGGGTGGTGCCCTACCACCGGCGGGAGATCCCATAGTGTGCCTAGCTCTCTCCTAGGTGTGGCTTTGGGTCGTGTGTGTACCAACCGGTCCCTCAGATTAGTTGAGCGTTTAAAGGCAAAAAGCGGAAATGGAATCTTCTCTTTGCCACTGTTCAAAATTCTCCAGTGCTTTCTAATCACTTTTTGAACATAGTTTGATTTAGTGTTGAATGTACTCACTAGAGTCAGACGGTCCAGTGGTGGTTTGTCTATGCGTGGTTCCAACAACGCTTCACGATGATTGTTAGCTGCTCTTTTAAATGAGCGTTGGACCAGTTTCTTAGGGTAGTGTCTCTCACGCAACTGTTTTGAAAGCTCTTCCGCATGGCGTTTAAAAGTTTCTGGGTTTCTGGGTGTTCAAATTGAGGACAGACAGACAAGGGCTGAACGATGATATCCCGTGGTTCGCTCTGTCCTGAGCACTTGTTTATTCCACCCATGTATTTATTTACTGGCCTTACACTCATACGCGCGCTATTACTCATGTGTAATATAGTAGTGCACCAACTGACAATGAGTGTGCTCTGTCACGTTTTCATGGCATTCTGTCATATTTATTAACATGTATGACGAGGGTTGATGGCAATTGTGTCCTTCTGTGGACGTTCTGTTTGGGTGATATACTGCACGACCACTAAATACGTATATAACTTTCCAAACTACACTTACTAATGACTTGACGTCATCCTGTAGTTCTTTGTCACCAACACTAAAGGACGGGCCCTGTAGACGGCCATGGATGCGTTAGTAAGTTGGCACTCGAAACGGCCGAATTGATATGTCCCCACTCCTCGAGTTAGTGGGTTTATTAGTAGTCTGTTATGCGCGAGGTGGTTGTCATTGGATCGCTCCACGGGCAATACGGAAGCATTTTTTCGCGGATAGAACTACAATCCTGAATGACGTGACGTAATTTGGTAGTTCGAGACCGGCAAAACACGCGAGAATACGCGCGCGCGGCCGGTATTGTTTGGGAGACAGGGCAATGCTAAAAGTGGGTTATCACCAGCTCCCTACATCATTACTGTGTATTACCAAGCAGCCAAGCACCAGAGGAATACTAATGTTGAAGTACACTAATGAGCTTTGGGACTATGACGATCGGGCCGGCCACGCCCCCTCAGATACTGGTTGGCTGTGGGATGCATAGCCAGCAGTCAAGTAACAAGAACTCTTAGGTGACTGTGCCTCCCCCTGACTCAGTCACAGCCGGAGATACCGACGGACAGGTAGGATTACCTGTGTTGCTAGCCTATCACTAGAGGTTTGCATTGCGCCAGATGTATGTGGTATATAAAAAGCTGCGCAGTGAGCAGGTTTTGTTTAGCCGATAGTGGACAGGGAGATGGATAGAGGTGTTGTGTGTGTACCTGTTGATGGGTGTTAATTAGCTCCATGTACAGAACACTGTGGACTGCGTAGTTTCATACATTGCCAGAGCAGTATCTTGTTTGGGCTTCTGTTTTTAGTTTTTTACGCAGTCGGTTTTGTTATTGTAGAGCGGGGTCTCATATATCCTGAGCCAGGTCCAGGAAGAGGTGAGGTCCACTCCCCGGATACTCTGGGTGAGTAAGCAAGCATTTACATTTTTTGTGAAACAATTTAATATGTTTCCTGCAGACCAGTGTAGCGGATTGTGATTTTCCTGTATGTTTGTCCTCCCTAAACAGTAATTACTCAACCAGGTTCCGAAGAGGGGATGTGATACAGTCGAAGGAACATTATATCCTTTACTGGTTTTCACTTGTGTGTTTTTTCCTATTCTTCACACTTTATTTCACAAATCTATGCAGTAGTATCACTTGAGAACAGAGACCCTGACGAAAGCCGAAGGCGTTATCCCTTAGTGGCTGAAACATGTTGGTCTCCTCGCAGCTATTTGTTGGGACTGCGATTACGATGTTATACTGTTCTGGTTTTTATTAAGGAAGGGGCCAACAATTATTAAAGTCTTCTGGGTTGAGTTCCCTATCCTTTTTTAATATCACCACTTCCTTTTGTTTTGTTACACTGCACTTCCCATCACATCAACACTATGTGGCAGTACCAAGTGATTGTGGGTTGCTACCCCGTATCTGGGTATCGGGGTATGCCGGTCTCAATGATCTAGAGACACAATACCCGATAAGGACTTCCAAATGATAATATTGATCATTACAAGACCGTTGATGGGAATCCTACACCAGGGGTGACTCACGTTACTGGTTCTTCACATCTTGTGGTCTGGTTTGTTAGTGTTATGATTGCGTTCGTACCTTTATACTATTGATAGGGCGTTGACGAGCAGAGAATTACGATTGAATCCTCTTTTGGACCCCTAAGGTTGTAGTTGTTTGTTTGATTCCTACGGGGGATAATACTTAGGCCCGGTCGGTAAACATCCCTCTAGCCCTGTATTAGATTGTCTTTTTTCTATGTTGAGAGCAGCGTGCAGCTGCGGGCTACTATAGTTTGATCCAGAATTACAAGCGATCACTTCACTTCTATGAATTAGAATTGTGCAACATATTAACATTTGTCCACAGGTTCCTTACACCTCTTTGTCCTCTCCATTGTGTAGCTATAATGGCTGAACGCCATGGTTTGGCTTATGATGACGCAATGTATCATTCCATTCTAGACAACATGCCCAGTATCTTAGAAACACTGCCCACACCTACAGTGAATGCAACAGACGACTGGACTAAAGTGTTGGCTCTAAAAAAATCGAACTCACGGACCCAGACACATGGGATCATTATGGCAGAATATATGAGAGCCAATTGCGCACCTCCTGGGCTTATAGTAACCAATGCTCCACGCTTATTTTTAAGTGACAAATCATTCCTGAAGGATTGGTCAATGATCGCTTGGCGCTGTACCCGGGATTGGCTAATTCTAATCATCAGCACAGCCAAACGGGTATCAGACGCCATTTTAGTAGAGATACAGGTACTGGAAGGTAAAATCAAGGCCACCATCAGTGCCACATTCAAAAAGAACAAAGACGAATCAGATAAAGCCAATAAAGAATTTGCTGATTCGATTCTTCAGACCAAACTTGAGAAGTTTAAGAAAGATCTGGCCAAGTTTAATTTGGAAACGGTGTATCCCTACACTAGCGACAACTATAAAGCTCCTGATTTCAATAAGAAAGGAAGAGCATATGGATCCAATTACTCAGGATCAAGTTCAGAGACAGGAAGTGACTCAGAGGGCAGCAATCAACCTGCCTATGCCGGGAATAATCGCGGCAGAGGAGGAAGATCGCAGAACTTCAGGGGCCAGTACAATATGCCCGGACAATCGTGGTGGCCTCCAGGACCCTGGGGATATCCAGGTAATTTCGCGCCACCGATGGGCCCCTTTCCAGGCTTCCAAAACTTTAATAGCCAGCCTTTTTTAGCGCGTGGCCCCAGACGGTCACGGGGCAAAAGAAGACCGGCACAGGGACAACCTCAGGTCCAATGGGAGGACACAACAGGCCCCCATGCAGGAACTCGGAGCCACACGAGAAGGACAGCTCAAGAACAATAATTGAACCCAAACAGAGTTTGGTGGTCAATCTCAGTTCTAGATCTTTATCAGACACAGAGGAAGCGGTGCTAAATAAGGGCTTAGGCTTTGTGACTACTGATGAGGGTGATCCCTTTGTTTTACAAATAGAATTAGCACAGTTTTTCCGTAAACTGAGGCTCCATTACTTCTTCAAGAACAATAATTCTGAGGAATCAGTGGAAGAGCAGGATACTAACACTGGCTTGAGGAACAAATCTACTTTTTCACCTCCATCACATGCCATACCATCTCAAGTCCTCACTTTCGAACTAGCCGTGAAGAACGATTTAGATCTCATACAGTATAGTACGAGATCACGGTACAATAATCTCACCACTGGGGAGAGACAGGGTCTGAAAACATTGACTCAAGACGGTACCATAATTGTGAAGCCCGCCGATAAAGGGGGCTCCATTGTGGTCCAAGATGTCGAGACATATAGAGCAGAGTGTCTCCGTCAGTTGAGCAATACCGATGCTTATCATCCTTTGACTACTGACCCCACTCCTAGACTGACAAGTGAGATCAAAATTTTGGTTGAGGAAGCCTTAGCAGAAGGTTGGATCACCCCCGCAGAGGCATCATTCCTGCAGGCCAAGCATCCCATCATGCCTTATTTTTACACTTTACCCAAGGTGCACAAGCCACAGAGACCGCCCCCAGGGAGGCCTATAATTTCAGGCCAGGGCTCGCTATTGGAACCGCTTTCAGCGTTTGCTGACTACTTTCTCAAACCTCTGGTCAGTAAGATGCCTACTTTTCTTAAAGACACTGCGGATGTCCTACGAGTGATCCCTGAGATTGTATTTGACCGAGAGACAGACTATCTTGTCTCTCTGGACGTTGAGTCCCTGTATACCTCCATTCCCCAGGATGCAACCCTGGATACCGTCAGGTCCATCCTGGGTGAATCGGAATTGGACTCGATCACTCCAGTACCATTTATTATGGCTTTGGCTACCATAGCCATGAAAGAAAACTTCTTTAGATTTGAGGACCAGATTTACCACCAAGTCTCTGGTACCAGCATGGGCAGTATTTTTGCCCCTTCGCTGGCGAATCTATATGTCCATCAATTTGAGCAGTCCATAGTACTGCATCCTACCAACCCGTTTTTTCCACACATTGTTTGGTGGAAACGGTATATTGATGACATTTTGATGGTGTGGAGAGGGACAAGTGAATCAGTCATACAGTTCCATCAATGGCTTAACAGCAAGAACGACTACCTCCGGTTCACTATAGAAATGAGCAAAGATAGACTACCCTTCTTGGACCTCTCAATTTACAGCACCGCGAGAGGGTTGGAGAGTGAACTATATGAAAAGCCAATGGCAAGGAACTCACTGCTCCTTTATGAAAGCCAACATCCCAAGTCTCTGAGGGATAATCTGCCCTTTGGACAGTTCCTTCGAGTCCACCGGAACTGCTCTACCCCAGAAACTTTTAAACGCCATGCGGAAGAGCTTTCAAAACAGTTGCGTGAGAGACACTACCCTAAGAAACTGGTCCAACGCTCATTTAAAAGAGCAGCTAACAATCATCGTGAAGCGTTGTTGGAACCACGCATAGACAAACCACCACTGGACCGTCTGACTCTAGTGAGTACATTCAACACTAAATCAAACTATGTTCAAAAAGTGATTAGAAAGCACTGGAGAATTTTGAACAGTGGCAAAGAGAAGATTCCATTTCCGCTTTTTGCCTTTAAACGCTCAACTAATCTGAGGGACCGGTTGGTACACACACGACCCAAAGCCACACCTAGGAGAGAGCTAGGCACACTATGGGATCTCCCGCCGGTGGTAGGGCACCACCCATGCGGGGGCTGTTCCATTTGTCCTTTAACAACTAAGATCATGAGCGTGGACATTGGGACGGATAGGCCTTGGGAGCTGCGGCAGTTTACAAACTGCAACAGCACGCACCTGATTTATCTGATTGCCTGCACGTGTAATGAAAGATACGTGGGCATGACCACGAGAAAGGTGCGTGTGAGGATGCAGGAACACAAAAGCACTTTTCGCTGTAAGAAAGACATCTCCAAACTTACCAAGCATTTCATCACATGTAATCACGCCGAGACAGACTTTACATGGCATGTTCTTGAGAAACCATACATTCCACCACATGTGAGTGATGTGTCCAGATATCTTTTCATTCGTGAACAAAAATGGGTGTTCAAATTGAGGACAGACAGACAAGGGCTGAACGATGATATCCCGTGGTTCGCTCTGTCCTGAGCACTTGTTTATTCCACCCATGTATTTATTTACTGGCCTTACACTCATACGCGCGCTATTACTCATGTGTAATATAGTAGTGCACCAACTGACAATGAGTGTGCTCTGTCACGTTTTCATGGCATTCTGTCATATTTATTAACATGTATGACGAGGGTTGATGGCAATTGTGTCCTTCTGTGGACGTTCTGTTTGGGTGATATACTGCACGACCACTAAATACGTATATAACTTTCCAAACTACACTTACTAATGACTTGACGTCATCCTGTAGTTCTTTGTCACCAACACTAAAGGACGGGCCCTGTAGACGGCCATGGATGCGTTAGTAAGTTGGCACTCGAAACGGCCGAATTGATATGTCCCCACTCCTCGAGTTAGTGGGTTTATTAGTAGTCTGTTATGCGCGAGGTGGTTGTCATTGGATCGCTCCACGGGCAATACGGAAGCATTTTTTCGCGGATAGAACTACAATCCTGAATGACGTGACGTAATTTGGTAGTTCGAGACCGGCAAAACACGCGAGAATACGCGCGCGCGGCCGGTATTGTTTGGGAGACAGGGCAATGCTAAAAGTGGGTTATCACCAGCTCCCTACATCATTACTGTGTATTACCAAGCAGCCAAGCACCAGAGGAATACTAATGTTGAAGTACACTAATGAGCTTTGGGACTATGACGATCGGGCCGGCCACGCCCCCTCAGATACTGGTTGGCTGTGGGATGCATAGCCAGCAGTCAAGTAACAAGAACTCTTAGGTGACTGTGCCTCCCCCTGACTCAGTCACAGCCGGAGATACCGACGGACAGGTAGGATTACCTGTGTTGCTAGCCTATCACTAGAGGTTTGCATTGCGCCAGATGTATGTGGTATATAAAAAGCTGCGCAGTGAGCAGGTTTTGTTTAGCCGATAGTGGACAGGGAGATGGATAGAGGTGTTGTGTGTGTACCTGTTGATGGGTGTTAATTAGCTCCATGTACAGAACACTGTGGACTGCGTAGTTTCATACATTGCCAGAGCAGTATCTTGTTTGGGCTTCTGTTTTTAGTTTTTTACGCAGTCGGTTTTGTTATTGTAGAGCGGGGTCTCATATATCCTGAGCCAGGTCCAGGAAGAGGTGAGGTCCACTCCCCGGATACTCTGGGTGAGTAAGCAAGCATTTACATTTTTTGTGAAACAATTTAATATGTTTCCTGCAGACCAGTGTAGCGGATTGTGATTTTCCTGTATGTTTGTCCTCCCTAAACAGTAATTACTCAACCAGGTTCCGAAGAGGGGATGTGATACAGTCGAAGGAACATTATATCCTTTACTGGTTTTCACTTGTGTGTTTTTTCCTATTCTTCACACTTTATTTCACAAATCTATGCAGTAGTATCACTTGAGAACAGAGACCCTGACGAAAGCCGAAGGCGTTATCCCTTAGTGGCTGAAACATGTTGGTCTCCTCGCAGCTATTTGTTGGGACTGCGATTACGATGTTATACTGTTCTGGTTTTTATTAAGGAAGGGGCCAACAATTATTAAAGTCTTCTGGGTTGAGTTCCCTATCCTTTTTTAATATCACCACTTCCTTTTGTTTTGTTACACTGCACTTCCCATCACATCAACACTATGTGGCAGTACCAAGTGATTGTGGGTTGCTACCCCGTATCTGGGTATCGGGGTATGCCGGTCTCAATGATCTAGAGACACAATACCCGATAAGGACTTCCAAATGATAATATTGATCATTACAAGACCGTTGATGGGAATCCTACACCAGGGGTGACTCACGTTACTGGTTCTTCACATCTTGTGGTCTGGTTTGTTAGTGTTATGATTGCGTTCGTACCTTTATACTATTGATAGGGCGTTGACGAGCAGAGAATTACGATTGAATCCTCTTTTGGACCCCTAAGGTTGTAGTTGTGTGTTGAGCGTTGTTGCCAAGACTCAAACCCGGTTCCTCAGCTTCGAAATCAACTTGCCTAGCCATAAGGCTACATCCTCTCCCCTGTAAACGCCACTGAATACCACCCTGGTATTACATAATAAATACACCTCTGGAACTCCCTATCATAGGTTGGAGGTCGCACCTGAATCCAAGAGACTTGCAAGGAGGAGCCCATGAAGAGGCATGTCTCCTCCAAGAGAGAGGGTGTGTGTGTGAGGGGGCATGTATAACCCACACTGTGTCCACCGGCTCGGTCCTCTTCGTGAGGGTTAACCTTGACAGAACCAGACAAACACTGTCTTTGTGACTATAAACACATTGGTAGTAGTGTTTTCCTCTGGAGGAAAAGGAACTGAACATCAATAACTCACTCAGTGTCAACGCTACAACAAGGAGAATGAGTTCCGGTTGAAGTAGTTGCTGCGATTTTACTGCGGAGAGGAGCTTATCAGGGTTCCCTACCGGCTTTTTTATTGCTGATTTACACGGATACGAGATGGAATTATGATTTCACCCTTCCGAGGACACTAATACCCAGTCTTAATAATTGACGGGTGTTCTTTCACTTCCTGGAGAATACTGAGGATTCCCGTGACGAGAAATATTCACGGTTTTTAGCTGTGGATACATATCCATTCGGGAGAGATAGACTACTTTGATTCGCCCTTTAACACGGATGAACAACAATCATTTTGCCAATCGCCTTGATAAAGTCAAAGGGGAGACAAAACACGTGTTGGCACAGTGGCAGTCTTTCATGCTGGATATTATACCAACAAGAGAAAATAAAAAAAACGCCAAAGTGAAGAATCTGACCAAGTGTGGACTCTGTGTATTTTTAGCATGGTCCAGAACATCAAATAGAATACTTTTTTGAGCGAATCACTAATTTACTGATTTATGTGTGGTATTTGTTACTCAGAGCAATTTTACCTATCCAATACTTGGTGGACTCTAATTGTTAAAGGGTATGCTTATCGATGCTCTGTTCCTTATAACTATCTTTGTGACTACCGGTGCGTTATGAGGACTGGTCCCAGGAGAGTGTTTCGGTGCTTTCAAGCAAGTGTGGAAAAAAACTAAAAGTGTACTTAGACTTTCCAATATGGACTTTATAACCTACCCACTATCAAAGCACGACTGGAGTTAGAATAGTAATGACACACTCCATTGCGGTCAATGGCCGGTCCTCATAAGTATAGGTATGTTATGGGGTGAGTGTGTGTGTGTGTGTGTGTGTGTGTGTGGTGCATGTGTGCGTGCATGTGTGTGTTTGTTATGTTAAGAACATATATCACTTGGCCCTGAGTTAGTCCCCCCCCTTGTTTCCCCTTTGATGACACAGCTCCTACTTTTCCCTGGATGATTAGTATATGAACAAAATCTACAGATATTTCTCTGTTAAACAATGGCTTTTACTCATAGGGCCCTTCCTCCAGTGGATGGTATCTAAGCAGAGCAAGCCAATACCACTTTCCCTGGGCTGGTGTGATAGAAGCATACAGCCGCAGCGAATGGAGGGGCCTGGATTCCTTGTTTTCCACTTTTTGCAGGTGGTGCCTGTAGGAGAGTAGGGTCTGCAATCCTATGATCACCCAGATTTTTTGCTTTTGTTTCACTGGTTTACGACTTTCTCTGGCTGTGGGCCTGCTAATCAGACCCACAGCCTGGCTGTTCTCTTTCTAAATTACGACATGTACCCTAGGTGCATTTACCAATTGGTACTGGGCCACCTTATCAGACCCTGTAACTCAGGGCATAGGTGTACCCAGGGCTGCCAGGGGCTGCAGCATGTATTATGCCACCCCTGGCTGGCCTCCCAAATTTGACACAACTGGCTGCATGACAGCTGGGGCAAAGTCGTGTAATCACCCTTTGCTGTAGATATAGTATACCTATATCTAACCCTAAAATGGACACACAGATTCCTATCAGTCACTCCTATGGCAGGCCTTAACAATCCTGAAGGCAGAGTGCTTGGAATCGTGTGAGATGGTGCTCTGGCATGAGCTGAGCCTGTCTGCAGCTTGCGGAATCAAGTCCTAATAGCTGTTCCATGATATCGCATACCATATACTCTTAAGTGCATTATAATCCTCGCGGTTAAATGCTATCTTTGGTATTGCTTTATCAAAACATGTCGAGTAAGGTGTCATACGAATTGGAATACTAACCCCTCGCCAATTCTGGAGACGGGGTTAGCATTCCACCCCTCTAGAGGGACACGACATGTATGTAACTGTGAACCCCGGTTAAAGTTAAACGAAGCCTCAGCTCCACAAAATGGATGCTGCCACCACAGACACGAGTCTGACCCCCTGCAGCTGGGAGTCCTTCCAGCGAGGGGAGCCTGGACAAAGGGTTTCCTGTCAGGGGCGGTGCTAGCACCGTCCCAGACATGGTTTTGTGTATCCTGGGTAGGCAGGGCTTTACAGGAAGGTGACTGCTGAGTGGCACCCCGGTGCTCACTACGCATAGGCCGGTCAGAACCAGTTCCAGGGGCACACCAGCCCCTGGCCTGGGGAAAGTCCGGCATGGCAGAGGGGTGTAACCACCCCCCTCCTAGTCCCACCCATAGGCAGGACCTAGTCACCGGGTCAGCCCCTTTTTTTAGTATAAAGATAGGAGCGGGCCCCCTGTTCAGATTAGATCATCTTTGGAATCAAGACCCGACTTTCTGCGAAAGGCATCAAGATTTCCTTCTTCAAGATTCTCCCTTGTGGCTAAGGAGTAGTCACCCTGCATCCGCAAGCACCATCCTAAGAACACTGCGGTCTGCTGCAAGTCCTTCTTCACGAATCCGACGACCCAGCTCGACGAGACCCGGCTTCCCTGGCACCTCTGACCTCTACTCACCTCTACAGCAAAGCTGAGAACCGTGAGTGCGACGAGACCTCGAGGGACCGACGATCGCCAAGACTGCACGACTTCGTTGTAACAAGCCCACCGAGTCTTCCACTGGTGAGTGCTTTGGGGTCCGAGAAGCCCCAACCCTGAGCAGCTCCAGCACCGAAGATCAGCCCTCCAGCATCTCCACGATCTGCGTGGGGCCCTTCTGCTTCTGCGTGCTCACCGCGCTGTGTGGCTACTAGCCGGCTGGCTTGTGGCCTTCTTCACGACGCCCGACGACATCACTGCTGCTGGTCTGGTTGCTCCAGACTGGCCCTTGCTTCCTTCTTCAAGAGAGGCACCCCGGACCCTCCTGGTCCACTCCAGACGCCATTTTGAGTCCACCGCGTGGGCTTGAATTTGCCAAGGCTTTGTTGCCCAATCCTGGGTCCAGCGACGCCGACAGCTTCAATCTTCGTGGGACAGCTCGCTCCTCCATCCTGGTCGCCGACAACGCCTCCTGGTCCGTGAGATCTTCGAGCACAGCGTCACCCACTCACCTAGTCGAGGTGGCTACCATCCGGTGCCCTCCTGGTGCCCACTGACTACTGGCTAGTAGTCTCGAACTTGGTCCCCTCTGCTTTCAGGTGTCATCTTCCTTCGATCCAGGCTTGGATCCACCGAACTTTCTTCACTGGTCGCCTGCCAGCAACTTCTTTCTTCCAGGCTCCTGGTCCGGCAACGAGGATTCCCGACGTCTTTTGAGTCCTATGCAGCTGCAGCCCCTGGGCTAGGTAACTTCGGCATTTCAGTGCCCCAGCATAGCCTCACTATCCAAGGGTCAGGATCCACTTTCGTTTTCTCCCTACCAGGTCGGGTTCGCCCGAGAACACTAACTTTGCAATTTCTAGCTACCATAGACTTTGTCCCGCATCTCGCGTGAGAGTGCACACACTGCACCCGAGTCCCCTGGGTCTCCTAGAAGTAATCTAACGATTCTATAGTCAAGTCCTAGCGATTCCAAAGCCTATTAGTACTGTACTTACCTGCTAGTAATTTCGCATTCCACTTTCAGAGTATATGGTTTTCCGTGCCCCTCGGGCATTTGTATATACTGTGCTAACTTAAGTATTTTTGTAAGAGTTTTGGTTTGTGCTTAGTACCCTGTCCTCATAAAGAGTACAGGGCTGTTGTGATTCTTAATAAATAACTGTTTATTTTCATAACACTTGTGTGGTGTCCTTTCACTTGGTATTCAAGGGGTATATGTGTGGTAAACAGCTGGCTTAACACGCCCTCTCGAGTCTTTAGCCTTAGACTGCTCGTATCCACGCTACTAGGATAGCTGGTCTATAAGGTTGACTTACAACCAATCATCAATAAGGGTTGCTGGACTGATACATAGTGTTCACTAGAATAGTGAGCACTGCATATTCTCACATTGGTGAGCAGCGGTTGGGATTTGAGCTTGCTGTTGTTTTACCACACGTATCCTACGAATATCTTGTTGAAAGATCACATAAGTACTGTTAGTACATATAACTAAGCTTAGAATACTCTGAGTTCTACTGAACCAGCTGTTGCAGCTCCTCAAGGCTTAGCACACCTTGGCTGCAACTCTTAGCAAGGGATCAGTAGGCAAACACATAGTGTAGGTAGGTGCATCACTTACACCACACTAGAAACAGTATGTCAGACAAAGGAGGAAACTCTGAGTCTCCCCTTGTGTAAGTGGACCCTCCACAGGTCCTCCCTTCCAGATATACTGTGCTTAGCTTCCATGAGTTACGACAAGTGTGTACCTCTAGGAAGATTAAGCAGGGGTCTAACCCCACAACCTCCTTTCTGATTGGTCTCTTGGAGACTTATGATGCCAGAAAGGCTGAGAGACTTCTTAGCCCTTCTAATCCAGATGGAGGTATGCCTCCCCTTGAGGGAACCAGAGGAGACCCTGACCTAATCCACCTCTCAGCTGAGAATGAAGAGGGGGAGGAGGATGAGGATCCCTCTGGGGATGAGGCAGATAAGGGACAGGTAGAAGTCAGTAGACTAACCAGGTCCAACTTAAGCAGACATGAGATGGATACTAGGGGACCCCTGGGACCACTCTCAGGTCAGCTTAACATTGGGAATGGACGAGCCAGATCTCTATCAAGAGGCTCTGGCAAATCCCTTCAAACCAATGGCTCTCACAACTCTTCTCAAAGAGGGATGACTTCCCCTCAGAGGAGAGTGTATGAAGCTAAAGAAAGGGCAGCCAATCTAAGGATTGAAAGGGAAGAACTTGCCCTGGCCAAAGAGAGGCTTGCCTTTGCTAGAGAGCAACAGTTAAGTGGGGTAGTTCCCACTGGTGGCAGCATTGTACCTAGCAATAGGGAAAGGAATTTTGATACAAAACACCTGGGTAAGATAGTGCCCCCCTTTAAACAAGGGGATGACATCCACAAATGGATTACTGCTTTGGATAGGGCCTGCACTGTGCAAGGTGTTCCCCAGAGTCAGTGGGCAGCTATCTTGTGGCTCTCCTTTGAAGGTAAAGGAAGAGACAAGCTCCTCACTACTAGAGTGGAGGATGCTAACAATTACCAAATCTTGAAAAATACACTGATTGATGGGTTTGGCCTAACCACTGAGCAGTACAGGTTGCTGTTCAGGGATACCCAGAAAACTCAGTCTCAAGATTGGGCTGACTTTGTAGATTGTGCCACTAAGGCTTTGGAGGGCTGGTTGCTGGGCAGTAAGGTTACTGATTATACAGGATTGTACAATTTGATCATGAGAGAACAAATTTTAAACAATTGTCAGAACCAGTTGTTGCATCAGCATCTTGTTGACTCAGATCCGACCTCTCCCCAAGAATTGGGAAAGAAGGCAGACAGATGGGTTAGAACAAGAGTTAAACAGAACCAGGGCCAGAATCAAGGTGGTCAGAAGAAAGCAGACCAGAAGGGTAAAGATTCTAAGGGGGAACAAAATGACCAGAAGTCTTCAACAGGTCCCCAACAACCCAAAGAGGGTGGGGGTCAGGCTCCCCAGAAGAAGAAAAACCAAGAAGGCCAATCTAAAAGGTGGTGCCAATACTGCAAAAGTAAAACTCACTGGTTTAGTGAGTGCACCAAGAAAGGAGGAGGGCAGACTCCTGCCACTGCAGCCCCTAAGGCACCTGTGCCCCCTAGTACAGTCAGCAGTGGTAGTGCACCTCCCAAGGGTTTAGTAGGGTTAACCCTGGGTTCTGAGGGGAGTGACAACTTAGTTGGCACACTCACTCAGGCTGTCCTTGTTTGTACAGGGGATGTGGATATGTCCCCTGATATAAGTCCCAATACTTTGGGCAAATACAGACAGACACCTTTCATTAATGGAAAAATGGCTCAGGCCTATAGGGACACTTGTGCCAGTGTCACAATGGTGACATCTAACTTTGTGGACCCTGGACAGATCATGCCAGGTACAGATTTCCTGGTGACCAATGCAAGCAATGTCACTACCAGTCACAGTATGGCAATTGTAGCTTTCTCCTGGGGAGGGGTAACTGGCCAAAAGAAGGTTGTAGTTAGTTCAGACCTCCCAGTGGATTGTTTGTTGGGCAATGATTTGGAGTCATCACAATGGTCAGAAGTGGAGCAGAGGACTCACATGGAAATGTTAGGCTTGCCAGCACATGTGTTTGCTGTGACCAGGTCACAGGTCAGGAAATGCCCCACTGAACAGGTGCTGGATCCTGGAACAATGGACCAGACACCTCCCAAGAAGAAGAGCAGTAGGGTTAAGGCTGTGCCTTCCCCCTTGCCCCAGGTTGAGGATCAAGTCTCAGAGGAGGCTGACCTACAGGAATTGAGGGAAACTGAGCCTAGAGAGTTTGAACTTGATCAAGTTGAATTCTTGGGTTCAGGGGGACCCTCAAGGGAAGACCTGGGGAAGGACCAGTTAGGCTGCCCTTCTCTTGAACCCCTCAGACAGCAGGCTGCTGCTGAGGCTGCTGGGAACGCCACAGGTACCCACAAGGTATACTGGGAAGATGGACTCCTGTACACTGAGTCAAGAGACCCCAAGCCTGGCATGACCAGGAGGCTGGTTGTACCCTTGTCTCAGAGAGGTTTCCTACTTACCTTGGCCCATGAGATTCCCTTAGCAGGTCACTTAGGCCAGACAAAGACTTGGGACAGGCTTGTCTCACACTTTCACTGGCCTCACATGAATGAGGATACCAAGGAGTTTTGTCGCTCCTGTGTCACTTGCCAAGCCAGTGGTAAGTCAGGTGGCACAACAAAGGCCCCCCTTATACCAATGCCTGTGGTGGGGGTGCCCTTTGAAAGAGTGGGGATTGACATTGTTGGTCCAATGGAACCCCAGACAGCATCAGGGCACAAATTTATACTGGTGGTAGTGGATCATGCCACCAGGTATCCTGAAGCTATTCCAATTAGGACCACCACAGCACCTGTGGTGGCAAGGGCCCTAGTTGGAGTATTCTCCAGAGTGGGCTTCCCTAAGGAGGTTGTCTCTGACAGAGGTGCAAACTTCATGTCAAGCTACTTAACTGCTATGTGGAAGGAATGTGGTGTCAATTACAAATTCACTACACCCTATCATCCACAATGCAATGGGCTTGTTGAAAGGTTCAACAGGACCCTAAAAGGGATGATTCATGGACTACCTGAAAAGCTCAGGCGTAGATGGGATGTCCTGATACCCTGCCTTCTGTTTGCTTACAGAGAGGTCCCACAAAAGGGGGTTGGCTACAGCCCTTTTGAACTTTTGTATGGGCATCCTGTGAGAGGCCCCCTGTGTTTGGTGAAGGAAGGATGGGAGAGACCTCTCAAAAAGCCTGCAACCAGCATAGTGGACTATGTACTTGGTCTCCGCTCCAGGATGGCTGAGTATATGGAGAAGGCATCTGAAAACCTTAAGGCCAGTCAAGAACTTCAAAAAGCTTGGCATGACCAAAAGGCTGTCCTGACTGTTTACCAGGCTGGACAGAAGGTGTGGGTGTTGGAGCCAGTGGCCCCAGCAGCACTCAAAGACAAATGGTCTGGGCCCCACACAATTCTTGAGCAAAAGGGAGAGGTCACCTACCTGGTGGACCTTGGAACTCCCAGGAGTCCCCACAGGGTACTCCATGTCAACAGGCTCAAAGCATATGTCGACAGGAAGGACATGAGCTTGCTCATGGCCATAGATGAGGGACTGGAGGAAGAGAGTGACCCTCTCCCAGACCTGCTCACTCAGAATCCTGATGATGGGTCAGTAGATGGTGTTGTCTTTTGTGGCAGCCTCTCTGAGCATCAACAGAAAGACTGTAAACAGGTTCTTCAGTCTTTCAGACATATGTTTTCTCTGACACCCAGTCAGACCAATTGGTGTACCCATGAGGTTGACACTGGTGACAGCCTGCCAGTTAAGAGTAAAATCTACAGGCAGCCTGATCATGTTAGAGACTGCATAAAAACTGAAGTGCAGAAAATGTTGGAGTTGGGAGTCATTGAACCCTCAGATAGCCCTTGGGCTAGTCCAGTAGTTCTAGTGCCAAAACCTCACACCCAGGATGGTAAGAGAGAGATGAGGTTCTGTGTAGACTACAGGGGTCTCAATGCAGTCACTAAGACTGATGCCCACCCAATACCAAGGGCAGATGAGCTTATAGATAGATTGGCTTCTGCCAACTACTTAAGCACATTTGACTTAACAGCTGGGTATCGGCAAATCAGGTTAGCTGAGGATGCCAAGCCCAAGACAGCATTTTCAACCCCTGGTGGGCATTATCAGTTTGTGGTAATGCCCTTTGGTCTGAAAAATGCACCTGCCACCTTCCAAAGGTTGGTGAATCAAGTCCTCACTGGGCTGGATGACTTCTGTGCAGCATATCTAGATGATATTGCTGTCTTTAGCTCCACCTGGGAGGATCACCTGGTCCACCTGAGGAAAGTGTTAGAGGCTCTGCAAGCAGCAGGCCTCACTATCAAGGCCACCAAGTGCCAGATAGGGCAGACACAGGTTGTATACCTGGGCCACCTTGTAGGTGGAGGCCAGGTTCAGCCACTGGAGAGCAAGATACAGTCAATCAGGGACTGGGCTCCTCCAACCACCCAGACTCAGGTTCGAGCTTTCTTGGGCCTGACTGGATACTATAGAAAGTTTGTCAGGAACTATGGTTCCATTGTGACACCATTAAATGAACTGACAAGTAAGAAAATGCCAAAAAAGGTTCAGTGGACAGCAGGCTGTCAAAAAGCATTCGATGACCTAAAGCAGGCCATGTGCACAGCACCTATCCTTAAGAGTCCAGACTACTCCAAACCATTCATTGTCCAAACAGATGCTTCTGAGTTGGGTGTGGGAGCTGTTCTTTCTCAACTGGATTTTGATGGTCAAGACCAGCCCATTGCTTTTATAAGCAGAAGGCTGACCCCCAGAGAGAAGAATTGGTCAGCTATTGAGAGGGAGGCCTTTGCTGTGGTTTAGGCCCTGAAGAAGCTGAGGCCATACTTGTTTGGCACTCACTTCAAGATTCAGACCGACCATAAGCCCCTCTTGTGGCTAAATCAGATGAAGGGTGAAAACCCCAAACTGCTTAGGTGGTCCATTTCCCTACAGGGGATGGACTTTACAGTGGAACATAGACCTGGTACTGATCATGGCAATGCCGATGGGCTCTCCAGATATTTCCACTTAGAACAAGAAGACTCACCTGGTCAAGGTTAGCTTGTTGTCCCAAAGTTTGGGGGGGGTCATGTAGGAGAGTAGGGTCTGCAATCCTATGATCACCCAGATTTTTTGCTTTTGTTTCACTGGTTTACGACTTTCTCTGGCTGTGGGCCTGCTAATCAGACCCACAGCCTGGCTGTTCTCTTTCTAAATTACGACATGTACCCTAGGTGCATTTACCAATTGGTACTGGGCCACCTTATCAGACCCTGTAACTCAGGGCATAGGTGTACCCAGGGCTGCCAGGGGCTGCAGCATGTATTATGCCACCCCTGGCTGGCCTCCCAAATTTGACACAACTGGCTGCATGACAGCTGGGGCAAAGTCGTGTAATCACCCTTTGCTGTAGATATAGTATACCTATATCTAACCCTAAAATGGACACACAGATTCCTATCAGTCACTCCTATGGCAGGCCTTAACAATCCTGAAGGCAGAGTGCTTGGAATCGTGTGAGATGGTGCTCTGGCATGAGCTGAGCCTGTCTGCAGCTTGCGGAATCAAGTCCTAATAGCTGTTCCATGATATCGCATACCATATACTCTTAAGTGCATTATAATCCTCGCGGTTAAATGCTATCTTTGGTATTGCTTTATCAAAACATGTCGAGTAAGGTGTCATACGAATTGGAATACTAACCCCTCGCCAATTCTGGAGACGGGGTTAGCATTCCACCCCTCTAGAGGGACACGACATGTATGTAACTGTGAACCCCGGTTAAAGTTAAACGAAGCCTCAGCTCCACAAAATGGATGCTGCCACCACAGACACGAGTCTGACCCCCTGCAGCTGGGAGTCCTTCCAGCGAGGGGAGCCTGGACAAAGGGTTTCCTGTCAGGGGCGGTGCTAGCACCGTCCCAGACATGGTTTTGTGTATCCTGGGTAGGCAGGGCTTTACAGGAAGGTGACTGCTGAGTGGCACCCCGGTGCTCACTACGCATAGGCCGGTCAGAACCAGTTCCAGGGGCACACCAGCCCCTGGCCTGGGGAAAGTCCGGCATGGCAGAGGGGTGTAACCACCCCCCTCCTAGTCCCACCCATAGGCAGGACCTAGTCACCGGGTCAGCCCCTTTTTTTAGTATAAAGATAGGAGCGGGCCCCCTGTTCAGATTAGATCATCTTTGGAATCAAGACCCGACTTTCTGCGAAAGGCATCAAGATTTCCTTCTTCAAGATTCTCCCTTGTGGCTAAGGAGTAGTCACCCTGCATCCGCAGGCACCATCCTAAGAACACTGCGGTCTGCTGCAAGTCCTTCTTCACGAATCCGATGACCCAGCTCGACGAGACCCGGCTTCCCTGGCACCTCTGACCTCTACTCACATCTACAGCAAAGCTGAGAACCGTGAGTGCGACGAGACCTCGAGGGACCGACGATCGCCAAGACTGCACGACTTCTTTGTAACAAGCCCACCGAGTCTTCCACTGGTGAGTGCTTTGGGGTCCGAGAAGCCCCAACCCTGAGCAGCTCCAGCACCGAAGATCAGCCCTCCAGCATCTCCACGATCTGCGTGGGGCCCTTCTGCTTCTGCGTGCTCACCGCGCTGTGTGGCTACTAGCCGGCTGGCTTGTGGCCTTCTTCACGACGCCCGACGACATCACTGCTGCTGGTCTGGTTGCTCCAGACTGGCCCTTGCTTCCTTCTTCAAGAGAGGCACCCCGGACCCTCCTGGTCCACTCCAGACGCCATTTTGAGTCCACCGCGTGGGCTTGAATTTGCCAAGGCTTTGTTGCCCAATCCTGGGTCCAGCGACGCCGACAGCTTCAATCTTCGTGGGACAGCTCGCTCCTCCATCCTGGTCGCCGACAACGCCTCCTGGTCCGTGAGATCTTCGAGCACAGCGTCACCCACTCACCTAGTCGAGGTGGCTACCATCCGGTGCCCTCCTGGTGCCCACTGACTACTGGCTAGTAGTCTCGAACTTGGTCCCCTCTGCTTTCAGGTGTCATCTTCCTTCGATCCAGGCTTGGATCCACCGAACTTTCTTCACTGGTCGCCTGCCAGCAACTTCTTTCTTCCAGGCTCCTGGTCCGGCAACGAGGATTCCCGACGTCTTTTGAGTCCTGTGCAGCTGCAGCCCCTGGGCTAGGTAACTTCGGCATTTCGGTGCCCCAGCATAGCCTCACTATCCAAGGGTCAGGATCCACTTTCGTTTTCTCCCTACCAGGTCGGGTTCGCCCGAGAACACTAACTTTGCAATTTCTAGCTACCATAGACTTTGTCCCGCATCTCGCGTGAGAGTGCACACACTGCACCCGAGTCCCCTGGGTCTCCTAGAAGTAATCTAACGATTCTATAGTCAAGTCCTAGCGATTCCAAAGCCTATTAGTACTGTACTTACCTGCTAGTAATTTCGCATTCCACTTTCAGAGTATATGGTTTTCCGTGCCCCTCGGGCATTTGTATATACTGTGCTAACTTAAGTATTTTTGTAAGAGTTTTGGTTTGTGCTTAGTACCCTGTCCTCATAAAGAGTACAGGGCTGTTGTGATTCTTAATAAATAACTGTTTATTTTCATAACACTTGTGTGGTGTCCTTTCACTTGGTATTCAAGGGGTATATGTGTGGTAAACAGCTGGCTTAACACGCCCTCTCGAGTCTTTAGCCTTAGACTGCTCGTATCCACGCTACTAGGATAACTGGTCTATAAGGTTGACTTACAACCAATCATCAATAAGGGTTGCTGGACTGATACATAGTGTTCACTAGAATAGTGAGCACTGCATATCAGGCCACCTTCTCACAGTGCCAGTGGTACTTTCATAGTTACCAGTATGCACTGTTGGCACAATGCAGGTGTGAAAGTACAATGTCATTGTGGTCTGCACTTGATGGGGAATGAGAGAAAAACAGCATTCTTTTTCAAAGCTCTCAGGATGAAAAAACACTTCCTGACCCCAGATGTGATTGGGAGAGTGATGTAAACATTGGAATCGAAGGGTATTCTAAGATTCTTCACCAGCCCTGCTGGAGGGGGAGGTGTCTATTGTTGGAGTCTATATGGGGTTAGGGCACATGTGGATACTGCCTGCAGGATTATGGTTTCAGAATTAGTGGGGTTTAGCTCCAAGCTGTTTTACACATCAGTTCCCCAGTCCTCTCCAGAAAGTGGCAAGTCCCTTCTTTGAGGAGAGAGATTACACATCATCTGTATGTCATCAGCACAAACATAATATACAAGCTGAATACACAAATCCTAATTGTAAGAGGCTTGACATAAGCAGTGAAGAAGAAGATGGGTGAAAGGGCCTTCCCTGATATGATCCACAGGTGATATGGGTTTGGGGTTGAAATTGAGGGACTGTGTGCAAGCGTCATCGGGATAGGATCAGGAAGACACAGCAGCATGTGGACTGACAGCCTTAAACGTAACTGATAGATCAGCTCCCGACATCGCAGTGATCTCCGCTCTTCTAAAATAACTTTTCCCACTGATTCTCTTCGGGCTATCTGATCTGGTTTTAGCCGATTTCTCATTTCAAAATATGACATAACTCAGTTCTCATGGCTTGCTTGATCAGACTGGCGGGGCAGGATAAATTCGACATTGTCCAATAGTCATCCGTATCAGAAGGATCAGTCATTGACCATTTAAGGGAGTACCTGAGGCCATTTTGTTCACTGAAGGTATGGCACCATGGATAAGTAAAAAGAGCCTTTTGCAGGTATTTAGATTAGAATGCAGTCGTGCTCGCTTCAAGAGCGCTCCCGGAATAACATCATCCTGAGCATTTGAAGGGTTAGCTTTGTTGAGCAAGATAGAGAACGCATGTTCTGATGAGGGTTGAAAATCTAACCTAGGGGTATATTCACAAGGACTTATCTCTGATTTATCTCCACCTTAACGCATCAAAAGTGGAGATAGACTTAACACCACATTCACAAGCTGGTGCAAACTGCAGACATCGCCAGTATTCCCGCGATAACTGCCCTAAAATTTGTCTCCACGGTGGCTACCACCAACTAACCCTAATGAGATGCAGAGTAGGCGTTCCTATGCACAAATAACACAAAAAAACCAACACCACTTTCACAACGAACTGCCAGATCCGCGATTCGAGTCTAAACCACACGATAAGCCGCAGGAGCAGCAGGTATTTCACACCTGCCTACTGCAGCTGTAAAGCCGGACGACTACCTACAGTAGGCAATGGAGCCCCACACACAGCCACACCCAAAGAACAAACAACGCTTGGTTTTGTCATTCACATCTGTCCAGGGCCTCTTGTGCTCTTCCATTGTTCTCCTCTGCCATGCGACGGCATTCACATGGTCCAAGGTGGTGTACCATCTTTGTCTCTTTGTTGCCAATGACACGTTGGTGGTGACGTACAGTTGGTGGTGGTGTTCTGACTCATCTGTGGCGATAATCAGGTTTTCCTGGCGACTCTACGCCGTCTTCCTCTTCTCATTGGCCTTCCATGGTCCCTGTATTCCTGGGTGTTCCTCCATGGGGATTGTGGGGTTTATGTTATCCTCTGCAGTCGGTCAGGGTGCATCCGTGGTACTCCGGAGTTGATGTCGTATTTAGTGGCATTTTCCATATGCTGTTCTTGTGCTTTTTCCCGCATTACACGTCGGTATTTCTGACTTCTTGCTGGTTGTCACTGTTTTCTTATCGCGTTTGGGCACATCGCGTCTTTTTACGCATTAGGGTTTGTGTTTTTATCTCCGTCGCAGTAGTTGTATCGGGGACATTGGCCGGGTTTTCAGTGGACTATCGCATGGTACCGCCGTGTTGTGAATGCCACCTTGACACAGGGTTATTTTATCACCATAGGCTGCGATGTGTAAAGTTGCGTTAACATCTTTTGGAGATGTTTAGCACACGTTCTTGTGAATATACCCCTAAGTGTTCACATTTATAGTATGCAAACACAAAAGTTAGCACATCATTTTCTAAAACGATTAGTGTGCTAAAAAAAAACAATGCCCACATACAGCATGTACTACCCCAAAACAAAATACATAATATTCGGATACAATGAAATTGCCCTCCAGCAGGACATCAATTCCACATCTAATGCGCCTCTGTATATGCTACAAAGAGTGCACAATGTCATTACTGCACATTTTTCCTATTTGTTTAACAATCTAGCATATATCCACTGAAGATTACATAATGTGTCAATAGGCACATATTGCCAGTTTCTCCTGTGCCACAGTTAGCGCATAGTTCACAATTTTGATAGTGCTCCAGCATGTATTTATTACCAGTTTCCATAATACACATTTTCCGCTTTCCAGAATCAATCCGTGTGCATACAGGGCATAGTGCCTATAATGGCTTAGTATATAAATGATGTCACTTTTCATAATGCCTAGCAACCATTTATTGCCAAAGTCCACATTGCAATGACGTACATATTGCTAGTTTTAACAATGCAACATTATGCTCACAGTTTTCACAATGCTGCATATGTACCTATTGCCACACACTGATCAGGCTTCATCCTTGCCTTCTCTGGGTCATGTTTGCTACTTCACCTGCCAGATGTGTTGGGGGTGCACCTCTGCATCTTGCAGTCTCTTCCTCATAAGCCCCGGACAGTGCTCAGTTGCCACCTGTCTTCTACAGGGTGCAAAAACCTCCGAATGAGATGTTCAGAAAAGACCCCACCCCTGGCTGGTTATGATCTCCTTTTAGAAAACACTAGATGACTTTCTGCAAGGGGTGGAGTTAGGGGTGGAGTCCAGAGCACAATAGAGCAATTGTGCTGCCTCGTATTCTACTGTGCACCTCACATCTGGGGGGAACTGGTTAGGTGGGCATTCACTCCGGTATTTCTTCATTGTGGGGGACCACCCCCCCCCCCCCCCGCCCCCCCGCTCAAAACATGCAGTAATGCCATTTATTCTAGCCAGACCAAATACCCACGTGACTTTCTCCCGAAGTTTGAAAATACTGCTGGTCGGAAAGAGTATTGTAAATTCCTTTCCTGAAATTAAAATGTCTGCTACAAAGCCCCTATATTTATTCCATTAGTACAGCTCACAAAAATCTTTTGCCCCCTGTCTCTTCAAAGGTGTGGAGAGGCGTACTTTAGGCTCCACCCTTTCATGTTTGACCAGGCCTTACATATCTATATGCACAAACAGTACAGACAGTACTTTAACTGTGTAATCTCGACATATATATGTGTGTGTGTGCATAAATAATGTTTTCATTACAATAATATCGATTTGCAGTTCCTATATATATATTTTTTTTTTTAAAACCTTTATTGACATTTAAACCAAATACAAATATGGGCCTACAACCCCGGGGGCCGGCCGCTAAGCAGTTAGATTAACAGAGAGCAATTTTAATCACATGCAGCACCTCGGGGGGCAGAATCTCCATGCTAGCGTACTCTTAGCCACTGAACAGCACAATTAAAAAAACAGGATATAAAAGGTTTTCATTTTATAATATAAGATGGGAGGATCAGGTGCCGAACAATTTCCTAGCAGCGAAGATGGCAGGCAGAATAGTATACGTATCGACAATAAACAGAAAGCTATCAAATCAATGGCGCTGAAACAAGAGGTCAGGATGTGAAGGAATATTACGGTCAATTCGCGCCTGCAGTTGCCTGCCCTAAGACCCAAAAAACACCACGAAAATTGAGGCACAGATGAAAAAAGCAGGGATTGATACCAAAGGAAACCCACTGCACTGACCCAGAAAAGAAAAAGACAAAGAAAGATAAAAGAAGAGAAAAAAGGCCATAGAAACAAAAATGAAAACGAAGATCCCCTCCCCCAACCCCCCACCCTGCACCCCTGCAGATGACTACGGCCCCCCCCAGCAGTGTGCCTGTCGCCCGAGAACCAAACCCGAAATATAGAAGAAGAAGAGAAAAAGAGAAAGAAAGGAAACCCCACCTAACGGGGAAGCGGAGGAGGGCGATAGTCTATGCGCTCCCGGTCTCTCCCCCCGCCCTATCAAATGGTCCCCCCTAAGCCGACACAAGTAAAGTTGCCCACCATACAAAAATACCCCGGGGGGAACCACAAACCCC
Organism: Lissotriton vulgaris; assembly: GCF_964263255.1. Lineage (NCBI taxonomy): Eukaryota > Metazoa > Chordata > Amphibia > Caudata > Salamandridae > Lissotriton > Lissotriton vulgaris. The sequence goes on along the minus strand of NC_141686.1, from coordinate 65,701,191 downwards.
CCACCCCGGAATCCGTCTGTTGATGAAGCAGTCCCGTTACCAATAGATCCATCGTGAAACGATTCAACCCACAATCTCAGCCTTGGCCCCGTCTAACAAAGTCGCTGTGTCCCTCGGAAAAGAGAAGCCACATCCCTGGAAAGTCAAAGTTCACACAGAAGCAGCCGGAGCTTGAGTCAGCAATTAGGAGAGGAATAGCAGGTCCTAACGCACACGGCTTGCACCAACGATGTCCCTCCCCGTCCCCGAAGCCAAGCATAGTTCCATCCGCCATATTGGGAGACCGATTGGGGAGGGGGTGCGACTCGTTCCGACACAGATCAAAGTGTGGGCCAACAGTGTCCAGGATGGGGGAAGTAGTGAAATGCTCCGATAACTGTAGGACCAATGTTCCCGAGAACTGAAGAGAGTCACCAATCTCAGCACACACGATGAAGTCCGTTTCTTCGGGGGCAGGCACAGTGTCCAGCACCGGGTCCAAACACACCAGTGGGGCTTCCAACAGGGGGCAAATCGGCCGCCGGGTCTCAAGGAGCAAGTCAGGGCTCGTTCCCGGTCCTACGATTCCATGTGTTGCCGACAGCCAATGATTGACCTGGGCCCTCACCATCGCGTGAAGCGCCGCAACTTCCGCCATTACCCTCCGCAAGGAAGGGCCACATTGAGTCCGCTCCGCCGGGTTCCATTCGGCCGCAGGCATAACGATCCCCACGGAGAGGCTCTCTCTCCGGGGCAGGATACACCGGAGCAGAAACAGGCCGTGAGGGACGGGTCAGCAACATGCACCAACGCGCGGCGGGACCCCTACCCCGGGGCACCAGCGGTGCCAGTGCCGGGCCTCCGGACCGGGGCCCCCCGCGAAGCAGCACCGCGCACCACCCGTCGCCTCACCTCAGGTACAGCACCAGGCAGCAGATGGTTGCAAAGTAGTTCAGAGAAATTTTGAAAGTTCCAGGGACCGGACCCAACCACCCTCGGCAGTCCGTTGTTGTTCACTTTGGACCCGGGTAGACCAGAAATCGAGACCCCGGCTTCCAGTCTGAGTTAGGCCTCAAAACATTTTCGATGTTACTTCACACAGGAACATCAGAAAAATTCCGCGATCACACCATCGGGATGTAGACTGGTTCAACCACACGAATCCGGGGCAGGAGATCAGGATATTCGACAGGATAAGCGAGCGAAGGACGGGGGTCAGCGGAGCCGGGAGACTATCCGGCCATCTTGGTTGGTGTCGTAGCTCCTCCCCCGCAGTTCCTATATTTATCTACATTTGTTTGGTTGAAATAAATACTCATGTATAATCATGCATTCATTTGAATAGTACTCTGCATCTATATTTTACTGTATACATATCTATAATAGGGCATTTAACATATATTAAGATGCTTCCACTGTAAGTTGACCAAAGTCCTTAAGCATTTGGATTTCTTAATGTTTAACCTTTGTCGTATATTTCCTTCAAAAGACATACAAATGATGAACAGAATACCGAACAAAACAAACATTCACCTCCAGTCAAGAGATTCTGGATAAAACCATTGTTTTTTCGCTCACCATGCCACCCCAGTTTGAACCCAGCCATATATAAATCAGTCTGGACCCTGCTCCTCATGGGAACGGTCAAGACCAAACTGCCGAGCCATAAGCATCCTGGGACCGGTATCGGGGTATCACCCCTCATCAGCCCGGCTAGCTTGAATTCAGTGGCACAGAGAGCCCGGGACCCACATCTGGGCATACCGGGCGCACTTACGGCGAGAAAACAAGACACACAACTGATGGACAGAATGCGGAACAAATCAAACATTCACCCCCAGTCAAATGATCTGGGGTAAATCCTTTGTTCCTTTACTAACCATGCCACCCCAGTGTTTCTTGCCTGGCCCATTGTAGTTTTCCCTATGTCAGCCTAACAGTGTGTGTTGTAGGCCTCATTTTCCTTTGCACACGTTACTATATAAACAATCTTGCTTTTTTGCCACATTGTACTTTCACACGGACACTGTATATGTTTTAGTGTTATGTTCTTTTCCTGGGATTTAATTCCACAGATAAGGACAAACAACAATGTCCCTTGTTATTCTAACACCAAGACATAACTCAAGAATGCAGCTGTTGTTTATTTGCACACGTTTTGCCATATAGATGAGCACATGAGCCAAAAACACACATGTAAGTTGAGTTCTGAGACAAGAGCACTGCGTCTGCTGAAATGTAGAACGTCCTTCTGAGAATGCTACGGTATGGGGGTCTGCCAATAATCCTAGAGATCTTTGCTATATATTCTTTTACCTTCAGTAGCTGGGGAGGGGTGCTTAGGTTCCTCTGTCCTATAAAATGACAGGGCTTTTTATGGTCTATGGATTATTAACTATGCTAACAGTATTTTACTGTGCATTTGTTTTCTGATTGTGACACGTATTTTGCATTTCAGAGCTCGATAGTTTAAATATATTCTAAACTTCCTTCAGGTCTTCTGGTTATTATGGACAAGTACGAGGTTATGTCCTGTTATCACGATCCCTGAGATGGGTTGAGAGGGTTGTGGTCTGGGATGCCAATTCACTTGCTTCTTTGGTAAGGTTAGGAGGGCAGGTGAGGCACTATAGCTAGTCGGACTCAGACTCATAGGAGCTGAGGTGGTATGGAGACTCAATTCCTACATACTAATGTTCCATGATTCCAACCATAGTTCTGTTCTAGAGCAAAGTCCCTGCAACACCTTCAACATGAATATTTGCTCCGCATGCAATGTTTTTCTCTTCTCTGCATGTGCAGCTGTGTGATCTTATGAACGGAAAAAGGTACAATGTGTAACAGAGAGAGTGAGATTAGAAAAGAGTATCCTTTGGCGAGGGCGAGAAGCCTTAATGAACAAATGGAGGACTACTATTTGCAGGGAACTGGGAGACGGGAGGAATCCAAGGACGTTCTGATGTGCGGACCAATGGAAAGGAGTTTTAAGAGTAGTTACCAAGTTTTATTGTTTGAAGGTGGAAAGTAATGAGGCACGTGATCCGGAGTTTTCAAACGTTCTTTTGGGGATGTAATTGGAGATCACGGTTCAGATAGATTCAGATTCCCTTTAGACTGAGAGGTACAGACCTTTTTGCAACATATTTGTTGTGTGACTTTATGCTATACAATATTCTTTTCCTTTATTGAATTTCGACAGAAGTTCCGCTACGCTGACTCCTTTCTTCTTTAATGGATCTAATTAGGGGTTTTCCATCCAGCACCATTTAGAGTAGGTTTAAATCAGGAGATTTAGATTACCACATGCCTAACAGGTAAGAGAACCGCAAATCGTATATGGATCATCAGATCCTCTTTTTATATTTTGCATAGTGATCACTGAATTTCTTGTATGATTCATGTTAGTGAGACAAAATGTAATAGTCATTTCAGTCTGCCTCTAGTAATGCTGTATTGTAACAATATATTCCTTAGGCTTGTGTATATCAGTCTGGGTTTGAATTTATAATAAATCCATACTTAATCCCATCTATTGACTTTAAGCTTTACTGTGTGACCAGATGGGTTACACTGTAATTGTTCAATTATAATGGATGCTAACACTTTTTATTCCTCAGGTGCTTAGAAAGTTCCATTGCAGAGAGCCAGAAAAAGAGGCCCAAGTATGTTGCATTAGCAGGTGTTAATTCTTTCCTACAGAATTTACTATGTGTGGCTAAATACAACCTTAGAGCTGTGAAAGCGTTAACCTTTCCAGCTCATCATTCTTACCTTTGGGTTTGTTGGCGATGGGGACAATCTTATACCACGTAGGCATTAAAACTCAAGAAAGACCCTGTTCTCCAAAACACTGCCCTCCTACATTTTGCATTAATTCAGGGTGGTCTTGAAATGCTGCACTTCTCAAATTTGCCATCCAGTTTAGCGGAACTACCACCTGCCAAGTGAATTGCAATTGTGTCTGATGAATTTTTATTTTCCTGGCCTGCACAAATTAAATACGTCAAAGGTTTACAAAATAAAATAAAATGTTATATTTATCCTGTCTCAGAAACTTCTGCACCTGTTATTGTTCAGGTTCATTTCCACCATGAAAGCAGTCATACGGTAGGTTCACTCTGCTTTTATTACTCATTCGTACAGTTTAACACATAAACATTCAGCGTCAGGCAATTCAGAACCCAATGCATTTCAATAGTAAATTAACGCTCAGATTCTTTCAATGGCAGACATGTATGTTTACAGAATTTTGATTTTTCAGTACTGTTTGTGATCTAATTTTAGAGGGCTCAAAGAGAACAATTATTTGGTATGTCAGATTGTTTTACAATTATACCTGTCTAGTTTTGCCTCCCTGTGCTCTGACAAGTAAGCATCGTTTAGATATCAGTCAGACTATTACCATATATCAGTCAGACTCGCTTCTCTTCCATGAAGAGCAGAACAGTTTGAAATGGTCGCCAGCTTCCCTTTCCTGCCTGAGATATGTAGGAAAATTCAAGACTCATTTGAGGACAAAAGTCCCCAACAATCTTTGCAACGGCGGTATCCTGCCACTTTTCCTTTACGCCTGAAAATTAAACTGGTTTATGTTATTGTTGTATTTAGCCTGTCTCTTTTCTACCTGTGGGATTTCATTGTCATTCACATGATGTCACCACTAGAACCTTTGGTGACATCATGGAGTGTTTGGGGCTTAGCCTGGTGACAACTGGCAGTTGGAACCAGGCAGGCTGAGTGGCAAGCTGGTCACTCCTGGTGGGTCTTTTATATTAACATCTTGAAGACTTGACTATCTTGAATAAAGCAACCTTAATTATACCCGGCTCCAGGCTTCTATTTATAAAATTTTTTGCGACTTTTGGAGAAGTTTAAAAGAACCTACAGCGTGCAAGGAAAACGAAGAAGCAAGAAACTGGAACTAATGAAAATAAGCCTACAGCGTGCAAGAAACAGAAAGCGAAAAGTGGGTATTTAAGAGAAAAAGAGATTATTTTTATCACTGCTGAAATGGAAAATACAGAAAAGAATCACCCTGGTAAGTCCCACCAGTGTCCTTTCTAACGGACGGCCTGCAAACCCAGGGTGTTGATCTGCATGAGCTTAATATTGTGGCAGAGTTGGCGAAGTTCACTAGTGTGTAAAAACGCATACATCGATACTACGTGCATATAGCGATTGAAAGGCTGTTGTTATCTTAATTCAGCAAGCGCTTGTGAGTGCTGTTCAGGGCGGTAATCACTGGTTGTGATCGAACGGCTGAGACACGATTTGAAGAGGAAAAGCACCATGAGGGTATGAGGAAAGATGAGCATCAGTTTGAGCTGTCAGATCGTGAGCCTGGAAGAATTAAAACACGCAGCGGATGTATTTGAAAGCTGAGCGGAGTCATGCGGAAAATAAGTGTCAGCACGTACTTTGGGAATGTTTTGACCAACATTATTATAACTGCGCGATGGGAAATGCGCGACTGGAAATGTGCCACAGATACATAACTGTCATTGCCATTTTTAAAATCCGAGAGAAACGCGTGAAGCTTACCTTTGCTGTACAGCTCATTATGACGTAAAGGAGTCTTGGTGTGCCGCACTTGCACATTTAAGGCAGCGATGTGTCTAGAGCTACCCAGCGCTACATAGTATGCGTGCCTCCATTTTGCGCTGAGGTTAGGGTCATTACCATGGCAATGTGTCACATCGTGGGACAATTATGTTTATGGACAAAAGTAGTGAGACATTCGGAGAGTTTATAAGTCGTTTGCAGCTACATCACAGGGGAATAAAATGAACTTTACCATCAACTCTTTACATGAAGGTCGATTTCTTTAAAGCTGTGGCAAACATTGTGGATGTTACATGGGAATTAAGCACAGATGAAGATTTCATGGTGTTCTGCAACATCTCACATTCTATGAATGGTTATTTCTTCTTCTGAGGTGAACTCGGGTGAGAGACCGCTCACCGGAGCATGGGACTTTCTTTTGCATTATTTTGCTGGCCAATGTAATGTTTGTCTTGTGTTTCTGTGGGTGTGTGTTGAGGGGTGAGTCAGTGGTGATTGCTGTCGTTTTGCAGTTCAATTTGGGGTGCTGTCTCTTTGTTTAAGTTTACTTGAGGGTGAAGAGTTCCCTGTGGTAGTATGTCTCGAACGTGGTGAGTGCCCCGTATAGTATATTTTAGGTGTGGTGAGTGGCAAGCGAGTGATGAGTGATGCAATTTTGTGTCTTTGGGGTGGCGTAAAGTAGGGTAATAATGGGGAGGTGTGAGCCCTTTAATTTTGAGATGGGAGTTATTACTCCTATGGTTTTAGAGATAAAAGCTGTATACTCAAATGATTCATGAAGTGAGGTGTTTGGGACCATATGTGTCCTGGTGTTTGGGACTACATGTGTCCTAGTGTTTGGGACTAAATGTGTCCTAGTGTTTGGGACTATATGTATCCTGGTGTTTGGGACTATATGTGTCCTAGTGTTTGGGACTATATGTGTCCTAGTGTTTGGGACTATATGTGTCCTGGTGTTTGGGACTATATGTGTCCTAGTTAAGTGTTTTTTAGTTTAAGGGTGGTGAGTACCCTATTAGAAAATTGGGGGCGGAGCAATGGCTACTCCAGGGTGTGGCATTACGGTATAGAGTGTTCTTTTTATTAAGATTTAAGGGTGGTGAGTACCCCATTAGGAAATTGGGGGCGGAGCAATGGCTACTCCAAAGTGTGGTTCACGTGGAGAGAGGTACACCGTTACGGAGCAAAGTGGGCTCCATTTTTATCACAAAATCAATTTGTGTTTTCGTTTCCCAAGGAAAGGGGATGGGACTTGGGACTAGTTGTGTTTGGGACGAGTTGTGGTTGGCATGTGTTAGTAACTGTTTGGGATGTATTAGTAACTTTATCTTTTAGAATGTACTGTGTACTTTTAGTGTACTGTGTACTTTTATATGGAAGGGTACATCGAAGCTAATTTTACCTATTCTAATTTTATCTTTTTGATTTCCCTAAAGAAAGGAGATGTGTTGTATTTAGTCTGTCTCTTTTCTACCTGTGGGATTTCATTGTCATTCACATGATGTCACCCCTAGAACCTTTGGTGAAATCATGGAGTGTTTGGGGCTTAGCCTGATGACAACTGGCAGTTGGAACCAGGCAGGCTGAGTGACAAGCTGGTCACTCCTGGTGGGTCTTTTATATTAACATCTTGAAGACTTGACTATCTTGAATAAAGCAACCTTAATTATACCCGGCTCCAGGCTTCTATTTACAACAGTTATGTTATGTTATGTTATGCAAATTTGTAAAGCTCTTGGATACCAATGAAATGTCTTGGCGTGAGCTGAGTGGCCCCAGAATAAAAGAAATACAAGGAAAAATGTGTTAGTAAGAAGTAAAAAGCCAGGTTTTAGCGCCTTCCTGAAAGCCAGAGGATTAGGCAAGGATTTAATGGAAAGTGGGAGAGCATTCCAGGCCTTAGAGGCCCAAGAATTAAACCACATCCACCCTGTTTCACTCGTCTAAAACAAAGAACAAGCAAAAGTTTGGAAGAGGTGAAACAAAGAGACCTTGCTGGGGGGAATAAAGAGAGAAAGTAGACCTAAGAAAAGCGGGACACTGACCATACAGGGCTTTCTAGACAATACAGAGCAATTTGGAGAGGATTCATGCCCTGTCTGGAAGCCCATGTAACTTCTTGATAGCCAGAGAGACAGACTGATATTTGGGAAGCTTACCTAGAGTCCTGACAGCCGTATTCTGTAAGGCCTGTAATTTATTGAGAACGTGTTTATGTGCATTTAGGTAAAGACTATTGCCGTTGTCGAGTTTCGACAGAACCAAAGATGTGACCACAGTTTTCTGCAATGGAGGAGGGATGAATGGTAGAATCTTTTTAATTGTTTTAAGAGTGAGTAAATCAACGTAAGTAACAGAATTGACCTGATTAGTGTAGAACAAGTCAGTGTTAAGAACTACTCTGAGAAGGAGGAGCTACGCGAGCATCTGTGATGGCCGCGTGAGCACAGAGCTCCCCGGACCCTCACCACTAATCGCAACTTATCCTGACAACATCCTGAATTCTTGGACGAATTATTGAAGATGAACCTTGGCTGAGTTCATAACTCTTTTCAGATTTTAATTCCTACTCGGGGATCCGAAATTACATCGATTTGAACTATTGAGGCCCACCTTGCGGCAAGCCGGGGACTTGGCGAATTGTGCAGCCGGGACGAAGTTGAATAACAACGGCAGTGGGGTTTCCCCAGTGGCCCTACTCCAACTTTCACTTTCGGTTTTGTATCTGGGTCCTGGCATTGTCTGATTGCAAGAAGGTTCCGCTTGGTCGGGGATCTGTCCAGCCTATATTCAGTGTGAGCAAGACTTTACCATCTACGCCGATTGGGTCAAGTCGTGTCTTTGTCTTGGCCACACGAGCCAGTTTTTGTGGACTGTTTTTGCCTTGCCTGCAGGCGGCCATTTTCACTAGGTCTCGCGGGCCCCTCCGGGGCGCATCTTCCAACATGGCAGCCAGGGGTGAAGCCGAGAAACGGAAGACTAAGACACCCCTTTGTGGGGGACCGGTCCAATCCAACGTTATGGACCGGTACACTCAATCCAAAGGATCCCCTGGAGTCCCTAGCCGTACCCCGGAGGACGCTAAGGTGGACCCAACCGCCCCTACTGATCTGTCCCTGCAGGACATCATGGGCGCCATTACCAACATGAAGGAGACCATCGGCCAGCAGTATGAGGCTCTCGCTCATAAAATTGACACGGTGGCCATTGATGTCACCCTGATCAGAGCCGACCTGTCTAAGACCAACGAGAAGGTGAAGTCGTTGGATCTGAAGACTTCTAGCCTCACGGCCGATGTGTCGGAACTTCAGACCGAACTTGGAAATTTAAAATCGGCCAATGAACTGATGTCCCATCGGCTGGAGGATTTTGAGAATAGGGCAAGACGCAATAACATCCGCGTCATAGGTGTTCCGGAGAATCCCGAGACTCACTCGATTGACCTCCTGGTTGAAGATCTTGTCCTGAACCACCTTGCCCCTTCTGGACTGAGCAAGTTCTTCGCAGGGGAGCGTGCCCATCGCGTTCCGGGTGGAAAGCCTAAGCCAGGCACTCCTCCGAGTCTTTTTTGACCGGCCGGAAAGTTTGAGTGACTGGCTGGATTCCCTGCCGGGTCGGAACGAATGGACTGAGCACCCTGGTGGTGCTGAGGGTGGTGAGCCTGTACAGAAGTGATATTTCGACCCCTGATCTTCGAATACTAGACTTTGCTCATCTGGGTTCTATTTATTTTGTATACTATGTTTCACTTATGTTCCCTTCTGGGTGGTGGGAGGGACGGGCCTCTTTCCTCCTCCAGGGTCTTTTTGTAGAGTGGGAAATGTTAGGGCGACAGGCACACTGCATGTTGGGGTGGCTTTTTAGTCTACTGCAGGGGTGCAGGGAGGGGGGAGTTGTAACGGGTGTTAGTTGGGGGGTGGGATGGGGTGTTTGTGAATGTGTTTTTCTTTCTCGAGGCGACGTATTGGTTTCTTCTATACTTCAAGTGTCCTGCTCTTTGTGGGGTGACTCATGCATCAATTGTGGGGATGGGGGGTAGTGGGATGAGGTTAATATCTTGGAATGTCAATGGATTGGGTGATCGCATAAAACGGGGCGTGGTACTGCAATATCTGCGTCGCTTGTCTCCTGATGTGGTACTTTTGCAGGAGACGCATTTGGTAGGAAATATGTGTCATGCTATGAATAGGTGGGTGGGGAGTGCAGCTGCCATTAGAGACGGCTGCTAAGTGTGTGCCGGGTCGAACCTGCGAAGGCGGCCAAACTAGGTTTGGTGGAGGCTGCGGATTTTACCCCAAGTGCCCCGCTCGTCTGCCTACCACGCCACCTGGAGTGAGCAGGGACGGAGAAGAGAGGCGGCGGTGAGGAGCCAAGGGGTTACCGCACCTTAGAGTTACTGCAGAGTGTTACCCCGCGCTACCTCTTCACATCTATTCACTAATGATCAGGTTACATTTTGTTTGAGATAGTTCCGGGACTGGGATTTTCATTCTTCTGGTCCCACGTGTTGCTGGAGGAGGAGTTTGTGCTAGCAGTGCTTTGCGGTGTTTGGAGCCGGGAGTTCGGAGCTGTGGTGTTTGGAGCTCGAGCTTGAGCGGGATTCCCTGCCATAGGGGAAACCCTGCTCGCTCGCTCGCTCATTCCTGTCTGCTCACCCTCCGTCCGCAGGAGCTTTGGAGTTTGTTGGTGGAGGAGTTTGAACTTTGAAATCCTGCCTGGATTGTCGCTGTGCTGTAACGCTGTGTAAAACGCTGATTTGAAGGACGATTGGCACTGCGTCTTTGCCCGCCCGCCTCCCGCTCTGTACAACCTTCACCTGCAGAGGCGAGTGGAGCGCGGTGCAGGGGCAAGCAAACTACGTTGCCCAGCAGCCCTAGCGGCACCGGCTGCGTCAGTTTCGCGCCAGGAGGCGCAGAAATACGGAGACACCCCCGTCTCGCGGGACGCGAGCGGGACGCCGGGCTAAGCCCGGGCAAAGGGCGGGCCCTCTGTGGCTGAGGTAGGCTGGGCTGGGCCCGGTTATTTTCATTGACATTGTCTTTTTGCTTTTTCTAATACGCCTGACTGTCTGAGGAAGAACCATTTATTCAAACTTACTCGTCGCTTCCTCGTACTCTACTACCGGTCAGTCACTGTTGCATCTCCAGGACTATATTTATTATTTTATGAATATCGCATTATTTTTTGTTATCATTCTTCTGGAGGTAAATCACTTTTATAACATAATCTCGTGGAATAATCCTACAGAAGATGTCTAAAAAATTACGTTCAGGAAGGGTAGTGGGAGGAAAACCTGGTGCAAAAATAGACATTACCCGCACAAGAAACAAATCTGTAAACAATCCTCCGCTGAAGGGTCAATGCCAACTCTTTGAGTTATGGGACTTGCCTTCCCTTAAGAAATCTAATTCTGCTGTTAAAGAAGTTCCCGGTGCCACGGTTCAGGAGGTCCATACTCAGGGTATTACAGATCCCCCGCCTCCTCCTGTGCAGCCCGCTTCACCACAGTCAGCGGCAGCGGTGTCTTCTTCCCTTGTTCACTCTGAAGGGAAGGGGGAGAGTAATCACGAACTTCAGGTACCTGAAAGTGAACTTGCGAATCAACCATCTTTGCCTCAAACTCTTCCGAATGATAGGTTGGGTGGCGACTTGTCATCACTATCCATTGACCTTGAACTCTGTGGCCGCTATGTAAATACAGCTAAATTGGAGACTCAGGACCCTATTAAGCCCTCGGGGGGTGCTACTCCATCTGGGTTAATGTTGTATAGTAGTACCCCTTCGTTAAACGGTCAGGACATGTCCGATCTGTCAAATGTTTCCAGGAGTCCGGGTCTCAACCTATCTGGTATCTGCCGTCCAGTGGAAGCGTGTGAAAAACCGATCTCTGAATCCATGATTGCTCTGGAACAATTATTAGCCTCCATTCTATTTCTCCTGGGGAAATTTGTAGGCAGCTCGGATTGTATCTTGGATTCAGTTACTCAAATACTGAAGACATTGTTAGAAAAGTCGCCAGATATGAGGAGTGTCCCTTCCCCCATGACCGAACACAGCTTGCCAAAGGGGAAAATAAATGTGCCTATAGTGGATTCTGACATGAAGGCTGCAACAGCAGTCTTGGAAACACACACCGTAGCTATGCCCTTAACCGCAGTGCCTAATTGTATTAAGAACTCAGTTCTAGAGATCGAGGAAGAAAACAAACCTACTTCTGGCCCTAAAGTGGTTCAAGATCTATTCCCGATCTTCATGTCTGAAAACAAAAAAGAACCCACGGACGATAAACATGAGGTAAAAGTAAAAAACGGTAAACATAGAAATAATAAAGGGAATAAAAGGAAACCAATTCGAAAATACAGGAAGAAAAGGCAGCGTCGGATAATCTTCCAAAATTCTCTGGTTGCACTGGAGAACGAAGAACTAGACTTGGATCCCACCTCTACATCCTTAAAGGCGGAAATTGAACTGAACTCACCTATTTTTACATCTTTAAAGGTGGAAAGTGAACTGTGTCCGCCAACGTCTTTGGAAGTTATGTCACAAATGGGGGGCCCTCATCCAAGTCTTCCTCCCCCGACTACGACTGGAGCTCCAATCCAATATACATCTGGGGCCCTTAACCCCTTGGCCCCTCCTTTTTCTGCAGCCTTAGAGAGTGGAGACCGCTCCCTTCCGGATCGTCTTTTAACAACCTCAAAGGCTCCAGTGGACACTCTTGTGTTAGACTTTTTACCTCTATTCGATGTTGACCTACCCCTAAACAGAGCCTGGCTTCTTAAGCGCTTTAGCGAGATTGAAAGTCTTCACCATATTCAATCTAGGGATATTGAGTTAGTCTCTTTGTTGGGAGGAGTCAGGGTATTGAGTATAAGGGTTAAATTCTATTCTCCTATCATTGTAAATCTGATATTACAGCAAGCCGAGAATTTTCAACGTACAGGTATCAACATTCTCCCGATTTTTAACCTTGGTAACACAAATCCTTCTCTTGGGAAGGTATTTGGAGGTGATGAGAAAAATGGGGTGGCCTCTCCTCTTAGAGACCTGAAGATTTGGGTCTCTAAGGGAAAACGCTCGGTTTCGCAGGTGAAGCCACTCCCGCTAACTCAGAATTCCTCCTTTGCAGAGGATAACAATCGGTGGAATTGGCTGCATAGTGCCTTATCCACAAAAACAAAAGAAAATCCCAGATTATTTCATCATCTTTAACACCTCTCTAAAAATTATTTCTTGGAATGCGGCAGGGATTCACAGTAGCCCAGAGAAATTTGATTTCTTATTTTCTCTAGGAGCTAACGTGATTTGTATACAGGAGACTTGGTGTATTAATATGTTGGATGTTTCTAAGGATTTTTACACCTTGGAAGTGCCTGCTGCCCCTTCCAAGAAAGGTCATGCTAGGGGGGGAATTGCTTGTTTACTATCAAATAAATTGCAATGGAGATTCTCCCATTATATCGACCCTAGTAAACTTTTCCACGCCATAACCATTGAAAACCTGTTTAATAACGGCATAAAATCACCCATTGTAATCCTTAATGTGTATATCCCCCCAGAAGAGTGTTTTAATGTTATATTGAAGCAGGTATTCCGATATATCGATCAAATCAAAAATGTCCCATTTCCTCCGGAAATTATGCTTGTGGGAGACTTGAATTGTAAAATCTCCAATGTCAGTCTGAAACTTTTTAGGAATAAATCTAAAGAAGAGGCGCATTTTGTTCCTCAATCACTTTTCCCTGATAAGTTAGTGACAAATAAAAGAGGAAAGATTTTGCTAAAAGAGCTAGCGGCCGTCGACGGTCTTATACTAAACGGGAGATTCCCGTCTGACGTGCCTGCAAAATTTACTCACAAATCCCCTTTTGGGTCTTCTACCCTGGACTATGCAATCGCAGACTATGGTTTGTTTCCTTTCATTCAGGACCTTAAGATCATACCTACTTCCCTGAGTGACCATAGCATATTGTTTATAACTATTTCTTTAAATCCCATGGCCACTGCGCCTTGGTCTCTTAATGGCAGTGATGTTGCTTTCCACGTTTCCTCTGGAAGGTGTTATTGGAATCCTTCCGCTATTAATGGGGTACAGGATTTCTTATCTGATACCCTACTAGTATTAAATGAGTGGCGTGGGAATGAAATAGCTTATTTTGAAGAATTCATGCGAAACATCATTTTTTATGCTAAAAAAACTTCCCGGCCTAGAAAAGGGGTAGTGGTCCCTAGTATACTGCGTATCCTGAACAAGGAAATAAACAAACTAGTCCGTGAACAATATATGGATAGAGTCATGGAACGTGAAAAAGAAATTTCCAGGCTAAAAAGAAAGAGATGTAGACTCAAGCTAAAAATAAAAAAGGTAAGGGAGGACAATGTTTGGATCAACTTGAGGGAATCTGTTGTCCATGGTAGGATCAGAGAATTTTGGGCAATAATCGGCAAGGGGTGCGGTACTAGACTAAGTCCCTCTCCCATCCCTATAGCAGAAGAGGTATGGATTACTTACATTCGGGATCTTTATGCAGGGAACGGGATTACAGGTGATGATATTGCCATAGATGCTACACCCGTAGGTCTCATCAATTACCCCACAGAAGAAGAAATTGAGATGGCTATAAAAAACATGCGTGTCTCTGGGGCAATGGGCCCTGACGAACTCCCCATGACGGTCCTGAAACAGGATCCTTTAAGGTGGAGTAAAATCCTGTATCCTCTGTATAAAGCCTGCTTTTTGTCTAAAACGGTACCTGCCTCCTGGAGGGGAAGTATCTTGGTCCCTATTTTTAAGAAGGGAACTAGGGATAGCCCCAGTAATTACCGGCTGATTGCTCTCCTCGACTCCATCGGAAAGGTCTTTGCGAAATGTCTTTTAAATTCCCTATCCGATTAGGTAGAGGAGAGCAATATCTTGCCGTTTGAACAGACCGGCTTCCGTAGGGACCACAGTACGTTAGACAACCTCACCGCTCTTCATGTGGTTACAGATAAATATGTCCAGGTGAGAGGAGGGGTAGTGTATGCCGCTTTTATCGATTTCTCCACAGCGTTCGACAAAGTAGACCGTAGAACGCTGTGGAGAAAATTGGCAGTGCTTGGTGTTCCATCCTACCTGTTGGAGCTGGTGCGGTCTCTCCATACAGAGACCTGGTGTAGGGTTCTGTTGGGGGGCGAAAGGGGACTATCTTATCAAATTCCATCTTTGAATGGCCTTAAACAAGGATGTTTATTGGCTCCCCTTTTGTTCTCCCTATACACGGCAGACCTTCCCGCCGCCTTGTCTGCCAGTGAGGGCATCGCCCCGGTGGTGGGGTGTCCCCTATATCCTGCCTGATGTATGCCGATGATGTCCTTATTCTTGACTTGACCCCTAAGGGACTTGCAAATCGGCTACATGCTCTTTATGCCTTTGCTGCAGCCCATAGCATGAAGATCAATATTACCAAAAGTAAAGTTATGTGTATAGCTGGTAAGAAGAAGTGCCGTTCTGTAGATTTTGGTTGGTTTATCGGGGGACAAAAACTGGAGGTTGTAAATTCCTATACCTTCCTGGGAAAAATCATCACGGCTAACTTGAGTGAGAGGCTCCATATAGAGCATTGTTCACGCAAAGCTCTTGCCCATGGCAAAGGTTTAAATTTCCTATACCAGGCAACGGGGAAACGGCACTTCTCGAGCTTACTGGAAGTGTATAGATCTAAAATCCCCGCTACAATACTGTATGGTATCGAACTCATAGAGGTGAAAAATTGGGACTTTTGCCATAAGATTGAGGGGAAACTTCTAAGATCTCTCTCTTCCCTAAATACTGCGTGCTCTTTGGCCGCCTGCAGGCTTGACTTTGGTCTTAGGAGCAGCTGGGTACAGGGATTGTGTGCCCTAGTAAGATGGGTGGCCTGCCTGGCTAGAGCGGAAGTAGGGACTATGCGAGCACTCCTCAGAAGTGAATTATTGGGTAATTTTAACGAGTTTTCTCAACTTTTAAGTAATTTTAGAAAAGCTGTAGCCCTTCTGAAATTAGATGAAAACGCTTTGTTTTCGTACTCTCCTTTACAGTTAAAACTCGTTTTAAAAGTTGCCTCGTGGGACCTATGTTTTCACTCTGACAAAAAGTTAATTTGTGAAAAAAGGAACGTAGACCTTCTCCTTAACTCCTATGTGATGAAGTTACCTCAACCCTGTGTTATATGGAACCTACCGCATGGTATTCGTAGATTTTGGTTTCTTTTACGTTATGATTTAATCCCTTTAAATCTACTGTTATCCAAACGGTATGGTTCCTCTGCTTTGTGCAATTTATGTAAATTGAGCAACCAGGACTGTATGCATGTTCTACTGATTTGCCCTGTGCTCCGTAAATTGCGCTCCAGATGGTTAAAAGTTATTTGTCTCCGCCTTGGCATCGTCACTTTGAACGGCTTTCTTCATGCACTTTACTGCCCTCCTAATGAAATGTTCTGTTCCCATATTTTTAACTTTTTTAAAGGTTTTTTAGCTATTTATTAACATGTCTCTGGAGATGTTTTGACTTTCCGACCTCCCGTAGATTTGTTTTGCATGTCAGTTTTGTATTTAACCTTGTTTCTCAAATGTCATAATTTTGTTATGTATTTGTTTTTTGTTTTTTAATCTGTGTACTTTATGTGGCCCTCTTTTGAGAGCCAAAACATAATAAATAAATTGATTGAATAGGTGGGGTTATCGCCTGGTCGCACACTCCGGGTTCACCACTGGTTCTAGTGGGGTGGGTATTCTGGTTCGGTCCTCTCTCCCTCTTGAGATTGATAACGTAATCCTCGACGACAGAGGGCGATATGCCGCCCTCACTGGTAGGTGGGAGGGTAAGACTCTTTCATTGCTCACTGTCTACGTTCCCCCGGGTCTCCAGACCTCTACCTTTTCAGATGTTGGCCGTGAGATGCTGGAGCTCCCTGATTGCATTCTCCTTATGGGTGGGGATTTCAATTGTGTGCTTTCTGGCAGTATGGATCGTCACCCCCCCCAGGGATCTTCCTAATTCCCAGTTATGGCTCAGTGGGTTCTTGCTGAGTTGCGCTATCCCAAACGTGGGTAGCAGCACCGGATGCACACAGTGAAAGAAAATTTCCAGCGAAGTAATTTAGGCGTTTGAAATTATTTTATTGCGAATCAAATTTTAACTTCATTCAAAATGTTGTATTCACATGATGAAATTGATACATCCATCTTCATTTCTTTGTTAATTCAAAAGATTCCCCATGAATTCCCAATGCATTTCGGGCTTGGGGCCCTTCATCAGGGGATTTAATTATACGGTATCAGTGCGGAGCACTGGCAACAAAGTCGCCCTCCATGTGCGGTCGCGGAATCTTTTGAATTAACAAAGAAATGAAGATGGATGTATCAATTTCATCATGTGAATACAACATTTTGAATGAAGTTAAAATTTGATTCGCAATAAAATAATTTCAAACGCCTAAATTACTTCGCTGGAAATTTTCTTCCACTGTGTGCATCCGGTGCTGCTACCCACGTTTGGGATAGCGCAACTCAGCATTTTACTTGGT
The DNA here is from genome assembly GCF_964263255.1 of Lissotriton vulgaris. Taxonomy (NCBI): domain Eukaryota; kingdom Metazoa; phylum Chordata; class Amphibia; order Caudata; family Salamandridae; genus Lissotriton; species Lissotriton vulgaris. Next base: position 65,684,101 of record NC_141686.1, on the reverse strand, counting down.
CCTACAGTCCCTAACGGATTACCGGATAGCACCAACTAAACGTCAAAGACCATACTTTGAAGGTTCATAAACTCAGGAGTGCGATTGTCCTAAAACCACACCAGTTCAGTGGGTTCTTGGACACCTTTGGTCTGGTAGACTGCTGGAGGTTAACCCCTTCGATGCTGATGACAGAACGGTTCCGTCATCAGCATCGGTTGAGCTGTGCTGATGACGGAACCGTTCCGTCATGACTCCGCCTGCGCAAGGCGGAGTCAGCATGGGCGGTGAATTCGCGCCGCACGGATGCGGTTAATGCATCCGACACAGAGTCAGTACACCTTCCACTCTGGGGCTCATGGGAGTCTCTCCAGACTTGACTACATCCTTATGCCCGCTGCCCAGTCTTCCTCTGTTAGGGAGATCAGACATCTAGCCCGGGGCGTTTCGGATCATTCTCCATTGTGGCTCTGCATGGACACTGGGGTGAACGCTGCGGGCGGATCGCCCCTATCAACCCATGTACCTGCGTAACCCTAAGACCCGTAATAGTCTGATAAAGTCTCTAGACCACTATTTCCTGGAGAACGAGGGGTCTGTTTCGTCCTCTGTGTCCCTGTGGGAGGCTTTTAAGACTGTTATTCGTGGGCGGGCCCTATCTTTAATAGCTGAAACTAAGAAAGCCAGGAATCAGGAGGTGGTGAGTCTTGAGGCGGAAATATTGGTATTGGAGGCTGACCTAGAATCAGGTGTTACCCATGACAGACTCCACGCCCTTGGTCTGAAGCAGCTAGACTATAAATCCCTTGTCACGGATGCTGCCAAGACGATGTATAGGGAGCAGCAGGGTAGACTGTATGATGTTGGGGATAAGGCAGGTAAATTGATTGCATGGCTCGACAAGAAGGAGAGAGCGAATCGTGTGGTCCCTATGATTCAGACTTTAGATGGTGAGAGTGTGACTGACCCGAGTGACATTGTGGAATGTTTTGCGGATTATTTTCGTGCTGTTTACTCCCCGGTGTCGGATAGAGATGAGGACGACTCCCATTCATTGCTGCGGGACATTGCCCTGCCCAGCCTTTCTGAGGAGGATCGAGAGTGCATGGAGGCTCCGTTGTCTGTAGACGAGATTGCGACCGCAATTCGTTCTCTTCGTTCGGGCAAGGCCATGGGCCCGAACGGCATGCCTATTGAGCTGTACAAACTGCGCCCGGATAAAGTCGCACCATATCTTCGCGATGAGTCACGCGACCTTGGCACCCTCCCTTGTGACCAGCGTTTGGCAACGATCGTGGTAATTCCCAATGAGGGTAAGCCTCTGGATCGCTGCGCATCGTATATGCCCATCTCCCTGCTAAATTCTGAGCCTAAGGTTCTTGCCAAGGTCCTCGCCAATCGTCTGCTTACAGTGATTTGCGACCTGATCAATCCGGATCAATCCGGTTTTATTCCACATCGGAACACTGCTCTCAACTTGCGGCGCCTACATGGTGTTCTCGCGAGGGCGGGGACTCTTCCGGAGCCGGCCATCTTGGCTTTCTTGGGCGCCACGATGGCCTTTGATACGTTAGAATGGCCTTATCTCTGGGCCGCCCTTGCGAAATTTGGTTTTGGTCCGGAATTTGTCAGGTGGGTGAAACTTTTATACAGGGAACCGCTGGCTCAGGTGGTGGTCAACGGTCGAGTGTCCAAGTCGTTTACTCTCGGGAGGGGTACTAGACAGGGGTGCCCGCTGTCCCCCCTGCTCTGTGCTCTTGCTTTAGAGCCTCTTGCAGCCTGGCTCCGATGGGAGCCGTCGATAAAGGGCATTCAGTGGGCCCCCGATTTTGAGGACCGAGTCTCGTTCTATGCTGACGATATTCTTTTGTACCTTACCTCCCCTCGTAAATCCCTTAACGTCCTGTTTGACGTTCTCACTTTGTTCGGCAAGAATTCTGGCTTGATCATAAATTGGTCTAAATCTTGTGTATACGTTATCTCGGGCGGCCTTCCTCCATTACCTAGTAGATTTCCCATTCAGATCTCTCAATCCGGCTTCAAATATTTGGGGATTTTTATATCGTTAGATCCAGCTGCCCGCTATGAACACAACCTCCTTCCTCCTCTCCGGAGGTTGAAACTAGACGTGGCTCGGTGGCGTAGACTGCCGTTGTCGCCCCTCGGCCGTGCCGCACTCTTTAAAATGATGTCTCTGCCCCGGTTTTTATACGCACTCCAGAATTCATTTGACGTCATTCCTGCAGGCTACTTTCGGGAGGTGGAAAGTTTGCAGAGGCGGCTCGTTTGGGACGGCCGCCCACGTATTGCTCTTGCAAAACTAACTCTCCCCTGGTATGACGGGGGCATGGCGCTCCCGGATATCAGGAGGTATTATTGGGCCTCCCAGTTGTCCGCAATCAACCACGCAATGTATGCACCCAGCCCAAATCCGGCCTTTGAGATGGACAGGCATCAGTTGCCTGGTGGTAACTACAACAGGGCGCTCTATTCTCGGACAGCGGGGAGGAATCTAACGGGACCCACCAAGATTGCTGTGCGTGTGTGGAAGGATGCAAATGCGGCCATGGGATGGAACGATCGATTGACACGAGCGACCCCTCTGTATGCGTCCGAAAGACTGGGATGCCTCTGGACAATGAAAGGTTTTGAGAAATGGGACATGATCGGTATAAGCAGAGTGGGTGACCTTTGGGTGAAAGGCGCAGTTAAGACCTTCGAGGTACTTCAGAATGAGTATGAGTTGAGTGATAGAGAGTTTTTCAGGTATGCCCAGGTCCGTCATGCCTTGACGTTGGTCTTCGCTGCCGACACTAATGTTCCCGAGTCCTCCCCACTCGAGGACCGTATACTCGATGGTCATCTGCCCGATAGTACGGTTTCATTGATTTATAAGAAGTTAATCAACAATCGGGCAGATCTCCTTGTGCGTCTCAGGGAAGCCTGGACTGGAGACGGGTTGGAGTTGGATGACGAAGACTGGCAGTCAGCACTGTCTTCCCCGAAGGAGGTCGCCATTCCCACCCGTCTCCGTCTCGTCCAACTCAAAATTCTTCAACGGGTATATGTTACTGGTCCTGGTTTGGTTGCCATGGGCTTCTCCTCGGATGGGTTGGGCAAGCGCGGGTGTTGTATGAGTGCTACTTTTCTCCATATCATTTGGGAATGCCGGGAGGTGGCTGCGTATTGGAGTCATGTGCATGCGGTAATGGAGTGTGTCGCCGGGTTAGCTCTGCTGCCTGAGGCTCGGAGATGCTTGTTGAATGTGTGGGAGCCGAATGATTACAACGTCGCTCAGGCCCGGTGGGCGGCCCTTGGGAACATGATAGCAAAGAGGGATATCGCGCAGCTTTGGGGTTCCCAACGGCCCCCCGCCGTGTCAGTATGGAAGGAGAATATGGACTGGTGTATGTTTAGAGAGAAGACTGTGTATTTGGCTAGGGGCAAGCCTAGGGCGTGGAATAAAATCTGGGGTCAATGGAACGCTTACCGAGGGAACATCTGTACACCCCCGTTTGAGGACAATCCGGACTTTCCCCTATCCCCCTGATCCTGACATTCCTGGAAGAATCTACTCTTTTTCCTGATTTTCTGACCTCCCCACTGACTCCCCCCCCCCGGCCATCTCCATTCCTTACCTGTTTATCTATCCTGTATTGAGGGTCCCCCCCGTCGGAGCACGACTTGATCCATAATGCTCTCCGCCTTGAGTTTTGTTTGTCTGTTTCTCTTTTTGTTCTTTTCTAAAAAAAAAAAATAATAAACTATATCCTGATTCCATCCTGTGTTGCTGAGAATTGTATCCTGTATTTGGCTAGGACCTCTAGGGGATTGGTCGCTGCTTTGTGATGTTCAACAACTGTTTTTTCTGCTTTAGCGGCCGGCCCCTGTGGTTGTAGGCCCATACATGTAATTATATTGCATTGCACATTAACATTTTTCACAAAAAAAAAAAAAACTACTCTGAGGTTTTTTGCGGATTTGACTGGTGAAGGAAGAGGACCAAATTCGGGCGGCCACCATTCCAGGGATCAGAAGGAAGGTTGAGCTCCAAAAAGTAACACCTTCATCTTGGCGGAGTTTAATTTAAGGCAGTTAGATGACATCCACAAGCTGACTGCCTTCATACAATCACAGAAATTGGTGGCAATCCCTGTTGCTCCGCAGCCAGCAAAACGACAATTTGTGTGTTGTCCGCATAAGATGACAAGGCAGAGCCAAAGGAACGAATCAGGTCTGCCAAAGGAGTGAAGTAGAGATTAAAGAGCATTGGACTCAGCGAGGACCCTGTGGGACCCAGCAAAGAAGGGAGAAAGAGGATGAGCCAAGGTCACCCATGCGCCCTACTGGCTCTCGACCAAAGAGATGAGATTTGAGCAGCTTCCAAGCAAACCTGGACACCCTGATCCCACCCAGAGGTTCCAACAGAAGCCTGTGATGTACCGTATTGAAGGCCACCAAAAGATCAGGCAAAATCAAGGCAGCTGTACCCCCTTGGTCGAGTAATGCCCTGATCTCTACAGGTGGCCTCGATAAGAGCGGTTTCTATACTATGTTTGGCCTGGAAACCAAATTGGCTAGCATCCAGAAGATTATTGCTGTAGATGTGTTCTACCAGTTGGTAATTCAGGAACTTGTCAATAATCTTTGCTGGGAAAGGCAGACAGGATATGGGGCAATAATGGGCTGGAGTTAAAGAGTTCAGTGAAGATTTTTTTAAGAGCGGGGAGATTGAAACTTTTTTCCATTGAGAGAGGAAAACACCAGATGCGCACATCAAGCAATAGATATTAACTAAAGGTGGTCCGACTGATGATGCAACAAGTTTGGCCACTCTATGGGGGAGCAAGGGTTACTAACTTTTGGCACAAGTTTGGGGGCTCTATTTAGGTCTACAGAGCAAGGTTTAGTGAGGATAACGTGTCATAGCTTACCAAGTACCTAGTGTTGTGGGTAATAGGTACGCTCAGCATTATAACTTTTAGTGTGCTGCTTGGTGGCCCTACACCAGAGAAATGTCCGAACAACACTACATTTCAATCTTAAGGGACCTCCCCAATGGCCCGCATCTACACAGCAAATGCAAACAAGCGAGCTTAGATTATAAGATTTAATTTTCTAAAAATAAAGGTAAGAGATAATTAGAGTCAAGAGAATTTCTCATAATCACATTTACCTCATGTTGCAGGCTGCAGGCTTGTGACGGTACAGGGTTTGTATGTCAATCTGTCACACCCATGAAAAGCATAGACTAGTCCAAATTGTCAGGCCCCTTTCCTGCCAGACAGAATGCAAGCATATTTTAAGTGCTGAGATTCGGACTGGTTGACCCTCATTCAATGGGTTAATCAGAATCCTACTTGCATGACAAAACCCAGGGAGTCAAAAGTGCTATCCGGTGCCATTTTCTTTGACATAAAGATGAGTTGATACTGAGGTTTCTTGGTACCTCTGCTTTTTGAAAGGAGTGGATGTGTTATTGTTTAGGCCAATGGGAGTATGCAGCACTGGGCTGTGTCACATGGAAGCGGAGGTGCAAAAATGCAAATATCCATTTTTGCCACACCTTAAGAAAAGCAATGTTCTCCAGTGCCCACTCACAGAGCTGGTACTATAATAACTATAGAAGAAATAGATGTTAGGCTAAATCAATTTGGAATCCATAATTGAAATGTATTCCCACAACATATAGTAAAAGTATATATTCCCTTCTCATCTGTGGCTCTTCTTTTTGCTTTACCACGCCTGTCTCCTTCACTATACAGCTGTCTATAGGACCTTTATGTCCAACTATCCTAAGTGACAGAGGTGGCAATCATATATAATATATGCTTTGGAAAAAAAGCAGAGTTATAAACATTTAAGGACCGATTACGATGTTGTTCGGAAGGCTCCGACTGAACTGCATTGTAATGTGCCGGTTGGATTCCTTTCCGAATGTCACATTTTGATTGAGGCGATCGGAAAGGATTTGACTGGATTCCAATGGGCTTGGAGAGCCTGCCACCAGTCAGTATGCAGCCAGTAATTTCCAGGGCGGGCCTTTTCACTCTTCAGATTAAGATGACGGTTTCCAAAATGGATTCCATGCCGGTCTTCCTGACATGGAAACCATGCCGGAAAGCGTTTTTGGAGACCCCCAACAGGGCCTCCTTTGGTGCACTGTGTAAGAAAGTAGGATCTGCTTGGGATTCTGCTAATCAGGACCCCATTCTATCTGCTTTCTCTCTTAAATTGTTGTGTTCAGTACTTAGGTACATTCCAAATTGGATACTGGGGTACCCGTATAAGTCCCAAGTATATGGTACTAAGGTACCCAGGGCATAGGTACCCCAGAGGTCTCCCATTGGCTGAAACATTATGCCACCCCTGAGAGACCATTCAAAATGGAACTACAGGCCTGCCATTGCAGCCTGTGTAAACTGGTGCTAGCACCTCTTGCTAAAGATATAGGTTTCCTATATCTATGGTCACTGCACTTAAAACCTACAGCTCTACAGCCTACGGAGTCCATTCTCCTGGGTTTTCAGTGAAGCAGCCATATACCATGTAGAGGGGCACAGCCTAATTACATGATGACCATCTCAAAATTGCCTGCAACAAATCCTATCATGTTTGGTATCAAACATGTTAGAATCATACCCCAACACTGTAAATGGTGTGGGAAGTATGAGTCCAACCCCCACACCCTAAACAGTGTGGGAGGTATGATTCAAAGTACTGGAAAAGCCCTCTGTTAGGTGCTCAGAGTTCCCGGTGCCAGTCTTCTAGACTCGGACAGCACAAAATGGTTGCTGCGGACCAGAGACACGATTTTGCCCTACTGCTGCGGAGGCAAGCTCAAGCAGGGGAAGGCAGAACAACAGGCATCCTGTCACAAGGAGGTGTGACCACCCACCAGACAGGATTAGTGTATTGGGACCAGGTAGGTGCACTTGCTGGCGCCACTAAGTCTTTATGAGGGGCACATTTGGTACCTCCATGCATAGTCCAGTTTAAACCACACCTGAGAGCTATTGGCTCCCACTCTGGCACGAAACTGGACAAAGGACATGGGAGTAACCTTCACCTGTCCAGACCCTCCCCTGGGAGGGTCCCTTGAATCATCCAAACCCTTTCTTTTGGGTACTTAAGGGTGTACCTGGGTGTAAGTCCCTGGATTTGTCATGGGACAAGATTCAGTTCACACACCACTTCTTCTACCATCTGGGCACTCTGGACTTCGCTGGACTTCGTTTTGGCTCAACTTCATCTCCCTTTCAGTCTGCTGCATCGTCTGTGCCTGTGCACCATACAGGAACCTTCCAAAGCCTGTGGACATCAAAGACACCTGAAGGAATCTCCCTTGAAGTGAAGGAGTCACTTCCCTTCATTTGAAGGCACCGCAACTAAGTCGACCTGTCTGCTGATCCTGAGCCCCTCCAAACTTCAAAAGGTTTGGCAACAGGTGGTGGTTTTCCATAGCTTTTGAGTCCTGCCCTGCCCTCTTACCAAGTTTGAGGCTAGTTTCCCTTGTGGGGACTGCAATAACCGAAGCCCTGTGCACCTCGTCAACTTGCAGTTGCAAAGGCTAGTTGGCTTCCTTCTACCAAGATCTTCGAGCTCCGTGTAGCCCCACTTCAAGCACCTCCAGTGACCAAAACCTTTCTCCGCATCACATCGTGTGCACCGTGGGCTGCATCTTTTGGTGAGCTGCTCGAGGTTCTCTTGTGACTCCAGTACCTCCATCCTGTGGGTCCTGTTAAGGGTCACCATTGTTTTTTTGGTGGGGGGCTCCCCTGGTTGCTCGGGGCCTGCCCTGACTCCCCTTCTTGTAGTGAGTTCCCTGGACCATCCTGGTCCTGACGTTGCGCCATCTTCAACTCCTGCTTTGGTTGCATTTGCCAAGCATTGTTGGTGCTCTCAACGGATACCAACCCCTCAGCACTCGACATCCTTCGTGGGACAGCTGGTGCATGGCTCCTGATCTTCCTCAGCATCGCCTGGTCCTCACAGCTGCAGAGTCAAGGTCATTGTCCTCTCTCCTGCAAAACCCGACATCGGAGGGCATTCGTCTTCTAAGTCTCCTGGTCACTCCTGAGCGACATAGACTCTGTCCCCTCTACTTGCAGGTACCTTTCAACTAGAATCCGCCTTTGGGTTCCACCAGACACTTTCTCCTTCTTCAACAGTGGCACTTTTCTTGAAGTCCTCCATTGGGTTCAACGGCGGTTTCCAACACCACTTCACACCAATGCACCCGGATTCCCTGTTGTAGGTAACGGGGGTACTAGGGTATCCATGGGTGGGGTGGTTCTCCAACCTTCTGTCTTCCATGGAGTTTCTTAAACAAAAAGAATCCATAAGGAAAAAGGGGGCAGAAGGTGTCCCTACGATGGTTGGGAACACCCTGGTTGTTTTTGATACCCCTCACACACCAACAGGCCCCTTGGTGTCATGCTTCATCATTGGGGTCCTTGCACCCCTCTACGGGATGCGGCGTGCTGCGACCTACGGTTGCGTGGGAGCACTTATGGTGGCTATGTGTGGTGCGAGTGAGGGAATTTTTATGTGAGTGCAGTGGTGGGGTTCGATAATGAGTGATGTTTAAAAAGTGCCTGGCTCGGGGGTAACAAAAACTTTATTTGACCCCCGGGCTGGTACTAATAAAAAGGTGAGAGAGGAGGTAATGGCGTAACCTATGTGCGCCACCTCCTATGTGTGTGTCAACATGTTTCGGTGTAAAAACACCTTCTTCAGGACTGGGGTACACAAATCCCCACATTACTCCCGTTTCTCTACTTTTTTCAGAATGTTTATACTAAAAAAGTGAAAATTACAAGTGCAGATAATACAATCATCACTCATTATCGAACAGCCACCATAAGTGCTCCCACGCAACCGTAGGTCGCAGCACGCCGCATCCCGTAGAGGGGTGCGAGGACCCCAATGATGAAGCATGACACCAAGGGGCCTGTTGGTGTGTGAGAGGTATCAAAAACAACCAGGGTGTTCCCAACCATCGTAGGGACACTTTCTTCCCCCTTTTTCCTTATGGATTCTTTTTGTTTAAAAAACTAACCTAGGGAGAACGAATCCATTTAAGATTATTCTCTCCCTCCCCCTTTTGTTAACATTTTTTCCATGGAGGTTCTTCAGGGTCCACTGAGAAGGGTCCTTAATCTTTAAAAATCCAACCGCGACTTACACATAGACTTGTACCGAGTACGCAGTCATGTTCCCACACTGCACACTCTCCGTGGGGTTCCTAGTCACTCACTTTGGGTGGTTCCTTGGGTCCCCAGCACTTCTACTTCCTCTCAACATCGTCTTGACCTGAGTTGTGGTTATTATAACAATTTCTTAGTATATGGTTTGGGACGCAAACCTGGGGTCCACTGTGAATTCTGTGCTGTTTACTGGATTTCTTCACAAAGCATTATGTGCATGGTGCATAGCTCCGGGTAGGAGATATTTGTATGTATTAGAGAGTATTATATAATAAATAAATATTTTTATAAATACTTTATGTGGTTCTTTTTCACCTAGGGCCCGATGTAGGTAGGGCTTTACCGATCGGTATCGGCCGAAAATACCGATTTTTGGCCCTTACCGATCGGTAAACAGCCATCGAGATGTAGGGAACCAAAAACAGAACGAATCGGATAGAAAACCGATTCGGAATGAGTACCGAATGGGAAAGAATCCGATACGTACATACCGAAAATCGGATATGTAACGAATCGGAAAAACACCGAATCGGTTACAAAGACCGAATCGGTCCATGTACCGATTCGTTAGTGACACCGAATCGGAAAATCACCGATTCGGTCCAAGAACCGATTCGTTAGTGACACCGAATCGGAAAATCACCGATTCGGTCCAAGAACCGATTCGTTAGTGACACCGAATCGGAAAATCACCGAATCGGTCCAAGTACCGAATCGTTAGTGACACCGAATCGGAAAATCACCGATTCGGTGCAAGAACCGATTCGTTAGTGACACCGATTCGGAAAATCACCGATTCGGTCCATGTACCGAATCGGAAAAAATACCGAATCGGACATGAGCCGAATCGGAAAACATGCCGATTCGTATGAATCTCCGATCGGGAAATTCCCCGATTCCGACAGTTGGGGAGATGTAGGGAGGCACAGAAACACCGAAATCGGCTCAAAATCGGTAGAATTCACTCGGTATTTACCATGGATTGCAATCAGGTGGTAACCAACTCCAACCCATATAAACAGTCCCAAAATGCATTGCAACTTGCAGGATGGCAGCTTTCTATGTCATTGCGAGGCGGCTACGGCTACAGCAGGAAGGACAGAGGGAATGGCTAAGAAATGAACAGGTCTACAGACAGAGGATAACCCTGTTCATGCTCACTGAGGCTGAGATCCTACAGAGATACAGGCTGGACTCTGACACCATACTTGAGCTCATCAGGGACCTTAAGCCATACTTGGACCACCACACCCCAAGGGCACACGCCATCCCTGCGCACGTCCAGGTGCTATGCAGCCTACACCTGGTAGCGTCTGGCAGCTATCAAAGTGGAGTAGCAGCAGCAGGAGGGGTGAGCCAGAGCAGCCTGTCAAGGTTCTTCCACATATTCCTTGACGCCATGATAGACAGGATGGACCAATACATCTCATTCCCTGCAACCCACGCAGAACTGCTACAAACCAAAGCTGACTTCTACCAGATGGCACAATTTCCCCAAATCATCGGTTGCATAGATGGCACGCATATTCCGATTTGCCCACCAGCGGACACCGAATACATATACCGCAATCGGAAATCTACACACACCATCAACGTGCAGGTGATCTGCAATGCCAAGTGCACCATCACAGACCTGGTAGCAAAATTTCCAGGAAGTACCCATGACTCCTATATATTCCAACAGAGCGGCATATATGCACGGCTGATGGCTGGCGATTTTGGAGAAGGATACCTCCTAGGTGAGCCACATCATCAGACCCCCATAACACATAGTAGGTAGGTGTAATACATGTATGCATGTGTCTAATGTGACCCCTTTCTCTTCCAGGCGACAGTGCATATGCCCTCCGCTCATTCATACTCACCCCCTACCTCAACCCCTCCACACCCAGCCAAAGGAGGTATAACCGGGCCCACATACGCACCAGGGGCCTCATTTATGAAAAGTGACGCATCGCTGCGTGAAAACAGCGATGCGTCACTTTTCACTGCGCACTCCTTGCGACACCAATGATGCGTCATATTTAATGTATGACGCATCATGTCGCAAGGACTTACAGATACGTCAGTATTTCTGACGTATCTGTAAGCGCAAAAGTGACGCATTGCTGGAGTGTGTCACAAAAGTGACGCAACTCCAGCAATGCGTCCTTTCACATGGGGAAAGCCCCATGTGAAAGGGCTTGCGTCAGTCTTACGCCTGCTGTGAGGCAGGCGCAAGATTTTGACGCAACAGCATCCTAAAAGTGACGCAGTGAAATCTCATAGATTTCACTGCGTCACTATTACGAGGCTTTTTGCGGGGGAACGCCCCCTCTGCATACATTATACCTGACGCAGGTATAATGTGGCGCAGGGGTTTAAAAAGTGACGCATCTACCTAGATGCGTCACTCTTTAAATATGGCGCAACAAGGCGCATATTTTACGCCGCTGGTGCGTCACAAAAAGTGACGCACCGGCGGCGCAAAACTGACGCACGGCCTCATAAATGAGGCCCCAGGAATGTTGTTGAACGGACCTTTGGCATCTGGAAAAGTAGATTCAGATGCCTGCACAAGAGTGGAGGTGCAAGGCAGTATACCCCCATCACCTGCTGCAAGATCATAGCTGTATGTGCAATGTTACACAACCTTGCGGTCAAGAAGGGCACTGAGGTGGAGTTGTCTGACTACGAGGACTATGACGACGACGAAGCTGTGCCACTGACACAGCCAGCTGGGGTGTGTACGCCAAGTGATGGCAGATACAGACGTGAGGAGATCACTGAGAACTATTTCTGACTGAGTACAGATGCAAAGACAGCTAAATGTTGCTTGGAAAATTTTTTTTTTAATAGTGATGCACCACAGTTACAGCACTGATGTGCATCAAAAAATGGAGATTGTAAACTCAAATAAAGTCCAGGGTTCTGGTTTGCTCATCCCCCCTTGCCAGGCTATTTTTTGGCCCGCTTGCCAGACCCACTGGGGTGTCCCTCGGCCCCCTCCGAATGCCCAGCAGCATCAGCGGATCGCCTGGTGCTCCTCCGTGGCTCTGATGCAGCGCTGGCCGGGCTGCTGCGGCTGCTGCTGTCTCCAGCATCACCCAGGTCCAGGGCAGGATTGGAGGCGGTGTTTGATATTATCATGGCCTCCATGGCCGTGGTGATCCTGGCCATCCCCCTAGTCAGCTCAGCTGTATGCTGACTGAGCACAGATTCTTGATTGGAGCTGCGATGGCACAGTTGTGCGGTCGCCGCTGCAAGGCGGGCCATGGCCCGGTTGAGCACCCGGGCATCCCTCCTGCGCGCAACCTCATGCTCCTCCTGTCTGGCAGATGATTGGGTGATGGCAGTGGTCAGCCTGCCTAACCCTGCTGCCACCTCCTTGTTGCTGTCCACAACAGCCTGGAAACCCTTCACCAACTCCCCCATCTGCATGTTGTGCTGCAGGAGCTGGCGTTGGCAGGCCATGGTGGATCTGGCCTGTTGGCGCTGGATTTTAACCATCTGTCCCTCCAGGCCCAGGAACACACTGCCCTCCCGTGCTGGTGCAGCAGTGGTGGTGGTGGTGGCACGGCGTCGGGCACTGCTGCTTCCGGCCTGCTGAGTGGGCTGGGGTGCCACTGGTGGGGGTGTGGTGCTGGCCGGTCCCTGAGCCCCTGCTCCCAGGACTGGTTGGACAGGTGGCAAGGCCACGATTGTGGCAGGAGCTGGTGTAGGCGGAATGGTCTGCCTTGTAGGGGAGTTGTCTGGTGAGAATTCCAAGGGGGGTGTGCTGGGCAGTACTGGGGAGTGCACTGCTTGGAAGTCAATGACCAGGACTCCCTCCATTCCTAGCCCTGGGGTGTCTCCTTCCTCATCCTCCTCCTCCTCCTGGCCAGCCTGGCTGGTGCTCGGCCCTGCGACTGCAGTGTTGGACGTTGCTGCTCCCTCTGCTGTCACAGTTGTGCCGCCTGATGGTGCCCCTAGGTACAAAGAAGCATTTGTAAACTGAGTGCCGATGTATTACAGTCAGTACAATTATGGCATTCCACATGTCCTTGCATCTCCTTACACCGTGTCACACTGTTTCCTGTCTTGTGATTCTGCACTGACATATTTGGCTGACTTCTGCTGACTACATGTACCATGATGCTTGTCTCTTGTATGTTGGTGACAGTACAGTGCTGGTGTTTGCCTATGCATTGTGTCTAATGGGGAGGTGTCTGGTAGGGTGTGTCATGATGCGCATGCTTCTTACCTGTAGCTGTGGCTCTCGCAGAGCTGTCCAGGGTCCCGATTCCTACGATGCTCTCCCTCTCGATGGTGCTGGAGACAATTTCCTCCAGCTCGGTGAGGGGTGGCGCCGGGTTGTTGCCTCCTCCGGTGTGTCCAGCCTGCCTTTGAATGTCAGCCAGCTTCCTCTTCGTGAGGCTGCGGAGGTCGTAAAACCTTTTCTTCAGTTCCTCAATGGACCTGGGGGTGACACCAGCAGCATTGACCTTCTGGGCGATGTCGGCCCACATTCTCCTCTTGGTGCTGTCTGGCACGTTGAGGGACAGCTTGCCAAACAGCTGGCGGTGCACCCTCACCACCTCCTCAACCAGCACCTGAAGTTCGGTGGTGGTGAACTTGGGCTTCCTCTTTTGGGAGGACTTCTGGCTTCCTGCCTGATCTGCCATTTTCTCCTTTTCAGTTTGCAACCTCCTTCTCCCACTGCTGCTAACTGTGTGTGTTGGGCTCAGGCAGGCTTTCTAGAAACTTCCAGAAACTTCTTAATTAGCTGCACCTGCCAGGGTTGCCACTCCCTGTTTGGGTGGGGGAGGGGGAGCCACCTCATTGGCTGAATCGCCTATTGCCGATTCGGCTTTTACCGATTCGGTAATATCCGATTCGGTAAAATCCGATTCGGTATTATCCGATTCGGTAAAGGCCGAATCGGTTCATTCAATGCATTCCTATGGGCTTTTTCGCCATGGGTCTATGATTGCCGAATCGGATTTTACCGATTCGGCTTTTACTGATTCGGTATTCGCTGATTCGGGAATATCCGAATCGGTGGTAGCCGATTCGGTGATTTCCGATTCGTTGTTGGCCGATTCGGTACTTTCCGATTCGGACCGAGCAGAATCGGAACGTACCGATTCTCATTACCGATGCCGACCGAATCGGTATTCATTCGGTATTTATTTCCTACATCTCGTTTTCCGATTTCAGAATACCGATTCGGCCCGCCTCGGTATTTTGAAATCGGAAAATCGCGTTTACCTACATCGGGCCCTTAATCTATTCTATAAGATTGCATTCTGGTACAACAAGCTGCTTTACACTCCTTCTGGGCTAAGCCTGAAGGCCGCTCTCCACAGCTACCCCTTAGAGAGCTTTCTAAGGTTGTCTAAGACCTCTTAAATCACCATAAGGGTTGTCTGAAGTGGTGCAGGGTGCCCATTTACATAAGTGGACATCATATATCAGGCTAGCTTCTCACACACGGTCTCCGGCTGGATGCCCATGGTGACTGCCTGTTGAGCGCTGCACCTTGAGGTGCCTGCCACAGATGAACTGCACCTCCCATCTTACTATGGGAGCATGCATTACGGCTGGTTTATGGCCGGAATGTAAAATATAGTAAAATATAGGATTGCGACTGAACTGTGCTTGGTCGCATCCTAATGGGACGACCGGGTTTCGGTTGGCCCATGACCAATGCGGTGTCAGGCGGAAGTGATTCCGCCCAACATCATGATGAGCCCCTTAATATTTTATTACAGTTGAATATTGATTAAACAAGAAAGACGGGAACTGGTGTATCTTTCTTTTGATATTTTTTTCTAAAAAGAATAAGTAATCATCAGAAATTAGATATTATAGGCAATTTCCTCTTTTTTCCAAGCTGTAGTTCATTGCAGAAAAGATAGAATCTCTGCATGTCTCTACACAATCTGAGCCACAGTACTTTTTAACCTGACTTATGTTGAAGTGATTCTAATATCGTTTTGCAAATGCTACTACCTGCTGTTTGGTGTGTTTAATTTCACTGTAGAGCTTCTGCTTTTTTTTTCTTGTTTGCAATAAAGATGAAAGTTTAAGACTCCAAGGATTTAAGCCGTTTGTTGGAAGGGTGAGGGGACCATGCATGATAATGAATAAAATACCCTCTGGAGTAGATTAAGAGGATAATGCAGTAATGGATAACATACCCCCTGGTGTACATTAAAAGGAAAATGCAATAATGAATAAAATACCCTCTGCTGTACATTAAAAGGATATTGCAAGTAACCTCTCTGAGTTTCATGACCTTGTCACAGGTTAATTCGGGTGGAATTGTAGAATTTAGTGTAGTAGCGAGAAGAGGCTGTGGGGGACTACCTACCCTCACCCAAATAAAAGAAAATAAGGGCATTTTAGCCCAATTGAGCATTTCCTTTCTGAGCGTCTAAGAGTACCAATTCAGGGGCTGTGGAAGGACCAGTCGGAGTGTCTGAAGAGTAGATGATGGTCTCCGAAAGCCAGCAGGTTATGTCTTGAGGTGTTGTCTCAGGTCGGTCTTTGGAGGGCTTGCTGGGTGTCTGTGATCAGATTAAAGGTCATTAAGGGCCAGCTGGGGAGGACCAAGAACCATGAGTAACTGAAGACAGGCTGATAGTCTCACGCCTCATTGTGGAGGGATGAGTGGGCATGGCAATGTTCTCTGAGGGGTTTCTGAGGAAAAGGAGTGTTGAAGGACAGATGATGGGCGCAGTGTGACTCTCTGACAGAACACTCATCAATTCTGAAGATATGTTGGAAGCGTAGGAGGGCCTCACGAGTCTTTGTGATCATATCTGGGTTGTTTATTGAGGGCAGAGTAAGGTATGACTGGCTGTGTCTACCACCCAAATGGAGATGCATACTTAAAAGGCTGAGAGCCTGCTGGGGGGCTCTGAGCATCAAACAAGCTTTCTAACAGTGGACTTGTGGGTCTGAGGCTGTTTAGATCCTCACTGAGGGTCTCTAAGGGTCTGATGGAAATGTATGATAGGGGGCTGAGAGCCTCTGAAAGACATCTGGTGGATTACAGCTAGGGGCATGGGAATGAGGGCCAACAGCTGACCAATAACCTAACAGCAGTACTTCAAGACTCATTGAGCCCTATGGCCTCTGAGGATGGATTGAAGATTCATGAGGTCTGGTTCATAGAGTGTGAGAGTGAGCAAGAGCTGTTTGAGAGTGAACTAAGGGTGTCAGAAAGCAGACCAAAGGTTTTTATCGTTTGGATGAATGTCTTAGAAGGCCTGCTATGAGTGGTGTCTGAGGTCATACCGAAGGGTATCTGATATCTGGGGAAGGTAGGACGTAATGGTCTATATTTACATAACTGAGGCTCATTTTGGGGTTCCTGAAGATATCTAATGGTAGATTAGGGGCACCTAAGGATCAGCTGTTGGTGTCTGACACTGTCTGAGGACCTCTAAGAGGCAGCTTGCTGTGGCAAACCAGCAATAGAAAACAATTGCCTTGTTGGAGTAAAAACACTGGAACAGAATCTTGTCAAAGTTGCACATGGATGTGACCTTAAATAAAGCTAACAGGGATGTGCTATAATCACAAGCGGATAACAGGCCTTCTGTTCCAGAACTTTGCACCCTTTGTTCTATGTATCTCTGGACAACCCTATCGGGCCCATGCAGATATTACCTCTTGATTTAGGATACAGGGGAGCAACTGCTTCTCCTCATTTAGTGTATTTTACATGTCCAGTGCCTACACTCGATAAACATCATTACAGTAACACCAAACCTATGGCATTGAATGTGCTAAAAATGTACAATTAGTAGAAAGACTGGTGTTTCTTCCACACTAAAGTAATTGACAGGATCCCTCACTTTCACTGTAACATTAAGGGGCCGATTACGATGTTGAACGGACCAGAGTCCGTCCGACATCGTCTGGGAAGCAGGACCGAATGACCTCCTGTTGTTTGTCCCAACTCAGCAATTAGTATGCGACGAACACTGTTCGGTCGCATTCCTGTACTTTACAATGAAAGCATGCATTCCAAACGGAATGCATGCTCTCATTTTAAAGAGCAGAGGTGTAGTTCATCCCTGCACCTCAAGGTGCCTGCCTCCGGGTGCAGGGATCAACAGGGGGCACGACTGCCATTCGGTGGCCTTGCACCTATAGGGGCCCTGCTGGGACCCCCCAAAATCAGATTCCCAAAGCCTCTCTGTGTCAGAAAGGTCAGCACAGAAAGGCTGTGGGAATCTGCTGAAGGCTTTATGAATGGCAGACAGGCTCGCCAAGCCCGTTGGAGGCATTCGGAAATCTGATTCGGATTCCCTTCCGACTGACCCCATCAAAATTGGCCGGTCGGAAAGGAATCTGACCAGCCTATTACGATGCGGTCTGAAGGGCTCCGACCAATGGCCAGAGCGGTTTCAGCCCGTATCGTAATAGGGGCCTAAGATGTAAGCACGCATCCTTTGCTACTTCGAGCCAATTCATGTATTTTACCCTGGGTACAACTGTTCCCATACTATCTTCAAAAACATCAGATTCAAAACTGGTACAGTGTCTTTCACTGTGGATCACTCAGAGGACCATAACTAATAATTTATTTCTAAAACTCAGCATCAGAAAATTACACCCCATAAAAATTATCATACTAGATCTGGGTAGGTCACAACACAGTTCCATGTAATCTCTGCATAACCCATGGTAGCTATGATGCAAGCAGCATGCAATGCCTCAGATGTATATGCTAAGCTCACAGAGCACCTAAGAAACGGAAAGGTAAGAATACAGCACAAGGAATTCTTAAACCAATGTATGGAAGTCAAGAACATTTTTAATGACTAAAAAGACACAAAATGTTTAAAATTATAGATGGCAAACTGGAGATGTGGATTTTAATGTTTTAAATCAAAATAGCACTAAGAAAACACAAAGACCCAATCAAGGTTAATGTTATATTTAGTCCAGAGCCTATGCATGAACTGATACTGACCACGATGGAGCAGAGATCAGGCCTAGTGGGTCACACCACTCAAAGTTTTAATCATGAGAATTTGTTTCTTTTCTGGTTTTCAAAATCTTCCAGCATGCCAAGGCGGGTTAATGAAGCTGATTAGGGTCTCTTGAAATTGAATACTTTGCCATTGCGCTCTTGCTGAAGGCTTCCGCTTTAGTGAAAAAATTTCAGAATGGGACAAAGCTGGATTTCGAACCAGCCAAAAGAGCTCTGTCTCTGGGATATCTTCATCGCCTCAGCATGGTCCCAAGCTTTACCTTTGAGCTTGGTCACTTATTTGGTTCTCGGAGCCTTCCAGTGAGGGAATTCTTATTTCTGGGCAATGCAAGGCTCCACATGACTGAATACCTTCACCACAGTGAAGCATTTTGATTCATGGCAAAAAGCTCTGGAAATGTTCCTCACTGATTCTTTTTTATTAAAGTAGTAAGAAAAAAAACCCACGGCCAACAAGTTACATTTTTCTTGAGTCTGTCACAGCACCATTAATACAACGACATTTTGGTACATTCCTTACATATATAGCCATAGAGAAAACAGTTTTATTCTAGGTCTTCCGAGCCAGTCTGTTGGGCATGCGGAGGCTCGCAGATGTTCCCTCTAAATTCATTCCAGCATGTCCACATTTCCCCCCATTTTCGAGGGCACCCTCTTGCTGCGTACACAGTCTTTTCTTGCAGCATGCACCAATCCATGTCGCTTTGCCAGTCTACCAGTTTCGGAGGATTGGGGGCACCCCACAGTCTAGCAATGTTTCTCTTTGCCACCATCTGCCCAAGTGTCACCCAAATTTTCCCTTTTGGAGACAGGTCCGTGGGCTCCCAGACGTTCAGGAGACATCTCTTAGCCTCTGGGCGAATCTCCACTCCCCACACTTCCTGCATACATTGCACCATCCGTCTCCAGTATCTTTGCACCTTCAGGCAGTCTCACAGTATATATTAATTAGTTTTTTGTATGTGAGAGAGATGGCGTGTTCTGTCATGTGTCCATCTAGTAATCTGTCTTCGAGTGGCGAGGTCTGAGGTAGTGTCGTCCCCGGTGGAATGTTTGCCTACCCTCACTGATTCTTGATGCTGAGAAAGTCACCTCTTGTCTTCTAGGTGTCAGCCTCTCACCAACCAGGGCTCCTCCTTGGCCACTGCAGTTCCTTCAGAGATGATCAGTTGGATGTTCTAACAGGATGAAGCCCTTCTGCCTTTTATATTCCTGTAGCAGTGAACAGGATGCCAACCAGGTCACTCTTGAAGATCAGACATCTCCACTCCCTGGGCGCCAACAGAGATCAGCTTAATTCTCCAGCATCAGGCATACTTTTCTTTCTTCCTTCTAATGTTCTGCCAGGACCAGAGAGTTATTGTGCGTGGTTTTGAGGTGTCATTCTTTTCCTTTGCTTTAACAAGTGATTGGAGAATTCCCTACACTCATTCCTAGTAAATTTCCCATGGAAAACGAACCTTTAATTGCAGCACTTCTTCTCTCAACCTACTGTAAAACTTTCCAGAGTCCCTCGTTCAAAATGGCCTTAGCATTCTTTCCCTTACTAGTAATCCCTTTCATCCTGACCCCTGTCTTTGAATTCGTTTTCTATGGTGCTGTGAATACAGACTAATATGTGGGAGAGCTCTAGTTTACAAAGGTCACTTGCTTCCCCCCATTTGGGATTTTCACTTGAAAGAAGAGACTTTTGTGGCAGCCCAATTGTCTTTTCATTGGCCTCCCATTTGACTCAACCCTGCTACATGGTCAGTGTCTACACCATGTCAGCCCACTGTCAGGAGTAACTAGACTGTGCTTGAGATGGCCAATCATTTATATCTAATTTGGGATGCTAATTTGAATCACTACAGTGGAGGCAGTCAGCCAACTGATTTTATTTCCAGTTTACTCTCAGATAGTGCAAAATGCACTTTTGAATAGCTACTTTCACACAGCTATTTTGACAAAGCATGAAACATAACCTTGATTTAACTTTCTAAAACTTTCCCAGGCAAAAAACAAAATAGGCTTTAAATTATAAGAAGGCCTGCAGAAGGGAAAAGTAACTTAGCTTTTATTGTGACAAACAGCTTTTGGCAGCTTCTCACTGTAGGGACAGACATTTCATTTTTTAGCATGTCCAAACTTATAAATTAAGATCCCCATACTGTGGACCTACAAGGTTCGAAAGTAGGTTTCCGCCATGGCTACACACCTTTTCTTTCCATGTGTCACTACAGCCATTTAAATAGCCCAACCCTCACATAATGGCATTCTTTGTAACCATACAGTTAATTCATATATGTGGGTAGTGTAAAAAGTACAGTACAGCCCATATGTGACATTTAACAATCATGCCACTGGTGCAAAGCCAGAACCAACTTACAATACCCAAACTGGAAACTTAAATAAGCCTATTTCGTGTAACCAATACCCCAGCACATATTTAGTGACAGAGCACAAGCACAGTGTTACTGAATTGCAGTGTTAGACTGCTTGGAGTCATAACACCAGCAAAAAACATATGCATATAAATTAAAAATCCTGGGGGACAACGGAGCGATAAAGGATTATACGAACCCAGATACCTTTGTTCAGTCTGCTGTGGTACAGATACATATGACCTGATTTATAAAGGTATCTTACACCTTTGAGTCATTTACACTTTAGAGTAAATCTAATACTTTTTAGCTATACACAAAATCGGAGTGTAAATATACTCCAAAATAATAAGATTGAATTACATGTATAAATACTCTCATTAAAATATTTATTTAAAAAAACTTCCAATGGGCTTTCTTGTTTAGAAGAACATTACATTCTCACCAGGTTGTATGGGAACATCAGTAAAAACCTGTCAAGCATCACCTCCTCAAACAACTAGTTACCAGTCAACCAGATGTGAAATAGCTCCTACATGTGAGAGCTCAGGCGAGGACCACATACCAATTACATAGTTTAGTTGATAAAGATCCACCCTTAAATATGGAAAGAAACCCCAATTTGCATCGAAAATTTTAAATCTTAAGGAGAATTTACCAAGGAACTTTCTCACCCATGAGAATACTATAATACTAACATTTTATAATGTAGTGCTTCACAGATTTTGCCATGTAAACACACTGTGAATTACAGTTGTTAGTATGAATCTAAATTTAGGTTTAAAAATATATGTTTTTCTGAATTGCTTGATTAGTTTTTCCTTTTTAGATTTTGCTTTAAAGCACATCTATCAGTAGCAAATTTCAGCTTTCTTATAAGGTGGTACATATTTAAGACATCACTTGTAGGTTTTAATCCGAAAGAAAAAATATGGGTTTTTTTTATCAGCTGTGTGATCTGTGTTTTTCTGATGGATGTGTTATGGTCTTATTGAACTCAATTTACGGACCTCGCAAGAGTGAAGGCTGAGTAGGCCATGCAAAGATTCAACCTCCTGCCATCTAGGTCACTGCATGCTTCATCTGCAAGCATTCGCTGAACCATCCTATCAGCATGTATGCGGCAAAGTATGATGGAGAAAATTCAGCTGGTGGGTCCTCCTTGAGATTTTGCTTTACCTCCACAAACTAGATGATTCTCCATAGCAGCCTAGTCTCACTCTGCCTGCCTAGCGATCGATCTTGAACAGGCGTTCAACAAGATCATTTGAGAATATATCTACAAGGTGCTTCAGAGCTTCGGCCTGGGTAAATCATTCATCTCCTGGATTAAACTCTTCTACACAGCCCCTAAAGCTAGGGCGAAAACAAGAAGACACATATCCACCTCTTATAATATAGAGCGAGGTCCTAGACAGGGCTGTCCACTATCTCCCACATTATTCACATTGGCAATGGAGCCACTGGCATTTATAATGAGACAGGTGGGAGTGAGGTAGGGTATTCCTCTATGAAGCAAAACACACACAATCTCTTTAGACTCAGATGACATGTTCCTGTATGTGAAAATCATTAGGGAAGACCTCTCCACCCAGTCCGAATCATGGAGGATTGTGGCATAATATCAGGCCTGAAGGTAAATTACACCAAATCCTGTGTGAACCCCTTCACTGCGTCGAGACCCCAACAAGTGGCTGTGCTGTCCGGATGAGTACTACACTGGAAGTCCCACACATTTCATTAGTTAGGTATCCAAGCATATCATGCAAAGGAGGATCTCACTGAATATCGGTAGAGCAATAAGATCATTGAGGCAGCATTCTGGTTATGGCTCTCATTATAAGTGGTGACCAGCATTGCTGTGGCCAAAATGGTTATTCTGCCATGAATATTATATTATTTAGCAAATATTCCATTTGTTCTCTGGAGAGCAGTCTATTTGGCCTGGATGTACTATTGGCGACCTCAATTTAGGACAAGGGAAGACGACAAGTGGCACTAGCCGAGCTTAAACGGCTCACTGATAGAGGGGGTATGGGTGCCCTGGACTTTAGAGACTATTACTTAGCAGTGCAGCTCCAATGGCCAGCGTTATGGTTGGCTAACCAACAACTACACAAAACCGAGGTTGTGCCACCACTATCGCAGAGAGAAGCAGTGCAGGTGCACCTTAGTCCCTGTTCAAGATACAAAGAACAACTCACTGTTAGTTTGGATGTCTAGAGAGCATCTACAGACCACTATAGATTACATGAAGCACAAGAGACCATACGCCATGGAGTTCCCTTGGGGGTACTCAGGGATTGCAGCTGTGACCTCTAGCTTGCTCCTTGCTACTCCTAACACAAACTTTGTGACCCCTGGCACGTATTTCCCCCTTTGAGGCCAGGGGTCACAAAGGAGGCGCCAAGAGTAGCAGGGAGCAAGCTAGAGGTCACAGCTGCAACTCCTGACTACTCCCAAATTACATCCATGCTTTACACGCTGCCACCCCGCTGAGGGGTCTCTCATTGGCACAGGGACACATAATGCAGTACGATCTCAGGCAGTGGGAGGAGACGGGTTTGAGCACTGTGGTCTACCTGTTTCAGAACAATGCCCTCACCCCAATTCACACATGGGAATCACACTGGGAATTACCTAGCGGTCAATGACTGCTCCATACAAGGCGACTGCATACATTTCGACAACTCTGGGGCAGGGATGAGGTGAAACCCCAGTACACACTCTTACCCAAACACTGTGCATGGTAGGGGAGGGTGGTAGAGTAGTATCTTGGTTCTATAAGACAATCCTGGAGTGTACTGCAGTATCACTGCAACCACTGAGAGACAAATGGAAAGATATAGCCGGTCGGGTATTTAATTACAATATCCCAAAAAAGTCTCCTGCAACGCCTTATTTCTGTATATCCAATTTAAAATTTTGCATAGAGCCATCCTCACCACTATTTCACTGGAGTTTTCCTACAGCACAAGCGCTTTGCCTCAGATGTAAGAGCGCAGAGGCACACCTTAAACACATGCTGTAGGATCACCCACGCTTCACCCTATATTGGCAATCGATCACAGTCGACACAGAATACACAGTAGGGAGATCTGATGTAGGTACAATAAAGATTATATTACAGGGTATGCATGAGTGAAAGGCAAATATTAAAGTAGCCACAAGACTCATGGACTTAGCAATGCTCCTAGCGAAAAGAGCCATTACTAGAAATTGGAAGGCGTCTGCTCCTCCCACAGTAAAGGTATGGAGAAAAGACGTTGTATACTGGGATGAGGGGGAGGGCAGAGTAATCTGCAGGGAAGAAAAAAATGGACCTACACAAAGAGCCAATCTAGGACATATAGGAAGAACTGGCCTGTTGATTCCAAGCAACCAGAAGCAGTGATCATAGTCTTTTAGGGAGAGGATCCTCCATGGAAGACATATGGATGAAACCTAACAACCATACTGTGTCGCCAAATGTATCAAGCCCTTCCTGGAACTTTATAGGCTCTCTCGCATCAAGAAGACCAAAAGTGGAGAACTCTCCTTCTCATATCTTATTTGCAGAGTTTTATATAGCGCTGGCTAGACCCGGAGGTATCAGAGTGTTTTACATGAGGATCAGCGAGTTACAGCTTACAAAATGAGATCAAGTTACAAGAGACAAATAAGAACATAGGAGAAAAACAGTGATTACACAAAAACATGAGTTATTAGCCATTAGCATAGCCAAGACACAAGTCAAAAGGGGAATGGAAAGGTTGAGGGGCAAAGGTAAATAGGGGGGGGGGTATGGAATGCAGATAGTGTCAGGTAGACCGGCCAGGAGGAAAGTAATTAAAGGGGACAAAGAAGTCAGAGTGAAAGAAAGACAAACCGGCTGGGGACCAACGATCCAAAAACATCCCATGTATTGGTGGAAGTATACGCTGGGAGGGCTGTGGGAGACCTGAGGTGGGGTAGACTAGACCTGAAATGACCGCCCCGAAACACCTCAAAATCTCCCCCTCCCTCATGGGCTTCCGAAGAAATGTTAAGACATGGATCATCTCGATGAAACAGTCAAGATCTCCTCCTCCCCCTTCATGCCTGCCCTACTCAGCGCCCAGATACTCTCACAGGTGATTAGCTTCACTCTACAAATTCACATAACAACAACATAGGCTCTGAAGCAGACCTAACTGAGAACCACAGAAATGCCGAAATGAACAGGCTTTCTCTATTTGGTCCCAACAGTTCTCTGATTGTCAGGCATGGATCAAATTATAGGAATAGATGACTAGCAAATAACTGTGTACATTGCTCTCTGGTGGATATCTTGGGGGGAGGGGGAAGTGATGGGGTTTAGAGACGACAAAGGGAGAAATGTTGGCTGGTTACAAGTTGAGAATAATAAGTAGCGATTTATGAAATAACTTTACTCCGACATGTAATGAACCCAAGTGAGGTGGCCTGTATTAACCCGTTTGCCGCGGCCCTTATTTTGGTGCAGTGCGGGCGTTCTTAAGAGTGGGTGGGGCCGCTTCGGCCGCTGGCCGTTCGCAGCACCAGCCAAGTAGTGCTCGCGACGGCCAACGGCCGACCGGAGCACGGTAGGGGTTAACTTAGCTGTGTACTCATAAAACCAGTAAATGTTATGTTAAAAAACAGAGTTTCCATGCCCAACTTTAAATCGGTCCCTAAAAGTACATTAGATATAGTTTTGGAACCTGAAGGTAAAATAATCATCCCAGCATGCTTGTTAGTACGATTAAGGAGAATTTCCCCTGCCTAAAAAACATGCATGTGCAATGTAACTGGTGCTCATGTAAAGTGCTCCAAAACCTCACTTTTAACGCTGTAAAAAACTGCAAAAAAATAATACATAATTGGAAGAATGTCAATAAATCTACTCTGCATGTTTCTCTATGAGTTTACAACAACATCCATGCAAATTGACATAATGTGAGTTTTTTTTTTGAGGGGAACACTAGCTGCATTTTTGCAGATTTGTGGAGCAGGTCCAGGCAGATTACTTTAAAGAAACAATAAATCCTTTTTTGAAAAAATCCACAACTTTTGTGAATCATGAAATCTACTTGGCTCACTTTTGGTAATGCACATCACTCAGCCTAAATCCTTACACAATAAGTAGGGTACAATTATTAGTGCCTAGAGACAATTCAATGTAGATCGGGCACTCTCTTTGATCATTCTGGATAGAATTACCAAAGGCAAGCCCAAGCAAAGTTCCACTTAACTTCCTGGCAAGAAGCAATGAGCAAAGCATCAGAACAAACATGCTGAACTACATTAAACATTGCATAAAAACATCAAATGCTCTGTAGCAGGGATCACTTTCTCTCGTCACTACGCAGCAGGAGTCACGCTAAACAATACAAAACACAGCCAAATACTAAATAAACAGACAACTTCAATCTAGGGGCTTTATTACGTGTATGGCGGTTCTCAGACCGCCTGACTTGCGGGGCACTCTTCTGACCGCCCATTAGGGCCAGGGCGGCGGGCCGTACTGGGACCACAGCAACCGCCAGGCATCTCTGATCTGGTGTTGTAGCAGTATTTGGGCAGCAATATGTTTGGCAGGGACACTGTGACTCCCCAAGCATATCACGAGTTTCCTCACCACCACACTGGAATGGAATGGAATGGAATGGAATGAGGATTTGTAAAGCGCGTTGGCTACCCAGGGGCGTCCCAGCGCTGTAAAGAGCTTGAGCTGAGCTGGAAAGGCTGGAATAGGTGGGGCTGAGTGAAGTTTTAAACCGGAGTTTTGCTGAATAGCCAGGTTTTAAGAATCTTCCGGAAAGTGAGAAGGTTGGGTTCAGATCTGATATGGAGGGGGAGGGAGTTCCAGATCCTGGCTAGGTTGTAGGAGAGCGAGCGGCCTCCGCATCTGGCCTTCCTGATGCGTGGTACTGAGGCGAGGTGGGAGGTCGCAGATCTGAGGGAACGGGTGGGCTGGTAGGCTTTCACAAGGGGGGAATTGATGGAGGGACCTGTTCCCCAGTAAGAGCGATGTGCGATGCACATGCTCTTAAATTCAATTCTGGATCTCACCGGGAGCCAGTGGAGATCCTTCAGTCTTGCTCTTACTGAGGTTCGGTGGGGAATATCCAGGAGAATTCTTGCCGCACAGTTTTGAATGACCTGGAGTTTGTTGAGTGTGGATTGAGGTGCACACTTTTCATTACGTTTCGACCGCCATGAAAAGTGTGGTGGTGAGGAAAGAAAGTGTGGTGGTGAAGTGTGTCTCACTCCATGAGGATCCAAACAGGGGGGCACATCATGGCCCCCTGTGTGCATGCACACCAGTACCAGCACGGCATGGACTGCAGAAGTCATTGCTGTGTAGGCACTGCCTCTGACGTTACAATTGCGGTGCCTATGTCATAGGCACCGCCCTGGGAACGCCAAAGAACTGATACACAACTAACTTAGGGGTCTATTTTGTAGAAATCCAGATAGTGATTCTATAATCTTGACACCATGTCAAATGTACATGAGAGCAAGCCAAATAAAACTAACAAACCATATCACCAAAATGTGAGGCACCAGTAAACGTAAGTCACCCCTATTTTAGGATTCCCATCAAAAGTCTTGTATGTATCAATATTCTCATTTGGTAATCCTTATCGGGTATTGTGTCTCTTGATCATTAAGACCACTGGCATACCCTGATACTGAGTTCGGGGTAGCGACCCACAATCACTAGGTACTACCACATGATGTTGATCAGATGGGAAAGTGCAGTGCAAAAATAATATAAGTGGTGGTTAAAAAAGGATAGGGAACTTAACAAAAACCAATTTTAATAGACGTTAGCCCCTTCCCTATTAAAAACAAGAACAGTGTAACATAGTCATCGCAGTCCACACAAATAGCTGCGAAGAGACCAACATGTTTCAGCCAAACCGGGAGATTCCCCAGGCTTTCGTCAGGGTCTCTGTTCTTTATGTATGCTACTGCTTGTAAGTGAATAAAGTGTGAAAAATTATACAAAAAAACACACTAGTGAATAACCAGTAAAGGATATATTATTCCTTCATCTGTGTCAAACTCCTCTCATCGGCACCTGTTGCCTTAGTACTATCTGTTGGGAACAAACGTACAAGTGAATCACAATCAGCTATCACGGTCTGTTAGAAGAGATACATCATTATCTCACAACATACACAAATACATTACTCACCCAGGTTGTCCGGGGAGTGGACCTCACCTCTTCCTGGACCTGGCTCAGGATGTGTGAGACCCCGCTCTACAAAAATAGAAACCGACTTCTAAATTACCAAAGACAGAGGGATCGAGCATTGATCTACTCTGATCATGTATAAAACATGAAGTCATAATGTCTTCTATTCATGGAGTAAACTAACATCTACCCGCAGGTTCCTTTTAGACCTCCTGGCGCTTCCATATCTAGCTATGAACTAAGTCTCTGCTAACATTATAGTGGCGTTAGCCCAAAGTTTAAAGGTAGTAAGCAGGCTGACAAACAGCCTGATATCCAGAAATTGGAAAAAATCCATTGTCTTTGGTAATTTAGAAGTCGGTTTCTATTTTTGTAGAGCGGGGTCTCACACATCCTGAGCCAGGTCCAGGAAGAGGTGAGGTCCACTCCCCGGACAACCTGGGTGAGTAATGTATTTGTGTATGTTGTGAGATAATGATGTATCTCTTCTAACAGACCGTGATAGCTGATTGTGATTCACTTGTACGTTTGTTCCCAACAGATAGTACTAAGGCAACAGGTGCCGATGAGAGGAGTTTGACACAGATGAAGGAATAATATATCCTTTACTGGTTATTCACTAGTGTGTTTTTTTGTATAATTTTTCACACTTTATTCACTTACAAGCAGTAGCATACATAAAGAACAGAGACCCTGACGAAAGCCTGGGGAATCTCCCGGTTTGGCTGAAACATGTTGGTCTCTTCGCAGCTATTTGTGTGGACTGCGATGACTATGTTACACTGTTCTTGTTTTTAATAGGGAAGGGGCTAACGTCTATTAAAATTGGTTTTTGTTAAGTTCCCTATTCTTTTTTAACCACCACTTATATTATTCTTGCACTGCACTTTCCCATCTGATCAACATCATGTGGTAGTACCTAGTGATTGTGGGTCGCTACCCCGAACTCAGTATCAGGGTATGCCAGTGGTCTCAATGATCAAGAGACACAATACCCGATAAGGATTACCAAATGAGAATATTGATACATACAAGACTTTTGATGGGAATCCTAAAATAGGGGTGACTTACGTTTACTGGTGCCTCACATTTTGGTGATATGGTTTGTTAGTTTTATTTGGCTTGCTCTCATGTACATTTGACATGGTGTCAAGATTATAGAATCACTATCTGGATTTCTACAAAATAGACCCCTAAGTTAGTTGTGTATCAGTTTAGTTTCAGTGGGGGATAATACTTAGGCTTGGTCTCTAAACATCCCTCTAGCCCTGCAATAGTGTTTGGTTTTAACGCCAAAGAACTGCCCGCCAGACAGCAGAAAACTCCTAATATGGCGGGCGGTTTGTACGTGGGTTTGACTGTGCGGGAGCGGGGCAGTACCGCTCCTGCACCGCTAAACTCTTAACGAGGCCCTAAGAGACATCACGCAGCAGGTAATAGGCTCCATGTAAATGCATATCTTGGCATTTCAAAAGGCTGGCCCTGATCAGAAAAGAAAATCCAGTAGGGCAAAATCTAATCTAACAGAACTGTTCAGGTGATACTTTTATTGTAATGGGGCTGTACAGTGAAGAAGAAATAATAATTAACTTTACGCAGCCACGCATCAATTACAATCACCCACAATAATAGTTCGATGAAATGTCTTCGCTTGATGATGTCTGCTTGGGTTTTGAGACATACTGTGATATCTTCACTGAATGGTCTCTTTAATTTGTCACATCATAAAGAAAGTAGTAGTACTTTATTGTGTCAGCCTGTCAGGGACAGGCCATACAATATTCGATACAAAATACACACAATTTAATATTTAGTAACAAAATTCAACAATTTAGACATAACATTTTAAGTAAAAGAGAGCTAATGCATAGCTGTTAGCTGGCTCTAAAGTGCTAGCACTTATAAACATGCAATGGTTACTGCTGGCCGAAATGGCATCAATTAAAGAGCTGCATAGATAATTTATGAATCATCCAAAACAAATTAAATTACTGATAAAGCGCATCTCAAAATGGCCCTCCCACTATGAAAAATGCATAGCCAACGAGCAGCTCTAGAGTGCTAGTACTTACTAAAATACATATATATATATATATATATATATATATATATATATATATATATATATATATATATATGTATATATATCACACACAAAGGTTACCCTTACGAATGAGCCCACTCAGGTAGGTAAAGTTTCCGTATTTATTTCAGAAGCTGCAGCTTGGAGCAACAGGTCATCTTGCAATAGAACATGCCGACGCGTTTCGTGAATGTCTTTCACTTCTTCAAAGGCAGAATGAGGAAACAGCCGCACTGCCTTCTTTTATGTTGATAACAAGGCACCCGCCCAGTGACTCAGGGAGAGGCTTCTTGGTACTTGTAGTGACTGTATTCCCTCCGTGGGGTGCTGTGCGCTGTTTTCTCCAAAATTAAAGCCCAAGTGGGTTTGCAAACAAAGTCCATAGTTCACAGACTGCAGTTTATATCCTTCTGATACGACCTCCTGTCCTGTCATCTGCTAATTAGCATCAACTTCGGGCTGCTTCTGCGCAGCGAGGCTCCATTCACGACTGGGTCAGCCGTCATTAAAACATCACACACAAAGGTTACCCTTACGAATGAGCCCACAGCGCACAGCACCCCACGGAGGGAATACAGTCACTACAAGTACCAAGAAGCCTCTCCCTGAGTCACTGGGCGGGTGCCTTGTTATCAACATAAAAGAAGGCAGTGCGGCTGTTTCCTCATTCTGCCTTTGAAGAAGTGAAAGACATTCACGAAACGCGTCGGCATGTTCTATTGCAAGATGACCTGTTGCTCCAAGCTGCAGCTTCTGAAATAAATACGGAAACTTTACCTACCTGAGTGGGCTCATTCGTAAGGGTAACCTTTGTGTGTGATGTTTTAATGACGGCTGACCCAGTCGTGAATGGAGCCTCGCTGCGCAGAAGCAGCCCAAAGTTGATGCTAATTAGCAGATGACAGGACAGGAGGTCGTATCAGAAGGATATAAACTGCAGTCTGTGAACTATGGACTTTGTTTGCAAACCCACTTGGGCTTTAATTTTGGAGAAAACAGCGCACAGCACCCCACGGAGGGAATACAGTCACTACAAGTACCAAGAAGCCTCTCCCTGAGTCACTGGGCGGGTGCCTTGTTATCAACATAAAAGAAGGCAGTGCGGCTGTTTCCTCATTCTGCCTTTGAAGAAGTGAAAGACATTCACGAAACGCGTCGGCATGTTCTATTGCAAGATGACCTGTTGCTCCAAGCTGCAGCTTCTGAAATAAATACGGAAACTTTACCTACCTGAGTGGGCTCATTCGTAAGGGTAACCTTTGTGTGTGATGTTTTAATGACGGCTGACCCAGTCGTGAATGGAGCCTCGCTGCGCAGAAGCAGCCCGAAGTTGATGCTAATTAGCAGATGACAGGACAGGAGGTCGTATCAGAAGGATATAAACTGCAGTCTGTGAACTATGGACTTTGTTTGCAAACCCACTTGGGCTTTAATTTTGGAGAAAACAGCGCACAGCACCCCACGGAGGGAATACAGTCACTACAAGTACCAAGAAGCCTCTCCCTGAGTCACTGGGCGGGTGCCTTGTTATCAACATAAAAGAAGGCAGTGCGGCTGTTTCCTCATTCTGCCTTTGAAGAAGTGAAAGACATTCACGAAACGCGTCGGCATGTTCTATTGCAAGATGACCTGTTGCTCCAAGCTGCAGCTTCTGAAATAAATACGGAAACTTTACCTACCTGAGTGGGCTCATTCGTAAGGGTAACCTTTGTGTGTGATATATATATATATATATATATATATATATATATATATATATATATATATATATATATATATATATATATATATATATATATATATATATATATATATATCTATATATATATAGATATATATATAGATATATATATATATATATATATATATATATATATATATATATATATATATATATATATATATATATATATATATATGTTGATTAGTTCTTGATCTTAATAGACATTCATGGCTTCCAATAACAAAAAATGTCAGGATTTACTCACCTGGATTTACTCAACCCGTTAGGCTTCTTTCTATCAGAATGTTCCTAATCGGTGGCTCTTGGAGACTACTTCTCACCCTCTTTCTCGCCTCCTTGTGGAGTACCTCAGGGATCCTCCTCGAGCCCAACTCTATTTAACCTTTATGTCACCCCTTTGGCTAAATTAATAAAGAGCTATGGCTTTGCGCCTGATGACACATAGATAATTGTCTCAGTAAATAGCCCATCTATCTCCACAGCAGTTCATTTCCATGACTGCATGTGTCATATAGGTCATTGGATGTTACACTAAAGCCTAATTCATCCAAAACCAAAGTGCTACTCTTTGGCAACAGTTCCTCAATCTGGGCAGATACCTGGTGGCCCTTTCAATTTGGCTCTTTGCCAACCCCAACAAACAAAGCAAAACATGTGGGTGTATTATTCAACACTAAATTGTCATTTGAAGCTCAAATCAACCATACTGCCTCCTTTTGCTTCTTCATCCTCAAAGTCTTGAGGAAAATACTTCCTTTTATTCCCTCTGATCTAAAAAAAAGAGTGGTCACTGCACTCATTTCATCCAGGCTGCATTACTGTAATGCCCTGTTCACCAGTACACAAATTCGCTGCATTAACAAGCTTCAAGTGGAACAAAGCGCGGCAGAATGACTACTCTTGGGGATTGCAAGATCCGAATCCGCCTCTAAGGCCCCGATGCAACTACACTGGCAGCCAATTGCAAAACGCATCCAATTCAAAGCCCTGTGCATAGCTTTTAAATCTCTCCATGGCCTAGGGCCAGAGCAGATTTCACTACATCTGAAGTCATATATCCGCGTAAGACCCCTTAGATCAGCTGAAAGTGGAAACCTCGTCGTGCCCAGGGTTAGAAAGGCCCAATGGGGTGGCAGGAGTTTCACCACCACCCCGACTAGGCTTTGGAACTGCATGCCAATAACACTTAAGAAAGAAACTAATCTGCTAAGATTTAGAAAGGGCTTAAAAACTTGGCTTTTTAAAGGCTGATCCATGGGCAACTCTATACAGTCTTCTCTATCTGCAAGCAGTGCCTAGACACCTCTGGGTATATGTAGTGCTTTATAAATTCTTCCTTTTATTTTCACCAGGCAAGGGTCACTCTGTTGTCCAATCTGCTCTCGCTGGTAAAAATGATTAACTCGAGCTTGGCGGGTGGGGCAGTGATGTGGTACAAAGGGCAGCATAAGGGCAGACAGTCAAACCTCTGCTTCCCGGGCAAGATAAGATAGGGCAGCAGGTGTATGCTAACGCCTGGCCTTGTCAATTTGTTGTAAGACTGTGGTGTCTGTGTAGTTAGTGCATGTCACATGACCTGCACATTTGTTTCTTTAGGTTTCATCTGCACAGCGCTTGCGCTGCACTTGTGAAATCTCTTGTGTTTAATATATCTTAAAAGGGGACTCTTATCAGTTCTCATTGCCAAATTACTGTGTTCATTCGCTTTTGTGTGGAACATTTTTTTTTAACTTCCCCTGGCTGCACGCATTTACGATGCTTCTACTAAAACTGTTCACACTGTTTGAGCCTCATTCTTTGTCAAGATAAGATCTCTTCTCACTGAAAAGGCAGACAGCTTCTAACAGTGTGCTGGAATGCTTGCTTTTTTTATGTTTAAATTTTTTTGATTGGGATTTTGTATTTCATTACATCAATCATCATATCAATAAGAAACATTTCATTGTGAATTACATTAACATATGTCTATTATCAATTGAGAGATCACTTTAAAAAAAACAGCATTCATCGCTCATCACATGTTCCGACAGTGCAGACATGGTAAAATGAACATTCCGAGTGTTATCCCCTGCCCGACCCCTGATTTGATGGTAGTATATGTACTAGCCTTCGGCTGGGTATATCAATTTTAATATACTTAACAGGGCACACCACACCCCACAACAACTCCACAGTTTTTATCCTTAAACACACTTTGCCTGCCCCGATGCCTGGCTCTTGTGGCGGACTTTAAACATATGTTTTGGGACTGCCCCGTTGTACACCAATACTGGGACAGAATACACCAAAAACTCAGTGAGACGACCAACATCCTGACCATGTCCTCATGGGAAGCCAGTGCCCTCTGGAATGCTTGCTCTTTGATACTTAGTTGTGTAGAGCAGATGCTTTAGCCTTAGAACGTTTGTAGCATTTCCTATTCATGCCTCAGTACATTTCTTTGCACTTTGTAGGCATTATCGGATTTATTTTTTCAACTTAATCATTAGAATCAAATTCTAAACGTTATAATAAACAGCGCTTGTTAAAATTAAAGTTAATATACAAGAGCTATGCTATATTTTTCTACTAAACAGGCAGCCACAAGCGTAGTTACCTTGTTGACAACAGGGTCATCATTTGAATGGTGTAGTAAGAGCAGTAGCACTGAACCCAAAAGTTGTCAGAACTCCTCTAAACACATAATATTGCTTTATTTGACTACTATACAAGCAGTCACAATTGCAGTTACCTTGCAGTTAAAAGGGAATTGATTTGAATGGTGCAGAATTTGCAGTGGCACCGGGGCCAAAAGCTCTAGGGAACCCACTAAACACAGAATATTGCAAAATTGTACAACTAAATAAGACAAGTGCCTTTATCTATCAGGCAATAGGGTAATGATTTGAATGGTGCTGCATGTGCAGTAGCACCAAGACCAAAAGCTCTAGGCACCCCACTAAACACCTAATATCGCTGTACTTTACTACTACACTGGCAGTCACAAGTGCAATTACCTTGCAGACAATAAGGTCATGATTTGAATGATGCAGCAGGTGCAGTGGTACAGGGCCCCAAATGTATCATGACCTACTCGAAACACCAAATATTGCTGTATTTTCTACTACACAGGCAGACACCATTGCAATTATCTTGCAGTTAAAAGGGGCTTTATTTGAATGTTCCAGCAGGTGCAGTGGCACCGGGGCCAAACGCTTTGGGGACCCCACAAAAACGCAGAATATTGCTAAAATTTACTACTAAACAAGCAGTCACAAGTACAGTTATCTAGCAGGCACTAGGGCCATGATTTGAATGGTGCTACAGGTACAGTGGCGCTGGAGCCAAAAGTTGTCAGAACTCTTCTAAACACCAAACATTGCTATATTTTACTACTAAACAGGCAGTCACAGTGCAGTTACCGTACAGGCAATATGGTCATAGTTTGAATGGTGCAGCAGGTGCAGTGACACCAGGGCCATAAGTTGTCAGAACATCTCTAAACACATAATATTGCTATTACATCAATTAATTCTAATTTTTCCCTTTTTCATTTCATTGTTTATAATTTTGCTATTACTTACCCGCACTATACCACTAGAAACAGTACAGTATGTTGCCTTTTTGTACATAAACAAGTCATAATACTTTAACAGCCTTTCTGTAACTTATATTGTACAACTACTCAGCAAGCTACAACTTACAACACAAACAACTTATTATTAATCACATAGGCGAAACCTAATGCATTTACCAATGCTTGTTTTACCCAACGTTGTCATATGTGTTAGGGAACACAGGGATTTAGGGATGTTCATTTGTTTATTCATTTGATGGCATTTTGAAAATGTATTTTGAAGTCTTCCACTTGCTTTTCCTGTAGAGTATTAAAGGTTTCTTCCAGGACTGAGGCCATATCCAAGCAGACCTCCTCTGAAGGAAGCCGGTTAGAGTTGTTTATATGTCGTACTAAGCTCTTCATTTATAAATAGGATAGTTTGTGTTCCATAAGGTCTGCCTTGTTTTCCTTCTAGAAGAAAACCTGTGCTTATTCCTTGAAATTATTTAATTCCTTTCTCCAAGTAAAGCTAAAACCTACCCCCCTTTTCTTTCCTAGTTGACATTCTGTTTTATGTCTTACCAGTGCTGACAGAGATTTTTTTTTTGGACGTTCGGCTCTAATGTCTGAGCTCTACTCCTGTATCGTTTTTCTTGACAGTAAAAAGCTCAGTGGACTAATGCAGCGGTTGCAGATATTTGTGAGCAACTAAATGTCTTCAGGTCCAAATCTAAGTGTATTCAACTACTCATTCTTCTGAGGTTGATAAAATGAATACCATTGAGTTAGGTAATGACTCCTATCATCAGTGATTCACTTTACATCTCAATAATATGACACATTTTTCATAATTCACATTCCATTCCTTTCTTTGAAGTTTGATGATGCCATAATAATTTGTATGGTTTCCTGTACATATTTCAGCTATTCTGAAGAGAAAGTGAGAAAATGAGCCTGCCTAAGTTCCTTACTTTCCCTTGGAAAGACAATGTATTTTTAGCTGACAAGATTAGTGATTCATTTTAGACACATTATGTCTTCTCTACTTTAACTGCACGAGTATTTCTATTAAAATTAAATGGTTATTTTACCGTGAATTTTTACTTCAGGAGAAACACCAGACAGCCATGCAACGACAGCTAAACATCCTACCTCGTCTTCTAAGCAGATCAAACTACCATCTACTTATCTGTAATACATTTTGCTAGCATTGTAACTAACAATGATCTTTTTAGGGCTCGGCCTAGCGTACACTGCGCAGCAGCGTCGCGCAGGCCGAGATCTTATGTTTTGCAGTACTGGGATTGAACCCGCCTCGCTCTTCCATTGGCTAGCTCCATAAATGGAGGCTAGCCATTGGAAGATAATGATGTCAATCAGTCTTGGAGCAGATTCGTGGGCATTTCTGTCTTTTTTTTAAGCCCCGCCCCCTTTGTTTCGTCATTCAGAGGTGGGCCATTGTGGGCGTTTTCTTTTTTTTTTTTTTTACAGGGATGTTTTTCGCCATTGCTAGCGTCTCTGTTGCCGGGATGGACATAGCAATTTCTGTTGCCGTGGATCTCACACACGCCAGGCAGCCTGGGATGTTTTCCTTCTCCGCCGCCTCCCCCTCGCCGTCGGGCTGCACCCCTCCCTCCCTCTCCAGCAGCCATGCTGCCTCGGCTCAACACACACACAATGAAGGCACGCAGCTGGCAAGCAGCGAGTTACCTGTCTTTCCCACGGCGCTCTGCCCCAGCACCACCAGGCGCACGTTGCGAGCAGCGAGCGGGGGCCAGGCTGACAGAGCATCGCAGTGGCCGTGGCAGAGGGAAGGGCGAGCTCATGGTGCCTGGGCTCAGTCAGCTGCTCCGTTCTCGGTGCCCTAACATCTCCGCTGCCCGCTGCTCCCTGGACCCTGCTCCCTCGGTCTCTCCTCAGACTCCGATGCGGCGAGCACGCTGGCTCTGGCGCAGCTCCATGTCTCCAACCTCGGCGCCTGCACTCTTCTTCTTCCCGGATCTCTGGTCTTGGTGTGGCAGTGGGCATCTTTTCCTGCCTGCCGGCCTGGGAGTAGCGGCCACAACGTTTTGGAAAGGTGCCGGAGCGCCATAAAAATAACTCAGGCGTCCCGCAGTGGGGAGCCACTTTTGCCAGCCCTAGTCTTTTTCCTCCCCACATCTGAGCCCCAGAGGCTGGCTTACTCTTTGCTTTCTCTTTGTATCACATATTTGGATGCAATGACGGAAACAGCAAAATACAAGTCGGCGGCACACTTTGTATTTATGATGTGTATCACATATTTGGATGCAATGACGGAAACAGCAAAATACAACTCGGGCGCCACACTTTGAATTTATGATGTGACTTGTATCACATATTTGGATGCAATGACGGAAAACAGCAAAATACAAGTCGGGCGCCACACTTTGTATTTATGATGTGACTTGTATCACATATTTGGATGCAATGACGGAAACAGCAAAATACAAGTCGGGCGCCACACTTTGTATTTATGATGTGACTTGTATCACATATTTGGATGCAATGACGGAAACAGCAAAATACAACTCGGGCGCCACACTTTGAATTTATGATGTGACTTGTATCACATATTTGGATGCAATGACGGAAAACAGCAAAATAATAAGTCGGGCGCCACACTTTGTATTTATGATGTGACTTGTATCACATATTTGGATGCAATGACGGAAACAGCAAAATACAAGTCGGGCGCCACACTTTGTATTTATGATGTGACTTGTATCACATATGTGGATGCAATGACGGAAACAGCAAAATACAAGTCGGGCGGCACACTTTGTATTTATGATGTGTATCACATATTTGGATGCAATGACGGAAACAGCAAAATACAAGTCGGGCGCCACACTTTGTATTTATGATGTGTATCACATATTTGGATGCAATGACGGAAACAGCAAAATACAAGTCGGGCGGCACACAGATGTGTGACGATACATCACAAACCGTAACAACGCATGGTATTACAACGTAGTTTTAACATCGGAAAAACAATTACATAGCACGCAATTACATCGCATGCCGTTACCACGCGATTGCTGTGTCCCAGATGGCTAGTGGCATTACAACGCAGTAGATGATATCGCCTCCTGTTACTACGCTTTTTGTATGCCAGAGTCTAATAACTCCGCCAAACGTGATGGCTTGGAAGGCCCAATTCTAATATATGATGGTCGACAATGTAACAGTTTTGGCTCATGGTCCCAGGTGGCATTCTGACTACTCCGAGCACAAAGCTTTTTCAATATTATATACAAGCCATAGTTGCTGTTTATTTATCTTGTGCAACTAAGAACCACTGACAAAGCCAATAGTCCTGACTTGTACTTATGATGTGACTTGTATCACATATTTGGATGCAATGACGGAAACAGCAAAATACAAGTCGGGCGCCACACTTTGTACTTATGATGTGACTTGTATCACATATTTGGATGCAATGACGGAAACAGCAAAATACAAGTCGGGCGGCACACTTTGTATTTATGATGTGTATCACATATTTGGATGCAATGACGGAAACAGAAAAATACAAGTCGGGGCCACACTTTGTACTTATGATGTGAGTTGTATCACATATTTGGATGCAATGACGGAAACAGCAAAATACAAGTCGGGCGGCACACTTTGTATTTATGATGTGTATCTCATATTTGGATGCCATGACGGAAACAGCAAAATACAAGTTGGGCGGCACACTTTGTACTTATGATGTGACTTGTAACACATATTTGGATGCAATGAAGGAAACAGCAAAATACAAGTCGGGCGGCACACTTTGTATTTACGATGTGTATCACATATTTGGATGCAATGACGGAAACAGCAAAATACAAGTCGAGCGCCACACACAGTGTGGCTCTGTGTGGGTGTAAATGCAATAGGTCCTGCATTTGCGAGCGATTACGCTACTGGCATTGTAAATGACAATGCCATTTATTTAACGATTAAGCTATTGGCAATGTAAATGACAATGCCATTTATTTATGATTTTTAAAAAAAAGTCATGAGAAATGCCAATAGCTCCACCTTTAATAATGCAGAGACCATTGCATTGTAAATGCTTGTTTTCATATAGAGCTACATACAGCTCTTCTGCCATTTCTAAGCATTGAAAATAACAGTTGTCACTATTACGTAACATGTGTCACTCAATTAACCCACCTCTGAAGGATAGAAGGCTGAGCATGTCTTCCAGGAATTAATATTCATGACCTCTAGAGTATTGTATTTGTTAGCAGACAGTGTTCAGCTCACAGAGCCATTCTGTGGACATGGTGCCTGATTACGAATTTGCCGGTCCATGGAACCGCCAAACCCATGGTGGAGGTCCGAGTGCGGCGGTTGGACCATTTTTGGACCTCCACAACTTCCCGGGATCCGCGATCCCTGGCAGAGGCGAGGCGTTGTGAGAACGCAATCTGCTTAGTGGTGTTGCTTCGGCACCACGAAGCATATTACGAGTTTCCTCACCGTGACCCTATCCACAGCGGTGAGGCCACCATGGAAAGAGTGGCAGTGAGGGAACTCTGGGATCCTTCCAGGGCCCCCTTCTGCATCTATGTAGAAGGGTGCATGCAGGGGGGGCACATGTTGTGCCCCCTGTATATGTGCACCCCCAGTTCCTGCACGGAACAAAATGCACAACATTGTGCATTTCGGTCCAGGAACAAGCTATGGAGTTCCCATTGCGGTGCCTTTTTGAAGTGCACCGCCGTCGGTACCCCAAAGTACCACCCACCAGACCACAAGGAAACTCTTAATCTGATGAGCGGCTAGTGGGCCTGTTTGGCATTGTGGGAGACAGGTGGTGGAGTGGCGGCCCGTTCCCACAGCACCAAACTCATAATCTGGTCCATAATCGTTGGCTTAGGATAGTCTCTTTTCCTGTTCAAGGAATAAGTAATATATTGATTTTTCACGTGGAGCACACCATTTCATGAAATTGCAAATAGTGGCATTCCATGACCGTGATGCAGCTGATCTTTCCAACAAACCCAATCAATCAATCAATCAATCAAAGCATTTGTATAGCGCGCTACTCACCCGGAGGGTCTCAAGGCGCTAGGGGAGGGGGGGTCCGCTACTGCTCGAACAGCCAGGTCTTGAGCTGCTTCCTGAAGGCGAGGTGGTCGTGGGTCAGGCGGAGGTGGGTCGGGAGGGAGTTCCAAGTCTTGGCGGCGAGGTAGGAGAAGGACCTTCTACACATCCCACTTAACCCAGGAGCAATTTATTACTACTTATCGGTGGGGCCCATAGCACAGCGAGTTACATGTTCACACACAACACTGCCCCTGAATCAGTGAAAGGGAAGGCGAGCTGCTGGTTAGTGGGGTACCTCAATAACCTAAATTCTAATATCCTATACATTATATACATTTCAGTGTAAATATTTAACTTGTTATAAGGAAAACAAATCATCAAGATACTCCTCTATTTGGTCGCTGGACCAGCTAGTAGAAGTCAGTTGATAAGAGATTAAGACCAGCTCAATCACAGTATTCTTATAACTTTAAATTTAAATTCTGTCATGATTTTTATTAAAAATAAAACCGACTCGAGTTTATATTTCAATAGTTTATCTACTTCATTTAGGAAAAGAAATCTTGCATATTCTTTTAGACTAGCACAATTTAAGCATTTATTTAGTACATGTTAGGGAAATAAAATTAGAAAATCATATTACCAATTTGTCATAGGCAGTTGACAAAGTCACGTTAAAGCAAGTTCCCAAGCTGTCTGTCTCTCTATTGGACTCAATGCCTCCCTTCTGACATAAAATCTCAGCAATCGATCATTTTCTCTGCTCCATTAAAGTTAAAGTCCAAAAATATTTCAAAGTCTCTAGCATCATAAAATTGTTCAAATCAACAGCATGTCGTGGTGCAAAACAAAATCCATGGAGCCAATCCACATTCTCTGGCGCGCCAGCTCTTTTATACCCTTTTTCTCTAACTATCTAATTCAACATTTGAAACTTTTAGGGTCCACAGTCATTTCTGATTGGTCCATCAGAGGGGTGGTGGTGATCACCTCATATACTCCTTTTTCAAACCAGTTCGAGATTCTGCCTTGTCACTCCCAAGGCCTTCTCAGGATGTCATACTGAAGTTTGTACTTGTCGTTTATTCCATGTATTAATGGCTGAAAAGCCTTTGGACTGTCCGACTCGGTTCCGAAAGGCACTGGGAGTAACTGAGTCGGTCGGAGCCAAATCATAGTGGTCTACAAACGGTGTTTCTAGCCAAGCGATTAGGGTGTCAGATTCGGACAGCCTTTCCAAATCGGTTGTTGTAAGATGGATTGCTTGTCGGAATCTGACTTTGGGGGCCCGTAGCAGGCCCCCCTTCACCCTGGGCCCTCTGAATTGATCCCTTGGGGGTACCCATGGGTCCCCCTTCCCAAGGATGCATAATTTGTCAGGGACCATGGGGTACCCGCCACAGGGTGCAAGGTTTTCCCCAACAATCCCTTTTGTGTTCTCGTTTGGAAGGCAGGCTCCCATTGAAGTCAATGGGAATCCGACTGAATGATGTTTGAAAGCATCGTAATCGGTCGGTCAGACTCCCAGAACCCGATTGGTTCGGGAACGATTTAGAAACCGATTTGGTCTGAATAGTTTCCTAATGATATCGTAATCGGCCCGTTAATCTAAAATATTGTTATATTAAAAATATCAAAAGTTTGAAAATATCGAAACCTAAAATATAGAGAACAATAATGTAGATTTTTAAATCAACATTAAAAATAACAATGTAACCATGCATTGGCTACATATAAACAACATTTTGAAATAATTGAAGATAAATCTGCCTTGGAATACAGGGTCCTGAGGCGCTACTATGCCATTACCCAAATATAACCACAAGCCCGGGCCTACTACAAATTCTTATTTAGAAATGGGAAGCAGAGTTGAGAGCTATGGAGACGAAGACTGGTGGTTGGCCTGTAGGTACCCCAGATGTACCCTCATGGTCAGGTTAATCTTAGTGCAACTGAAAATAGAGCATCATGCTTACCTTACAAGACAAGGCTGTTCAGAATAGGGAAGATAGACAATGACAGGTACTTACGAGGGTGCTGATTGGAAGGCTCCATGGACCTTAGCGTGTGGGAGTGTCTAATGATTCAACTGTTCTTGTATGATATACAGCAACAAGTATCAAGAACTGTTGGGATACCGATTAATCTCATCCCACAGTTGGTGATGTAGAGGATATAGAACAAACGAACTCTTTTTTGATATTAGTTGCTATTTTCTATTATTGAACTGATAGTGGCCAAAAGGGACATTGTTTAGCTGTGAGGAAGTGAGGTGCCCCCCTAGGGGGAACAGTGGACTCAAAATATGGACTGGTAGAGACAAGCAGAAGGCACAAGCCTGCCCCCAGAAATTCTTCAAAGATGGAGCCAGTGGATTAAATTAAGAGACGCTACATGAGAAAGCTGGGTGTTGAGGGAAGATGACAATGCCCTGGCCTTGAATAAACAGGCTCTGGGCCATTACAGGCTACCTGGTAGCACCAGACATTAATATCCCACTGATCATGAGCAGTCGATGGAGACGGACGTGAGCTGAGGAGCTCCGTTCGCCGTCTTCCCAACCCAAGACATCCTGATCCCCTGAGACATAGTACGGGGCCAAAATTGGAGCAGTGGGCCCTGGGAAGTGGGGGCCGACTCTGCGGGGCATAAATAACGAAATTGGCAGTGCCCCCGGGAGTTAACAGCAGGACGTACCTGCGGCTGGCCTGACCTCAAGATGACGCCGGTACGCTGATGCCGGCCACAGCACTGCAGCAGTAGAGCGGCTGCACTGTTGGAGCGGAGAAAAGTGCTCGGGTGCCCAGCCGGATGGTGGCAAGCCCCTGAAGGACTGCAGGATCGAGGAGGCACTGGCGAGGGGCTTGACTGGCCCACGAGGTGAGCACCCCCCTGAGCGGCCCTGGCCTGAATAACAAA
Source organism: Lissotriton vulgaris (assembly GCF_964263255.1). Lineage (NCBI taxonomy): Eukaryota > Metazoa > Chordata > Amphibia > Caudata > Salamandridae > Lissotriton > Lissotriton vulgaris. The sequence continues at coordinate 65,641,045 of NC_141686.1, read as the reverse complement.
ATGGCGGATGGGCGGTAAAACTCCACTGAGACGTCCGGAGAGAGGGAACCTAGCCATCAGGAGTGAGTAGAGTGCTGGTGGAGTACACCTTAGTAGCTGGGAGCATAGTGGAGAAGTGGGAAGATCTGGATGCCTGTCAGGGGGTGCGCGCAGTTTCCCCCAGCGCTGCCTCAGCCCCTGGCATAAAATGGCGACCGGACGAAGGGTGCAGTGAGGTGGCGGGCAGCCGCTCACGCATATCAGAAGTCAGCTGCTGCCCCACGGAGGAATGCTGAGGTAAAAACAAATAAAGCAGAAAGAAAGAGAGGAGCACGACAGTGCAGAAGGAGGCACATATTGCTGAGCGACTGGGAGTGCCGTCCTTGACATACCAATAGTAAATAGGGGCCGGATCTCCCCCGCAGACCTTTGGGTTCCCTGTGCGATTTTGCCGATGGAAGACAATGGCGGCCTGTCGATGAGAGGGCCTAGACTACCCTGTGCGGTGCTGGAGCCTGAGAGGTGGCGCAGATCGGAGCTGGAGAGAGACGGCTGCATGGCTGCCTGAGTGTCACCGGGTATCCAAGTGCTAGAAAACCGCGAGGGCTGAGGGGACTGGAGAGACCGGTGCGCTCCCCGTTCTGGGCTCCCCACGAGAGCTGGCTGGTTCCAGCACTACAGGGGATCTGCAAAGGGGACAAGGGTTGCAAGTAGAACTAACGCCAGGCCTAGGAAGAAGCCTGGTTGGCCCCATGGCAGGAGCACCAGAGGTGAGAGGAGAGCTGGTGGCGTTACTGGAAGGGATATACTTGCACTGACTGTTTGTACTAGTCTCCGGAAAGCGAGGAACTGTGCCATACCGGAGTGATTGCGGGTAGGGGTCCGCTTGAGTGAGAGGTGGGCAGCCAAGAGTGGAATTGCCTCGGTGAGACCCATCGGATTGCGGGTTTGCCGGGGGAGGAGAGTCCCTGTAGTGGGAACGTGGATAGCACTTAAGCGCTGTGAGGATGCGTCCCCTGCAACATCACCCACCACAACGCAGCTCTTGGGTAGTATTACAAGATTGGTGTGCTCAGACGGACGCCCATCCTGCTGACAGTGGACCTAAGATGGGGAGGCCACAGAAGAAGTGGGGATTCACGGTCCTCAACGTGGATGTCCCTGATCAGCACTCGGATGAGGACGAAGAAGTCCCTGGTACACAGGGAGAGCATACTACCAGTAAACCTACGGTAACTGATATAATGCAGGCCATAACGGCCTCCAGAGATGCAATGGAGGGGAAGATAGACGCTATTAGCACGGACCTGAGCTTGCTGACGGCTAATCATTGAAAGCTCAAAGACAGAGTCGCATCCACCGAAAAGGAACTAGAAATGTGTGCTGAGGATAGCGAAGGGAGATTGCGGCGCAACAACATCCGGGTCATCGGGATACCCGAAAAATCAGAAGGGGCAGACATGGTCAGCTGCTTAGAAAATTGGCTCCGGAGTGAGGTGGCCCCGGAAGGTCTGTCCCCCTTCTATGCCATGGAGCGCGCTCATAGAGTGCCGGCCAGGCCGCCGAAGACAGAAGCTCCCCCCCCCCCAGCCAGTGGTAGCTAGACTGTTACATTTCCGAGATAAAGACCACAGTTTACAATGTGCCCGACAAAAACGTACACTCTGCATTGATAACAGCAACTTTATGATTTTCTCAGACTTTACAAGAGAGGTTCAGCGCAGTAGGGCCTCTTACATGGCTGTCAAGACCAGACTACGCCAAATGAACCTGTCATACGCAATGCTGTACCCTGCTCGGCTCAGGGTGGTGGATCCAGCGGGAGCACAATTCTTCAGTTCACCACAGGAGGTATGGGACTGGCTGGAAACTCGTGGCCCACCAGAACATTCAACCTCAGCTACGAGAACCTCGGGACAAAGCCCAAGGGACAGGGAGCAGGCGCCAAAGCTCCTTCACCCAGGGAACTTAGCCCGAAATGGCGTAAGGCTCTGCAGGTGGTGGTGTCGCACGCGGATCAGACCAGGCTCCTCGCCAGGTGGGAGCACACATCTGTGCAGCGGAGGCGTGGGAGCAGATAAGCCGAAGATCATGCCCCGATCAGCAGATGATTTGGGTTGAGAGGAGAGGTTTCGCGCATTCTGAACAGTCCCGCTGGGGGCCTGGCGTTCCTGCATCGAGGGTGTGACCTTCTCGAGCAGGTGGGAGCCTCACATGGACTGTTAGGTAACAGACAACCGAAACAGCGGCTTCTAATTTGGACAAATAATTGGGGAGGAGGCACCCTAGGAAGCCTTTACTAGATAAATAGCGGACGTCAGCCCCTTATTTAGTTGCTAGACGTTAGTGGATACCACCATAGTTTGGATGGGAATGCCTCGTTGGGTGCCTATCCTGGGGAGGGTGAGTTGGGGACATTTTACTTGTTGGGGGGGTTGTTTTTTAAGGGGATCCAGGTGTGTCATGAGCGAGGGTATGTTTCATTGTGTTCCAAATAAATATCTGCAATGGGACTCCCACTAGGTTTAGCATGTCTCTCGTGGAATGTGCGGGGCATGCATTCTATGTTCAGGCGCCACAAGATACACTCCTATTTGATTTGTAGGGGCATTCAAATTGCATTCCTCCAGGAAACCCATCTCCTGGGGCAAGAGGGGAGAGCGTTGCAGCGCCGCTGGAGAGGTAGGTCTTCTACACTGCATACTCTGCATTTGCGAGAGGGGTACTGATTTGGGTAAGAGCTGGAGTCCCATTCCAATGCACAACATAAGTGATTGACCCTGAGGGCAGATATGTGGTGGGACAGGGGAAACTAGTTGGTAGGGACCTCACCTGGGCCTACTTGTCCTTCCTGTCACACAAATTAGCAACTGCTCTCATGGGAACACTGATGCTGGGGGGTGACTTTAACTGCACTGCGGATGTCAACTTAGATCACTACCACCCCCCTCCCTAATGTGCCGGCGCACAGACTGGCAGAAGCGCAGCATAATTGGCAGCAGAAATGGGGGTTAATTGATACCTGGCGAGCCCAGCACCCTTTGGCCTGAGATTACTCCTTCTTCTCCGCTCTCCATAAGCTACATGTCCGCCTCTATACCATTCTGGGCTCGCCTGACGTCCGTAGGGAGATTAGTAGCAGCAAATACCTTACCAGGATGCTCTCTGATCACAACCCAGTTCTAGCCCACTTACAATGGTCATGCATACGCCCCAAGATTCCCACCTGGATACTGAGGCCAGAGGCTTTAGATGATCAAGTTTTCTGTACCACTGTTGCGACAGCTATCACAAAATACTTCCAGGTTAATGAGGGAACAGCCGCATCTATGAATGTGGAGTGGGACGCCTGTAAAGCAGTCCTTAGGGGGAGGTGCATGTCTGCTCTAGCAGGGGTCAGGAAGGTCCTCCTCTAGGACATCCTAAGAGAGGACGAGCGCTTGCGAACCCTGGAGAGGGATAGGCCTGAGTACCCGGCCAAACACGGCAAACTAATAGAAGCTTGAGAAGCAGTGGCCGCCAATGTGGAACGATTGCGCTGCTTCGACTATGAAACATATATCACACGAGCACACTCTGAAAGGGATAAATCGGGCGTCCTCCTCGCTTGGCTGGCAAATCCGGCCCGGCGCAGTTTAGTTATACTGGAGCTGCGAGATCAGCTGGGGGTAGCTAGATTTGATCAGCAGGGCATCAACGAGATATTCTACGACTATTATACTGAGCTCTATTGTAGTCAAGTAGCCCCCTCAGAGGAAAAACTACAGGTGTTTACGTGGGGGTTGATCTGCCGGTCCTGGACAAGGATGCGGCAAAGAAATTGGGGCAAGAGATCGAAATAAGGGAGGTACGAGTAGCCATCAAAAGTATGGCCCGTAATAAAACCCCAAGCACGGATGGCTTGCCATTAGAATTTTAGCTCGCTTACACTGATTTGCTTGCCCCACAGCTCACGCGCCTATATAATGAGGCTAAGAGAATTGGCAGGTTACCTGACCCACTAGGGAAGCAATCATTATCCCTTTTTTGAAACCGGGCAAACAACCCTGGGACAGAATGGCATACAGGCCTCTATCCATGCTCAACCTTGGCTATAAAATATTGAGCAGGATCCTGGCCACCCGACTGCTCCCTCACATGCCCACCCTCATACACGCTGACCAATCCAGGTTCATCCCAACTCGAAACACAGCGTTAAACGTCAGGCGGCTCTTACATATATTAGAAGCAGATTTATACAATGCGGACTCTGCTGCAGTCTTTGCAATAGACATAGAAAAAGCCTTTGACAAGTTGGAGTGGGAGTACCTGTACCATGTAATGTGAAAAATGGGTCAGGGACCTGATTTGGTGAGTTGGACAACACTGTTATATGTAGACTCTACTGCCAGGGTCAGGACGGGGGCGGCGATCTCAGAGGCATGCAAAGTGGGGAGGGGCACGCGCCAGGGATGTCCCCTCTCCCCATTGCTGTTTGCTATAGCAATGGAGCCCTTGGCAGCACATGCTAGATCGGGGCGGGCGTACCAGGGTCTCGACGTCTATGGTCAGATCCATCACATTGCCCTACATGCAGATGATCTTTTACTGTTCCTGGCAAATACATGTGAAGCCTTACGGGGAGCCAAATCCCTGCTGAAAGACCTGAGCATAGTGGCTGGATTTAAAGGTAAACTGGGTGAAATCATGTCTATTCCTGACACGCAAAGGCAGACGAGGTCCGCAGACCACGGAAGGGGTGAAATGGGAGGACAGTTGTTTGCCCTATCTGGGTCTACCATGAACAAGACGATATTATCAAAGGGAACATTGGAAAGGCAAACTAAAGCCAACTTCGAAATCTGGAGATCCTTGCCACTATCAGTGGCAGGCTGGGTGGCGCTTCTGAAAATGGTGACTTTACCGTGCCTGTTATACTTCTTCAGGGCCTTAAAGGTCTGGATTCCAGCAACTTATTTTAAGCAGCTCAGAACAATGGTCACATCGTTTCTATCAGGTAAGGGCAGACGCAGGGTGGCCATCAGTACGCTCATGAGACCCCGCGCGGAAGGATGGCTAGCGGTTACGGACTACAAAACATATTATCTAGCGGCCCAATTTCAGTGGCTTACACAATGGGTGGCAAGAGCCACCAGGGCTGAGAAAGAGGCTAGGGAAGTATGGGGTCCCCTTATAGTGCTATCCCGCATAGTTCTGTGGCTCCCGCTTGGGGCAACGTCCCTCACCTTGGAGTTTGCTACAGTGCGGAAATTATGGAATTGATACCTGCGGAGGGCGGCTATTAAGTGCCCTCATGTGCCTGAAATCCCACTGAAGATGTGCAGGGCCCTACCACATGGGGGTAATTGGCAGAGACTGGAGGCCTGGGAACAGCAGGGGCTGGTGACAATGGAAGACCTCTATGAGGAGGGAGCCTTGATCCCATTTGACGCTTTGCAGGACCGATATGACCTGCCAGGAGGAGATTTCCTACAATATACTGCCCTCACGGCAGCCATCAGGAAGTATTGAAACGTGGGCCTCACAGAGTCGCTGACATCTATGGGGTGCCAATATGTGGTGATGGGCAGCAGGCATGTCTTTATAGACGCATGACACTAGAATCCTTATCCCCAATGACACTGGCCCTGAAGCTCAAATGGGAAACCGACGTGGGGAGCACAGCCCGGATAGGGCATGGAGCGAAATAGTAGAGTGGGCCTGGAAAAGCAAGATTTCAGTCAGTACACTTTCACATCCTCCACAGAGCGTACCTCACACCAGCTCGGTTGCATGACCACACTCAGAGGCACCCTCCTCTACAGGCCACCAGGACCCCGGGCACAATTCAGTGAGGACATCACGGACTTCATCACCCCACTCGCCCTCCCCTCCGAGGATTACATTCTTCTGGGAGACCTCAACTTTCACCTTGAAAAGAACAATGACCGCAACACCACCACCCTTCTGGACAACCTCGCCAACCTCGGACTCAAACAACTTGTCACTACCCCCACCCATATCGCAGGGCACACACTTGACCCTATCTTCACCTCCAGCAAACATATCTCCTTCAGCCACACCACAGCTCTCCTCTGGACGGATCACAGCTGCGTTCACTTTACCTACAACAATACCACTTCCAACAGCCATCCTCAACCCACTCTGCGAAGGAACTGGAACAAAATCACCATCGACCAGATCTCCTCATCACTTCTTCAAAATCCCCCCGCCCACTCCTCAAACCCTGACCAAGCAGCCATTAACTTCACCCAATGGCTTTCCAACAGCGCCGACACCCTAGCACCATTGAAAAAACGTCAAATCAAACTAGGCAGCAAGAAGGCCTCCTGGTTCAACGATGATCTTAAGAAATCCAAGAAACACTGCCGCTCCCTTGAGAAGGCCTGGAAAAAAGACCCAAACACCAGCACCAAGGACGCCTTCAAAAATGCCACCCGTATACACCACCAACTAATCCGGTCTGCCAAGAAAGCCGCTTTCAAGGACCGACTAGATAGCAACGCCCACAACAGCAAGGAACTATTCAACATCGTCAAGGAATTTACCAACCCCTCAGCCAACTCCAACGACATCACCCCCTCTCAAGCCCTCTGCGACTCCCTAGCCTCACTCTTCCACAACAAGATTGCAGACATCCACAACAGCTTCGACAACCGACCCGAAGACCAACCCACCCTACCCTCTGCAGTACCCCCACCCCCCTTGAACATCCTCAATTACTGGAACCCAATCTCCACTGAGGACACCATCCGCCTGATGAACTCCATCCACTCAGGATCCCCCACAGACCCTTGCCCTCACCACATCTTCAACAAAGCAGATTCCATCATAGCACCACATCTCCGAGACGTCATCAACTGCTCCCTCAACTCCGCCATCTTTCCGGAAAGTTGGAAACATGCCAAACTCAGCGCCCTTCTGAAGAAACCCACAGCTGACCCCACCGAACTCAAAAACTACCGCCCCATCTCGCTCCTCCCATTCCCGGCCAAAGTCATTGAGAAAGCTGTCAACAACCAGCTTGCCGCCTTCCTCGAAACCAACAAATCCCTCGACTCCTCTCAGTCCGGCTTCCGAGCCAAACACAGCACTGAGACCGCACTCATCGCAGCAACAGACGACATCTGAAATCTGCTAGACAACGGAGACACAGTCGCCCTTATCCTCCTCGACCTCTCCGCAGCCTTTGACACAGTTTGTCATAGCACCTTAATACAACGCCTCAGAAACATCGGAATCCAAGGAAAAGCTCTGGAATGGATCACCTCGTTCCTTGCCGGAAGAACTCAGAGAGTCCGCCTTCCTCCATTCAAATCAGAAGCCACCGAAGTCATCTGCGGCGTGCCACAGGGATCTTCACTCAGCCCCACCCTCTTCAACGTATACATGAGCCCCCTTGCGGCCATCGCTCGCCAACACAACCTCAACATCATCTCCTACGCTGATGACACTCAACTGATCCTATCACTCACCAGAGACCCTAACACCGCCAAAACCAACCTACATGAAGGAATGAAAGAAGTAGCCGAGTGGATGAAGCACAGCCGTCTGAAACTGAACTCAGACAAAACTGAAGTCCTTATCCTAGGCACCTCCCCCTCCGCCTGGGATGACTCTTGGTGGCCAGAGTCCCTTGGAAAAGCACCCATCCCGACGGACCACGCACGGAACTTAGGTGTCATCCTGGACTCCTCACTCTCTATGAACAGACAAGTCAACGCCGTCTCATCTTCTTGCTTCAATATTCTTCGCATGCTCAAAAAAACATTTCGCTGGATCCCCACCGAAACTAGAAAAACGGTCACCCACGCACTGGTCACGAGCCGCCTGGACTACGGCAACACCCTATGCGCCGGTACCACCGCAAAACTCCAGAAAAAACTCCAACGCATCCAGAACGCATCAGCCAGACTCATACTAGACATCCCGCGTACAGACCACATCTCTGGACACCTGAAAAACCTCCACTGGCTCCCCGTTAACAAGAGGATTACTTTCCGCCTCCTAACCCACGCACACAAAGCACTCTACGAACTTGGACCCGAATGCCTCAACTCACGACTTTCCTTCTACACCCCCTCCCGCCACCTACGATCCTCCAACCAAGCCCTTGCAACTGTACCCCGCATCAACAAAACCACCATGGGAGGCAGATCCTTCTCCTACCTGGCAGCTAAAACCTGGAACTCACTTCCCACTCTTCTTCGCCTCACTCAGAACCACCTTACATTCAGAAAACAACTTAAAACCTGGATATTCGACAAGTAACTCCCCACCCTTCCTCAAGCGCCTTGAGACCCTCTGGGTATGTAGCGCGCTATATAAATCTCTTGACTTGACTTGACTTGACTTGGGTATTTTCCGACCCACCCGGCGTCCTGCCCACGATGCGCAGCAGATGAGGCGGATTTTAAACACATGCTATGGGACTGTCCATTACTTTACAACTTTTGGGAGGAGGTGACAACTTTATTGATGGACCTTACTGATAGGGACTTAAAGCTCTCCATGGTACATTGTATCCTGCATTGGTTCCCACACACCTCAAAGAACAAAATCACTAGCAAATTTATCGATTTGGGTTTCCTCTTGGCCAAAGAACCATCACCACCCATTTGAAAGCAAAAAGGGCCCCAGCGCGGAGCTACGCCGCGAACCAAGATGGCCGCATAAGCTCCCGGCTCCGCCGACCTCCGCCGGCGGCTCGTCTATCCTGTTGTTCATCCTCTACCCACGCCCTATGCCTGGATGTATGAAGGTTACCTGATGCCAATGGTGCCGTCCCGGACTTCCTACCTTATTCAGCGACGGAGTTATGTTGTGTCCCATTTTCGGCCTACTCCTGGGCTGCCGCCGGGACCTCGATTTCTGAACTGTCCGAGTGGGAATTGATCAACATCGGCTGTGGGACCGAGATTGTGGCCGGTCTTCCGGATTTGAATAATTCTTTCCACTTTCGACTTGTGACCTCGTTGATGGATGGTGCCGGAGAAGGGACATCGTGACGTGCTGCGATCCTCCTGCACAGTGGCTGGGGGCTGTGTGCCTGACCCTCGTTTCCCGGTCCGGGGGCTGACGGGCTGCACCCACGGCCGGTGACTGTGTTGAGCGTGCCAGTTCGGGGCGCCCCTGTTGTTGAGATCGCTAAATGTGTGCCCGGAGCCCGGCGATGTGGGCTGGAGATTGTGTCCCCCTCCGTCCTTTGGGCCCCGGGATGGAGGGGATGGATAGCGCAAATTCATTGAGTTCCGTAATGGCAGCGATTGGGGCGCTCCGCTCACAATTCACCGTCACATATGTCTCCCTGGCGGCAAAGCTGGATGATGTCTGCTCGCGACCGGCCACTGACGCTGCAACACCTGAACAGCAGTTTGTGGTCCAGTCGAGCGATTTGACCGCCATCTTATGGTGCCCGAGCGGCAACCCGACTTCGCTCCTTTGGGAGTCGGCCTCCCTTCTCCTTTACTCGCTACAGTGCCTGGTCTTCCCTTCACGCTTCCTATCCGATGGAGTATCGTCGCTGGAGGTTCTGATTGTCAATGCCGAGTCTCAGGGTCCTGTCGAAGGGGACTGCCATTTTTCTTCGTCCCGGCCCGTCTGTATAACGGAGGCCGCCATTTTGTGTCCGGACCTTGTTCCATCTTCAGTGCCTCGGACTGCCATGGACGCTTTGTCTGCCTCTGGTCGGCTGTGGCTTGGTTGGGGCGTGCTCCGGAACGGATTCGCACTGGTCAGGGCTGATTTCGGCTTTGAGTTGTTCTTGCTCCTCGCCACTGCTTTGGACCACCTGAGACACTCCCTCTGTTCGCATTTGTTGTGACTTTGGCGATAGATCTCCCCGTGATACTTGCAGGGTTGACTTCTACTTCCCTGGGATTGCTCAGTTCACTTTTGCCGGGATTTCACCGAGTATCTCACCGGGCCTGGGGTGGGGTGGGGGGGTTTCTTATTGGTGACTGTCCTCCCCGTGATAATGCCGAATGTTTGCTTTGATTGACGATGATTGTGCCTTGGGGAGGTCACTGCCGGCGGGGGGTACCGGGTGTCCGGGAGTGTGTCTGTTTCTCTCCTCCTCCACTTCTTGTACTTTTTCCCTTCTGTGGGGCAGTTCCGGGGCGACAGGCACGCTGTTAGTGGGTTAGGCCGTAGCCATTACAGGGGTACAGGGTGGCGGGTGCGGGGGGGGGGTTGTTATTTTAGTTTGTTTTGTTCTATGTTCCCTATCGCTCTTTTCCGGCTTTGGGAGGGTTCTTTCCTCTTTAGTAGGGTTGGCTGTCTCTTGGTCTTGCACCTTTTTTCTTTTTCTCGCATCTCAACAAGCCTCTGTTTCTCTGTTCTTGGGGGGTGGGCTCTCTGGGGTGATACTTAGAAATGTTGCTTTCTGTAATATTGCTTATTGTCCAGTCTTACCGCCGCGGCTGCCTAGATCATATAGTTGCTGTAGTCATAGCCTATCTCCGACTGTAAATGGGGTACGTCCCCCTCATCTCTTTTGTGTATTTCTCATGTAAGGTGTGAAGTCCTTGTTGTTGCAGCCCCTACTCTTCTTCTAAAATTTAAAAATGAACACCTCATATCCTGTGTTGCGAGCCTCACAGTCACGTCTGGTGTACCTTGAAATATCCTGATTGTTGATTGGCCTCAGTTTCTCCTGCTCCTATTGATTGTCTTTGCGGCCGGCCATGATGGTTGTGGGCCTGCGCATGTATCTCCTTATTTTTTGAATAAAGGTTTTCAACAAAAAAAAACGGCCCCAGCATAGATAGGTGGAAGGCAGAATTTCAAAAGTGGGCTGAATGTTAGGGCACTATTCGCTTACAAATTGCATATCGAACGGGCAGCGAGAGGGCACTGGAGAGAGCGAGGGCGTGGGAAAGATTAGTTATGGCACTTAGGACCCCGGCGGATGATGATGACGATGCCCCGGTAGGTGACCACGTGGTAGCCGTAGATTAATAGACAATCGGTTTGAATGCATCTTTTCATGTCAGCCCACAACTGCAATTGGCCCTTGGAGAGATGTCCGGCCCCGTGCCGACTATAACAATCTCGTTGCACTACATGCTTAAGACATTAGCTCTCCAGAATTGCAGTGGTTGGCTCTTGCATGACACGCCTGGGAGGGTGATGAAGGAGGGGGGAGTTTGGGGGATAGTTGGAATTGGGGACAGGGTTAGTTGAGAATAAACAGAGAAATAATGCCTACAAATGAATTGCGTCATAACCAAAGGTTGGGAAGTCTGCAGAACAGAGGTAAAGATGTACTTACACAGGCGATCCTGCATAATTGCTAATATCAAAGGGGAATGTGTCAAATTAATTTGATTGTTTTGGCCCATCACTGGGCGGTGTACATGAGTACGATGTAAAACAATAAAAAGTGTTTTTAAAAAAAAAGGAATATCTTGCTGATCATGTCACAAATGGAACTTGTGGAGAGCTCGGTGGTCCCTCGTCCAACACCAAGATGTTATATCCTTTTAAGTATATGTTGATGTATATAATGTGCCATGAGTTTAGTTTGTTTCCTACCTTTCCAAATGACTTCAATAAAAAGATTTATAAAAAATAATCAAACTGTCACAAACAAAAATGTAGCCTTAAAAAAAAGATATGTATATAAAACCCACTACATTTTACAAATCCCTGTCCCCTAAAATACAGAGCTACTCATATTCTCTACCCATCCCTGAGCACTATAAACGAATCTGTAACCTGGTGCAATACTCATCCTTGTGCCCTATAGACGCATTACTAAATTGGTGCAATACCCAACCAGAACGCAAAAAAGGAAACAGTAACCCGAACCAGGGGCAACATCAATCCTAGAGCCCTAAAAACTTATCAGTAATGTGGAGCAATACAAATCCCTGCGCCCTAAAAACTAATCACGAACCCAGTGCAATACCCATACCTGCGCACTAGAAACTAATTATTCAGATAATGCAACACCCGTCAATCAAACCCTATGAAATCTAAAAGAAATAACAAAAAATAATATTTATATTTATTAACTATAAATAAACATTTTATGCATGTCAGTCCACTAGCCAAACACCCATCTAAAACGCAACTACCAAACAAATAAAACATAAACGACATACAAAAAAATTAATAAAAATATGAATTAAATTAAAATTAAAATGTGATTACAATAAAAAATGTAATGCACTACGAAACCAAACCTCTATAAATCCCAAAACCCAACAAAACAGTATCATAAAAAAAACATTTAACCCCTTCCATGCTCATGACGAACCCCAGCCGTCATGCACTACGGTGCTCGTGTGCTGATGAAGGCTGGGGTTCGTCACGGCCCGCCCCTGTTCGTGCTGTTTACAGCACACCAGGGGAATCGCGGCCGCATCGACAGGGTTAAAATGTATAAAAACATATAATAAATTAAAATTACAAAAACAAAATGTTCAAAATGTTTAAAAAATATTCCGAAATTCTAAATATGCAAATTAATACATTTCACAACCAAAACAACAAAATAATCCACAACCTCAAAAATAAACAGCAATAAGTACTTTAAAATAATTTATTAAACTAGTAAAATTGAAATTTGCAAAAACAAAATACAATTTAATAAGTAACCACCCAAAAACCTGTTGAATAAATAACAGAATTACATTTTTATATTACAGTGAGTGGAAGTGTCAGGGATGAGTGAAAGTGAGTTTAAAAAATACCTAGCTCCTGAAGAGTAGAAAACTTGAATATTCCGTGGGGCCGGTATTGTTAAAAAGGTGTGGGTCGAAGGTGTATCTACGGAGCCACGAGGAGGGGATGTCAGTGTGAGGCAGTACTCTGGTACATAGTGCAAAAGGCACATTGTCCCCCTCGTTTCAAAGGCTCATGATGCATTGCCTTTAATACAAACAAATTACCTTTTAGGATATTCCCTTTTGTAACATATTTTAAAATCAGACAAGTCTATCTCTAACACATAGCATTCACTACCTGTTTATATAGCACTGTCAATAGAGCTATGTGAGAACGGAAGGGATCTGTCATCCTGTCCTGAAGAAGAAACAGCACAATTCAAACATGTTGACACAAACAGGAGGCTTCGTACATTGAAACAATACACCTCCGACCCACACCTTTTTAACAGTACCGGCCCCACGGAATATTAAAGTTTTCTACTCGACATCAGCAAGGTATTTATTAAGCTCACTTTCACTCACCCCTGACCCTTCCACTCATTCATTCCTACACCACACATAGTGAACAATATCAGTGCTCCCGCGTATCCGCAGGTCTTAGCATGCCACGTCCCATAGTGGCATGACACCAAGGGCCCTTTTGGTGTGTGAGGGGTATTTAAAATACACACTACCATTGTAGGCAATGCACATGACCCTTAAATTAACAACCTTCTGTTGAGTTCCTGGAGGGTGGATGCTAGTAGCCTGAATACTATCAGACATTTATTTTAAGGACAGGATTAAGTCCCTATCCAGGGAGTCAGTGGAGAGAAAAATTGCACACAAATTGTTGGATCTGCAAGAGATCTTTCCAGAAGAAAAAATATTTTGTCTTTGAGAAACACAATAAAGCTAGAAAATGCACTTCTGTGTAATGGTGTTTTATGAGAATATTGAGTCCTGATTATCGATAGAACAGAATATCACTAGAGCAATATTGAGGAACAAAATATTGAAATGCAAGTGTCTATACATTTTCTACTCCTACCCCCACATATGCATAGCTTGGTGATAGATACATATGTGTCTTTAAAGTATGTAGATGTGGTGGTAAGAACAGTAAATACTTACTTCCCTTTGTGCACTTACCTATAGATATTGTGGGACATATGTACAAAGCATTTTTGCAGTCAGAAATGGCCCAACCGCAGAAATGCTTTTTCATATGTATAAAGCACTAATTGCAATTTAGTAACATATTACGGAAATCAAATTTGTTTTAGCGATTCGGTATTTGGAAGGGGTGTGTTTAGGGCGTCCCTTTTAAATACAGAATCTCAATGGTATGTACGAATGTTTTGCGACCTGATTACAGTTGAAAAACATTAATATTTTGCCAACACCTCAGAGGAGGTGGTAACCATTAGCAAATGGGAAAGGGTACTAGTGGTACCCCTTCCCCTTTGTGAATGTTGAAACAAAATATTTGAAAAGCAGGCAGTGGTCCCACAGACCTACTCTTAAAAAATGAAACTTAAACATTTCATTTTATTTTTGGAAAAGCATCCCCTTTTCCTTTAAGGAAAACAGGCTGCATTACAAAAAATGTTCTTTAAAATGCAGTCAGAGACAAGGCGGTCTGCTGACCCCAGCCGGCCACCATCCCTTTGATGGCTGTAATTCCTAATGGGTCGCAAACAGCAAACTACCTCATAAATATTCATGAATTGGGTCAATTTGTGACCCACTAGGAATCACTATTTCAGAATTATTATTTTTTATGCATTTGGAATTGAGATTCCCTAATTGTGATTTGGTAAGAATCGCAATTAGGAAATCACAATCTCTATCTTTCATCCATATGGCCCATTGTCCCTTCTATATTGTTGTAACAATATTTTGTCCCATCGATATTTGGGATTTGATATTCCCTACTACAATCTGTGTTATATTTATGTCTATGTAAATGTCAACCTGTTATAATTGAATGTGGGTAAATGCTAACGTATGTAAATGCTCCAGGAAGGTGTGCCAGTCACCATTTCCCAGAAGAATTCTTTGAGAATTGAAAAACAGAATATTTGCTAATGTCGACGTAAGTATGCAGGGGATGAATTCAAAAGTTTTCATGATTTGTATGCTTTGTCTTTTGGCACAACAACAGAGATATCCCCGTTGCTGCTGCTGGATCTAGGTGCCTCATGCTGAGAGTGACTTGTCTGTGGCACTCAAAGCTTTCATAGCTGTCGACATGTGCTGTGTTCCCTTTGAATGGCACTGCACGTTGTTGTTGCATTGTTCAATGGCTTTGCATCACATCTTGTGTTGTACTGTATTGCAGCATTTGTATATTGTCATGCCCCAATAAGACCCTGAAGCTCTTTGCTTTATTGTGTTTGGTTTATTTTTCTTGGCTATGGTACCCACTGAATCACCCGTTTAAATATGATTCTTCTTTTTTCATTGCTGCATTTTCTATGTTCATTGTGAGTGTCTTCGGTGAGAATGTGCAGGGGTTGCCGAATACAAAGAAGACCTGATTGTTTTCTTTCTTCCTCTTTCTTCAACCACCATACTCTTCATGTTTCTTTATCACACATCTGCAGGTTGTTTTTATGTCGAAGCCTACCAGACAGCACAGCTGTTTAGTTTGCTAAAGACATCTTGGAGACATTCAGAAAGCTGACCCAGGAATGCATTCCGCCCCCAGGAAAGCATTCCGCCTGTTGCTTACCATTGGCTTTGTGGTTTATTACTCACGTTTTCTGGCTTTCTATTTTGTGCCTTTATTTGTTTTAGGCTGTCCATGTGAGTCCGTGCCTCCCATTGCTCAAACCGTGCTTACCATATTGTTCCACAAACATGCTTTCTGTAAAAAGACCTTCAAATCCTGTTCTTATCTTGCCATATTTTTTGTGCATTCAAAGATATTGGTCAAATGTCAAGCTCTCTCTTCTGAGGGAGCTTGGTGTTTTCTTTCTCTGACTTCAAAGTGAGAGAATTCATGATGCAATCCTGCTGAGTATCCATGTAAGAGATAATGCTGTAGGATGTTTTTTTTTCCTAGCACTAAACAAAGAAAAAAATAAACTGTGCTGATGTTTCAAAATATATCAGAATTAGTATAAATGAAGCACTTTTTTTCATCATTCTGAGGTGTGGTGATAACACATACGATCAAAACCCATCAATACCCTTGGTCATGACATTGGTGCAAATGTAATGGTTATTTCAATTCAAAATGTGTTGTCTGTAATGGCAGTGCAGTACCACGCCATGCATACTCCACACTACGCCACTCCACTCTATGCCCTTCCACTCTATACCACGCCTTTCCATTGAACGACACTCCACTACACAACATGTCACTCCACTCTACGCCCCTCCACTTTAAGACACTCTGTGACATGCGACGTCACTTGACTCTATGCCACTCTAATCTACGCCACTCACTGCTCAACATGCCACTCCACTGTACACCCCTCCACACCACTCACCCCACTGCTTTCTACCCCACTCCAATCTACTCTACTCCACTTCAATCTACCCCACTGTACTCCAATCTATCCTACCCCAATTTACCCACCCCACCCTAATCTACCCCACTTCAATCTACCCCACTGTGACCCAGTCTACCCCACTCCAGTCCAATCTACCCTGATCCACTCCACTATGATGCAATCTACCCCACTTCGCTACAATCTACTCCACTCCACTCCACCCCAATCGATCCCACTCCTGTCCACTTTACCTCACTGCACTGCAATCTACTTCACTCCTCTCCAATTCACCCCACTACACTCAATCTAACCCAATCAACCCCACCCAACTAAAATCTACCCCCTCCACCCAACTAAAATCTATCCCCTCTACCCACTACACTAAAATCTACCCCACTCTACTACAATCTACCCCAGTCTATCCCACTTCAATCCACTCCAATCTGCCTCAATCCACCCCACTCCAATATAGCCCACTCCATTCCAATCTATCCGACACCACTCCAATCTACCCCATTTCACTTTACTCCACTCCAATCTACCCCAGTTCAATTTACCCCACTCCATTCATAATTTAACCCTTTCCACTTCAAGCTCAACTGCAATCTATCCAACTCCTCTCCACCCTAATCTATCTCAGTCCACTCTAATCTACCTCACTCCAATCTACCACAATCTACCCCACTCTACTCCAATCTACCACACTCTAATCCATCTAAACTACCTCACTCTACTCTAATCCACCCCACTCTATCACACTCCACTCCACTCTCCCCAAATCTACTCAATCCATTCCAATCTATCCTATTCCCATCTACCCCTCCCCATTCTTCCCCACCCCAATCTAACCCACTTCAATCTACCATTATCTACTCCACTCCACTCCAATCTACCAAAATCCACCCAACTTCACCCACACTGCAATCTACCCCAACCCACTCCAATCTAGCTCACTCCAATCTACCCCAATCTACCAAAATCTACTCCACTCTAATCTATCCACTCCAGTCTACCCCACCCTAACACAATCTACCCCACTCCATTATACCCCATTCCAATCTATCCCATTCCAATCTACCCTACCCCATCCCAATCTACTCCACACCACTCTATCCGAATCCACTCCAAACAACTCCACTCCAATCTACTCCACTCCAACCTACCCCAATTCACTCCAGTCTACCATACCATATTCCACCCAATCTACCCCATTTCAATCTACCCCTATCTTCTCCACTCCACCCTAATCTATCCCAATCTACCCATCTCCATTCAAGCCCACTCTACCCCCACTCCAATCTACCTCAATATACTCTAATCCAATCTATCCACTTCAATATACCACAACATAAACCAATCTGCCTCACTCCAATATTCTCCATTCCAATCTATTAGATTCCAATCTACCCCACACCACTCTATCCAAATCCACTCCAAACTACTCCACTCCTGTCTACCCCACTACAAACTACCCCATTCCTATCAATCTCACTCCAATCTACCACAATCCACCCTAATCTACCCCACTCCACTCCAGTCTACTCCTCTCCACTCCGTTCTACCCCACTCCACTCCAATTTGCCATACTTCACCCCAATCTAACCAAATTCAATCTAACCAAATCTAGTCCACTCCAACCCACTCAATTCCATTCTACCCCCATCTACCCCAATCTACCCCACTCCACCCCATGCCAATCTATCCAAATCTCATCCCAATCTACCCCACATCAGTCCAATCTACCACACTCCCCCAATCTACCCCACTCCACTCCAAAATACCCCAATCTACCTCACTCCATTCCCTTCTAACAGACTATAATACACCCAATCTTCCACACTCCAATCTACCCCACTTCACTCCATTCTACCTGACTCTACTCCAGTCTGCCTCACTCCACTACAATCTAACCGTCCACTCCACTCTTCCTCAATCTACCCCACTCCACCCCAATCTACCCCACCTGAAGAACCGGGCTTTTAGAACCCAGCGCGCCAAGGGCACGCCCAAAGTCTTCGGATTCACCTGTCTTGGTTTACAGAGACACGGAATACTTCTGGGTGGCATCAGAGACCAAGTTTATGAGCTGCAGCCAGTAACAGTGATCCTAGAAACACCGCATGGAGTATTTCAGGAGACTGCTCGAATTTGTAGAGCAAGACATCTCCTTTTATACACAATATTCACATTTAGAACATACACCCACTGCGCAAAATTCCAACCAATGGGGTACATTCTCAAACAAAGTATCACATGACGAAAAGCTCAGTTTGCAACATCCCACCCCAAAGTTAATCATTGGGAATGTCCCAAATCCAATCTCCACAAGCCAGACAAACCCATAATTGAAAAGCACAATGCATGTAGTAAAGAGCATA
The DNA here is from genome assembly GCF_964263255.1 of Lissotriton vulgaris. Classification (NCBI taxonomy): domain Eukaryota; kingdom Metazoa; phylum Chordata; class Amphibia; order Caudata; family Salamandridae; genus Lissotriton; species Lissotriton vulgaris. Next base: position 65,622,532 of record NC_141686.1, on the reverse strand, counting down.
GAAAAGGAAACAATGTCTGATAGCGAGCAAGATAAGGCATGTGTAAGGAGACTAAAAGTTAACGATGTCCTGAACAGTGATTGGCAATCTCAGACAACGATCAAACCAGGGAAATTGACTCTGCAGGCTCAGTTTCAGGTGAAGGAATCATATCCTTGCAATCCCCCTGGAAGTCAAGAAAGACCCTGTTAATGTATACCAACACGTGAAGGCCAGGCCGCTTCATCGTTCGACCACACTTGTCGGCCTGCGTGATGGCAACACAAAATGGAGACTCAAAAACAAAATGGAACCCATGTTCGAGACAAAATCTCCAAATACGTAATGAACTCGCTAGTTAACGTGACGAATTCACTCCATATTAGCCGCATGCACTAAATACGGTTCAACATCATCAAAATCATGACAGAACCATGGCCTTACGAGACAAGGCCCGTTTTCACAGAACCACACACCCTACCCCAATCTACCCCAATTCAATCTACCCCACTACACCGCAATCTATCCCACTCAATCCCAATCTACACCAATTCAATCTACCCCACTCCAATCAACCACACTCCATTCTACCCCACCCTACCCCCACTCCACTCTACGCCAATCTACCCCACTCCAACCCCAATCTCCTCACTCCAGCCCAGACTATTCCAATTCAAGCTACCCTACTCCAATCTATCCAAATCTACCCCGCCCCACCTTACTCAAATCTACCCCAATCCACCCTACTCCATTTTACCTCAATCTACCTCACCTACACTCTACCACAATCTACCCCACGCCACTCTACCCCAGTTCAAGGACTGGCCGCACCCTGTTGAGGTTCCACCGGCCGGAGGAGCTATTCCATTGCTTATCTGGACTTCCCAGGGGCATCCTTCCCCCCTCTCTCCTGGACTTGCTGCAACCCCACATGGTCTTGATTGGGCTGGTGGGTAGACGGGGCAGCCTAGCTGAGAGGCTGCATGGTGGGACTCTAACTAAGCCTCTGCCCCTGTTGAGATCTCAGGCAGCTCTGGGGGTGCTGCCGCAGTGGCCACAGGCCCAGTGACTGCCACCTGCCGGGAGTGCATTGACGCCTGCCCTGGCTGGCATCTTGGGACCCCAGTATGCTGTTGTGGCCCATCCTGCTGCCCCCTGCAGGGCCTTAAAATCCACCCAGAGACTGCTGATGAGTGACTGCTGACACACATGGCTGGGGCGCGCAGATTAGGACTCCCACCATTGACTGCTCTCTCATCAGCCCTCTGTCTCTCTACTTTCTGCCTTTTCTCCTAATCTTTTTTTCTGCCTTGCATATTTTCTGCTTTTCTGTCACTTTCTTTCACATTCTGTATTTTTTGAATTTTCAGCCGCTTTCTTCAACTTTCTGTATTTTTCCACTTATCCACTTTTTCCTCTTGTCATATTTGCACCTTTTCCTCGCCGTATCTCCGCCTCTGCTCATCCCTCATGGCTCCACTCCCTCCAGAACCTATTCCCGCCTCTCACTTCTCCCTGCTCCCAGCTGTCCAGCCCCCTGTTTCTCGGACCGTCCACTGCTATGATGCCAGCAACCTCCACACCCTCAACACCGTATGCCACACCGCTTCCCACCGGGCATCATCGAATGACACCCAGGGATCTTCTTCCTGCCAAAACTGCAGTTGTGCCTTCACTGCCACCGCACACCAACCCCACCCACCACACGACAGAAAAATACCGGACCCGACCACCTCTGCCGTATCCTGCTCAACACACGCTCGCTCCAAAAATATGCAATGGAGTTTTGGGACCTACTCAACCTCGTCGACCCCGACATCGCCTTCCTCACGAAAACCCTGGATGAACTCCACTTCCGCTCCGGACATCGCCGCCGCCATCCCAGATGGCTACAAGATCATTCTCAAGGACCGCATCAACAAACTGGATGGCGGCATCACCTTCGTACACAAAAGCATCTTCTCCCTCACCACCAACTCAGATGACCACTCGACCAACATGGAGCACTTCCACTTCCAGATCCAGACCAACCCAAACACCACCTTCTGTGGCACGCTCATCTACAGACCACAGGACCCCATCCACCATTCAGCGACTCTATCATCGACTTCATCGCTCCCCACACTCTTGCTTCTACAGACTACATCCTCCACAGCAAACTCAACTTTCACCTGGACAACTCCAGCGACAAGAACACATCGTCCCTGCTGGAGAATTTTGCCACCGTCGGACTCAATCAACGAGTCACCCCCCCAAACCACTCATCAGGCCACCCGCTCGACCCCATCTTCCCTGCCAGTGACAACATCACCTTTAGCCACACCTCCGAGCTCTTTTGGACTGACCACCACTGCGTCCACTTCTCCTTCACCAAACTCACCGTATACCAACATGCTCACCGCTACCCTCGCAGAAGTTTGAACAAGGTAACCGAAGAACAGCTCACCACCTCCCTCAGCAAAAACTCCTCCCGACATACGCAGATGATAATACCTCAGCACGCAACTGCCACAGATGGATCTCTAACTGCTCCAACACACTGGTTCCCTCAAGAAAGCCCAAGGCAGGCAACACTCCAAAAAAGCATGCTGGTTCTCTCCCACCCTTCATGAGTCCAGATGCACCTGTAGACGACATTGAGAAGAAATGGAGGAGCATGAAGTCCCAGGAAGGCCACTCAGCCTTCAAAACCACTGTCACTGCACACCACCACCTCATTAGAACAGAAACAAAAAGTGACCCTCCAAAAAAGAATAAACGCCAATGCACTCAATAGCAAAGACCGTTTAGCCATGGTCAAAGAATTCCCCAAACCCAGCACAGAGACAGCAGACATCCCACACTACCAAGGCCTCTGCAACAACCTTGGCACTTTCTTATGCCACAAGATTAAGGAGATCTATGACAGCTTCAACAGATTCAGTACCCAAGACACTCAACCCACCCGCACCCACTGCACCCAACGACACCGTACCCCAGCAAACCCTGCTCTGTTGGACTCCCTGCACCACTGACGACACCCTCAAGATCATGAAGAGCATCCACTCCGGAGCACCCTCGGGACCCAGCAGCCACCACATCTTCAATAGAGCCAACACCTCCATCGCCCCCATAAACTCCACCACCTTCCCAGAAGAAACTCGCAGAGGTCAATCCCTTGCTGAAGAAACCATATGCCGACCTCAGTAGGAGTTCATCGACGTGAACCACATCCTGGACTTCTCGCAATCTGGCTTTCGAAGCAACGAAAGCACCAAGACCACCCTCGACAGAGGTGAAATACAGCTCTTTTCCTCCGGGACCTCTGAGACGCTTTCAACACCACCTCCCACTGCACCCTATGCACAAGACTCCATGATGCCGGCATCCACAACAAAGCCCTGGAATGCATCCGCTCCTTCCTCTTTGGCCAAACACAGAGAATCAGACTACCAACATTCTACTCTGAAACCAACAGAGATCCTGCCTGAGATCCTCGCTGAGCCCCACTCTCTTCAGCATCTACATGGCCCCGCTCGCAGCAATCGTCAGGAACCACGGACTCAACATCATCTCCTATGCCGACGACACCCAGCTGATTCTTTCCATCACCAATGAAACCTCAGTCGTCAAGAACAACTTCAACTGCGGATGAAAGCTGGCGCCACCTGGATGAAGGACAGCTGCCTCAAGCTTAACTCAGAGAAGATCTAAATCCTCATCCTGGGCTCCATCTCCTCTGCCTGGGATGACTCCTGGTGGCCTGCAGATCTGGGATCCCCCCACACCCACAGACCACGCCAAAAACCTCTGCATCCTCCTGGACTCCGCGCTCATCATGAATCGCCAGACCAATGCCGTCTCATCATCCTTGTACACACGCCATGCCATGAAAAATCTTCACATGGAGCCCAATCGAGTCCGGTAAGATGGTCACCCATGCACTCATCAGCAACAGACTCAACTACTGCCAGCATCACCCAGAAACTCCTCAGGAAACGGCAGAACATACAGAACACCTCTGCCAGACTCATCCTCAAAATCCCCCGCTGCAGCCACATCACCGGCCACCTCAGAGACCTCCACTTGCTCCCAGTCAACAAAAGAATCACCTTCAAGCACCTCACACACACCTACACAGCACTACATGACACGGGACGTTTATACCTCAACCGCAGCCTTGCATTCCACTCACCCACCAGAGACGTCCACTCTGCTAACTTGCCCTGGCCACCGTTCCACGTATCCACAAGACTACAGCTAGAGGAAGATCCTTCTCCTGCCTCACAGTAAAGACCCGGAACACCCTGCCTCTCAACCTCAAGCGATCACAGTCACTACCTCAATTCAGGAAGAACCTCAAGACCTGGTTCTTTGACTGAACCTCAGGGCCTTTGAGGGATCAGCGGTCCCTCCCATGCCCCACCTCAGCACTTTGAGACCCTAACGGGTGAGTAGTCGCGGTTTACAAGTCACTTGATTCATTGATACCCCAATCTTCCCCATGTCACTCTACCCCACTCCAGTCTACCCCACACCACTAACGTTTAACCATGCTGAACAGAAGCTACACTAGTGTACATAATGGCCAAAACACATTGCCAAAGCCAATAGCTCTTGTACAGGCAAGACTTATTGGCTTTGCCAATGCTTTTTTTATTCCAGCTCTCTTCCTGTGCCACTGTTTTCCTATCTTTCTCTTCCACCTTGTTTCTGCATTTTCTTCATTTCTCTCTTTCGACCTGTGTCAAAGTCTAATGATTAAAAATATGACCCGGCCGGGCCCCAAAAATAAGTGCAGTTCATTTTGTGCTTCTGCTGAGGGTTGGCTCTGTATTTTGTAACCCGTTTGTGTTCAGTGGGAAAGTCAATTCTCAATTTTAAATGTGGTTTGTTTTAAATGAAGGGCACAGTTAATACCACATCCTTTGTCAGGCCACAATGTAACGTTCATAAATGTCTGAAAGTTGCAAGTTCCTTTCTGTAACATTGTAATGTAGACCGTACTGTCTGTCGAGGGCCCAGATTTAAGTTAAGGAGTCCTGGTGGATCAAAATATTATAATCCATGAGGGTGATCCAGTGTGGTGAAAAAAATATTTTCTTTACCCACTCCTGCATCCGTAACAACTATCAACAATATGCATTCTAAAATGTTGCTTTGTTTGATGACGTCTGTTTTTTTGTGATGTCATCCACCGGATTGCCTTTCTAAAATCAGATCTTTTATAATATCATTCACCGGATGGCTATTTAAACTGAGCTCTTTTGTGACATCATTCACTGGATGGCCTTTCTAAGCTCAGATCTTTTGTTATACAGTTCACGGGATGGCTTTTCTAAGCTCAGATCTTTTGTGACACCGTTCACCTGATGGCCGTTCTCAGCTCAGATCTTTTGTGACACCGTTCACCAGATGGCCGTTCTCAGTTCAGATCTTTTGTGACACCGTTCACCAGATGGCCGTTCTCAGTTCAGATCTTTTGTGACACCGTTCACCAGATGGCCGTTCTCAGTTCAGATCTTTTGTGACACCGTTCACCTGATGGCCGTTCTCAGTTCAGATCTTTTGTGACACCGTTCACCTGATGGCCGTTGTTAGAACCGGCTGTCTCTAGTTGGCAGAGGTATACACTTCTGACAAGTAGGGACACACCTTTTCTAGTCAGGGCAAGGGGATCACACCCTTTGATAACCCCTGCTCACCCCCTCAGTAGCTTGGCAGAGCAGACAGGCTTATATCAGAGGCTGTGCGTTAAGCATTTATGACCACATACAGTAATAAAGTGAATACACTACAAATGGACACGACACAGTAGTATTATAAAAATAAGGATTTTTATATAAGGCTTAGCACAAGACCAAATAACGACAAAAATGTACACAATCTTAATAAATACTCTTGGAAGGGAAAATAATAGTTCAAAGGTAGTTTCTTCTTTAGCACAAAGTCTTTAGCAACTCTTTTTCTTTAGAACACAGTTCTTGGCAACAATGTAACCCACACGGGAGTTACACGACGCCGAGGCAAAGTTAATCCAAAGGTTCGGCGTCGACCGCGAGGAGCGCTACGTCGAGCCCGGAGTCACACGGAACCCCAACAACACAGTACCTTGGAAAAGGAAGCACACGATGATCAGCGGCGTCGAGCAATCCAGCGTCACGTCTTCTGTGTCGATCAGGCCTCAGCAGGCGTCGTTGTCGATGATGCGGTTGCAAGAGTGAGCAGCGCTCACGGCGTCGAGAAGGCACAGAGTCGATGCGATCAGCAGCGGTGCAGACACGAGGTCCCTTGGAGCTGGAGCCGAACTCACTACTCACTGGCGTTGCTGCTGGCGTCGATCAGGCCCAGCGGCCGGCGTCGAGGAAGCGGGACACTTGAGCCGTCACTCACGGTGTCGAGCTGGATTCGGCGACGTCCGTCGGCGTCGAGATTGCTGGGTTCAGAGGTGCTGGATTCACAGGTTCCAGCAAATAGCACTTGTAGTCGGTGAAGTCCTTTAGCCCTGTGACTTCAACAGGAGACTGGCACTCTTCCAGTCCTTGGAGATTTTCTTAGCAAGCGTGAGAGTACACACACAGTTCCTCTCTCCTGGTTCCTTGGCAAAAATAAAGAAGCACTGCAGGATTCCCCCCAGCAAACAGCACACTGGCAGAAGGGGTAGGCAAGTCCTTGGATCAGCAGGCTTCTTGTCCTTGGTTTCAGGGTTCCTTGTCAGAAGTGATCTAAATTCTTGGTTCAGGGGTCCTTCTCTTATACCCCTTTTTGGCTTTGATCCCTTTGTCCATGCAGGGGAATTTCCCAACATCCTGGGTCTGTTGTGGGTGGAGCCAGGCAGAAGCACCTGGCCTATTCACTGAGCAGGGCTGGGTCCTCAGACGCCCAGCAGGAGGTGGAGCCAGCATTGTCACTGGCAGGAGCAGAGCTATCGGCCTCCTGGTAGGAGGTGGGGCTAGGATCGTCCATGGCAGGCACAGAGCCATCAGCCGCTTGGCAGGAGGTGGAGCCAGCATTGTATCAGGCAGGGCAGGCTATCAGCAACTACTCTCCCCCTACTCTCAACGCAAATGTCCCACTCATCCCACACTGACTCATTCAGACCTCTGGAGCCACCCAGCTCCTGTCACACACACACAAGACCAACAGAAACCAGAAATGGTTAGACAAGAAAATAGACACTTTCTAAAAGTGCTATTTTCAACCCAGAGTCCAAAAACCATACACACCACCGGATGCGTAATTAAACCCCGAGTTCAGGGATACCAAACTCGACATTGCACCATGCTCCCCGAGCCAGCTAGGATCATAGCATTAATAATCCCGGCGGTGGGGGAGGAGCCTAGCCTGCAACCATGATGGCCGCCTAAACCCTCGGCTCCGCCGACCCGCTTGTTTTCCTTCCGTACCGCTATTTATCCTGCAAGTTATCCTGTATTCACGTCGAGGTATTGGAACTGGGAAGTGATGCTGAATCCAACGGTGTGCTCCCCGACGTGCTCCCTGTGACAGAAGTGACAGAGCGTCCTTGTTTCCTTTCTGGTGTTTAATGGCGGTGACCGGGTCTTTGTTCTCGGAGGCGGCCGGCCCTGACTACGACAACAGCGGCCACTGAAGGCAGGGCGGAGTCAGCCGGCGGAGAGCGGCTGCCACACTGAGTTTTCCGCAGCAGCGAGCTATTCAATCCCTTTAACCTCCACGCTTGCTCGACATCGCAGCTGCCAGTGATACATTTGTATCCTTTCCCCTGGACGACTTTGAAAGCCCTTTCATCCTCCGGCGCTGTGAAGGGGGCCATTTTGAACCGAGCGCTCGGCACTTGCAATTGACGGCCTGATCCGTTGCTGAGGGTGTTTACAACGGCCGACGCTGCACTACAACTGTGTGCGGTGTCAGAATGGAGTGTGCTGCCCTTGTCCCCAAGACCTGGTTGTGCTCGTCGGGGCGCCGATGGGATGACCGGCTGCTAGAAAGGGATGCCGGCGGACGGGCTCGAGGACTACCACACGTTTGCAAGCCCCATGTGCAGGGAGCTACAGCATCCTCATCTCCTGAGGTGACCTTGAAGATCGGCGATATTCTGGGCGCCCTGGTTACCTTGCGAGCTGCTTTGCCCTCGTTATCCTCGACTGGCCGAGTTGGAGTTCGCATGCAGAGCGCTTCGTCACACCCTGGGCTCGGCTACTGTGAGCTGCCTATCCAGAGGTACATGGAGGCGCTGGAGATGCGAGAGCTGGATACCGCTGCCATACTGTCTGCTACAGCTGTGGAGAGGTATGGGATTCCTGGACTGATACAGTGGCTGGGGGATCGCCTCTGGACGCCATGTCTTGCAACTCCTTCGGGATCTGCTGGCGAGTCTTGCTATCGTATCCTGGGCATGCTGCTTATACTTCGGCTGTTTAACTTTGGAGGATTGCTGCTGTGTGCTGCCCTTTTTTGTACATTTGTAGACCACATGGCTTTGAGTTGGACAGATATTGGTGGACAGCGTCTTGTCCTGTTGTGGTCCTTGCGGCTGTTTATCCCATTCCAGAAGGCTACTTTACTATTGCACCTCGTCGGCACATTGGATCGAAAGGGACAAGGTTGAAGATGCTTTTCCTTTTTACTTACTGCTGTTTGCATTGCTGGGACTGTGATGGGTAGACGGGGGAGCTGGACGTTGGTTATGCTTCAATTCGGGGTCGGGGGAGGGGCGGCCGAGAAAATACATGCTGGTTGTTTCGGACACATAAATTTGGCCCTCCTCCGGTTTTACATGTATACTTCTTTTTTCCTTTCTCTTACTTCTTTATTTCGGGTACTCTTTTTTGGGCGACAGGCACACTGCTAGGGGGGGGTAGGCCGTAGCCTCTGCATGCGTGTAGGGTGGGGGTAGAGGGGGGGGATTTTATTTTGTCCGTTTCAGTTTCTATGGGCCTTAATTTTTTCTTTATTCTTAAATTCTTTTCCTTTCTCCTTTTTTCCTTGGGTCAATGGGGTGGGTCGAAGTTGGGTGGGTAGCGACCGGCACACAACATATGCGATTGTCAATCCTTTTACGATATCATTGTGCCGCCATTTTGATTCTGTTTTAATGCTTGCTGGATTTCTTTGATGGACGTCGCCCACTTCAGTTTTGGACGGATTGTGTGGACTCTGATCCTTTCTAGTTTTTACTATTTACATATGCTTTACAAAAACTTTAAAAATAAACCTTAACTTCTCCTGCTTCTCGGTAGTGCAAATACCTCCAGGGTGACCCAGGTTGCTTGTATTCTGATTTGAGATGCTACTGAGTTGCCATATTGTTTGCTAATGTGCTCCAAAAGATGTCGAGGCCGGCCGGATGGTTGTAGGCCCGTACTTGTTTTATGATACTGTGCAATAAAGGTTTTCAAAAATTTTAAAAATAAATAAATAATCCCGGCAGCCCATTCTAACTAACGGAGAGCGGGTTACCTCGCAATAGCGAAGAACGAAGATGGCTGTCATTCACTATTTAGGACATGCCAACTTGGTCAGACTTGTCGTACTTTATACTTACAATGTACCCTGCCTGCGGGCCTACCATAGGGGTGACTAACATGAAGTTAAGGGGAGGTTTGAGGGACTGGCAAGTAGGTATACTTGTGCAGCTCGCGTGACAGTACCAGACTGCACGTAGGTCTCGCAATGACCGACCCGTAGACATTCTTTTACGAGGCCGCTCTTGTGGGTGGCACAACACGTGCTGCAAGCCCACGAGCGGCATTTGGATCTACAAGCCCCGGCACTCCTGGTGCACTAGACTAGGGACTGACAGTAAACCAAATAAGCCAAACATGGAATACAATCGATACATCAATTTAACATAGGGAGCACTTGCGCTGTGGCACTGATCAGCAGTGGCACAGCGCCCAAAGCATTATACCAGCAAAACATCGTAAAACAGTGGAGGCAACCAGAAAAAATGGAGGAGAGACTCAAGCCAATGATGCCAGGTCTAACACGTGTCCCCTCCAGCTGAAATGTGGGGAGAACTACCCTTGACCTAGGGAGTCCTCATCACTAAGGCGGAAAAATCTGGACAGACCATCAGCATTGGCGTGATCTGTACCAGGGCGGTGTTCCACCGTGAAGTCCATCCCCTGTAGGGAAATGGACCACCTCAACAGTTTTGGATTCTCGCCCCTCATCTGTATCAACCATCTGAGGGGCCTGTGGTCTGTCTGAACCCGGAAGTGAGTCCCAAACAGGTAGGGTCTTAGCTTCTTCAGCGCCCAGACCACAGCAAATGCTTCTCTCTCTATCGCACTCCACCTCGTTTCCCTGGGAAGTAACCTCCGACTGATGAAGGCTACAGGCAAGTCTCGGCCCTCTTCATTCACCTGAGCTAGAACAGCCCCCACGCCATGCTCTGAAGCGTCCGTCTGGACAATAAATTCTTTCGAAAAGTCGGGTGCCTGGAGTATAGGTGCTGTGCACATTGCAGTTTTCAGGGTGTCAAAGGCCGTTTGACAGGCATCAGTCCAGATCACATTTCGTGGCTGCTTCCTGGAAGTCAGCGAAGTCAAGGGGTGCACAATGTTACTGTAATCCTTGACAAACCTCCTGTAGTAACCCGTGAGTCCTAAGAAGGCTCTCACCTGAGTTTGGGTTTTGGGCGGCGCCCAAGCCAGGATGGTATCGATCTTGGGTTGCAGGGGGGCAACCTTGCCGCTCCCTACCTGGTGCCCCAAGTACACCACAGAACCCTGCCCAATCTGGCACTTACTGGCTTTGATTGTGAGGCCTGCTCCGCGCAGGGCCAACAACACTTCCTGGAGGTGGCGCAAGTGTTCCTCCCAGCTGGCGCTGAACACTGCGATGTCATCCTGGTAGGCGGCACTGAAATCCTCCAGTCCAGCCAAGACCTGGTTGACCAACCTCTGGAAGGTGGCAGGGGCATTCTTCATCCCAAAGGGCATCACCCGGAATTGGTAGAGCCCATCTGGTATGGCGAATGCGGACCTCTCCTTCGTCCCATCGGTTAAGGCGATCTGCCAGTACCCAGACGTCAGATCAAACGTGCTAAGGTACCGGGCAGCCCCCAACCGATCTATGAGCTCATCAGCTCTGGGGATGGGGTGCGCGTCAGTCTTCGTGACTGAATTGAGTCCTCGGTAATCCACGGAGAACCGAAGTTCTGGTGAAGCACCAGGCGCTGCAGCCTTCGGGACCAAGACCACTGGGCTGGCCCAAGGACTGCTAGAGGACTCAACCACCCCGAACGCAAACATTTTGGAGACCTCCTCCTTAATGTATGCTCGGACCTTGTCAGTCACCCTGTAAGCCTTGTGCTTCACTGGAGGGCTGTCTCTGGTGTCAACGTCATGGACACACCAATGAGTGACACCCGGAACCAAGGAAAACAGATCAGGGAATTGTCCCAACAGATGGCGACAATCCTGTTTCTGCTCAAGGGTCAGTGTGTCAGAGAGGACCACACCATCCACTGACCCGTCTTGCTCTTTAGCACACAGGAGGTCAGGAAGAGGCTCACTCTCCTCCTCCATTCCAGCATCTGTAGCTAGGAGCATGCCCACTTCGGACCTTTCTAAGTGGGGCTTCAAACGGTTGACATGCAGGACCCGCAAGGGGTTCCTGGGAGATTTCAAGTCCACCAGGTAGGTGACATCGCTCTTTTTCTCCACAACCTTAAACGGTCCAGTCCACCTGTCCTTGAGCGCACAAGGTTCCACAGGGGACATGACCCAAACTTCCTGACCAGGCTGAAGCTCTACCAGAGTGGCATTCCGGTCGTACCAACGCTTCATCTCCTCCTGGCTGGCCTCCAGATTTGCCTGAGCAAGTTCTCTGAAGCGCCGAGTCTGGTTCCGAAAGGCCAGCATGTAACTGTATACATCCTGGGGAGGTTTCCTGGGAGATTGCTCCCAGCCTTCTTTGACCAGACTCAAAGGCCCTCTTACCGGGTGACCATACAAAAGCTCAAAGGGGCTGAACCCTAGAGACTTCTGCGGTACCTCACGGTAAGCAAACAACAGGCATGGCAAGAGGACGTCCCATTTCCGCCTCATTGGTTCTTCAAGACCCATGATCATGCCTTTAAGGGTCCGGTTGAATCTCTCAACCAGCCCATTACCTTGAGGGTGGTATGGAGTGGTGAACTTGTAGGTTACCCCACACTCCTTCCACAGAGACTTCATGTAATTGGAAATGAAGTTGGTGCCTCGGTCTGACACCACCTCTCTGGGGAACCCCATGCGGGAGAAAACACCCATCAGTGCCCGTCCCACCACGGGGCCGTCACTGTTCGGAGAGGGATGGCTTCCGGGTACTGTGTGGCATGGTCCACCAAGACCAGGATAAACCTGTTGCCCAGGGCTGTCTTGGGGTCCAGGGGCCCAACAATGTCAATGCCCACCCGGTCAAAGGGGGTACTGACCACTGGAAAAGGTTGGAGGGGAGCCTTCTGCTTCCTTCCGCTTTTCCCACTTGCCTGGCAAGTGTGACAAGTCTTACAATGGATGTCTACATCCCGTCGCATCTGAGGCCAGTAAAAATGGGTGACAAGCCTGTCATAGGTCTTGTCCTGCCCCAGATGTCAGCTAACGGAACGTCATGAGCCAAACCCAGTAGGAAGGCTCTAAAGCGCTGGGGTACCACCAGCACACGGGCTGACCCAGGCTCAGCAGCCTTAGGCTCGCGATACAGGAGGTCGTTCTCCCAGTACACAAAATGTGACCCTGACTGATCACCTGAGGATTGGGCTGAGGCCTGCTGCCTCATACCTACAAGAAAAGGGCTCACTTTCTGTTCGGCACAGAATTCCTCCCTGGAGGGACCACCATCCTGCTGCCAATGGGTCAGCTCGGGCAGGTCTCCCAGTTCGGCAATTTGTTCCCCTGTGGGCTCCAGGGCATCCCCCTCAGGGTCTACCTCCTCTTGGACCAAGGGAACCACGGGGCCGGTTTCCCGCGCCTCCTGCCTCTTCTCTTCACAGCTGGGTCCTGGGCCGTACTTCAGGCTCCGGGACCCCATCAACACCCTTACTTGCTGTCATCGATCGAGTGGTTGCACACACCCACTCTGGCACACCCAACATTCTCAAATGTGTCTTCCTCTCCACTTTAGCCCAAGGGGAGTCTTCTAAATCATTGCCCAGGAGACAATCGACAGGCATGGCGGGCCTCACAGCAACTTGAAGAGTACCTGAAACTCCCCCCATTCAAAGGAAACCTGAGCTTCCTCACACTCTTTCTGGGAGTTGTCAGCAGCTATCACAGGGTAGAATGCGTGGGTAACCACCTGCTCTCTGGACACTAAGTGACACTTGACAGCTGTCACACTCGCTCCGGTGTCTCTGAGAGCTTCCACTCTATGGCCATTAATGGTCACCCACTGCCTATATTTACTAATGTTACTAGGCAGAGGGGGTGGAGGGACCATTTGCATGTCTCCTAGCGAGACCAGGGACATTTCTGCGGGACCCCTCCCACCAGGGACAACCATCTCCTCCCCTCCCAGGGCTACACTCGCCAACTGACGGGGGGGTGCACGCGGCGGTGCATTCGAATTCTTCATGGGACACTGGGGGTCATAATACCGGTGTCCCACCTGCCCACAAACGTAGCAGGTTAGGGGGCCCCTATGAACAGGTTTACCCGTCGGGCCCCTGGCTTCTTCTCAGGGGGAGGCTGGGAACCTTTCCCTTGGTTCCCTTGGGGATTACTTTGGGGCCCTTTCTGGGACTCCTTCTGTTTACCCTTGTTCCCCCCACTCTTCTGCTGGGGACCCTGCCCACCTTTGGCTGAGTCTCCCACTGGACTCTTGTGGACCCTGGTACTGACCCAGCGGTCCGCCTCCTCAGCAAGTTTTCTAGGGTTAGATATCTTGCTATCAATAAGGTGCTGGCGCAGCTCTGGAAAACAGTTATTAGACAAGTGCTCCCAAGCAAACAGATCATAAAGAGCTTCATAACTTTCCACTTTGCTGCCCTTTACCCAACCATCCATGGCTCTGCAAAAATAAGACACATATTCAACCCACGTCGTACCAGGCAACTTCTTACCTTCTCTAAAAGCTTGTCTGTACTTCTCGGGGGTTAGGCCATACCGCAACATTAAAGCATCTTTCATATGAGCATACGACATCCTATCCTCAACAGGCATGTCTAACAGGGTATCTCTTCCCTCATTCACAAAGCGGCCCCACAACCCCGCTCCCCAATCCTTCTCAGGGACCCGGTGGGCCAACAATGCTAACTCATACGCTTTAAACCACTGGCCAATATCTTCGTTCCTATGATAATCTTTTATCACATCTTTGGGGAAGTAAAACCTACTTCCTGCAGGCCCAGATGGGGTGCTGCCACCAGAGGGATTCAATTCTAACTTCTTAGCTTGGATGTCCAACTCCCTCAACTTGGTATCACGCTCCAAAGCTAACTTCTCTCTTTCAAAATCCAACCTTTTGGTCTCCAAATCAGCTTCTTTCCTACCTCTAGCATTTTCTAACTCCAACTGCCCATTTATCTTTAGCCTTGCCATTTCCATGTTGTATTCTCGCTCTTTCGCCCTTTCTTCTCTTTCTTCCGGGGAAAGACCTTTGGAGGAAACACTGCATCCGGGAGAGGACACGACTCCATTTGCTGGTGCCTCCTCATCCCCTTCCACTGGCGGTACCACTACCGGATCAGTGGGATCTCTGGACTCTAACCAGGCCTCCAATGCTTTGAGATATTGCTCTTTTCTTGAGATGCCTTTGGTAGGCACTTTCAACTGCTTGCAAAAGGATTTCAGCTCCTTTAAGCCGTAGTCGTTTATCTTCTCTCTATCAAATTCCTCCACAACAACAACAGGGGTAGTGACTCCGGTGTCACTCATGGTCAAAACTGGCAGTGTTCAAAAATCAAGCTTCGGAAAAGCGGAGAACCAAAAATAGGATCCTTCCAAATTAGATTGTGACTGCGCTTTCGCTATGTAGCGCACACTAATCACTGCACATGGGTCATAAATGCAAAGTTCAAATCCTCACCGCTGCCACCAATGTTAGAACCGGCTGTCTCTAGTTGGCAGAGGTATACACTTCTGACAAATAGGGACACACCTTTTCTAGTCAGGGCAAGGGGATCACACCCTTTGATAACCCCTACTCACCCCCTCGGTAGCTTGGCAGAGCAGACAGGCTTATCTCAGAGGCTGTGCGTTAAGCATTTATGACCACATACAGTAATAAAGTGAATACACTACAAATGGACACGACACAGTAGTATTATAAAAATAAGGATTTTTATATAAGGCTTAGCACAAGACCAAATAACGACAAAAATGTACACAATCTTAATAAATACTCTTGGAAGGGAAAATAATAGTTCAAAGGTAGTTTCTTCTTTAGCACAAAGTCTTTAGCAACTCTTCTTCTTTAGAACACAGTTCTTGGCAACAATGTAACCCACAAGGGAGTTACACGACGTCGAGGCAAAGTTAACCCAAAGGTTCGGCGTCGACCGCGAGGAGCGCTACGTCGAGCCCGGAGTCACACG
This sequence comes from Lissotriton vulgaris, assembly GCF_964263255.1. Classification (NCBI taxonomy): domain Eukaryota; kingdom Metazoa; phylum Chordata; class Amphibia; order Caudata; family Salamandridae; genus Lissotriton; species Lissotriton vulgaris. The sequence continues at coordinate 65,607,069 of NC_141686.1, read as the reverse complement.
TACCCCCAACAACACAGTACCTTGGAAAAGGAAGCACACGATGATCAGCGGCGTCGAGCAATCCGGCGTCACGTCTTCGGTGTCGATCAGGCCTCAGCAGGCGTCGTTGTCGATGATGCGGTTGCAAGAGTGAGCAGCGCTCACGGCGTCGAGAGGGCACAGAGTCGATGCGATCAGCAGCGGTGCAGACACGAGGTCCCTTGGAGCTGGAGCCGAACTCACTACTCACTGGTGTTGCTGCTGGCGTCGATCAGGCCCGGCGGCCGGCGTCGAGGAGGCGGGACACTTGAGCCGTCACTCACTGTGTCGAGCTGGATTCGGCGACGTCCGTCGGCGTCGAGATTGCTGGGTTCAGAGGTGCTGGATTCACAGGTTCCAGCAAATAGCACTTGTAGTCGGTGAAGTCCTTTAGCCCTGTGACTTCAACAGGAGACTGGCACTCTTCCAGTCCTTGGAGATTTTCTTAGCAAGCGTGAGAGTACACACACAGTTCCTCTCTCCTGGTTCCTTGGCAAAAATAAAGAAGCACTGCAGGATTCCCCCCTGCAAACAGCACACTGGCAGAAGGGGTAGGCAAGTCCTTGGATCAGCAGGCTTCTTGTCCTTGGTTTCAGGGTTCCTTGTCAGAAGTGATCTATATTCTTGGTTCAGGGGTCCTTCTCTTATACCCCTTTTTGGCTTTGATCCCTTTGTCCATGCAGGGGAATTTCCCAACATCCTGGGCCTGTTGTGGGTGGAGCCAGGCAGAAGCACCTGGCCTATTCACTGAGCAGGGCTGGGTCCTCAGACGCCCAGCAGGAGGTGGAGCCAGCATTGTCACTGGCAGGAGCAGAGCTATCGGCCTCCTGGTAGGAGGTGGGGCTAGGATCGTCCATGGCAGGCACAGAGCCATCAGCCGCTTGGCAGGAGGTGGAGCCAGCATTGTATCAGGCAGGGCAGGCTATCAGCAACTACTCTCCCCCTACTTTCAACGCAAATGTCCCACTCATCCCACACTGACTCATTCAGATCTCTGGAGCCACCCAGCTCCTGTCACGCACACACAAGACCAGCAGAAACCAGAAATGGTTAGACAAGAAAATAGACACTTTCTAAAAGTGCTATTTTCAACCCAGAGTCCAAAAACCATCCACACCACCGGATGCGTAATTAAACCCCGAGTTCAGGGATACCAAACTCGACATTGCACCATGCTCCCCGAGCCAGCTAGGATCATAGCATTAATAATCCGGCGGCCCATTCTAACTAACGGAGAGCGGGTTACCTCGCAATAGCGAAGAACGAAGATGGCTGTCATTCACTATTTAGGACATGCCAACTTGGTCAGGCTTGTCCTACCTTATACTTACAATGGACCCTGCCTGCGGGCCTACCATAGGGGTGACTAACATGAAGTTAAGGGGAGGTTTGAGGGACTGGCAAGTAGGTATACTTGCGCAGCCCGCGTGACAGTACCAGACTGCACGTAGGTCTCGCAATGACCGACCCGTAGACATTCTTTTACGAGGCCGCTCTTGTGGGTGGCACAACACGTGCTGCAAGCCCATGAGCGGCATTTGGATCTACAAGCCCTGGCACTCCTGGTGCACTAGACTAGGGACTGACAGTAAACCAAATAAGCCAAACATGGAATACAATCGATACATCAATTTAACATAGGGAGCACTTGCGCTGTGGCACTGATCAGCAGTGGCACAGCGCCCAAAGCATTATACCAGCAAAACATCGTAAAACAGTGGAGGCAACCAGAAAAAATGGAGGAGAGACTCAAGCCAATGATGCCAGGTCTAACAGCCGTTCTCAGTTCAGATCTTTTGTGCCACCATTCACCTGATGGCCGTTCTAAGCTCTCATCTTTTGTGACACTGTTCATCACTGTTCTAAGCTTAGATCTTTTGTGACACCATTCTGTATTGCCGTTCCAAGCTCAGATCTTTTGTGACACCGTTCACGGGATGGCCGTTCTACGTTCAGATCTATTGTGACACCGTTCACTTGAAGGCCGTTCTAAGTTCTCATCTTTTGTGACACTGTTCACTGGATGGCCGTTCTAAGCTCAGATCTTTTGTGACACTATTATGTATTGCCGTTCCAAGCTCAGATATTTTGTAATACCGTTCACCTGATGGCCGTTCTAAGCTCTCATCTTTTGTGACACTGTTCACCGGATAGCTGTTCAAAGCTCAGATCTTTTGTGACACCGTTCGCCAGATACCCATTCTAAGTTCTTATCTTTACTGACACTGTTTACCGGATAGCTGTTCTAAGCTTAGATCTTATGTGACACCATTCTGTACTGCCATTCCAAGCTCAGATCGTTTGTGACACCGTTCAACTGATGGCCGTTCTAAACTCTCATCTTTTGTGATACACTTCACCGGATGGCCGTTCTAAGATCTCATCTTTTGTGATACAGTTCACTGGATAGCTGTTCTAAGCTTAGATCTTTTGTGACACCATTCTGTATTGCCGTCCAAGCTCAGATCTTTTGTGACACAGTTCACCGGATAGCCGTTCTAAGCTCTCATCTTTTGTGATACACTTCACCGGATGGCAGTTCAAAGCTCAGATCCTTTGTGACACCGTTCACCGGATGGCCTTTCTATGCTCTCATAATTTGTGATACTGTTCACTGGATGGCTGGTCTAGGCTCAGATCTTTTTTGACACCGTTCATTGGATGACCGTTCTAAGCTCTGATTGTTGGGATACAGTTTACCAGATGGCTGTTCTAAGCTCAGATATTTTGTGATACTGTTCACTGGATGGTCTTTCTGAACTTTGATCTTTTGTGATACAGTTCACCGGATGGCAGTTCTAAGCGCAGATCTTTTGTGACACCATTCAACGGGTGGCCTTTCTAAGCTCAGGTTTTTTGCGACACTGGTCACTGAATGACCGTTCAAAGCTCAGATTTTTGTGATACAGTTCACCAGATGGCTGTTCTAAGCTCAGATCTTTTCTGACACCATTCACCAGATGTCCTTTCTAAGCTCAGGTCTTTTGTGATACAGTTCATGGGATGGCTGTTCTGAGCTCAGATCTTTTCTGATACCGTTCACCTTAGGACCGTTCTCAGCTCAGATCTTTTGTGACACTGTTCACCGGATGTCCGTCTAAGCTCAGATCTTTTGTGACACCGTTCACTGGATGGCCTTTCTAAGCTTAGTTTTTTTGTAATACACTTCACCGAATGGCAGTTTTAAGCTCAGAACTTTTGTAATACACTTCACCAGATGGCTAATCTAAGCTCAGATCTTTTGTGATACTGTTTACCGGATGGCGTTTCTAAGCTTAGATCTTTTGTGATACAGTTCACCGGATGGCAGTTCTAAGCTCAGATCTTTTGTGACACCGTTCACCGGATGGCCATTCTAAGCTCAGATCTTTTGTGATACTGTTCACCGGATGGCCTTTCTAAGCTTAGATCTTTTGTGACACCGTTCACCAGATGGTCGTTCTAAGCTCTAATCTTTTGTGACACCGTTCACCGGATGGCCTTTCTAAGCTTAGAACTTTTATGATACAGCTCACAGGATAGCCATTCTAAGCTCAGATCTTTTGTGATACTATTCACCGGATCGCCTTTCTAAGCTTAGATCTTATGTAATACAGTTCAGAGGATAGCCATTCTAAGCTCAGATCTTTTGTGATACAACCGGATGGCAGTTCTAAGCTCAGATCTTTTGTGACACCGTTCACCGGATGGCTGTTCTAAACTTTGATCTTTTGTGACACCATTCAACGGATGGCCTTTCTAAGCTCAGGTCTTTTGTGACACCGTTCACTGGATGACCGTTCTAAGCTCAGATTTTTGTGATACAGTTCACCAGATGGCTGTTCTAGGCTCAGATCTTTTGTGATACAGTTCACCGGATAGCAGTTCTAAGCTCAGATGGTTTGTGGTACAGTTCAGTGGATGGCAGTTCTAAGCTCAGGACTTTTGTGACATGGTTCACCGGATACCCGTTCTAAGCTCTCATCTTTAGTGACACTGCTCACCGAATGGCTGTTCTAAGCTCAGATCTTTTGTGACACCATTCTGTATTGTCGTTCCAAGCTAAGATCTTTTGTGACACCATTCACCGGATAGCAGTTCTAAGCTCAGATCTTTTGTGATACAGTTCACCGGAAGGCCGCTCTAAGCTCAGATCTTTAGTGATACAGTTCACCGGATGTCTGTTGTAAGGTCAGATCTTTTGTGATATAGTTAACCGGATGGCCTTTCTAAGCTCAGATCTTTTGTTATACGGTACACGGGATGGCTTTTCTAAGCTCAGATCTTTTGTGACACTGTTCACCTGATGGCCATTCTAAGTTCTCATCTTTTGTGATACAGTTCACCGGATGACCATTCTACGTTCAGATCTTTTGTGACACCGTTCACCGGATGGCCGTTCTATGTTCAGATCTTTTGTGACACCGTTCACCTGATGGCCGTTCTAAGTTCTCATCTTTTGTGACACTGTTCACTGGATGGCCGTTCTAAGCTCAGATCTTTTGTGACACCGTTCACCTGATGGCCGTTCTAAGCTCAGATCTTTTGTGACACCGTTCACCGGATGGCCGTTCTATGTTCAGATCTTTTGTGACACCGTTCACCTGATGGCCGTTCTAAGTTCTCATCTTTTGTGACACTGTTCACTGGATAGCTGTTCAAAGCTCATATCTTTTGGGACACCCTTCTGCGGATACCCGTTCTAAGCTCTCATCTTTTGTGACACTGTTCACCGCTGTTCTAAGCTTAGATCTTTTGTAACACCATTCTGTATTGCCGTTCCAAGCTCAGATCTTTTGTGACACCGTTCACGCGATGGCGGTTCTATGTTCAGATCTTTTGTGACACCGTTCACCAGATACCCATTCTAAGTTCTTATCTTTACTGACACTGTTTACCGGATAGCTGTTCTAAGCTTAGATCTTATGTGACACCATTCTGTATTGCTGTTCCAAGCTCAGATCTTTTGTGACACCATTCACCGGATAGCAGTTCAAAGCTCAGATCCTTTGTGACACCGTTCACCGGATGGCCTTTCTATGCTTTCATCTTTTGTGATACTGTTCACTGGATAGCTGGTCTAGGCTCAGATCTTTTTTGACACCGTTCATTGGATGACCGTTCTAAGCTCAGATTGTTGTGATACAGTTTACCAGATGGCTGTTCTAAGCTCAGATATTTTGTGACACAGTTCACATGATGGCCTTTCTAAAATCAGAACTTTCGTGATACACTTAACCTGATGGCCATACTAAGCTCAGATCTTTTGTGATACTGTTCACTGGATGGTCTTTCTGAACTTTGATCTTTTGTGATACAGTTCACCGAATGGCAGTTCTAAGCGCAGATCTTTTGTGATACAGTTCACAGGATGTCTGTTGTAAGGTCTGATCTTTTGTGATATAGTTAACCAGATGGCCTTTCTAAGCTCAGATCTTTTGTTATACAGTACACGGGATGGCTTTTCTAAGCTCAAATCTTTTGTGATACACTACACCGGATAGCCGTTCTAAGCTCAGATCTTTTGTGACACAGTTCACCTGATGGCCGTTCTAAGTTCTCATCTTTTGTGATACAGTTCACCGGATGGCCGTTCTAAGCTCAGATCTTTTGTGACACTGTTCACTGGATAGCTGTTCAAAGCTCATATCTTTTGGGACACCCTTCTGCAGATTCCCGTTCTAAGCTCTCATCTTTTGTGACACTGTTCATCACTGTTCTAAGCTTAGATCTTTTGTGACACCATTCTGTATTGCCGTTCCAAGCTCAGATCTTTTGTGACACCGTTCACGCGATAGGGGTTTTATGTTCAGATCTTTTGTGACACCGTTCACCTAATGGCCGTTCTAAGTTCTCATATTTTGTGACACTGTTCACTGGATGGCCGTTCTGAGCTCAGATCTTTTGTGACACCATTATGTATTGCCGTTCCAAGCTCAGATATTTTGTAATACCGTTCACCTGATGGTCGTTCTAAGCTCTCATCTTTTGTGACACTGTGTTGTAACTTACATGTTGGTATTTCCCATACTCCTTGTTCCCCCCTCCCTTTCTACAAGTACTTGGTACAGCCCTTGTGTCAGCCGGCGCTCGCTATGGAATGTTGACATAGCGACCCGGCTCAAGTGATGACAGCTGACGACATTCTTTACGTGTTAAACTTAAGAATAAAGAACTTACCTTCACGCTGCCTGACCTCGTTATTCACTACATTCTTGGTGACGAGGACGAGGAGTACTGTGCCAGGGACAGTGGATGTCGTCTCCCTGGGATGATTTGAGTGCTGTCGACGGAGAACATAAAAAAAAAAAAAGAGGAAGTTTAAAACGGAGCCGATGAAGTGAAGTAAAAAGAATACGGAATGACGAGTCTAATGGACTGGTGATGTCACAAAGTAATCAAGTAAGAGGTGCGCTTCAAGCAGACAGGCCAGCGCTGTGGAGCTAGGGGAGCCATTCAAGGGTGTTTCTAATCAATTCGGGTGTCGGGTCGGGCACCTCACCCACTGCTGCGCTTGGCGGAGATCTCACAGGGGAGCTACGTTCTGGCTCTGGGGATCGACATTGCCTGTATTCAGTCGGGTGTCTTACCGGGCACAGGGGGCGCTGAGGCGAAGAGCACGGAAGCAAAGACAACCGAGTGAGGGAATTCGTCCGCTTCAGGGCTGGTGGCGAAATCGTCGATCCATTCAGACGCGCTGTGAAATTTGAAGAAGGTACTTTGGCGCGCGACGACGAGTTCCTCGCCTAATCTCCTCACGTCTGGAACTTTTAGCCACTGACTTAACCTCGGTTCTCTTTCCATCGTGTGCAGGATAAACTGTATTCTACGCAGTGATTGTGCCTCAGCCAGCGATTTTCACCGCGCATTTCCTCCCAGTCATCTCGACTCTTGGAGGGGAAGTTCTTCACACAGGAAGGTCCCGCCTGGGGGAGGAGGTTAACGGGTTCATTGGCTGTGCAAACTCGATCTGTGGAAGTAAAAAGGGGACTTGCTAGCCCTTGGTGATACTGTTTTCACCACATATTTTAACGTTTTGAGCAGAGGTGGGGTTCCTCTAGTGTGCATTATAATTATTCCTTCCTCTAATAAGCGAATTTCTCCGCAACTTCACCATTTTATGTGTTATTTAAGCTTGGGAAAAGATTACACTTAGTGAGGTAAAGTTACTGTATGGCAATGGCGGGAGCTGGTATGAGCCAACCTCCACCTTTCCTCAATGAGTTAGGGGAACCTGTCATTCCTTGGAGGAGGTGGGAAGGCATCTTCAAATCTTATTTAATTGCCATAGGAGGTAGCAATTACACTAATATTCGCAAGCAGCATATACTTCTCCACAATTTAGGTACACATGGGAGGAAGATATATGAAGATATAACAGGGAGGTTAGTGGAGGATGACCAAGAAGAGGTGGAGGAAGGTGTAAATGTATATGAGAGCACCCTGAGAGAACTAGGGGCTCACTTTAAGGAAAAAATTAATGTGGTGATGGAGAGGCATAAGTTTTTCAAGAGGGTGCAGAAGAGGGAAGAGAAAGTGAGTAATTACATAGCAGTTCTGAGAGGTTTGTCTGCCACATGTGAATTTGGGCAACTCACCGACTCACTTATCAGAGACCAACTGGTGAGGTGCACCAATGACACCAAGACACAAGAAGAATTGCTCACTAAAAACCCCAACTTAGATGAGGCCATTAACATAGCCAAGGGTCTAGAACATACCGCGAGGTGCATTAGGGAAATGAAGTCACCTGAGGGGACAAACAAGGAGAGGGCTGAAAACAAGTCCAGCCCAGAGCAAGAAACTGTCTGTAAAGTAGGGGACAAGCACAAAGAGGCGGTTCGCAGTAAGGATGGTCAAATGGTGTGTTTTAAATGTGGCAGTTCCAACCATTTGGCAAGTAATTGGAAGTGTCCTGCTAGGAATGTACAATGTAGAAAGTGCAACAGGTGGGGACATTATTCTAAAGTGTGTAAAACTCCAGGCAAAGCTGTGCATGTTGTTGAAGAATCCACACAAGGGGAAGAAGGGGAAAGATCTTATATCTTCCAAGTCAATGATGAGGAAAATGAAGAAGGGGACACGTATCCAAAATGTGATGTATTTCTGGATGGTGTGATGTTTAGTATGTACGCAGACTCATGCTCCCCTTACACCCTGGTGGATAAAAATGTTTTTGAGGAAAAATTTGCCAATCATCCAGTGAAGTTAATGCCACCTGACATCAATCCCAAGGGGTACAACGAGGGAAAAATCCCATTAGAGGGCATGTTGACTATGAGAATATCCTTCAAGGATAGACATACGGTAGGAAAGGTGTATGTATCCTCTAGGGGCTCAACACTACTGGGCTGGAGGCACCAGAAACAGTTAGGTATCACTCTAGACCCAAATAACAAGGAACAGGTGTTGTTAATTGACCCCATGGGCATAGCTGGTAGTCTCACCGAAGAGTTCAAAGAGGTGTTCAGTGACAACTTGGGGGTCTTCAAGAACTATATGCACAAGATCATTCTCAAGGAGGGAGCTGAACCTGTAGTGCACAAAACCAGATCCATACCCTTGCGCATGAGAGAACCCCTCCAGCAGGAACTTCAGAGACTGGTCAGTCAGGGAGTCATCAGGGAGATTGAAAGTTCAGCCTGGTTGGCCCCGATTGTTATCACGGCAAAAGATGGAGGAAACAGTATAAGACTCTGTGTGGACCTGAGAGGCCTCAACGCGAACATTCTAGTGGACAGATTTCCCCTTCCCAGGATAGGCGAAATGCTGAGCACAATCAAGGGGGCGAAATACTTCAGTGTACTGGATTTGTCCTCCGCCTATTACCAAATCAAACTCCACCCGGATTCACAGTTACTCACTGCATTCACAACCCCGTTTGGAAATTTCAAGTTCCTGCGTATGCCATTTGGGTTGGCGTCAGCGGCCGCGGCCTTCCAAAGAGTCATGCAACATGTTTTGAAGGACTGTAAAAACACTCTCTCTTTCCAAGATGACATACTAATATACGGAGGTTGTGAAAAGGAACACAATGAGAAGGCAAAGGAGGTATTGGAAAAATTGAGAGAGGTAGGATTCACCACTAAACCCTCAAAATGCAAGCTAGGCGTATGCTCTGTAGACTACCTAGGACATACGCTATCTGAAGAGGGCATCAAGCCTAAACACGACCTGGTCAGGGCTGTGAGAGATGCCCCTACTCCCATGAGCAAAGAGGACATACTATCATTTCTGGGGCTTGCGGAATATATGGCCAAGTTCATTAAGGATTTTGCTATGGTGTCACAGCCATTAAGAGACTTGATCAAGAAGGACAGCGATTTCAAATGGGGCAAAGAGCAAGCGGAGGCCATGAAGAGCATAAAGAAGGCAATTATAGAGGCCCCATTTATCGGAAAATTTGACCCGAATGGAGTGACCATCATCTCGACGGATGCCAGCAATAGAGGTATCGGTGCTACTCTGGCGCAAAGAGAGGGGAGCAAAACCAATGTGATTGCCTTTGCATCAAGGACCCTCACCTCTTCAGAGAAAAATTATTCAACCATAGAAAAAGAAGCCCTAGCTGTCTATTGGGCAGTCTGCCACTATACATTTTTCATCTGGGGAATTCCTTTTGAGGTGCAGACGGACCATAAACCATTGGTCTCACTGTTCACGAAGAAAGATATGGAAAGCATGACACCGCGAATAGCTAAATGGGCAGTGGGGCTGCAAGCCTACAATTTCAAAGTATCATACATTCCTGGACAACAAAACAGGGTCGCTGATTTCCTGTCGAGAGCTCCGACAAAGGAAGAAGCGGAAGATGAACAGAGTGGAGATTCTATCCTGGAATTGCGCTTAGCAGCAGTAGAGAAAAACACGTGGGAAACTCAGATGGGGCGAGACGAAACGCTGAAAAAAGTGAAAGAACATATACTCAAGGGGTGGCCGAAGAAATGCAAGGACATGGAGACGGAGATCCAGCCATACTGGAATGTGAGGGACGATTTATCAGTAGAAGGAGACTTTATACTGAAATCCGGAAAACTGATTCCCCCGGAAGCTTTAAGGAACCAGATAGTAGATCTAGCTCACGAAGGACACTTAGGAAGAAGCCTGAGCAAGGCTAGACTTCGTACAGATTACTGGTTCCCCACTATGGACAGTGAGATGGAGGACAAAGTGCGTGATTGCTATGCGTGCAGTTTAAGCGACAAGTCTAAGATCACGAGAAGGGCACCATTGTCACCGGTAGAAGTACCCGATGCCCCGTGGAACAAGTTGGGCTTTGACATAGCTGGACCGATCCATGGCAAAGGGCCCCAAGACTGGTATCTATTGGTCATGGTGGACTACTTCTCCAGCTGGGTGACTTGAAAGATTGTCCACAACGTGAACACCAGAGCGATCATTGAGTTCATGAAGGAGGTATTCTCTAGAGAAGGGGTGCCTGCGACACTGGTGACAGATAATGGCGTACAATTAATCTCAGAAGAGATGAAGGAATTTCTCAAGGACTGTTCAATTGTACATATTCGCACGCCTCTGTACTGCCCCAAAGCTAATGGCAAAGTGGAGAGAGTTAACCGCATGATGAAAGAATGCATACAGCTAGCCAAGCAAGCAGGACAGAACGTTGAAGAAGCGATAAGAGACATGCTGTGGGCTTATCATACCACGCCAAAGGCTACCACCGGCTGCACACCCTTTGAGTTATTGAGGGGGAGAAAAGCCGGCACCAAACTCACACCAAGTTGGATGGGAAGAAGACTAGAAGAGGAGGCCAACCCCCAGGAGATCAAGAGAAGAATTGAAACTAATCAACGCAAATACAAGGAATGGTACGATAAGAAGTGGGGAGTTAAGGAGAGAGGATTCCAGCAAGGACAAAGAGTCAGTGTAAAGAAACCAGAGAGACTGAGAATAGGAGGTGAAAAGTTTTATGCCCCCAGTACAATTAAGATACGAAACAAGAACTCTGTTGTCATGGAGGATGGTAGACTGTGGAGTAATGACAGGGTAGTACCTGCGGGAGGGGAAGAAACCAGGTCTCACCCGGCCAGATCTGAGAGTGTGGACATCAGTAGAGATACCAGGCCTGGCAGGAGGAGTGATAGACATAGGAACACCCCCCAGTGGCACAAACATTACCAAATGAGATAGTCCCTTGCTGGAGAGGCCTGCCGGTTTTGCAGATTCCCAGAGGTAGCCCCACAGTAGGGACAGGGAGGTGACCGCCCCATCCTCTATCCCCCCCAGAGGGATGTTTTCCTTCCCAGTTGCTTATTTCCCCCCCGAGGTTATCAGTTCTCATAGGGAGGATGATGTGTTCTAACTTACATGTTGGTATTTCCCATACTCCTTGTTCCCCCCTCCCTTTCTACAAGTACTTGGTACAGCCCTTGTGTCAGCCGGCGCTCGCTATGGAATGTTGACATAGCGACCCGGCTCAAGTGATGACAGCTGACGACATTCTTTACGTGTTAAACTTAAGAATAAAGAACTTACCTTCACGCTGCCTGACCTCGTTATTCACTACACACTGTTCACCGGATAGCTGTTCAAAGCTCAGATCTTTTGTGACACCGTTCGCCAGATACCCATTCTAAGTTCTTATCATTACTGACACTGTTTACCGGATAGCTGTTCTAAGCTTAGATCTTTTGTGACACCGTTCACCGGATGGCCTTTCTATGCTTTCATCTTTTGTGATACTGTTCACTGGATAGCTGGTTTAGGCTCAGATCTTTTTTGACACCATTCATTGGATGACCGTATTAAGCTCAGATTGTTGTGATACAGTTCACCGAATAGCCGTTCTCAGCTCAGATCTTTTGTGACACGGTTCACATGATGGCGTTTCTAAAATCAGAACTTTCGTGATACACTTAACCGGATGGCAGTTCTAAGCGCAGATCTTTTGTGACACCATTCAACGGGTGGCCTTTCTAAGCTCGGGTTTTTTGCGACACTGGTCACTGGATGACCATTCAAAGCTCAGATTTTTGTGATACAGTTCACCAGATGGCTGTTCTAAGCTCAGATGGTTTGTGGTAGAGTTCAGTGGATGGCAGTTCTAAGCTCAGATCTTTTGTCCATCGTTTGATCATCCATTCTGAGGTTAGAACAAACATCCAGATCTTGCGGCACCATTCACCGCCTGGCCGTTCTAAGGTGCACCCTCCACAGGGCATTAAGTGGGATGAAAAAAGTGGGGGGTCTCTCAAAGGAGCATGACCGATGTAATTAAAGGCGTGCCTTAAAAACACAGTAAATTTTAAATCTGTGTTTAGCATGGCGTACCGCCTAAATGTGAGTTTGCTGCTTCACTGCATCCACATATATAATACAAGCAACATTACACCTGCAACAAGCCAGGACTATTCAATGGTTGTTACTTGCATAAGAGAAAGAAGCAACAACTATGGCTTCTTAGTATATAACATTGAAAATACCTCAGTTCTGAAATGATGAGCCATTGAAAGAACTATAACGGCGCCCTTTGCAGTTACAGCACAGGCAGTGAAGGGTGGCACTGCTGCAGTGGTAAGATTTTTTTTCACCCCGAGGATGAAGACAGAAATGGAGAGCCTGATATTATAAGAACCCGTTTCAGCACCTGCCGTTTAGAACAGTCGATGCTGAGCACCGGCAGGAACCCGGCCACTTAAAGCCCTGATCACTCGAGATAAAAAGTATTTCCATAGAAAGCCGAGTGCCGGTCCCTTTAAGAGCCTCTCAGTCCCGACCCATCCGGTTGCCTGGAGAGAAACGACAAACATGAAGTTCTGGATCTGGAGTGCAGCGCGCGGGCAGGTAGTAAGTACTTCCGCTCTGTCTGGCATTTTCTTAAAATCACTGTGAGGTTATTTGTCGAGTTACTTAACGTGATTTGTGCGGCACTCACGGGAGCTTTAAGCGCAGTGTGGTGATTGCACCACGGACAACTCATGGCGCTTTACTTGTACGTTTTTTGTTTGCTATATCGTTCGTATGTGTCTGACATATTGGCATCTTCTCAGTCCATACCAGCTATTTAGATGTTCCAGCACCTATGCCAGCAATTAATGGGCTGTTTAAACTGTCCAACCGGGAATTCTACCAGCTCAGCTTGGCAGATTTACGAAGTGGCAAACAGATGGGACTCCCTGAATTCGAGAGCAGTCTGACTTTTTAGGTGACAAGTTTTCTTAATGGTGGTTTTGGCTGAAATCTCTTAAATTCATGTACATCCACTAAACATCCCCAACGAAGACTAGGATTTCCTAATTTCTCAAAGGACTCGTAAAGGGTGGCGTCTGTGTACTGCGCCTAAAATTGAAGGAGTAGACCCTTAGTTTCCCTCCAAATGTGTCACAGATTGTACAGTGAATGATGAAGAGGTGCCCGTTTAACCTCATCAGGAGATGGAAAAAGTAGCAACATTGCATGTTTTCCTGTTTAGTGCGTGCTGGAGAAGAAGGACGCGTGAGTTTAGTTGATATACCATAGAACTGCTCGAAATACCACATCACTGAGCACTGTACCACAGCACAGCACTATTGTATACCAGCAGTATTGTATCCCTAGCACTATGAGAATTGTGTCTCAATGGTTAGAGCAAACACAACAGGTGATGGACCGAATGTGGATCAATGTCACACACTCACCCCAGTCCAAAGATCTGGGCCCAAATCCATCGTTTTTTTGCACTCCACACCACCCTGGGTTAGACAATGGCGATATGCAAATCAGCTCTGACCCTGTGCCCCATGGGAACAGTCCAGTCCGAACTACAAAAGCCATGTCCTTCCCAGAACGGAATCAAGCATCCGAGGACCGGACCGGTTTCGAGGTAACACCTCTCATCAGCCCAGCTAGCTTGACTCCAGTGGTGTGGAGTGCCTGGGATCCACGTCTGGGCATCCCCAGCGCACTTAGGGCGGAATATGCAAACACAACAGGTGATGGACCGAATGTGGATCAATGTCACACACTCACCCCAGTCCAAAGATCTGGGCCCAAATCCATCGTTTTTTTGCACTCCACACCACCCTGGGTTAGACAATGGCGATATGCAAATCAGCTCTGACCCTGTGCCCCATGGGAACAGTCCAGTCCGAACTACAAAAGCCATGTCCTTCCCAGAACGGAATCAAGCATCCGAGGACCGGACCGGTTTCGAGGTAACACCTCTCATCAGCCCGGCTAGCTTGACTCCCGTGGTGTGGAGTGCCTGGGACCCACGTCTGGGCATCCCCAACGCACGTCCAGTCCGAACTACAAAAGCCATGTCCTTCCCAGAACGGAATCAAGCATCCGAGGACCGGACCGGTTTCGAGGTAACACCTCTCATCAGCCCGGCTGGCTTGACTCCAGTGGTGTGGAGTGCCTGGGACCCACGTCTGGGCATCCCCAGCGCACTTAGGGCGGAATATGCAAACACAACAGGTGATGGACCGAATGTGGATCAATGTCACACACTCACCCCAGTCCAAAGATCTGGGCCCAAATCCATCGTTTTTTTGCACTCCACACCACCCTGGGTTAGACAATGGCGATATGCAAATCAACTCTGACCCTGTGCCCCATGGGAACAGTCCAGTCCGAACTACAAAAGCCATGTCCTTCCCAGAACGGAATCAAGCATCCGAGGACCGGACCGGTTTCGAGGTAACACCTCTCATCAGCCCGGCTGGCTTGACTCCAGTGGTGTGGAGTGCCTGGGACCCACGTCTGGGCATCCCCAGCGCACTTAGGGCGGAATATGCAAACACAACAGGTGATGGACCGAATGTGGATCAATGTCACACACTCACCCCAGTCCAAAGATCTGGGCCCAAATCCATCGTTTTTTTGCACTCCACACCACCCTGGGTTAGACAATGGCGATTTGCAAATCAGCTCTGACCCTGTGCCCCATGGGAACAGTCCAGTCCGAACTACAAAAGCCATGTCCTTCCCAGAACGGAATCAAGCATCCGAGGACCGGACCGGTTTCGAGGTAACACCTCTCATCAGCCCGGCTAGCTTGACTCCAGTGGTGTGGAGTGCCTGGGACCCACGTCTGGGCATCCCCAGCGCACATAGGGCGGAATATGCAAACACAACAGGTGATGGACCGAATGTGGATCAATGTCACACACTCACCCCAGTCCAAAGACCTGGGCCCAAATCCATCGTTTTTTTGCACTCCACACCACCCTGGGTTAGACAATGGCGATATGCAAATCCAGTCCGAACTACAAAAGCCATGTCCTTCCCAGAACGGAATCAAGCATCCGAGGACCGGACCGGTCAAGCTAGCCGGGCTGATGAGAGGTGTTACCTCGAAACCGGTCCGGTCCTCGGATGCTTGATTCCATTCTGGGAAGGACATGGCTTTTGTAGTTCGGACTGGACTGTTCCCATGGGGCACAGGGTCAGAGCTGATTTGCATATCGCCATTGTCTAACCCAGGGTGGTGTGGAGTGCAAAAAAACAATGGATTTGGGCCCAGATCTTTGGACTGGGATGAGTGTGTGACATTGATCCACATTCGGTCCATCACCTGTTGTGTTTGCATATTCCGCCCTAAGTGCGCTGGGGATGCCCAGACGTGGGTCCCAGGCACTCCACACCACTGGAGTCAAGCTAGCCTGGCTGATGAGAGGTGTTACCTCGAAACCGGTCCGGTCCTCGGATGCTGGATTCCGTTCTGGGAAGGACATGGCTTTTGTAGTTCGGACTGGACTGTTCCCATGGGGCACAGGGTCAGAGCTGATTTGCATATCGCCATTGTCTAACCCAGGGTGGTGTGGAGTGCAAAAAAACGATGGATTTGGGCCCAGATCTTTGGACTGGGATGAGTGTGTGACATTGATCCACATTCGGTCCATCACCTGTTGTGTTTGCATATTCCGCCCTAAGTGCGCTGGGGATGCCCAGACGTGGGTCCCAGGCACTCCACACCACTGGAGTCAAGCTAGCCGGGCTGATGAGAGGTGTTACCTCGAAACCGGTCCGGTCCTCGGATGCTTGATTCCGTTCTGGGAAGGACATGGCTTTTGTAGTTCGGACTGGACTGTTCCCATGGGGCACAGGGTCAGAGCTGATTTGCATATCGCCATTGTCTAACCCAGGGTGGTGTGGAGTGCAAAAAAACGATGGATTTGGGCCCAGATCTTTGGACTGGGATGAGTGTGTGACATTGATCCACATTCGCTCCATCACCTGTTGTGTTTGCATTTCAATGGTTAGAGCGGCAGACCCTGATGCGGAGGTCTGGCCTGGACCAGGGTTCAATTCCCACCTCGACGGGTCTTGGGCTCAATTTCCTCGGACCTAATAATTCTCGTCTCAGTGCCTATTCTAATCAGCGGTATGTGCACAGCGACTTGAGACCCCATCGGCGGTGATTCGTGTGCTATATAAAAGCACTACATTTACATTTATTGTATACTGAGCAGTATTGAATACCGAGCAGTATTTATTGTACACCGAGCAGTATTGAATACCGAGCAGTACTGTATAGTTGTGTTCCACAGCACTGCTTGATCTACCATAGCACTGCTCAATATACTGCTTGATACACCATAGCACTGCTCGGTATACCATAGCACTGCTCGGTATACCATAGCACTGCTCGGTATACCATAGCATTGCTCAATGTACAATAGCACTGCATGCTACACCATAGAACCCCTCGGTATACCATAGCATTGCTATGGTATACTATAGCACTGATCGGTATACCATAGCACTGATCGGTATACCATAGCACTACTCGGTATACCATAGCATTGCTCAAAATACCATAGCACTGCTTGGTATACCATAGCACTGCTTAGTATACCATAGCACTGCTCGGTATACCATAGCACTGTTCGGTATACCATAGCACTGCTCGGTATACCATAGCACTGATCGGTATACCATAGCATTGCTTGGTATAACACAGCACTGCTCAACATACCGCAGCACTGATCGGTATACCATAGCACTTCTCGGTGTACAACAGCACTGCTAGGTATACCACAGCACTGCTCGGTATACCATAGCACTCCTCTGTATACCATAGCATTGCTCGGTATACCATAGCTCTGCTTGGTATGCCATAGCACTGCACAGAATACTTTAGTACTTCTCTGTATACCATAGCACCGCTCTATGTTACCCAGCACTGCTTGATCTACCATAGCACTGCTATGTATACTAAATGCACTGCTTGATATACCAAAGCACTGCTCAATATAACATAGCCCTCCTCGGTACACCATAGCACTGATCGGTATTCCATAGCACTTCTCGGTGTACCATAGCACTGCTCTGTATACCATAGTGCTCCTCGGTATACCATAGCATTGCTTGGTGTACCATAGCACAGCTCAGAACACCACAGCACTCCTCGGTATACCATAGCACTCCTCAGTATACCATAGCACTGCTCAGTATACCATAGAACGGCTTGGAATACCACAGCACTCCTTGGTATACCATAGCACTCCTCTTTATACCATAGCACACCTCGGTGTATCATAGCACAGCTCTGAATACCACAGCACTCCTCGGTGTACCATCGCACTCCTCTATGTACCATAGCACTCCTCTGTATACCATAGCACTCCTCGGTATACCATAGCACTGCTTAGAATACCATAGCACTGCTCAACATACCATTGCACTCCTCGGTATACCATAGCACTCTTCAGTATACCATAGCACTGCTCAGAATACCATAGCACTGCTTAGAATACCATAGCACTGCTCAACATACCATTGCACTCCTCGGTATACCATAGCACTCCTCAGTATGCCATAGCACTCCTCGGTATACCATAGCACTGCTTAGAATACCATAGCACTGCTCAACATACCATTGCACTCCTGGGTATATCATAGCACTCTTCAGTATACCATAGCACTGCTTAGAATACCATAGCACTGCTCAACATACCTTTGCACTCCTCGGTATACAATAGCACTCCCCAGTATACCATAGCACTGCTCAGAATACCGTAGTTGGCTGTATGTACCAAGCAGTGCTATAGTATACCAAGCAAAGTTCGGTATACCATAGCACTCCTCGGTATACCATAACATTGCTCGGTATACCATAGCACTGCTCAGAATACTTTAGCACTTCTCTGTATATCATAGCACCAGTCTGTGTTCCACAGCACTTCTTGATATACCATAGCACTGCTCAGAATACCATAGCACTGCTCAGAATACCATAGCACTGCTCAAATTACCATAGCACTTCACAGAATACCATAGCTGGTTGTATGTACGGAGCAGTGCTATAGTATACCAACCAAAGTTCGGTATACCATGCTGCTGCTCTGTATACCATGCTGCTGCTCTGTATACCATAGCACTTCTCAGAATACCATAGCACTTCTCTGTATACCATGGCACCGCTCTGTGTTCCACAGCACTGCTTGATCTACCATAGCCCTGCAAGGTACACTAAATACCCTGCTTGATATACCGTAGCATTGCTCAATATACCATAGCATAGCTGAATATACCATAGCACTCCTCAGTACACCATAGCACGGATTGGTATACCATAGTACTGCTCAGTATACCAAGCACTGCTCGGTATACCATAGCGCTGCTCAGAATACCATAGCACTGCTCGCTATACCATAGTACCTCTCAGAATACCAAAGCACTGCTCAAATACCATAGCAGGCTGTATGTATCGATCAGTGCTATAGTATACCAAGCAAAGTTCGGTATACCATGCTGCTGCTCTGTATACTATGCTGCTGCTCTGTATATCATTATTCAGAAAAGGGGGTGGTGATGAACAGAGTGTCTGAATTAAGCAGACCACTCTTACCCAGTCCAAAGATCAGGGCTTGATCCATCACTGTTTTTCAGCTCACTGCACCATCCCAGCTCAGAACTTGGCTATATGCAAATTAGTCTGACCCTGGCCCAGTGCATCATGGGAACAGGGCAGACCAAACTACCAAGCCAATTCTTATACTGGGAAGGAAACAAGCTACCGGGGACCGGTTTCTGGCATTTCAGTCGTCTTCGGCCCGGCTTGCTTGAATCCTGATGGTGAAATAACGGTGATGGATCAAGCCCTGATCTTTGGACTGGGTAAGAGTGGTCTGCTTAATTCAGACACTCTGTTCATCACCACCCCCTTTTCTGAATCGTTTTTGGCCACTATAGGTGTGGCAGGGTATACTCAGACATGAGTCCCTTTTTCACTGCTCCATCAGGATTCAAGCAAGCCGGGCCGAAGACGGCTGAAATGCCAGAAACCGGTCCCCGGTACTTGTCTCCTTTCTGGTGAAGAATTGGCTTGGCAGTTTAGTCTGCCCTGTTCCCATGATGCACTGGGCCAGGGACAGACTGATTTGCATATAGCCAGGTTCTGAGCTGGGATGGGGCAGTGAGATAAATAACGGTGATGGATCAAGCCATGATCTTTGGACTGGGTAAGAGTGGTCTGCTTAATTCAGACACTCTGTTCATCACCACCCCCTTTTCTGAATCGTTTTTGGCCACTATAGGTGTGGCAGGGTATACTCAGACATGAGTCCTTTTCTCACTGCTCCATCAGGGTTCAAGCAAGCCGGGCCGAAGACGGCTGAAATGCCAGAAACCGGTCCCCGGTAGCTTGTCTCCTTTCTGGTGAAGAATTGGCTTGGTAGTTTAGTCTGCCCTGTTCCCATGATGCACTGGGCCAGGGACAGACTGATTTGCATATAGCCAGGTTCTGAGCTGGGATGGGGCAGTGAGATAAATAACAGTGATGGATCAAGCCCTGATCTTTGGACTGGGTAAGAGTGGTCTGCTTAATTCAGACACTCTGTTCATCACCACCCCCTTTTCTGAATCGCTCTGTATATCATAGCACTGCTCAACATATCATAGCACTGCCAGGTGTACCATTGCACTGTTCAACATACCATAGCACTGCTCAGTATACCATAGCACTGCTTAGTATACCATAGCACTGCTCAACATACCGCAGCACTCCTCGGTATACCATAGCACTGTTCGGTATACCATAGCACTGCTCGGTATACCATAGCACTGCTCTGTGTTCCACAGCACTGCTTGATGTACCATAGCACTGCTAGGTTTACCAAATGCGCTGCTTGATATACCATAGCATTGCTCAATATACCATAGCACTCCTCAGTACACCATAGCACTGATCGGTATACCATAGCACTGCTCAACATACCATAGTACTCCTCGGTATACCATAGCACTCCTCAGTATGCAATAGCACTCCTCGGTATACCATAGTACTCCTCGGTATACCATGGCACTGCTCGGTGTACTATAGCACTGCTCGGTGTACTATAGCACTGCTCGGTGTACCATAGCACTGCTCGGTATACCATAGCACTGCTCGGTATACCATAGCACTGCTCAGTATACCATAGCACTGCTCGGTATACCATAGCACTGCTCAGAATGCCATAGCACTGCTCAGAATACCATAGATGGGTATGTGTACCGAGCAGTGCTATAGTATACCAACCAAATGCTGGTCTGTGTACCAAAACAGATGTTCAAGGTCCTGATGAAGGTGGCTTGCCCACCGAAACGCGCGTAGACCCGCCACAAGGGCCAACAATCACATCTCGTTGCCCTTGTATCACATTAGCGTAACCATCTTGCCAATTGTGATCCAGCTCCTTCTTTTTGCATCTTTGTATGTGGTATGAATGTGGAATGACTGTTAGCACGTGAGTGAGTTGCTGTGTATGATTGCTTCTCAGGGGAACGTTTACTAATTTGTTATGGATTTTAGATTTGTTTTTGTGTCCTTTATGGATTTTTTTCAAACACCTTCATGTATTACCTATGAACTGTACAAAAGATGATTCGCTGATTAAGTATAAAATTTATTTATATTCACATAAAGATAAAATAGAATAAGAAAATAAAAATATATATTTTTTGAATAAACTTTACTTGTATTTCTTATGTTCTGTCACTTATTTTGTTGATTAATTAGAGATGTACACACTTTACTGATTGATACGGCCATTGCAGGAACATCCTTCTAGCTTTATGTTTTCTCCTCCCCTCGGTTCCTGGGCCATAAAGTACTTGCTTGAGGGGGTCCCATTATTCATGTTAAACATATTCGCGGTTTTTCAACCGTGGGATTTGCATTTGTAACTTTGAGATTTACTTCTTTTGTTTGAGCTTTAAGATATTTTCACTGTTGTGGTTTTTCCTTGTGGTTCTTATTTGCCTTAGAGTACTCTTCCCTGACATTTCTTTTCTTTTAGTTCTAATTCAGATTGACTTCACGCTTCTTTGTTTCACTCCATCTCTTTGCTCCCTTTTTTTTAAAATGGATTCTTTTCAGACATTTGGCTTCACAGATGATGATTTTAACACCTTAATGGGTAAATTAGCAGGTGATAGCACTCCTACCCCTCCACAGCAACTAGGGAATAGTGAATGGCAGAATCTCCTGAACATGCGCAAGAGGCTTAAACGAATTGAATCACATGCTTTTTATATGTTCAAATACTTAGAAGCAGGTGTGATCCCTACAGGTTTGAGAGTACGTAATGCCCCAGCACTCTTTATTGACGTCAAAAAGTTCCTGGAGCGGTGGTCACTTATTTCTAACCGCTGCTCCAGGGACTGGATGATGCTCATTATTGTAACGGCGAAGGATGTAGCGTCTACCCTCCTGCGGGAAATTAATGACCTTGAGGAGAAACTGAGTACTTCCACAGCTGTGGAAGATGGTAAGAACTGTTTGGAAAAAATTAAATCAGAGATGAAAGACTTTGAAACCTACCTGACTAACAAAAAAATGGATAAACTCAAAAAAGATATGAGATGGTTTACCAAAGAAAAAATCTATCCCTACCTCACCCCTAACTTTTACCAAGAGACATCACAAGGCAACTATAATCCCAATTATAATCCTAATTACAATGGGTATCAAAGGAGACGCTACACTAACTTCTCCGACACAGGGTCTTCGGGCTCTGAGGGAGACAACTACCAGGAGATGAACTATGGTCAGCCAAACCCGGGATCCTTCAGGGGAAGACCGAACCAACGTCCATTCAATGGGAGGGGTTTTTTACACCGAGGCCAACACAGGGGGAGGAATGTTCGCTGGCAAGACCAAGCGACCAATGCTCAAATGGACCCTCCACCTCCTCAACAATACATGAGGACTCGCAACCAGCAATACTGGTGGTAGAGGCAGGCAATGAACCTATAGCTACAAATGATTTACCTATATATAATCTATCCTCGGCCAATCTTCTACCAGAGGACATAAAAATACTCAGCAGAGGTTTATCATTTGTTCCGAGTAGCTATGTTAACAAATTCAAATTACACGAAGACTTATTTGCCTTTTTCCGCAAAATCAGACTGAATAAATTTTTCCAGGATCGTCCACCTTGTGAGGAAGTAAACAACCTTTCTGGTTGTAAACCAGCATCCACATTCACACCCACCCTAGACATGGTGGGTGCAGAAGTACGCATCTTTGAACAGAGCGTCCTGCAAGATGTTGCTAAAATCATTAAACACACTTATACTCCTCCTTCAAATCTCTCTCATTCAGAAAGAAACTCCTTGAATGAGCTCAAATCTAACTCTTCCATAGTCATCAAGCCTTGCGATAAAGGTGGTGGTATTGCAGTCTTTGATAGAACGAAGTACGATGAGAGGATGTTAGAAATGCTAGCTGTAACTGAACATTACAGACCTGCCCAACGCAAAGAAATAGATCGCTTGAATAAACACATTCAAGAAATAACTCAGTTGGCCTTCATAGATGGCTTTATCTGTGAAGAGGAGCTTATCTTTCTCAATAAAACCACTCCTACCACTTCTGTTCTTTATGGTCTTCCCAAGACACATAAATCAGAGACAAATCCACCAATGCGTCCTATCATTTCGACCATCGGCTCATGTACTGAACCACTTTCCAAATATGTGGACCGCTTCCTGTGTCCACTAACTCAGAAATATACTTCGTACATCCGCGACACTGGGGATATCATTAATAAAATAGAAGGTCTACCCTTCAACCCCGACACAGACATCCTGGTGACGCTCGACATTGAGGCACTTTACACCAACATCCCTCAATGTCGAGCGTTACAGGCAGTCTCCACCCTTCTCAGGAGATATCCCTCTGACCGCCCCGATGCTTTCATCATCCAGTGTTTGGAGATTGTCCTTATGAACAACTACTTTGATTATAACGGGAAAACCTATAAACAGATCAAAGGGACATCCATGGGGGCTTCTTGTGCCCCCAGTGTAGCTAACACCTTCATGGGGGAGTGGGAACTGAAAAACATTTTTAATGAACTTGCACCTTTTTTTGAGAATATTTTTGTTTGGAAACGCTTCATTGACGATATTTTTTTTATTTGGAAAGGGTCGGAAGAGGAACTACAGACTTTCTACCTCTGGCTTAATGCCAGTGATACGAACCTGAGGTTCACGATGAATCTCAGCACTCAGCAGGTGGACTTTCTAGACATTAGCATTTTAGGCACTAACGGACAGTTATCGGTTAGTCTTTTCAGAAAAAGTACTGCCAAAAATACTATTTTGGAATTTGCTAGCTTCCATCCCAACTGCCAAAGGGAATCCATACCTTTCGGCGAATTCCTCCGGATTCGCCGGAATTGTACGGACATGAGTTCATTCCATCGACACGGAGATGCCCTGAAAGAACGATTACTCAAAAGAGGTTATCCTCATCGCCTAGTGCGACAGGCCTATAAACGGGCTAAATATTTCAATAGATCAGCACTTCTTCAGGGCAAACCCCAAAACAAACATGATCGGATTACCTGCGTGATTAACCACTCCACCCTGAACCATAAGTTGAGAAATATTATCTACAAAAACTGGAAAATTCTAAACCTGGAAGCAAGTGGCACAGCACTTCCCCTCCCAATGTTAGCCTACAGGAGAAACAGAAATTTAAGGGACATGCTGGTCCATGCAAGACCCCTGACTAGGAATACCCACTTCAATAACCAGCTTTCAATCACTGGTCTCCCTGCAGTAGTGGGGAACCATAGGTGTGGCGGCTGCCATGCTTGTAACTCAGCCCTAACCTCTGACGTGGTGACTTATAATGAAAAAAATATCAAATTACGCCACCTCACCAACTGCCGCAGTAGCAATATAGTGTACATCTTGTTCTGTGACTGTGGCCTAGCCTATGTTGGCGAGACAGGACGCGAGTTTCGCGTTCGTTTCAGCGAACATAAGTCCGCCATTAGGACGAAGAAACTTTCAGCACCATTAGTAGTACACTGTATTGAGAAACTACACAAAGAGGATGAGATCAAATGGTCCATCCTGGAAAAAGTCGCCCCGAAAATGGGTGAGCCCATTGAAGTCACGCGCAAAAAACGTGAAACTTTCTGGATTTTTCTGTTAGACAGTGTCAAGCGAGGACTTAACGAAGAGATATCTTGGTATGTTACCAAGTAATGAACTCTGATCTCTTGTCCTTATCCGCCTGTCCTTAATCTGTACCTCTAGTGGACTTATTCCGGATTTATTTTTATAGTTTCCATCTATTTTAGAATCCTTTTTTATTTTGAACTTTTTGGTATACACTTTGGCATATTATTATCAAGCCGACATTTTCCTGTCCGCATCTTCTTATGAGCTGACAGCATCTTTACCAGACTTACTCCCTTATTGGGTTTCTAAGCTAATAATTAACACTCTAAATATAACCCGATCGTGGCAGTTACGACCTTTAAGATTCAGCCCCTTTTTCATTACTCCGTAATACCCTTTTCCTGTTTTTTACTTTGTAAATACTTCAACTCGGCTGTCTGGGTACACGTAACATGGCCGCCATGTCGTAGTCCTTCGTTGATTGCCACACTAAGAGACTCTCGCGGTTTTTCTTTCTTCCGCGATATTTCAAGTATAAATATGGGCGGAGATAAGTAATACCCGACGGAGGGTCCCGGGGACGTGTAGACGCCTGCAACGCCACTCGCCGAATCTAAGGTAAAGGGTACAGACATTGAACGGGGTTACAGGGGTGGAGAGCAGGTTCTTGCTTCTATTCGGAGACGCAACCTGCTCGGGCGTGGTAGCGCCGTTTTTAACGTAGCGAGTTTAGATCTCTTACCGCCCTCACGGCATCCCTATGCTCTTGGGACCTACTTTAAACCATCGTCTTCACTAACTATCAAATTCTAGACCTTATGATAGACACGTCCTTTGTTCAACCTGCCGGGGATGTAACCAAGTTAGTGCACGTTACTCTGTTCTACCAAGCCCAGCCTGGCTCCAGGATTCGTAAATGGTCACATTTACATTTTTAGGTGGTAATTACGCAGGATATACATATCCTTTGTTTAACTTCCCGGGGATGTTACTGAGTTAGTGCACGTGACTCTGCACCATCATGTCGCCTTGGTATCGGAACTTACCCATACTTCCTTGTCTTGCAGGATTGCGGTGATGCCAAATTATCAAACTACCTTGCAGAATACGTGTTTTTTACGACAACTGATTGCCACTTATAATTGTAAGTTTCCTATATAGGATCTCTAGCCTCCCATGTGCATAACAACCCTATGACATGCATGTTGTCTCTGACAGACGTGTCGGTATCCTTTTTTTTTTTTTTTTTTTTATTACATTATAGATCGAAATCACATAGGAGTTGATGCCCCACTTGGACTACAGCATCCTGGGACCCTCTAAATAATAGGAAGTACTTTCTCAGAACCCACATTTCTATGGAAACAACTTGCTCATTTCGGTATGTCTTCTTTATAGCGCTATTTAGAGGCAGCTCAGCTAACTCAGAGAATAAGTGTCCCCCCAGAAATATTCCTGACCTGGGATTCTACACATTTCTTTTTTTAGCTTTCTACACAGAATCTGACATCTTAGACACCGATATGAAGCTTTGAGGGTCACCTTACACATCTAACTCGGCATCTCGGGTAAGCCTTATTATTAGGGACCATATATATATATATATATCTTGGAAATTCTTGTACCAGAACCGACTGTAACAGCCTCCTCTGGTCCCCTTATAGATGCAGCACCATCTGAGTGACCCCATCAATCTACTTTTATAGAGACCTTGTTTTAGTGATAGCTTATCTATCACCTCGTAAGTATTACTTAATGATTGCATATCTCTCTATATGAAGTACTTTTTTAATTAGCTTGTGCAGAATAAAACTTTCTTACTGCACTATGGGTCCCCTTTTAAATGATAGTGTGACCTTTCACTTTGGGCCCACACTCTGCTCTCAGACGATAAGATTTTTTTGCTCTCATTTCTGAGAGACTTTTTTTCTCTCTTACTAGAATAATGAACCACGGGTTTTTACCCAATAGTGAATGTACTAATGCTCACTTGTTTACAGAATTTCTGTGTATGTGATAGTGACAGATCTGTTTTTTCCTTTTAGGCCAATCTGTTTTCTTGTCTGCTCCCCTGCTAACTGCACAATCCGATGTTCAAGGTCCTGATGAAGGTGGCTTGCCCACCGAAACGCGCGTAGACCCGCCACAAGGGCCAACAATCACATCTCGTTGCCCTTGTATCACATTAGCGTAACCATCTTGCCAATTGTGATCCAGCTCCTTCTTTTTGCATCTTTGTATGTGGTATGAATGTGGAATGACTGTTAGCACGTGAGTGAGTTGCTGTGTATGATTGCTTCTCAGGGGAACGTTTACTAATTTGTTATGGATTTTAGATTTGTTTTTGTGTCCTTTATGGATTTTTTTCAAACACCTTCATGTATTACCTATGAACTGTACAAAAGATGATTCGCTGATTAAGTATAAAATTTATTTATATTCACATAAAGATAAAATAGAATAAGAAAATAAAAATATATATTTTTTGAATAAACTTTACTTGTATTTCTTATGTTCTGTCACTTATTTTGTTGATTAATTAGAGATGTACACACTTTACTGATTGATACGGCCATTGCAGGAACATCCTTCTAGCTTTATGTTTTCTCCTCCCCTCGGTTCCTGGGCCATAAAGTACTTGCTTGAGGGGGTCCCATTATTCATGTTAAACTGTGTACCAAAACAGACCAGCATGCTGCTGGTCTGTGTACCATGCTGCTGCTCTGTATACCATAGCACTGCTCAACATACCATAGCACTGCTCAGAATACCATAGCTGGGTGTATCAACCGAGCAGTGCTATAGTATACCAAGCAGAGGAATATATGACGTTACAGCGCAAACAGTTACAACGCATGCTTTTACAACGCGGCTTTTACATCGCGACATCCATTAAAATGCATGCCATCTCAACGCATTTTTAGAAACTACATTTACAACACATTCCATTACAACGCATATCATTACAACGCATACCATTACAAAATACTTTTAGGGTAACAGTGGGGTAAGTTTTGGATAGTGTAGGGGTAAAATTACTATTCCCACTCTAGTGAGTGCAACAGTAGGGTAAGTGTTGGATATTGTAGGGGTAAAAATTATTATTCCCATGTACCCCCAAACCCATACCCACCCTAAAACTAAAAAAATATCCATTAATTACCTTATAATACATTGTACAGGCATGCGTTGTAATGGTATGAATTGTAATGGCATGTGTTGTAGTAACATGCGTTGTAATGCCTGCGTTGTAATGGCATGTGATGTAAATGAAGTTGTGTTGTAACATCCGCATTGTAAAAGTAGTGCGTTGTAATGACTGCATTGTAATGGGTGTTTCCCGTTCAACATACCATAGCAGTGCTTGGTATACCATAGCGCTGCTCAACATCCCATAGCACTGCTCGGTGTACTATAGCACGGCTCGGGATACCAGAGCACTGCCCGGTAAACAATAGCTCAGTGTACCAAGCAGTGCTATGGTATACTGAGGAATGTTCGGTATACCATGCTGCTGCTCTGCATACCTTTGCACTGCTCGGTATACCCAGCTTCTGCTCTATATACCAATCCAATCCAATCCAAAATTTCTTTATTTCGGTCCTTAAGACCATAAAAGATTCATACAAAATACATTTATACATCCACATTTGAAGAGCACATTACATTTTTAAAATACAATGAATAAAAGTAGCTTTCATGTTGTACCAGGGTTAAAAATGGATTGGAAAATCAGTTACATGATTTAGGAGGAATAGTTTCAGGGTTAAAATTCTGACTAAGAGAAAAATTAAAGTGTTCTACATTTAGGCGTGTAGTAGTTTTTTTCTTATCTGCCACATAGCCATAATGAATTTAGCCACTGCAAATACAATATGGGGCAAAGTGCTTGTTTTTAAAATTCTATATACAAACAGGTAAGACCTAGATCCCAGGTTCCTGCATAAGGGCACCAGCCAGTATTTTCTGGGTCTATTGTAGGCAGGGCAAAAGAAAAGACAATGAATTTCCTCCTCATCATGTATATTACATCCAGGACAAGATCTATCCCCCCTTAAGCCATTTACAGGTGAAGGTTTTTATGGGCAAAGTGCCTAACCTCCACTGTATAGCAATTTTCTCGCTAGGATGGGGAATATAATGTCCATAAAACCTTCGAATTCATAGGAATTCTTAAATTCCAGAAAGCGGTCAGTCAGGGTGCCATTGGCAGAGGTGGACAGGAGAAGATCTAAACTGTATTCCTTGTGGATTTGCACCAGATTTTTGCGGGAAATGGTTCGACATCCCTGCTCTGGGTCCTCCCATAGCTCCTGCAGTTTCAACCGGTACAATTCTTTTTTAACAAAGGCCAGCCATGGGATTCTATCACGCTTATTCAAGCTCATTACATGGGTGAGATCACGCCTGTAATGAGCGAGCTCGCTGGTGGTCCATAGCCTGTGCCAGAATCTTAGTGGCTTTGACTCCAATTCTATAGCGATGGAGGGTAAACCCACATCTAATCTTAGGGGGAGCAGAGGTGTGCCACGAGGGAGTGCCAAAAGGCGTCTTAAAAAATTATTTTCCACATTGGCCAGATCACGCCCCGCTCTATACCCCCAGAGCTCGCTGCCATAAGATGCAGCCGCTTTAGCTTGAGTTTTGTAAAGCTCTAATGCTGGGCTTATGGGTTTAAAGGTGGAAGTGTTCACAGCCTTTAGGATGGCACCTGAGAGTTGGCACAACTTCAACCGAGATTTTACTATTTGGGGGTCCCAGGAAAGATTCTCATGCAATGTGACCCCCAGGTATTGAAAAGTTGTAACCCTTTCCAAGCTGGCTTCGCCCAGGGTGGGATTTGGTCTGGTCTTTAGTGATGGGTTAAAGATCATGAACTTGGTCTTCTCGGTATTGATCTCTAGACCATGCTATATACAGAAGAGACCAAATCCATCTAAGATCCTTTGTATCCCCATCGGAGATTTGGAAAGCAGGAGGGTGTCGTCAGCAAACATAATAGCTGGCACCCTCTTGCCTGCCAAAAGGGGGGCGTCATTGTCTCTAACATTGTCCAGGTGGGATATAACACTGTTAACAAAGAGGCAAAACAGGGTTGGCGCCAAGACGCAACACTGCCTCACCTCTCTGAGAACAGGAAACCTTGATGACAACGCTCCATTCCTCCCGCACCTAACCTGCGCGTAGTTGTTGTCATGGAGCCTAATTATGGCATGCAGTATTTGTGTGGGAACACCTAGCTTCTTTAGGACCTCCCAAAGTTTCTTGCGTGGGACCATGTCGAAGGCTGACCTCAGGTCCACGAACACCATGTACAGTCTCCCCCCCTCTATCCTCACCATTTTCCAGTACAGGAGGATGAGGCGGAAGATCTGATCCATGGTGGACGTGTTTTTCCTGAAGCCAGCCTGGAGTGGGCTCAAAATTTCGTTGGCCTCCATCCAATCCATGAGATGGTCCAGGAGAAGACGGGAGAAGAGTTTTTGGGGAACATCTATAAGGCTGATCGGCCTGTAGTTGGCTGGGAGCAGGGGGGGACCCTTTTTGAAAATGGGCACTATCTCTGCCCCCAGCCAAGTACAGGGGATCTTCATGCCTCCCAAGATGGCATTGAAAAGAATTAAGAAGTACGGGCCCCAGATCTCCGGATGGTGTCTGAAAAGATCACCAGGCAATCTATCCAGTCCCGGGGCCTTCCCCATTGTTAATCTCTCCATTGCACCCACCACCTCCCCAAGGGTGAATTCCAGACCAACTGCAGAGGTGGATAAATCGCCTGGGGCATTTTCATCATTTGTGAGTTGTTCGGTCTCTTGATATAGTTTACCAAAGTGGTCTTCCCAAGCAGAAGATGCGATGTTTGGCTCTACTGCAGCTTTAGGTTCTCCTGTATCAAAATTAACCAGGGACCAACATTTTTTAAGATCCCTGGATTCCAATGCTAGGGAGAGCTCCTGCCAACGATTCCAGTCCCACTCTGACCTTGCCAGTGCCGGGGCCGCCTTGTACTCCCGCCTTAGTTCGACTACCCTACCCCTGTCTTTGCCTGCTTTAATTGAGGCGATGAGCTCTGTTTTAGCCTTTTTGCAAGAGGAATTATACCAGATTGAGGTTCTGGTCTTTTTGCGTCGTGGGGCTACCACGGGGTAAAAAACCTCACCTAGTGCTCCCACCAGGTTGTCATGAATTTGGCCTAGTTGCTCGTTAAAATCCGGTTGCCTGGGCAGATTAATTAAATCCTCCATTTCTTCAAGGTTGGGGAGTGCTTCTTCATAGATTCTTCTTATATTATCTTCTGCACTAATTATTTTCCCCCATTTAACCCTTCGTCTATTGGAGGTAAGAACCAAATTCCCAGGGTCACCACAAGGGTTGGAAGATGGTGACTCGCCTGCAGGGGCAGGGTGTTTCATTTCTAGTAACAGTGCATTGTGGTCACTGTCTGTTCTAGCCACTATCCCAAAATCCTGGACCTTGGACCATAGGGAAATGTCAACAAAAATGTAGTCCAGTCTCGATTCATGGTCCCTCCTATTAAAGGTACACAATGAGGGGCTGTCGGAGGGAGTTCGTCCGTTACAAGCCCTCATCGCATAGTTTAAAGTAAGCGACATGATTTGAACTGCAAGAGGGGACCAGGATTTTGGGTGAGGGGATTGACATGGTGGAACACCCCAGTAATCATCTTCAGTGGTGATGGCGCCCTCCTTTAAGCCTTCCAGAGGTTCAAAGTGACAATTAAAGTCACTGCCCATCACTATTTTACAGTCACTCGGAAGTTGGCCCAGGAAGGACGAAAGGTCTTCAAGAGTAGGTGATTCCGAGGCCACACTAACAGGGCGGGAATATACATTAATAATTGCCAGATTTACAGCATTTGGCCATTTGAGAAGCACACACTGGATGTCCTGGGAGAGGTATACTCTCCACAGAGCACCCAATGTGAGTAGCCACCCAAACCGCCAAAAGCCCCGAGGAAATCCCCCTGCCACTCGACCTAGCCGGGATTTCAAAGACTGCATAGCCCGTTCTACTCAAGGAATCCCTTGCCCAGGTCTCCTGGAAGAGACAGATATCTCTCCTTTCCACTAGGAGATCCCAGTCCTCTGTGTGGATTTTATTTGCAATACCCGCCACGTTCCAGGACAAGAACTTCAAAACTTCAATAGAAGTTTTTGGTGCCTGCCCTCCGGTTGTTCCCAATGGAATTTCCGCTACATCGTCCGCTGGTCGAGATGCGTGGCGATGTACAGGAAGTTCCAGAGTGGGCTGCAAAATAGAAGTAGTGTTAGGGACACACGGGGCTGGAGGTATTGGAGTACTGTCGGATTGACTCTGGGATGAAGTGACTGCATCCCCCCTAATGATGGGGGACTTTAGTATACTCCCTTGGAAAGGTTCCAAGTCTCTATTACGAATCTCCAGCACACTAGTTACCGCCCCCTGTCCCACAGATTCACTCTCAATGTTTCCGTTGGATTGCGAGGGAACACCCCTACCGAGTCAATCCACTTCATCAAGGCATGTGTATCTGTTGGGATGTGCGTAATTAACTTGGGCGGGGAAGATGTTATGCCTAGGCCTATATCTTGTCCCATTCACAGCAAAGCCCACCTGTGTCCAGCCTTCGTCCCTCCTCGCAGTGTGGGTTGGGACATTAGGATAGAAGTGTGAGAGAGGGACCAACTCAATAGTAGTATTACCTGTATTACCAAGCCAGTTACAAATATATGTGACTACCTGGGGGTTCCTGAAGCTGACAATAATACAGTCCCCCACACTTTTCTTAGCGGTGTACCCAACCCATGGGACCATTCTGACCATAAGAACCTCTCCCTTTAAGTGCGGTGGTAGGGGTCTATGAATATTTAGCCAGCTGATTACCTTGTTGCGTAAGGAATCATAAGGTTCCTTTACGCCGCTTGCGAGCTCAGGTGCCCCCATCAGGATTACAGTGTAGCCCACCGCCTCTGGGGGTAAATGAACTGCCTTATGCCTGGATTTAGGGCTGTCCGGCCTTTTAGAGTCTCTCCTGACTGGGTAGAGTGGCCAAAGCTAATTGCTTCGACCTCCTGGGAGCGGGTATTGGTGGCACTGACCTGGGAGGTGGTACAGGTGCTGTTTGGCGCACCGGTATAGCGCTATTGTTGTTAATGTTTTCCCCAGGGAAAACTGTCGATGTAGTTGCAACTATGGCCAGTGTAGTCGGGGAAGAATGGGATGTTCCGGCAGTGGGCCCATGTATTACCCGTGTACTGACTCCCCTCCCAGACTGAACCTCAGTACCCGCACTTGATCTTTCAAGGGCTATTAGTCTAGATTCAATTGAGTCTAGTTTGAGGGCAAGGGGATTTAGAAAGCTCTTAAGGATATCAGTAAACGAGGTAATAAGAAGTTCTATGTTATTGGGGGAAACCCCACCGAAAATAAATGGCTCAGGGGGCACAGGTACAGAGGGGATGGATGAAGTTGCCAGCACTTCCAGGTCATCATTACCAGAAGCTAATAGCACAGAAGCACTTAAACTATCTTCCCTCACGGGCAATATGGGATCAGTTTTGGCCCTTTTAGCATTTTTGGATTTTCTTGATCTTTTCCTTTTTAGTTTCGGTACAGGATCCGCTCTACACCCCGCATGCTCCAATGAATTGGGATCCCTACCCTGAGCCCCGGACTGTGCCAGCTCCGACAGGGGAGAGCTCCACATCACTGGTGACCCGTGATGTGTCCCTATCCCTCTGCGTGAATGATGGTGTCCTAAGCTGTTGCAGTACGGACTCTATAGTTTGGTCAATACTGTCCATTAAAGACAGGTGGGTGGCATCAAGCATTAAAGCAAAACTACTGTACCAGGTTCTCAGCACATTTACCAAGCCTGTCGCCTGTGACAGTCCGGAAATGCTGACCCAAAAACTGTGTGAAGATACTGCTGGGTTCTTTGCCGATAAAATCGATTCTATTTATCGAAACATCTCCCTAGCTAGCCCACCTATTGAGGAATTGGCCCCTTCCTCTAGCCTCCAGCCCGGAACAATCAGCGCTGTCTCTGTTACGCTGTCCTCCATTCCCGAGATTAGCTTAGAACAAGTCAACTCCCTGATTGGGACTATTAAATCAGGCAGCCCAACGGACCCTGTACCCGCCCGTATCATGCACCTCATTGGGAGTGTCCTTAGTCCCTCCATTCAGATGGTGATCAATCGCTCCCTCTCGGAGGGACGGGTCCCTCGGGATTTGAAAGAGGCCATGGTCAAGCCCATTAGGAAAAATACCTCCACCCCCTGGTCAGACATGACAAATCTGAGGCCAATATCCCTCTTGCCGTTCATCAGCAAATTGATGGAGAAGCATGTGAATCACCATCTTTCCAGCTTCATTGAGCAAACCGGCAGTCTGGATCACTCTCAGTCAGGGTTCAGGCCTAGGTATAGCACCGAAACGGCTCTTCTTTCCGTCACAGATGCTATACGCTTGGCCCTGGACAGAGGAATGTCAGTGGTGTTGGTGCTGTTGGACTTGTCCGCAGCATTCGACACCATATCCCACGCCATCCTCCTTACCAGATTAAAGGAGATTGGTATTGATAGATCTGCCTTGGCGTGGTTTACCAGCTTTCTCTCCGAGCGTACCCAGAAGGTGAATATGGGCTCTTTCAGCTCCCCCTCGGCTAGCATCACCAGAGGAGTTCCGCAGGGCTCTTGTCTTAGCCCTACGTTGTTTAACGTATATGTCTCCCCGTTGGCTAATATTATGAGGTCCTTCAGGTTTATGCCCATCTCTTACGCTGACGACACGCAGCTGCTGTTCACTTTTAAAAAATTTACTCCGGAGATAAGACAATCTTTCTCCAACGGCATGACTGCGACCGCCAGCTGGATGGCCACGAACTTTCTCCAGTGCAATGTGGGAAAGTCTGAGGTCATGTTATTCGGAGAGGCAAGAATCCTGTGGACCCCTGACTGGTGGCCCTCCAGTCTGGGGCAGGCCCCCTCCCCCAAACAGGTGGTGAAAAACCTGGGGGTTCGTCTAGATCATGACCTCACCCTTGCCCATCATGCCAGCACTACGGCGGGATCTTGCTTCCACATTATAAGCCTCCTGCGGAAGGTGTTCCCCCTTCTTCCAGACTACACAAGAAAGACCTTGGTCCAGGCCCTCGTTCTGAGCCGCCTGGACTACTGTAATGGCCTTTTCTTGGGAGCTAACGAAGGAGTGCTTAATAGACTTCAGGTGGTTCAGAACACCGCGGCCCGCCTGGTGACCAATGCCCCCCCTAGAACTCCATCTCTGCCCCTTCTCAAGGCCCTCCACTGGCTTCCCATCCGGAAACGGGTGGAATTCAAGATTTGTTGTGTGGTACACAAGAGTCTCTACAACCTCGGTCCTCACTATTTGGCCGAGAAATTTGTATACCACCGCCCCTGCCGCAATCTCAGGTCCAGCAACCAACTATTACTCCAGGTTCCTAGACACTACAAGACCAGACAGGGAGGTCGTGCCCTTTCCATTATGGGCCCGCGCCTATGGAACAATCTCCCCCTTTCCCTCAGAGAGTGCCCGAGCCATCTAGCCTTTAGGAAACTCCTAAAGACAACTCTATTCTAGTTGGAGCGCTGTCTGTCCTGTTCTTCACAGCACCGCGCGGAGATACACCTTCGGGTGTGATGCCGGCGCGTTACAAGCCCATAAATAAATAAATAAATAAATAAACGGAGTGCTAGTGTTGGCTGCTAAACTAGAAGAAGAACACAGACCATTATTTTCTACGCCCTCCTCTATTGGTGTTGCAGGTAACAAGGGGCCATTGCTGACCGTCAAGTTAAATTTAGAGAGGAATTTGTCCATATTACCTGAGACTGCAGTCGCAGCCTTACTTCTTGTTTCCCTACTGGCCATGGTGTATCATCCAACTTTTTGGGCAGTCGACAAGTCAACGAGAGGGAACGGGAAGAAGGGCCTTAGGGGGGTGGCCCGGTCCGGTCTCTTCCGACCTCTAACGGCCTCAAACGGCCCGCCCTTTGCCCGGGCTTAGCCCGGCGCCCGCCCGCGCGCGTCCCGCGATGCGCGTCACAGGCGTGGTCTTGTAGGCAATGCACTAGTAGGACGTCAGGAGGTGGGCGTGGGCTCAGGGGAAGAGTCTCCAGGTGCGGCACGCGCCGTCAAGAATCCTGGGACTCGCAGTCCCGCTGTCCGTGCCTCCGCCCGCTGAGATGGTGGATCTGCTCCCGGTCCTTTTCCCCGGTATGGTCACTCCCAAGCAGCAAAGACTCTCTCACTCCAAAGCAGCAAAGTCTCTCTCGCGACTTCGAGTGGCTCCCGCGAAGCGGGGGCCGCGAGTCACGGTAATGAGCACACAGGAGGGGGCGTGGGCTCAGGGGAAGAGTCTCCAGGTGCGGCACGTGCCGTCAAGAATCCTGGGACTCGCAGTCCCGCTGTCCGTGCCTCCGCCCGCTGAGATGGTGGATCTGCTCCCGGTCCTTTTCCCCGGTATGGTCACTCCCAAGCAGCAAAGTCTCTCTCACTCTCAAGCAGCAAAGTCTCTCTCTCTCTGCTCAATATACTATGCTGCTGCTGCTCTGCTTGCCCTAGCACTGCTCTGTATACCATGCTGCTGCGCTGCATACCATAGTACTGCTGGGCATACCATGCTGCTGCGCTATATTCCATATTTAAAGAAAAAGGGGTAAGCCTGTGTCCCTCAGAACCTGGGTAATTAATGGTTAATAAAGCAAATGGTTCTGTCGGGTGAAAACCAAGAGTGATTTATAGAGTACTCTATAAATCGCGCTATATTCCATAGCACTGCTGGGTATCCCATGCTGCTGCGCTGTAATCCATAGCATTGCTCAGTATACCATGCTGCTTCTCAATATACCATAGTACTGCTGGGTATACCATGCTTCTGTGCTGTATACCATAGTACTGCTGGGTAAACCATGCTGTTGCGCTGTATTCCATAGCACTGCTGGGTATACCATGCTTCTGCGCTGTATACCATAGTACTGCTGGGTATACCCTGCTGCTGCTCAGTACACCATAGCACTGCTGGGTATACCATGCTTCTGCACTGTATACCATAGTACTGCTGGGTATACCATGCTGCTGCGCTGTATTCCATAGCACTGCTGGGTATACCATGCTGCTGCGCTGTATACCATAGCACTGCTCAGTATACCATGCTGCTTCTCAGAATACCATAGTACTGCTGGGTATACCATGCTTCTGCGCTGTATACCATAGTACTGCTGGGTATGCCATGCTGCTGCACTATATTCCATAGCACTGCTGGGTATACCATGCTTCTGCGCTGTATACCGTAGTACTGCTGGTTATACCATGCTGCTTCTCAGTATATCAAAGCACTGGTGGGTATACCATGCTTCTGCGCTGTATACCATAGTACTGCTGGGTATACCATTGCTGCTGCACTGTATTCCATAGCACTGCTGGGTATACCATGCTGCTGCGCTGTATTCCATAGTACTGCTTGGTATACCATGCTGCTGCGCTGGATACCATAGCACTGCTCGGTATACCCTGCTGCTGCTCAGTATACCATAGCACTGCTGTTTATACCATGCTTCTGCGCTGTATACCATAGTACTGCTGGGTATACCTGCTGCTGCGCTGTATTCCATAGCACTGCTGGGTATACCATGCTGCTGCGCTGGATACCATAGCATTGCTCTGTATACCCTGCTGCTGCTCAGTATATCATGATGCTAAGAGGAAAGGGGTCCCAGTTGAAGGAAAGTAATTGTATATCAAATAAGACTAAGTACAAAAACAATAAATGTGTCTATAATGTTTTAATCACATTATAGAACAAACCAAGGATATAGTATCCAACATTTTCATTTTGTAGAGGTTGAATAGTGCCCCTGGGGGTAAGGAGGAAGTGATATAGTGAGGGTAGTGCAGGTAGGGAATAGTGACAATAAAAACAGATGTATATCTGAAATATCCACAATTCGATTCTGAATACACATAAAACGGTCAATGGTCAAAATAATTCACAGAACACATGCCCCACAATACATGATATGAAAGAATAGGGGGTGGGGGGCTGTGATTGAACAGGGACTTGTCGACGTTTCGACCCCAGACAGAGCAGGATTTAGTGGAGTCCTTGTGGCAGGGTCTTCATCAGGACAGAGCGGGGGCTAGCAACCTATTGATATTAAGTAATAGGTGCATATTACTTATCTACTTACAAAATGCCGTAATTGCATAATTAAAAGGTGAAAATAAACACACCATATTGAAGGCATACCTATTAAATCGGTGCCTTATGTCAGATAATCAAAATCAGGGAAATCCGCGGATAGACCGATGTGTCCTGCGGAAAATTCGAACATTGTATGAGTATATAATAGGGGAGACAAGTGACACAATCTGCAATGAGTTCATTAAATTAAGTCAGAAAGACTTACAGTTGACTTTGTAGGTAATGGCGTTATGGCAAGATTAGAAGATTGACCCGGGGACACTGGACAGTGGGATTCACTCGATGTATCTACACAAGGAAAGTACAATCACTAATTGTGCTAGTAAAGCTTGCTATCCGGAAACAGAGGCAGGCAGAGGTGGCTTACCGGGTATTATTCAAGAAGTAGAAAACGTCCCCGTGGGAAGCACGAAGCTCCGCATTTGTCGGATATCGTGCACTAAAGGGGGACAGAAGAGAGGAGCAGCGCTATTAGTGTTACGTTCCAAGTACAGTCGATGATTCAGGCGTGGGTAGAATTACACCGCCGTATGTTGAATTAGCTTACCGTTCTGCAAAGAGACCGGCGTCTATGCGGCAACCTCGCGATTGAAGGCATTATTTCCTGATATGGCCGTAACCCCAGCAACCAACCCACGTGATCGCGTTTGAGCTGGTAGACAGACTACGGAACTGGTTTGCATCTCATGCCTCGGGGAAAGTTGATAATACATACCGGACTGGATATAAATTACAACCAGACACCAAGGATAAAATTTAATGGAATTAAATAGGCGGCCAAATCTACCCTCAATACAAATTATTGAACGAAAGAATTGGCAACCATCGAGAGCCACATAGTGTGGGTAATTTAGGAGGGGCAATAAGGCTAATTAGAGACACAGACCGTGCTGGAATTAACCAGCTTGACGGGCAGAAGTACAATTAGAATTAAATGACAAGGATTGCTTATAGGGCAGGGACAAGATAGTAAGACAGGATATTGTAGCTGTGATGTTAGAAGCCAGATTCGTGTACCAACATAAATCTGATTAATTATGAACATATTCAAAAAGAGGCAGTACATATCCAATCTAAAGTGTCATGGCGTACCTATCACATGATGGTGAAGGCCATACTACATTCTCATGGGTGGTTAAGATATAATACACCAAATAGTTGTCATGTGATATACTTTGCATAATAAGGAGAGCAGGGTCACAGGTGTACCTGTCACATGACGGTAAAGACCTAGTGAAAACTGTTGGTCGTCATACACATAATATGGATCAGTGAGATCAGAGTCTATTTCTATACAGAGTATCAGGGTAAGGTGGTTAGCTGGGAAAATGAACTATCCTGTTCATTGAGACCTGATTGTATAGAATTAAAGAGAAACATCCATTTGAGCTCACGGATGTTCAAGATAGTGGTGATATTCCCACCCCGGGGTCCTAGATTGGCTTTTTCAAGTATGACCCATTTGAGACTCTCAGGGGAATGGGCAGCTGATCTGAAATGGTCGACCAAGGGTGCACCTGTTACATCACACCTGATTCTGCTCATATGTTGCAGAATGCGCATCTTTGCTTTCTGTTGTGTCTGCCCAATGTAAATGAGATTACATGGGCACACAATGGCATAGATAATGTTCGAGGTGTTACAGTTCGTCAGTGTCTTGAGTTGTACTTTGGCTTGATTGTGCTGGAATTCTTTGGTCTGGATGGTGGTCTCACAGGCCTTGCAATGGCCGCATCTAAAATGACCAATAACCGGCTGGAGGTTCCATAGCGATCTTATAGTTGGTTCCTGCGGGGTGGAAAGCAGAGAACGTACTACGTGATCTTTGACACTCTTAGCTTTCTTGAAAGCGTGAAGAGGATTGCCTGGATGGTTCAGATCGTCTGAAATGAGTTTCCAATGGTGATTGACAGTATGTTTGATTTTATTGCCTTTGGTAGAGAAAGTGGTGACACAAACTATGCGGTCTGGTTGATCGGTAGTAGAGTCTTTTTGTTTCAGAAGTTCCTCACGGGGGTAGAACCAGGCTCTTTTGCGAGCTTTGGTGACCAATCTCCTAGGATATCCACGTAGTTGTAAGCGGTTGGACAAATCCTCAGATTGTTGTAGGTAATGTTCTTTATTGGAACAGTTTCTGCGAACACGCAGGAACTGTCCAAAAGGGAGATTGTCCCGTAATGCCCGAGGGTGATGACTATTGTACTGGAGTAAAGAATTTCTCTCTGTAGATTTCCTATAGAGTGTAGTTAGAAGAGGTCCTTGATATTCATATATTGTAATGTCAAGAAAATCAACTGTTTTGTTGTCAGACTTGAGAGTGAATTGTAGGTGGGGTAGCTGTTGGTTGAGCCACGTGTGAAACATTAACAATATCGTTAATTCTCCATTCCAGATTAGAAGAATATCGTCGATGTAACGTACCCAGAGATGTAGGTGATCTCTGAAGGGATTCTGGGTATTAAGTACAGTGCTGTCCTCAAATGCTGCCATATAGAGGATAGCTACATCAGGGGCGAAAGGAGCGCCCATCGCCACTCCTTGGGTCTGTAGGAAGAACTCATTCTGGAACATGAAAAAGTTTTTGGTCATTGCTATCCGGAGCAAAGCTGTGATGAATTCAGTGGGAACTTGCATTGGTGCTGGTCTCTTTTGTAGATATCTGGTAATGACCACTAAGGCTTCCTCCTGGGGGATACAAGTGTAGAGAGATACTACATCACATGTAGCAAGAATTTGATTGAGTGGGTCAAATGGTAGATTTTCAACAATGTTGATTGTTTGCAAGGTGTCCCTAAGATATGTCTGCGTTGCTTCGGCCAGAGGTTTCAGAAAGAAGTCAATATATCTGCCAAGAGGTTCCAGTATCGATCCACAACCTGAGACGATCGGACGTCCAGGGGGATCCACCATATTCTTATGGATCTTTGGAAGTGTGTAGATGGTAGCTAAACGGGGATGTTGTTGGTTAAGATATTCGAATTCATTCTTGGACAGGAAACCTTGATCAAAACCATGTTGGGTTAGTTCTAAGATTTCGCGAGCTATCGCCTGTGATGGATCCGATCTGAGTTTTTGGTAACTGGTACCGTCCGTCAATTGGCGTTTGATTTCAGATTCGTATTTCAAAACATCTTGGATGACAATCGCCCCACCCTTGTCAGCTGGTTTGATGACAATCTGCGTGTTATTGGCCAGGGCTTGCAGAGCAGCTTTCTCGACCTTGCTGGTGTTGTGTTTGGTAAAGGTTTTATCAAGTAGTATGTTGTTAACATCTCTCCACACCACCGCTTCATATGCAAGAATTTTATTAGACATGGTACATGAGGGCGGAACAAAGGTGGAAGGAATCCTGAGGCCTGTGTAGGATGGGTTGATGTATGGTCCGGCGTTCCTGAAGAAATATTTTAATCTGATTTTACGGAAAAATTTGAAAAGTTCTGTGCGTACTGTGAATGGATCTGGTCTGTTGGTGGGGTCATAGGATAATCCTTTGCAGAGTACGCGTTGTTCATGTTCATTAAGAGAATATTTGGAGATGTTAACTACCGGATTGGTAGTCGATGAATCAGTTACCATCGGTACGTCTTGTTGCGCGTGACTCTTTCCCCATGTTGCTCTTGTTGGAAATGGACCTGTTTCTGGGCTTGGCCGCGTCCTGATTCCCAATTGTTGTTATTCTGGGTTTGGCCGCGTGCTGGGCCTCTGATGGTATAGTTGCCTCTCCCTCTCGGGGGTCGCCATGGTCCTGGACGTTGTCCTAAAAAAGGAATGAATTGTTCTGGGTAAACCCCCCTCTCTTATACTCCACGCTCAGTATACCATAGCACTGCTGGTTATACCATGCTTCTGCACTGTATACCATAGTACTGCTGGGTATACCATTGCTGCTGCGCTGTATTCCATAGCACTGCTGGGTATACCATGCTGCTGCGCTGTATACCATAGCACTGCTCAGTATACCATGCTGCTTCTCAGAATACCATAGTACTGCTGGGTATACCATGCTGCTGCGCTGGATACCATAGCACTGCTCGGTATACCCTGCTGCTGCTCAGTATACCATAGCACTGCTGGTTATACCATGCTTCTGCACTGTATACCATAGTACTGCTGGGTATACCATTGCTGCTGCACTGTATTCCATATCAGAAATTCAATAGGGCGACCAATATTCCCAAGGAACTGGGTATATTCAATAACAGAAAACAATATTCCTTAGGCGAATTATTTAAATTTTAACTTCACAGTTGAAGGGTTGTCACTGAAGTGAACATGAATTTCAATTCATCAAGAGAAAAAATACAAATAGTAAATCATTTGCTTTTATTCAATCCTCTTCGTTTTAAATCATAAGAATATGTATATACAATATAATACAATCCACTTTCGGCAACAAAATGGTATACTGTTTCTTCAGTTGGTCAAAATATATACAGTACCAAAAGACACTTTTGTAAAGAATATGGACAGTATTTACATATCTTCCATATATATACAGTAATTTTGCACAAACTATATACAAAATTCCTCATCAATCAATGTTGATACTATTTACAAAGAAGTGTTGTTGCGTCGACTTTTCGGTCTCATACAGTATAATATAACGAGACCATCATCAGGACATAGGTTGCACCATGGACCTATAGTGAAGTAATATAAATACAGTCACAACTATGTTTGTACAAACTCTTGAGAATAAAGTCTAGACTGTCTGCCCACACCAAATCGAATGGTGAACACATAAATAAATAAATAAAAAGTGCAAACAGATGTGTCCAGGGACTAAAATGTCCTATTTACAATAATTACATAGTGGCCATGTCCCAAAACGACATGCACCCACACCCAACTATCAAAGTGAAAAAAGATGTGCAGTTAAATCCATACTCACTGAGAACCAATGGGAAAAAACTCTTATCCTATTGGGGATATAACAAATAATCAGAATATATATATTGTCTGAAACTAGTATGCAGAGCAATGGCCAACATTAACTTGTACACAGATAGCAGAAGGAACCCATACCTTTAGCAGTAGTGAGTAGAACACAACACCGAGGGCATTTAATTTAGCTCCGTCGTATCTGTACCCAAAAACAGAATCACGAAGGATAGTAAGACATAAGTAAACAAAGCGACGTAGTGTCAAGAACTAAAAGAAACCGCAACATAGCTTACCAGAGTGCGAGTGAAACAGCACACTAATTGCAGTCTTTGTCGGTAGAAACGCGAACAGAGTCCAGCGTTTACCCAGGGTACCTAGCCACGGGTCGCGATCACGTGGTCAGACGTGCTGCGACATGGAAGCCATTTTGGGATAACAGAGGGTGCCTGACCCTCCATTAAGATAGTATTAAGGAGTCAGGCAAGACGTATCCAGGTCAGATGGTATTTTGACGAGATCACAACAAAGTAAAGCCGGTAATATAGGGCAGAACAAACTTCGTCATATAAAAGATTTAGGGATTTGTGTGGTTTTGCCTATATAATATAGGGAGCAGGGACATTTGATGCAGTATATAGCATTTTTAGTTAAACAGTTGGTATGATTTCTTAAAATCCAATTTTTGCAATTTATACCATGCTGCTGTGCTGTATTGTATTGTATTGTAATTGCATTTATATATACCATAGCACGACTCAGTAAACTATGCTGCTGCTCTGTATATCATGCTGCTGCTCTGTACACCATAGCCATACTCTGTATACCATGCTGCTGCTCCGTATGCTATGCAACTGCTCTGTATACCATGGCATTGCTCGGTGTGCTGGTGTGTAGTATACCATGTTGCTGCTGGGTATACAATAGCACTGCTAGGTGAAACCATGGTGCTGCTTTGTATACCATAGCATTGCTCGGTATGCTGTGCTGGTGCATAGTATACCATGTTGCTGCTCGGTATACAATAGCATTGCTAGGTATACCATGCTGCTGCTAGGTATACCATGCCGCTGCTCAATATATCATGCTGCTGCTCAGTATACTATGGTGCTGCTCGGTATACCATGCTGCTGCTTCTAGGTATACTATGCTGCTGCTCTGTATAGCATGCATTGCTTGGTATGCTGTGCTGTTGCTCAGTATAACATGTTGCTGCTTGGTATACAATACATAGCACTGCTTGGTATACCATGCTGCTGCTAGGTATACCATGCTGCTGCTCTGTATACCATAGCACTCCTTGGTATTCCATGCTGCTTCTCAGTATACCATGCTGCTGCTCTGCTTACTAAATCACTACCAGGTATTCCATGGTGCTGCTCTATATACCATATCATTGCTTAGTGTACCATACTGCTGCTCAGTATTCTGTGCTGCTTCTCTGTATACCACAGCACTGCTCAGTATACCATGCTGCTGCTCTGTATACTCTAGCACCG
Source organism: Lissotriton vulgaris (assembly GCF_964263255.1). Lineage (NCBI taxonomy): Eukaryota > Metazoa > Chordata > Amphibia > Caudata > Salamandridae > Lissotriton > Lissotriton vulgaris. Next base: position 65,563,113 of record NC_141686.1, on the reverse strand, counting down.
ATTGGTATACTGTGCTGTTGCTCAGTATACCATAGCACTACTCAGTGTACCATGTTGTTGCTAGGTATGCCATCCTGCTGCTCTGTATACCATGGCACTGCTCTGTATACCGTGATGCTGCTCTGTATATTCTAGCACCGCTTGGTATACCATGCTGCGGCTCAGTATACCATAGTACTGCTCAGTGTTCCATGCTGCTGTTCAGTATACCATGCTGCTGCTCTGTATACCATAGCACTGCTCGACATACCATTGTGCTGCTCAGTATACCGTGCTCCTGCTCTCCTTACTAAATCATTGCTAGGCATTCCATGCTGCTGCTCTGTATACCATGGGGATACAAAGGGGGGGGGGTGCTGGACGGAGCGTTTGAGCAAATCAAACACGCACCCCCAGTCAACCGATCTGGGTTTAATCCATCACCATTCTTTAGCTCACTCAGCCACCCCAGTTCAGACATGGCCATATGCAAATCAGTCTGACCCTGTGCCTCATGGGAACAGTCCAGCCCGAACTGCCAAGCCATGTCTTCCCTGGACTGGAAACAAGCATCCTGGGACCGGTTTCGGATACATAATCCTCATCAACCCGGCTATCTTGAATCCAGTGGCCAAGTGAGCAAGAGACTCACGTCTGAGCATACCCTGCCAACTTAGGGCGAACAAAGCGATACAAAAGGGGATGATGGATGGAGCGTTTGAGCAAATCAAACACTCACCCCCAGTCAACCGATCGGGGTTTAATCCATCACCATTCTTTAGCTCACTCAGCCACCCCAGTTCAGACATGGCCATATGCAAATCAGTCTGACCCTGTGCCTCATGGGAACAGTCCAGCCCGAACTGACAAGCCATGTCTTCCCTGGACCGGAAGCAAGCATCCTGGGACCGGTTTCGGATACATAATCCTCATCAGCCAGGCTATCTTGAATCCAGTGGCCAAGTGAACAAGGGACTCGCGTCTGAGCATACCCTGCCAACTTAGGGTGAAAAAAGCGATACAAAAGGGGATGATGGACAGAGCGTTTGAGCAAATCAAACACTCACCCCCAGTCAACCGATCTGGCTCCATCATCCCCTTTTGTATTGCTCTGTATACCATAGCATTGCTTAGTATACCATGCTGCTGCTCAGTATAACATGCTGCTGCTCTGCATACCATAGCAGTGCTTTGCATACCACCCAGCTGCCTTGCGTACCATAGCACTGCTCAGTATACTATGCTGCTGCTCGGTATACCACGCTGCTGCTCTGCATACCATAGCAGTCCTTAGCATACCACCCGGTTTCCTTGCATACCACGCACTGCTCAGTATACTATGCTGCTGCTCAGTATACCATGCTGCTGCTCAGTATACCATGCTGCTGCTCAGTATTCCATGCTGCTGCTCAGTATACTATGCTGCTGCTCAGTATACCATGCTGCTGCTCTGTATACCGAACCATACTGCTGCACGGTATACTATAGCACTGCTCAGTATACTATGCTGCTGCTCAGTATAACATGCTTCTGCTCTGTATACCATACCATGCTGCTGCTTGGTCTACCATACCACTGCTCAGTATGCTATGCTGCTGCTCTGTATACCATGCTGCGGCTCTGTATACCATACCATGCTGCTGCTTGGTGTACCCTACCTCTGCTCAGTATACTGTGCTGCTGCTCGGTATACCATACTGCTGCTCTGTATACCATACCATGCTGCTGCTTGGTGTACCCTACCTCTGATCAGTATACTGTTCTGCTGCTCGGTATACCATGCTGCTGCTCAGTATATTATGCTGCTGCTCCGCATACCATAGCAGTACTTATCATACCATACGGCTGCCTTGCGTACCATAGCACTGCTCAGTATACTATGCTGCTGCTCATGGATCTACAAGTGTGTTGCTTAGTTGCTCGACATCGTCGGTCAGTGTGGGAAAATGCTCCTCAGGTCTGCAGTGTTCTGCTCTATAATGCCACCACAGCGTTGCCAACAAAAGGAACGTTTTTTCAAAACCCCATATTCAGCATTCAGAAAGCTTTGTTAAACACAACACCGCCATTCAACATTGAGCCATATGTCATAAATAATTTCATTGTGTAAAATCACCTAAAAAACTTAAAACTCGGGAGGAGCTACGCGACGACCTAAGATGGCCGCGTAGACTCTCTGCTCCGCTGAGTCAGTCCGCTGGCCCTAATATCCTGAATAGTATCCTGTCCCCCGAGCCCTAAAAATTGCACCGGAGGTCGCGCAGAGCAAGTGGGGCCAACTCCGGGAGACGGGGTGACAGCGTGACTGCGGGGCCGTCTCTGCCCCCCCTCCCCTTCCTCTGTACCTCGCTAATGCCCCGCTGTGTTTGTGGGCCTTGGGCACTGCGGGAATCAGAACGCCGACAGAGGCCTATGGACCAGATCCTGAGCATGGTGGGGGGTGAGTGTGGGTCGGGGCTTCGCTCTGGGCCCCCCCTGAATTCTTTACTGGGTCATTGGTGTCGCTGGCAGGGGGGTACCGCCATGTTTATGAGCCATATCCTGTAAGTGTCGAATTGCGGGCCCAGCATCCACAAGTGAGGACAGACTCCTTGGACATTGTGGGCTTGAGTGACAGGGCGGCCCGCCCAGAGTATTGAGGCTACGCAGTGACTATACTGAACCTACCTGGCAAAGGGACCCCAAAAGAGACGCTGGAGGTGTGGGGTGTTGGGGGCGAGTGGCAGCCGGACTGGCCAAGTGGTTAAGGGGGTGACACCCCCCCCCCGGTTGAGAGACCGGCCCTGAGACCCGGCCTGAAAGTAGCTGAGCCTAAATCCTGGAGAGAAGTAACATCCAGTGTGGTGTGCTGGAACAGAGAACTGTACCTGGGAACTACATATCGTGTGGGATGGCGTCCAAGCAAGACGGTGAGAAGCATTCCTCCAGGGGACAAAGAGTCCCGAAACCAGTGCAGTCCAACAAGTTGGACCGGTATACCTTGCCTAAAGGCTCGCCGACCGGAGTGGGATCTCCTGCCATGGTCACTGGGTGCACTCCCGGACCGGGGGGGGTGAAATCACGCTGCATGATGTCATGGGAGCTATAGACAGCATTATATCCTCCCTGGGACAGCAAATTGTGACGCTGGATCCCAAATTGGATACTGTATCTATTGAAGTAAACCTCATACAAGCAGACCTAGCTAAAGTCAACGAGAAGGTCAAGTCGCTTGACATTAAGACATCCAGCCTGGTGGATGATGTGGCCCAGCTTCAGCAGGACGTGCGGGTACTCAAATCCTCCCATGAATTGGCGGAACGCAAACTGGAAGATTATGAAAGCAGGGGTCGGCGAAACAACATCTAAATTCTGGGCGTACCTGAGAGGTCAGAGGGGCCCGCCCCCGATTTATTTGTGGAGGATCTTATCCTTAAACATCTCCAGCCTAAAGGCCTCAGTAATTTATTTATTTTTAATTCTTTTTATTGAGTCACACAAAAAAAATTTAAACAAAAACATAAACAATAAAATAAACTGGGTTGCATCCAAGCAAACAATAAATGATGTCACATCCTCCTAAATACACAAATACAATGCAAACAGTAACCAATGGGTTCAGGGATCTTCCGACAAAGCTGGATCATCCGGTGTGACGGGGGAGCACAGATATCACCTCTATACACGTTCCAGGCCCCCCAAATTTTACCCCACTTCTTGGGTCCCCCCCTGGCCATATACACAGCCCGCTCTCTAAACATGCACCAGTCCAGGTCTTCCATCCATTTCCCGATAGTAGGCGGCTGATTTGCCCAACACAATTGAGCAATATTACGCTTGGCGATAGCACATGCCAGCGTGACCCACACCTTACCGTGAGACGTTAGATCAGTTGCTTCCCAGACATTCAAGAGACAATGACGTGCCTCCAACTCAAAGCCCACACCCCACACCTTGCTCACCTTACTATGAACTGCGGACCAATATCCCCGGATGAGGTTACAATCCCACAACATATGCATGAACGTTCCAGCCTCTCCACATCCCCTTCTGCACTCACCACTTGCAGCCAAACCCATGCGCACCAATCGTTGGCCGGTAACATAGCAGCGGTGGAAGATCTTCAATTGCACCAACCGGAGCCTCATTTGGATGACAATGACCCTTGAAGAAGCCACCGCCTCCCTCCAGTCCTCATCGTCAAGGACCAGCCCGTCTGCAGTCCACTGGTCCCTAAGAGCCCAAGGGGATCCTCCATGTGATTAACTAGCTTTTTATAAATCAAGGAGATCGTTTTAGTCGGAAGATGACTGTCCAACACCCGATCCTCCAACGGGGAAGCCTCCGGGGGTGTCACTCCCCGGGGAATACCAGCTAGCACCGCATGTCTAATCTGCAAGTAACTAAACCGCTCATTCCCCTGCAGTTGATACCGCTCCTGCAGAGTCTCAAACGGAAGGATCCCATCTTTGCCCCACATATCTCAGACCCGGGAAATCCCAATGAGGTCCCATTTGTCAAAACCTTTAGTCTTCCATTGACTACCCAGGCATTCAGCATTCCATAGTGGCGTAGCCTGAGTTATCCTCCCATCCCATTTAAGGGAATGCGTAGCCTCATGCCAGACCTGAACAGCAACCGCTGTAGGCCCCACAAGGGGAAAACACCCTCGTCTGGCATACAGAGCCCTGGAGAACTCTCCACCTGGTATCTGGCCCTGATCCATAGCATAGCCGGGTTCCAGCGGCGATCCATTAATAGCGTGATTAACTGCCGCCAGCTGGGATGCCCAATAATACTTCCGGATATTTGGTAAGCCAATCCCCCCGTCATACCAGGGTAACGTCAGTTTTGTAAACGCGATTCGCGGCCTACCATCCCAAAGGAGTTGCCTCTGGAAAGACTCAATCTCCTTGAAGTACCACAGGGAAACCGGATCCATAGAGTTTTGGAGCGCATATAAAAAACGGGGAAGAGCCATCATCTTGAACAGGACAGCGCGTCCCAGCAGGGAGAGCGGGAGCGATTTCCACCGCACCACGTCCCTCCGGAGTCTGGTCAGAGGCTGCAACAGATTATTTTTATACCTGCACTGGGAATCCAAGGACACAAAAATACCAAGATACTTGAACCCCTCCGTTTCCACCGGGCAGCCTGCAGGGACAACTGGGGGATCACCACTTAAGACAAAAAGGACCGACTTCGCAGTTAATGGCGAAGCCGGAATATGTGCCAAACACCACCAGGACGTCCAAAAACGCTATCAGCGAAGCCCGGGGGGAGGTCAAATACAGTAAAATGTCATCAGCATAAAGTGATATCTTATCCTCCCACTCGGATGTCCACCTAAGCCCCCTAATTGATCTGTCCCAACGAACCCACGCCGCAAGCGGCTCCAGCGCTAAGGCAAATAACAGCGGGGAGCGAGGGCATCCCTGCCTGGTGCCCCTCCCCAGGGATAAATCCGCAGATCTATGATTATTCACAATAACCCGAGCTAGGGGATCCGACTACAACAGGCGGACCCAGGAGGCAAACTCCAGACCAATGCCCAACTTGTTCAAGACGGCAAAGAGATAGGGCCACTCTACTCTATCAAATGCTATGGTGGCATCCAGGGACAACAAGACCGTCAGCTCGTGTATCTGTGAGGCACCGCCCTGGACCCTATGTAATCTGCGCAAGTTAAGGGCCGTATTGCGGCGGGGCATAAAACCTGACTGATCCGGATGGATCAGTGTCGTAATGACCTTAACTAGCCGAGTCGCGAGCAGCTTTGCGAAGACCTTTGGCTCGGCATTCAATAAAGAGATCGGCCGGTTTGAAGAGCATTCCGTCTTCGGTTTGCCCTCTTTGTGAAGGACAACGATATTCGCGACCCGCTGATCGTACGGAAGCTGGCCCCTCTCCCTACTCTCATAAAACATATCCTTGACAAATGGAGCCAGCTTGTTTGCATTTACTTTATAAAGCTCTATGGGGAGCCCATTGGGGCCAGAAGCCTTCCCAGAGCGAACCCCTCTAATGGCCTGCGCCACTTCGTCGTTCGCAAAGGGAGAGTCTAGGTATTCCCTATCCTCATCGGAGAGAGTGGGCATTGGAATATCCCAAATCATTCCCGCATTTTCGGACTCTGTGTACGTACATTTGGCCTTATACGCCGCCGCATAGTAGCCAGCGAATTCGTCCGCAATTTCCTGCGGATCCGTTATTTCATCCGAACCAACGGGCTGCAGCACCGGTACCAATCGCGACGCCCATTCCCACTTTTCCAGCCAAGCAATCAACTTCCCAGCCTATCTCCATGCTCGTACACCCTGCTCTGGGTATCCGTCAGCTGCGTCTTCGCTCTATCACGCTCCAAGTTCCTATACTCATCTCTAAGGAGGCGCAGGTGGTGCAATCCCTCAGGGGTGGAGTCAAACGACACCTCCCGTTCTAGCGCCAGCAGATCCGCCTCCACTCTATCAACCTCAGCCCGGCCCTCCCTCTTCTTCCCGGAAATAAACAATAGCAATTCTCCTCTTAGGACAGTTTTGTAGGCTTCCCACAGGGAACACTTTGAGTCCACCGTACCAACGTTTTCTTGAAAATAACTATTAGCAACGCGCGCAATCTCCTTTTTTAGCTGCAGGGTCCCGCAACCGCCGAGCGCTAATAGGTGCAACTCTAGCCACATCGCGCCCGCCAAGGTCCAAACCAATCCAGACCAGTGAGTGATCTGAGACCCCCTAGCCAAATGCCGCACCTCCCGGATCCAAGCCGCCTGTGCCGCCGGCATTAATACATAGTCTATCCTGGAAAGGGATCGGTGTGCCGCCAAAGCATGTGTGTGTTGAGATTCACCTGGATTTTTAAACCTCCATCCATCAGTCAGACCTGTTGTCTCCACAAAGTCAGCAACCATCGTCGGGGACGGCAACAAGGCCCGCGCTGGACACCTATCAGCCTCTCCATTCATAACTGCATTGAAATCACCACCAACAACCAACACCCCAACAGACAACGTCAAAAAAATCTTGCAAAGGTCCTGAAAAGTATCGGTCTGAAGGGCCGGTGGGACATAGACAAAAATGTCACAGCCCTCCCTTTCTATAGCCCCGAAATCCCAGCATATCTATCCCTGTTATCGGTCCACGTGGCCAGGATGGCCATCAGGAAGGAATTCTTAACCAAAATCCCAACCCCTCTCGACCCAGTTGTGAAACCAGCATGAGCGACCAATTTGTAACCCGTTCTATGTAGAGCCATGCATCGCTTTCCCATGAGGTGGGTCTCCTGCAATAACACCACGTCCGGGGAGTGCCTGCGGATCAACTGGCCAACCATACCTCTCTTGATCTTGTCTCCAAGCCCATTCACATTCCAACTCAATACGGAAATCCCAAGCACCCTTTTAGCGGAGGACATCACAATACCAAGAAGTTACAGAATCGACTGACGGCACCCAGTGAAAAATAAAACGACAAAAACCTAATACACAAAACAACAATCCCCTTAGTAATTTTTTACCGTTGAATGCGCACACAGAGTTCCCGGGAGGACACCGAGGCCTGGAGCCCCCCGCCCCGCCCTATGATTGTCAGAATATTAAACTTTAGAGACAGAGACATCATCCTGCAAACAGCAAGAGTTGGAGGCCCCGTTCAGTTTGAGAACGCTGCCCTTTCCTTTTTCCAGGATTTCACGCAGGCAGTACAGAAACAGCGTCGTCATTTTCTGGCAGTTAAACAGAAACTAAGAGACAGAAGTTTTAAATATGATATGATGTTCCCCGCACGGTTGAGAGTGGAGGAACGTGGGAAGGTTTGGTTCTTTGATAATCCGGATGATGTGGCTGATTGGCTTGACACTCTCCCTCGGGATGGAACGGAATTGCCGGGCCGATCGGAGGAGGAGGCGGCATTGGAACAGGAATGAGACTGCCTCTAATTCCTTCAGTGTAAATTTAAATTTGTGATGTGTTGGGGATTGTGTGAATTTTGGACTGCCGCATAGCCTTCCGGAAGTTTGGTTATTAACGTGAACAGAGGCTCGGGGGGATTTGGTTGTATTTGGAGTTCGAAGAGGGGGTGGTACAGCGGGAACCTCTTCCAGTTTTTCTTTCTTTGAAGTGTTAGGGGCGACAGGCACTCTGCAGTTCTCAGCGGGCAGTTTTGAGCCCAATGGGCAGGGCAGCGGGGGCGGGATTTGGGGGGAAATGTTAGTTTTTTATGTTCAGAGGTTTGTAGGTCTCATCAGCACGATATATTGGTTTAATAGGCGGCATGTAGGGGGATACAGATGGTGCTGGGTAGATGATGGGGGGTAGTGAAATAAAAGTACTGAGTTGGAACGTTAACGGGTTGGGGACAAAATCAAACTGGGTGTTGTTCTTCAATTTCTCAAAAGGCAGGCACCAGACGTGGTTCTGCTTCAGGAGACTCATCTAGTTGGCAACTCATGTAACGCACTACACAGAATGGGATATAAATTGATCGCACACTCGGGGTTTACATCAGGTTCCAGAGGGGTAGGGGTACTGATTCGCAAGGCATTTCCACTGGCAGTTAGCTCCACTTGGGAAGATGGGAGGGGCAGATATATCGGAGTCACGGGCATGTGGGAGGGTCACCACATAGCCTTCCTTTCCATTTATGTCCCTCCAGGGCTTCAGGGCACCACCTTAGCAGACTTGGGGTCGGTCCTCTTCTCGCTCCCTGAGGGTCTTTTGCTTTTGGGAGGCGACTTTAATGCGGTTGTCTCTGGAATGATCGACAGGCGCCCCCCTCCCCGAGAAATCGGGCGGGCGATACGATGGCTACCTGACTTTATGGACGCAATGAGTCTGGTCAACTGCTGGAGACTGCTCCACCCTGATCGGAAGCAATATACTTTCCATTCTGGGGCACATAATAGTCTCTCACGACTGGACTACTGTCTGGTCCCGGCTGCACAAGCTTCATATGTAACAAGCGTTACTTATTCGGCCAGAGGGATCTCGGACCATTCTCTACTGTGGATCCATATTGTTGTAAATCGTGGCCCAGCAGGGCGGGTGGCCCCGATAAACTCATGGTATCTACGTAGTCCCAAGATTCGAAAAGACCTCCTTGCCAGATTAGAAGAATATTTTGTCACTAATGTGGGTTCTGTCTCCTCTTCGGGGTCCTTATGGGAGGCTTTTAAAACCGTCATCAGTGGTCATGCTTTATCACTGAAAACGGGCTCTAAGAAGGAGAGGCAGAGGGAGGTGATGGAGCTGGAGACTGAAATCGATGGGTTGGAGAGGGTGTTGGAGAAGTGTGGCTCACTGGTTAGAGGAGGCAGACCTGGAAGCAGAGGTCAGCCCGGGACCAGGGTTCAATTCCCAGCTCGGCGGGGTCTTGAGTCCTAAAAAAATGTCCATGGACTCGACAATTCTCGCTCCGGTGCCCACTCGATTCACGGGTTCACACTCTGCGACTCTGGGCAATAGCTTGCTTAATCTCCACAACGGCCCCTCGCTTCTGGATGCCTGGCTTTCACCTTGCTGATACCCTGCCGGGGTTATCTCCCAGGGGAATACCAGGACGGGTTCCCTAAGCAAGCGCTTAGAAACCGCTTGGTGATTTGCGCTATATAAATTCCTGTACATTTACATTTACATTTACATTTGGAACGAGAAGTGGTGCAGTGTAAGCTTCACCAGTTGCACCTGAAACAACATGATTACAAAGCGCTGGTCACGGACAGGGCAAAAGCTCTTGGTAGGGAACAGCAGGGTACGCTTTACGATTTGGGAGACAAGGCAGGAAAACTCATCGCATGGTCTGATAAGAAGGATTGGGCCTGCCGACTGGTCCCTGAGCTTCTGACAGAGGAGGGGGAAAGACTCACAGACCCACAGAATATTGTAGATGAATTTGCCAAACACTTCCAGGCGGTTTATACATCGGTCTTCTCTTGCCCGGAGGCTGACTCCCATCTGTTACTCCGAGACATACAACTTCCACATCTCTCCCTTGAAGATAAAAATGTTATGGATAGTGAGCTGATGGCTGACGAGATTACTTTGGCTATCCGTTCTTTAAACTCCGGCAAGGCATTAGGCCCCAATGGTCTCCCTATAGAACTTTATAAGCTTAAGCCGGATCGCCTTGCGCCCTATCTGAAGGAAATGTTTTTGAAGTCCAGAGATAGAGGGACTCTCCCCAGAGACGAGAGGGTCACATCGATAGTAGTTATACACAAGGAGGGCAAGTTCAAAACTAATTGTGGCTCGTACAGACCTATTTCTCTGCTCAATGCTGAGCCCAAGATTTTGGCCGAACTATTGGCAAATAGACTGATCGAGGTCATTGCTGATCTAGTTCACCCCGACCAATCGAGCTTTATGCCCCACAGAAATACGGCTTTGAATTTACGTAGATTACACAGAGTTTTGGTCAGGGCTCGGACACTGCAGGAACCGGCTATAATTGCGTCACTTGACGCAACAATGGCATTTGGCATGATTGAATGGCCGTATCTATGGGCGGTAATGACTAAGTTTGGGTTTGGCCCCGGATTCATTGCCTGGATACGTCTTCTGTACTCGGAGCCACTTGCACAAGTGGTAGTAAATAACAGAGTCTCGGCTTCCTTCTTATTGGGACTGGTACCCGACAGGGTTTCCCGCTGTCCCCCTTCTTTTCTCACTGGCTATAGAACCTCTTGCCGCTTGGATACATTGGGAGCCTTCGATCAGGGGTCTGCGGTGGTCCCCTGATTGGGAGGACCGCATATCATTATATGCGGATGACATTTTGCTTTATTTGGCCTACCCCCTTAAATCTCTTATTATGGTCTTTGATGTTCTGGCCTCCTTCGGGAGAAATTCAGGCCTTTAGATCAACTGGGAGAAATCTGTTTTGTTTGTATTAAAGGGTGACCCTCCGGTACATCCTATACATCCTAGAAACTGTCCTATACCATTTAGCGTGGAAGGGTTTAAATATCTGGGGATTTTTGTGTCTCTAAACCCTTCAATTAGGTACTCTTGAAATCTTCTTCCCCCTCTTCATCGACTTAGGAGTGATATCTCCAACTGGAAGATGCTTCCTCTGTCATTATTGGGCAGAGCGACCTTGTTTAAAATGATGGTCCTCCCAAGCTTTATTTACGCCCTGCAAAATACCTTGGAGGTGGTGCCATAAAGTTATTTCCGTGAAGTTGAGATTTTCCAGCGGAGTCTGTTGTGGGAGGGGAGGCCTCCCATTGCATTACACAAATTGACTCTTTCTTGGTATGACGGAGGCATCTCCCTCCCTGATGTCAAAAGGTATTACTGGGCGGCCCAACTAGCGGCAATTAACCACTGCACGTATGGCCGGGTCGATGACCCTGGCTACGCCATGGACAAATGGCTTCTTCCCGGTAACAATTATAACAGAGCCCTATACCTTCGTCCTAACAGGGTGACATTAACAGGTCCCACTAAACACTCCGTACACGTCTAGCATGTTGCCACGGACTCATTGGGTTGGAGAAATAGGTTGACTATGGCTACCCCGCTCTGGGACTCCGAGCACCTTGGCAAGCTGTGGAAGACAAAAGGCTTCGTCAAGTGGGAACTCATAGGCATCTCCACGGTTAAGGATGTCTGGGGAAGGGGAAGATCAAATCATTTGAAGAAATGCAGACGGAGTATAAACTTGCGCACTCCAAGTACTTTCGGTATGGACAGGTTCGGCATTCCCTCCTGTCATTATTGCCCGGTGCGGCGGAACCTTCAGAATCTTCCCCTCTGGAAGATCGAATATTAGATGGACATCTACCTGACAAAACGATCTCTCTAATATATAAAAAGCTGATAAATCACAGGACTGACTCTCTTGAGGCGCTTAGGGATAAGTCGTCCCAAGACGGCATAGAGCTAGATGAGGAAGACTGGCAGACAGCTGTGTCCTGTCCTAAAGAAGTCACAATCCCAGCTCGCCTCCTACTGGTTCAATTCAAGATTTTACATAGGATTTACCTCACGGGACGAAGATTGGTACATATGGGACTTTCAGGCTCGGGGCTGTGCAAAAGACAATGTGGTCTAGTTGGTATCTTTATGCATATTATTTGGGAGTGTGAACACATCACCACATACTGGCGCAGCATACATAACACTATTTTAGAGTACTTGGAGTTTCCCTTACTCCGGAGGCAAGGAGATGTTTACTCAACATATGGGAACCTACTGACTTAAACAATTCGCAGGCGCAATGGGTCACGCTATGTTATATGATCGCCAAGCGGAATATCGCCCAATTGTGAGGAGCGTAGCAGCCCCTCTCCGCGAAGGGTGGGAAAACAACTTAGATTGGTGTATGTTCAGGGAGAAAACTACGTATCTTGCGAGGGGACGCCAACGGAAATGGTAATTGATTTGGGGACCATGGAACAGCTACAGAGGAGAAATTTGTACACCACCCATAAGCGCTGTCCCTGATGATTCCCCCTCTCCGTGAAGTTCCGATATAATTTCGAGTTTTGTTTATCCTGTGACCCCATGATGTATGCTCGGCTACCGTAATTGACCCTCTGTAATGTACATTTTTTGCTGATGTTTATTTTAATAAAAAGAAATATTTAAAAAAACTTAAAACTCAAATTGTATCTTTTTTTTAAAAAGACAGGCTGTATCACCTTATGCATGAAAACGTTCTTCTATACATTAAATGTAGACTCTCCCCAACAAACATAGAGGCAACGCATAAAGACACAATTGATAAACAAAAAGGGATTTGTTTGGAAAGTATCACTGCATGATTAGCGATTCTTCCTTCACCCAAGCATTATTATTTTTTTAAGAGTTTAATATGGCGCGAACTTGACCCGAGACATCGGGTATCAGCGCGCTTTTCATAGCACCAGTTTCGTTACAGATCATGGACACATTCATTTTTGTTAGGCACGGGGAGATTACGTGATTTGCCCAAAATCGAAGGATGTTGAGCGTCATTGCGGAGACTCGAGCCCGGTTTCCCAGCTTCGAGGTCGACCGCCCTAGCCCCAATTAGTAGTATGCATAGTATTAACTCCTCTATAAAGTCTACGCAGGGTGTCAGTGGTTTGCAATCTTTATCTCTTGGGGCTGATGCTGTGGTATGTATATATTAACAGTATTGTGAGCAAGACCAGTCAGTCTATATCTTGCCTTGAACAGTTGTGCTTCGCGCCCAGCATCATTTGAGCAACAAGACACGCTGACTTCACAAAGATAAATCAAGGGTTAAAATAACAACTGTTCAAGGCAAAAAGAAACCTCTCCAAGACACTGTCGTCAAAGGAAATACATGAACAAGCAGTTGTACCTTTAACCAGACAGCACCACACGACCTATCAAGATATATACTGAGAACGGTCTTGCTCACAAGTTACAAAGGGCCATATGTATCATAGTTCCGGTTTGCGATTCCTAAATAGCGATTTTTAAGGAATCGCTATTTACGAATCTCAAAATGGTATGTATGAAGAAAATCGCTTTTTTTTTGCGATTCCTTAAGCTTCCTTAATTGCGAATTCGCATTTTGCGAATTCGCAATTAAGGAATGATTTCCAAATAATTCTCAAATTGCGAATTCGCAATTTGCTAATCGCAATTTGAGAATTATTGGAAGGGTGCAGGGGTGTCTCAAGGACACCCTGCTGCACCCCTGTAAATTACATGTGTGTGCATATGGCGCACATACATGCCCAATGGGCATGTATGTGCGTCATATGCCACCCTGACAATTGTGCATATTTACAAGAAATCGCAAATTACCACCAACTACAAGTTGGTGGTAATTTGCGATTTCTAAACCTCAAATCGCAATTCTTAAAAGCTTCATAAATAGCATTTAAGGAATCGCAAGTATTTGCGATTCCTTAGGATGCAAATGTTTCATACATTTCAAATCATGCAAAATAGCCTTTTGCGATTCGCAAAGGCCGAAATTCTGCAAATTTCGGCCTTTGCGATTCCCAAAAGGCTTGATACATATGGCCCAAAATCTGAAACACGAAGGCTGCGCCAAAGAGATGTGCAGTTAAACAGATTTTACACACTCATCTGAAAGAACAGATTACACTGTGGTTCAAGCCCTGACGAAAATCCCTAAAGTCACATGGGATTGGAAACGCGTCAGCATTTTCCTTTCTTTTTCCTATGAGGGATAGCTATTAAAAAAGACTCTGGAGAGGGTTGTCAGTATAAACATATCCCCGCAGAGACTCTAATTTTCCTTTATTCCCCATAGGTAGCTTGTCTCTAAATAGAAGCCAAGTCTAAGGCCCTGAGAGAGAGCTTATGTTCAACCAATATAGACTGGTGTAATTGTTTATAATGTTTTGAATGTAATTTTCACAATTCTGTTTAATTTTCACAGTTTTGTTTACTTGTAGGTCTCAAACTTTGTCTATAAAATGAAGACTGTATATTTTGAATGATTTTTTGAATAATGAAATGGTTGTATTACATGTTTTGAATAATACAAAGTAGTGAAGTAGAATGCAGTGACTGGATGCACTGCTCCAGAGTTTGCTGAAATAAAAGGCAGCTTCTAAAACTGGTGGCCAGGTAATTTCTTCTTTATAAACTTTATCACATCCCACCCGGCCCCCAAGACAGACGTTACCCCTTTTTTTTTCCTTTTTTTAAAATATGTTTATTGGTTTTCATCCAACAACAAGGATATATATCTGCACATAGTAGTGACATCACATCATCAGCTTTACCAACAACAAAACAATGCAAAATAAACCCCCCACCCATTCCTCTCCCTCCCAACCCAGGCTGGAACCCACACAGCGTCAAAATAGCACAAGCACACATGTAACTGTACATATATAATGTAGTTGAACGTTCACGAAAGAGCGAGCGAGCCATATCACAGTCGGGTGTCAAAGTCAATGTACAACAAAGAGCCCCGGTAATGTCCTCCCATGAAGCATGATTCGGAACAAACGAAGCTGATCAGAAAGCTGACACAGGCCAATGTGCAAAGAATTACTCAGTCTGTACAAGTGAGTAAGTAAGCTGTCAATGGAGCCCAAAAGGCCTCAGGAAGCTCTTCCTCATATGTGTGCAGTTGAGCCTTACAATACAATGGGTCACGGAGCCATCTTTTCTTGGTCGGAGCCGCCTTTGCGCCCCAGCACTGTGCCACAGCTCGCTTTGCAAACAGGGTGGATATAGCAATGAGTCGCCTATTGCAGGGCTTAAAGCAGTGAACATACCCTAGTAGACATATTTCAGGGGTGCAACGTACCGGCTCCAGCGTGATATCTGCTAGCATCCTCGTCACATCCACAAAACGCAAACACACTCCCACACCGCCCGGCCACATGCACAAAATCCGCTTCCACTCCTCCACACCGCACACAATTGGCAGTTTCTCTCAGACCATATTTAAAGAGTTGTGCCGGGGTGTAATACAATTGGTCCAAAAACTTAAAATGTATAATTCGCAAATTGCAATTCGCTGTCAGGCGGCCAGTGAGCTTACAGCATATCACCCACATTTCCGGAGTGAACGTACCTCCCAACACCCTCTGCCATTTCACAAACGAGGGAGTCTCTTGCTTCTCACACTCATGTAGGGAGGCATTATAGAGTCTGGTGATTTGGCCCTGGCGTTCAGTGCTTATCAACATTGCATGCAGGGCCCGCAATGTGGTAAGCTCTGCTGGGAACTCCGGATATGCTGCCTGAATGGCCTGCCTCACTCTCACAAACATGAACCCCAACATGAAACCACCGTCCGTTCCCGTGCGCACCTCATGCAATGATTTGAAGCGACCATTGATGTAGAGATCTTGGCCAACTCATTAAGAGCTCGCCGTTCGCGAGCAGCCGAGATATCCGGATGTGACGCTAGTGGTAATAACAGGGCATATAAATAGGATAATTGAGCTCTGTCTGCAAATTGTCGCCAGGCCCAGGCTGTACAATGCACGGGACTAATCTCGGTCCGAGGACCGCCAGTGCCACCATAAAGTGTTGTCGCCTAGATCGCCATAGGTAATACCGTATCCGCCTCTATGGCCACGTGAGGCTGGAAGCGCTGTGGGTAGTGCCAATATTGGGCGAACTGCGCCTGAACGCACAAATAATAGAGTCTGAAATCAGGTGCCTCAAAGCCCCCCTGTTCAAATGGTCTCGTCAGAAGATCCCACCCACATCTTGACTTTTTTCCTCCCCAGACAAATGTCAAGAGCGCTGATTGTAAAGTTTTAAAGAATGCTATATTAAATTTTATAGGGATGTTGACAAAAGAAATCCAATCATTTGGGGCGGAAAGTCATCTTGATGACTGCTAGCCGATCCGCCAGCGAGAGGGGTAAGTGCGCCCATCGTTGAGCTCTGTCTGTAATATTCACGATTGCCCGCCCATAATTTTCCGAGATCACCACCGCTGGGTCCCTATGGATCCAGACTCCCAGATATTTGACTGGGTCTGATGTCCAAGTCAGCGGGAAGTCTAGCGTAATCTCATTTGTGTGTTCCGTTAGTGGGAAGACCATAGATTTTGACCAATTGATTCCTAGGCCAGAAAAGCGCTCAAATTTAACATATTCCCGGAGTAGCGCGGACAGATGTACCTCGGAATCTCGCACAGAAAGCAGCATATCGTCCGCGTAAAGTGACACCACCAGCGGACGCTGACGGAAACGCAACGCGGCCTCTCCATGTAATTGCCGAAGCTTACAGGCAAGAGGTTCAAGGGCAAGCGAAAAGAGAATGGGGGACAGTGGGCAACATTGGCGGGTGCCACTCCTGATTGGAATCTGTGAGGAGACCCACCCATTCACACGCACCCTAGCAACAGGGTCCTCATACAGTAACCTGATCCATTGCAAAAAATAGGGGGGAAGCCCATTTGCAGTAATACCGTAAACATATATGACCATTGTAAAGAATCGAAGGCTTTCGCCGCATCCAAAAGTACTGCAACCGCTTGAAAGTCAGGAGAGAAATAATGAAATGTCGAAAAAATGGTGCGAAGATTATGTGACGTGGAGCCGGCCGTGACAAACCCAGACTGATCCGGGAGGACCAGCAAGGGGACAAAGGGTTGCAATCTAGTTGCAATCATTTTGGCCAATATTTTTGCGTCTATATTTATTATGGATAGCGGTCGGTATGATTCACATGTGTTTGGGGACTTATCGGGTTTCAGAAGCATCACTATTAGCGCCTCTTGAAGAGACGGAGGCAATTTACCGGTGTCATAAGTCTCTGCGAAGACTTCCAGTAATCTCGGGGCTAGTTCAGATGCATATGCTTTATAAAATTCACTGGGTAGTCCGTCCATGCCAGCCGCCTTGCAGGTGGGAAGTGCCATAATTGCCATTTTAACATCCTCCTCATCAAACGGCACCACAAGATATTCCCTGTGTGCATTAGAGAGCCAGCCCAGTGCTACGTCGTCCAGATAGTTGCCTATCTCCTCAGGGGGGATATCGTGTTTGGCAGCATATAAGCGAGTATAAAATTGCACAATAGACTCACTAATTTCAGGCGTGGAATAATGCGGGGTGCCATCATGATCCAGTATCTCCGCAATGTGTTCCTGGGTCTTAGGCGTGGCAAGTTTCTGTGCTAAGGATCGACTCGGGCGCCCTCCCTCACCATAATAGTGAGCTTTCTACGACCGGAACAATGGTGTAACTCTTGATCCACTGTTTCATCATATTCGGTGACGAGTGACCGTATGTCCGCCAATAACTGTGGGGAGGGAGAAGCCTCATACTCCCTCTCAAGTGCGGAAATATCGGTTGCCAGCTTTTTAAGGAGGCGCCGGATATCTCGCAGCACTCCTGTCTGCGCACCAATGCACACCCCACGTATAGTCACTTTGAAGGTCTCCCAAAGCACTCCTGCACTGTCCACCGCGCCCTCATTTTCGTAATGGTCTGTCGAAAAACCGGATCAACCAGTTCCATAGGCTGCAAACGCCACAAATAAGGGGGGCGCTCGCACGTGAGAACCTGTAGTGTCAAAGTAATCGGGGAGTGGCCCAACAGCGTGCGTGCCTCATGTTTCACCTCCGGCACCCATGTACAAGCAGTCTCAGAGAGTAGCCAAAAATCGAGCCGAGACCAGGACCCATGGACGGTGAATATGAACGTGCTTTCCTTACTTTCAGGATGTCGACACTGCCAAACATCATAAAGGTTCCCTGCATCACAGATCCCTTGCAACGCCTCAGAGGCTTGCTTAAGACGCGCCTCGCTGCTACCCATTCTATCTAGTCGTGGGTCCAGACACACATTAAAATCGCCGCCCCATATGATCGTCGCAGGAAGGAACCCTGAAATTCTACGCCATACATCAGAATAGAAGGAGGGGTCCTCTACATTTGGGCCGTAGACATTCACTATCAGCACACTCATACCGCCCAAGCATCCATAAAGTAGCACCACTCTCCCCTGATCATCCGTCTCCTCCCTGTACACTGTGAAAGGGACGCCCTTCTTTATTAACACCAGCACCCCCCTAGCATAGGAAGAATAAGAGGAGGCCACCCTGATACCCGCCCATCGTGCACCTATTCCCTTGGCTGAATCTACAGTGAGATGGGTCTCCTGCAGCAGAGCCACTTGAACTCCCAACCGATCCAGATGGGCAAATACTGATCTAATCTTTTTTGGGGAGTTCAGCCCACGGATGTTCCAGTTGAGGAAGCGAACTGTATTATTCATCTCCATAAAAGTTTCGTAAGGTTACCACATGTTCCACATTGACCCCACAGCCTCCAGGCCAGCCAATACAGTACGTACCATTGCCCGCATAGAACCAATATATCAACCACATCATCTTGTGCATTTCAAAATCCCCATTCTAGCCTTGAACCCCCTGAACCGCCCAAGCCCACAACCCCCCTCCCACTTCAGCACCCACAACTCGCCAAAGCCATCCCAACTCTGACTATACCCACCCCAACCCAACATGAAAAGAAGCACAGACATCTGGGGTACTCCCATTGGGGGCGCTTGAGAGCTACTGTCCTCCCAACTACTAGGAGGTGGCTAAGCTACAATATTCACATTAATGCAAAATACCAAACTACATAATAGTTCCTGCAACTCCAGGACAATTATACAAAATGTGATATAACTTCTGTATCTATAAAATAAGGCACAGACATCAAGCCGAGGCATGAAAAAAGAATAACATAGAGCAACATTTCAGGAGATCCGCAGTATCCCATCCCATATATAACAGAGCCCATTATAGCTGGTAAATATCGGTGCAGTCCACTTCACTCATCCACATCAGAGGTCGCCTGTGATTCAAGTCGCCGTTTCTTCAATTTCTTCGCATGTTCCATGGCCGCTTTTGGAGTGGTGAAAATGGTTGATGCAGCATCTGTTCCAATCCGCAAACGAGCCGGGTAGAGCATTGCGTAGGGGACCCATTCCGCTTGTAAAAAATTCTTAACAGCTCCAAACTCTCGACGAGCCGCTTGCACTGCCACCGTGATATCCGGGAAAAAAGTAAGTATATTTCCTTGGTGCTCAATTGTCTCTTTCTCCCTGGCCATTCTCAAAATGGAGTCCCGATCCCTATAGTTAAGCACCCTAGCGATCACCGGGCGTGGGGGTGCACCAGAGACCGGCTTGGGGGCCAAAGAGCGGTGCGCACGTTCAATAACGAACATAGAGGACAGGTGGGTGGTACCAAAAATCTCAGTGATTAGCCATTCAATGAAGGACTCCATGTTCCCCACATTTGTGGACTCCGGCAGCCCAATAATACGTATATTGTTCCTTCGGGAACGAGCCTCCAAATCCTCATTCTTAGCTTGTATGAGGTAGAGGACCTTCTCCATATTCAAGGCCTTCCCCGCCACGTCATTAAGACCATCTTCGGCCGCAGACACCCACTGCTCAACCTCTCTCCTGCGGACATTTTGTTTTTCCAATTGGGAAGACATATGGTCCAATCAATGGTTCACCACAGCCATCGCGCCCTCTATGGACTGGAGGCTGCGTTGCATTGCAAGGAGCGTGGTTTCCAAGGTGGATTGCTCTGTCACAGGGGCCTCCGAGTCTGAGGCCTCCTTTTGGGAAGGTTTTGGTGTTTTACGCGCCTCAAACGTGAGACGTGTCTGGGACTTCTCGTTCCTGCCCATCATGACACCTTCCAGAGTGGCCGCACACAATTAAACCACCTCACACACAGGTCGCTGTGGCAGAGGCCGTCAATGATGAGCAGTAGTAGAATTCATGTCCAAGTGCGCACACCTCACCCCACAGTCAAGGCGTCGCAACAAGCGCGCAAGTGTGTAGGTCTCAAAGAGAGGTCTGACAGGCAGGGTCAAGCGGGGGGGGGGGTAAGCATAACCTCTCGACAAGGAAGATGAAAGAGGCCCGTGGTTAAGGACCAATGGCGTGCAAAAAACGTTCATGGTAATGTCTTCCAGCTGCCGGTAATATCCCAAAGTACACAGCTACCAATCCCCTGAGGCACTCTACGGGGTTTCTTGGGTGGAAAGGGGGACTCCGACCTTGTTTTGCAGCAACAACCCCCCTCAGGGAGTCAGCCCGGGTAGTTCTGCCAGTGACGGTAAATATCCAAAAATGGGGAAAATCATGCAGCAACAGGAGTGCAGAGCCCAGCGGAGCCGCTATCAACAGGCCCAGGAAAGCAGCCAGTCTCACAATCCCCTCAAATGGCCAAGTTCGGCAAATCAGCACAGGCGCCGCACTCAGGGTAGGCCCAGTGGAGCTCGGGCCCAGTCCGCCCCGCAATCACAGCTTCCCGCCACCTCTCCTCGCGTTAGCCTCAAGCCCCCAGTACCCAGCAGCGAGACCTGGACCCAGCCCGCACTCAGGCCACCCCCGCCTCCACAAGCGGCGACCTGACGCCGACCGTTCCCCACTCACCACCACTGGCGCCCGGGGCCCAGGCGCCGTAATTCCACCGAGGACCGCCCGTCCCGCCACTGATCACGGCAGATTGCAGGGTGCTGCTCCGTCCTGGCAAGGGCAGAGGAGGCAGAGGAGGTGTCTGTATTTCCCGCTGCCTCAGCACAGTCCTCAACCTCACTCCGCACCGTAGCTGCGACACGCGCCGCCGATCAGTCAGCCTCTAGGATCACGGCCCGGCCAGCTCCGCCATTTTACGCCAGGCCATGCGGACACTGGTGCGTTTGTACTCCAAGTTGATAGATAGCAGTCCCGTAAACCCAGCAATGCAGGCAGGACAGCAGCTAGGTCACTTTCACCCTCTGAAAACTGCAGATGATCAGGATTGTAGGCGGATTATGCTCGGATCTTGGCTTAGCCGGGCAGAGCCTCACACGGGTGCGGCCATATTGCCGTGCGCCCCCCCCGGACGTAACTCCTTTTTGATAAAATATCTCGAAGAGACAGTGCAAGCGCTGACTAGGCGAGACCTAAAAATGGCTGATTATGCCCACTGAGGGCATGGGTTAGGATTATGGTGTTTTATCCATTGATCACCTGTCAATTGCTTTGGGGTCCTATTGCTTGCTCCCGTTAGAGAACCTATAAATAGAATATAGAATATAACAATATTCAAGACATGGTAAGTATGTCACGTTTATGCATGCATGAATCTTTTAATAGTCGTTAAACCTCTGAATCGGTTTAGGCTTTAGGTATAGAAGGTAGGAACTTTACACAAAATATATAGAAAACAAAAATATGGACTTGGTGTCCTGCTATCTTTGCCCTTCTCCCACTGGCCTGCGCTCTCTCCTTGTTTTAATACCTTTGAATGGAGAGCCTGCCTGGCATCCCACCACCTATCTTCACCTTCCTCAGTAGCCACCCTTTAGAAAATATAGCAACCTCACCTAGCATAATGTCACTCTCCCCACCTCCCTCTGACCAGACCAGTGAAAGGCAGAGGACAAAAGAAAATGGTGGGTTTACATGTGAGGAGAGAGAGACTGAATGAGCATGTTTGTAGGTTTGAATGAGCACAAAGGGGAGATGAAGAAAGGATGCAGAAGTACAGAGTAAAGACATTTGAGAAGACAGATATACTGTGAAGATTTCCGAAACAAAAATGTGTGAAAATGTCTACCCATAAAAAGGGCAGGGTGGGATTGATTGACATTCCAAACAAGCACTGGCGTTGCCAATAGGTCTCGCAGTAGGAAAGTTGGAGCTATTGGTTTTGTAAATGACAAAGCCCTTTATGTTTTTAAAATGAAAACAAAAATAAAAGGCATTGTTATTTGCAATTGTAATAGCTAAAACTCTCGTGAATTGCAGACCTATTGCATTGCAAATGCTTGTCTGTATGGGGATTGCTGAGAAATGTACACCGTACGCTGGTTTAGATGTAAAAGAGCACACGTGCACCCCCACAGTGGAGCATCTATCCCCAAAGCCAAGATGTATTGTTATGAACGACCTGGCACTTAAACTGTATAAATCTACAAAAGGTGCTTTAAAAAACACCTAAAGAAATATTAGTGCCTGCTTCGTTCATGCACCAAACAGAGGCCTTGAACTAAAGAAGGGTCACCAATACAATGAGGCAGCTGAGCGGCGTGTACAGCCCAGTGTAACTAGACACCCCCAGAGGCGGCGGTGAACGGCTGGGGAACTCAAAGGCATTCTCCTTGTGGAAGTCCTAACAGCGTCAATCACCCGGCTGTGAAGACAGCGCAGCTCGGGTAGAATGAGGGAATAAAGGCGCGCGTCTCGGCTCAGAGTGTGACCGGCTGAGGTTCAAGGAGTGTGTGGCGCTTGAGTCACCGGC
Organism: Lissotriton vulgaris; assembly: GCF_964263255.1. Taxonomy (NCBI): domain Eukaryota; kingdom Metazoa; phylum Chordata; class Amphibia; order Caudata; family Salamandridae; genus Lissotriton; species Lissotriton vulgaris. The sequence goes on along the minus strand of NC_141686.1, from coordinate 65,540,438 downwards.
AGGTCAGGTCGTGCACGCGGGAGGAGGCAGAAGGCTCACGAGGGTACTGTGGGGACTTCATTTCACCGTGGTGTTTTAGCATCCACGGCCCCTGGTGTGCACATTTGGTGCTGGCAGATAGCGCCCACATAACCGCCCACTTACTTCAAGGAACTCAACTCCTGGGAGAGATATTAGTCAGTGAACGAGGGTGGCGATAGAACTGAAACCTAGATGGCGGAGATAGGACTTCTAGATCAGCATGAGGGGAGAATTTATCTGACGTGAACGGAATGCGAGTAAAGGTGAAGACATGGGAAATTTCGGCGAGATAGAAGGGGATTAAACATAACGGAAGAATTGGGTTTAGATGAGTGACCGGGGGTGGGATGGAAGTGGACAAAGAAAAGTATAGAAAAGCACAAGGGAGAGCAAACGATGTGAAAAGAGACGAGGGAGAGCCACGGCAGATGGAAGTGAAGGGACTACAGGAAGAGGAATGGAAGTAAACAGATGGTTGGAGACGGGCTACGGGGGATGAATTGAGATCGGCAAAAAGACAAAAACGTAAAATAGACTCTGAGGATGGGGAAAAACTGGAGGCAGAGATTCTGACTGAAAGGACACCTATGTGCAAAGACGCCATGGAGTCATAACAGTGACAATAGAAAGAGCGCGATGGAGGCCTGACAAGACGGTGTTGGGGGGAAAAGAGGCTTTTAAGCGCTGGAACTGGAAGTCTAAGAGGCAGGAAAGCGATGAATCGGCAAATACCCATCGTGGGTCTAATGCGTTACAGCAGAGATATGAGCAGGAGCCGGGAGGTGTCAAGTGGTGCAGCCAAGCGGGTTGAGAAATGGAGGCGCCAGGACAAATGGAGGAGGAAGGAAGAGGGCAAAGGGCAAGACAGACTCAAACAAGAAGGACTGGGCGAGAAGGGAGGGGGGATGCCAGCAGGGAGAGAGGAGGAAAGGTGGGAGGGAACACGGCCTGGGGGAAGCTGGCTGGGGAGGGGGAGGAGAAATGCAAGTAAGGCTGTGCGCGGGGAGAGAGAGGGGAGGTGCTGGAGCTGGGGAACAGATGGCCGTGAAAGTTTATGGCCCAAAAGCGCGTGCCTGTATAAATATAGCCAATAGGTCTCGCTTTTTGGACCCTATAAGTATTTAGTTATGCAGCAGAATATCCTTGGTGCAACAACACCAACTGTTGCATGGCTAAACACTTATAAGGTCCCAAATGCTTGACCTATTGGCTATGCCAATGCTTGTTAATCTTGTTAACTATCCACTCCCAAGCTGCGTGGCACCACATCCAGGTTTGAATCTTTCAGTCTCTTTGCTCTGTTGCGTTTGTACACAATCTAGCGAGTTCTAAGTAGCCACCTCCCTCTCCTCTTTAAAACTTCACTCATAGTGCACCTCACTTTAATCAAATGGGTGGAATGCTGCTTATTGAGGGCGACCCCTACACAAAGAGAGCCCTGGCACAAAACAAGGAAAAAAAACATTGTAAAAGTGTGCTACACAAAAGAAGGGAAGGGAGGGAACGGAAGAAGGTAGATAGATGTGATAGGAAGAAATAGAGAAGAAGGAAGAAAGAAATAGGGGACGAAGAGAAAGAAAGACAAGCCAAAGAAATAGGAGTAGGAAACAAAAAAGAATGAAATAAACAGAAAAATAAAGAAACAGATGGAGGGGGAAAAAGGAAGAAGAAAAAAAGGAGACGTGAAAAGGGAGGGAAAGGTGGAAAGGCAAGAAGATGGAAGTGTGAGAAATAGAGAGAACGCTGATGTCGTACAAGTTCTTGAGACACCCTCTCCTCAGCACCTTTCTGGTAAACTCTGTCGGAGGAATGAGGAAGCGAGCGGCGTGCTGAGTGCTGCACTCGAAGCATGCAGGGTAACAGTGTGAGGAGCAGAACTGAGGAGAGACAGACAGGCAGGCACAGATGAGAGACAGACAGGCACAGAAGAGAGACAGGCACAGAGGAGCGGCTGCACGGAGAGAGGAGAAACGATAGGGGGGGACAGCAGTGGAGAGGAGACACAGGGGCCGAGGATAGACAGACAGGAGTGACAGATACAGTGGGGGAGAGATGGGGCAGAACGAGAAGCACACATGAGAAAGAGGCACAGAGGAGAATAGATAAGGGGGTGAGCCACAGAAGAGGGCAGCAGAGAGGCAGCCGAAGCCGAGAGTAACATGGAGAACAGACGGACACGAAAAGGAATAAATAACAAGCATAGCTAGAGAGCAGCGGAGTGATCAAGGATAGACAGCCACAGAAGAGGGCAGCAGAGAGGCAGCCGAAGCCGAGAGTAACATGGAGAACAGACAAACACGAAAAGGAATAAATAACAGGCATAGCTAGAGAGCAGCGGAGTGATCGAGGATAGACAGCCACAGAAGAGGGCAGCAGAGAGGCATCCGAAGCCGAGAGTAACATGGAGAACAGACGGGCACGAAAAGGAATAAATAACAAGCATAGCTAGAGAGCAGCGGAGTGATCGAGGATAGACAGACAGGAGTGACAGATACAGTGGGGGAGAGATGGGGCAGAACGAGAAGCACACATGAGAAAGAGGCACAGAGGAGAATAGATAAGGGGGTGAGCCACAGAAGAGGGCAGCAGAGAGGCAGCCGAAGCCGAGAGTAACATGGAGAACAGACGGACACGAGGAGAAACAATAGGGGGGACAGCAGTGGAGAGGAGACACAGGGGCCGAGGATAGACAGACAGGAGTGACAGATACAGTGGGGGAGAGATGGGGCAGAACGAGAAGCACACATGAGAAAGAGGCACAGAGGAGAATAGATAAGGGGGTGAGCCACAGAAGAGGGCAGCAGAGAGGCAGCCAAAGCCGAGAGTAGCATGGAGAACAGACGGACACGAAAAGGAATAAATAACAAGCATAGCTAGAGAGCAGCGGAGTGATCGAGGATAGACAGCCACAGAAGAGGGCAGCAGAGAGGCAGCCGAAGCCAAGAGTAACATGGAGAACAGACGGACACGAAAAGGATTAAATAACAAGCATAGCTAGAGAGCAGCGGAGTGATCGAGGATAGACAGCCACAGAAGAGGGCAGCAGAGAGGCAGCCAAAGCCGAGAGTAACATGGAGAACAGACGGACACGAAAAGGAATAAATAACAAGCATAGCTAGAGAGCAGCGGAGTGATCGAGGATAGACAGACAGGAGTGACAGATACAGTGGGGGAGAGATGGGGCAGAACGAGAAGCACACATGAGAAAGAGGCACAGAGGAGAATAGATAAGGGGGTGAGCCACAGAAGAGGGCAGCAGAGAGGCAGCCGAATCCGAGAGTAACATGGAGAACAGACGGACACGAGGAGAAATGATGGGGGGGACAGCAGTGGAGAGGAGACACAGGGGCCGAGGATAGACAGACAGGAGTGACAGATACAGTGGGGGAGAGATAAAACAAGAGCGGCCAGGAAACTGAAAGTACGGCCGGCCAGCCATGATTAATTAGGGGAGGAGAAGCCGCAGAGCGCACGCTGGGCAAAGCCCTTTGATGTGGTGGCGGCCGTTAAAAAATGCAATTAGGAGGGAGGGAGGGAGGCTGATGCGCGTGCTTGTTTGGTCACGTGATTCACGTGAACTCAAAGAAAACCACACCAAAAAGCCCTTGGTTTGACGAGTATTTTGAGCACTTGAATTCTCGCTCCGCTCAATGCGCATGCGCATTGATAGGTCGCGAGACCTAAAAACTACTGCCTCTTCCGGGTCTTACTAATGTCTAATTCAGTCTCACATTTTCAGAATTGAAATAGTTTCAATTTGAATTATTCTACATTTTCTTCGTACCATTTCTGCATAGGCAATCTGCTCCTATGTTAAATACTAAAGGTATCCTTTTGTACATGCAGGAGCAACAAGAATACTCTAGAGATAACAGAAACGTCTGGATCCCATTAACTGGTTGCCTCTAGCTCCACCACAAGCCACACCCCCTGGCCGGCACCCTAACCCACAGCCTAACTTGGTGAGTACATGCACTTATGTTTTTTTCATTGAAAGCCCTCCTTGGATTAGATTCCCCATGCTGCCCTTTGTTGTTATTGATTTTCCTAGTGTGCTACGCACTACAGAATAAACCGGGATCCTTTTTATACCCCATAAATTGAATATTTATTCTTCTGCCATGATTTGACTGGACATCATTTCTGCGGCCCTTGTCACTAAGGTCACTCCCTGTTGTCAGTCTCCCACGGGGCTGAAACTCAATTGATTCAATGTCGCTCAAGGTTATGTTCAGTGGCATCCTCTGGATCGATATGCCGGGATTAGTAATATCTTCCTCCCTAATCCTTTCAGCCTCTCCGGCATTACCCGCCTATTGTGTGATGTTGAGGTGTGAGGTATCCTCAGGGGTTGTCTGCATATGGCGGTTTCCATCCTCATTTTCACTCTGACGTAGTACGGGTTTTCCTATTGTGTTTCTGATACCTGGATCTTGAATGTCTACCTGGCTGTGGTTGCTGGTGTGCTACCTCCTGCTTGTCTTGTTAGTCCTTGTTACGTCCTGTTGTGTTTCCATCAGTAGAGTGGATGGGCATTTCTGAGGTCTGCTCTTGGGGGTTGCTGTTCCTCATTTTATATATAGTTCCTGCGAGGGCACTCTTTTTATTTGTTCTTCACTTTTGCTTTTCTCTATAAAATTGAAAATACTTTCCTTATGTGTGTTATTTAGCTTCTTATCTCTCGCTTTTGGTTGTCTTTTTCGCTGCCTTTCTGTCAGGCCCTTTGTAGGAGTCTTATGTGCTGGGGTTAGTTCCAAGTTCATATTCATATTTCCAAGTTGCTCTGTGTGCTGGTCGGAGTTTTCAAGTTGAAACTGTTTGCAGTGTTAAGAGTGAGTGTGGGATGATAAATATCTGCTTGTATGCTATGTCCTTTTTTTACATTGAGCAGGTGCTGATTATTGGTTAATTGTAAGTTTCTGGATATTTGAGCATTTGCTAGTTCCCTGTGCTCAGTGGTAAGCTCTAGTTCTACCTGAGGGACTAACCAACCCCTTCTCTCCCTCCTGAAACTACGTTAGTTTACGTCATTATGTATGTCAGCATTGTTATTTGGCTACACAGGCCTGGCATTGTCTGCTCAGATCGGATTTAAATTCTGCAATTATCGGGTTTAAGACTATTGGAAGGATGACGAATGTGTCTAATATCGGCGAACACAGACGTTTCGTTTCCCACCCCTGTGTTTAACTGCACACGTTTTACTGTGTTGCTTGTTTTGATTGATGCTTGAGCATGCACACTTGATTGGAAGCTTTTAAGTAGAATTGTCCAGGTGTCTGTTGTATCATTTACCTGTCTTGTGGTGTTGGTATCATCCCCTTGTAACTGTCTTTCTTTATAATGGGTCCCGGTGATTGATTTGTTTATTTGCTTGTCCCCACCTATCTGTTCCTCGGTGCACCAGTTGTCGCTGTCAACCCTATCTGGCCAGATTGGATTTGATGTCCGTACTCCTGGGCTGACAGTTTATTGAAATCTTTGGTTTGGTTTTGTGTGACCCTCGTCACAGACATCGTTGATGTTTTGGTGTGTCGGCAGGCGCAGCCGGCACAGGCAAGAGCGCTGGGGTGGGCCGGGATTGTGGCGGGGTGGGGGGTAAGTTGACAGGCAACGGCATAGATAAAATTACATAAATAAATAAAACCACTGACCTTGCACGCGCCGCATCGACATTGGAGCTAGTGAATTTACTCTGCACCACTGTACACCACTGAACTTTACAGCAATGCACTCTACACCATTCTATTCAACACCACCAAACTCTACAACACTCTAGTCTGCAGCACTACACACTCCGTCACTGAACACTCTGCCACTCTACTCTATGTCTCTACCCGTGCCACTTTCCTCTATGCTACTGCACTCTACTCTGCACCACTCTACTGCACTGTATGCCAATGCACTAAACACCATTCTAATCTACTGTGCACCACTGCACTCTATGGCACTGCACTCTATGGCACTGCACTCTATGACACTGCACTCTATGACACTGCACTCTATGACACTCCATTCTAGGCTGCTGTACTTTGCACCACTCCAGACCACTCCAGTCTGAAACACTGCACTCTACGCCAGTGCACTCTACCCTACTACTCTATACCACACCACTCTAACCTGCACCACTTCATTCTACTTTTCTCCACTCTACATCGCTTCACTCTACTCTGAAACAATCTACTCTATGCAACTGCACTCTACTCCACTCTGCACGCCTCCACTCTACTCCGCTGCAATCAATGCTGTGCCACTCTACTCTACACCACTCCATTGTACTCTGAAACAATCTACTCTATACCACTGCACTCTCTGCCACTGCACTCTACTCCACTCTACTCTACTCTATGCCACTGCCGTGTACGCTATGCCATTGGACTGTAAACCACTGCCCTGCACACCAATGCACTATGCGCCAATTTACTCAAACCAATGCACCCTATGCCACTACACCTATGCCAGCTCCTTTGCACCACTGTACTTTACCCCACTATATGCTACAACATTCTACTCTACGCCACTGCACTCTACTTCACTCTACACCACTGCACTCTAAATCACTGCACTCTTTTCCCCTCTTTTCTGCTCTGCACCACTTTACCAGAGGGGTAGGAAGGGGGGTGCAGGCCACCCTGGGTGTCATCACTGAGGGGAGTGACAAAATGGCAAAAATATGGGCTTTAAACACATATTTTTGCCATTTTGTCAAGCCGGGGGTGACAAGAAACTTTCCACACCGGGTTCCACCTGACCTTGCTATGCCACTGCACAGTACTCTATGTCACTGCTCTCTGTACCACTCAACTCTGTACCTCCCTACTCTGCAACAATCCAGGACCCTGCACTCTATGACCTTGCACTCTACGACCCTGTACTCTGACATTCTACTCTGTATGACTGCACTCTATGCCACTGCACTCTACTTTGCACCACTCAACTCTATGCCACTCTCCTGCACTCTACATAGCAACACTCTAAGCCACTACACTCTGCGTGACTGCACTCTAAGCCACTCCACAGCTATACACTCTATCCTGCCACTTGACTCTACACCCCTTTACTCCACTCTGTGTCTCTCTACTCCACTCTGCGCCACTCCGCTCTACGCCATTGCACTCTATGCCACTGCAATTTACTCTGCACTGCTCTACTCTATGCCACTACACTCTATGCTACTCTATGTCACTGCTCTGTATGCCAATACACTTTTAACACCACTTTACTCAAAACCAATGTGCTCTTCGCCAATCAACTGCACCCCTGTACTTTACACCACTTCACTCTAGGCCACTCTATTCCACTCTACGGAACTCCATTCCACAATACTAAACTCTATGATGCTCTCCTCCATTAAACTTTGCTGCACTGAAACTCTACTCAAATTTTAGCCTACACAACCTTATTGTAGACAAATCTAGGGCTCTAGTGTAATTTTGCCAATTCATGCACTTATATAGGTATAACTCATCATATCCTTATATAGGCATCAGAATCATAACCATATTTAGACACAGCCAATGTAGTCCAAATACGGCATGGCTACTTCCACAGATTCCTAGATCACAACGAGTTCTTGGAGAGACCAAACCTCCAGTAGTCCGGGACTTTCCCCTGCTTCTGTATTGATTTGTCCTACAACTGCGAGTTCTTAGTGACGTATTATGTCCAACCTTACGTCAAACTCGGCACCTTCCAGGTATAAATATACCAGCATCTGCCCTAGCAAAACACACGGTGGTTTGGAGCAGATCGACTAACTACTTGCCCGACGCCCTGCTGTAGCGAGTGCCGAAGAAAGCCGACCCTCCAGCTGACGCACTGAGAGAGATGCTGTCTTTTCTCTTGCCGAGAAATCCAGCTCTGGTGTTTCCCGGCTACCCTTGCGGGTTACTGGGAGATCGAGTCCTGAGAGAGAGATACAAGACCTCCTACATTCTATAAACAAGGTACGGAGCTGATTACACCCTTAGAGAATTCTTGGATAGATTCTTGGCAGAAACTATTTAACTCAAACGAAATCTCACTTACTCCTTCCCATGTACTAGGCTTAGGTTAGGTACACCGGGGTAGGCGTATCTTAGAATTCACTTATCTTGCATGAGAAAGAAGAGTGCTCAATAAATGACCTTTTTATTGACTTCAGTCCTACGTCTAAACTATTGTTTATGTTATTCCAAAGCGCACAGCCTATTGGGAATATAGGAACTACACTACAACCTACAGCACTCTACTCCACTGTATGCCATTCTACGGCACTCTGCACAACTCCCTCTATGCCAATCCATGCCACTTTGCTCTACTCTGTTCTATGACACACTACTCCACTCTATGCCACTGCACTCCGACAATCTGCTTTGCTGTATACCACTCAGCTCCACAGCACTCTACTCCACTCAATGCAACACCATCTATGCCACTCCAGTCCGCCCTACACCACTTCACTGCACTCTATGCCAATCCACTCTACAAAACTCTACTCAACTCTGACACTGTGCTGCACTCTACACTACTCGACTCCATGCCCTTCGCCTCTACGACACTCTACTCCCTACACGATACTCCACAACACTCTACGCTACTCCATGACAATCCACTCCTCTCCATGCCACTCAGCTCTACTGTACACCACCTAATGCCACTCCATAACACTCCACTCTACTCCAATTTATGAAACTCCAGTCCACGCCACTCCCCTTTACCCTACTAACATTTAGCCATGCTGTGCCCTCTGTTGTACAACATTGGTAAAACATGTTGGCAAAGCCAATAGCTCTTGCATAGGCGAGACCTATTGGCTTTACAAATGCTTGTTGTTACTTCTGGTATTACTTGGATCAGGGTAATTGGTGGTGGGACACCTGCTCTCTTATCAGACAATGCTTTTTGTGTGATCTGTTTTGTTTTTTTGAACATTCGCAACAGTGATGAAGTTAGCTTTGATTTTGTCAGTAAGGTTAGCTCTGTACTATTCATGTTCCGGCTTGTATCCTTTGGTTGCCTTTTCCGTTTCCTCAGGATTCATTTGGGCTTCCCCCTTCTCATGATAGCTGAAGAAAATGTGTTTACCATAGCCGCAAGGCAATTACCCTGAAGGGACTTTTTAGCCATGTGCAACTCTATATACCTCCAATGTCTAGCCAAACACTGTTTCATGTGATTTGTGGTCTTTGTATGGCGGGTGTGACAAGCAGGTAGCAACTGCGCACCAGGCCGCCCGCTTCTGCACCAGCTGCCACTGGTCCTCGGCTTGGCTGATTCAGATCGTGCCCCAAGGTGGTCACTTATAATGCTTTACTTGCTAGATTTCCTGGGCACTTCTTTGCTCCCACCCCTTACATGCTTGGCATTGGCCTTGGCTTGGCCTCAAATGCCCCATCTGTGCACACGATCACAGTTTGACCTTTTGCTTCAGACACACGCCCACTCACAGGCTGCTTATCCTTACTTAAGGTTGAAAAGCGGGAGCATGGAGTTGCAGTGACCAGGTAGCAGTAGGCAGTGGGCAGTGGTGTTGACCAAGCTGGGTCTAACTGACCGAACCAGGCAGCAGGGCAGGATGGGGTCACAGTCTCTGATGGTCCCTGTGTCTTATGGCATTAGTAGCAGCCTCACCACTTGCCTCTGACTTCATCGTTGAGCCAACTTGGCTTTGCCCACATGACTGGCCCCCAGGGTGGGAAGGTGGAACAGGGCAATGGCAGCGTCCTGTAGCAGTTCTAGCTGCCTCAGCATCCTTTCCCTCTTTTCTGCTCTGCACCACTGGCGTAGGAAGGGTGGGTGCGGTGGGTGCCAGCCGCCCTGGGTGTCATCACTGAGGGGGGTGACAAACTGGCAAAAATATGTGCTTTAAACACATATTTTTGCTATTTTGTCAAACCCACATTGGGACCACAAGGAGAGCGAGGGAAGACACTACTGGTATAGTGCAGTCAGGGTCTTTCTGTTTTGAACAGTGCAGAGCGTTTATCAATTGCACATACTTTAAAAATAATACAAATAGCATGTTTACTTCATCATTACAGCATAAGATGACCTCTGCCAGTCCAAAATATCTCACTTGCATGAGTGGGTTGGTTTGTAGGCAATACTGACACAGGCATTGGTCGTCTCTGATTTGGGCAATGGGGGTGGTGCCAGTCAGGGTGGCATCCTTAAAAAGTCCTTGGGCCATGGCACTACTCACCCGTGAGGGTCTCATGGTGCTGGGGGGGGCTCCTTTTACTTGAATAGCCAGGTCTTTTTTTTTTCAATTTGTTTATTGGGATTTTACATTTCTGATCGGTTGCAGACTTTGTTACATTCTTCTAATACAGCAATACACAAATTACAGTTGAATATTTGCAATCATGAACAATCCTTAGTACCATTCCACACTATGATTACCCTTTAAGCCGTGGGAAAAGACCACTAGGGAGGATCTCCCCTGAAGTTATGAGCTATTCAGCGACATGCTGGGTGCTCAGCCTGGGCTTGCCTCCGTTGGGTGTGTGTGTGGATATTACATTGTTGAGTGGTTTACCCAATGTTGTCGTGTCTTTTCTCGTTAGTATGTATTCCCATCAACTCTTATCGGGGTTATGTGAACTTATGAACTTTCTATAACTAGTATATACTATGGGGGATGCGGGGAAGCTGTTGGACTAAGAGTCTGTAGGATCAATATTGCCAGTGGCTTTGGTTCCTTTTTCTAGTGTGGAGGTGTGGTGGTGCCTATGTGGAAGGGGGCTGGGAGCGTGGAACGACGTATGCGGGGAACTCTTAATCATTCTAAGGGGGCAGTTCGGGTGTGTTGTCCTCTCCAGGTTGGCCCTGGGCAGGTGGGTCTTCTTGTGGCGCTTCTGTGATAGGTCCAGTGGGAGAATCCGGTGGGGTCTGGTGCTGGGAGTCTGTGGGTGACTCTGATGGATTTGTTTTGTGTGTGACCCTGTGTAGTATTTGTGCCCATTCCAGTGAGATAGGATGCTTACAGGTTCCCCTTTCATCCTCGTCTCGGAGCACCCCTTCCACTGCTTTGACCCATTTTTTCGTTGCTCCTACCCAGACAGTTTCGGGAGGCTCGAACAGCCAAGTCTTGAGTGTGTTCTTGAAGATATCGATCAAGAGCACGTTCCAGGTTTTGGCCGCAACATAGGAGAAATATAGCAGAGGCACAGAGGGATAGTAGGAAAAAGAGGTACATACAAATGGGGTGGGGGGGCAAGCCCAGCTGACTTTACATGTACCCAAGCACTCTCAAGAACGTCACATACAGTCAGTAGGAGTCAGCTGACAAAGGGACTGACTTATTTCCTGGCAGACGACCTGTTGTTCCGCCAGGGTGATGGAGTAAATTACTCTGTGCACTAGTGAAGGAACCACCCACCAAATTTGTAAATGACCGCCAAGCTGGTGGTGATTTATAAAGCATTTTAAAATAAAAGTTTTTTTAAAAAAGCATTGTCTGAAACCGCCATCACGGCGATTGCTGTCAATGCATTATGCAGTTTAGTACGAGGCTCTGTCATCATCACGGAGCCCTGCACCAAACAGTTTTCTTTTTTTCTTTTGAAAAATAAAATCCTGAAACTGGATTTTCTTCTTGAAAATTATAAAGATAATACCCCCTCTCAATGGAAGTCATCTGTCATGGCAAGGGGGACATCATTTCTGTTTTACTGTCCCTGAAGGACAGTAAAAAAGTTTTAGAAAGCTATATGTCCGACCATCCTAATTGGGTGGACGGACATATAGCAAGTCCCAGACAGCTCTTACTCTGTCAGGCCATCAAAGATGTTTGGCCATAGTGATGACAGACTAATCACTGCCGTGGCAGGAATAAGGTCCACCGGCATCACAATCTGGCAGGCGGGAACTCCATTGCCACTTTGATGGAGTTTCCCCTCTGCCAACATATTAATCAGGCCCAAAGTCATGACATACTCTATGAATATACACGGCGAGAGCAATCTAGCCACCAGTACTCCACTCCTATTAATAGACTTTTACCGGACGCTAGTAGTGTCATGGGCGGACCATGCTGATGGCAGCCACCCATGGTAAATGTTTAAGGACATTATCACCCAACAGAATCTAGCACTCTGTCGGTGAGTTGCATGTTAAAGCTGTGCCTTTGGACACAGATCTCCTGCATTACAAAGCTTCCTATATCAGCCAGAATGAGACAATGAGGAACAGGTTGTCGGATAGACACCAAGTCAGGGACTTTCAACCCTACAGACTGGCAATTTGACATATGTCACAAATGCTGGGCACACATTGGGCACGATGCAAGTGTTCGAAACCTGCCTTTTTTAGGTCTAGCACGAGCCAGCGCGCAAGCGCTGCTCTGCGAAGAGCTGTGCTAGTTGAGTACAGAGGTAGGCTTCGCCCACTACCCCCGCCCTTATTTTTCATTGGCTTGTGTGTTTGTCCTTTGCAAATGCTGGCTCGATTCATTATGAGGCTTTTTAGTCCCTCCTTAGTACAGCCATGTCGTTATTTGTATCCTCCCATGGCTACTGGCCCCTTTCCTTGGTTGTTACATGGGGCATGTACTATTTCCTTCATGCACTCGTAGCATCACGTAGCTTTGTCCGGGTCTTCTCCTCTACCCCCTGCCCGCACTCCCGCTCTCCCGTTGTTCATACCTTCTCCCCCGCCCACCAATCTCCGTGCCTTCTCCACCCCACCCCCACCCTCCCCTTGTCCGTGATGCCAAGTTGCCACTGGCGGTTTCTCTTTGAGGGCGTCGGGGCTCCGCCCCCTTTACTTTAGCTGGCACTGATCTGCCAATATAAAAGCAAAGTGTTGTGCTTTACTGTTTTGTTTTCACACAGCCTAAATATGAAAACTACTCATTAGGTTTTTCTTTTGAGGTCGGACGGGGGCTGCTAAACTTTGCCTGCTACTTATGATGTGATGTTACTGCAGTCTGCAGTGAGGCTAAAGCTAAGTGACAAGGGCCGCAGCTTTTGCCCGGCTGACGATCTCACAGCCCTGGGGCCTGTGATATCATCAGCTCGGCAAAAGCATTGAATTGCGGAATAGTCTCCACCCCCTGATGCCGTGGAGATAGAATCAGCCCTGGGCGTTTTACAGTGAAGCCCTGTAGCGCCGGGGCTTCACGTCAATCAGGGAGTGGAGAATTGGTCACCCCGCCCTTTCCCAACTCGTCACTGTGACGAGTTGGGAAAGGGTGGGGTAGAGGCTGCAAACAGTCTGGAAGCCGAGAAATCGGGTCTGCGCAAACTCGAGGTGGTTGCCTGCTTCCCTCTTTGAAACTCCAGAGCGTCACATGTAGGTTAATTTCAGAGCAGCCTGAAACCAACTCGTGGTCGGACCCGGGCCTTGTCTCTAGGGCTGTAATGAACAGTCAAGTTTTTTCGTTTCAGGAGTTCCGAATTTGTATGATCATTCTTTTTTTTTTTTAAGTTTCTTTCATTGTGGTAGCATGGGGCACTGGCTTTGGCTGTACGATGTTTTCATGGATTTTAGCTGCGTACAAAAGTTACTCTCACTGTTGTCTTTATGTGAAACTCTCCCATAAGGACAAATGGGAGTTCAAATCTGTAAAAGAGACCTCTGCTCTCTGCAGGAACTGTGTTCAGCTGACTTGAGAGTCCCTTCAAATGAGTGTTTTAAAAGGGCACTGCACTGCAGGCAGCAGGGAACGGTGTGGACGTAAAAGTTCCTCCATAAAAATGCCAACAAAAGAACGTTTCATTAGATCACATTTCAAATGCTGATTGCCAGGAGTGCAGCAGACGGCAGACTGTAGACTTTTGATTTAAAAAAAAGAGAACACATTTATAACCGAATCAATCAGCTTGACTTTTACCACAATCTCACTTTTAGCATTCCATAATCCTGGACTTTTGTTAGGCTTTCCACATAGCGAAACGTCATCAAAAATTCAATAAAGTTCTTCCACCCAGTTAAATTACTTTCATTAGAGAGGAAAGTCGAAGTAATCACGTTAGAGGAGAGACACAGCCAAGTCTGGTGGCTTAGTGGACTAATGCGTCCACTGTAGGGGCTCTGTGTTTGACCACAGGTTCATATCCCGATGGGTCCACCTCCTTCTGAGGTCGATAAAATGGGTACCAAGGAGTTGGAGTTTAATTTAGCACCAAAATACCCTCCTGGGTAAACGTGTGCTTTACAAATACACGAAATGTCTGATGAGCCTCACAAGTGTAGTCTGTGTAACAAAACAGAAAGTGAAGCAATGCATCAACCAATGACAACCTCTGTGTGACTCAATGACTGCAGAGGTTGTGTAGCATGGAATCATAAATTGACTCTAGCTGTTCTCTCTGCAGGGACAGCTTGGATATTGGCCCTTTCTACAAAAGCAACCCTCCTCCCTGGAGTTTGAGAAGCAAAGTGTGATAGTATGGATCAGACACTGGCCTAGTCTTTCAGTCAGAATGCGTATATTTTGGTATTGAGCTGGTAAACGTAAACATAAGGATGGTCCCGGCAGGTACAGACCACATAGTTTATCTGCACCAAACTCATGGAATGTTGGTAGGCCTTAATGCTCGTGAAACATGGACCTTCAGTCCCCGCCTTCTTCCTTCCGAGCTGTGGGTAGGCCTTAGCAGTGTGCCGACACAGGCATGAGTAGGCAGGCCTGTATCAATGGCAACAATGTCCTGCATGCCAGGGCGGAAAAGTTTTTAGGGTTTGCATTTTGTGCATTGACTAATAATGATTTCTTTGAAATGTATATGGATTTACATATATAGAGAGATATTAACATAATCGCAAATTAAATGAACTTTCTATGATGCAAAAAAGGGTTTTTATTAATGTGCTTGAATTAAGCCACATTTCTGTGCAAAATGCCATTGTTGTGATGGTTGTGAGTAAAATGGCAAGTGCCCTATCTGAGATTGCAATGACTGGGATTGTCGAGTACCAGCAGAGATACCGCAGGTGTTGTTCAAGTTCAAACTGATTCTCCTGTTAAGGCAGTTGTGGTTGAAGAGCCCCCAAAAGAAGAGAACTATTGATGTGGGGTTATCAAACGCTGACCTTTCAGACCAGCCCTTCGGGCACAGCTTGATTGCCCAGCAGGCCAGTCGACTCTTTTAGTTAGTGTGAGTCACCAGGTCTGGGGGAAAAGAGATCAGATGAAGAACAGGCACGGAACAACAGGGGTCCTAGTAATCCAGGGCCGAGAGGAAGAGCTGCAGATAAAGTGGAACCAAGCCCAAGAGAAATAAGTCCATCTAAGTTGAAATGTACTTATGGGTTTATTTTTATTAATTACAGAGTGGACACTACAGACATCAGTCTCAAGGCGCACATGTTTGCTTTTGAAATGGATGTATGTTTTTCATTATTATTATGAAATGTAAGAATTGAGTATCACTTCTTGCTTTTTTGTATTTTATTGTCTAGAACCTTTGATAGTCTGCAACTGGTATGGGTCACTGATGTGCCCAATCGTAGTGAAATTGTTTTGGGGCAAATGCATACAGTATTTTCTCAGTAGATAACCGGTTCCAGTGCCACCTACCTTGCCCATGCATGGCAGGACACTTGGTGTGAACTATCAGGAGAGGTCTAGAGTTAAAACGCTAGAGCCTAATCGCTGGCTCATTGGAGGTACTCTTAGAACCTCAATCTCAAAACGAGCCGAGCCTTCTCATGATTTTTGCTTTCCTGACTGCCCTCTTACCTCATTGTTCAAGCCTACCCACTCCGAAGGGAAAATATATTAAGAAGAACGCTTTCTCAGTGCAGGCACTGTCATGTAAGATTAATGGCTGAATTGTACAGTATTAATTCAGGAAACCTGTGATCAATGTCAGCTACCTCACCTCAGTTGAACAAACTGTGTGATGCTAGGTAATTATATTATTTTATTGTGACAGGTTTTCTTTCATCAGCACATTTAACAGCACCTTGAGGTACATCCGTTCTGGATATGCTCTGTATATAATCCTTGCATGCAAGTGAGCTACAAATAGGAGGCAATGGCCTTCTGAATTGCCAGTTGATTCTATACTGACATCATCGTTAGGGCAAGGCAGGAGGTAGCATTCATGTTTCAAAGCTCATCTTAAGCAATTACCACTACTAGCAAATGACTATCAGTTCATCTGTATAAAAAAAAACTAAGGTACTAGATTGAAACACTCCCACCTTACAAAGAAAACTTTTTTGAAATGTGAAACTTTTTATTCTGTGCTTACAAGATGATTGTTGCACGATTTACTTAACAAATGTTTTGCTGGCTTTGCTTGTGCTTGGGCTCTTTGAGCCCAGACTGACCCCTGGCTCGACTCTAGGTTGGCTCTTCCTGTTAATTTGTTGGTTCACCCACCTCTATTTACCATAAATAAAAATTAAAAAAATAAAATAAGTAACATATGGAAAACATAAAAAACAGTAGACATGTATTTGTAAAATACCCCAAAGGCCTCACAAAGACCCACCTCAAATCTCAAGCACCCCACGACTCCACCACTTTGGAGTGTCCGATTTCGATCTTGGAGTTCAGTAAACCAGGGTGGATTCAGGGAATTTCTCAGCTTTCGGGTAAGCCAGAGGTTGTGTAACTGCAAACAACCAAGGTTCTGTCATTTTGGAGGATAAAAGTCATGTGTACGTAGAAAAGGAGGGGCCAAGGAGAAGGAAGATGGCAGCTGGTGTACCGGTTGCGTCTCTTGTGGAGTTCCTGGGACCTATGTGCCTTCTGCTGGTATTCACTTCTGATGCAGAAGCCATGGAGTCCAGCTCTTGACTTCCGCCACATTTGCACCTTCCTTTATCAATCCAGTCACACCCATGCACTTATCCATACCTATTTAGCCATCCATGTACGATCCCACTCTAAGGCATCCATTGACGCATTGTTACAGACACTGGTGCATTAATACATTCACCAGTGTGTGTCCGTGCACCGTCTGTGGCCCCATTGTGTTGTGGCCATACTTTCCTCAATGCACCGGACTTTCACTCGAAACAAAATTGCATAATGTTATGGGACTTGAAATTTGGCTTACCCTGGTCCCAGCATAGCCATGACAATGCAACCTCTCCCCAGATTTCTCTGTTTCATGGAGCTGGGGAAGCATTTGTTTTCTCTGCCCTCAAAATGGGTAGATAACGGCAAGCATCCATCTTTTCACACATTCATCTTTTCATCCATGCACACATGCTTTCATCTTTCCAGCTATGCACTCGCTCACACGCATGCATTTGCTCCCTCTCCTTTAAGCCGGCCAAGCCTTTAGTAGCCCAATAGTCCCACAAGGAACAAGGCAT